>NC_137667.1:7740528-8963616 GCF_963422515.1 Blennius ocellaris
CTCTCAAAGACACCGTCTTCCAACTGCATCACATTAAAGGAACCTAAAATTAATGAAGTCTGACCTACTAAAACCTTTGATTCAAAAATTCTTGTGCAATGTCGGACGCGAAACACTAACCATCCCCGTCGGCCCGGCTCGCGCTTTACAATCAACGGGAGCCAGTTCTCTGACATCTGAGGTAACAGACGGGATGAAGCATCACTATTATTCATTTCCTCCAACATGGAGGTTCTGGAGAGGACGTGTTTGCAGAAAGTCTTTTTTTTTTTTTTTTTTTTTTTCTTCCTTCCTTAGTTTCCATCATTAACTGCCGTCACGTCGGTAAGCCTGTGTGGAAATCCTCGGCTTCTTGCAGTTTTCCCCAATATGGAAAAGTTTTTCTTTCATCACAGACTCGGTTGCTATGACGAGCCTCGCTCCTTCCCTTCTTGTGTCTCACATGCTCAAGAGTATTCCGGACGCAAAGAGAATTTCCATCCGCGTTGCTCCTTTTTTTCGGGGCGTCTCGTCCGGGGTCTGTTCGGGGGGTGAGGGGGGGGGTTCTGACCGCGGCCGGTCAGTTGAAACCGAGACCCGTTCCTTTTGGTCTCTGCGTGGCCCGGATGGGCTCCGTGATGCCCCTTCCCTCCGGACCCAGGCCCATCCCGGGGCTCCAGCCCATGCTCTGCAGCATGCGGCTCCCCACGTTACCGTCTGCGATGGGGGGCGCGTTTTCACCGACCACTCCTGAGGAAAGAGATCACCGGTTAACACCGAGATTTTCTGCTTCTGGAGGCCGACACTGCATGAAACTACCATAAACATGTACAGCAAGGCAAAATGAGGGGGAATTATTGCAGCAGTGGGAAATTAATAAAGTCTAATTTGGATAATAAGGTGTGACATTCAGTCTCCACGTCACAATGCAGCTTCAGTTTGAATGAACGGAGTCACTCAAGTAGGAAAATTCCCCCAGAAAAGCAAACGTCATCGCCTCCGTTTCAGTCTTTGGACATTCCGTCTTTTCTCTTCCCGGAAGTCCAAAAGCGAGTCCCAAAGCCCGACTTACTGTTCGTCTAAATCCTCTTTATTTGGGACGAGGCTGCCCGGGACAGCTGGTCGGTTTGGAGAAAAACTTGTCAGGATGCACCCAGCAGGTTCTGAGCAGAGCATCTGGAGCAAACAGCAGACATGCGTGTAATGGACGTGTCAAGTCAGTCGGAGCTTTTCTGTGCCGCAGCAAGTTTGAACAGATTTGATGGGAGATTTACAAATGAGCATTCCGACTCAGGGCACGGGTGGATTTCTTTACCGTGTGCTTTTATTTAGATCCTGATATCTTTTCAGCCCGTCTTCTGTCTGGCCAGACGGCCTCAGGCCTTGCTTCTTCACCCCGTTCTCCTCTTAAAGTAAAAATAAAAAAGACTGTCCCAGAGGTACAGAGTGTGGTTCGCCTGGAATCTCTCGCTTTAAGACAGTAACACAAGTATCTAATCCAGGACCACCGCTGAGACGCCGTGATTCAAGCCAGCTGACGGCGGTCCAACAAAGCTTAGCAGGGGGAGGAAAAAAAAAAAAGAGCTAAAGTCGTGTCAAATAATGAAGGCGAGAGGCAACGTTCTCTCAATTAAACCCTTTTTAAGATGTGGAGCGGCACCTGGACTTTCCATCCCGTCCCCCCCCCCCCGTGCCTAAAAGCTGCGAGTGTGCGAGACAGAAGGTGTGCGAGGAGAGCAGACCGAGCTCCGCCGAGTGGGGGAGCAAAAACAACCCCGAGAGCCAAAAATACAATAAAAGTGACGCTTGGTAAAAAGTGCCAGATGGCGGCGCGAGGTGTGTGTGTGTGTGTGTGCGTGTGTCCCAATACCTGAGGGTGCGGTGGAACCGAGGGGGGCTGCTTTTCGCCTCCGCTTGACGTCCCCCGTGCACAGAGAGCCAAGGTGCCCGCTGGTCTGCCTGCGACAAACAACCGGAGGACAGGAGAAGACGGCAGCGTTCAGCCCCGGGCTCGGACAACCGCCACTGGACTTCCCACAATAAAATAACATAAATGGGGGGGGGGGGAAACCCAAAAACCTGTAGTCCTCACCTGCTGGCTGTTTTCACCGAGCAGCTCCTCCGATGCCCTCGGTCTGTTCGAGGGTCCCAGTGCAGCTGAGGCCAAGACGAGAAAGAAACGTTTCGACGACGAAAGAGACAATCGCGGGAAAAAAAAACTAATTCAAAATTTGGGCAAAAGCGCTCACCTGTCCGTGTTCCCTCCTCGAGCCCGAGCTGAACCACGGCCTGCGCGGGAAGGAAAGTGTAATTAAAACCTTGATGGAACGCTGCGTGGCATTTCTCCAAAGACGGGAAGTGGACGGCCATCAATCATCGTCTGTCCGCGCTAAGTGACGTGTTGTTCCGCCGCGAAAAGTTTTGCAGAAACCCCCGAGAACTTTTATTGACTTCTTGGAGACCTCAGGTACATTTTGGACTGCAGAAACATTGGCACGGTTTAATACTTTTAATTGATTAGTCTGCACTCTAACAAAACCCGGAACAATGGTTGGAAGCACTAAATCAATATTACTGCTGAAACCGACGGAGTCCGTCTGTTTGATCCATTGTCAAATAAGACGCATAGAGCATGCGGTGATCTGTGCTGCCATTTTATTTGTTTGCATATTGATTTATTGCTCATTTACACCTGTTTATTTTTGCTTTAATCAACCAAACTTTAATTACGCCAAAAGACAGATTGATTTCAGAACGAAAATGGGGCTCGACGTATTTGTCTGTTTTCACAAAAGATTTCTATAGAACCTTTACGGCTTTAAAGTGCTTTATAATAGAGCAGAATAACGAAATGAGTTACGGGAGAAAAAAAATAAAATTAATCAAACAGAAACTCAGAAACAACCATCTAAACTCAATGAAAGTTCAGAAAGAAAGAAGAACTAACTCGTGCGAGTCTTGGGCTGCTCTGCCAAGTCTTTCGTTGAAAACCTGAGCCGAGCTTCCCTGCAGCCCCGTGTCGGACCCCTGCTGGTTCGCATGGAGGCGATTCAACCTGGCGTGGAACCCTGAAGGACACAGTGCAGGATTACCGACGTGCTCGCGTTGGGCTGAGCAGTAACCGGACTGCAGGTGGCTGGTTTTGAACCCGTGAAGACAAACTGTTGAAATGAGAGTGCCGCTGGTTTACACTGTATTCTCCACACAAGCAAACTGAGGCCTGTGAATGGTGTGCTTCCAAACAAACTGCGGTGCGTTACACACACACACATATATATATATATATATACACACAGTCCGTTGCATACGATTCCAAATAAGAGATTTTCCCCATTATCACAACTTTATTTCTATAATGCCAAAAGCTCTACATGTCTGTGGGAACCGTTTGCCTCCTACTGGTCACAGGTGAGACTGCAACAACACTTATGCAATTCAAGCATATTTCTACAAGCCAATCCCTCTCAAAAACAAAATTAAATTTTTTGCCTTCCAAGTTTCTAAAAGTAAGCCCCAGCCTCACTCCCCAGCCTGCGCGACGGTACCGTACCTCTCTCTGCACCGGGACTCATGAGTGGGAAGGATCCCGTGAGGATGCTGTTGAAGACCGTGTCCGACAGATCCAGCTCCTCGGAGCCCGTCTCCCTCTCCCACCAGGGAACCACGCCGGCTATCCCGCAAGCGCCGCCTGGAGCAGAGGCGGACCCCGGCTCGCCCTCGTAGAACCAGTCGCTCTGCTCGTCGTCCCCTAGGAAGGAGACAGAAAAAGTGTCACCGTGGTTATTGTGCCGATGGATGAATATAGGAACGCGTGTAATTAGGTGAATGTAATGGCATGTGTTTGACCGCTTACCTTGTCTCCCCTCGTCATTGGTATAAAGGCCTCCGTCACTGCTGTTGCTCACACTGCTGGTCTCACTGATGAGAGAAAAAAAAAACGTCATCTTTGGAAAAGTTTGCAAAATTAAAGGAGCAATGACACCAAAATTTTTAAGATTTCATTTACTAACAAATGATGGACGAACTATAAATTATGAGTGATAAACACCCCTCTACAGCCTTACCTGTTGCAATACAGAGACACACACACTGAACCGGCCATAACGAGAAAATCAAAACACTAACCACCTGTCACTCATGTCCTCATCTGAGCCCTTTTGCTCCTCCAGCTCCATCTTGTCCTTTGAGCCTTCTATGGGAGAAGAGATGGGGTCCTCACTCTCGACCACCACCCCTTCGTCCGCGGCCTCCAGTCCCAGCCTGTGGCTCGTCAGTTTCCTCTTTTTCACCCTGTTCTTTCCTCCTCCGGAGCCCACCACACCACCTCCACACAGCTCCATGGCCACCCTGCCCTCACTGGCGCCCAGCCTATGCACTCTCCCTCCGATGCGAGCTTTGGGGACGGGTGGCGGTCCGAGCATGGTGGAGCAGGGTGGCTCCGGCTCTGCCGGTGGGTCTACGGCCATGCGCTTCACCTTACGCCGCCGCCTGAGGCTGCGCGTGCCCTCAGCTGACCCCAGGACCGCCAGGTCGTCCGGCCAGAGCGGCCGCTTGCTGCGTCCGACGTCGGCCGTGTGCGGGGTTCGCCTTTTAGGGCCGAGCTGTTCATCCGAGTCGCTGTTGTCCCGGGCATGGCTGTTGGCAGCAGAGACGCCTCCTGCGCTGGCTCGGTAATCCTGCAACACATGACACTGTGGTGAAGACCAGACAGCGATACCAGCGCTAAAATAAGAAACCTGAACAATCAAGGATGTCAGTTAAGGATAGAAGTAACACTGGTATTCACCATTGGCACACAAGATGTAAACAGATTGTTTGACACTTCATGTGCAACACAACTTTAAGACTGATGCCGTTTGATGAACTCAACTCACAGACGGAATTACTGCAGAGCACTTTTTGCAGAATGCAAGCACTCAAACATGTACGAACTGAAACCACGCTTCTGTAACCACCGGGGATTTCCTTTGGATCTCCCGGCCTACCTTATGTTCCTCGACACTGGACTCCGAACCCTCGCTGAGATGGCCCGTCTCCCACGGCGGATGAGGGTTGTCCGAGCGCCGCTTCCTGCCCCTCCGTTTCCGGGCCTGTCTCTTCAGCAGGCAGCCCACTGCTAAAGCGTGGTCACCCCCATCGCCAAAACCACCACGGGCAGCTTGCTCCGAGCTCTCTTCCAGTGCTGACACCAGGTCATGGACCAGCTCGTCCATTGTCCGGCGAAAGTGCCTAAAGGCGAAAGGAAAAAAGTTTAATCAAACACAGATTCATGAGGTATTGTTTTGCTGTACAGTTACTACATTATTGGTTTCAGATTACTGGAAAATGGGGCAGATGACCATGTAAAACAAAGATTTAAGCTTTAAATCTATTTGTACAACTCAAAAAGCTTTAACAGAAGCAGTGAAGGTTTTGTTGGGCCCTCATCATCCATGTAAAAGTAGAAACGGCGAAGCACTCTGTATAAACACATTGAATTATAGCACATATTGAACATTTATTACTTTATTGCGCCGATAGAGCCGAGTGTAGCCATTGTCAATAATCAAGATTTTAAGGATAATATGTGTGGTGGAGACGACAGCCCACCAGGACAGAAACACGGACTTTATTCGAGTGTAATGATTTTAAGTAGCTACTGAAAAGGCCACTTGAGGCCGAGAAGCTAACAGCAGTTAACTGTGTGACAAAGCAAAACATATCACATCTGCATAACAACAAACGACAATGCTGATCATTAACGATCATGCACAATGCTTACGTTTCTAAATATTAATGAAAATGTTTCTACAACGCATTTGACGACTTAACTTCTCTTAGCATCGCATGCTAACGCTCCCACGCTACTCGGCTAAATGTCCACTAAAAAATCTCAAAAGACCGCAAGAATAGACAGAGTGGCGTCGCTCCTTGTTAGTTTTAAATGCTGCCCCTCGCAAAACGAGCGTAAACAAACCGGAAACGAATGTTCTGCAGGTACTGACGAGCAGCACAGCAGCTAGCCTAGCCTGGAGCTAGCAGTTAGCTTCGGCTGTCCAGCCGGCTGATTCACAAGTGGAGTGGACGTGAACACTTTTAAGACCACCTACCAGCCAGTTCCCGCTTTGCCGATGGTTTTTAGATTAGCTGCACGGAACATTAAAGCCGCCAGATGCCGGATACCTTCAGCCAGAAACACACGGGTATATCATAGTGATAGAAAAGATTAAAAAAGCTGGATCAATGCAGGGGGACTGCACAAGCGAGAGCTGTGCTGCCTTCAGGGACCGCTGGAAATAAGGTGACTGTAGCGCACGGCTTTCCCATAAGTGTTACTATTTATTTATTTATTTATTTATTTATTTATTTATTTATTTATTTATTTATTTATTTGGAGGTAATGACGTAATGATTTGCGTCATAGAATAGCTATGTGATGTAAGCGGATGGCAGAGTTCTGTTTACAACCGAACAATTAACTATAATTGATTTGTAAACTTAAGACATTAAGTATTGTAGAATTTTTTTGTCATCTTTATTTTTTTACGATGTCTAAAATATCCGCACATGTCTGTAAATATATAATATCAAGTTTACTGACGAATACGTTTTCAAAACAGTTTTCCCTGAAGTCTCTGTAAATTATTGATGAAATATCAAGATTGATCAGTTTACATGCAGCATCTAAACGCAACTGAACGGACCACATTGTGAACAGGCGTGTATTGACCTTCATTGAACACTGGGGGGCGGTGTAATAAAAAACTGTGGTAAAGGACATGTCTTCTCTCAGCTGGGATATCAAATATATACGAAAAGGTCATCAGTTCAGACTCGTAAGTGACCGCAGTGTCATATTAATCGATGTGATCACTGGAAGACTCCTGGGTACAAGTAGGACTTGAAGTTCACTCCAGGCAACAGGTGGTCTTCTCTGAATGTAAAATGGGTAAACATAAACAACTGATGTCAGATGGTTTTTGTTTACTGAGAAATGTATGCTCCGAATGAAATCAGGAGGAATGCAAAACAAGGATATATCTGTACCAGTACATTTTGTTGTCCAACTGAGAGTTACTGGGAATGTCCATTCGGACTTTTGTCCCCTCCTCAAATGTCTAAGAAGTCAGAAGGTCTGGTGGGTGATGATGACCATCCCAGAGTCAGCTCAGATTTCTAACCAGGGGGCTCAGGTAAATTTAGTAAGACGCCGTCCACTTGCACTGGACAGTCAGACGCTTGACGTGCACTGAGAGTGAAGACAAGTCGCTCCAGAGTGAACCGTTCTTGTGGGAATTCTACAGAATTCATACATCCCTGGAAGCAGTGACAATCTGCAGCAGAGATCAGACACATTATGGAAACATGATATCTGCAGAGGATGAAGAAGAATTTGATGAGGAAGTTCAGCACTATGGCAGTGAGACCACCTGGAGCTGGGTAAAGTAACTTGAAAGTCAAGTGCATGTGTGGAAGAATCACAAACATGTGATTCATAAAAAGATTGTATTCGTTTATGTCTTTTCACATACATTTAAAAAAAAAAATGTTTATTCTACTCGAATAGGAACAACAACAAAAAAAGCCATCACGTAACTTCATATCTGGTTCTCAGAGCAGAGAGAGCGAGAGCAAAGAGTGTGTTTTAGTTAAACCCTCCTCGTATGAGATAAGGTTTTCCAAGAACAAGAGGGGAAGTTTGTTGACGGGCATGAAAGGTGACCAGCTCAGAGGAGTAATAGTTTGACAAATGAGGCGATCTTATCATATCCTGCTCCACTGCTGATTGTGCACTTTTAGATTATTTGGTGAAAACCAGTTGTATTTTTAACACACGTCGACAGCTTGTAAGTTAGGTGAGATACAACTTCACATCGACAACTTGATTTAATTCAGTTTAAACACAGCATGTCTTAGTTTCTCCTCTCTTTTTCATTTAACTCAACAATAACTGGGAAGACAATTAGAACCGTTCCCTAACAACCTTACTCATTCTTATGTCATTTCTCTCTGAATCAAAGTGTGGAAATCCAGCCATTGTTTCAGTAAAATCTCATGACTCTCAGACCAGAGCTTCAACCAATCAGCAGCCTTGAAATTCACCAGGTTTGTCAGAAGTTTGTGCAACGAATCTGTGAAACCAGCCTGCAAAGCCGAGTCAGAAGTGTTCGTACAGAGTGGAAGTGCTAATGTGTTTTGTGTAATTTTATAGGATTAATTACATTCAAAATGGAATTGGATATACGAAGTAAACCTGATGACAGTTTCGTGCCATTGTGTGAGTTTAAAAGTAAAAAAAAAAAATGCAATAAAGTTGAAAACTTAGTGAGTCATATATTGATTGGATGATGCTCTTTTACAGAATGTACAGTAAATGATAGTGGTGAGGGGCGCATGGGAATCAATCAGCTGATAAAGAGTCTGTGTTTAAAGAACTGTGGTGGCTTGAGCAGAAGCTGAAGCATCCCCTCAAGCGAAGAGAAAAACTTATATATTACTTATATTCACAGACTGACTACTGTAGTGTTTGTGTGAATGCACATCAGCGTTCTTGTGAATGCCGTTGAGTTGGTTGAGGAGATTGTCAAATAGTAACTGGCTTCTGGTGGCCTTTTGGCATCGGCCAAACTGGTCATACAACATGTTAGCAGTTGAACGGGTATCATGCCAGCGCCTGGTTCTCGATCCGCGGCACATAGGCTGAGTCCAGTCATTCCTGGCAAAGCTGCTTGTTCTTGGAAACATATCAGCGAGAGGCAGCTGTATGGCTCATATATCATTGGAGAAGGCAGTGACACTGACAGGGTGATGCATGAAGGGTCGGCTTGACTTCTTAGAAGTTCGACTTTGGGCTGACCATGTCTGTGCAACAACACTGCAGTTCCGGTCACATGTAGCAGAGTCGAGTGACGCGTATGCAAATTGATATTGCTGTAGCTTTGTATTTCTGCCATTTAGAATTATTTTCACTAAACGATATTAACTCGCCATATAAAAAAATATATGAATGCAAATAGACCCGTTTTGTAAATCTGAATACTTAACTAAGTTTCTGCAGTTGCTAATAAGTCTGCAAAAGCGACTGGCCGTATGGGACATTTTCACTGCTTTTCAGTTTTAGAGCATTAACACTGTGGTTCAAGATGCTATTTGGGTTCAGTTTCTTATCTGAGGACATTATAACATATGAACAGAGTGAGATAAGGATCAAACCACCAATATTGGGATTTACATCAGTTTACAACTTTATTATTTATTATTTATTTTGCATTTGTTTGTGAAGATATTCTGAAATGTGTATCCACTCTTACAAGTGACAGGGGAGAGAAAGTTCTTGGTGGGGCAGAGGTTTAAATTACAAAAAACAGTCTCGTGTGACAACTGAAACTCAAATTGAACTGGAGTGAAACGGAGAGTTATAAATATATTCATTTGTCTTTTTTTTGTATTTTGAACTTGCACTTGTTGAAAATCATTGCTTAGAAGGAGTCATATCTTCAA
Organism: Blennius ocellaris; assembly: GCF_963422515.1. NCBI lineage: Eukaryota > Metazoa > Chordata > Actinopteri > Blenniiformes > Blenniidae > Blennius > Blennius ocellaris. The sequence continues at coordinate 7,749,988 of NC_137667.1, forward strand.
AAAAAATTAAACTTTTATCACTGCTTATGCCCAAAGTGTAAAAAAAAAAAGAAAAAAAAAAGGAATGACTCCTCTTGTGGAACCTGTTCGGTAGGAAAAACAGCCAAAACATTCACAGTGACAAAGCTGCAGGTTCCATGAAAAACAAACAAACAGCAGTTGTTTGTGACAATGGAGCATGACAAAAAGTTACCAACTTATCAGCCGTTCATTCATTGTCATACTTCAACACTTCAAGTTAAACTGCACACAGGAGAAGGTTAGTTCATTTTAATGGAAAAATCCTTGCAAACATGCTCATTTTCCCTTTTGTGGTTTTGCCCAGAAAGACCGCGTCACCGTGTGGAAATACAATTTGAGCGCAAGCTCACTTTTTGAAAAGTACAGGCCTGGTTGGAAAACAGCTGCACGTGAGCGAGGCCGTTGAACTCCAGTGATTATTTGAATGGGTGCTGGAACAACATGCATGAAGAGAAAGACTTTAAGGCATTTCAATACATTTTTATTTCCCTTGCGCCAAATAATCTCAAGCCACCTCTACAGAGAAAGTTAAGTGATGAAAAGGACAAATTCTTTTTGAACAGGAAGAAACATTCGCAGAATCAGACTCGGTGACGGCAGCTTTCTGCTCTTCCAATTCGGGGACAGAAGGAGAGAAAGGGACGGAGAGCTTATTGTAACCTTAAACATCATTAAAATCATATAACTTGAGTTACATCTTGTGCATGTTTGGCGCCAACATGGAACATATGACCCCACCAGTGTGGTGGCGCTCTCATGACCCCGTAAAGAAGCAAAACAGAGGGTCTCTGTCGCAATAACGTAAACCTGTTTGACTCTGCAGACAGCTGACTAACACTGGAATGAAGCACTTGGGCTCGGTGGTGTCGAGTAGCAGAGGAAGACGCCGCCACATCCTCCCGGTGGCTGGTGGTCAATCAGCCAACATGGCATGTGCTCCGAGGCAGCGCTGTGATTGGTCAGAAAGATCAGCTCACTGCAGCAGGCTGACTTGGTGACTTCAGAACCCGCCGTCACAGCTGCTAGAAGCGCTCACGCGCTACTGTGTATCACTCAATTATATAACGCGCCATTAAAATATACAATGTGGCATCGGCTTCTGTCACTTTTTTTGTATTTTTTTTTTTTTTAATCTACACTTTAAAAGATGCACGCGCGTCCAGTGTTTTGTTAGTTCTCGTTGCCAGTGCTGCAGACGGCACGCTGAGTTTAGTAACACCACGGCTCGACGCTGATTGGACAACGGGTCGTGACGTCAGCCCCGTGGCAGAGAGAGAGTCGCCTCGACTCAAATAGTCTGTCTGCTCCAGTGGAAGTCAATACGAGCGGCTCGGGAGGGGAGTTTTAGGACTCAGACGGTCGGATGTGAAGGAGGGACTCCTGTAATGTCGGCCGCTGCTGTCATTCATCTTTGAGGAAAGAGCCTGTCTCACTGGTGGTGAAGGTTGCCAGCATAGTCTGCTGTTAAAAGGTATGTTGTTGGTTTTTATAGTTGCATATCGCTGTGTGATGATGTGACTCTGTCGTTCCTCCATCACCGTTAGGATGTGTGACGAGCCTTGATGATCATTAATGATTTATCAGGGACATTTTCCACTGCTCTGCCAGGGTGTGTGAATCAGCTTATTTACCTCCCTGGGTTTGAGGGAAACTACCGCAGATGAGATGCGAGTGTCATTAACATGTACTTTCTCTTCTTCTCATTTGATTTTCTCTGTATCATGTATTAACAACGGTATTATTCAGAGTTAATTGGGCTGTGCTGCTGCATAAACCACAAAGAGACTCTTGTTTCAACTCATAATTTCTACCTATTTATTTTGTGCGTGTATCTTCTTATTGTGTTGAATTGCATTGCAGAGATCCCCTCCAAGTTGTTGTTGTTGTGGTAAACGAACACATGCTTCAGGCTTTGTGAGGCATCTCTGTTGTCTTTCTGCTGTAATGTGGGACTAATGAGCATCATTGTGTAAACTTTCAACATATTATCCACTGAGAGGCCCTGTCAGATTCCGATCTGCAGAGATATGTGAACGTGTCGCTTGTAAACCAATGAAACAAATGCTGGGTTCGACTGTAGGGCTTCAGTTGGATCCACTTCAACTTGTTTTCTCGTGAAACAGTGCTTTGAGACAGTGCTCTTGTTTTCGTTTCATCTCTTAAAAACCAAGCAGTCTATTTTTGGCTGAAGTTGCTCTGCAACATTTCACGGTGAATGTCCTCCTCTTGAGAGAATTGGTCCTTGTCTGCTTGCAGCATTGCAACTTGATGCCTGTGTGGGGAAGAAAAAAAAAATCATTTAATAATTAATTACAGGGAAAGGTCATTCCTCCTCAGATTCATCTGCTGCTCGACAAGTAGAGTCCCCCATCCTCAGTGAGGGCCCCCTTCTCCCTGTGCCATGTGCTCAAAGGGGATAGAAGAGAGGGGGGGTACTTTTTGGCATTGTTCCAACCCTATCTTTTCTGGTGCTGCAATAGTTTAGGGGCCCGGTGCCAAATGTCTCAAGGTCAGTTCCCTTCTTGTTTTTCAATAGCGAGCTCCAAGGAGGCTTGAGAGCCAGACAAAAGGCCACTGGCGTTTGCATCGGGACTCTAAATAATGTGTTGAGCATCTGGTGGCAGGAGAGATAGCACTATGTCAGCGATGTTCTGACTTTTTTTTTCTCTCATCCATGTATTTGATGTAGAATTGTAGCTGAAAATCTTAGTGTTGTTTTGTGATCTTCACATTAAGGAGCACAGGATTCCAACTGTTGTACAGCTGAATCCACATGATCTCATGACTGTGTAATTAGCTGCTTACCGCCATTGAAGGTTACCATGTCCCCTTTTGCTAGAGATGTACAGACCAAGCAAACTTAGTCTGTCCTTTGACCCTCCGGTGTGAGAGGAAAACAGCCGGCTAGGGTTTCCAGACATACGAGGACAGAGTGACACGGGCCGGCGGGTCAAATTTGTGGCGGGTTCTCCTGCAGTATATAGGCCACACGCCTTCACAGGAGAAGTGAAAATGAGGCTGAACAGGAAGCAGCCGCCACTTCCTCGTTTGTCTCATAGCCAAACAGAAAGCTGATTTCAGACCTGGACTTTCAGGATGACTTTGCTCCATCTCCTCAGAAGGAGAGTTACGTCATCCTTGGTTTGACTGACACACAGAAGGATTCCACAGTAGATGCCAGTGTATAAACACCTCGAGACTTAAACCGGGACTCGAGGGATGAATATTTCTGCTGTTGTCTATTTAAAGAACCCCCCCCCCCACATAAGTAATTTAAGTCGTGCTGTAAAACCTTTCTTTATGATATTAGCTTTGCTCTTGTTTCCACACTATTTCTTCCTTGTCCTCATGTCGTCTCTATCACTTTTTCACCCCCGCAGACCCGCCAGACCATGAACTACGTGGGTCAGTTGGCAGGGCAGGTGTTTGTCCAGGTCAAAGAGCTGTACCGGGGCCTCAATCCCGCCACGCTTTCTGGTTGCATTGACGTCATTGTCGTGAGGCAGCCTGATGGAACCCTGCAGTGCTCGCCTTTCCATGTCCGCTTCGGCAAGATGGGCGTCCTCCGGTCCAGGGAGAAAGTGGTGAGGAGATGGTGGTGTGATAATAGGTCGGTGTTAATGGAAGGACTCCTTCCTTTTGGTTTCTTCAGCCGTGCTCTGTTCTTTAACCAGGTGGACATGGAAATCAATGGCGAGCCAGCGGAGCTGCATATGAAGCTGGGCGACAACGGAGAAGCCTTCTTTGTGCAAGAAACACAAAATGATCAGGTAATAATCATGGATATTTATGTGCTGTGAGCAGTGGGTGAGCATTTTCACTCCACATCACTGGATCCAGACGTTTTGGGTGAACTGACGCAGCGAGACAAGTCGCTACGTGTACGGCCACTCGAAGGCGAGCGCCTTTGTCGCCCTTTTAGATTGCCTCGGCGATTCGAACCAAAACACACAATTCCTCCTCCCCCCCGGTGACGCAAACACGCCCATGTTTGCACCCGAAAGGCGTATCCTCGCCATCCGCTTCCTTACACGTCGCCACGGGAGTTTGAACAGGGTCACGCTGTGTGCAGAGTTGGCAAAGCAGCAAGGGATTTCTTTCCTTTCCTTTTCGAACAGCCGCCTTCTGTAAATCGTGCACCGCGTGCCCCAAAGGCAGTATTTACTAAAAGCAGGCATGTCGACCTACATTCAGACCAGAGCTCTTACAATGAGGATGAACCTTTTTATATTGACAATTCAATTTCTGCATGAAGTCCATTGTAAATATAAATATTCTGAATTGATCTGTGTCTCTAAACAAGTTGCTTAACTGCTCAAAGTTTAATTCTTCTAAGTGTTATTTCAGGTTTGTGTCTATGAAGCAGATGAGATTAATAGTTTCCAGGGAAGGCAGTTTTTATCCAAAGATTTTATTTTTGGGAAAGCTCAGTCACTGGTATTTGTCATGATAAATGTTATTTTTAACAATTGCCCAAACAGCAGAATGCATGCAGCCGAGACGTATAAACACGCTGTAAAGTACTGGGGCTGTGGGCCGTCTCCAACAAGAGAAGTGGGTGATTTATATTCCCCAGAGCGGTGTCAGATTCCCAGGACTGGAAGAGCAAGCAGGGGAGGAGCATTGTGCCTCGGAACTCATTTTCTTGGCACATGGGGGGAAAACGTGAGGCTCTATTGTCAACCCACAAATCGTACGGTTACACATCACTTTTTTTTTTCTTTCTTTCTCTCTAAACAGCTGCATATGCACTCACGGACTTTTTCTCTCCCCCACAAGCTTGGGGCTTTCCTAGAAAATGTTTTTTTATTTCCTAGAAGGAGAGAACTTTTTTTTTTTTTTTCCACAGAAGATTCTGTTTGTTTGTTTTGGCAGTGACTGTTCAACTTTCACCTAATCCATATATCATGAACATTAGAACTGTGATTGAGTGGGAATTATTTGTCAACTTTAATGTCTGGATGGAGTATTTAAGAAGATACTTTCTCTCATCATTTAACTGTTTTATCATTTATTGTTTTATCCCATTTCTTTTATGATAGGAAATTGTTCCTTCCTATTTGGCCACCTCTCCCATCATGTCGGACGGCCTCACACTGATGAGCTCTTCTCTGATGGGGAAGAGCTCGGGGCCTCCCGTACAGACTCTGGGCTCCTTTGGCAGCAATGGCGAGAACAGCGGCGGGATGGTAAAAAAGAGGAGGAAGAGGAGGAGGAAATCCCGGGCGGACAGCATGAGGAGGGAGGAGAGCGGGGACTACTCCGCGGATGAAGACATGTTCACCATCGACATCAGCTCAGATGAAGGGATGGAGAGGGAGAGCAGGTAAGGAATGACGGGGAAGTACGCACAAGATGTAAACACAGAGGACACACATTCCCGTGAAAGGGAAGATTTGAGAGCAGCGGCAGTGAAACGGGAGTCTTGTCGGGCAGGACTAAACGCAGCAGAGGCATGCAGTTGTGACAGTGATATATCGACGGTGCTTAAGACCATAAGGACAACAAAACCTGCTGTGCGATTCCACAGGAAATGTCCTGTCTGCACTTTGTGAAAGGGTGCAGGTTTGCTCCTGTCGGCCCGCAACGCGACTTGGCACAAGTGCAAAACGGTTCCAAATCCCACTTCATAGGAAATTTACACCTGCGGCTGTACATTGCCGGGTGCGAAGGCTGTTTTTGAATGCATGCAGCTGCCGCGCCGGATCCACGTCCCGTGACGGATTTATTTTCATCCCCGCACGTGCATTGAATTCACACTACATCTAAGCCCTGCTGCATGTGCTTGCAGTGTCAAGCAACACTCGGGTGTTACAGTACATTCACAAAGGGCCACAGCGAGCTTTGCATGTATCAAAATTGTATAAAGAAGGTAGTAACAGTGTTATGAAGGAAAGATTACCTGCCGTCAAAACCATAAAACTCTCATTGCGCACACTGTTGTTATTCCACCAACTCCAAGGTTAACTGCTCTTAAGTGTAGCAACAAGACATAATATTTTGATACAACAGGTTCGGGTTTGAAGGGTCAATGGTAAAATTACAGGCAAACGACAGCAGTGCGGTATGGAGTCGTGATGATACGCTTCAGTTTGTCTGCATGTGTCTTTTGCAGATCTTCATCTCGAGACGTCTTACGAGAGGAGACGAGCGCCAATCCAACCAGTAGTTCTTTCACTCAGGCTGGCATCTACACTCGTTCAGACGGGGAGTGGAGCCCCATTCAGAGGTGCCCACATCATTCTAACTGCCAACGCACAACTTCGTGCTGTGATTTATTTCGACTCGTACCTGACCTTCAGTCGTCGTCTCTTCTTTCAGCCCCGCAAACTCTCGTCCTACCTCCCCCAAGAGTGACTCTGAGCTAATCACCAAGTCATCAGATGCAGATAATCAGAATCCAGCCATGCACTGGGCCTGGGGAGAGCTGCCACAGGCCGCCACGGTACTATAGTTTCCTTTTTATGCTGTTTTTTGGGCATTTTAATGTTGGATTTTCACTCATATCATCTCATCTTCTTCACCTTTTTTTTTTAGCCGTCTTTCCTCCAATTGAAGCATGAGACAGCGCCGCTTAGTCCGGTATCCATCCCCGTGTCTGAGAACACACACTTCCGCGTGATCACCCACGAGCCGTCAGAACAAAATGCGCCCTGCTCTGGAATCTCAGCTCTCCAGCTGCTGATGCCGGCGGAAACGGTAACCACACAGGGGACGGTAGTCACAGAGGAAACGCTGGTGTCAGTCGGGATGGAGTCCACGGCGATGGAGTGTTCGACGGTCACTTCAGAGACGCAGGTCACAGCAGCTGGCGATGCAGCGGCTCGAATGATGGCTGACATGGAGGACTCGATGCCTCGTCCACCAGCCAAGACAGACTCTCCGTCCAAAAAGAAGGGTGAGAACTGTTATACTAAAACATTTTTTTTTTTTTTTATACAATTTTCAAACTCCTTTTCCTTCTTCATAGAATCAACTAATCTGAAAAAGCAACAATGCAATAAGGACAGACTGCTGATGTTATTAATTGTTTTTTCCCCTCGCTGCAGACAAAAGGAGCCGCCATCTTGGTTCTGATGGAGTCTACCTTGATGACATCACAGAGCTTGAGCCGGAAGTAGCAGCGCTTTATTTCCCCAAGAGGTTAATTGACTGGAAACAAATGAGCCAGAATCCTGTTGAGTTGTGTAAAAAGGTCTGTTTCAATCAAACTGTCCCTCGTCCCCACCCCCCCCCCCCACCCCCGTAGTGACGGTGGCGCAGCAGTGAGGAGCCTCTCTGACCCGGGTCTGCACGGCACCAGCTTGTCTCCACAATCCGTCAGCTCCGGAGGGGACAGTGGTGTGGACAGCTACTGCGACAACATGTCTGACCTGCCGTCCATCGCCATATCGCTGTGCGGCGGACTCACCGAAAACAGGGAGATCACTAAAGGTGCAAAATGACACACGCGCGAGTCACACTTTGCTGGAGATGGAGTGAGCTGGCAAAGCTCATTGTGTGTTTGTGTGTGTTTTTCCTTTCCAGAGCAGTTTTTTGAGAAGATCATCTCCTACCCACAGTTCATAGAGAACCCCTCCATCATCGATGACCCCAACTTGGTTGTTAAAATCGGCTCAAAGTAAGGCATTCTCACTGCCTGGAGTAAATAAACAAAACCACAACTATATTTTACACACTCACAAAAACGGCAACATCTAGAGTTCTGCCAACACATTTGCCCACAAAGAGGTTATTTTCTGTATTTACACAGCTAATAAAAATCCATTTTGTTGTTTTCTTCAGATACTATAATTGGAGCACTGCGGCTCCTCTTGTGCTGGCGATGCAGGCCTTCCAGAAACCTCTGCCTAAGGTAAACAAGATACACACATGGCATACATACTGATGACACTGTACACTGCTTGTATTTCACGAGTACATGCCCCCTGCTGGACAAAATCTGCACTGCATCTCGTTTCTGCAATTCTTTTGACATTGTAGTGTAGCACGTCTGTTGTGCGTGATCTATAAACCCACATGATGTTTACTAGCTGTGAATCAAGGCGAGAGTCACGTTGCGCTACAAACATCCACTGGATTTGTTAAGCTCTGGTTAAATTGTTGTCCTTCTGTGTTTTTCTCCTCCTAATATTTTGCCACCCCTTCTGTCCTCATCCATCTCCATCCATCATCCACCAGTTCTCATGCCTTAATTATATTCACTCGACTTTAGAGTTCCTTCTGTGTTGTCTGACGGGCGTCTTCAGTTACAGTTCTGTATGTCAAGTCTATTTTCGGCTTTCTTGTTTTCTCATCTCCTATTCCCTTCATCTGCTTTTCCCTTCTCCTTCGTGTTCCCAATGCCTTCTATCTGTCCTCCTCTTCAGTTTCTCCATTTCAGCCACACACACAATCCTCTTTATTTGAGTATTTCTGTTCTTATTTGTTGGGTTTATTTCGTTTTTTTAAGTGTGTTTTTTATCAGCTTTGTGTTGTGTCTGGGTTGTGTTTGCTCTGCTTCAGGCTGCAGTGGAGAACATCATGAAGGAGAAGATGCCGAAGAAAGGAGGGAGGTGGTGGTTCTCCTGGAGAGGAAGAAACAACAGCACCAAAATGGTAACCTCTTCTTTATTTCTATAGTTTGCGCTCAGCTTGCTGAATGCAGACGATGCAGAAAAAACAATGATATGTTCTTGTGAAAATTGCTGATTAAAGGAGTGTCAACCTCCTCTTGCAGGATTCCGTGTCGGAGCGTGGCGCCTGCGGCTCGGCTGAACAGCTGGAGAAAATGTCAATCAGGTAACGTCATTTAAAAACAACCCGACGCTCATTATTTAATGTATGTCTTTCAACATTTAACAGTCCATTTATCTGTCTGGTGACAGACACAAAGAAGAGTCGTCTTCCAGCGACGAAGACCACAGGAATCAGAGCTCCTCCTCCATGCATTCAGAGCCTGGACTCCCATCGGGGGGCGTGTCTTATAAGAAAACACTGCGGCTCACGTCAGAGCAGCTGGTGAGGACAAGAGTTTGGACGCGGTAGAACAAAGCCAGTAATTTGGAGTCTGTTTAACGAACGGTGCTCTGTGTTCGCAGTCGTCCCTTCAGTTGCTGGACGGTCCGAACGACGTGGTGTTCAGCGTGACCACGCAGTACCAGGGAACCTGCCGCTGTCAGGGCACCATCTACCTCTGGAACTGGGACGACAAGATCGTCATCTCCGACATCGACGGGACGATCACCCGGTGTGTTACATGTGTACCGATGGTACTCCCACTACATATTCAAACTGTGCAGCGGCCGTACATCTCAGTGGGCTCAGAGGCAGACTCATCTGTATGCCGTACACCTCGGGGCCCGAATGACTTTTTAATGACTTTTTTTTTTTTCTCTCTCTCTCTCTCTCTCAAGACGAAATAATCTCCTCACATCGGTATAATTCATTTATTCACTTTCGATTAGCAGTCAATTTACTGTTTCCGTCTCCAGAATAAATCTGTGCTTTCTATGCATGATAATAGTAATAAAGAGGCAGCAGGTGGTCAGCCCAGTCCAATTAATCAGGCATTAAATCTCTTTTAGGCCCGGATAGAGAACACTGTCAAATTTTATACGTCGGGAGGGGTTTTTGTAGAATAACATTTTCCGTGGTTCCTGACGCTGCAGTCCTTCTGTCACTTGATTCCAGATCAGACACGCTGGGTCACATCCTGCCCACGCTGGGGAAAGACTGGACACATCAGGGAATTGCTCACCTCTACCATAAAGTCAGCCAGTAAGGACCGCCGCCAACACAAATCTATTCCATTTGTGACGACAAGTTGTGATTACCGCAAGATGATGATGGGTGTTTGTTGACGTCACCTTCCCATATGTTCTCTCCTTTAGAAACGGCTACAAGTTCCTGTATTGTTCAGCTCGAGCCATCGGCATGGCCGACATGACCCGAGGTTACCTCAACTGGGTCAACGAGCGAGGTACCATGCTTCCCATGGGGCCCGTCCTCCTGAGCCCCAGCAGTCTCTTCTCGGCTCTGCACAGGTATTTCATCCTCCCGCATGTCGACTCGCCAGTCGGCTCAGGTGCCAGAATAAATGGGTGGGAATTACTGTTGATTTACAGGGAGGTCATTGAGAAAAAGCCGGAGAAGTTCAAGGTGGAGTGTCTCAACGATATCAAGAACCTCTTCTACCCCAACACCCAGCCGTTCTACGCCGCGTTTGGCAACAGACCAACGGTACGTCCACATAAACTGGTCGACGACATCTTTCGCCAACACAAAATATGCACAAATGTGCACTTTTTCCCCTTCGAACTTTACATTTCAAAACTCACTTCGTCTTTGTTTTTTCCATCTGCAGGATGTGTATTCCTATAAAGAAGTCGGAGTTCCACTGAACAGGATCTTCACAGTGAACCCGAAAGGCGAGCTGGTGCAGGAACACGCCAAAACCAACATCTCGTCGTAAGTTCCACCTCGTATCCGCATCCTCTGCCCTGGGGGGGAAACGGGGGGAAACCCCCCCCCCCCCCCCCGATGAAAGCTTTGCGCTCTCGGTTTGAGGATCGCCGCTCACGATAACGGCTTCCTCTCTAATATTGTCCTCAGCTATGTACGCCTGGGCGAGGTGGTGGACCACGTGTTCCCCCTGAAGATGAGAGCGTCCTCCTCCGACTTCCCCTGCTCGGACACGTACAGCCACTTCACCTACTGGAGGGAGCAGCTCCCCCGCGTGGAGCACCATGGGACTCCCCCTCCACACACTTCAAGCCCCGGCAGCTGACTACCCGTGGCCTGCTGAGCTGCAGGACCAGCACTGACTGACTGGTGACGAGTTCCAGATGTGACAAAGATCCGACGGTTACCTGTATCTAGTATAACGCTGCAGATGTTTCTAGAAGACGGAGCACTTTTTGTTAGTGCACATCAAAGAGTCACCCCTGGGTAGACCAATCGGCTGTGATTAGTCTTAACGCACAATGTAAGCGCACTTTTATCAATGGATGGCCTCTGTGGGCATCGGGCGAAATGTATGTACACGAAAACCGATAGTAATTTATTCAGGCAGCTTAGCATATGTAATATGTACGAAAGAGTGTTTTTCTATTTATCCTGGCGGTTGCATCCTGCATTTCACAGACACTTCAGCCGAACAGACACAAAGAGAGCAAGTTATTCAGACTTGTGCCAAATGCTCCACATAGATTTATTTTTTTACCCCCAATTTTTTTAAAGACTTGGACATGATGCAAAATCAACTCGATATGCCTGCAATCTAGTTTTATTATACATGTGTCTGTGTGTGTGTGTGTGTGTGTGTGTGTGTGTGTGTGTGTGTGTGTGTGTGTGTGTGTGTGTGTGTGTGTGTGTGTGTGTGTGTGTGTGTGTGTGTGTGTGTGTGTGTGTGTGTGAAAGAGAGATATGATACTCTTTAAAAGAAATCATGTCAGTATTAGGTATAGTACATTAAAATGTATAACGGTGCAAAACAATCCATGTAGCTTCCTCAGCTAAACATATATTATTGTATAGACTTTGAAACAAATGTTCATTGTTGAGGAAAAATCTGAAAGAGAACAAAAAAAAAGCACATTTTAATATCCATAAATATTCAAAAAGAAATATGGAGTTATATATCCTTTTTTTTTTAAATCCAAAGCACCATACACATGTGTGAGAATGAATGTTTCTGTGGTAGCTTTTGTAAACTATATAATATATCTATCACAGTTAAGAGTTTGCTGGATATTTTATAATAGACTGACGAATACTGTAAAGGAATTGTAGCATACACGTATCTGAGCGAGTGTAACAGTATATGCCTTCGAGAGAACAATTGGCCAGAGTATTGGTGGATATGTTTGAGCTTTCCTATCAGACAGACACCAAAAGGGATCATCATGTCCTTTAATATGAATTCATACACATTATAGGAGTAGGGACTGTTATAATTCTGACCTGCTACATAAATCAGCATGCATATTGTGATTGGAAGCAGACAAGTAGCATGACAGTGGGGCGTTAGTAAGATTTATGAGCAAAGGTTGATATGTATTGGTTTGATTATCTGTTTATTCTTTCCATGAAAGAGTCAAGATGGCCTAAGATTTCATTTTGCCTCAACTGTGAACATGATCAAGAATTCATTCTGTTCTCTTGATGCGTTCTTTTATGTTGTAAACGAACTCATTAAAATCACTTTGGTGCTGCAAAGACAGTGTGTTTGTCTTTTGTATGTGTGTTCTTTTTAAATTTATTTGCAGTTCCTTCAGATGACAAAATAGTCTGGGCAAGTAAAATATGTTATTTATACAGAAGCTTTTTTGGTTGTTTTTTTTAAAGTTATTTTGAGAAAATTCTGTCATTGAAATCCATTAAACACTATATTGTAAAATTGTGAAGTGAATCTCTCAAGGATCTTGCAGATTGCTTTTGGGCTTCAATCTCACTAGATGGTGCTAAAAGACCACACATGAATTCAAAACAAATTGGATGACAGGCTCTGAATACCGAATGCAGCTGGAATAACAACTATCTTTTGGCAATGAGATTCTTTTTTTTTTTTTTATTTCTTGTGTGTGTGTCTTAGTCTCGCATGCTTAACAGTGCTGTCATTTCAAGCCCTTTTAAGTTCGTGGTTCAAATCCCACCAGGAACCACATCTAAGTATGTTTTTGGCATCGGAAACATCAACGATCCAATAAAGCAGTTGCGTTGATGTTTATATGACACACATCCATTACATCCATCCATCCATCCATCAATCCATCCATCCACACGTCTAAATTTAAACTTATTGTAGCGCCGCTTCCCCCCTCAGTCAATGTTATTTTGAAATTCTCTGTCCGAACTAACTTCTTCCTGCTGCTTTACCTTTATGCTAGTATAAACAAATCGGCACGTGGAAACCCGATGGCTGCTCACCTGGCTGTTCGATCTCCTCTCTGCTCGGAAAACTGAATTTCTTTTTGTGTTACTCAAGTCTCATGTCTCATGTCTGTGTGTTCATCGAGCGCAGTATGTAAACAACAGAACTGCTGTTCAATGGAGCGGTTTCATCCAGCGCCGTGGGATTTAATGTTAGCATTAGCCGAGGAGCTAAGACACTATTTCTCTGAAGCCTCCGGCTGTCCGTGAAATACGGATAGCATGAGTTCCTTTTAACAGGGCCCGGTTTTCTCCTACGTGTTATCATAGCACTTTGTATTATATTAACGTTAATAAATAAGAACTGAGAGTTTCAGTTTCGAATCTACTTGCGCATGCGTAAATACCTCGTATATTGGCATCGTGGCACAGCGGACGAGGTGGCCGAGTGGTTAAGGCGATGGACTGCTAATCCATTGTGCTCTGCACGCGTGGGTTCGAATCCCATCCTCGTCGGAAACTTTTCGTTTTTTCCGCGTGAATTTGAGGGTTTTTTTGTATTTTTTTCCGATTAAAGGACTGCTCGTGGGAGGCAGGAGTATGTACCTGCTTGCATAGCCCGAGACAGGAGCGTGAGAACCCGCAGCCGTAGGACCCTCTGATTTTTATAGACAGCAACACTTTAGAAAAAAAAAACCTGTGAATTTAAAGCTTAAATTCACCCAAATAGTTATTTTTCATCTGACAAGTTAAGATTATTAAGGGTTATTCCTATAAAGCTAGATCCAGGTCAAAAGGTTTGTTCATTTGAAAAGAAAATGTGATTGAAAAAAAAAATTTTTGAAACTGAATGTTAAAGATTTGATCTACTGCTGTTAATGTTCTCAAAGTATTCAGCTCAAAATTCACTCCTCCATTGTTCTTTTTAACGACGTAGCGAAGGCAACACAATCAGGGAACGCCTTGAGCTTTCTTTGTAACGCAGTCACTCACAATCCCACAGCCTTCTCATTGGAAGCCACGCCCCCCACGCCAGAACAGGCCACAAAAGTTTGAAAAAATATGAACTGAAAGTGAAAGAGCTTTGAAAGTAAAAAAAAAAAGTGAAACTTGAATACCGGATTTGAATGTGAAAAAATAAGATCCTAATCTGAAAACATTAAACCTGCAAGTAGAAAAACAAAAAAAACAACACCTACATTTAAAATAATATATTTGACAGTGAAAAATTAAAATAAAGGATTATATCCAAAGAATTTCAGAGCTGAATCAAAATGATATGTAAAGTGGGAAAAAAAAGCTTTTCATACACTTGTTTTTATTTTGAATTAGTGTCTTTAATTTTTCAAAATTGAAGATCAAACCTTGAACATTCAGTTTAAATTTTTCAAATGAACAAACCTTTTGACCTGGATCTAGCTCCATAAGTCTATCTATCTATTCACACGTGCAGAAAAAACTATTTACAGAAACTGTAAGTATGCATGTGCAGTAATGTGCTTTTCAGAAAAGTTGTGTTTTTTCCTGTTTTTATGGAGAATCTCTCAATGATTTTGACACATGAAGAAACCGCAAAACCACCAATGCCCCTAAATATACAATATACTGTCGGTTCATATTCTATAATATGTTCAGAACTTAGAAATCAACATGTTTGACAAGTTACAATCAGTTTAACTTTTCACACATAGTCCAGCGATAGTGGCACGTTATTGAACTTTGTAGGACTTTTACATTCTCCGCATATTGTGTTTGTTCGGTTTCATTTGGAGTTGTTGTCATCTTCTCGATAGCCTCTGTTGTGGCGCCCCTCCGCCGAGTGCTCGTGTTTCTCCAGAGGAGGAGCAGCAGTGCCGCTCGGGTTCCCTGTGGCTCCGTATCGACTCCCAGCCGGGCGACCGGAGAGCTGGACCGACTCCGCCGGCCCCTCCGCCGCTCGGCTTCCCGGCGCCTACAGGAGCCAGGAGTTTTCATGATACAAGCACATCTTGAAAACTGTGACATTTCTTCACACTTTTTGAAAAATCCTTTATCATGAACCTCACAATCCTCAGTGGAGAAGTTAAAATATTACATTTTTATTGACTGCTTAATTGAATTTCACTGCTCACATGCAACACTCGATAAAATCATTTTTACTCAATAACTATTTGTCGATTTTTGCTGTTTGATCATTTTATTGGGATCGTTACGGGATCTTGTTAATGTGCTGGAATAGGTTGTCTCAGCACTTTTGTAAACTAAACCTGAATGAAGGTATTCTATGTGTGGCACCTGCAAGTTTGTCAACTCAACATTTATAACATTGACAACATGTCACTGAACTTTAATGAGGAATCAAACTCGGCTTACGTGACAACGTTTCAAGTGAAAACGTGTCGTCGTTGTGTTTTCCTTTCAGAAAAGTTTCACGTTCACACAGTAATGTTTTAAAAATGGTGTCAGTTTACATGGAAATGCAGAAAACAATGTCGTTTTCACGCTGTGCCACTAGCGGGTGCTGTTGTTTCATTTTGGTAGTGAAGCAAAGGATTTCCGTGGTTCACTTTGTCAACAGGGCCTCAGTTAGCTCCGCCTCCTGTCTTTTATGCGTATTTTACCTTATGATGGTGGTGATACTGGTCGACGGCGTACTGGTACTTTGCCACGTTCAGTCCAAGAGCCGCTGCGAATCTCTTCCCAAGGAAGTCACACGCTGGTTTTACAAAATAAAAGACGTGCACAGTGAGACTCGGCAAAATATTTTCCTAATTGTTTCCAGAGGTATTTAGAGACTCACTCTGCAGTGACACCCTCCCGATTAGAACGGCCATCTTCTTAAAGGAGAACCTGGTCTGAGGGGAAAGGAAAACACGTGAGCTTCCTGCTGCTTCATGTCAAACTCTATTCTGTGGAGAACCGAGTCTCACCCTCTTTGCTGGCTCTTCGAAAGGACTTCTCTTTGGCGAGGATTCCTCAGCCTCCTCTTCCTCCTCACTGTCTTGCACCTCCAGAGTTTCGCCACTGGCGAAGTGGATGATCTTCTTCTCTTTGGGGTTTCCGGGACGTCCAGGAAACTCCGTCTCCTGGATCTCAGCTGGCATCTGACAGGTCGGCGTCCGAGCTGGTTTCTGCTGCCACAGATTATACTCACATTTTCTTTCATTTTTTGGGGGGGTATTTATTTATAAAAATGATGTGCAGAATTAATTACTGAAGTATAAAACAGCCATGATGCAGAAAGTTTAGTCATTTTGTGGCTTTATAAACTCGACATGAAACAACACATGAGCTCTTTAACTGCCTGCGGTTTATTTATTTTACATATTTAAATTTCACATATTTAAACAGACTTGGTTCAAAAGTAATACCTTTTTTTTTTTTTTTTTAACAAATAAACCAAAAAAAAAAAAAGAAATCACTTAAAGTTTTTGCTTATGGCAGATGTTAAAAATTAATTAAAAAAAATTCACATTAGAAAAATTCTATAGAAGCTAAATACAACATGAACATATGTATCAGAAATATATTTTTATACAAGTATTCAATTATATCTATAAAGATACCTTATTTGATACTTTGATAAGGGGGTGCAATTCCACCTTTGAATGCATGTCTGATATTTATATGCTTTAATATCTACAGTGAAACAACATGAAGAAGCTCAGATCATCACTAAACAAAACAACAAAATAACCCATTAAAATCAATAAAAAACAGGCAACAGCAAAACAAGAGTGAGAAATTGCCCCAGTCGTTCACTGATAATGTATAATATTATGTGTTTTAAATATGGCCACCTTATCAGATCCTTATTTGTGGGTATATTTACTTTGTGGCCTGGCATTAACAACTGAGTGCACACTTTTGGTAACTCAATGGGTTTTAGTTTAATTGGCAATGATGAGACAAATCCAGTGGCATTGGCGTTGAGTTGTTATTTCAATTGTCTCCTTTCATAGTGTGAGTTAATCCCATCTGAAACATTTGACTTTGGTTTACTGCCAAACCAGCTTTGTGATTTTATGACTTATTTGGTTTTGCCATTTCCTCTGCAGTAAAAGCTGTTCTCTTCCTTTTTGCGTAGCTTTAACTCCTCTTCATCCAATGCATGTCTTTCCATTAATGCCTTTTGTTTTGCTGCCAAAATTGCAAGATTTGTTTCCATTTTTAAGCAAGCAGATGAGCATGCGAATGAAGTTCAATTTTTTTCACTTTCCATATTTGAACATTCAGCAACAGCGTTTATTTGACTCATTCTGTTAGACTGTATTTTGTATGAAGCAATACAATCACAGTTCGTCGAGGCCGCATTGAAAATCCGTTCCACAGACATTGCATTTGAATTCCTTGACAGAGCAGATTCCATCCAAGCATTCCAACAAGCAATTGTCCTCTAAATAACACCAGCCACCTCCTATTTATGCAACCAAGACCCAACATCGCAAAGTTGCGCCAGCGTCGGTGCGCCAACGCCTCCAGTGTAACATGTATTTAATACATCGTCTTCGCTTGACTCAATGCATTCCAATGGAAGCGGAGTCCTTCATCCACAAACAGTTTCTGCTGCCAGGTGGACGGATGACCTGGTGTGGCACTGAGCTGCATGTGGCTCCTTTATTCTCAGGCTTGTCAATGTGTGATGACTTGTTGGCTTTCCTCTAACGCATTTTTTTTGTTGTTGACAAAATGTTCCGGCTTCTTTGACCAACCTTTTTTTTTTTTTCAGCGAAGAGTATGAGGTCAGGCCATCGGGCTCGTCGATTTGTGACGCAACTACCCAACCGTGACTCTCACCTCTGTGACAGGTGAGTGCATGGATAAATAACACGAGATGCCTCACTCCGCCACCTGTGACGCGCCTACAGCGCCGCCATCTTGGGGCGGTCTCCCGCTCGTGCTAAACATATAGATCCCAGGCTTTAAAATTAAGTATTTTTTGTGTTGCTACGAATGTTTTTTGTGTGGATTTTCTACCTGGAATATATATCTTTAGCACACGCGGGAGACCGCCCCAAGATGGTGGCGCCATGACTGACTGGCCGTGCGGCATCTCGTGTTGATATCTATGGATAAGTGACCTTTAAGTAACCTTTACATACGCACACACTTCCGCATGTAAACACGCCCACTCCCAAGTGAAACCACGCCTCTACAACTACACCGTGCTCCTATTCTACAACCTATGTTTCCTTCACATCATGTTGTTGTTTTGTTTTTTTGTGATATCCTTCCATGGACTGTTCAGCGCTGGAGAGGTATTAACCAACTCCATTGACTTCTTATCTTTACCTCTTAAGCTGAGCTTCCTTTTTGCTTCAACTGAGTCCACTACACATTTTATGATTAGTTAAATGCAGTAAATGAGATCAACAGTTGCTCCAGAGTTTTGTGAGCATCGGGAGAAAGCAGACAGAAGTCCAGGGAGAACTTCAAAATAGAAAAGTCCAGTTTAGAACCCATGGTAGTCTCTCTGTGAGGTGAGAGTTAACCACTACACCACTATGTTTTAAAAGTTGATATGAACTACTAAAGTAACAGTATCCCCCACAAAGTGACAGGATATTGTGTCTTAAAGTTTATGTACACAAAGTTGAGTTTTTAACGACGGTAGATTCTTTCCAAACCTTCATGAACTCACAGTGAACCCTCAAGCCCGGTCCAACCTGCCGACTCGTCAACAACACTTACTTTCTGGTCGTTCATTCTCCAGCTTGTGTTTCTTTCTCGGCGCCGACCCTTGGTTTCATGTCCGAGCTGTGCTTGCACGCTCCTCCACGCCGGCCGAGACGAAACACCTCCAGGATGCAGGATGAGGCTTTGAAACCCGAGACGGCAAACAAAAGGGCCCGTGGTTATGACGGCGGACGCTGAGCTGCACATTCACTTTCGCTCCGGGTCGGAGGGGCTGGACTGAGCTGCTGGAGTCGCCGTGCAGAATGTCTAAAGTCCACTGCTGCTGCCAAAACTGGAAATTTGTGAAGGGAAAATAAAATTCAAGATGATCTTTTCTTATTCTTTTTAGCCCAAAATGTCTAAGATCTTACAGTAAATCTGCTCAGTGAGCTAGAAAACAAGCCAAGTAATACTGTTTGAGCTGAAACTGTTCTGTTAGATTTATTCTCACATATTATTTTCACCTCTAGATTCACTGAAAGGTTGAAACGAAAAGATACAAAACACCAAAATATAGTTTATATTTTCTATTACTTTGTCATTTGTGAAGGGACTTTGTCCATTTATGTATTTATTGTTTGACAAAGTTACTTTCCTTTTTCGCAAAATAAGCAGTTTTGAAAAAATGTTCAAGTTGTTTGTTAGTTTTTCAAAAAAATAATGAACCCAGACAAGTTGTACGACTGGAACTCCGCTAGTTGTTCGAGTCGAACAGATGCGAAGCGTTGCGAGACAAAACAGGAAAGCGGTGAGTTTTCAAAATCATTTAATATCATTTGAAGTACGTACATTTTGACATGACGGATACGTTGAGCGGGAGGAGCTACTGATGGTCAAAGTCTCACCTGGAACACGGTTTTACCGAAAACTGCGATCAGATAAAAGTCAAACGGCAACAATATCGTCCAAGAATTGGAGGGGGAGGGGGGGAAAGAAAGAAAGAAAAAAGTGCAATACATTGAATGTGCTTTCATAAAATATGCAAGTGTGTTCTGCTCTGATGTGAGGCTGTTTGGGTGAGTAAATATACACAGAGGTTAAATGAGCTCATACCAGCAGTATATTACAGTTTATACAGTTCTGCAGCAAAACGATGGCGACGCTGCGTTTGACAATACTTTGAAGCTTGATGGAAAGCCGCAAACACCGACGATCCTCTCGGTGTATTTAAAGGTCGAACACCGCATGTCCGCTGTGGACCACAGCAACCGTTTGTCCCTCAATGATTATTGTTGAAAGATGCAATTCAGCAATTCGGAACGTTTTGAGCCACTTTTACACCGGCTTTGTGTTTTCAGATCTCGCTACATGTCAACGGGAAATAAATTAAGAACTCAAAGAGGGGGGGGGGGGGGGGGGGGGGACTTCCCAGAAACCTTCATGTTAAAGATTGATTCAGCCTCATCCAGGAAATATCTTTCCTTAAATCAACATAGAAATTTGCAGTTTCATACAAAAAAAAATAAAAATCCTACTCTAATACATGTCGAGAGAGAGAATATTAACTGAATGTAAACGACTACACCTAGAAGTAACCAGGAGGAAACGTAATGTACAATAAAAAAAAGTCTTGTTCATTTAGTGTCTTTACTGGCGACCAGTACGGCGACGCCGAAACACAAAGATAGGAAACATTAGAGAAAATGATTGTTTTCGATGACGGTTTCAGATTTTCTATTTATGTTGGGAATTCCGTTTTCTTACTTTTGTGTTTGTGTTGGGATTCTTGTATTTATGTTTGTATTAAAGTCATGACTTTTGCGGTACAGACTTTTCTACTTAAGTTATGATTTGTCAAAATCGTGTGGCTGACTTCGCCTTTGTGCTGTGACTTTTGTATTTATGGTCAAACGTTCATTTTCTGCTTTGTTTTGACGATTCTGTTTTCATAAACACCACAAACATTATTAGGCAGAATTTTTGAACACATCCCCGTCTAATGTGCGTCGTAATAATATGTGCAGGCTGTAAAACCAAGCGTAAACGCCGCAAACACAAAGAAGAGGATCTACAAATATGTGAGCTCTTCTTTTCTTTAAATCGAACAGCAGGGACTCGTCTTAAAAGTTGTCTTTTCTTTCAACAGTGCGAAACACCAAAGGGGCCACCAGGACCTAAATATGTAAATATTGTCTGATATTAACAGACTGAGCATGATGCCCAAGCTGCTTGGTTGGTCCTTCATCTTGTTTTATTTAACGTAGGCACAGACGGGTCACTTCAGCACCACTGTTCGTCTCTCAGCTTAGAGCCACGTTGTCTTTAAAGGTGCATTGTTTTCTTTGTATTCTAATGATCCTCTTGGCATTCAAATTGAATTCCCTTGTACTATTTTTAAATAGAGCTTAAATAGTGGACACATTGCTGAAGCGGTTATTCCTGTTCCACGTTCCAAACTGCTGCGGAGTTGAAGCCCTAATTATCTTCAGTTTCTCTCTCGCAGTCTATGAAGCTAAATATTGAATACAGAAGTTTTACTTTTGTAATATCTTGTGATTTTTTTGGTAATTTTAACATACGAAAACTGCATTTCGTGATCGTTGGAGCTGCTGCGTTTTAATTGTGTGTCGTCAGCCAAAGGCACCATTGATAAAAACCACTTTCTCATTTCAAGAGTCGCCTCAGCGAACCTGATGGAGCGTCTGTATACGATCAAACTCTCTCTCTCTCTCTCTCTCTGATGCAGTGATCACGGTTTTCTTACCCAGATACGATAAATGTTCCAGCATGAATGTACAACACTGTGGATGAATCTTACAAAAGAATTCCTATGGAGGGTTTTTTTTACACGAGAAGGAGAACGGACGCCATCGTCGCGGTCGGCGCTACGGGAACTCTTTTAGGAGACGACGCAGCCCGTGTCCTTCTGGGGCTTCAGGTCGGGCTCCTTCACCGGCTTCACCTCCTCGTCCTTGGGCTTGGCCTGCAGGAGGGAGGAAGGGTGTGAGCTGCTGGAAACTACGACCAGAGACGGACTCAAGCGGCGGAGCGGAGCCCGGGTTTCACGCCACCTTGTCGTTCTTGGCTCCCTTGGTCAGGTCGAAGGTGGCGTAGACCTCGGGGGTGCACTGCTCGCTGACGGCCGGCAGCTCGAAGGCGATTGGCTCCGCCAGGCCGTAGCTCGCCTTCAGCTCCAGCTGAGGCGCCTCCGCAGGGATCTTGTGGAAGTATCTTGACAGAAAAAAAAGGAAAATTGTTCTCAACTATTTCAGTTGTTGAATTGAAAGTGGAGCGAGCACCTCGGTAAACAACAACTTATGAGAGTTAACGTATGCAGATTTACAGAAAAGACAAACTTTAGAGCTCTAATTTTAATCCCCTTTAATGTATTTGGTCGTTTTCACCCTGAAATAAACTAATTTATCCAGTGATTTTGATTGATATGGTTCAAATGCGCTATAAAATACCATCACTCTATAATTACCGGCGAAAACTATCTACCACAGGTCGCCATATTCCTGTCCTACATCTGTTTTTTGTTTTTAAACCACCATAGGGATCACTGCGGGGTTTGAGGCTTTGGCTGCTCTCAGGTTGTCAAAATTAAGATTCGTAAAAGGTGGGGAAAAAAACTACAAAACATTGAGAAACCAAGTGTTTTGACAAATCACAGACCACAGAAAGTGTTCGCAAATATTTAAGGGAAAAGATTTCAGGTTGAGTCGACATGACGCTGATCTGATTGGCGTTAAACATCCAGAATTTCACAACTTTTTCTCCCCCGACGACTGTGGTCAGAATATCTGGATTTTCAATTAACATAATGTCCAAAAACAGAACATTATTTGTAAGAATCCTGCTCCAGTTCAGAAACACGAACCTGTCATGAAGTGGCGTAACGCAAAAGAAATACTGGCCCAAGTTTCTTGTAGCAGTTTCATTTGAAGATGAAGAAAAGTGTGTTTGAAAAGGTTTCATTTAAATTAGTGTCCATGTGATCTTTGTGATTTCTTTCTATCAGATCTCAGGCCGTTCAGTTTTTATCCCCGCGTTTCAGAAATACGAGTCAAACCCCCCCCCCCCCGATACTGGTGGACTTATTTTCTGGATTAAAACTGTTCCTCTCGCTTGTTGCCAATAAAAATCTCCCTGCTGTCCGGACGTCACGCGGAGGATGCAGAGGGTTTTTTTCTTTTGTTTTCATCCGCTCTGACTCAACTTACATGAAGCCATTTTCTCTCTGGCACTTCTCCAGCGTGTTTTTAATGAGGCCGCCCAGCTTGAGGAAGAACAGCTGTTCGGAGGGTTTAGCCGTGGTTCCCGGGCCTTTGGTCTGACGGTACTCTTTACACAGCGCCTCGGCACGGGAGTAACCTGGACAATTCGGATTGGGGGGGGGGCACAACACACAAACAGTAAAATGAGCCGGAGTTTCAGTTACAAACACACAAGGATGAAACTTCAGCGTGTGTCACATACAGTGTGCACAAAATACAAACCACACCATCTACATTCATTTTCACATCCGTTTGTCATGTGATCATCTGCTTCCAGTGGTGAGACGTCACGGTTTCAACTGAATAGTGGAACTCATCCACAAATATGAATTAAAGCGACAATTATCTACACAAAGGGTTCTTATGGGGTGAACATGCAATGTGCAATAATCTAGTCACATATTGAGATTATATGATTTGCAATAAAGACAAACAATATTGTTGTGATTTCTCTTGCCCCCCCATTAATACTCGCTCTGATTCTGTGTTTTCTTTTCTTTCTGTCTTTAACCTTGTTTTTGGTCATTTTTCCTCGATTTTTAAGCTTCTGACTTCTTTTTTTTTTTTTTATATTCTTTATTTATGGAGAGCAGTTTCAAAACACAGTATTCGAATTCCTCGTACATTTGAGCAATGCATTACAAAGCATCTGGTTTGCAGTGCATCTGTTCTTCAGTTTAACGCCATTATTTCTCCCCTTCCCCCTTTTTTTGTTTGTTCACTGGAAAGTCATGACGCAAAAGTCGTGTGATGGTCTTTCCATCACATATATTTAATATATGATGTCTATCCAGTCATCATTCGCAGATGGGGGGGGGGAGAGGCTAAATGAGGAAAACACACCTTCGCATTGAAAATTAATGAGTATAAAGTATTGAGACACTGAATATAATACTGTTATATTTTGGCGATCTTGCATATATTGTCCAATTATTTCACTACTGAGCAATAAAGTTTTCATCCTATGAAAGGAACTCCCTCGTCTTTAGTGGATTTCTGTTTCTGACGCAGCTCTGTTCGATTCACAGGGTTCAGCCAGAGTGGATACCAATGTGAGGAAACCCCCTTCGTGTTAAGAGACGGTGCAGCCAAAACTAAAGGAAACGCCGTGTGATACATACACTTCTCCGCCTCCTGGAGGGACCGTATCGCCTCTCCACACTTGTCACTGGCCAGCAGGGTTTGTCCGTGGTAACAGAACGCCTGCGGACAGAAGGCCCGATCAGCATTTAGCGCCTATTTTCCTACAGAAAGGCCCGTTTGCATGTGTGGGAACACGTGACTCACGTATGCCATGTAAAAGTGCTGCTTCAGCTGAAGATACTTCCTCCACTTGCTGCTGCACTCCGGCTCCAGGGTGTTGAGTGTGTGGTCTGCAGGACACAAAAACACCGACGCACACTTCCTCAGCACGGGTCGGATGAAGTGACATTTCACACGGCGGGACATGAAGCTGGACAAAACAAACTGCGCTTGGTGGAAAAGCACCCACCGGCTTTTTGGTAGAAGATCGCCGTCTCGAACGCCAGAGCTGCGATGAGGGTGGCGTTGTGCTTCAGTTCAATCGCTCTGGCAATCGTTACTGTAAAGAAATTTTAAAAAATTTCTTCATCAGAATAGTTTTTACCTGCCGTCTGTGGACTCGAGTTCATAGTTGAAAAATGTCACAAATGCCAATCACCGGTCAAGAAGAGATGATCACTTAAAAGCTTACATGACTATAAATGAAAAGTCAAAATATATGTCAACTCTGTATCGGTGTTTTGAAGCAAGGTCAAGAGTTTGTTACCTTCTTGTGCTTCTGCTTGACACTGGATGAGATAAGTATCGAGCACCCTGGGCTCCAGGTCGCGGCCCTTCTCAGCCGGGGTGATGAGGCGAGGGATGTGGACCTCCTGGGGTGGAGACAGAGACAGAGACAGAGACGGTTACTGGATGGAGCGCAGTTAAATTAACTTGGCAGTAAAGGAGGACAGGAATTCACAAATAGACTGTTGTTCCTTACAGACTCAGAGAGAAACTCTCTCTCCAAGGTTGTTCTACTCTGAGCTTTAGTTTTTATACTTAATGGTTTATTCTTAATATTCAAACTTCTCTGTTGTGGAACACACACACACATATATATATATATATATATAATTCATGCTCTCTGCAGATTTCAAGCAATAGATGGTAGAAATATAAATAAAAAAATAAATAGAACTGTACTTTTGTCCATCTCATAAATGTATTTGCCGTTTCCGAAGTGGCAGGAAAACTGGAAATTGTTGGGTTAAGATATAAAAGTGAGGGGTTTTTTTTCTCCAAGTTGTGTCAGGACTAGCTTTATCTTTGAAAAGATTTTTCTCGGATGTCATAAGCAGAAATAATTCTTTAAAAATCAGTTTCACCTTGAGCATCTTGAATATTCCAGCTGCAACCTTCAAGCTCCGGTGGACATCTTTAGCTTCAGCCTCTGAAATACTATTAAACAGGCAACAGTTCAACAGGGCATTTACCACACTGTGGATTAGACAAGATGGGAACAAACGCTTTGCTGAAAGACACAAAAATGCGACTTACTTTTCCTTCCCTGCTAGTCTCGAGGCAAACTTGGTGTACCAGATGGCTACGTTGAAGGCCATGGAGACCAGTTCAAAGACTGCATCCTGCTGGGCACTGGAAGGAGGGTGAGACACACACACACACACACACCGCAGGAAATACAAACATGTGTAAGCATGCAAAGTCATCTCTTCCAAGATTGAAAATTAGCTCCTCCAGAAACAGACTTCGGCCGCTGATTGGCTCCACTGCACGAACCGAAAGGTGAGGGTTTACGACTTGTTGTCGGAGCCAAGAACATGTGCGTATGTCTGAAAAGCTGTGTGCATGTTGGGATCTGTTTGCCTTCACCTTGGCGAGTTTCCCTGCAAAGTGTCAGTCCACTTGAAGTTCTGCATGAACCTCATCTTGTTCTCCTGCGTGGTTCCATCCAGAGACGCTATAAAGCCTGAAGCATCGCGACCCCGTGATTAAAAACAAACAGAAGCAGCTGGTTAGATGCAAAGCAAAGAGAAAAAAAAAAAAATATATATATATATAGGAAGGAATGAAATGTTAGAAGAGCAAAAAGAAGCACAATTAATGATCAGTAAAAATGATTAAAACATGAAAGAACATACCAGTTTTTAACTGAAACAGCTCACTTTAAAGTGAGTCACTCCAAAAGGTAAGGTCTGAATATGCATGCCTACAACTGTCATACCGTCACATTTATTGATCACATTATTCTAAAATTGAATTCTGCCTGTGATTAAGTGACATTACGTTACAGCGGCACAATATATCCCCACATCAACATGAAAAATATGTCCCTTCGTTCTGCACGGTAAAGTAAAAAAAACGTATTGCAATATTTCTAACAAAATTTATTTATGTATATTGTTGTGAGTATGTGCTTTGAGATTTGTTCTTCAAAATAACAGTGCTCATTCTCTTGACATACTTTTCAACCCAGTCACACTTGAAACAAAATATATAATTTTCCACTCAAAACCAGTATGTGTGTGTGTGTGTATATATATATATATATATGATTTACTACTTATAGACTATATTTATTCCTTCACAAATTCTAGTCAAATTCTACAGGAAATGATTCATGCAGAGAAATGGCAGATGCTTCCTGTTGATTTTCTGGAAACTCTGTTTGGAACCGAACTGTCAATCCCTACTGACAAGTACACGCTACGTTTCTCTGTACATACATGAGTAGAATAACAGCCTATTTAACTGGATTTTGTAGACGACGTAATCTCAGGGTTTAAGTGTGGGGAGAGTGTTCGGCGAGAAGTTTATGACTGATCGCACACTTTTACGAGATAAAGCGCCATCAGAGTTGCCATATTGGTCGGAAATGGCAAAAAGGAAACGAGATCATGTAACAAACCTTCACAAAGACGTCTCTAATGGGACAGTGCTCTAATGTGAGGTTTAGATAACAACTGGAAGGAGAAAAATACAACTAGCATGAGCGCGTCACTAAGAAGGAGGCCGGCTCTCAAAAGGAAAAGGTTGACAAGTCTCAGGGCGTGTTCCTGTTTTTCAGGTTTGTTTCAATCAGAGTGACATTCATGCATATTGCAGCACGGATTTTGTGGTTTGCATATGGTGCAAGCCAAGAGCGAAAACAAGCCTCAATGTTTATACTTCTAAACAAGGTTCAGTGTGGCTCAGCGGAGGTCTCAGTTCATCCTTACAAGTTCAAACAAAAAAAAGTAGCACTGTACAACAAGTGTGAACAGCCTCAGAGTGAAACAATTACCTAAACATTGAGAAGTTTGGGAAGCCGTTAACACCCCCCACATACTTTCATTTGGAGGTATACAAAACCACACGTTGGTTTATCAGCCACTCCAGAGAGAAAAATCAATACTGAAAAAAAAAATTAAACTGGAAAGGAACATTTCAGGGGGTGAAAACAAAAAACTAACAAACAAAAAAAAAACACCTTTATGTAAGAAGGTTTGAACCCTCACATAGATAAAGCAAAAAGATTGATTCAAACATTTGCACTACCTTGGAGAAGAGAGAAGTATGCATCTGTGGCATTTTTCATGATCTCGGCGGTGCAGGTGACGTCGGTGAACATCTCCAGCAGTCTGGCCCGGGTCATCCTCAGATCACTGAGCACAAACAAGAAACATCAAGTTGTTGTTGTTTTTTTTTAAATTTAGTGTTCAAATTGGTTAGTTATACAAAAAAAAAAAAAAAGAGGGGTTGAATAGTGAGCTTGTATTTTGGCTTTCTGACTTTACAATCAGGAGTCGCTTCAGAGCAAGCCAATTCCAGTCCAAAACTCAGCAGCACAATACAGATATTGTTCTGGTATTAATTGTTTATTCAATGTTACTGATTATTTGGGATTTCTTTGAATATCTCAAAGTTACAACATGTTTTTGTCACAAAATTTAACACAATGAGCATTTAAACCACAAATAAAACTCTTACTGTACCTTTATGAAATAAACTTAACATAGACTACTAGACCCAGAGTTGGAATGGCACCAGAGATCACAGTTGTGGACCAAGGCTTCGTCTGCTTTAAGCTTGTCCAAGAAAAACAGAATATTCATTCTATGACCAGGACCTGGGAGCTCAGTACTTTGAAATGGAGCATTTGGCTTAACAGCGATATTTTGACCAAACTGGAACGTATGTTCTTTCTTAGAGGCAAAATGAGACTACGTTAGTAAGTGCGGTTGTGTAAATTATTGTTGCCACTTTCTTGCTCTCGACTGTGGAACAGGAGTCAGATTTCCGTCATGGCATTCTCGTTTCCGATATCAGTAGGAAACACTTATCCCACTGAACTGCAATTCAATGCAGGTCAGTGTCACAGTATACCCCCTTTGTTTTCTCAGCACTATTACCGAATAAGCAAAAAACATAAAAATCTGTTTTCATGATAACCTCAGCTGGAAAGAAACTGTCTCATGTCATCAAATGAGACTGGAAGCCTTGTCATGTCGTCACCTGGATCTAAAAATGTTCATATACACTAAACAAACAGAATTCCATGTGTTTATTACTCATCTCATGTCAAACTTAGACGTTTGACTAGAACGTGTTAATGACCACAGTGATGGGGAATGAGGACGAGACCTACTTGCAGATCTTGTTGGCTGCAGGACTTCCTGCCACACCGTAGTAGTTGAAGGACACCGGCGCTGTTGCCTTCAGGGGGTTTCTGTGAAACCAATGTGCCATCCTGTGTATGAGGACACGCCTAGAGAGGGTTTAAACACACGGGGGGGGGGAACTCCGTCAAGGGATACACTTCATTTGGAGCCTAAATAACAGATAACGGGCTGGATGAGCCACCGGTACACTAAAGTTTACTGACATTTATTCACAAGGCAGCATTAGCTTATATATGTTTGATCCATGCTAACGTAGTTTCACCGACACAGTAAAACGCTGTCTGAACACTCTGAAACAACGCTTTACGATCCTAGCTGTTCTCACTTATTTGGTGTAATGTAAAGTCACTCCAGGAAAGCGGTATATTGTGTCTATATTGTTATATTAGTCGTTTGTAGCGCATTACGTAAGACGTAGCAACAGCTAACAGCTAGCACTAGCTACATCTTCAACCGCAAACATTAATCGTTCAAGCCATGTGGGAAACAGGTTTTACTACAGCTAAAAGGCTGGTTCGCTCTTATTGTTAACAAGTTAAATTCAATTGGTTACCTGTCGTGGCGGAGCTGTGAAAGTGAGAATAAATAATCCTTGTTGAAAACCCTGAAGCTGTCAACAACTTACTTCCGGAAATAAACACGTAGAAGCTGCCGTCCAATGAGGACACGCGCGTTGATCACGTGACACACGTCGCCTCTGTTCCTGGTTCAAGCCTGTGTCAGACCTTTATAGTGTTGCACAACTCTCTTTTGAACATCTACCACCTGATGTAGTCTTTTAACAATCATATCTGCTGCAAAATAGAGGAATGAAATCTTGCAGCCTTTTATATGCAACCATTCAACAATCATTTTCATCTATATGAATTTATCCGGAAGTTGATCTCAGCTAACTTCGGGCCAAAAATACCGAAAGATAGCCAACCAAGCACATTTACATGTATGGGCAATTTAGGAGCATGAGTTTACCTCACATGCATGTCTTTGGGCTGGAGGAGAAAACCAGAATACCTGGCAAACTCCATCTTGGAAGGCCAGGTCCGAATTCAAACCCACAACACTTACCCCATGAACAACGCTAATAACCACGACACCTACTCGACTTGGTTATTATTATGCCATTTGCCTTTGATGCTCCTGTTTATTCTCGAGCACCTACCTGTGCGCCTTCCACTGCTGCATCACTGGCGCCATTTTCGTAATGTCATTTAATGTTGCTAAAATAGACCATCTGGGGGGGTCCCTTTCAGTCCATGAACAATGTTTGACAAATTAATCTACACATTTTCCATAGGTTGTTGCTGCATGTAATGAATTGTATTGGTTATGTTTTTACAAAGAGGCCGTGTGATTCCCAGACAATATCTATGACTGCTATACACGCAAAGTAAAAACTATTAGAATTTGGCTTTTATAGGTGCATCTGATAAAATAAAACTTCATCTTTCCCACATGTCGACTCAAACTGTGAAACTCCCATATATATTTAAGATACATTGGTAGTATTGCCATAGTTGTGTTTTTCTTCATAAACTTAGTTAATATGTCACAATGATTCAAAACAATGTAATTTTATTTTCATCGTTTTTAAGAGAAGGTCGTGACGATAACAATTCAAATTTCAACATTTAATTTTGTGTGAGTGCCAAAATAATTGACAAAACAAGTAATTTGTAAATTCTATATTTAAATTGTTTCATGAGCATTGGAGAATTACTTTAAAAGAACCACTGGAATAAATATTACACATTTTTATCTTTGTTAAATAATTGAATGAAGGCCGTGAGTATAGATCTGTGTTTGAAGGGCTGTAGTATGTTTACAACATGGTTATTTAATAGCTTAAAGGGGGTATGTGGCTCTAAATTTGAGGTCAAGGAGAAAAAATGAATCAAATACAAATAGTGTACATCAGGGAAAGCTCACTTTGATCAACTTATAACAGAATGAATGATATATGAGAATTGACGTGAACCGCTGTATACTAACTTTATTCAATCAAAACGATGCATTTGATCATGTCCAGCTTAAAATGCTTTCACTTTTACAATATGTGAGCAATACTGTACTTTCAATTGGTATTGAGTCCTAATAGGGTTAATTCCCCTTCCCCTTTGCATAAACACTTGTGGAAACAGTCTGGTAGGTCTCGGTGAAGACGGAGAGGGCCGGCATGTTGCACGTGTCTGGAGTACAAAGTGCATGCAACGCAGCTGTTATCTGTCATTTAGAAGGCGTGCACTTTTCTTCAGTGTGTAAAGATCATGTCTTTTTAGCAGGTTAGGTGTATTGTTGACAAACACTTAAAAACCAAACTGCTTACCAGTGTGCGGTGCAAACGATCAAAGCAGAATAAAAATGGGCGTCAAAGCAATGACTTACTCAGCCTTGTCGTTTTCACCCAAAGTAAAATTTCAGGTAATTTTTTACAAATTCAATCCGATTCAGCTTTGTTTATGTAGCACCAAATACAACACAGTCATTTCTTAGTGCTTTTCACAGAGGAAAAAAACCCAACAGTTCCACATGGGCCAGCATAAGGAACGTGGAAGAACATTTGCAGTTTACCAGACTAAAAATACAGAGGAATTCAAGGCTGGAAAACAAGCTCGTCAAAATCACCATGTAGCACACTGCTTTCTATTAGGATATTGTTATTTATTTATTTTACACTCAGGAAACCTGAAGTGAACTGAAGGCCCAACCCTCCGAAGCATGTGCTATCTTTCATATGGCCCTATTATTATTCTTATTTGTCCACCACTGGTTTACAGCATCGCATCCATGTCCCACAGGACTGGAGTAGTTAGGATAAATGTTTGTGTGCAGAATTAGTCAAAACCATATTGTTTACAAGGAGCTATCGAGTCTTATTGCTACAGGAAGCAGCGATCTCCTGTGTTGTGCACTTTGGTGGTTTTACTCTGTTGTATCTCAGTTCCTTTCTCACAATTCATGTTTCGATCTTGTTTTTATACAATTTTTAATCCAAAACAACCTTCACCTATGCTTTTTTACAAGGTAAAATAGGAGTAATTCTCACTTCATGTAATTTATAACGTGCCTTCCAGCACAAGACGCATTAAAACGCCACAAAGCAAAGTCCACCCTTTGTGACATTTTGCAGCGTTCGTCATGCATATTATTAAAACGTCCGTGATTGTGATGCTACTTAATGATGAATAAGCTCTCAGTGATGTGCCATGTCCACTCCTCTTACGGAAATGCCACAATTATCAGAACATTCATTACCAACTACATTAGCTTGAGGGAAACATTCCAGTCAGTGTTTACTTTATCATTTCTACTCTCCAGTCATCCTGCAGGCTGTTTTGGGACGAGTTTTATGTTCAACATCTCTGATGAAAGGTTAACTGGTACTTCTAGTTTGTGTGTGTGTGGCTGGCAACTGTTCAGAGTAGCCGGTATTGTGTAAATATCAGCTGCAAAAGGCTCTTCAGATGCTCTCTGGTTCAGGAGCTGTTTGAAGCGCTCAATGTTGGACTAGTAAACTACAGTATTTCCTGGATTTGCTTGTTTCTCAAAAGGACAGATATATCGATTGGCCAACACAAATCTGATGTGTAAAAAAAAAAGAAAAAGCTGTGCAATTTGTAATTAGTAATGAAACGAATCAAAATGAACCTTTTTATTTTCCCATTTGGCAAACATTAAGAGTGAACGACGAATGAAGAACTTATTCAAGTGATCCCAAAGACACAAGACAAGCAAACACAAGGACAGAAAAGAACAATTGGTCTCATGAAAACCTCTTTGACACACAGGCACCTTCATACAAAGTACTTCTTTGTGTGTTAGGTCTCTTCAGATGATTGTGCTTTATCTCCTTAAAGATAAATAAAGTTTCCTATTGTAGAATACATTCATGTCAGAGTTGTTGGTAAGGCACGATAGGGTGAACCATCATGAAGTCGAGCTCATACTTGTTTCATGTAAAAAAAAAAAAAGAAAAAAAAAGCCAGCATTCAAATAAAACGTTCACATTTCAGTTGGCAACAGCATCGGAATGAAAACATTTGTTCATATAGAAATCATCTTGCGTGACAAGTGTCAGTTCCAGACATAGCATTGACACACCTATTCTCAAATTATCTCGTAAGGCGTTTCCATTGTTTTACACCGCGGCGCATACCAATGCTTTCTGAGCTCGCCTGAATGACGAACAGGAAGGCCCAAATACAGGAACGCCACAATACAGGATAGACTGCTGTTCGCTGAATCCTAGTTCCAAAAGGTTACCTGTCTCCTATCTGCAAGCAAATAAGCAGAACCAACAACAGGCCAGCTCCTGCTGGGTCAACCAGGGATCAATGGGATGAGCCGAGCAGAGAGGCCGATTCAGCAAAACTGAAGGTTACATTAAAAAAAAAGAAAAGATCCGCTTCCAAAGAAATAACTGATAAAACCTTCCATTATTAAGGATATTGAAGAATTTCACTAAACCTCCCAGTGTGTAGGTCACATGTGCTTTGCGTTGCATTGAAATTCGTACCAAACTGCATAAACCAGATTAGGAAGCTGTGAAAGAACAAGTGCATAAGTTCAAGAAATAAACACCATCATTCTCTTTCGTGTGACTGAGGCCGATGTATTTATATTAAATATTTTGCGTTTGGCTTAGTTTTAGAAAAAAAAAAAAAAAAGGGTGGGGGGGGGGGGCTCATGTAGGCCACTGGTTTATGATGGCGATGATACAGTTCTAACCACTGACTTTACTTCAGTGCTCTCTGATATACAGTTTACTCTCGTTTCACATAACTATGCAGCAAATCTAAACAGGTGCTCTGGTTTGGAAGACGCATAAAATTTGACTGCCTGCCCTCATTTACATCAGTCACACGAATCTTTGAGGGAAAACAAAAGAAAAGAAAAGAAAATTCTTTGGCACCTGTGCTGCTTTGGTTCGTCACAGAAAACAAAAAAACAAGATTGCAACCAGACTTAAAAAGTGTTCGATTTGGTCCCATATCTCGGAAGACCTCATTGATTACGGATCATTCCGGCCTGAAAAAAACAAACAAACCCCGAAAAGCTCAAAACGCAGCACCAACAAAAACACAGCTTTAGAGACGTCGGGCGTAGTTCCTGCAGAGGAAGTGATCTCGAATGTCTCGCCATCCTCCGTTCTTTATGTGCGCTTTGTGCACAGGTGTTTCGGCCATGGTGAGGGCCAGAGTCTGAGCAAAGAAGCCTTCTTTGGCTTTCTGATGCTCCTGGTCCGCCAGCTGAGCGGCCAGTTCCGGGTTGCAGTCCTCTTTCTGGTGGAGGCCGCAGTCCCCCGTGTGGAGAACCCTGGAGCCCTGCGCCACCAGCACTTTGAGGGGCTTCAGGATGCAGGTTCCAGACAGGAACTGCAAAGTCCAGTCCCAGTTGTAGTCGTCGAAGGTGCAGTACTCGTTGTTGCAGCCCATCAGCTTGTAGTACATGTCCCTGGAGATGGCCATGCCGATGTTGTGTTTGGTGGACATCCACCCAGTGGTCATCACCTTATTGGAGAGACCGGCGAAGCCGTCCAGTTTGTAGTGGTTGCCCAGAGACATCAAGTCACAATCCGCACAATGTTTCTCCCTGAATGCGACCATGAGTTTATAATGGTGGAAAAGGTCGGGCAAGACGTAGTTGTCCTCCTCCAGAAAGATCACGAACCCGCTGTAGCCCTGCATGGCGTGCACTCGCTCCCACACAAAGTGCAGCTTCCACCACCAGTGGTGTTTGGTCTGAGTGATGAAAGCTTCCCGGTAGTGTCCGTAGGAATCGGGGTGCGCTGCGTTGATGCATCCTATTTTCAGAGCCTCTTCCTTGGACATGTCCCGCGGGCAGTCTCGCGGGTCCTGTCCAGGAAACTCGCTGGGATACAGCTGAGTGCTGAAGGGGAAGTAGATCTGCAGTACCTTGCAGAAAGTGATCCCCTGCACAATTGTGTTTATTTCCTCGGAAAAATAGTCATGGCTGAAGACGAGGAGGAAACCGTGGACTTCCTCGGCTTTCTCCAGGGACTTGATGAGCAGTTTGAGGTACTCTGGCCTGTTGTGGACCTGCACCACCAGCACCAGCTGCGGGTCTCCCGGGAACTCCTCTGCGTTCAGTATGTACTGCTTGTAGTTGGAGCGGTACACGGATTTGGTGAGCTGCGGCAGCGAGTCGTATTTGAACTTCACGGGGTCTTCGTACAGCGTGTCCACGCTCACTTGGGCCGCGTGAGCGTTCGCGTCACGATCGGACACCATCATGACGCGCGTGGAAACCAGCAGAGTCAGGAGCACGGAGCAGACGGCCAGCAGCGCGAGCACGTTCCTCCTCATCAGCCGAAATCTCATTTTCACCGCCTCGTTCAAGTCACACTAAATAAAAAAAATAAAAAAAGCGACGCCTGTCAGTCACCCGTCACCGCGCCGTTAACTCGCGCGCGACATCGTCCCGGTCCTCCTCGCGTGACGCGCGCCGCGGTGGCTCTCTGACGGACGGCTGTCGTCTCCACCTGGAGCCCGTGTCATTGAAAGAATGGCTCGCAGCACCTGAGGGAGGAAAGAAATACAAGACAATTTTTTTTTTTACAAAAAGAGTGACTTCCGGTTCGTTCCGGCCGGATGGTGAAAGAAAACCACTCGTGCGCTCCGCGCGCCGCGGGACTCACCCGAAGTTTCCGCAGTCTCCGCGTAAAGTATCAACAACGCGTTCACACACCAGGAAGAGAGTGGTGGCTCCGAGATACATCTTGGGTACAAGTTAATGTCTGCTGACGTGTACGATCCAGCCTCCGAGCGGCTGCTCCACGAATCACCGGCGCGCACAAAGTTGTGTAACTCGAGACGCTGCGCGCGGATCCAGGAACTGTTGATTCATGACTGAGAATACATGTCGACGAAACTGCAGCTTCTGGAGGACTGACGGCTCGTTTAAAGTCGAAAGACAGACGACGAGATTGGAAAATCCCTCGTACTCTTGTCTCGTACGTCGTGGGTTCGAATCCGGGCTCTCAGATTGTGCGTCTCTCAATCTGATGTGGGGTGGATCACTCCACTATTATAATAACATTATTAAACAAACAAAGGAACATATCCACAAATAAGCATGGATACCTTTGGTGTTTGAGCAATCAGACTCTTCTTTTGAAGTTTGTTTTGTTTGCGTGAACTCTTTTCTTTCCATTAATATTTTACTTATTTATTTCATTTATTTTAATTTATCATTATATTCTTAAACTTTTGTTTTCATTAAAAAAACTTGAAAAAGTTACCATTTACATAGATAAAAAGGTAAAATTACAACTTTTTAAAAAAATCCTAAAATCAGAATCTGTAATATCCGGTATATGCATAGTGTGATTGATTGATCGATATGAGGACTTTTGTAAGCTGTGATGGCCTTTTATGAACATTTTAAATAGTTTCTTTGAACACATAATTTAAAAAAAATGATATTTTCTTTAGATTTATTTAGGTAGTATATATAACGACACAAAAACTCACACAAAAAGAGCAGGGCTGTCAGCCAGTCTTTAAAAAGAACCAAAGACAAAGGTTTACAATTCAACATTAAAAAAAGTAAATGAAATCAATCAGGTATGAATAATATCCCCGCTAATCTATGGCACGGTTATATTAAGTACTTAATTCAAAGAAGTACATTGTCACTGTGCAGGAAGAATCCGTGATGTTTGTTCAAATGTAATCTCTGTCTTAGAGTAACAGACACCAGACACGTCTGTCAGCCTGAGAAAAAAATCTGGATGGGCTGGCAGATTTCCACTTTAACAGAATACATTTTACTTCTTCAGGCGTGGTGAGGTTAAATTCTTCCAAGTCTTATACAAGACAAATGTAAAACATTTTGAATTGTGGTTTTGTTCATTATGCTATTGTTTTACTGCTACTATCAGCCTACACGTTTTCTTTGTTTTTCTATATTTTTCTATTAATACCATCAGTGTAAATGGCATTCAGATAATACTGCAACAAGTTACCATGGGTGCTTTTGGGTTCGTATACTTCATTCATAGAATTATTTGCATTGTTTTGATATTAAACAGAACTCTCCTCCGGCTACAGTCGGTTCAAGTTTGACTGGTTCAGCACATCACAAAAGACATGTGGAGTTTATTACCTAACGCAAAATGATTGTAATACCCGATATCCCTCGTTGGATAAGACATTTTATAACAGGAGATGCAACCAGAGATGTAGGACTGATAACAGACGGTTAAATGTCATTTGGCCCAAATAGAACACTGCAGTGTTTGAAAATAATAATCTTATTAGTGGAACACAGTCTCATATCGAGAGGTGAAACGATACTGAGCAATTCCAGTTCTTGTAAAATCACTTCATAGATATTAATTTTTTTTAAACTAAAAACATTTTCAGCATCGTACAGGATGGCCTGCATATTGTACTTTTGAACGGTGAAACATTTGTAAGAAACATGATATGCTTGTTTGCTAAGTGTGCGGGTTGCACCCATGAAAACAAACAACACTCAGTCGCACTGAAAGGCTGTTTGACATTGACAGAAAATATTTGGCAATTTTCTCATTGCTGCAACCGACACACTCACGTGTGCAACAAGAAATAATTTTGTTAATTTTGTGTGGTCAATTTGAAATAAATTGTTATTTAAACTTCTTCGCTTCACTCCTTTTTAAGTGATACCTGATATTTATAATTCCAAAGTTTGGAAGCTCAACGATTTCTGATTATTTGCATGAAAGAGAATAAATAGTTTTATTTTCTTGGTAAAGGATGGCTGAAAACAGACAAGAAGAACTCTGGATGTGTGAATCTGAATAAATGTAAAAACAAGATGGAAAACCTGCAAAACGGTTAGTATATACTGTTTATGGAAAACAAAAATAAGCTTTTAGACCAGTCAATTCAATGAATGGACTCTAAGTTGGGTAAACACAACAGTCTTTTTATACATTTTATTACCTGTCAATATTCCTTAATGTTATTCCTTCACCTACTACATCTTCAAGCTCATCTTAGATCCCCAAGCAAACCAAGAAATGTACTAACTTCAGCATGTTCAAGGCTGCTGTTGGGGTATTGATCTAACTGGCAGTGCTAAGTAAACATCCAAGAGAAGACCATGAAGAACAGCTTCAACTTACTCAGCATCGGGATCCTTCAAGACATCCGATCTCTTCACCTCAAAACCTACAACGAGTATTCATTTTATTTGGTTGGAGCTAATTCTGTTGGCCCTGCCCACACCGGTTGGCAGTGACGTAGACTGACAGGTAAATTGAGATGTCTTGGATATCTCTGCTTAAACCTGTTATCTGGAGTGACACAGCAAAACGTGGAGCCATTCACTTCTAATGTCTTTTTTTATTTTATTTGCTACGTTATGCTTTTTGCCCCTCATCACAATGTCTCTGCATCAATGCATATTTAGACATTTTTTGGAGGTGGGCGTTGGGTGACACAGGTTGTGCTTTTCCACATGGTTTGCATATGGCGTATACATTTGGCTTCACCCACAATACAACCTGTTAACACCAGCCTTCATTCAATCTCATGAACTGTCCTGCCATCAGTAGTAAATGAGATCTAAATAATGGCTTTAACTCATGCACCTTCATGAATCCTTCATGAGGTTCATGCACAGAGAATTACGAACCCCGAGCAGAGTTATTGGAATCCCGCCCTGAAGGACTGGTGGCATTGTCCTTGAGTGACAACTGAGAAAATTACCATGACAAAAGGCTCAGTCTTGGTGTGTACGATAAACAGGTTCTATGAAGTACATGCACAATACTCAGGGAGATATTCATAATCATTATGGTAACTATTAATCACCATGGTTACTCATTGGAAATTATATCTTCAACTGTAACTGGTTCAGTTCATCCAGGTAAAAGAATGTCTGAAAACATTCCCTTTGTGATTTGATGCATAGAAAGTGCCAGTATTTCAAGAGAGTACTGGTGAACCCACACTTTCCAAAGGTTTGTGCATAACGGAAGACCAAGATCAACAAGGCTAAAATACAGAGATTCTCAGACGAGAATTTGAATGTGAACCAAAAGCAAAGGCAGTCTGGTTCATTTTACCTGCCACCTATAAGTCGAGGAGGAGGAGGTGTGAAGTTTGGCTGCAAAACTGATAACAAGAACAACTATATTGACAAAATGTGACATGACCAACTCAAGCCTGGGAGATGTTTCGTTTCTGTGTTTCTGTCATTTAGCAAACATGGCGTGACTTTGAACAAATTGATCAATTTAATTGGTCACTTTAAAAAAAATTCCCCCTCCCATGACTGTCATGGGAGCAGCAGTTGTGCCTTAGAGATTAGAGGGGTGGATTTGGGATTGGAAGGTTGCAAGTTTGATCCCCACTGTGGACACTGTGGCTCCCTGAGCAAGACCTTTAACCTCCCCATCAGTTCCCCGCAGTGCCGTAATGTGACCGCACCTCTACATCCTAGAAATAGGATGGGTCAGTGCGTAAAGAAACAAATGTTCCCCAAGGGGATTAATAAAGTAGGGATATTAGCAGTCGGCCTATAACTGAAAGCTTTA
Organism: Blennius ocellaris; assembly: GCF_963422515.1. Lineage (NCBI taxonomy): Eukaryota > Metazoa > Chordata > Actinopteri > Blenniiformes > Blenniidae > Blennius > Blennius ocellaris. The sequence continues at coordinate 7,788,963 of NC_137667.1, forward strand.
CTTACCGGTACTTCCTTTCTCCTTTTTTAATTCCATTGTTTCCAAATCACTTCAAACAAAGGATCTGACTCACAGACAAAGTAAGAAAGCGTGATGCTCATAACAGAAGGAATGAATAACCATACACAGACGCCGCCTCACAAAATTCTAAATTTAACTAGAGCAAAGAAGACTTGCTATGCTTGTATGCCCAGTTAATTATACAAGTGATGACAGTGTCAGGAGTTTGTTTTTTTTGTTTTTTTTTAAACAATAAGAAAAATTTAAGACTGTAAGAAGACAAATGAGTTCTCGACATTCCATTTGCAAGCGCACGGTTAAAGGATTTAACTTCGTCCGGGGATGTAATCCTCTTGTGTGAAAAGGGCAAGTGCACCTTTTCAGGATGAGGTTTTCAGAATAGGGAGGAGGACTCGGGGCTCATCTTCCGATGGAGTGCAGCTTTGAGTCGCTATGTGCAGTTGTTGCTCCGCTCTCTGCAGTTTCCCAGACCCGAGTCGCTCCTGACTGCCAGCTGGGGTTCCTCTTGCTGTGTAGCAGCCCCCTTGTGAGGCATCAACAGCCCTCCGAGACTCAGCCGGGAAACGTTCCCAGTCTTCTTTCCCTTCCGCCGCCTCGCAGAGCAGAGCAGATACCAAAATATTACACCTCGTGACTCCTGACTACAGGGGTTGATCCGAGTTTATTTGACATTTGCAGGATTTCACAGTCACTAGTTTTGGGCTTTACTGCTGAGGTTTTAACTAGATTTGTGGTCTTTGTTTGCCGAGGGAAATCTGTGCCCCCGTGACCCGGGGCTGAACTGGAGAGTGTTAAAACTGCCCCACGGTTCAGGGATTCTCTGGAACTTGGTAGATGTGTTCATAGGGTCGCTTTTGACATCATTAAAAGGTAACATGACATTTAAAGGAATGTGGACTATTTTCCAAATGCTCTCCGAGTAGTTCTACCCAAAGTACTGAAATGGCCTTCATCGTTACTTCCTTATATGTTATGGTATATGTATGCTGAGGGGTAAGTGCAATGTTATACAACTTGTAAGATTAAACACTTGCAAATGAACAAAGCTCATAATCCAGTAATGAAAAGTTGTAAAGTTTATACTTTTACAGCAGGGCTAGTCAAATTGTAATAAGGTCACGTACGTTGTTTCATACCAAGTAGTAATTTATGGTCGAATGTTAACAATTAATTTAAGATCTACAAGCAAGTTCAATGGATTAAAATTGAGATTTTACAATCTATATTCCAAGACTGTCATAACTGCTATATTTTTTTATTGTGTCTCTTACACTCACAAATGTTCTACTTAAAAAAAAAAAAAAAAATTAAAAGTATTTTCAATATGTGATGGAAAAGTATTGAGTTGAAATATTTCTTTCATGAATTATACTGCTGACTAAAAACTGACCCGACAACTATCCTGACAGGAACTTTTACCACACTGATAACAACTTTTTGTAACTTCACATCCGGATGCTCTCAGAAAAACACGTTTCATTGTAATCCGAAATCACGAAAGTAATCTGCTTCCTTAAAATACCTGATTGACTTGTTCCTCAGTTATCACTGTACTCTCATGTGTACAACTTCTTGCTGTAGATAAAACTTGGTCTCGAGATTTTTTTGACGACCACTAATATTTTTCTTTCCATTATGATTTCCTCTCAAGAATAAAAGGAAAGATGGCGCAAGAAAAAGCTTTTCACTCACTGTAAGCGTTCGTGGTGCTTGTTCCCCACAGAGGCTCTCTGGCGCCCCCTAGTGGAGATCCGCCAAGTTAAAAATACACTATTTTCCAATTGTTCCATGGTTAAACAACCACACACAAAAAATAATCAACTATATTTGTATTTATACTCTTTTTATAATAATCAATCTGCAATCAGCTGCAATTAAGTATGGATATGTTAAAACCAATTTGATGTACTATTTTGTTTTTTTTATCATGGGATTTAAATTCTCTTTCTTGGTCTATTTTTTATTGTACAGATCATTTTTCTTCACTATCTTATCATGTGTTCCTGTAATTGTTTTATGTGTTTATATTTCTACTCGGCTGAGTTTTCAAGAGCTTTTTTTTTGCCTTTTTATTGTCATGTTATTATGGTTGGCTTTTTGATTGATGGTTGCTCGTCTCGCTCTATGACTGATTAGAAAGATGGTTGGTTGGTTGTTTGGTTGGTCTCCTGGTTAGTGGTATATTTGTTTGGATGGATAGATGGTTGTGATGGTTTGATTGTCTCATTGGTTCATTATATTTTCGGTTGATTTGAGAGATAATAGGTTGATTATTTAGTTGGCTGTCTGGTGAGTTGGTTGGTTGATGTGGGGACTAATTGGCTGGTTGCTTCCTTGTTTGTTAATTGATTAACTTATTTAGTGATCATCGAAACATACTGTGTATTTGCAGACATTATGAGTCTTTGTCATGTGCTGTTTGTCTTATTGTAGACGCTTTTATTCTGTAAATTCACCCAGCCAGAAATTTATTATTTGTAGTATTTTCTAGTGACATTGTAAAAGGTTTTGTGCTTTAATTATTGACCTCACTAAACCCTGTTAATCCTTAATGTCCAGTTCATCAGGACAAACCATGTAAAGCCCTGACAGATAACCACTATTCACTGATTTTAGAACATGTCAGATCAGACACTTCTTAAGATGGTCATACTAAAATAGTCATATAAAAAGTGTAGTTGTTTCCAGTAGCCACTAGATGGTAGGAGCCCACCAGAGAACATTTCCTCCTTCTTTTGCCTCCTTGTTTCATGTGCTCTCTTCGGTATGTTTCACCTCATTTATAACTGGAAATCGAAACTGAATTACAAATAGAACTTCTAACCTGCTACATACAGGCAGAGCATGTCAGAAAGAGGACACTCAACAGCTCTGCACACTTTGCCATGAGGACCAGGCGACCCCGAACAAGTCTTGCTCCTCTCTTGGCTGCACCTGGTTGCTCCTCAGCAAAGCACAGGAGGGCAATAATCGGTTCACACCAATATATATTTGCTTCTTTTTTTTTCTCATCACAGCTGTCCACTGGAAAAGTACACAGTGTCCTCACCGTCCAAAACACAAAGAATGTGGAACTAATCAATAGATGGCATCAGCTCCTCTCCTCCTCTGCAGTGACGCTTAGGAATGAGAGACTTTCTTATTGTGCTCAGACTAACATGCTATTTGAGGAGGCTTGCATGTGGAGAACGGAAGTTTAATGTGATGCTTCAAAATGTTGAATCTGATTTCACACTTTGGAAGCATTTGATGCCAAATCCTCAGCTGGCCTTTACATGTGTTCACTTTAGTTTATGATGGATTTACAAAGTTGAATTAGAGGTCAACTACTCTTTTTTTCCCCTGGCTCCTGCATGTGGAAACTGATGTTTTATACTGTCGACGGATGCTTTAATACTTAAGATACAACCTGGCACACTTTAATCTAGACAAACCAAGTCTAAAGTCAGTTTGAATAAAAGCAGCAGAATATCTCTGGACAATGTGTAAAGCATTGTTTCATTTATGTGCGATATGGGCTGAAAACAATGCAGTAATCCACCTCGCAGACAAAAGTTATTTAGACTTTTGGTCTGCAACAGAACTTTGACAAGTTACCTGTTACTAACTTACACAATAATTACAGTTTCTCATCAAGTTGGTTCAATAGACTTAGTTTTTAAACATTTCCACCAGGCATCTGTGTCGGCCACCCCTTGTCTATTCTATGAGTAAAACTTATTCTGGAAAAAACAAGTTGTAGCATTCCTGTCAATCACAACAGTGCAGGTCAGACAAATGCATCCAGGAGAGAAGTTCTGTGCAAGGCTATTTGTAATCATAATAATAATGATAATAATTCAAAACAAAACAAAACAAAACAACATTAAATCACATGCATTGCATATAAGTAACAAGAAGAGTGTAACAGAAATATATAGGAAGTTGTAGTGGTGAGACATTAGAAAGTTGGAGATAAGTTTCTACTTGCATTAAAAACAACAGTAAAACATTACTAAAGCTGACACGTCATGTGCGCATGAACACGTGAACAAAAACTCAGTGACACCGAAAATCATTTGCTGAATGTATACATATAAAATAGGCTGCATTCCTCAGCAGGGAGGTCCCACATCCAAATAATGCGAACATGAAGTTCTCCTCTCTCACCATGGCACAGTCCACATATATAACATAACATTATGGCCGTCTGCTAAATGTTATCTAGGTCATCTTATCACAGACTCAAAAGCAACAAACTGAGATCCATTGTGTTTTCTGTCACTTTTCTATCAGAACAAGCACTAATCCTGACATCAGATTGAGCTATCGTCGTCCTCGGCACCGTTGATTCTGGATGGACACTGACCGCTCCAGACCCCAAACAGCTCATTTGTAAATAAAAAGAAAATAAATTACAATAAATTTATTTATTTATTTACTGGTAATTGCAGTAGTTAGAAGCATTAGCATTGAAGCAACACTACGAAGGTGAAGTTTTAAGAACATGATGTTTTTTGAAACAGGAAACTTTGTTAAAAATGTCATATTATTGAATTTTCTTCATGTTTTGCAAAAAAGATACTAGCTTTTCGCCCCACAATAAACAATTCATATGTCTTGGCACTGAAACAAAAGAAAACATTCAATATTGTCTAAAAATGTACATCCAAGGTTAACATGCTCCTATTTTCCATTTGGTCATGTTGAACTTTAAGTGGCCTTTGGACTGGTAGGAGTGTGACACCCCTGCTTCAGAGGGTTAGGTAACAGTGTGGGGGTCCCTGAGCTTTGCAGTATTTTCTGAGTCACATCATCCATCAATAATCATTCCAATAAACAGCAGAGCAATTGTTAGCAAATGTCCTGGTGTGCATGATTCCTCATCACATGGCGACCGCAGAAGAATAATGAGGCAGAAGAGCAGAGAGGAAAACAGGACATGAGTGTAACTCAGAGTGGATTATGCAAGCATGTTGCTCTCCATGTGCACAACCAATCACAGCCAAACTGTCTCATCCTGCGCACGTGGAGCCCGGTGTTTTTCTTTCGGGCCTCCAACAGAGCTTTTCCAGAGCTCTGATAAGTTCATTACATGCCACACTGTGCAGCAGGAATCTCATAAACTTTGGTTTGGTTCCAACCGGATGATCTCAGACTCCTCTGAAATGACCAACGCTGTGACGTGATGCAGAATCAATGTGCAGGATGAACACGTCATCCTGCGTATTGGTGAAATGAAGGTAAAGTGGCGGTTTTAGTCTTCATGTCTATAGAGAAAAATCTCTCTCTCTCTCTCTCTCTCTCTCTCTCTCTCTCTCTCACACACACACACACACACACACACACACACACACACACACACACACACACACACACACACACACACAATAATGCTGGCCTTTGTTTAGTTTTGTTGCCACGGCAACCCACCACATGAGCTGCTGTTTCCCAGCCCTGCTGTTTGATCGGAGGGAATAAACTCATCCAGCTGCTTTTGTTTTAGAATAAATTACTGAAACTGTTCAAAACAGAAGTTTTAGTATAAAAATATCAGAAGAAGAGGGATCACGATTCAGTCACGTGTTTGGTTCATTCAGCTGGTTCCATATCTATTATTCTCACTGTGTTGACGTGTTTGAAAAGAAACATGTTTGATAAAAACGTCTGCAAACATTATGGGAGTTACTAAAGCACCCAAAACCTCAGATAGCCTCATGAAAGACACCCTGGAGGAGGTAATGTGTTCAAAATTGTCCATAACATGTGGTGCAAACGTGGTTCTAAAGAATTTGCATTTACTTTTGATATTTTCTCCTGTAGTGAAAAAAATCAAGAAAATGTGAAAGTAAACACTTTTTTCCAAGTCTTACTGGACAAATCTACAAAGAAAAAGTATGAAACGTATGAAGCTGTGTTTTAGATAATCTTGCCAGAGAGAAATCACAGATTTTTAACATTTCTTTTTAAATGTTTGTGTAAGAACTAAAACTAAAACAAGCTATACTTCAATTGCCATTTATACCTAATAAAGTGGATCATGGGTGTATCAGATGTAGCGAAACAAACTCAATTACAAGATGTAATATCATGAATGACAAAATGAATAATTATTTTTCATTTGAAACACAGTCATAGACAGACAGCCTATCAAATACTGGAAAAAGAACCTTCTGACATGTAAAACATATACACATTAAAGTCAGAACTTCAAAAAATTGGGACAGGTAGTTTTAAAAACACCAAGAAAATTTACACAAACATCAAAAATTGATGACCCAGTCAATCTGATAACCCTAATTCAGAAAAAATATATAACCGACTGTGTTAAATTGTGGATTATATGATTTATAAATGACACCTAGCAGGGTCCAAAGCCTCCACAATGAGGGAGGAGCAATGTTACTGCAGACGGCTTCTCGAGGTGATAATGCAACTATTCAAGAATGTTGTTTCTCATCATGATGTAATGAAGAACTTCATAATTTCTGTTATGTAATATAATTAAAAGAGTGAGATGGTCTGAAGAATGTTCTGTCTTCAGGGGAAAAACTGTAAAACCAGGCAGGACTCCATTAAAAACCTAAGCATGGCCAAGGAGTTGGTCATGGAGGTCTGGAATTTCAGAGTCACAATTTAACTCCCCAAAGTGTTTTTTTTTTTTTTTTTAATAACTGGCCAGCCTGGAGGCTGCCATTGTTATTGTCTATGTCCTCGTGCATATGCAGGAGAAGAACTCATTTCTATGGTTGTGTGCAGCAGCAGAATTTCAAAAAAAGTTTCGTTTTCCCCGTTTCCACAGACACAAAGTTGGAGCATTATCAAAAAGTTGCGTTCTTTCCATCCAAGACTCAATAAAAGTTTTTCGTTTTCATTTAAATATGTTGTTGTGTAAACAGGGTCGTAACCACCAGTTGAAAGCAAGTCCATTTGTTGTTGTTTTGATACTTTAAGTGAATTAAAAAACACACAGTGCAGTGGAAGTCACTGCATAAGCGCTTCTGAAAACCATTGTCTGTGGACACAGTCTATCTTTTCACCTACAAATGCAACTTAGAACTCCACTTAAGTAGAAACTCAATATTAGTACAAAGTAAATGCATCAGTAAACAAAACAATCTATAAGGCCAATAAGTAAAAGGCACCTGTTAGTTGTTATTAAAAATATTACATCAGCAGTAAGTAAATGTTAGATATCTGCAGTCAACTAAAATCCTATAGAAGCATAGATTTCGTATTTTATTTTATTATTTAAGCACAAAACACCATGACAAAAACATTTGTTTTCCTGAAGTCATGAACATTCTTGGTGTTTTAAACATGGCAGTGAATTGTGAGCAAAGCTGCACCACAGCTGTCAAAACTCTAAAATACACAACAAGTGTTTATAATGTGATCAGAACAAATAGGATGGAAGTCAGTTCAGAGTAAAAAGGTTAACTCATCCACCTGATTGGTATTGATGATTGTGCATGAATGTGCTTTTCCTCTTTTTTTCCCCAAGCATTTCATTATGAATACATTTGCTGCACATTCATTCGTCCACACTTTTATTATTATTATTTTTTTAGTTCTAAGTTTGTGTTTGAAGCCACAGAAGGAAATGTGAAGCCGTTCTCCCTCAGGTCCTCTGTGTGAGTTCAAGGTCCATTTCCAGCAGGATTTATTGTTCATAGACAGGATGCGGACACTGAAACAGTAAAGATGGCCACTGTTCTTCTTTACTGTTTCCACTCGGGTTTTTACTGCTGTTGATGATGGATAAGCGTTTTAACAGTACAGAAACATGGTGAGAAAACACTAAAGTGGGAAACTGAGCCACCAGAAGCATGTTTAAACTTCAATATGATTAAATCAGAGATCTACAAGAAAGGGATCTTAAATAATCTGTTTTACCTCCCTGAGACTACAAACAAGAAGCAGGTTGAAGAGAATAAAGTCAATAGTGTAATAATTTGGGGATTTGTAAATGTATTAAAGCCAAAAATGTCACAATTTTGGCCAATATACATGTGAATAGGCCAATAATGTTAATAATTTTGGTAATTTTAAATAAAATAAAGCCAAAAAAGTAATAATTTTGTTCAATCTATCAATAATAAAGCCAATAATGTAATGATTTTAGCCAGTTTAAAGCAAGGCAATTACTTTTATTTTTTATACAACACAATTCAGACAATTAAATTCAGGTCTTTACAAGGAAATAAAGGAAATACATTAAGACAAGGCAATTAACAAGCTTAATGTTAACCTCTTAACATTATGAAAAACATTAAAATGAAGTAATCAAGTGGGACAATAATGTAAAAAGTTTTTGACCATTTCAAATGTAATCAAACCAAACATGTAATAATTTGTCAATTGTGTCACAAAATCTGTTTTTATATATGTTGTTCCTGATATGCGTCAGCCTTTTCTCATGTGAGAATATTATAGATTTGATTAAACGGCATATATGCTACCTGTTTACACCCTGGCTCCAAGTAATCGATTACATATCAAAACATTGTATTTCTTTTGATTTTGTTCACTTGTCTCTCATAATGAAGTGTTTGGATGCTTATATGACATTACAGATATACATTAGAATAGAGCTGGAGGACCACTGTGACGTAACGCATCACATTTCCCGAGTGTTTGTGGTGGCTGTGATTAAAAGCAGCTGTTTGAGTGCATGAAAATCCGAGGATTCGACTGAGGTTGGGTCGAAAACCTAACAGCAGCACAGCTGGAACAGCTTTAAGACCTCGAAACATCTAATAGTAACAAATGCAGACAGCATCTTTTGCGTGACGCTAAAACAGATGATCTCACTGAGCTCGGCCCTGGCGGGGTTAAAACGTACATTTTATTCAGTGAATGTGTAACAGAGACAAGTTAAACTTATGAAACAGGCTTGAGAGCAAAACCAGTGTAACTATTAAGACCAGTGAGAAGCACGAGGAATGTCTTACTGTCTATATATGTTGTAATTGTGCCATTTTCTTGTGTTACTCTTTGATTTAATATTCTTATTTTACAAATCTTTGTGCAATTTGTTATCTTTTATGTCACCTCATCTATTAAAATGTTAAAAAGTTACATGTTGGCGGAGACACAATGATGTTTAACCCCACCCTCCCTCACTGTGAGAAGCAACATGCCTCATCTGACCCCGTTGCACTACAGTTTTACAGCAATAGCATCAACTGGAGGAGAAATTACATAACTGGACACCCCAATCTGAGAAAATATGTCCAACCATTCATATTCTAAAAAAAAAGCCCTAACTTTTATTCATCCATCTTTTGTTGTACGTGCTCTCAAGTATGAGTCTGAGTTCACTGTGACACGCAACCACACTCAAACAACTTTCCGTCCTCATTACAAACTGCTACTGGGGGGGGGGGGGGGGGGGGGGAACGGTGGGGCAAATAAAAATGTTTAAAGAGCAGAGCAGAGCAAACAGATCAGGTAAATAAAAGAGTCATGGGGCCGCTACAGACTGGGTCTGGGTTACAGACACGCGGCTGAGATGAGCCGGGTGCCACGGTCGTGACATTTAGATGGTGAGGAAGAAGTGAAAGCAGATGACAGCAGGCTGCCTGGGTGGAAAATAAAAAAAAAAAAAGATGCAAAAATCCTTCATCTGACAGCTCTGCTTCCTTCACATGCAAGGAAATAAGAACATGTGTTATTTGTGTGCATGTGGGGGTGATCGCAGAGATAAGGAGGCAGTCTGTGGCATCCAGGAAGGGTTTTCACTCTTATCTAAGTGAGTTGTTTTTAGTTTGAGGCTATGAACACTGAAAGTTCTGCTTTTTTTTCTCTCAAAGTGTCTGTCTCTAAGAGCACTTTCTTAGCATTCTTTTTGGTAAAAATAACACAAATAACCTCACACATCCCGCACCAGAGAGTTCTCGGGTTCCTCACTAACTGGAAACAAATGTGGGTTTGGATTTGTTTTACTCGACAAGAGGATTCCTACAAATAGAGCCAGGGATACTTGCCGAGGTCTGGTTCATGTGCAGAGGGAATCATCTGTTTGCTTTGACGATAAAGTCTCAGAATTTCACCCTCCTGAAGCCTCCCCAAATCTTTTTAGTATATTAACTCATGTAGGGAGATGAGATGAGATGAGGTGGGGGGGGAAATAGCAAAGCAAAAGAACATGATCAACGAATAATATGTATGAAAAAACAATAAAAACAGTAACAATAATATATAAACAGGTTTCTAACTGTCACTTTATTTACATTCTTACATAACAATGTTGGTGGTGGCAGGAAATATACCAGAGAGGATGTTATTACTGCACAGAATAAATAAATAACATACAGAGTATAGCAGACAAGAGAAGAGTCATGGACCTATCTTATCGAATCTTATAATACATCTCTACAACCAAATATCTGAAACTTTTGTTTTCTTTCTTTTGAATCTTTTCTGCTTCAGATAATTTCCTTCATTACATGGATTGTTAGGAAACACTATGTTGAAATAAGGTTTTAAAGCTGCACATTCAAAACAAGTGGCAGCTTTATTTTCCCACTGAACAAAGTATGATTGTGTGAACTTGTTTGCTTTGTTTAAAGATTGTATTTTGAATCATGATGAACAGTTTACACACATAAAGACATGTTAAAAACTGATTGAGGCAGAGAAAAATCAGTTTCTTATCAAAACGATTCCGATTTTTTTTTTTTTTAAATACTGATCGAACACTGAAGTATAATTAAAACGTGATTCATTGATTTTAAAGCCTAAAATAAATAAGAGCAAGCATCGATCAGTTTTATTTTATATATGTGAATAAAAAGCTCCTAAACGTCAAAGCTTGGACTTTACATTTCAGTTTCGTTGTCAATATTCAGTCAAAAACACGTTGCATCTGTACCATGAGTGGTGCACGTTCTGCATGTTTGTGAGGAGAAACGTGTGACTCTCACTTCCCATGACTGCTGAATTTGATTACATGGTTTACTCACACTCACACTGCATGGCGTTCAAATTTCCCTTTATCAAATTGAAGCAGCGTGATCAGGATCAACTCTGAATTAACTCAATAAACCTGCTTCAAAACCAAGAGCAAAGAGACGATTTATTACTTGAAGTTAACTGATTTGTTTGAACAAAGTTGGCCTTTTATCGATCTACAAGAATCCTAGTATTTTGATTTTTCCACTGCTACCAATGTTTATGGCCGGATTCTGCCGCTCGAGACCCCGCAGAGAATAATGTGCTAGAAACATTAACGAGGACGTATGGACAGACACTCATCTGGACGGATGACCGAGCTGGATTGTGACGACACACAACGTTATCATGAAACCTTTCATGTAAACAAAAACCCAAAATGCAACAAAAGTTTTTCGTTTATTTGAAAACATTGTGTAAATGGGCCTAAAAGTACAAATAACATGGAAAACAGTTCAAATGTTTAAAACGGCTTCTTTGATCTTTATATATATATATATATATATTTGTGGCTCCAGATTGACTGAAAATCGATAAAAGTGGCTTCCTAAGCTATGAAGGCTGCAGACTGATTTGATGACATAAATCGATCTTGAGGGTGTTTCTGTGTTCCGCTGGTTGGTAGAGATGTAGGGTACGACAGTGGAGACGAGATAGGACCCCAATGAGCGGAAGCTCTGCATCTGCTTTCAGGCATTTTGGATCTGACGGAGATCAGTGTCTGTGCCCAGTGTCAAAACAGTGTTCACTGTTTCCCATATGGTGGAAGTGCAGCACAGACAGCTGGAACAGGGACACGGCGGGGCTTCAGCCCAGCGCTCTGACTCACTGAGACCGTTTGAAAACCAGCAGAGTGAGATTGAAGGCAGAGACACGGGGAGAGTTCTGGATGTGGCGTTGGTGGGTTGGAGTTTTTCAACAATCAACAGTTGTGAAAACAAGAAGCAGGGGGGGGAAGTGGGCTTGTTTGTTTTTAAATCACAGTTACCATAGTGTCTGATATCCTGCAGTGACGGTGAAATATGACTGTGATTTCACCAGTGTGGGGTTTTATTTGCACTTGTTCATTTACAACATATGAAATGGTGTCATACTTTTTTTTTCGCCATCATTCGTACGTTCTTTATCATTGCAAACACACTGTTAGAACCAATAATAACAGCAGATTTGGAAATAACTGTGAATCAACACTGTCACATCCAGTACATGGGCATTTAAACAGCCCCCTCTAGTGGATGTGTGAGGTAGGACTCCTCAGGGAGGTTGAGATGGATCGACGGATCAATGCATCATGGGAAAACACATTTTATATTATTCTCTTAGTTAGAGTAACACTATTAGTTTGTCAACCACAATAAGAAGAATGAGTCAAGTAAAAAAGCTTCATATGCCAAAACTAGTTTCAAATGTTGGTGCTTTTAATTCAAATTATCAGTCATCAGCAGCGACTATCATCAAAATATTTCAATCCACATGTTTACAGTGATTTTAACACCCTAAGATACAGTTTTATGATTGCAAACAGGTCGATCGCTCACGAATAAAGGAAAGTAGAACCAGTCTGTAAAATGCTATTCTCACTTCGATCCATTTCCTGAACAAAACACAGCAAACACACCTTACACAGACTCCAACACCTCGACACAATCTCTGTGTTGTGTTGTCTTGTGTCTCGGTGTTTTTTTCCTGCAATGGACTGGCGACCTGCCCAGGATTTGTCCTTCCAGTTAGAGTAGATTCACACCTCCTCACACTGGAGCATGTAGAGATAACAAGTGAGTAGTTAAGACTGTGGATATATTAAGAGGACTATACATTCCAACCTCACCCGAATCATCTTTGCTCTATGACTTTGTCAACATTAACATGATCCTCTCATCGACTGCTAACATACAGACTTTAAACAGGTACTTGAAGTGCTTCGAATACCTTGTGGCAACTCAGAATGCAAATCTTTGCCGATTTGCACAAAAATCTCAGTTTGAATGTAATTTTATTGTAATTGATCTGATAATTCTCAAGGAATCACTAAAAAGTCGCAAATATTCCATGGTGGGGCTGAAGGAAAAGACAATGGATCATTAAAGAGGTGGGATTTGGAAGACGACTCTACCAATCAATCCATAGTCACCCATGATATGATCAGTCCAAACAGTGTCTTTCCATTATTCACTGGACTCGCTGAACCACAACTGAAGGCCGAGACCACTTTCTAATTCGGCCTGACCTGAAACAAAAATGCCAAGGCTTTTTTTTTTCTTCATCCAAATCCACCCCATTCCCATCACCATATAAGGATTTTCTACAGCTAAGATTTGAACAGTCACTGAAAATCCAGCAAAGTCTATTAACATTGCCTTTTCCCGTCTACGCAATGATAAAGACATGATAACAAAAATATAAAACCACCATCCCTCATGTCACCGCAAACATTATTAAACTCTCTGCTACCTTCCTGTTTATTTATGAAGCGATGTGATTTCTCGATGATCCAGTAGAGGCAGTAATCAAGAATCATAACACAGACAGATGAATTTCCCCAGGCCTCCATTAACCTGCCATTGTGCATAAACACCACAAAGTCAGATGTCAGTTTAAACAAACAGACGCACATATTCAGTCCTTCTTTCTGTGTTTAGGTCTTGAACTATATCTTCAAGTGACGCCCGTCCAGCCAGCAGCTGATGTAACCTTGTAAATTCTCTCATAAAACTCATTAGTGTTACCGGTGCTGGTTTTTCAAGCATTTTAGTGATACGTGATCTTTACAGACAGCAATAACATCAGTACATTTTTACAGTGATTGAAAAAAAACAACAGCCTTTTTGGGAAAACATTCCTCACCATGGTGGATTTTCTTCTTCTTTTTTTTTTTTAAGGCCAACCTTCCCACAGTCCGAGCAGACTCTGGAAGATTAGTGAGGAAATACCAGCTACTGCACAACACAGCAGGAGGCGACGACTGCAAGCTTGTGTCAAGCCCATGTGCAACTTTACAGTGTCCACACAGCAAACAAATACTGGTCGGTTTATAGGAAAGGGGATGAGATCAAGCTCAGGAGGTGGAATTATTTATTATTAATTAGTTTGCTTTACAGTTGTTTTCGACTGATAACAGATCTTAGGGCTAAACAGACATTTGATAATGTCATTGAGTGTTTTGACAATGATATGATAAGCAATTAATGCAAATACTGTCAATTCATTTATCAAGATTAATAGTACCTTCATATTTGAATCATTTCGAACAATTCCAGTGGCAATTCCAATGAACTTATTTTAAAAATAATCATTTTGTCGATCTGTAGATCTATGACTTTAACCTTGGAATCGACTGACATTTTATCAAGAGTGTGATCACCAGTATATAAATAAGATAAAAACCAGTGAATCTGAACTGCTGGGACCCATTTTAAAAACAACTTTTTGTTGGAATCCTTTCAATCTCACATTGAAAACTATTTTATGTATTTCATTGGGATACTTTCCTACCGAAACCACCTAATGTGGTGAAAAGCCAACCAAATCTTTCTCAGACCACATAATGCTATTATTTCCAGCCCAACTTGTGCCAAACCACTTAAATCTGGCAACATGGGAAGCAGAAGTCAGTTATTTTGCTCCTCCACCACAGAAGAAACGTCGTGAATTGCTGTTTAAATCAGCCCTGAATTTTCTTCTAGTTTTAGTTTTTCACTCATATATTTTATTCAATGTTTTCATTGATCCATGAAAAGGAAAATAACATACAGAAGTATCACAGGTGTTTAAGAACATTTATTATCCAAGTCCAGATGTACTGTTGATAAGCCAGCAGCTGCTCTTCCAGAAACATCTGTGAATTTGTTTCTCAGCTTTTAGTTGCTTTTAGCTACTTTTAGCCCACCGTTAGCCTTCTTCTTCAGTTTTACTTTAAATTCCACTTTAATCTAAATCCTACATGTTTGATTCTCAAGGTGTGGAACCATAAGAGAAAAATGACAGTTCAAAAGTGTAGTAAAAGTTTGAAATGACTAAAAAAATTATGTCGATAGATATTTCAGCTACATTTTTATCCAGTCAAACCTATTTCAACCGATATCTGTCTCGGTGCATCACCCAGTGACCTTAAACGAAACTTAAGCTGTGAGTGGGATACAAATTTCAGCAAAACACTGGCACCTAAATTTTTGCCGTACTCACATTCACATCCCTACCGTGACCCGAAGAGTTGTGATCAGTAGAGCTTTTGCTCAAGTTTGTTCTTCACTCACATAAGGAGTGCACACTCTGTACCGTTTCCGCACAACTGCGTCGTAGTCTTTACTCAGTATTAGACATGTAAGGTACATCCAGCTCCGCCAACATGGAACCAAACAATAGGTCCCTCTGCTACAGCTGTGATCACTGAAGTTAGATCAGTAGAGCTGTGATCAGCAGGGCTGAATGCTCCCGCTATTCCCAATCTGAGACGCCTCCCCTTTTGACTTTGTGGTAATTGTAAAAACTACTTGAACTGTAACAGTAAGAAAGGCCTTATTGAAAGTGAATATGAAGTGGATGTCAGTTGAAAGTTGCAATATAAGCTTTGTTGCACAGGTCTATGATTTATTTATTCCGTCCCTGTCACAAATATTTAAATTCATATTTATCTAGTATTTCATCACATGTTTTTGATCAGATTGTGGATGTTACTACTGGCTGCGCTCCATACATTTTATGGTTATTCTGGTCGTATTTTGGAGTTTGGGAATTACTACTTCATGCTATTCATGTTTAAGGTTTTCAAGCAGCAAGCAGAAAGGAGTGTGAGTCTCTCTCTGACATCTGAGGCTGGTTTTAAAGTATGCACGCTCACTCCACTGCATAGAGCATTTATGCGTTCAGCCACTCAGTCCAGCAATGTAAGCCATTTCTTTTACAAGGTGGGGATTTATGTGGGCCCGTAACACGGGGAAAGCAACTGGAGCTAAAAACTTAAAACTGTTCTCTGCTTGTTGCATAAGCGTGAAATATAAGAAAGTGAAGGCTTTCCCCACGTGCACAGTACAGCGCCGGTGGTTACTGAGCCCTCTCCTCTCCCCTGTTTATTTCCATTGGCTGACAGCTACTGCCGACCCACACCCCCCTGAAGAACACTGATGAACACTGGTTCCCCACATGTTTTCAATCTGCTGGGTGTACAGGCTGAGTGATTCTGACTCACAAAGGGTTCGACAATTATCGAGTCTTAACACATTCAAGAACAGCTGAGGGCCGGGACGGAGAACGGTTGGAGAGTTTGAAAATCTAAGAGAGGATGAGGCAAAGATGGCTGCCTGGGATTTCAACAGCAGCGAATAATTAAAGATGCTGTTTCCCTTTTCCCCTTGAGCCGCGATTCCAGAGAGCTAAAACTGTCATGTTTAATCAGTTTGGCTTGCATGTTGTGACTTTAGACACTCTCTGGTCATTGAGTCTCTGGGAAAATTTGAAAAGTGTGGGTGTTAAAACAAAACTGGAAGCTGAAAGATACTAAAACATAGATAATGGGAGAAGGTAATACAGATGCCAATTGCATTTTCATGTCTAACTCTTGCTAAAAGCATCCAGAAGGGCAAAAGACTCCAATAGAATCTAGTTAGTTTTAAATAAAATAAGAAAATGCACCTGCTATCTTTAAATAAAGAGATTTGTTTGAGTGGATTCAGTTAAAAATTTGACCATTTGTTTGAACTCCATGCAGTAGAAGCTGCAGTAGGTTGAACACAAAAACCAGCTGACTTCGGCTCAGGCCTTGAAATCAGAAGCGACAGCTTTCATTTATGAGGGTGAAGCTGCTGACATGAAGCTGTGAGGAAACTTTTAAATGTCTCCGTCTTCTGACTGAGCTCTTTGCTTGTTCTGCACTGGGAATCAGTGCAGCTCCAACCTTTGTACCTATCCAAAGTTAATGGTTTAGGAAATTTCATTAAAAAAGAAAGGAAAAAAAAAAAAAGACTCTCAGCCAAATAACCAAACCCTGCTCTTTGAAGAAAAGGTGGAACATTGGATGATTTGGACACTTTAAACCTACAAGTCTTTGTGCTTTATCTTGTTATATATATATATATATATGTTAAAGATTGGCTGCAGTCTCAGTTGAGGAGTTTCTACTGAAGGAAAACTCGTCGAGATCTCAGTTACAAATGACACCCGAATACAGGAGGGAATAAATCTCTACACTAACAAAACAACGGCACCAGAGAAAAAAATGGCGTGTCGGCAAGCCGCTGTCATACGAGATTTATGAGTTGGAACACCAGTGGAGTGTTTCATTAGTATGACTTTGCAACAGCAACTTAATGAGCCTCCATAGCGACACAAACAAGACTCTTACCAGAGGAAACATACAGACAAAGACATGTTTCCATTTGAAATCATCAACCCGTGAAACGGTGAGAATTAAGCACTTCATCGGGGAAGGGGCACTTTTCCAAGTCCTTGAGAATTGTTGACTAACGAGCACTGAAAAATTATTGTCAGTTTTTGTTTAACAAGAGCCGGCACACGCATGCAGTTTAAAAGATCAAGGCCACTCAGGAGAGCTGGCAGGGTGGAGCCGTAGCTGCTAAAAATACTGAAGAGGTCACACTCCTTTGCTTCAATGGGCCTTTTCTCGGCGTGCGGAAGAAACACAAAGAAAACGGAGAGTGGTGACATATTTGTGTTGGCATGGTGGGAGTATTTTTCAGTCTCACCCATGGAAAATGTCAGCGTGCTGGAATTCAATAGGGATGATTTTTGATTGTGTAGGTTTAATAACACCAACATATAACAATGATATATGTTTTTTTGATTTTGTTTTTTTAATGAGGAGAGTCAATACTTTTATTCTGAGAAAACATCCTCCATGTCTATTAGAGTGAATGCAAAACTAAACTCTGGCTTCCATAAGGCAGCCGCTCTGACAGCGACCTGAATCTGGTATCTGATTCATCCTGAATGGAAAACAATCGCACTGCTCTTTGTTCAATCGACAACGGCAAAATGACTTCCAGAGTGCACAAATTTGAAACGCACCAATCTGTGTCTAAATGTAAACAGGGTAACGTTCTGTATTTGAGCACTACCGTCACAGTCAGTCAGTGTTGAATCGTGCACTCACTACACCATCGTCTACATAAGTGGATACACATTCCGGTCATACGGCAGAAACCGAATGGTCTTTGAACGACCTGGGATGTTTACATCGCACTGTTCTCCTCTGTAATGGTCCTGATATACAAACTGGAGCTTTTTCAGTATTTATCAGTATATACCTTTTTCAAGTACATAAGATATTCACCGTTGAATGTTGCTACTGAAATGTTTCCACATTTAACCGAACCGGGTTTTCCATGATGAGAATTCACTGTCTCATGCTTGTTGCCAGTAAACTGGTTTCCCAAATCCACAAATAATATTTGCGATAAGCTTTCTCGATTCCACGGTCAGAGGAATCCCTTGTGGGAAATTGTGCTATTCGTCTTCATCATTACAAGAGTGGGAAAAGAAATTAATGAATGACAAAATGAGGCTTGAGAAACTGTCCCCGTCTGTGGGAGTTTCCTGTGAGTGAAAACGAAGAGTCACTGAGCGTCACAACGCGATCTATTTGAAGATTTTGTTTTTTTTGAATTTTTAATTTTTGTTCACTCTGATGCAGAGACACACTCACTCTTAGTCCTCACATGCACTACGCCAACGCTCAGTGACACATTGATCCTGAGCAGAAGCAGCCGGGGGGGGGGGCGGGGGTCACCGATGATACCGAGGGACTGCCAGTAACGCTCTTACACAGGGGACCTCCTCCTCTCAAAGATCACTGCTCCGGTGAATAGCGGCCGAAGCAACTGCCAGGTCAAGCACCACTCATCGTCCAGAACAGCGTCAGTACAGGGCATCTCGCCCGGAAACTTTCCCACCGCACAAGTGAACACTTTAAAATTAACACTGCCAGCTGATGACGAAGTTCCTCACTCTGGAGAGACAAAACGTTATACCGCACAGCATGAGCAGGATGTGGTTGCTATTTCACCAATGGACCGGCAAGACACGTCAAACAAAATGTCTTTTAAATTCGAGATGTCACATATTGGGAGTGAAACTTCCATGATTAACTCTAAACTCTTTCATGCTGACCCAAAGATCACGACGGCAGTAGAGGGTGGAGATGGAGACCGACTGGCAAAGAGAGCATTGCTGTAAACCTTGATCTGACTGAAACCTTCTATCCACCAGGTTAAACAACCCTTATACTTAGAATAATACTTCACTTTAATATAATGAGCAAGTTTCATGCAATTCCCATTAGCTTTATTGTTATTTACTTTAGAAATGAGCCCATTCAGACCCATCAATAAATGTCTGTTAACAACAAGTCCTTGTCAATTACATGTCTGGTGCAAAATTTATTTGCAACCAAAATAAATTTAGGAGGAGCGTCTTGTCATGCAGGTCAAACCACATTGCACCCCAAAACCCCTTCATCCCTCAGAAAATGAAATAATTTTTGGTTAAAAGTCATAAAAAAAAATAAATTAAGTAATGGCTGTGACAAACGCAGAACTCCCGTCATGCAAGTCTTTCAATTTGCAATTGAGTTAAGCTTTATCCTTTTGCCGAAATTGAGAGACAGGAGAAACTTTTGCGTTATTTGTCACTGGGGGAAGACTTTAGACGTTACTCCAGCTCCGCCAGCTGAGTCGCACACCAGTCATCTGTAACGCAGACGTCAAAGACGGGCTCAGCATCAGCACTGCACGTCTCCCAGGAACCACGCCTGAAGTCATCACAGACAACAGACACAACGCACCAGATGATTCAAACGTCATGTGCGGTTTCTTATAGGTTAACTTTTAGGTGAAATTTTAAACTTTAACTCATGAAAAGTGAGAAAGTCGAGCTGAAGATAAGTGTTTTAACAGATAAAATAAGTTACAAGCTGCAAGATAAAGGCTGTGACTGCGCCAAGAACGTCACACTTGCTATGTGCAAGTTCAATATGCGAGGAAACTAAACTAAACTTATGGTCAAAGATGTAGATTTCTACATTGGAAGTTCAAATAAGGCCGGTGAAAATATGTCAGCACATTCATAACAAACTGAAAATTTTAACTTCTCGGTTCTGAGTGCGTTCAGCTGTGGTGTGTTTTTCCACTGTTTGCACCAAGACGTCATTTCATACAACAGCACAGTGAGTTATTTAAACAGAGCTCATATCCAATCAGACAGTAGCTTCAATATGTTTGTATTCAAACTGGAATCATTGCAGTCCAGATGGTCGTCCTCGGACAAGTTTGGATCTGTCACTCTGTAGTACTTTAATACAAAATATGAACATACTGTCTCAAACGTGTGGTCAAAAGTGGCGTGATAACTTTATTTTGTTCACGTGAGATGCAGCAGGACTCGGAGCTTTCGCAGTCAAATTTGACTTAGAAATAATGGTGTGATTCTGCTTTTGTATATTTGATTTGATTTAAGCCAAAAAGCGAAGCTCTCGATTTACCGGTCGATCTTCGTTCCTACCCTCACCTATGGTCATGAACTATGGGTCATGACCGAAAGAACGAGATCTCGGATACAAGCGGCTGAAATGAGCTTCCTCCGTAGGGTGGCTGGGCGTACCCTTAGAGATAGGGTGAGGAGCTCAGTCACCAGGGAGGAGCTCGGAGTAGAGCCGCTGCTCCTCCACATCGAGAGGAGCCAGCTGAGGTGGCTCGGGCATCTATTTCGGATGCCCCCCGGACGCCTCCCGAGGGAGGTGTTTCGGGCATGTCCCTCCGGTAGGAGGCCTCGGGGCAGACCCAGGACACGCTGGAGGGACTATGTCTCTCGGCTGGCCTGGGAACGCCTTGGGGTGCCACCGGAGGAGCTGGAGGAAGTGTCTGGGGCGAGGGAAGTCTGGGCAACTCTGCTCAGACTGCTGCCTCCGCGACCCGGCCCCGGATAAAGCGGTAGCCAATGGATGGATGGATGGATTTGATTTAAAAACACACTTCAGAGAACCAGATCTAAAATAATAGCAATCATGTCAAATCAGAAATGTAACCATTTAAAATACACTTAATAATTATTTTTATCTAATAAGTCATGTATTTTATGACTGATGTCGACTGACAATGGTGAGTTTGAAAGAAAGAAGGAAAATCTGGAGGTGACCAAATCGGGTTACTTCCCCTTTTTTACTTTTACCCATTTTTTTTTAAATGAAGAAATAAAAAAATAAAAAAACACATTTTTACATATAATGTTCAGGAAGCCACTGCAGAGCTGCAAGTTGAAGACCTCTGCTCATGAGTCACGACTGTTTCCACACTGTGTGCTGGGCCAAACGTTGGAAAACCACAGCGGCTTATTCTCCCGTAGACGATGAGGAAAGAAAGAAAACGGAAGGAAATATTACCAGGAACCAGTGTGTTTACCTGAGAGGAGGCCAATACAAGGGGGCACACTTTAAAACAAAGGCTGTGAGCTCAAAGAGGAATTTGTTCATGCAGTTTAATTCAGTCCACAAAGATTGCTTTGAATTAGGGGCATATTCTATATACTATATAATGGGAAACCAAGTCAAACTTACTTAAGTCACATTTGAAATACAGTTCTAAAGATGTTATTGGACTTAAATGGCTTTTTTGTGGCATCAAATGTACTTTATATTTCTTTTGGGATTAATCTGTTTGTTTTCCAGCTGATTACAGATACTTTAATTGACTCTCAGGGTCTCAAAACCAAACACCGCAGACGCAATACCGAGTGGAAGATGGCAGACCAAGTGGAAAGAGATGTTGACTCCCAAAGAATACGACGAAGTGGATGTCCTCAATAAGTTTTTAACCAGGTGGAGGCGGGGATGTGAGGTCACTCTGTCACTACTCACTGTCAGTTTGGACTGAATTTGGATGAGTGAGTGCAGCTGCAGGGTTTCATTCAGAGACAAGTGATGATGCTGTGGTTTTCACTGACATCATGAGGAAGGCAGAGTCACTGTCATTACTCACCTGCTTGATGAAACCATTTCAGACCAACAAGATGACTTTTGTGTCTCTGCTGTGTCATAGTAACACACCCCACAAGTACAACTCAGAGAATTGCTCGGCTGATAAATTGTTGACTAAGAAATATGGGTCAAAGCATCGAACATACTTTGCAATATCTAAACAGAGAATCAAGGCTTGACTCACATTAAATTTGAACCTTGATTGACTGGGTAAGGTGGTTTTTCTTTTTTTTCTTTTTCTTTTTTAAACACAGAAACCAGGACATTATGTTCTTTTCCAACAATTTATTCTCATTTTTATTGGCTTCCCATGTGTGAATCAGTGTTTTTTTGTTTTTTTTTAACGCAGCGGTTTCTTTTGTGGCATCTTGCCATGAACAACATGCCTCTTCAATGTTTTGCAACACGGATTCATAAATCAACAACTCTTCCTCTTAATCTGGACAAGTTTTTCCTCCACCTCAAGTCCAACAATTTACCTCGTAGTACTTTCTATATGTCTTCGAGAGGAAGGCACATCACTGTAAAGTCATGATGGAACAAAATTTAGTTCCCTGTCGTTTCTATAATGCAATACCTGGCCCGTTACGTAAACTTTAGCCATTAGACTTGTTGTTTGACCCTAATCTTAACCCAACAGCAGATGTTGCTCCCAAACCAAATCTTCACTCTTTATTATAGGACGCACATTGAATCCAACTTTTTTGTTCCCACAACAGATACCGAATCACAACACAGAATAAAATGTTGGGAAACTGAATGAAATGTGTCAAAAACAATAGATGGAGACATCTCAGACTGTTTGTTTGCTGTTCACTGCTCATTCCTCTTGGATGGAGAAGTTGGAAGAGGATGTCCTGCTCAGGTTTTGATTCATTTAGACATTTTTTTTTCCCTAAAAGCTGATTAATTCAGGTGATTGCTTCAATGGCAAAGTTCTGACATTTTGTAGAACTTCATTTACACAGAGGGTACACTCTCTGTCTGATAGGTTACAAACACTGCCGTTCAGTGTGCCTTCCTTCCTGGGCTCGTCTGGGTTTGGTATGAATTGTTCACTCTGCAATTTTAAATATCAAATATTCTCTTCTGCCGCTTTTTGCTTTGCTTTTGGTGTGTTGGGCAAGTTGTGCTTTCTCTGGGAACTCCATAACCTTCTTCAAGACTGTTTAATGCAGTGTCTTTTATATTCCAGAGTAAACAGTCAGAGTTCTCCTCGCTTTGTATCTGAATGGTGCTATATAAATACGTTTGCGAGGCTCTCGGTGGTGAAATGGATCTATTATATCGCTTTGTTTAAGAGGTGGTTCTGGGCTTCACCAAGGACATTGTCCAATCTGTGGCCTTGGTGTAAAATTGTTTTGTCTGCATCTTGTGTTGAGTCGCAAATGGCTTATGAAATGTGTAACTTTCCAAATTGCCTGTTTGATTTCCTTGTTCATTCTAAAATTGTCAGAAATGTGTCTTGTGTATATTCTCACCCGACCAGATGATACCGCCGCCCTCACACGCACACAAATAGCATTTCATATTTAAGGAACAAAGCTGCCGTCTTGGGAAAATACTGCTGCTTTGTTCCAGATGTGTTACTTTGAATGGAAAAAAAAAAAAAAAACATGGTTTAACAATTCACCATTTAAAACAAAAATCCTCACAATTCTGTTTGTGTATGTTGAATAGCATGAAGTGCACGTGTCATCAAGTTGGATGTAATAAAATCTGCTCACCAGAAGAGACCATCTGAGAGTAAGACCTTTCCCAGGGATTGTTATTTCTGAACCCTTCTTTATTCCTTGAGGGACACCGGAGAGTCCAAAAGTTGAAGCTGAAGGGGGAAACAGAACCATAAATTAATAAAATCCTCTCCAAGTACACACAGGCTTTTTCCAACTCTGAAGTGGTTATGTATTCAGTCTGTTCATAATACGTGCACCATATTGGTTCTCTTAACCTTCAACTAGTTCTACACGTCATAATTTCCTTGAATAATGAGGCTCTCGGCCTGCCAGTATCCGACCAAGCAGTTTCCGACATGACTTCACCCTCCTTGTCATTTGGTATCAGTCCATTTTGGAGTGTTTGGGCACAACCTTGATTCTGGTTCATATCAACCTGCTGCTACAAAGCCAAAAATACAACAACTGCCTCTTTTTCCCTGCTAAATGGTGCTTTGGCCAATCTTAAACCTGAGAGAGAGAGAAAGTCTGAATACACCCATTTTATTTAAGCTGCAACAAGAACTGTGAGAGAATCAGGAAAGTGATTGGCTTTTAATCTTTTTTTTTTGTTGCACTTCTCTGAAAATTCATAAACCAGTGTAACTACCAACCGTAGTTCAGTGGTTCCAATTCGCCCATAATAACAGTCCAACACTGAAAATGCTAAATAATGTGTTTTCACTTGAAGCGTTGTGTAAACAATGTTGCACGCACACGCATGTGGTCGCTCATCTACTAATGCTCATTATGACTCACTAAGAATCGACAGACACGCAGAATCCATTCAGCGCATTTGGCTTCATGGACCTGGAACATCTGGCATGAGTTCCAGATGTTGCAAAATAGTGGAAAGAGGTACGCTAGTAGATTAATGGAAAGTATGCAATGTGATTTACAATGTCTGAAAATGTTTGTTTTATTTAATTCTTTAAAGACAAAAAAAGCTCCTTTTCTGGCTCCCAACGGCTTTTATTTTATTCACCATTTCACATTTCCTTCTGAAGTCTTTCACACTTTGTGGGTTTTATGTTTGTGAAATCATCTTCACTGCTCGTATTTAGTTTTCTTCCCCTCCAAATTCATTTTTGTTTGCAGTAGCGCTGCGACATGTTTGATTACTGCTGGTTTATGTTCATTTTCTAATTTTAAACTGTATAATTCTTGTTTCTTTTGAAGCCACAACCACCATTCCCTACTTTTGCTCCTCAAGAAATTAAATCATAACGTTTGATCATTTCTTCCAACTCTATGTTTTTGCAATTGTCGAGGCTTCGGTCCAATTCCGTCCCGGGTGAACGCAGACGATGGTGTGCATGTAAAAACCGTCATTTAAAACCTCCCTATTATTCTCAGAGGATTATCTGTAAAATGCCTGCAACTCTTAAAACAAGCTATTTGCATGAGCGTGCAATTCTAAACATTGTATAGAGGGTCTTATTACTACAGCACACCATCACAATGGCCTTGCCAGAAACAAATAAAGGTTGCTTCAGCAGGATCCACGCACATTTGTTCAGAGTTCATGCTGAGGAAGACTTGCAACCTTCCCAGAAAATCTGTATTGTTGGAATACTCTGTGGGACCATTGGGGAGCACATTGCTTTACTTGAGGGATTTGCCTTGCTGGGAAAACCAGATCAAACTCACCAAGACATTGCGAGTCCAAGCCCCTCCCCCGTTTGCGCTAAACGGTAAGTCTGGCTGCTGATATCGTTCCGTGGACAAACCTTCCAAGGAAACCAAGTTATTGTTCACCAGCGCGGAGCTCAGGGGGGCCTGTTGTGAGACAGAAATGCACACTTGGATCATTTCCACCCAAGAGACATGAACTTTGTTATTCTCCCTGGTCCTACCCTGAAAAAAAACTTTATATTTACGTATATAAGATATACCATAGAGACGACGCATCAGGATGTGTGGGAACAGCTGTCAGAATCATGATGTGCCCTCATACATGGCCTCTGGATGCACTGCAGTCATGGAAAGAAAACATGGAGCGGTTCAAGACCTTAAGAATCCACCAAACACACACACACACACACACACGCACACATGCACACACGCACACACACACACACACACAGGATGACCCATCATAAACTATTTTTATTGCGCATCCCTCCAGTAGCAGACACAACTGCAATGAGACCCAAGACAAGAAATCGGTGATGCAGCTGCGAAAGAGCAGCTTTCTTACTGACGGCAAAGTTGCCTCAGCATTTAAGCAAAACTGTGAGGGTGAATTTGTAGATACATGCATGCTGAGCGCCGCAGAAATAACGCAAGAAGCTACATCAGCCTCAAGAGAAACACTGCTGCAGAGGGTTTCAGATTTTTCAGCTGATTTGTTTCTTTTTTTAAAGCACAAGGTACAATTATTTGTTGAGATTTTTAGACATTTCATTGGAACTTTCATCAAAAATTGCTTTAAAAAAAAAGTCACAACATTAATTTTTTCCCCCTGGAAATATGTAGAATTGAATCAAATAAAAACTATTTCATGGTGTACTCATCCTTTTCCCACACGTAATCCAAAAACAAAATAGAACTATATTTATAGGTTATTGTGCTACTTCCCCCCGGGAGATACAGCTGGAAATGGAGATAAAAATACATCTTTCACATCAGTATCTCAGAAAATATCGTCGTCTCCTCACCTCTGCAGGCAGCTTATCAGACCTGCCAGATGAATTCTGGACCGTTTGTAATTGCTTCAGCTGAACCCGATTCTTTACTTGACCCATGAGAGCATTCACCATAGTCCCTGTTGGGTTGACAAATGTTCTTTGACTGGAACACACTTTTATTTAAAACATTCAGTAACTGGTGAAGAGGCACCATCACACTAGGACATATTATTAAGCTTCACTATTGTTTTTTTTCCCTCTATGATAGTCGTAAAAATAGCAAAGCAACCAAAATCATGATGGTTCCTCCATTTTAGTTTACTTTGTGGGTCATTTTCTTGTGTTGTTCTATATCCAATGTAGCCCTAAATCTTCTTAACCTTTGTTTTTTTCTGTTCCTAGAGGTGTTAAGAAGTATCAGTATGCTGTTTGATCAACTTAAATGGTGTAGTGATGGTTTTTTGGGGAAAACCTTAATTTGTTTTGTGGCATCTTGCATGAGATAGAGAATTCGTCCTCTTTAAAGCAGTTGAGACTTTCTCCACCTCAAAATCCATCAATTTACCACGAGGTGGTTGTTTTTGCCTCAGAAAGAAACGGGACCTTCTCAAAATATAATATATTAATTTGTTAGTTTCCTGAGTTTTTGTATTAAAAATGGACATTAAAAAAAATCTGGTTTTACACACACACACACACACACACACACACACACACACACACACACACACACACACACACACACACACACACACACACACACACGCTCCTCTCCAGACCAATAAAAACATCTGGCATCGTCCAACGCACGGCATCCAGTGGTGTTTGTTGAACTGGAATATGAAAGCAGCCGTCGGTTCGCAGCAGAGCGTCTTTTTCCAGATGGAATCCTTCCCTCCGAGGTTAATGTGTCCTCGTACATGCGCACACGCACATGTGTGTATGCAGCTGAACACTAAACGGTCAAGGGTCACACAAATAACTGGATTAGAAAGGCCTGAACGAAGTGGAAAACAATGGAAGGAACTGTGTACATGCCTTGTTTTCTTCATCTTTCCACTTCATTGGGACCAAACATCTATATTTACTGGACATGAGTGTCATTCTACCAGTCATTTAAATACAGTGTGTAAATAAGATTTTTTTTTTTTTTTTATCCATACGTTTAATATTTCGGGTCACTCCAAAAACATGCATGATTGATAATTGGTTGGTGATGTTAAATAGTCCGTAGGTGTGAATGTGAATGTGAGTGTGTGTGGTTGTGTGTCTATGTGTGTGCTCTGTGACAGACTGGTGATCTGTCCAGGGTGTAACCTGCCCTCGCCCACAGTGAGCCGGGATTGGCTCCAGCGCCCCGCAACCCTGAACAGAAAAAGCGTGATGGAAGATGGATGGATGGAATATTGTGGTCCCATAGAGGAGTGTTTGAAATCCCACTGTGGTGGCTCGCTGCAGTTTTCAAAACAGTCTTTCAAATTAACTTAAACCTCAAATCTCAAGGTGACAGACGTGCCAATTACATTAGACAGTCAATATTTTTCCACAAAAATATGAATCAACTGCCTTCCACTACAGGTGATAAATGTTGAATTTCCAAATGCAGCTCTTAGAAAACTAACCCTGAATGATGATAATACAAAAGAAATGAGTTCGAGAAACAGGAAAAAGTGTTGAAACTGCTTTAAAAGCAGAAACACCTTGTTTTACATTAAAAAAACTTAAAAAGTTGAAACAGATGAAGTAAAAAGTGTTAAAACTGTTGAAGTAGTGGATTTCGCCAAGACTGGCTAGATAGAGTAAATAAGCTGGAAGTGTTACGTGAATCTGCTAAAATTAAAGAAAGAGCTTGCCGTAAATACGGCAAGATATATTCACACTTGTTATCCGTATTTGAACGTGCAACTTGTGCAACTTGTGCAACTTGTGCAGCTCGGAATTCATTTTCTTATGAGGAAAATAATCGTGAAGGTTCAGACCTCCGGCCTGTAATTCTCCTGTTTGAACTCTTCGGCAGCCAGAATGAAATCAATCAACACATCCAGCGATCTGTGTGTGTGTGTGTGTGTGTGTGTGTGTGTGTGTGTGTGTGTGTGTGTGTGTGTGTGTGTGTGTGTGTGTGTGTGTGTGTGTGTGTGTGTGTGTGTGTGTGTGTGTGTGTGTGTGTGTGTGTGTGTGTAGTCGTAGTAGTACTCTCTCCCTGCTTTAAGGCTCCGTGCTGTTTGTTCTTGTTTCTGGGGTCACAGGAAGTTCACAGTAATTCTGTCAGTGAGCCAAGATGGCCTCCTCGAGGCAGGCGGGCTTACTTCAGCGCAGATTATTGCCGGGGTCTTCCTGCCAGCTCCTCTGTCCATCAGTCACTGGGCAGGGGCGGTCCAGGTGGGAAAGAGGAAAGCTGAAGGGAAACGCCGGTGTTGCCAGGCTTTGTGAGGAGGCACGAGGGAGGAGGCTGCAAACACAATGACATTTTCCTCGTAGTCAATCTGTCAAGATCGGCAATTTATGAAACAGTTTTTGAGAAGAGGGCAAACACCTCCAGTACCTCCTGATTAAAAAAAAAAAATACCTATAATATGAGCTAGAAATCACTCAAGGCTCTCTTTACTGTAATTAAAAACTTTTTTTTCCTTTAAAGTATTGCACAAATTAAAAAAGATCCACATAAGATAATCAAAAGTTGACATAAGACAGATGACTTAGAATTAAACGTTCACTGATTGGTTAAGGGGGGGGGGGGCCAAAGTGCCTCTTGCCCAACACCCACACAATGTCGCAAAACATCCTTGTTCTGAGGTGAGGTGATGGAGGTGGATCTGTCATCACATGAGAGTGTAGAGATTCTATAAGGAGTGTAAAGTGTGCGGTTGTGCTGCGGAGATGGAGCTCCACGCGGCGTTCAATCACCTCCTCACTCTGCTCCGTCCTGACACCAAACACAATGGCAGGAAACGGAGCCCGCGGTGACATGTGCCAATAAATCCACATTATGTCTGGACACGCCCCTTCCACTGTTTTCTGAGCCGTGAGTGAAAACAAGCAATAAAACGCAGCGTCTCGCTGTGATTTCCTGTTGGAAGAAGTCAGCAAACGCAGCGAGAACTGGAGCCCCGCTGCCTTTGTGGGAACACATTCCTCCATGCCGGGGAGTCAAACCCGTTCTAGTTCAGAGCCATATAACAGCCAGGTTCTATCTCAGCTGTGTCTTAGAGGTCGTTTTGATTGGGAGAACATCACAGTAAAGTCTTCTTTGGTGTGTTTACTCTTTGTAGTGTCACCTCTCGGGCCCGGTCAAACCTCGTCGTGGGCTGGTTTTGGCCCATGGGCCACATGCTTATCAGCTCGGCTCGTTGTCGGGAAGACTCTGGCTTTGTGTGAGTGAAATGAGGCCTGCTGACTTCACTGGATTCCAGAAATTAACGTTGGTATGAAGAGAGCCGCTGGGAGATTCCACAGAACAGAAAACAGAGGGGACGCTCGGAGTTCGGTTTGTCTTGGCACTCAAAGCCCACCATCACTGTCCCCCGGGCACCGTTCATTCTCCAGCTAATATCACAAGGCCCGTGCTTCCTACGGCCTTTTCTACACAGCTAAATAACACTATAGCTTGACAATTAAAGCATATATCAGCTTCATATCAAACAAAGAAAACCATTTTCCTGTAGGACAGAGACAATACAATTGACCATTGTAATGATAGTGATGATAAATGACTCCCTTAACTGAGAACATCAGCAAAGTTCAGGGAACGAAAAAATAAAGTTTAAAATGTTAATGTGTGTTTGTTTAAAAGCAATCTTAAAAAAAGAAGTTGTCAACTCTCACACCATTATTAATGCTTTTTATTGTCTTTGAGATTATAGATTAGACACTTTATTCTATTGCCTGGATTTAAAAATACTTCTATTTACATGTTTTGTTCTGGTCTGCCTGTTGAAGTTCTAAACACTGCAAGGAAAATAATCTAATAGATTCTGCTTTACTGCCGTATTACATCCCACCCCGGTGATTGTTCTCCTCTTCATTTGTCGTCAAATCTAAAGTTGTGCAAAAAAAAATAAAAAAAAATGCATATTGTGCAGAACGACCGGAACGTTTTCAAATGGAAATAGAAAACTTTTTATTGTGTTTTTGGGGTCCATTTACACGACAGTTCCAACGACAAGCCGTCATTTTTTATAATTTTTTTTTTAATCCTCAGAACTCGTGTTCGACGTGGCCACTCTCATAATGTCGTCTCTTTGAGGTAGAAACATTCCTAGTTTAGAATCATTTTCCTCTCAGCTCTTGTGTTTCATTGTGTTTCAGTTTCCAAACAGAGTCAATCTGGAATGAAAACAAAGACGTTCCAGATAGTTTCATTCTGCTTGTTTAACCTGAAGGCTTGTGTTGTTCGACCAGGAGTCCCGAGGGGGCATTTCCTGCCATTGAAGACGGTGGATAAACCCTATTAGCCTGTGCCTCAGCTGGATAACATGATTTATGCTGTGAATATTTATCTGTGTGTCGCAGAAGGCAAAACATAATATCCTCACAGCGAGTTGCTCCCAGGTCAGCCTTGGTCATGTGCTGAAAGTACGCCTGCGCAGGTGTTGTGGAGGGAAATCTGCTTGAAAACAATTCAAATGTTTCCACAATGGTCAATTCGAATACCTGACGACAGGATAGAACAGCATTTGACTTTAATTTTTTGATTGGATCGGCTATTTTATAAAGGAAACAGAATACATTTGCTAATCTAATTAGTTTTACGTGTCCTAGGATTCACATTCACTCAGTGTTGTTTAATAAAGTAGAATAAAAATTTAAAAAATTAAGCTGTTGTGTTCATATTCTGTTCTGAAAGATGTTCTCTTTCTGCTTTCTGCTCTTAAAAAAACCCAAACCAAGCTATTCTCAAAACTAGATAAACAAATGAGAAAACTCTGATAATGTGAGTAAAATCGAAAATAACTTCAATTCATTAGTCAATTACATTTTTTCTGCTTTCATTCCATGGATCTGCCTTTATTTACTACGA
Organism: Blennius ocellaris; assembly: GCF_963422515.1. Classification (NCBI taxonomy): domain Eukaryota; kingdom Metazoa; phylum Chordata; class Actinopteri; order Blenniiformes; family Blenniidae; genus Blennius; species Blennius ocellaris. The sequence continues at coordinate 7,820,262 of NC_137667.1, forward strand.
TGCAGGAATCAGGTTTTCAGATGTAGCATCATCCAACATGTCGTCTTCAGTGACGTTCAGCTCTGTTACTTCATCACAAATACTGCTTTCAAAGTTTTTACAAGGAGCGCAATAGTGAATTTCTTACTTTAATCCTCTTAACCCCAGTGTACTAGCTGGAATTCCTCACAACTTCAACCTTTCCCACACGTAAACTCTCAACCATATTTTATCTCCAGCTCCAGATATGAGCATATTGCCTTAAAAATACCAACAATTCTCACATTTTCCTTAACTTTTATGGCAAAATGTGACAAAAAAAATGTTCATGTTTCCTTGGTTACCCTCAGTGAGGTCGCTGTGTGGGCCTGATTGAACCGGGGCACTTTTGACAAGGTGAATGTTGGACCACCCTGCACCAGAAACGTGGCTGTCATTGTTTTTCCTTCTGGATCTTGATGAAGGTTATTCCCACTATTTAAGAGCAACACGCAGCGTGCAGGACCTGCTACGGTTACTATGCAAGTTGAAGCTCCACATGTTCCGTCTTCTATATTTATGTTGGTAGTTTGGTTTTTTTTTTTTCACAGGAAACTGATAAGTTGTTCTTACAACTCTCAGGCATGCGTAAGTGTTTACATAGAGTCCAACCACTCCCCGAGGGGATTGAAGAGGTCATGTGTGTGAGATCATGTGCCCGCACAAGAGTGGGTGTGTTTGTTTCGCTGCCTTTGTCGGGTCTGAAAGAACCTGCTTCAAGGTGCCAAATACCAGAACCCCACTTTATTTTACATGTATTTAACCCTTTATCATGACGGGCAACTTGTGCATCTCTATGAGTTTTTTTTTTTTTTTTTTTATCTTTTTTTTAGCATACCTTTAATCACATTTCCCATTAGAGCACACAACTTTTGCACTTATCTGCTTGAACTGAGCAATTCACGCAGAAAACTCAAAGAAGCACTCAGTAAGTCACAATTGGTGTCTTCAGGAATTAAGCGAGAGTGATCAGTCATTGTTATTATTATTGTGTGTGTGTGTGTGTGTGCATACATGCGTGTGTGTGTGTAAGGTCACGGGCGTATTAACCTCACCTCTCCTTCCTTTCATCTCCATCCAGCACATGGCGACGCCTCCCTCTTCCTCCTCGATGTCGCTGGCGGCCGTCATTGAACCGGCTGGAGGTTGAAGGTTAGGAAAACCCCGCGTTGATGCCGATCCGTCAGCAGAGTCGGGGCAGCGGTGGACGAGGAGGAGACGGGAGCTCCGTGAGCCGCTCTGCAGGGAGAAATAGTCGGAGTTTTTTTCAGCTGACTTTGTACAGACAGACTTATGAAAGCGGACGGCCGCTGAGATTCTCTGGAATCCCTTCAGTGGTTTCCCAGCGTTCATAGCCCTACCTGGAATTATAGACATACTAACATGCAGATTTCTTTCATTTGTAAATACAGTTCAGTGGAAATCTGCTGTGTTTCAATAAGTTCAGCAAAATCATTGAAGGGAAAGTCAAATTTGAATATGTTTGGGGGGGACTTTTGTGTTACACCAAAGAATCCAAGAGCAATAAATTGCCCAAAATTCATAAATGCAAATGCATAGTTTTTTATTTTTTTATTTTTTTATTTACCACATGACTGGTTATATCTCAAGATTGACAGACAGCTGTTTATGTAAGTTATTGAAATAAAAATTATACAATTTCTGTTAATGTAACTACAATTACATTAATATTACAAATTATTCATTAAATCATTACATTATGAAACCTCTGAAACATTCAACTTTCTTTATGAAGCCCAAAATGCAGAGCTTCTTATTGGTTTGCATGGATTTAATAAGGAACTGTCAAGACTGAACTGAGAAATTATTGATGGTATTTTAAACGAGCCAACAAATTCCACAAAAAGGAAATTTGCATCTAAATGTTTAAACTTACATTTTTGTGCATTTGATTGCTTATGTTTTGTTTATCATAACAAACAAATTCTAAATTACATAAAGCATTTTTAACACATTATACTTTGACTTTCCTTCAAATGTTTTCCCTCAGTTCATTTCAGACATAGAACAAAATGCCATGTATATATTAACTTATCCAAACCAAACCCATTAAACTTTTTACTTTTTTAATTTCTGGTTTAAAGCCTTCATTTTACATTGGAGTAGTGTTCAAAACACTTATTTAACTTGTTTATTTATCACAAAGATGTGTGAAGTGATCATTGTGTTCCCATGCTGGAAAAACAGTTTCTTTTGAAAGAAACAACGCGACATTAATGGTGTAAAGCTCTCAAACACGTAGGTTAGGCTGACGGTCGAGGAAGAACATTACATCCATGGAAAAGTTGCACTGGGACAAAAGCAGCGGCTCTGCGTTTGTATGAGAGCGACTTGAACTCCCGGAGCAGTGGAATGACCTCAGGCTCGCTGATAACAGCGCCAGCTCAACTCCGCAGCACAAAACACGACATGTCCATGATGTCAGCCGTGCTGCAGTTCCACGCCACTCCCTGACAATTAGCGTCAGTTACAAAAGCCAGAGAATGTCACCCCGACTGGACAGCGGCGTTGACTCAGCGCAGCAATAAGCCGTATCCTACTCTCTTAAGCCCGTTGAGTTTACCATCGCTCCACGTTACAATTCAAATGTTCCACGTTGTCTTACGGTAAACTCTCTTGGTCTGTGAGTCAGTTAAACCGCGCAAGCCATCGAGGTTTTGTACACAAAATAATTGAAGTGTTATTCTGTGTTTTTTCTATTTTAACTGTGTGCTGTCACTTTAGGTTAAATCTGTAATATAACTCATTGGCATCATGCCTTTTCTTCTACACTTTATTCGATAATCAATGAACTTTTAGGGTGTAGCTGGATGTGCATGGAGCAGGACATGAGCCAGGTTCAGTTCAGGTCACACTGCTGGAGCAGAAGTAACGTAGCGTGATGGAACAAATACTTTAGACTTGGAACACATCAGGGTGGGAGCAGCAATCAGACACGAGGAGAGGAAGTCAAACGAATCAAAGAAATGGAACATGACAGTGAGAAAGCCAAGTATGTAAAAAAAAAAAAAAGTCACAACCGTAAAATGGCAGCATAGTTCAATGAGTGTGATGACTTTAGCATCCACTATACCTACTTTAGATAACCAAACTCATATCTCTATGAAATTGTTCCAATTTTTATTGGCATCAACCAATAAATTGTCAATAATCATAATGTATTAAGTTATTGGTAACTGATTGCACTGTTGGGGGTCCTCGGGCCCTGGCGGCGGTGCTCGGGGGCCCAGTGAGGTTGGCCTGGTTTCTGGGGTTGCTGGTGTGGTGTAGGCAAACGTCAATAGTAAGGTGTGTTGGTGTGAGCGCCCCCTAGGCCTTGGCTAGTTGCTGGTTTTACTACCACTTCAGGACTTACTGTGGCTCCCCTTGCTCAATGTTTTGTTAAGTCATTCTTTCTTTCAAAAAAAACTGTTGTACCCTGATGTGAAATATTGCAAATTCGTTAACTGCCTTGTTGGCCAGTTTTTCTTTTCTTGGTATTCCCTTTCGTCTCTGTGTCAATTTATTTAAAGTTGAAATGTATTATCAAAGCGAGACAAAGATCGCACACTTAAAAATCTCACAGGGGAACAAAATAGAATCAAACAAAGTATAATCGGCTGGCAGATTTCCTAAATGTTCCTTGTTTAATGTTATTTTCCAGCCGAAATGAGGATATTGGCACCGATACCAAACTTTCTCAAAGTGATTGCATCCAATCGTCTGACTGTGAAAACACACTAAAGGTCAATTCTGAACAGTAACTTTGATTCAGGGGAAACAAAACAGGTTTGGAACATTTCTTGAACATGGTCCCGGGTAAACTCGGCCTCGGCTTTACAGATAACTATCAAAGAAAACATTTATGGAGACTAACTTCCCTGTTTTTTGTTTGTTTTTTTTGTCGCCAGACTGACTTGTTCAGATTAGACAGGAATACGGTGTCACTCTTTGCGACTGAGCCTCCCGCCGCTCAACCTCCTGAAATCAGTCACGTCTCCCATAAATAAACATTCGACTAATTATTTTGTTGCTCCAGGGCTGTCACATCCCCTCCACCCCGTTTTGTCCCACCACACCTCTTACAGAGAGGGAAACGCTGAGGCATTGAAGTAAAGTCGGACGCCTGCAATCTCTCACTGTGGCTTCAACCTTCGAACTGCGATCACTTCCACGATCACTTCCTCATTGCATCAAACATTTCTAATCCCACATCTTATCGACTTGAGTCACTTCCAGGGAAGAGTCAATCAGATGTGATCACATTCCGACCCGGGACTCCACCTGGAAACCCGGCAGCTTGTGCAATGAGAGTGTTTCACTACGTGTTTATGCAACGCCGTCACATTGCGTTTCTGCATCCTGTGGGCAGGAAGCTCGTCCGGCCCTCTTGTTCCCACTTCCCTACGAAAGACCAGGAGCCACCCTCCGATGGAAGCCGTCGCGGTGACTGCTTCAAGACCGAGGACTAAATTAGACCCCCAGTAAATCAGACAATTGTCGCCGCCGCTGCTTGGTGCACCTTAGGGAGGCTCATTCACCTTCACAAGTCATGAGTCAGAGTCTCTCCTGGAAATGCTTCTTGTCTTAGAGCGGCTCACGCTGTGGCTAATAAAAGTCCCCCGGAAGATGCTTCAGACCTGGAGAAATCCTTTTGTGAGAGGTCAAACATGAACAATCAAACCTCAGAATCGGATTCCAATAAGTGGTTGATTATTGTGATGAATCATGTGATGATGCTGATGTCTTTTGTGCTTTGAGATTTCTTCTTCCAAAGAACAGTACTCTGCATCCTCCCCCTTCTTCGTCAACATTCATCGATTCATAGGTTTCTAACCTCTCCCTATAACCACCATGTATGGAAAACTCTTTTACATACATGTATACATTTGTGTGTATCAATAGCAATTAATCTTATGTATTAAGAGTTCAGTCAGTGACTTTGTTTTTTTTTTTTAAATATGGAAATATGCTGATATAATCGCATTGGTGACACTCTTGCAAACATTTACTCAAGTTTGTCTGGTATTCTCAGGTTTTTAGACAATGTTTTAATGTTACTACTTTAATAATGTCACAGGAAATATAAATATATGATAATGAAGAAGATTTCTGATGTTTAAGGTACATTTCTGACCTGTCGCGGAGAATCTACTGGAGTGTGTTTATTGTCACGTTGACAGCAAATCTTCCCTCTTTGAATATCAGATTTCTTCGTAGGGAAACAACCTCAGCCAACAATACGAGTTCATTGGTGCCATGAGACTGAGCCAAAACAGAATAAATTGTCAGGTTGTAAAATCTAAACAATGAGCCAGAATAGAGCAGGCTGCCAGAGTTTGGTTGTAAATCTGTGTTTGTCTTTCTGAGCGACAAAAACTTTGATCAGACTGTTTGTTTACTGAAGATCATGATGCACAAAGGCTTCTCACTCTCCTTTTATGTTCCTCGATTAAATGAGTAATCTGTGGTTGTGGGGTGAATCAAAACTGGGTTTTTTGGGTTTTTTTTTTTTTTTTGTTTGTTACAAATTTACCCAGAGAAATAAAGTTGCTCGGTCCAAACGGTTTGGAGATAAAATCCTGTTTTGTAACTTTGAAAGCCAAATATCATCCCTCACATTCTGCCCCCATGTGTAAAGAGGATGTTTACTTCTGACTGACATTATTTAACCACTTCTCATACGATCCCACTGCCAGATTATCTGAACGTTTTGACTGTATTCTGTTAGGTTGGGGTTTTTTCTTCTTCTTCTTAAATTGCATTGAATAAAAGAAACTATGTGTAATTAACGATCAAGTTTCAGTGTTTCCAAGTAAATATTGAGAAGTACTGGAATCCTAAGAAATAATAACTTTTAAGTTTCTTATAAAAGATGCTAAAGAAACAAGACTCTAAGAAAATATGCAAATTCAAAATTTCTATCAAAATACACAACTTTCATAGAAAATCAACAGATTTGAATTTATTTTTAATTTATCCGAATTCAACAATAATTTATTAAAATCAACAAAAAAAATCTATCTGATACTAACCTAAGAAAATGCTCATTCAAACATATTCTATGAAAGTCTACAAATTCACTCAAAAAATCTTCAAATTCAAAGGATTCTAAGAAAATGTTAAAAGCAACAAAGAAAAATGAACTAAATTTTAAGAAAATTCTTTGTAAGAGTTCATTCTTAGCAAATATGCATCTACAAAATAAACCCATTCAAATGTAAGAAAATATTAATTCTGGAGCATCTTAAAGAATTTGATAAGCTAATATAAAATAAATGCTTTTTGATTTTATTTTTTTAATTTATAAAATCTGTCTTGTCTGCATCTTGAAACGCCCGGTGGAAGTAACTTTCCTCTTCATATTTTGTGTGGCTGCACTTTATTATCCAGCTTCATCCATCCTGTTCACGGGGTGGCTGCGTATTGGATCTGATCCCAGATCACTGTGGGTGAGGGCCGTTCCACCCTGCAGGTCACCGCTCCATCACAGACAAATCGCCAAACACGCGTTCAGGGGAAATTTAGGGTCATCGATTTACCTCACATATAGGTCTTGTAATAAAAAACAAATCAGGTTTTCGTTTCATCGGTTGATTGTTCCCGAACAGGATCAAGTGATTAATCGGAAATGTATCCTGGCCTCCTTAAAAAGAAGTAGAAATTAGTTTGAGCCACTTTGAATCCAATTTATTTAACTAATGATCATATTTATTAAAATATAGTATCTTTAACTACTTGCTTCAGCTCATTATTCTGAGTTTGTATAAACACTTAGACATTTCATAACTTCTCCAATACATGTGTCATTTAAATGCTTTTAAATTAAATCGGGGTTTGATTTATTTGATTTTATTTTGTTGGCACAGTTCTCTTCCCATGAGCCGGGACTCTGAGAAGAGGCACCCAGAGGGGGAAAGACTGTGGGATTGCGTTGATCCTCTTCTTATTAAAAGATCATGCGTGCGCTCGTGCTTAGTCAAAGCGCGTGCGTGCGTGCGCTGATGTTTGATCGAGCAGTTAGTTTGAGATAAGGCGCCTGTTGGACAGTGTTAGGGGTTGAGCAATCAGACCGGGGCTTCAAACTACTGGCTAGGACGGGACTTCCTTCCTCCACTGGTCCTGGAGGAGAAAAAAAAAACACACGCACACACACACACAGTTTTCGGCTTTTATAAATAATCGGAGACTATGCCACGACTTCACTCGCGGTATTTGATTGAGGTTGTCGAACAAAGACTTGTACACAACCGGAGATCAGAAGCTTTTGGAACAGAGACAGTATGACGAAGTCTGTCGGCTGCGCGCTGCTGCTCCTGTGCGGACTCGGACTCGGACTCGGAGTCGGAGTCGCGCTCCCCACTCAGCTCGGACGCTGCGCCGGGGATCTCTGTTTATTCCAAGACTCCCTGGACTTTGACGGAGCGCAGAAAGCCTGCGCCACCATGGCCGGGCACCTTTTTTCCCCCCCTGGTAAAACACTAAAGAACTTGAAGAGTGTGATGGACAGCTTCCACGGTGGAGTCTGGCTCCGGAAAAGCGACAGACCCGGAGTGGACGGAGAGTGGCGCTGCCTCGCGGCTTCCCTGACGGTGGACCGGGACGTTGGGACGCAGTGGGAGCCCTGCGACCACAAATTAAGCGGGTTTGTGTGCCAGTACGGAGCCGACGAGATGTGCGACGGCTTGGAACCGACCGGGGGCGCTCTGTTGAGGTACGCCACCACCACAGGCTTGGTCATGGACGGCTTGGGTACGTTTCCTCCGGGAACCATCGCCTTGGCGCAGCCGATTGACGGTGAATATCCAGACGCCAAGCGCCTGTGTTTCTCCAACAACTGGTTACAAGCTCCCTGGAGCTGCGAGGTGCTGCAAGGCGGCTGCGAGCACACGTGCGAGATGAACTCGCAGGCCAGCTGCGCGTGCCCGGAGGGTCACTCCCTCCACTGGAACGGCTTCTCCTGCGCCCCGAACCCGCGCGCCAAACCACAGTGCCCGCCGGGGGGCTGCCAGTGCGCCCCGGGCTTCACACAGGGTCCGGGTGGGAGTGGCTGCGTGGACGTGGACGAGTGCGAGGATGCGAACTCGTGCACGGGCGAGGGAAACGAGTGCAGGAACACCCCGGGAAGCTACACGTGCATGTGCGCGGATGGTTTCGACTGGGAGGACGGAACGTGCGTAAACGTCACCATCTGCAGTCTGTGCGAGCACATGGACTGTCAAAAGTATGACGGCGTTTACCGGTGCGCGTGTCGCGAAGGCTTCATGGTGTCCCCCAGAGACCCCACCAAGTGCGTGTGGAACTGCACGGAGAGGGACTGCCGGGCCACGTGCGACTCGAACTCCGGGTCGCAGTGCTTCTGCCAAGACGGCTACGTGATCGACTTCGCGAACGACACCCATTTCTGCACGGACATAGACGAGTGCGCGGGTCAGTTTCTGTGCGACCACCAGTGCGAGAACCTGTTCGGGAGCTACAGGTGCCTGTGCGACGAGGGCTTCGACCTGTGGGGCGAGTCCAAGTGCGTGAAACGCGAGGAGGACGTGGAGGAGGAGGGGTCCGGGTCCGAGTCCGAGTTGCCCACGCAGCGCACGGTGACGGCGGCCGGGCTGCAGCCGGGCGCGCTGCCCCCCTACATCAAGACCGGCAGCATCCTGGGCATCACCGTGTTCATGCTGCTGTGCGTCGTGCTGCTGGCGCTTTTCACGCGCAACGCAATCAAACGATGCGGGAAATTCGAGCTTTCCACCTTCAAACACCCAGATCTGGATATTTACTACCTGCAGCAGGTGAGCACGGAGACCTACAAGAGACTGTCCCTGGACAGGCAGCTGAAAAACGACTCCCAGAGACTGTGATGCCTCCAACACACTCCCAATTGTCTAAAAACACTGTTTCCCCCCCTCGTGACGCGCAACGTCCAGCAGGGACTTTTTAAAAGCTGCAATACATCACACACTGTAAAGTCGGAGCACATAAAAGTGTTGATGTAGGACTTTAAATGAGGACAGTTGTGGAAATATTAACCTGGATGCTGAAGAAAGTCAAAGGAAATTGTCTAAAAACAATGGTACTACAATGCTGGTTTAGTCGTCCCTCCAATTTACTCCACACAATATTTCATTTTTGTAAGTGTTGGATCATTTTGAAAAGTGAATAACCTTCACTGTGGTTCTGATAAACACTGGTGTTTGTGTCCACTCATGGTCACTCTTGTACACTGAATGAACAACTTTTAAACTGTACCTGACGCTTTCTCCCGGGTTTTGTTTTCATGACATCAAGTAAAGCTACACGGTGGATCAGTGCTTTGTACTTCCACTTCACAGTGAAATTATTGGTAACTGTCTGTGTTTGTGTATGAATATCATATATGGCCAAGATTTGGACCTTTCAATATATGGCAAAAAATTTTTTTTTATCGTGATATCAACACGTGATCAACTCGTGATACATGTTGCAAAAAAAAAATGGTCTGAACTTGGATTAGCTTTTCAGGCACGAATTCCCTGCAATTCCAACGTGACAGATTTTTTTAATATGAAAAAAAAACATGTGATTACTTCTAAAAAAAAAAGAAAAAAATGTGTGATTAAAAATCAAATCTAAGGGGAAAATTTTACTATCTCATTTTAGCCTCCTCCAGAATTTAAAACAAAAGTAATGTTAAATTGTCTGCTAAAACATGATAATAATAACAATCCATCCCATTGTAACTCCAGACAGCTTTTGTCACCAGTAAATGCTCTCTTAAATGCTTTGTTGGGCTTTGAATTGTTATTACGCGGTGAATAAACAGTGATTTCACTTCAGAAAGTGAACCTTTCTTGTGTAAAAAGCTGAAAGCAGATGAAGTGATTACTTTTAGATTTCATCCATGTGGCAGTTTAAATTGAGTACCTTGGGTTTTCTTTTTCTTTTTTTTAAATCTGGTGAAGTCCTGTTTCCATCTTCTCCACACTTTTGTTTTTTGAAAGCGTCAACATCGGGTGGGTTTTATTTGTTTGTTTCTTCATAATGTGAGAGAACAATGCTTAATACCATAACTTAAAAGATGAGACTGAAGAATATATCATTCATTTATGGAATAACTTCAGTTATTCGAAAAATAAATGTATTGAGAAATTGACAAATTCAAAGTTTGGCATAAACTTGAATGAAAACTACAAACTGTGTGTGTTTTCACTAGTCTATAGACCCATACAGTTATAAAACAATAGAAATATGCCCAAGCATTAAACCAAAGAAAAAAGTGCCTGAAAACTGTTTAGATCTGCCAGAAAGTGTCTGATGTTTGTTGTTTTCTCTCATCTGTAAACATTTTTTGAGTTCCACTGCAGTTCATCCTTGCAGGTGATGATATTAGAAATGTTGACACACCATGCTGGCTGCACTCTGCGATCACCACAGCAGCTTATTAACTTACTGTACAACACACCGGTCATGACAGATCGCGCAAATATGAATGTAATAGCTCGGAACGCGCTGCTAAAAGTGCTTCACAGATCTGCACCTGTTGTTCCACCTCTTTGGATCGTTACTGTATTTTGTATTTTATTTTGTTGAATAAATAACGATTAACATGCTTTGCTTTGTGTTTTTGTGTTGGATCGATCAAAGATCCTGTTCGATTTTTATACTGTGATTACAGAAACTGTTTTAAAATACAATCCCAGTTTAGATTGGCTGCTTTTTTTTCTGTTTAGCTTGTGGAACTCACACTGAAGAGTTGAGGTGGTTCCCACAAAGGCTCCTTTAGGAGTTGTATTTGCATTTCTATACACAGTTTGCCTGAAAGGTTAGGCTCTGCTTCGAGCAGTAGAGACTGGGGAGATTAGTCAGCAGTGAGGGAAAAGTTCACTCCTTTCTTTATATTAACTCCTTCTCTCCCTTTTCATATATCAGAGGCTGCACAGCAGGAATGTGGAGGTCACTACTCGTTAATGGAGGTCTGAAACACAACTCTGGGTCTTTAAGCATTTATACAAAGCACTTTGTTTTCTTCTAAAATGATCAGACACGCATGTTTACTCAACCAACTTGAAAAAAGCCAATCCAGTATAATTAATAACAAGCTAACGTGTCCACGATCAATCTTGTAATACCACATTACACCACATGATGGTGGTGCGAGTCACTTAAAATGTTTTCTTAAGTGCAAAGCAGCAGCAGAGCCAGGACATATGAAGAAATATGAGATTTTTTCAACTTTGAAATGAGTCAGATCTTGAATATCACTTCCTCCAAAGGTCGGCTCATTATTAGATTAACGTTTTTGCTTGAAGGTAAGTTATATTATAATAATTTTATAAGCACTCAGAAGAATTCTATGGTAAAGATCGGACCGTAATCATAAAAAAAACTTTCCACATAGACACAAATACACGTACATATATTGGGGAATTAGGGCTCGGAGAATATCTAGATACATTCCCGCTCCAGCTGCTTTGATTAAAAACAGCTCAGCTCTTTGACTTTGAGCTTCGTCAGATAAAACAAAGCTTCACTGCTGCAAACAATAACAAATGAAAGTGTAAATCATATCAAGATATTAAACTAGCAGCATGTGTCCCCTGTTATGATCCCTCTTATCGTGAGTGTATCGCGTCTCAGTTGGTGAAATAGAGCCAAAAACAAACAGAAGGGCTCGCATCTGCGACTTGGTTGCAAACGCTTCTCTGAAAGAACCGTTCAATCGATTCAAATCTGCTCGAAGGTTATGAGAAGTTTCTGGCGAAAACTCTGAGGAAAAGTGACTCACTGCTGACATCTAGAGGACCAGAGTGACATTACCAAAGTCTTACACAGCCTCTCGTGAATTGAATGTGAAAATACTACAGATTTGATGCAGGTCGTGGGTTGCTGGAGCTAATTCCAGCTCACAATGAGCAAGGGCAGGATTCACCCTGGACGGGTGGCGATGCCATCACAGGTCAACTACACACTCATGTTCAAATCTCTGGGAAATTTAGGGTCCGTAATGAACCTCACATGCATGTTTTTGGACCGTGGAAGGAAACCCAAGCACACATGAGGGGGAACACGCAAACTCCAAAGAAAAAGAACTGGCTGGTATTTTAACCTTTGACCTCCGAGGTGAGAGTACTGAGCATAATGTGGTGCTACTGCAAGTTTGACTGAACCAGGCGTGATTGTTCACAAGCGCAGCCTCTTAGTTCATGATGAACTAAAAGTACATTTCCATGAAATTCAAGAAATCCTATAAACACAGCCACTATCTCAAACAAATTGACTGAAAGTTATTCTAATTTACTGGTTTTAGGGACGCTGCTTACTCAATGGGTCATTAATGCAACTGATTGTTCTTGTATTCTGGATTCTGTTCTGGATTGTACTGGAAGTATCTGGCAATTACAAACATTTATGTTATATACAGTATATTCGATTTTTCTTTACATGTAAGCATTCAATAGAAAAAAAGCAATGCTTTCACGGTGTTGATTTCTCCTACAGTGGGATATAAATACATTTTGTTCCCCAAAATGTTCAAAACTTTTTAAATTGTTCATATTTTGGCATCACTTCAACAGAAACGTGGCGCTAACTCTGGTCCGACTTGCTCGAACTGAGTTGAAACAGGACTTGGGAGGGGCCACTGTTTGGAAAAAAAAAAAAAGAGGAGTGGGCAGTTGGGTGAAAAAGCCCCCTTGCGTGCGCGCAACACGTAACACTCGCTGCGTCAGCGCGTAAAGTTCGTGCGTCGAGTGGGGATGTGCTCCTCCGTTATGAGGAGTGTGGAGGCACCGCGAGAAGAAGAAGCAGCAACAGGCAGCAGAAGAGCGACTTCCTTCCTCCGCCGGGGCACTAATATGGAGTTGGGGGGTTATAAATACGACCAAAACAAGTTCTCAAACAAACAAGGCCACGCGGTGCAGGGGCGCGCAAGACCCTAGACGGACACCGCAGAGGCTCCAACATGAAGGATGTTTCAGGGCCGGTTGTGTTTCTCTGGGTCTTCCTGGTGGCCAGAGCCTGCGGGATAGCGCCGAGTAGCGGATACTGCATCGAGAGCCAATGCTTCACGGTGTTCCGCCAGACGAGCAGCTTCAGGGCGGCGCAGGATGGATGCAGCGAGCAGGGGGGCCACCTGATGACGGTGCGCTCCTCCGTGTCGCACGACATTCTCTTTATCCTGCTGGGAAACTTCACGGAGAACTTCTGGATCGGTCTGCATCTCCTCGCCGGCTGCCCCGACTCCCCCGACGCGCTGCGGGGCTTCCAGTGGGTCACCAAGGACACCGAGAGCGACTTCTCCAACTGGCTGCCGGGTTTTGACAGCAGCTGCTCGGCGCCGCGCTGCGTCTCTGTTTCCCAGCAGAGCGACTTCAAGTGGACGCAGGAGCCATGCGCGCAGCAGGCGGCCGGCTTTCTGTGCGAGCACACCTTCCGCGAGCAGTGCGCGGGTCTGGCTCTCCTGCCGGGGGAGTCTGTCACCTACACGACCCCGCTGGGGTTCGGGGGAGAGGACCTGCTGTCCCTGCCGCCCGGCAGCACCGCCACACGGATGCCATCGGAGACCGAGTACGTGTGCTTCTCGGAGCAGTGGCTGCAGGCGCCCTGGAGCTGCGAGTTCAACGAGGGCGGCTGCGAGTACAAGTGCGCGGCGGACCCCAACAACCTGCCCTCGTGTTACTGCCCGCCGGGGCAAACCGTCCACCCGGAGAACAAGGTCACCTGCGAGCGGGTGACCGACGACCCGTGCCTGGCGCTGCGCTGCGCGCAGGTCTGCTACGAGGAGGAGGAGGGCAAGTACGCGTGCACGTGCGACCACGGCTTCCAGTTGGCGGAGGACGGCAGGTCGTGTCTGGACTTCAACGACTGCAGGGACGAGCGGCAGTGTCCCGGGGAGAACTTCATGTGCGTCAACACGGTGGGCGGCTTCCAGTGCGTGTGCCAGGTGGGATACCAGCAGAGCGGGGAGCTGTGCGTGGACGCGGACGAGTGCGCGCACGCCCCGTGCGAGCACAACTGCATCAACTCGCCCGGGAGCTACAAGTGCGAGTGTTTCGCCGGGTACCGGGTGAACCCCGCGTCCCCCGACAAGTGCGAGCTGCACTGCGGGGAGGAGGAATGCCGCGCGGAGTGCGACCCCAACGACAGGTTCCAGTGTTACTGCCCCGTCGGATACATCGCCGAGGAGCGGGGCGACGACGTGTTCTGCGTCGACATAGACGAGTGCGCCTTCTCCTACTGCGAGCAGCACTGCGTCAACACGTACGGGAGCCATGTGTGCGGGTGCTCTGCGGGGTACACGCTGGTTGACGGGTACAAGTGCGCGCGGAGCGACGACGAGGACGCGGACGGGGGGCCGGAGGGGTCCGGCATGACCACGGATCCAAACGTGCCCACGACCCGGTTTGTCGCCCCGCACCCGGGTCCGACCAAGAGCCCGTCCGGGGTGAGCCCGACCAAGAGGCCGTCCGGGGTGAGCCCGGGGGGGCTGGTGGGCATCATAGTGTGCACCGCGGTGTTCGTGGTGCTGGTGGTGTTTGTGGTTTATCACCTGTTGAACCGCAGAGGGAAGGGCGGGGGCGCGGGGGCGCTGAAAGCCGCTGATGGAGAGGCGCACGGCTTAGAGCATGTGGCCAGTCACAGTTAGAAAGAAAGAAAGAAAGCAGACATGTGAATGTATAGACGCACTGTGACTGATTTGAGTCCTTTTGGGAAAACGCAGGATTCAAAAAGCAAAACAAGCTCAAGGAGCCACAAATATCCTACAAATATGACTCTTTTTTTTTTTTTAATGATTTCCAGAGGATAGAAGCTGCTCACACACCACAGCAGCCCTGCAAAGAGACTGGCAGAGGACTCCTCCTTTTTATTTTTTAGAATGCTTTAAGCTTGGATGCATAATAAATTATGTTTTGACCAAAAAAAAATCCATCTTGCTGGGTTTTTTTCTCCTCCAAAGCTTCCCGCTCGATACTCGAACTGACTGCGCCACCGTCTGGAGAAAAGCGTGTTTTACATGCTCCACAAATGGCTTCAGGAAACCAGACGTCACAAAGTCGTCTTAATTTACTTGACCACTATTCCACCAGATATTTTCTAGTTTTACTAACTTTAAGTTCTCCCTTGTTCATACATTGTCGTCTGCTGTGTGACCAGAGCTCTTAAAGCTCAGGAAAGCATATAAGTGCATTTATAGACAATATAATATTTGTTTTGGTCAAAATTTGCAAATTAAAACAATGTTTTCTATTGACTTACAATCGGTGAAATATTGAAGTTGGTCAAAATCAGGAGAATATTCAGTCTGTGCCATCACACATCTATATATCTTTACCCTTACAACTATTTTGGTCAGAATTGTCTCACTTTGGCAACAAATAGACCTTAACTATAATAATTTTACCTTGAAATTGGCAAAATTACCCCCCAAACCAGCTATTGTTATGGTAGTGTGGGCGTTTGTACAGAAAGGCTCTTCTGGGTCCGTTTGTATGCATTTTAAATCCACCAGTGTTTAACAAATTCAGGAAATATTGATTCAGCCGTGACAATCAGCTGTTGTGTTTTCATGCCTTGTGTAAAAAAAAATAAAAAGTGTTATTGTGTGAGTAAAGATGTTTTTCTCCACAAACAAATGCTACAAATCTACAAAAATACAATCTTCCTGCTCTCTAGAATTCTTACTCAGGATTAACCATTATCTTGATTGTCAGAATGGCCGTTTTAACTGATCTGTTTCCACTAAGAGGACATTGTTCAGTCAAAACGTGCTTGCGATGTACTGCAAAGGCCTTAAATATGAACTGGATGTGAGGGCAAAATGCCAAAACTGTAGCTGAAAACATCCAACTCAAACATTTTGACTACGTTTTGTGACCTAATTTCATATCACGATTTCACTGGTAGTCACGTTCACACTTTCACACCAGTGTTGACAACTGCAACGTGTTGAGCTTAACCTCTGATGCTGTAACTCGCCCTGCCCAGCGAGCCACAGCCATCTTATGACTCGATAAGCAAACCATGACATTATTGAGTGATGACATTTAAAATGGTTAAAACAACTACGTTATTGGCAGATATATATTACAAAGCTTAAATCACTACTTAATATACAATTAGGAAGAAAAAAAACGTTGTACAGGATGTGATGACATCTAAACAGACACTTCTTCTCACATCAACGACACTCCATGAGTCACAGCCACTGGTGGGGCACCCAGTAAAGCTGATGGATCAGCAGAAGACTCAGAGAACCGCTGGGGGGAAGTGGAGATTCACAGTGTGTCATTCAGGAGTGAAGCAGCTCAAATATTTGAAATGATTTGAGTTTGTGTCGTTGATCATGATCTGTCAACTGCGTGACATGCTGCGGTTGTGTGTTTTCACCGAGGGCTGAAAGAGAAGGTCGGGATCATGAAATATCCTCTGTAATTAAACTGTAGAACAGCTAAAATCCAGTGTAAATACTGGAAACACAAACTCTTTTATTGCAATTCTTACAATTGTCTACAACTTCTTTCTAAATATTCATCGCATTCCAATAGTTATTATTCTGTAAAAATATTATTTCCATATCTTTTGTGCAGTGTGAAGCTGCTGATGACTGAATTTCATGAATAAAACCTTGCATCCTGATTGAATTTGGCCCATGATTTCAGTTTGTGTAAAATTCAAGAAAAGCATGCATCTGAATATTTATTTATTTAAGTGATTCAATTCCAAATGGGAAACATTACATTTCCCCACAGTGATGCAGTTCATGTATCTTTGATTATGGTTTACAACTAATGAAATCTAGTTTCCCTTTTGGAATTGAATCACTGAAATTAATCAACTTTTAAATGATTTATTGAGATATACCTGTTGGATATATTTAACATTATATTTGATAATTCATTTTAACAACAATCTGAGAAAACACCTGGGACCAGAAAGACTCAGGTCATTTCATTGATTCGAGCTCGAGATTTCCATTATTAGGGAAGAAAGTGAAGAGCTGAAAGCGGAAGAAAACATTGAGCCATCTGGGAAATTGCGACATCCTGTGTTCTGTCTGAAAATAAACCCCAGTGTTCAGTAGAATCCTCGGAAGTCACGTTTATGTGTAGAGAAAAAAAGATCCGAGGAGAAAAGACCGAATCACCAACCGAACCGAGACCGAACCGGACGGACCGACCGTCTGGACTCCGGCTTTCTTACCGTTTGGACCGAACAGGTGAGAGTTTCTCCTCCTTTTAACGTTATTCCTCACAGAAAACAAGCAACTGCGGAGATTCCTGATGTTTTCTTGTTTTAATCAACCGTCTTTGATCGTTTCTAATCGACATTTCCAGCGAAAGTTATAAACCCGCGCGCGAGAAGCTGAAAAGTCAGAGGACCAGTGTGACTATTAAATATTTCTTCTTTCCTCAAAGTGCACGTACACACACAAAGTACACACACCTCCAACAATGTTTCACAAGTAAATACATGTTTTAACCTCTAAACTCACAAAAGTTCACATTCATTCAAATCAAACATTGGTGTGTGGTTTGATACCAAAACGTCCATATTTCTGATGTTGGATCGATTATCATGATATTTACATTGTGGTATGATATATCTATTATTTCAGACTTTTTTCTTTATTTTTATAAACAAATAAAGGACTATAAAACAATAATGCTTGTACTACAATGAGAAATAGTAATATGAATAATCATAACAACAATAATAATCATCATATTGACAATAACAACAACAATAAGAAGTAATATCAGAGGCAATAATAAGAAATACTTTTACCCCATTATCCAACAATATATTTTAAGGTTTTTGTACAACATTTTTGTATAAAGTATCCTGTTGGAATTTAAAAATGAGATAATTTCCATCTAATTCAATTCTGTTTTATTTCTACAGTGCCGAATATAACACAGTCATTTCCAGGCACTTTTACGGAGAAAGATCCACATGAACAAGAATAAGAGACGACGGGAAGGAAAAACTCCCTTTTAAATTAAATAAACATGCAGAACAAAAACTACCCAACCAAAATAACAGAAGATAATACAATGCAGTAATAAATTGATTCCAAAATGTTTATACTTACAATACCATGGATACTTACTTTTGTATCAATACTTACATTGTTACCTTTTCATTTTCATTTTTCAAAGTTAAATATTGTTGTGTTATTTAGGTCCTTTTACCTGAATGTTGGCATACGTTCTTATCCTCCTATGTGTAACAACTGATGCTAATACAGCTTAGTAAGGGTCCCATAAAAGCTACAGCTGAACATAGTCATGTCAGAGGCTATAATGTGAAATATAATACCTCTAACACCTTTCTCTAACAATGCCATTTCAACGTCATCACTGTTTTCAATTTTTCAGTATTGGATTCTATCAAAGAAGTAAAAAGCTTCAAGGTCTCAAGTATGTTTTTCATCCAAAAGGTATTTTAGTTGCATTCATTTTTCTGATTTATTTAATTATTAAATTAAAACCAAACAGAGAAAAAAGCTGCGTAAACAATAGACCTCAGTTCTTTTTCTTTTCATTCACTATCCAAAAAGATTGACGGATTAGATACACAACTTTTCAAAAGTTTTTTTTTTCTAAGTATTTTGAATGTCTTTTTATTTATGCAGAACACTTACATTACAAATGTTACATATTCATGCATATGCCATAGATTTGACCTTTGTTATAAATTATTATAATATTATATTATTTATGACAGTATACAAAGAGTACACAAAACCTATTACTTTGACTTTATTTGAGTCTCTTTATGAGTGCCCCCTGTCTTATCTACATTATTACTCACGCTCCAGGATTTCGCTCAAGGAAAACACGTCTTGTTATTGAGATGCGGCGTTATCGTGAAAGCTGGATTGATTGTTGAGCAGTGGCGCCCCAGTGAACCCTGAACCTGCCAGAGCAAACACTGACCGTCTCCCTCTCTTATTAAAGGCCCTCTCGCTCACGAGCCGCTGATTTTATTTAAACGTTGTCTCCGGGTGTGTTGTCGGGGCGAGTGCAGCATGTGGACGCTCTTCCTCCAGCTGGCCGGAGTCGTTTTATATTTACAGGTATGTGTTGTATCTTACTATTCCTTTGTAAAGTAAACATTTGGACTGTTGGGTGTCACGCAGAGTAAAATTTGTCCAGAGTCACAAAACATGATCGACTTTTGATATTTTAAAACACATCTTATAAAGATGCATATAGTTTTGCACAAAAACTGCACCTTCGTGTGTATTTATCAAGTTGCATAATTAAAACATAGATGGTTGGCTATTTAGTTATAGTTTTTACATATGTTGATTATTCTTTTAGCTGTTATTTTTTACTTTCTGGGCGTTTCCTTTAGTTTCAGTCTTTTCATCTCACTGTTTCTAGGTTGTTGTTTTTTTTTTAAGAAGTTTCGACATAACTTTTTAGTTTCTACACACAACAACCATCCGTGTAATCTGGCATCGTCGCTACTGAAAATAAGTGAGTGTGTCCAAGTCGCAAGAAACTGCTTATTTTCATTCTGAGAAGTTTCTTTATTTGGATTAAATCGATGGTTGACTCACCAAGAGGGAACTTTAGACGCTGAATATTTATCAGCTGAAGCAAAAAGCAGCATGCAGGTAACAGACCCTCGTATTTGGGTGTTTGAAAACTCCCTTGTTTTGACGCCTTTGTGACTTTTTGAAGTCAAAACATCCATGACAGGATTTTACAAACGTTACTGTAGAATTTTTCAGAATGACTTTGATTTTTTTTTTTTAACTACGAAACATCAGGTTGTTCATAAAGGTTTCGTAGAAAACAGCGCATCACGTCCAAAAATGTCCTTCATTGGGGTTCAGGGTCGTCCTGCACATTGCGTTAGACGCTCTTGTTTTGGCCTGAAATCCACATTGTAGATGGTCAAGACTGATTTGATTCTTATCACGTTTCCTTGGTAGTAAAGATAGAACAGTCAATTTTCCTGAAATGATTGATCATTTCCAGGTACCCACATGCGTCCCATCATGCAATGCGCAAGGACTCAAGGCGTCATGCAGCAAGCGGCAGCTGCGCTGGGTGCCTGCTTTGCCTCCCAACATCACCAATCTCGTCCTGGGTGTGAACTCCATCCGCGAGATCAACAGCAGCGCGTTCAGAGACTTCAGAGACCTGGAGGAGTTGAACCTTGAACATCAGGAGGGGAAGCTCACCATCAAGAACAACGCCTTCCTCCGACAGAGGAAGCTGGTTCGGCTGTTTCTGGGCTGGAACACTGGCCTTCACCTGGAGCCGAGGGCGTTCTCTGGACTCTACAATCTGAAACACTTGTATTTGCAGCACAGCAGCCTGAATGAATCCATTTTGTCCGGAAGATACCTGGAGCCACTGTTGTCCTTGGAGACGCTCGACCTCAAAACCAACGGAGTCGTCAGACTCAAGCCGGGCCTGTTCTTCTCAAGACTCACAAAGTTCACGCAGCTGAATCTCGAAAATAATCAAATCCAAACATTGTGTGAAGACGACCTCGTCGGCTTCAGAGGGAAATATTTTACACATTTAAACCTGCAGTACAACAAATTCTTCTTAGCCGCGGACCTGGGAAGTTGTGGGAACCCGTTCAAAGGAATCGCTTTTGATACTCTCGATTTATCAAATAATGGGTTGAACGAAACCAAAATGAGATTATTTTTTAAAGCAATTGAGGGAACGTCCATAACTCGGCTGATTTATTGCGGACTGTTTGGCAAAGGGTTTTCGCACGACAACTTCGTCGACCCTCATGAAAGCACCTTCGAAGGCCTCCGGAGGAGCGCGCTGAGCGTTTTGGTTCTGTCCCAAAGCAAGATATTCGCTTTACAGAAAGCCGTCTTCAGTCATCTGAAAGATGTTGTTATCATTGACATTTCCCAAAACCACATAAACCAAATTAACAAGAATGCCTTCGATGGTCTTCAGGGCCATTTACGAATGCTCAACCTCTCCTTCAACCTTGTGGGAGAAATCCATTCTCACACTTTCACCAACCTAACAGAGCTGAGGATTTTAGACTTGTCCTACAATCACATCGGTGTTCTGGGACACTCCTCATTCAGTGGTCTGAACAAACTACGTACTTTATACATGACGGGAAACTCCCTGAAAGTCCTCGGCTTTCCGGAGTCTTTACCAAACTTAGAATATCTCCTCTTGGGAAGCAATAATTTGGAGTCAATCTACTCTATTGCTCATTTGGGCTCAAACAGCATTCATGTAGATGTTTCAAACAATAAATTAACAAACTTGGAAGATGTTTATGTCATCGTGGCTCAATTCAAGCATCTCAAGCATTTATTCTTCGGAGGCAACGACATCAAGTGGTGCACCTTGAATCGGGGTGTCGCGATCCCTGGGAATAACAGCGTGCTGGTGCTGGATCTCCACGACAGCTCCCTGCAGGTCGTTTGGGAACGAGGGACTTGCCTCGACTTGTTTGACAATTTCCACAATCTGCTCGGTCTCAACATAAGCTTCAATTCTCTCTCGGCTCTCCCGCGGGGGATTTTTCGCGGCCTGGGCTCGATCCACGAGATCGACCTCTCGTCCAATGCCCTGACCTACCTGCCGACCGGCGTCTTCCCGCTCAGCCTGCAGATACTCGACCTCTCAAACAACTTCCTGGCCTCCCCCGATCCGGAGGCCTTTCTGTCCCTGACTCTTGTCGACCTGTCGGCGAACCGGTTCCACTGCGACTGCAAGCTGGAGGGCTTCCTCAAGTGGATGAACGCGACAAACGTGACCTTCCTGAGCCCGCTTGCAGAGCACAGGTGTGAGTTTCCAGACGGACTACGTGACCTTCCCCTGCTCAGTTACTCCGCCAGCGTTGAGCCGTGCGACGACGACGACGACGAGCCGTTCGTCCAGGGTCTAAAGTTCGCCCTCTTCGTCTTCTCCGCCCTCGTCAACGTGGGCGCAGTCCTCGCTGGTGTCGTTTACACCCGCCTCCGCGGCCACATCTTCATCCTCTACAAAACCATCGTCAACAGGGTGATCGAGGGCCCGAGACCGCCGCCGCCCGCCAGCGAGACGCAGTACGACGCCTTCCTCTGCTTCAGCAACAACGACTACAAGTGGGTGGAGGCCGCCCTGCTGAAGAAACTGGACAAGCAGTTTGCGGAGGACAACCTCTTCCGCTGTTGCTTCGAGGCCAGGGACTTCCTGCCAGGTGAGGATCACCTGTCAAACATCAGAGACGCCATCTGGAGCAGCAGGAAGACTCTGTGCGTCGTCTCAACGCGGTTCCTCAAAGGTACGGCTTGAGCGTTTCAATGAGAAGATGAAAACTAGAGGAAAATGAAAACGTTCGCCTCAAAATCTTGAATTGGCGAAAGCAATTTACGTGGCCATGACAAAAGTCCCTTCCTCTCGTAAACATCTGACTTGTAGGACAAGATATTTATCAAATACTTTTCTCAGTTTATCTTAAAGTCTCTAAACAGCAGCTAAACATCCACCATCTGCAGATGCATTAAAACCTGGCTCGACTCGCAGCGTTGGATCCCCCCATCCCCCAACTTCCTGTTTAGTTGCTAAAGTACAACAGTAAAACTGAAAAGTCTGTATCTCCTGGTAGACGGCTGGTGCCTGGAGGGATTCACTTTGGCGCAGGGCCGGATGCTGGAGGAGCTCACCAACGTCCTGGTGATGGTGGTGGTGGGGAAGGTTGGTATGAAGACACCGATTCACTTTTCTTGTTACTTTTTTTTTGTACAGATGATTTGTTTATTTGCAGCCTTTATGACCTAAAGATACTTTTTTTGCAACTTTCTACTAAATATAATGTATTTTGAGCTGCAAAATATGTTTCACCTTCAAAAATAATGATAATATAGCTAATTTGCTTGTAAAGCTTCTAGAAACATTATGGCTTGTGTTGCAGTGGAGTTTGATTTAGTACAATGCAGAATGGCAAAAAAATTAGATTTTAACTTTTTTAACCAATCTACACATTTGTCTTAATATTCTTTGTGGTTTAAGCTGTTTTAGAAATGTAAATAGTTTTACAGGTTTTGGGGGATGTTTGTTGTTTTTTATCAGTTTTACTTATTTTTGGGTTTCTGCAAGCAGTTCTTTCCCAGTTCTGCCATTTGTAGTCATTTGAGTGATTTGAAATGTTTCCTTCACACATTGTGGTTGGCCATTTTTGCCATTTTCATCCATTTTAGCATTCTGAATACAATATTTCCTCACTGGAAATGTTTTTTTTTTTTTTTTTTTTTTTTTACAATATTAACTTGGATTTTTCAATCATGATGCTGTTAAATACACATTGCATGTTTGTGTGAGCACATATGCCATACATGTACTACCCTTAAAATGATGTGTCAGGAGCTGTGCTAAGGTCCTAAGGTATTTTACATTAAAATAATCAGCTGTTCACTGGATTCTATAAACAATAAAAGCATCATTAGAAGTTTTTCAATGAGATATTAACGCATGTTTTACCCTTATAGACAAAGTCCGGTCGGGATATCCTTACATACTATTGAGTATAAAGCTGATCTCACAACTGACCTCCCATGATGCTTTGCAGGTGGCTCACTACCAGCTGATGAAGTGCAACGCCATCAGGGCTTTTGTCCAGCGGAGGGAGTACCTGACCTTCCCCGACGACCCTCAGGACCTGGACTGGTTTTACGAGAGTCTCGTCTCGCAGATGCTCAAAGACACCGAGGTGAAAAAGTTTGCCGAGAAGCGGCCCGAACCCGCGGAGCCCGGCGCCGAGGACGGGGTCCAGCTGCAGAACATGAACACTTGAACTAATGCTTAATGTCACAGTAGATTATATGTGACAAAGAGGACTGGATTTCAAAAAGAGCAGAACACATCTGCCCTCAGACAAAGACTGAGTTTGATTACATGTGTGGAGGTTCAGCTGTGGCGAAGAGACGTCACCAGATAGAGACGATTAGTAAATAGTTGGGAATCGTCAATTCTTTTGTTATTTATGTATCACCGTTCTCCTAAAGGGCTCAGAGATGATCTAATGTGTGTTTGCGCACAAACATCAGGAAAAGGACACTGAAGATGACGTCCTTTAAAACAGAATATGTGAACTAAAGCTGTTTTAAGAGCCTTGACTGTGACGCTGTTTCAAAAAGTTTCACTTTCAAACGGCAGCAGTCCATCTCGGACCAACAAGGGAAAATGTGTTTATATCAATAAAGCCTGAGCAAAAGTGTCGCAGCTCAAAAGGTTTGTCTTTACAAAGAGGAGAAAAACATCATGTTAGGTTGGAGTAAATGATGAATCTTTTTAATCTGTTGGTCATAGAGCTACATAATGTCAACTGAGCATGTGATTAAATGGTTGCAATAATTATATTATTACTGATAAATACCGTACTTAACTAGAAAATGTTAATGTCTTTGTGTTTTTCAAAATAACGGTGAGGAGCAGCAGTCTGCTGACTTTGTTTGAATTGAGTTGAAGGAGCTTCACCAGGATTGGACTGAGATGAGAGTGGACACACAGACGGATCCATGCAATGGACACAAAAACAAAAGAAAAATTAAATCACATAATTAAATTGTTGGCCCCTTCTGAAGTAGAGAGCAGTCTTACCTGGGTTTAGGACTGAAGCCGTCTCCTGTTAGGAGAGTCGGTATGGAGACGTTCCTCATCCAAACAGCTGCCAGTCCAACGTGAATATTTCAGTCCATATATGTGAGCCTGAAGTGACTGATTATTCAAAGCAAATGCAATCAATGTACTGAGCACACATATTCAACATGAAGACATGGATGTGAATTAAACTGGACTACCTGTGTGTAAATATCTTAATCTTGTGTCAGATAAATGTCTTGGTGACTCAATTTAAATAACTGCACCAGCATAAAGGAAACTGAAGGCCACCTTGAGTGTGAAACACTGAAAGCTGTAAAATTAAGATGGATAACAAACAACCAACATTTCATGCCGGTAAGTTCTACCCTTGTTCCAATAGGATGATTGGTGCTCGACATTTATATTTAATATTAATTTGAGGTCTTTGTGTGGAGCTTGCTTAAGATTTTCCTCATTTATTTAGTTGTATTGAAGTTTGAGACAACATTTTCAATGTCATTGCTACTTTTGAAAACTCTTGCTCATGTCAGAACAATTTTCCCGGCAGGATTATGAAGTTCATTTAGAATTCAAAGCTGTTTTTTTGGTTGAATGATTAATTAAATGCTCGATGACCTTCTAATGTGATTGATATCACACATGTGATCATTGAAATAGATTTCTAAAGATATTGTAAGTTAGGGTTTTTACTGATTTATTTAGGTTTCACCTTGCGTTTGGGCTGGATAATGTCAGATCTGGCAACCCTGCTCATTTGGATAAAAATACACACTAATGACTTAAATTGTGTTCAAATAGGTGCAATAACATCACTATCTTTCAAAACAATTTCGACAAATGAAAAAGCAGTTAATAGAAAAAGTGTGAACAAAGTTTTATAGGTTTAAATACAATTAAAGTTGCAGGTTGGATGAAAATTGAACGCATGCATTTTGGGCCAATAACATAAATTTTTAGTAATTAAGTAAAAACCTTAAGTTAAGTAAGTGGTTCATGTTGTTGGCTTAATGGTTCAAACATTATCTCTAGTCGAGAGCATGAACTTTCAGCCCTGTTCCCCCCTCCCTGTATGAAACCACTAGGTGGCGCATGTTCACCGTGTTTCCTGTATGATGTTCACAGCATCGAGCATTGATGATTCAGTCATGAGAGCAGCTTGATTGTTGGAGGTGTGTTGGGTGATGAAGGGCGGGGGGGTGGGCATGCAGGGGTCAGCCGGTTTCCTCTGGTCTGAAAACAGGAAGCCACCGGGCAGCGGACAGCTTCTGTCCCGTTGCCCCCCCCCAACCGCCTGCGTCCTCCCGGCCTTTACGATCCAGCTGCTGGGAGCATTAGGGCCCGTCTTCAGGCTCCTGCTGCTTATACACTCTGGACAGTCCATTAATCTGAGCCCGGCTCAACCTCGACATCTGTCCGCTTCAGCCTGCTTTTATCGCTCGGTCGTTTCCATTTCCTGGGAGGTTTTTTTCCAAACCGGAGTTATTCGCGCCCTCCAACGGTTCATCCAAAGTCCCCAAAGAGTCAAACTACAGTCGAGTAGATGAAGAAACGTTGTGACCTTCACCTCCTGGTAGCAGCTCAAAGACGAGGAATCATGTTGCTTTCATGATGAGGATGTCATTTCAAGTTATTTTTCGGTTCACACTAGTTTTTTCTAGGGACTTTTAAAACTTCCTCTTGAAGGGAAAAAAAAGCAGTTGATCTGAACCATCAAACAAATTAGACAGAACTCCAAAACCGTGTTCTTTTAAAGTTTAAAGATTTATCAACTCCTTTCTCAGACCTTTGATTTAGAATTCCTGACCCTTCAAACAAATTGAGTTCTCAAATGTTTTTGTTAAAACTGTTCAAATGACGCTCCGTGTTTGAAGTGGATGTCAAAGGTCCTCAATCCTTTCTAACTGGTTTGTGGACAGACTGGGTTTACAGAGGCTCCAAGAATTATTAGGACTAGTTTCAGTACATCATAGCTCCATGGATTTTCATGGTGTTTTCTATATATATATATATATATATATATTAGATTTCCCTTCATTGCAGGAACCATGTAAACTCCATCTGGAAGGTATCTGGACCAAGAGGTCAGTAGTTATGAAATTATTGGAGATATCCACGAATTGATCAATACTGAGGAAGACAAGAAGGAAAAAAAAGAAATACAAAGTTCCACTTCCATAAATCTGGATCAGCCCAGCAGTTCCACCAAAATCTAATTTGAAAAGTGGAAGCAAATGTTTACCTTGTAAACAAGCTCTCCAGCTCTGCGGCTTCTTCACAGTTATTTCAGGCTTGCGGATTATATTTAGAACAGACACGCACGCTGCAGAGATTCTCCCTCACGGGGAAATGCAATAAACCGGGTCCCGCGGCCACGGCTAATATTTGACCTCTGTTCGAGCAAATATAATTAGAGAGATGCACACGCCGGCTGAAGAGGGAGGCGGACTCATCCTCCAGTGCATGAGGGGAACACAAGCCGAGCTGTGGGAACCAAAACAAGTTGGCTCCTTCATCGTGGGAGCTTCAGACGAGCCGCGAGTGGCACTTTGATTTTGTGTGACGTGTTTTATAGGGGCTGGTTGTACGTGCGAGAGTGCTTTGGGGTTAAGGGGCGTGAGCACAAAGACGCAGCCATAGCGTGGAGGTGTTTTTCCCTTCGGTGGCGCATGAAGGGGAAACTGGCGGGGAGACGCGGCTCTGGTTGTTTTTCCTCTTCCAAACATCTACAGACGTCCCCGTTTTGTAGTTAGTGAACAAATAGAGGTCGTCCATCTTAGAGCTGAATTGATTAATCCCAGAGGTCCCAGTCCACATTCTCCTATTGTTCTCTGTGTGCATGTGTGAGGCTTCATTATAAAAAGTTGCTGGCGGGAAGAATACCTGGAGAAAATCTAGGCAAACACTGGGAGAAAATGCAACCTCCACACAGAAAAGAGGCCCGAGCTTGGAATCCAACCAGTAAAATTTCCACTGAAACAACTTGAATGCAGTGGCTGCGTAAGTGGCAGCGACTTATGAAGCATTACTTTGGAGGATGAAAATTTGAAAAAAGAAGATAATAGGAAGCCCTAATGTACTCACAATAGTTTGCAGGAGGCCAATTCACAAACCAAAGCCTTACAAAAGAAAAACGGTCTGAACAGTCAGCAGATTTGGTTCCGGCGTCACGTTACAAAAGACCCACTCGTGTAAAATATATATTTCTTTGACGGGTGGAAACCGCGACTGATGCCGCGCGCTCCGAGCCAGAGTGAAGTCTCCCTGTAATTACAGCCGTCTGCCTCAGCAGGCCTGGGAGTGCAGAGCTTCTGCTTCGGTGACGCCGTTAAACCGTAAGACTTTTCATCCATTAACCCCCATTGATCGCCGAGCAGAAACGCCCAGAATTCCTCACACAGGCAGTCAAGACAACACGGCGGCTGAATCCCGTGGACCTGAGGCCAAATGTTACAGATATCTGATGGTTGTGTTACCGTTTCACCTCTCTGAACCGAGCCGGCTGTCAAGCAGCAGCAGGAAAACAGTAATTAAAAGATGTTTAATCATACAGTACAGCTTTTATTTAGTGTGGTGACTTGAGCAACAGGAGAATCCAGCACAAGCGACCTCGCATACAGAAAGTGACACGCGCCTATCGAGTTTGTAAAAATGTGGCACGTTGTTATTGTTAAGGTCGATGTGATGGGAAACGACACACAGTAACTGATGGATATTGATCACTTTTGCTCGCAAACTTCAAAAGGAGGTGTTCGACTGCGACAGAGTAGAAATCGAACACACATTCTGACGAGTACCAAGCCAAAAACTGTAAACAGGAAATATTCAGAGGGTCCAGGATCGTTGTGTTGTATGAAACATACTGAGGCACTTGGTCAACAAACATCACACAATTTGTGCGATTGCACATTAAAAATAAAGAAAAAAAAGATGCACATTTCCCAATAAAGTGAAGCCAAAATAGTTAGATCGCCCCCTGGTGGCTGGTTTCCAGTATCTTCAGTACAATTTGATAAATGTTATTTTTTTCTTCTTAAATATGGATTAAAAAACCTCGTCATCTTCACCCCCTGATGACTGGCCGTTCAAACTCGCTCCTTTCAAATGGAGAATTTCTTTCATCGCTGTTTTACTGCAAAATGAAGACATTGCTCCCTAAAGTATTATTTTAGGGAGCTAAATGATTCAGGAAAAAAAAAATCCTAAGGTATAATTGTTTGACTAAAGCTAACATGTGTGGTATTGTGACAAACTTCAATAATGACAAACTTGTATCTCATTGTTGCTTGCGGCTGGATCGTTTTTGTAAACGTCCTAAATCTAGTCCCCCTTTGTTCACAACATAAAAACTAACCAAAGTGCAACAGTAAAAAAGTTGAGAGAAAATATGGAGAAAGAAAACAGTAAATATGAGATAATTATTCTGAATATGCTTGATGGCCCCTCAATGGCTGGTTGCAGTTTATCAAAATCATCACAGGACATGGAAAAGTTTGCCCATTAAATTTCCAACATCAACATGGTGTTATAAACTAAAATTAATTACTGGTGTGTGTGTATGTGTGCGTGTGTGTGTGGTATTCTCTACAACCAAAGCCACATGATCACATTTTGACTTCACTTGTGGAACAAAGAACAAAGGAGTAACACCTCATTCGTCCATCCATCTACCCCGTTAATTTATAAAAATATCAGTTTGTCGTCTCTGAATCGGAATGTTGCAGGTTCGATTCCCCATCTGTCCACGTGTCAAAGTGTCCTTGAGCAAGACGATGAACCTCAAATTGCTCCCAATGGAGGGACTGGGAGCCTGGCATATAGCAGCCGCCTCCGCTGGTGTGTGAATGTGATCAACAGTGTAAAGCACTCTGCGGCTGCTCAAGCGGTGGAGAAGCGCTCTATAAGTGAAATCCATCGACCGTGTCGTCAGCATAAGCTCTCAGAGGAGGGGTTCGCCTTTATTGCTACTGGAGGCGCGCCGGCTTCGCTCTTGGCCTCGGTAAACTCTGAAGCTGAATTGCACTTCACATTCAACGTCCTGTTAAAACAGTTGAGTCTCTTTGGCGAGGCGGGGGACGCCCGCTGTTTTTTAGAGTTCCGCTTGCACTTCTTGGCGCTCTCCTCCCGTGTGACGGGAATACTCTCGAGCTTCTCCTGGCTGTCAGGGACTTTACAACAAGCCTCCGTGGACGCGCGACTCTCGCCAACACAGGGCGTGTGCGAGGGGCAAAGCGGCGGGCTGCGAGGGCGTGACGGCGACGTGGCGCCTCCGGATTGACGCACGTCGGGACGGGAAGGACTCGCGGGGCGTCTGTGAGGTTTGTCGTCGCCCCCCTCGGAGCCACAGACCTGCTCGGGGCCCGTGTCGGGGGGTGGGGCCGGGGTGGTGGGTCTCGTTTCCCGGCCCGAGCTGTTTTGTGCGTTTGTGGCGTGGATGCAGTACTTCCTGAGGTGGCACGTGTGGGCAGGTCCTTGCCTGGGGGGCGCCACCCTTCCCTGGGAGCAGTGATGGAAGTGGGTGAGGGGGCAGTGAACGTAGTGCATCCGGCACTCCATGTGAGTGTAGACTGGGTCCAGGTTCAGGGTGTTTCCTGAGACGGGGTAGATCTGCATGGCGGGGGGACGCGGGTGACAGTCCTGGGGGGTCCAGTGCTGCAGCAGCGGGGGAGGGGGAGCGTCCCCACATGTACAGTTAGTGTTCTGGGAGTACTGACACCTGGTTGCTGTGTTCAGGGTGGCTACAATCCCATTCTCTGGGCCTCCTTTGCCAGTTTCTGCCCCCTTATAGTGAATCTGTGAGAAATGTGAGTTGTGGTGATGAGGAGGGACTCCATTGTAAAGCTGAGTACATAACGGATCCTCTTCTTGTGGTTTATCTTCTGCTTTCTGAGCGGAGGCCAGCGGCTCCAGCTCGTAATGCTCCACCTCCCCGCCTGTGCTGTCCAGTTGGTACTTTCCTAAGCCCGAGCCCTTTCCTTGAGGTGGCGGGCTCGTGGACGTGACTTCGTTAAAGGCCTGACACCGCAGCTTTTTGGGCAGGGGGATCTGGCCACAGGTGCCCTGAGGCCCGAGGCAGCGGCACATGCACTGAAAGAAGAAGGTGGCAAAGGCCCAGCTGATGCACATGATGAGCATCATGAACGTGCCCAGCTGCGTGTACGCCAGCACTGTTGAGGGCATCATCATTGCACCCGCCACAAAGGTGGTGAGCGCCGCCATGGCGATGGCGGAGCCCATCCGACTGAGTGAAAAGATCACCTTCCCCTCGCGGTCGGGCTCTGGGGCGAGTCGGTACGCCACGCCGTAGTGGACGGCGAAGTCTACCGACAGCCCCACGGCGACAGAGATGGTGACGGATTCCAAGACGTTCAGCTCCCAACCCAGAAGCACCAGAGACCCCACAGTGACGAATATGGTCCCTGCAATGGACAGGATGGCGTACAGGCTGATGATGATGTTCCAGGTGGTCAGGAGCATGACGCTGAACGCCACGGCCACCGACAGAGCCATGGCAACCAGGGTACCACCCGACAAACTGTCCTGGAGGTCGTAGAACTCCAGGTTGCTGATGAACCAGCCATGGCTGAGGCCTGCGGGGGCCAAGCGCAGCTCTTCTGTAATCCAGGCGTCCACCTGAAACAGAAGAACATTGCCAAACGTGAAAAAATAGAATAAAGAACATTATAATGACTTAAGATCTACAAGAACAGTACGTCTGTGTGTTGCTCCAGACAGAATATTACACCTCAACCAAACCACACAACAGGAAGGAATTTATAATCCACAGAAATTATTCTGAACAGGACAGACTCCTTTCATTTCATACTGATGAGGTTACTCATGAAAATACCCACCTCACGGTAGAACTGGTACATCTTTTCGTAAGCCAGTGTGAACAGGTAGGTACTGTGAAACTCTAAAACAATGGCTCTGATGGTGTCGTTGATGTCAAATCGAGGGCCGGGGGTCTTGCTGTCCAGATGGTAGTTGGTGCTCCGGTCCAACTCCATGATGGCTCTCTTAATGCACAACTCAAAGACATCCTGCTTGTATGGGAACGTTGACTGGCTGCAGCAGGGGTAGATGGAGGCCTCTTCGCAGTCCTGGTTCTCCATCCACTGTTGAAATCAAGGTATGGCTTAATCGGTCAAGTGTTCAGCACAAAATCTGCTGTATACATCATAAGCACACATGTAGTACTGACCTGTTTGAACGTCTCGATGAAGCAGCTGGTGAAGTCCTGCTCCTCCGACTGAAAGACAAAACTCTGGTTTCTCAGTTTCTGGCAGAAATTGAGGATCCACAGCTGAGCGGCTGGACTGGCGATGTTGAAAGTGCTGTCGAGCATCAGTTTCCCCTTGTTTTTGGGGTTGAGGGGGTCGCCATTATCCACAGGTGTCACCCCCCAGATGATGGTGATGGGCATGTGGAGGTCCTCACTGTGGTGGACCCTCTCGAACATGAAAAGCCTCTTGTACTCGGCGTCGTAGCGCTCGAAGGGGTGGGACGAGCGGAACACCTGGAACTCCGCAAGCTCCAAGGACGGAAGCTTCATCTTTGGGTTCACGCAAACCACGTAGGCGCCACCAACTGTGATGGCGAAGAACCAGAACAGCCACAGGTAGCGCAGCTTGATGACGATGCAGGGCAGCACCTTCTCGAAGAAGATTCTGGATGCCTCGGACACTGTGAACAGACATTTGCTGGCCTTCTGGCAAAGACCTGCCCAGAACATCCGGGTGCAGCAGCCCCCCTGCTGTTGCGGCAGCTTGGAACAGGGGAGCATGTTCGGCAGGTAGCGTTCATGTAGCACCACCACAGCCGGCAGCCACGTCACCATGAGGATGTAGTTCACCAGAATGGCAGTGCCGGCGTAAACCCCGAAGCAGCGTATGGCGGTGATGTTGCTGACATAGTTGGCATAGAACGCTGCGGCGGTGGTGAAGCTGGTGACAAACATGGAGAGCGCAGCGTGTTGCAGCGTCACGCCCACCGTCTCTGACAGTTCGGCCTGGGGCTTGTCAAACTTCGTATAGTTCCACACGTCGCAGAGTACGAAGGCATCGTCCGCGCCGATGCCCACCAGAATGATGAGCACCGTGAGGTTCATGAAGGGGAAGAACTCGAAGTTGAACACCGTCCGGTAAAGGAAGTAGGACACAATCAGAGAGCTGATGATGGCTATTATTGTCATTAGCGTGATGAAGACCGAGCGTGTGTACACACACATCACCAGCAGCACAATGATGATGGCGATGGCGGGGTACACGGTGTCCGTGAGGAGGTAATCCTGGAAGAGGTCGTGCTTGATGCCAAACTCGATTCCGGTGACCGTGGTGATGCCGTCTGAGGCGTTCCAGTTCTCAAAGTTGTCCAAGTAGATGTTCATCATGGACTTTCCTTTCTCGGTGGGGGAGAAGAGCATGCTGTACTTGAGCACAGGTGGCGGATACTCCAGGCTCTTGGTGCTGAGGAAGTCTTTATCCACTAGGAAGTGGAGGATCTGGTAGACGGCGTTATGCTTGGTACACTTGCGAGGAACACTGGCACACTTCAGCTGGTCTTTCCGTCTCAGGGTCATGTCCCAGCAGTCGGGTCCCAGAGTGCCGTTGTGGTAGTACTTTGCGCATGAGCGCAGGATTTTGAGTGTGTGCGAGACGTCGCGTTCCGTGATCTTCTGGCAGGACGACCGGTTGGTGAGGATGGCGATGTAGTTTCCGAGGGTCCAGCTGGGGCAGCAGGAGGCGTTGTTGGTGCGCTGGCAGATGCTCCAGTAGTCACGATGGGAACGGACCTGAAGGCAAATAGAAGAAGTTATTGGAACATCTCCATTAACGGCAGTTCTTCCACCATGAGGGAGCATTTTGCCGTGTTCTTACTCTGGTGTTGTCCAGGTTGCACATGGATTTTATGGCCTGAATGCTCCACAGGTTCTTCCCTTCAGCTGATGCAAACACCAGGCGAGGGTAACTGCCACCTGCAGAGATTGAAAGCTTAACACTCGAGAAAAGAGCAAGACCGATACATCTTTAAACCATCCATCTAAAAATACTTTTCTGCTCAATTAAACCTGAAAACTCAAGAGATGAAACGTATTTTTTATAGAACATGAATTTAATGAATGTCTATAAATATGCAAAATCTTTTTTCTATAAATATGCAAGTATATTTTTTGTGATAGCCAGGAGGAAGTAGTTTTCTAAACAAGGCTGCAAGATTAACTTGAATGAACGTTTTATCACCATCTGGCTGGGTCGGAGTACCCGGCGTATCCAGTACTGCGCACACACCTTTAAGTATAATTATCTGATTCCCTGTTGCGGCAAAAAGTGGATCTGGTGTAAAATACCTACTCAATGGTGAAGTTGTGTAAACTTTGTGGTTGGGGGCAGACATATACAACCTATTGATGCAGATCACAACATTGTCCAAACTGTTTCTGGATGTATCCACCGCTACATCCCTATTTATGTCTTTCCTCAGCAGCACTAAAAACACTGGTGTTTTGAGAGGGATGATTCAAATCTGGCTGCCCTTTAACAAAAAAAAAAAAAAAAGATTTCCTAGTTTCACAATAGATCAAAACTTTCTGTTTTGTTTGAATCAAGGTACAAACATTAATTATGGTTTTGTAAGATAACCTCAGTTCAGTGTGAGATTTTCTCTCACACTGAACTGAGGATATTGCCTTTGTCTGTCGTCTCAGTTTTCTCCATTGTACACTGTAGGTTTTACCTGGTACATCACAGAAGAAGTCTTTACTGAAGTCCCACTCAGCTTGTCGCTTGTCTCTTTCGAAGTGGTCTTTAGGCCACCGGGGTTCTTGGTGGCTAGAAAACAACAAATCCACGTTGAGTTTGTGGAGAGAACTAAACATGTTTACAAAAGCAACAAAGTCAGAAACATCAGTAGAATCAAAACATGTCAGACAAATGGACCAACTCCCGGTAATAATACATTTTATTTTGGCTTCCCCCTTTTGAGGAAGCCTGTCGACACAGCACCGAGTGCTGGTAACTTGACACCTGCCTCCTGCTAAGCCTGTCATGAAATTTCTCTTGCAGTTTTTGCTGCTTAAAGTTTTGGTTATTTGGTGGATTGAATCAGGTCTGCAGTGACTCAATAGATTTTCACGCTGGGTTTAGTTTAGTTTTTAATGCTTTCTTTTACTATTCTGGGTTTTATTACTTGTGTTTTAATACCATCTTATAAATGATTAAGTTCAGCATTAAAATATTGTGCAATATACTGTTACAGAAAGCCAAAAATTCTTACACTACACATGGGAAGTATCACATTGCTGAGTTCATGCCGATACCTCTGAGCTTCTGATCAGTCTAATGTTGTCAGTTTTCTTAAGGCCACAGCACTTTGGCTTCCAAAGCCATAAACTGTATTCATGAAGACTATCTTGTTTTAATCTTGTTGTACAAGGATCTGACTAGTCTAACTAATGTCTTCCAAGACACGAGGCCAGGTCGAGTTGCTTTGAGACGCTTCCTACCAGTACAATGATAACATGCACATGTTGGTAAAAGACGCAAGCATCCCGGTAAGAAATCGCCTCGTAAAGGACATCAATAGGAGCCCTGCTGGTTTCATCTACCAGAACCCACAAACGACCACGGCACGCAGTCTGATGTACAATTTAATAAGTCATCAAGTAATCAAGCGGAGAGCAGAGATGCCGCTAAGTCAGCGTGACGTACAGTGAAGGAAGCTGGGTAATGAAATAAGCCGCAGTAATTTGCCGTTGCTCTGAAGTCAGACGGACAAACCGCTGCAGTACGAGGAGGGCGGCGTTATTATCATAATAATGATAATAGTAGCTCTGATTGAGCAGGGGCCCGGCGGACTGCGGAGAACACGATTCTTTGGATGTGTGTGTTTTCTACGTGAGCTTTAGGGCAACGACGGCGCTGAAAAGCAAAGATTAATGTAGTACAACCCTCCTGTGAAGAAGGAGGAGTAATCAGGTGGCTGTCAGAGAGAGAGAGAGAGAAGAAAGGCCGAGGGGACGCTGACAGAGAACCTCGCAATTACGTCCGAGGACAGACGCTCGGAACGAGACGCAGAGGAAGACAAAGGCAGCCACAGAGGAAGAGAAGATCCGAGCCATTATCTAATCAGCAGAAAGGAGCTGCAGTTTTTAGACCTTCTAATCTTAACCACACGAAGACGGCACGCTTTCCTGTCTCCGGCTCAAGATGGCCGTTAGATTCGTTCACAAGTGATGAGACGTGCAGAAAATAAATGCCTAACAGAACAAACTGCTGCTGAAGCTTCCGGCATCAAACACGACAAAGACTTCTATGTCCGAAAGGACTTTATTTTGTGGTAACTTCCCATAATATGTGGGAACAAACTACAAATGCACCACAAGTTGAGTATTGTCAAAATGACATTTGATATGCGAGTCTTGACATTTGTCATTGGAGTCAATTGGAGTCTGGGAATAGATTAGAAATACTTTCTGATCCCAGCAGAAGCGAAGCGATTTCACTTGAATCGTCGCGTAAACGGAGCTCAAAAGAGTGCGAGACGGCTGTGTGCTCACTTCTTGGCTTGCTCGTCAGCGTATTTGAAGGGGTAGTTAGCCAGCGTTGCCTTGTAGCCCGTGTTCTTCACCATATTGTTCCATGTGACCAGACGCTGGCCGATGGCCGTTCCCCGCGGCTCGAAGCCCTTTTTGTGGGGGGGAAAAAAACAAAACAAACAACAGTCAGCTGAAGTAAACAACTTTATAAAGTAGCTTTTACGTGCTCACTTCCTGAACTCACCAGCACTGGGTCGGAGAAATCGGGCAGGTCCGGCACCAGGATGCCCACCAGGGCGCACACCACGATGAGCACCGTGCACACGCCCAGCACCACCACCGGCCAATCAGCTATCAGCTCTGCGTAGCTGCAGGGGAAAAAAAGAAAAGAAAAGAGTGAAATGCAGTGACAGAAATGATGGATGGAGAAAAAGAAGAGCTGAGAGACGGGTATAGAAACACAAAATCGTATGATTTCTTTTGTCAGTTCATGCTTCAGATTTTTTTTTTTTTTTTGCTTTTTGAATTTTTACACAGAACTGTTTATGCTTTATTCTGAAATGTTAAAAGTCGATGTTTTTGTTTAGATTTTTTCAATTAAATTAACTGCTTTACATCTACACCCTGCTTCATTTTACAGGAAACCCAGTAAAAACTGAAAACCAGGAGATTTTGTTTGGAAGGTTTTCGTGTTTATGAACGGTTTCAGTAGCTTTCTGGAGTTTTGTTCCATTACTGAGGGTCTTCCTTTGTAAACACTGTGAAAAAGTATTCATCTTTCATTGAACAGCCTGCTAGATTCGACCCGGTGAGCTGTGTGAGCGCTCATGTCGATAACGTTCATGACTCACGGCTCAGGAATGGTGGCGCACCAGAGAGGATGGATGGATGAATGACAGGACTAGAAGGAGGAGGAAGACGGAGCATGAACAGAGAGGAAAGGTTTTCTGGCAGGTCTTACCTTTTGGGGAATCGGAACGGCCTCACAGGGCTGCAAAACAAAAAAAAGAAAGGATATAAATCAGGTGCACATTTCACAGTCAAAGCAGCTTTCCTTTAAGACCTGTCGTCTTTCCTCTTGTTTTCCTTGACAGACCTTTGGTACTGCTACACTGATGACATTAAACCTGACACGGCTGTCAAAGCCACTTTCCAGTGAACTTATCATCCTGGACTGACTGAGTTCCAACACTCTGGGCTTGAACCTCCATGTGGACACGTTTACACTGCAGAAACCTGGAAACTGCTGCCTGGCTTAAAGTGATCCTGGAGGATTTCAGTCAGAACCCAAAGCAAATGTGAAAAGGATGTGAGGCTGAAGTGGAATAAAGACCCGAATGTTCCCAATAAGTATGAACAACCTTTCTCAATCTGATCTCCACCAGGAGGAGGAGAAACCTGTCCGGACCCTTCACAACAATATTTAATGTTGTGTTTCTCAGATAAGTCGGCGTCTCTTAAGACAACGCGTCGCATCGCTTTGATACGGCGACTCAAACACAGAGACGGAGACGGAGACACAGGGGGCTTTCAGCTGCTCGGGATCCGTCTGGATTTCTCGTCAGCTCCTCCTGGGAGCAGTGGGGGGGCGTCCGGTATGCCGGGAGAAGCAGCGAAAGTGCACTGGCTCCAGGAGGAGGGAGGGAGGAAGTGGGAAAATCAGATATGGGCACCTGATCACAGAGAGGCCAGATGAGAGATGATCCAAGGCGAAAGGTTTGGAGACGTGTCCACGGGGTGCGAATCCTGGGCGGTGGGGAAACGTTCAGATTCATATCCGCCTCGATTCACAGACCAAGAAAGTCTGAGGCAAGAGGTTTCGTT
This sequence comes from Blennius ocellaris, assembly GCF_963422515.1. Lineage (NCBI taxonomy): Eukaryota > Metazoa > Chordata > Actinopteri > Blenniiformes > Blenniidae > Blennius > Blennius ocellaris. The sequence continues at coordinate 7,858,203 of NC_137667.1, forward strand.
TTCTGCATCTTGGAGGTCTTCTTCAGAGCCCACTAACTTCTGACTATCCTGCTACTAGGAAGTTAATCTTTTTAACAAGCTTGCAACAAACACTTGTTATTTGACACCAGCTTCGTTGGCCTGCTGCAGCATCAGCGTTGGTGCTCCATGTAAAGTTACCATGGACAGACAGAGTAAACAGCAATCTGGAGGTTGACGTTGATTCTTCCTTCATATTTAGAAATGGTTTAGGAAGGATGGACAGGAAGGTAGGATAGAAGTGAGGAAGTACAAAGGTAGGTAAGTCAGTGGGGGGGAACAGAAGCAAGAAAGGCATGTATGTGGTGTGGCAAGCCAGAAAGAATGAAGGTGAATAGCAGCGCTGTTTTGTGAGGAAGAATATCTAATTGCGATTGTCTGACAGATGTAACAATTTGACCTTCTGTCCTTCCACTGAGCGATTGAAGCTCCTCGTCATGAGGCCTTTACTGAACTCAGCATGCACATACTCATTGGAGTACAGGAGCCTTTTCAGCCCAAACTTGTGTCAAACCCATGATATTTGGTCAATCGTCTACTGCAATACTATTTTTCAACTCCCATCCGGTGTGATTTCAGTTCATATTCAGTTGCGCAGTCCTTAAAGACTGCAGTGTCTTAGATTGACTGCCCTTCTTCATCCAGACAGACTCCCGAGAATCCGGGGGGACAGATTTGACATTTTTACACAAACCTCTGCCAGCAAAGACATTAGTAAAGATAAATGCTTTGCATTAATGGCCTCAACTAAAAGCTAAAAGGATTGCAAATACATTCTTTATCCCGTCACAGATTATATTCACATCTTCACTGTGAGGGAAATGGCCTCAATTTCCTCGAATGGCGAAAGAAGAGCAGGACGTGAGCTCGGGGGGCCATCTTCTTCTGAGGCCGATCGGGTCAACAACACCACGGACAGAAGTCCTGTGATTTATGAAAGACGGTCAGGGGAAGTCAAAGGTTTCCTTTTTTTCCTCGTCTATTTTGCTGAGAAGTGAAATCTGCGGAATGTTGTAATTAGTGGTAAAGGGAAGCACCAACGACTATTGGCAGGGAGCTTCACTCCGTGGGGGGGGGGGGGGGCTGTAAATCCCTTTTAGAGTTTCTCTGGGCACATTATTATGACAGCAAGACCATCAAGCAGCGCAGTTTTAAAGTGCAAGCTACCAGCAGAGGAAAGCTCGGAGACAAACAGAACATTGTTTCAGATGTACAGACAGATAAACGAGCCACTGAGTGTCCAATACAGCAAGAAAACTCAAACATAAGCTTTTTAGATGGTATGACTCAAAAATATTTGATTATAAAAAAAGGAATGTATGCAAATTAAAGACAAAACAAAACACATTATTAAGATTTTATCTATTTAGAACCGTTTTCTTATTTTGGTCTTCAAGTCTGTTTGATGCATGTTTAAACCTCATAAATTGAATTTTGTTTCCTCACTTCAGCTGTGACAGTCCTGTCCCTGGCCTTTCATATATTCTTCATAAAAACACATCATCAGTGATGTTCATCCAAACCCAGCTCATGTTTCCTATCATCCACAAAACTGACCTTTAACCTGACTGAGACCGACGCCGGCGAATGAAAACCACATTTCTCCACTTTTCTTTGAACTAGTAGCCAGGGGAAAATCCTGCATTGCTAATGTGCAGCGTCTCTTCCATGTATGGCCCTGTGCTGCAGGCCTCTGGATGGAGATATGGCCCAAAAATGGAGGTGAGTTATTGGAAATACTTGGAACAAACTCATAAAAAGCGCTGTCAGGCATATCTATTTGTCTGCTCAAGGTCTGCTTTGAATTTCGGTCCGCAGAGCTGCAATCCGAATTCACTTCAGCCGCTTGGAAAAGATGCGCAGCCGGATCAAGAATCCGTCAGGTCGATGGCAATAATTCACCCTGCTCTCCTAAAAACTCAAGCAGAGCTGGCAGGCTGCGATCGATCTGCACTCCCAGGGAATTTCTACCTCTGGACTCAACCTGTCGAAGTTACCCTCTGCGACTATTACAACCTGTGCACAAGAAAATCCATGGGGGAAACTGTGGGGAGGTTTGCTACAGAGAGCAAAGTTTTGACTGATGATCACAGAGGCTTTAAATTGTGCAGGATGACAGGCCACAGTGTCAGGTTTCCTCCTCCAGCCTCTGATGACTTCAAGCTCAGGATTTCTCTAAAGCAAAAGTTCAGCCACAGACCCTCTTCCTTCCCCCGGCTCCTGGCCCCACCTCTTATTTTCCCTTCTGTCTCCTCCGGCCCTGACTAACCTTTCACTGTTATTCTATTTACCGAAGGGAGAGTGTTTCTGGATCACTGGGCTAATTAATAAGGTAAACACAGACCGCCGGCCGCTCACTCAGCACCGCGCTGACAGAGGAGAGGGGCACAGAAGCAGCCGGGGGCTCGGTATGCATGTCGAGGGGCTTCTGCTTTATGGATAGACCCTCAGAAATCATCAACGTATGCCAAACAAAAATGGTCGGCCGTGGGAAATCTTTGGGCACTGATCCAAAACCTACAGTCCGACAGATCGAGAAACTTATGTGATTGAATTCAAGTGTTTTAAGAGGTGGAGTGGGAGTTTAAAGTGTCTTTTAAACTATTCTGCAGGGTGACACCTGAGGATGGCTGCAGAAAAGTTTACATTATCAGATCGACATTTAAAAGTGCATTGCTGGGTCCCCGTGGAATAACAATTAAAAGTCAAATAATCTTTTTAAAATGTTGCTAAACTGTTATACTAATCTAATATTCCTTTTAGAAAGCAAAGGCTTAAATAATAAACGTCTTATGCAAGTTAAAGCAGTGTAATCCTCCAAATAAACTGAGTTAGCAATGATATCTTTTCATATTCATCCACATAAGCACATTTTATAAGCATATCCATGCTCCACGAAAATGTGATATTTTCACAATAGTTCTCATGGACGGTAAAAGTATTTTTCTTGGCACCTTCCGTGCAGGTTAACTATGAGAAATCTTCTGATTCTTGCAGGATTGCAGAACCTAAATCTGTCATATCGGAGTTTTCCATGGGACAGCCTCCACCTATCGCAAAAAATACATCCACCTTCTAAACCACATCATTAGTCTCAGGGTTGAGGGGGTGCTGGAGATGTTCCCATGGTGAGATGACCCCAGAAAGACAGACATTGACACGATTGCAAACTCCACAAACCTGCTCTCGGAATATTACCCATAAATTACTGCACCTCTAAAACTGAATCAGTCTGTAACTACTAACAGTTAATCCGGAACTATAAACTCTAGACAATATCTAAAATCAAACTGATAAAAAACTAACAAAGTTCTGAAATAAAGGGTACTTTTGATTGTTTTATTCTCATGATAATAAACAGTGTTCAGTTTTGCCTCAAAAAAAAGAAGAGAGAAGCATGTTTTTTTTTTTAAGGAACTTAACAGAACCCGATTGAAATGAAGTCCATCCACAAGCGTCTCAGAGAATTTGGTGTGGAAACAGCGGTGACCGTGACTAAACATGCCCATGAATGCCTGCATGTGTTGTTGTACAGGAGTGTGTGTGTGTGTGTGTGTGTGTGAGGATTCAGAGGGTGAACTGTCGACAGACGGGCGGCTAAATATTTCATACGAGTCAGAGCCGGAGCAATTAGTGTCAGCCGTGAGGCCGGTGGGCCGCCTCGCCCTGATTAGAGCCTCGCTGGAACGCTGCGCGCAATTACAGGCTCGACCTACCCATGAAATAGGGTCCCGTCTACCGTGTGCTCCCGTTCCAGTGACATCACGAGAACATGACGGCAGGGGAGAAAAAACAAAAAAACCCTCTTTGGCTTCGCTTGACAAGTCAGCCCGTGTGTGTGTGTGTGTATAGTTGAACAAAAGCTCTGGTAACTGAAGCAGAGAGCCGAGAGAGCGATCGACAATCCCCCACAGTGAGCTGCTGTGTAAAGCTGAACGACATCCGTGTCAGTAAAAATTGATTTTTTTGAATTGTCTAAAGGGGAGTACTAAATCTAAGTACAACAGTGCTGTGTTCAGAAGAAGTGCTAAATAACTACAGCTGACGTTGAGCTCTTTAGCTTCACTAATATTTATATGCAGGCTAAGACAGTGAAGAACCTATAAAGCATGTTTTACCAAAAAAAAAAAAAAAAAAAAAAACACAAAAGAAGGCTGAATTATACTACCCACAACACAACACTCATAATATAGCCAAAAGCTGACTGAACTGCAATAAATGTATACATTTGGATGAAGACTGATCGCATTTCACTTGATTATTTCAACATTACATCAGAGCTGGAGATAACAGGCCCGAAATCAGAAAAAGTCTGAAACAGAACATAAAAGAAACAAATTTGGTCCAAAAAGGTAAACGGTACTGCTATTTGGAAGTACAAACCCCAACCACAATACTACTACCATACAGGCCTATAAACAAAAACCCAGATAAAATATGTCTTGACCACAGTTGAACACACAGTACAATGTTTGAGAGAGTGAATGATGCTCTCAGTTTTACCTCTAAAAGGCCTAAATGTATGCGTAAAGGAAGCATATCAACACCCTTCTAATCTCAACAAGTGTGACATGAACTAACTGTGATAGAATCGCAAGGTTGGATCTCCCAGCAGGATCCGAGTGGAGGGTGAGGTGGAGGGAAACCCTCGTCGTTTAGCTTCGGCGGAAACACACTGTGATTCATAGGGCATCGTGTTTCTAACAAGCCTCCAATAAACAGTGGAACAGGCTCGAGCTCTTTAAACACAAAGGTTTAAGCAGAGGTCAGTCGGGGACACTCGCCTCTCATTATCACATTTGGGAGCGCGTGGGTGTGTGTGTGTGTGTGTGTGTGTGTGTGTGTGTGTGTGTGTGTGTGTGTGGGGGGGGTACAAGCAGAGGCTATAGGAAATAAAAACTGCAGAAAGTCACTGTTCTGCATTTGATTTCACGCCCTGGTTCACAGCATTAATGGCAAGATGAAAGAAAAGCTCAAGTGGAATTTAACCAGTGGCTTTTTCTGACAAGCTTTTGATGACTTTCGCACATTACAAGGTGATTAATGCCTTTACAGGCCGCCAACATTAACAGTGTGACTCCGTTTTGCCAGAATCGTACAGAAAATGTTAGTTTTGTTCAGCCTCATATGCTGCGCCAAATGAGAATGAAGAAAGCTATTTTATTTCTGATTCCCGTCTCCAGCGTTGAGGAGCAGCAACAGATGTCCCGTGTGTGCAAGTGGGATTTATCTGGAATGAAAGCATCCGTTGGTGAGCATGGCCTTTTCTGGCTGCACCTGCCATTCCCCCAAATTCTCCGCGGTGAAATACGGGCGCGAGTGAATTCCAGACGTGCAGGCGGGATCTGAGGACTGTAGCCAATAGTTGCAAGCTGTCAGTCAGCCTGATGTCTTTATTTGGGCCGTCCCCCCCCCCCCCCCCCCCAAGTCGCTTCCCAGCTCACGGACACCAGAGCCGAACGTTTTCTGCTCGAGTGGGGGCGACTTCTCAGTATTTGCAGGCGGGGAGTAGAATTAATGTGAAAAATGTGAATGGCGAAATCCTGCCAGCCTCGAGGTGGGGCGCAGCAGAAAGAAAGCCGAGCGCGAGAGGATCCAGGTGAGAAAGCGAACCGACGGATTCAACCTACGCCTGCGTCGCTTAGCTTGAGGTCCTGAGATGACCGGGGATCGGAAGCTCCTGATCAAACATGGACGCCGGGCGAGAAGCCAAAGAAGCCCATAATCTACAAGAGACCAAATTTCAACATGAATTCTGCTTCTTCCGGGGGAATGAGCTTGTTTATTTAACACCACTGGGAGAAAAATCTCTCGCACACACGATTCCCCTTCAAAAGGACACGAGAGGAGTTAGACTGCAATTGCTTCGCAGGGTAGACGTTTAAATTTCTAAACACTTCGAAGAACTTCATGCTGCTGTTGGGCTGAGTATGATGATGCAGAGCAGGGCTGTGACATCTCGGGTTATTCCACGTGTCTGACAGCTTCATTTGTTAGGTTGAATTTACCCAGAACGTCGATGACCCCGAGTCTAAATGTGAGAAGCCTAAACACCGCTTTGGAATCAGACGCTCTTCAGACGTTACACGCCGTGTTTGTGAGAGTTGAGGAGGCGTTTGAACAAGATGAATACAGGGAGTATTCTGGAAAAATTCCTCCTAACAGTTCACAAATTGCAGGAGAGGAAATTGAAGCAAAACAAAATAGTGATTCGTATATATTCGTGTAGACGATATATAACTATGCTCATTTCAAGGTAGTACTTTGCAGAGGTGTCGGAAAGTCTTTCAAAGAACAAAGCTAACAGGCAAACTTTTCTTGCCATACAGCATGAATACGAATCATTTATGGTGTTTTTGATTCTTTTTCCCTTCCTCTCACGAGCACAATTCAAAGAATTCATACCCCTTGCATCCTGCGCCGTCCAGCCGAGCATTCACGCCGCAAACACACAGCAAATTAACAGGGTTTTTTAATGTCTTGTGAGGAATTACCAAGTAAATAAACTTTTACAACCTCAGGAAGAAACATCTGGAGGCTTTAAGCCGGCGATTGGGGAAGCGGCAGCGCGCCAGCTGGACTTGCTGTGGCACTCACTCCTTCATTCGAGGATGAGGTGGACCAGGACTTCGGGCTGGATATTTTTCCATCAAACAAACGTTTTATCTTAAATTTGACGAATCAGGAAAAACAAAAAAACACTCATGCTAACGCCCATCAAGTCAAGAGTACAACCCCTGAAAAGCTGAATACATTCTTGCTGCAGTCTGGACACATGTCGTGGCTTATTCCCTTCAAAGTGGCGCGATAATCTCAAGCAGCCACATTTATCCAGCTGAGGCCCGGCGAGCCGCTTCTGGAGCTCATGAGGAGTTATGACAACGCCGCTCGTCCGTCAGGCTTTTGATCCGGCTTTATGGGACTGAGATACCTTTGTTCTGAGAGCAACATCTTTACAAGGGTCATACTCAGTTATGATAATGCAAGACCAAGGGCGGCGAGAAGAGGAGTGAGGGGAGAGGTAATATAAATGTTAATGGAAAAAAGTAAGGAGGGAAAAAAATAAAGAAAAATCAACAATTCATATCAGGACAATCCTAAATTTTTAGCCAGATATGAATCATGTACTGGTATGTAAATGACATCAATAAATATTATATTGTCTATTCATTTAAATGAGGCAAAATAAATCATGGCAATCTTCAAGTAATTCCCATCTGGACTCAAAAGTCTTGTTTTTGCTGAATAAACTACAATAAATAACAGTATGTTTGTGTTCATTCAGGTTAGCCGCTTTAAAAACTTTCAAAAGTTGTATTAAAAAAAAAATTTGAGTCCAGTTTTAATATGAAATTATATAATTCCACATGCATGGTGTATGAACAGAGCTTTATGTTGGTACACTTAAACAGTAGGACATCTGTATTAATGAGCTGTTTATATACATACGCCAACATCACGTTCTCACGGTATCCAAACAGAGATGATCTAAAGCACAGGCCTCCGGGCATAAAAAGTCAGAAATGGACCATAAACTGCAGAGTGTATCTCCAGACGAAACTTACATTATGGAGTTCGAGGCAGAGACCTGACACACACACATGTTGGGCAGCCTTACAGTGAAACACCAACCAGAACACGATGTGATCAAATGTGTGGATCTTCTTCAGAAATCCTCAACATAAATAATTATGTAAAACTGTATCCTTGCAGTCACGCTGTAACAGCTATCAGCTCCGCCATGCACATGGCGTAACATTACATTCTCATGAAACACTCGTCTTCCTGCACTTATTGACGTACTCCCATCTGGCAGCAATAAGATCCAGAGCGAGTTGGACAATATAGAAAAACAGATGGAATCGAAGAATTTGATGGCTTATTGAAAAAAACATGACTGACTGTAAAATGAAGAACTATTGCAGGGTTATCTAGCATGAGTGTGTGTCTAGATCAGAGATGCTTAAGGATCATATATGAACCAAAGCTAAATAGACAATGATAGTAGAAAATGCAAAAATGATCTGCTTTCACTTAATTTGATGTTTCTGGCCAAACCAAAACAAGATAGTCAACAGTTTCTTAAATAAGTCGCACCCTGTGTATAATACCAGACAGGAAAAAAAAAACTACAACAGTGAACAAGTACCAATGTTCAGAAAACATCATTTGAGGAATGCTATTAAAAGTTTTTACAGTCAAACTATTGATTTCATACATATGATACCGATTGTAATAATTGAAGTTACCTGGGGGAGAAAAAAAGTTATGGGGAGTAGCCAGGATTAACATCAAAAGATTAAATAATTAGGGGCATAGAATATAAAACATAGAACTGGAAAAACATCTCAAGGGGTTAATCTAAAAAAAAAAAAAGTCAAAAATAAGTTAAAAAAAACGGACACTGAAGCTTGGATGAGACACGCCGGATGTCAATAACTCTGCCCCCATCCATCACACAGCATTTATGGATGCCCTCGGAGCCACAAAATACACATTGACATACAACCTTGTCATTACCGAATCTTTACATGGCGTAACCTGGGATTCAGTCGGAAACGATGGACTTAAATGCTTGAAAAAGACTCATGGCTGCATCCCCCCCCGTGGTAAATCTGTACAGATGGCAACGCTCACCCAACTTATTCACACACAATTTGCGTATCAAGTATTGAAATGAAGACGAGATAATTGACAGAGAAGCCATGCAATGCAAACCCTTTTCCCTCCTTGATAATGTGCAAAGCCTGTGTCGAGCTGACACCCCGAAGCAGACAGCAGCACTACGCCGGGCTGGGCCAGCAGCTGTCCGACCAGCAAAAGACCGAGGGAGACAACGGAAAGGAAAAGAGGGGGGGAGCACGGCGGGAGAAAACCAGCCGATACCCTCAAGTGATACAAAGCTGCATGTGATGGAAGTGCTCTGCGAATCCGTCATGTTTTCAGAGTTGACGTGTCGTAGCAACCGAACCACCTGCCTGGACACTCGCACTTCGAAATTCAAGACCCACTCCGGCTGACCTTTCTTCTCCCAGTCGGAGGGAGCAAGGCAGGAATTTTTCTTATCTGACAAGGCATGAATCTCCAGCAAACTTGTGGTTGCCATAAACGACGGGAGCGGCGAGGGCAAGGAGAGAGCGGTGGTTGAGGGTGGGGGCTGGCGGTGGGGGTTAAATACCCGCCGTGACCCTGGATGCCTGAGTGTCGGTGAGCTGTTTGTTAGCTGTCACAAGGTCGTCGGTGCAGGTAGGAGCAGGTTAGCTGAACCTCAGGAGCCTTGAAGCCACGCATAATGAGCTTTTCCAATGTTTTCCATTAATTAGGAGACTGTGATGGGCCACCATGGTTTAAATGGTCCCGCTATAGAACTGAAAGTACATTACAATTGTGCATTTTTAAGAAGGCCATGTGTGGTTTCATTACAAATACAAACAACAGCACCTGCTAGTGACTCAACATGAAAACTACTTCAGTGTTTTCACAATAATCTGCATCATTTTTAAAATGACGCAGTGTAAATGCAAAACCTTTCAATGATCTACTTGAAATGTTGCCTGTGTAAGCGGGGCCTTACTCTCACTCAGGACACCATCACAGATGTCCTCAGGGATCAAGGAGTCGTCCATTACAGACTGACGGATGGATAGAGGGAACGATAAGATCAATTTGTCAGCAGCTGTCGACAGTCAATGTGTCAAATTACGAGCGAGCGCCTCTAAAACAAGAACTTATAGGCGATAAAGCAGCTCATTTCATGAAAAGGACTGACTACATGCCTTTAGTTTTAATCAATGTGCATTTATTTAAGCTTTTCAACCTTGAAATAAAGCCAATCTTGGACAGATTTCAAGTAATTTGAATTGATGCCTGGTGGAAATGTTCGTTTTATACATTATTGCCTGTTAAACTGGTAATTTATTCATGGGATGGCAGGCTGCAAGGTGTCAGCTGCAGACAATACGTATAAAGTGTAAGACTTTAATTCAAGAAGGCGGTTTTGCTTGGTGAAAATGGAACCCAATACAATGTCTTCATGGCGAATGACTGTCATCTTTTAATGGCGACTGCCTCGAACGAGGTCCGGGCAGACACAATAGAGGCAATTTTGTAGTTTATCCGGCAGGTAAACAGTTTATTTGCCACAGAGCAGCCGTCTTCACTCCAGAGAATATGTATTTCCTCTCAGGAAGTCTGTACGCTGAGCTCTTAATGGCAAAGCAAGATGGCGCTCTGGTTTATTCAACACATTGATAACTCATAAACATGGTGCTTTGCAAACAGATTTAGACAAGGCTGACTGGCTGCACTTGTGCATTGGCTTTAGCTTACACTTTTAAACATAGTGCGACGGGGTTTACGAGGAAATTAAGTAGAAGTAATGGGGGGAATTGGCCTTCAACCACGGCTGAGGTTTTACCTGAGGCCTTTTAACCTGCTGACACACGCTGGAGCCAAACAACGCCTGACATCCGAAGGACACTCCGCTTCCAGACGATCTTAAATAATACACAGGGATAGAGAATCTTCCACTGACATTCCGCTAATGTTTTTAACAGACCCAGTTAAAAAAAAACAAAAAAAAAACTCGGCTGAGCTTTAGTCTGTCATTTTATAAAAACTGCTGAGTTGTGCCTCAACTCCTATTCGGAGGATTTGAGGTATTTCATACGAGGATAAACACCCCGAGGCTTTCGATGGATCTCAAAATAGAAACATTGGGAAACAAAGCGTGTGCTAATCTCGCTAAATGGATTAAAGCTTTGTGAAGCCGAGAACGGGAGCATAAAAATCTCCCGTTGTGAAACGCACATAAAAAGGTCTGCCTGAAGGGCGAATGTAACGACTACGAGTCAAGACTATGTGCGAATGAGACCTTGAGTGTGCCGCCGTCACAAGTGTAATCCCTCGGCTAATCTGGCAGATCGCAGCCCCGGGGTAGATCAAACCGATATCCGACACCATGGTGTCTTGACTCCGTCCCCTCAAATTATGGAGGGTATTAGGAATAAGTGGCACGCAAGCGTTGGGTTTAACAACCTCTAAACGTTAGTAACATGTGGCCGAAGGGTCAGAAGGGCCAGAGTCAGCAGGAGACCAAGTCTGAGGCGTTCCAGTTAGAAACCTGCACAACTGATACAGGTATACAATTTCCTCCCGTTTTATCTCCACAATCTAACGCATATTCACTAAACGAGCAACGATTGGGAAACCGTAGACGGCCCGAAGTGAGCAGAAACGAACCGGGGCGCCGTAATCCAAACCCGTCGTCACCGAACAAGAGTGACTTGTTTGGTAAATAGGCGAGCGATCCGACACGAGAGGCGTCCCCCGCCACATCTGCTCCTCATTCCGATGTGGGAGGAGGGACGGGGGAGGGAGGGAGGGGAGGTAATGAGGACAGAATGAAGAGTGTTGATGGGGTGGGCGAGGAGGAAAAACTGACGAAGGATCAGCGCTTGGAGGGGAAAAGTACGCCGATGGATGCATCTAAATATCTGCAAACACAATGCGAGCATGCTTCCCCTCTGCCCGGTCGAGGTCCGCAAGTGTGTACGGAGCGACCGCAGCGACACACCAACCTCGCCGCTCGCCACCGCTTCTGATGACCTTATGACGGAGGGTGGGAAGGGTGCGACTTTTTCGGCGAAGGGAAAATTCCATGTCGAGCAGCAAGAAGGAATAAAAGTCTCCTGCAGATTGAATTGCAAGGTTGTAAGAAAAAAAAAGAAAAAAAAAGGCGCCAACATAAGTAAATAATTACTCTTGTGGAAGAAAAAAAATCTTCACCCTTCTCAGCGGAGACGGTAAATATAGGATTATGTAAATTATTGTGTGAAGCATTAAAACGGTTCCAGTTCGGCATGCGGTGGGAAGGCCTTGTGGTTTGGAAGTGAAAGGGAAAAGAAACGACTCACTAAATATGGATCAGCTGAGGAAAAGGCTGCAGTGCTAAGCTGTGGCCAGGCCTCTGCATGTGTGAGTGTGTTTGGTAGCGAGTAGGAAACGTGTAAAGGAAAACTTAGTGTATCCTTGCTCTTGCCATCAGTGTTCAGTTCAGTGGAAAGATACAAAGCCGTGAAATCTTGTGAAGGGACCCGTGAATGAGCAGAGCTTCTGGAGGAGCACAAGTGAACAAATCAGAGTGATCAAGTCCCAAACTATCAATTAATGCTTGCAAATTCGAAGTTCAACAATTTGATTTCAGAACTGAGTGAAATGCAATAATGTCTGGTTTACTACTCTTGGCCTGATCTGAAGAAAATATCAGATCTAATAATTGGAAGAAACCAAAACATTTTACACTTTCTGTCGATGTGATCTTTGCACCACCACCAATTATAATACTGACACAACCAACATGTCAATCATTGTATAAGATGCACAAAACTATATAAAGCGCAAGTTCTTTATGATCTGACCTCCTAACAGAGCAACAGATTAATGCATTTATCTTAAAATCCAATGGATCGAATCGTATTTTCGACATCACTTTAAACGAGTAGAAACATTGCAGAGACGTACCTGATCCTGGGTGCGTGCATCTGGCTCTGCAGGTGCTCCTGCCAGTGGGGGTGATGGTGGTGATGGAGCGGGGAGGTCGGGTGAGGGGGGTGGGGGTGAGAGTACGGGCAAGTGGAGAGGCAGCAGGCGCAGGGCGAGCCGGCGGCGGCGGCGGCGGTGGCCAGGGTGCCCGCGCCCGAGCCCAGACCCTGGAAGAGGGGGCAGTCCTGCTGCCCGCAGGGGCAGCACAGGGTGGAGTGGAAGTGGCAGTGCTGGCAGCAGAGCGGCAGGGGGTGCAGCGGGGGAGGGGAGGCGGGCGACGGGAGGGCGCCCCTCGCCAGTCTCTGGGGGTCTGTGGAGGCGGAGGGGAGGCTCCTCAGGGAGCCGTTCTGCTTGGCCACCCCGCCGTTCTGGCTGGGCCTGCTCGCTCTCTGCGACACCTTGGACCTCTGCGGCGGCTTCGAGTTCGCGGGCGTGGCGTCCTCGTCTCCGTCCGATGTGTGGCAGTCACCACGAGAGGCGGCTGAGAGAGGGTCCGGGACATCGCCGGTGTGTGACAGAGTAGTTCCGCTGGCGCTGAGAGGAGGAGGAGGAGGAGGATGATGATGATGCCCTCCGTTGCTGAGAGGCAGAGGGTCTCGGCTGGTGTCGCTCAGGGCCATGGTCCTCTCCCAGTCAGCCGTTACTCCTCTGCGGAAGAACAACAACAAAACATGAAGCGCCGTCTTTGTTTCAGTCTTCATTTTCTTTCAGTATCGGTCTTGCTTGGTCATCAAATATGATGAGGCCAAGTTAAAAAGAGGAAAAAAACGGACCGTTCCTCCTTCTTTATGTGGTATAAAATGGTATCACAAGCCAAGACTGGTCAGTTAATTTGTTTAATTTAGTCAACATCCCTACAAAGATATCTTCCAGACAGCAACAAGACTGTTCAGAGAGGGTAAATCTGACTAGAGCTGCAGTTTTCGGTGTCAACGTGGCTTGACGGGAGCAAATGACAATGTCCAGACTGGTTGGAGTTGAAACTCAAACAAACACCTGCTCAAACCGAGACCTGCAGAACAAATCCCAAAGTCACTGCTGTCGGCAGAGAACAGGAAACCAAGGCCACGATCCACGCGGACTCGCACAACGTGTGACAGAAACAGAAGATTAAAACCAAGAAGGAAATCTGGTCTGATGAGTTGATCCAAGACGACACATTGCCAACATGACAACATGGATCCATCCTGCTTCATATCAGCGCCGGGGATCAGAACTGGGGAACTCAGAATAGCAGAGCGCCGAGGGAGACCCAGATGAAGTCATTAGTCTGGCTCCCACAGCTGTCAGAAAGCCTGTAATGAGTCAAAGACGCTGCGTGGAAGCGGGAGAATTTAACGGAGATTAGATCTGGGGGGTTGTTTCACGAGCAGAAGACAGCTCAGTGGTTCGCGGTGCTGACGGTCAACATGCGCCTGAGTGAAGCGCGTTGTCTGTCTGGAGGAATTCCGAGCGGCGTTGACAGACAGGTGAGACATCCCGGGCCCACCGAGCGGACACAAGCAGGGTCTTGTGTCTAATTCAGAATCAAAACTGACAGCTGGGTCCAGAGAACAACTGGAGGCAAAGCTCCAAAAAACTCCCACAGCCACTCAAAGTTTTTTTCGTGTTGTTTTTTTTTTTTTTTTAAACCAAAGCAACCGAAATGAAGCTTGTAAACATGGCCGCCTGGTTTTCATTAAGTTTAAAAGTAAACAAGCCAACAAAATCAGGATTAAGTACTGGAAGGAGGATTTTCTCAAACTGCTGTTTGTCTTCAACGCTTCAACGCTTCAGTTGAATGTCCCTTTGAAAGACGGCTGAGACATTTCTCTTCCATAACCGTGTTCTTGTTCTGAATCCCCCCCCCCCGTCGGAGATCTCCGCTTCGCTTTCAGCCACGTGGCCTCGGCGTCTCCACACAAATCGCGTTCAATAAGTCTCTCCTCGCCACTTCTTATGTTTGCTCAGTCTTTCACCTCGTTCTCACCTTGTTGTTTATCGCCCATGAAATGTGTTCTATATGCAGAGGGATTATCTCGTATTTATAGTGCTGTGGCAATCCACCTGACGGTAACCTGAGACTGCAAAACAGAAATGGGAAATGAAGAGGCGAAAAGAGAGAGAGAGAAGAAAAAGAAAAAGGCAGCCAGCAAAAGAAGTGTGTTTTCAAAGGAATATGACCATTTTTTAAGTAGTTAATTCCAAAATTTGGCGTGTACAATGTTAGTACCTGACAGTAATTGTATAAGTAGTTTGAAGTGAATCAAGAATTCGCCGTCCACTCTCTGCTAAGGAACAGTACTGACATATAAAAGCTGTATACCAACTCATTCACAACCACAGTGACTGACTTTCAACAAAAAAAAAAGGCAGGGGTAAAATAGCATGACCTTTCACCCTCAACCATCACGATCACCTCATCCGACACGTCAGCCTGGATGAAGTGACGAGGCGCCAACTCGACTTCGCGAAAAACCGTGTAACTTTACAGGAAGGTGTAGTCCGAGCCCGGGCGAAGCCACGCTCGGTCACCCTCTCACTCAAGACCCAAAGGTCCTCGCTCAGCAGAACCATTCATCTCGCTTCACCTTCAAGGAGAAAGCCAAAGAAGAAGCCGAGCGAAGAAAAAAAAAAAAAGCTACCCGCATAATGATTCCCAGTGTGAGCGGTTTGGAGTGAACGCAGGTGATGACGAAGTGATTCTTCTGCCGTCTTTCATGTGAAGTTGATGATTATGGGGTGCGAGAGAGACGCGGAGACCTTGGGCGACAGGCGGCTACACAGCACCAGGCAGAGGCATCCTGCATCCCTTTAATTAAAGCTAATAGCTGGCAATTACCAGGAATCAGTCAAGAGACGGTTAATAACAACACTGCTCCTAATAATAATACCGTCAGCAGCAGGCAGTCTGCCCCCACTCGGCACTCGCTAGACTCCACAGCGTCATTTGGTTTGACGCGTTTCTGGCTATCGTGAGACTTTCTGGACGTGCGAGACCGTCCCGAGGGTCTGGCTCACAGCTGGGCTGGTAATCTGACCAAGTAGAGGAAGGCCGGCTCGCGCCTACAACGGTGAATCTCCGGGTAAATCAGGTGAATGCCGTGAGACGCCGGCACATTGAAAAAGAAAAATGGTCAATGGGGCATAAAAAAAAAAAAAAAAGACCCTGCAAACAATGGAAACGGCAAAGCAAGACAGTAGTTTAAAATGTACCAAATGGGCAAATTAATTCAAGTGCCAACAAGGAAAACATGAAAGCTAAAAGACCAGTTTGGACGAGAAGCTGGACGAAAATGGTGAAATTGATATTATTGGTGAATGTGAACATACAAGTGAAGGAAAAGTATCAAAGTGACACTGAAGTGGAATACTGCGTGAGAATTTTCATTTCTGTAAAGTATGAGGAATAATCAAATGTATTTATCATAAACTGGTTTGTCTGTTTTGCAGTTCTGTAACAAAGTCAATATACAGTGATGATCATTTGGAGGAAACTAGTTTTAGTTTTTTTTTTTTTTTTGCTCAGAAGAAGAGTCTTGATTT
This sequence comes from Blennius ocellaris, assembly GCF_963422515.1. Lineage (NCBI taxonomy): Eukaryota > Metazoa > Chordata > Actinopteri > Blenniiformes > Blenniidae > Blennius > Blennius ocellaris. The sequence goes on from NC_137667.1 coordinate 7,874,289, forward strand.
CAAGATGGAGAAAATAGTTTATCTCACGGGGCATTTTTCCACTGCTTCAGAACTCCCCAAAGCACTCAACATGGTTAGTCACATCCCCCCACACACATCAATGGCAGTACTTGACGAATATTACAAGATATCTGGCTACAAGCTGCACCAAAAGCTTATTTTGCAGTCACTTATGAGAGGATGTAATCTAATCGAAAAGTATCTGAGAAGTAAGGATAACTTGGCTGTTCACCTTGTCCAATAAAGCAGCACAACCCCAACAATAATTTTCAATTAAAATGAGGATTTTCTTCCTTGTATTGCTACAGAAAGCCCATAATTTCAAAATCTAGCTTTCAAAAATAGTCCCTCAATAGTAACTCAATTAAGCTATGTTATTGTGTGATGACAAACTCTGAGAAGATTGTAAACAGAAATAGTTTGACGTTAAATGTAAATTAAATATAGAATTAGCATACAGAAACTACTACAAAAGTGTTTATGAACTTGTTCAGGATCGTTTCTATGAGATTTCTTCTCGAGTTTACTGTAAATAAAATGAGAATTACTTCAAGATGCAGTCTAAAAACAAAGTCCATAAGGAGAATCTCAACCAAATATGAACCATTTCTGTTGAAACTGATTAAAAGTGTCTTTAAATTTTGGAAGTAGGGTCTAAGAACAAGTCCCTAAATTCAACTGAAATCCTATTTGTTTGTTGAATTTGTGTCAGAATGAAGCTGACGGGACAATTTGTCTTGATTATACACAAAACTGTAACACGAGAACTCTTTGATGTTGCGGAAACTCCTCTCAAATATTCAAATCGTGGCTGTGTTGAGTTTGTTGGCTGTAATAAGAACTTTTCATCAAAAAACAATGTTTGTCCTTGACTGCAAGTCCCAACATCTCAAAAGTCTTAGTTGTTTGGCGACTTGTGTCATCAGTTTTAATTCTTTTTGTCTGAAACTTGACACTCATAAGATAAGGAGTTTTGCAATGTACAGTTTGGTTTTAATGATCCATGACTAATGACTGCTGATGCCAGTCCACATTGTAGCTATTAACAGTTGCCAGCCAACTTTAACACAGATGTTTACATTAAAAACAAGAATGCGAAAAAGAAAACACTGAAATCATACCGGTCAGCTGATTGTGTCATTAACTGAATGTGACAAGCGATTCTGATTCGACTCTCCACAAACTTTGATCTTTTACAATATATCAAACAAAAATAATACTGCAACTGTAATAAACTTGCTAGAACCTCTTCTTGCACTGTGAGCACCACTTTCCTGTCGTTAGGTTTTTCTTGGGCGTACCATTAATGGAAGTGCATCGTTTTCAGGATGTGGTCTGACACAAATCCCTACATCTCAATTACCTAAGTCGCTTGAAGATTGTAGGATCAGACCGAACACAATCAGACTTTTTTATGAATAGGAAAGTTTTGGGATTTCCAGTGACTCCAGTCAACAGTGACAAATGGATGTTGCAGTTGTGCAACAGAGATGTTAGAAACAAGTCATGAGCACCACAAACTTTGTAGACACCCTTTTCATTAAAATGAGGACTTTCTTGTATATATTGTAAATGAAACCTCCAAGATTTCAGCATGCAGTTTAAGAACATGTCCATACATCTCACTGATCTAACTTGTTACAGGTCATATTTTTTTTTCTGAACTGTTCAATTTCTATGTAAACAAAACCCTGACTACAGTCCTCAGACGTTACGCGATTCTTCTCATCAGGTTAAAAGTCATCGGTCCAGGAAAACTGCACCCAACTCGGAATCCAGATTCCCCCCCACGACTCAAAGTCTCCGAATACATAAAGGCAAACTGTGCAAACAAGCCGAGCGGCCGGGAGCCGCGCTCTGCCCTCCTACCGTGTTGTTGTGCGGCCCGGTGGCGGTGCTTCCAGCCGGACGATCCGCAGCACGCCGCGGAGACACGAACGACCCCCGATCGGAGGGGAAATATCCGACAACACGGAGAGGGAGGGGAGGGGAGGGGGGAGACGGCAAAGAGTCCCGAGGAGGAGCGGGCTGGAGCTCCTGGGAGTGTGTGCTGGCAGAATGACAAACAGCCCCACACACACACACACACACACACACACACACACACACACACACACACACACACACACACACACACACACACACGGACTGAAAGCCCCGGCTCCTCTCTGCCTCTCTCTCTCTCTCTCTCTCCCTCCCCGGGAGGGAGGCGGTGGGCGGTGGGCGGTGGGCCGGGACTCCGCCGCGGAGCACTGATAGGACGGTCACGCTGTCTGCTTTAACCCGCTCACTGCCGCTTGCACCGACCCGCAGCGCGGGTACCCGCTCCGGGCCTTATCTTACCGCCTCCAGGAAGCCCCGCTCTTGGTGAAAGAACTGTTTAAAGTTGGTTTCAGGTGGGGCATTAAAAGGACATTAACCGAGCAGGGGCGGATCAACGGGATCTGTTGGATCAGGGGCGGGGGGGGGGGGGGACCACAACAACATGGTCAAAATAAACCCAATTTATAGTACATGTCACATTCACACCGTCACGACGCAAACCCTCTGCATCTCTGCAAACTAACCCAGAACCTCTGCGACGCACCGTCACAAATTAAACCTAATTATCAAAAGTCCATATTCAGACGATAACACCAAGGCTATGCATTGACAAAAACCACCTCCGACCCCTGGTATTAGAAGAAAACCTCTCCAAACTAGGCCACATCTTAAGAATCTAAAAATCCAGTTACAGAATTTGTTGTTAAAAAAAAGAGAAAAATTCAATGAATCAAATGACCAAAGAAGGCTTTCATCAACATCTTACAGTTAAACACTCTTTAATTATCTGTAACTCGACCACCGAATTCCTTTTTTTTTTCTTTTTTAAATAGCGTAATTTTTCTTTAATAAGGCCGCACCCGTCTTCGATGCATCAGTCAATTTAAATTATAGAATACTGTTCAGATGTGTTGGCTGCTCTTCGAGGTTCACTGTAATAACTACTTAGAAAGACTCTTCTTCCACACCCAAGGCTACGACAGCCCTGGGTAATTGCAGTTATATGAAGGTGTCAAAGAAAGCTGAACTGTCCGTATCAGCACATCCTCAAACCCATTTTAAAGTAAAAGATTCAGATTCATGCAGTCAAAATGAGATGTTTGATGGAGCAGTATGTCATGTTTTCAGTTAAGTATTTCAGATATTCAACAAAATGTCAGTATTTACACTCTCAGAATAAACACTGTGACCCACAGGCTTGATGAAAAAAACTGATTTGTATAAAGGCTGCATGTTAATGAACTTGTTGTAAAAAAAAAAATATGACTTCAAGTGAACAGAAACAGTATTTTGCTTTTGTTTTAAAGTTGCAAAAAAAAGCTGCAACATATCACAAATGTATTTTATCTTGATATTATGCACTGTTATAAATTGTTCTCAATGCATTCATGCTGTGCAATTTTAAAAAGACTGATTTTACAGTATGAAAGAAAAGTCTTTGATTCATCACTCATTCATTTATGTAACAACTGATAAAATAGTTTGATCGGCAGATCTAATTATTATCATTATTACTCATATTACTTAGTTATATTATAATTATACACCTGGTTGGCTCAGGAAAGACATCAGAATCATTAAGAAAATCAAAAAAATTACCAAAAAGAATAACACTGACAAAATGTGCCACTTCTGAATCACTGCTGGTGGAAACTGCAGACGATCAAGAGAAAGAGCACCTTCAGACGAAATAACTATATTTATCTCAGATCACATGCTATTGCAACACCCAACAACAATATATTTTCACCTGATATGCAGCTCTAGTGACAAATACCAATTCAAAGCAAAGGGGAAAAACACAACATGCTAAAAAAACTAAAAAAAAAACAAACATTTCCATGTACCGCACCATTTCTAAATCGTGTACTGGCAATCATTTAGTTTGGAAGAAATGTATCTGCTCTGGTTATGTTCTTTACAAGAAAGAATACTTCTATTGCATCTTTGAGTTTCATGTCAGAGATCTTGATGCAGCAGAGTCCAAATCTCACACGAAGTTTGCAGGGCCAGGACACTGACTCGATGCACTGCATCATTTTATTTAAACGCATGTTTGTTGCACAATGTAGAAATGGAATCATCAATCATCAGTCGTGTCGCCTTAATCTTTTCGTTGGGAGAAATGCCTCGTCTGTCGTAAGTGGAGGAACTTTCTAGAAATAGCCTCTTTCTTTTTTTTTTGCTCACAAACAACAAATTCTTCTCAGCAGGGGAGGTGGGGGGAGTTTATCACAGGGAATGCTGGGAAGGCTGAGGCGTACCTGGCTTTAATTTCAGCTGTCTAGCAGGATTAGGACACAGTTCATATAGCAAGCTGTAATCATCTGCAGTAGTGAGCCGCTTGTTCACAGCTGGCCCCCAGGCCAGGCAGAGCCTGAACCAGTCACTGCTTTGTAGTTGTCTCTAATACTAATAACCTGGTACTAATGGGCTTAGCAGAGTTCATTGTATTGCATTATGTTTTGATCCTAAAAAAAACCAAAAAAACATGTTCGTGTGTTACACTTTGGTCTCTGAACATACGAGAAAATGTTCAGACTATGAAGGACTGCGTCACGTGTACTGATGTGTTCGTTGCACTATGGAGGACTGCTCAGTGCGTCATGACGGACTGTTGTGGGGTTTTTTTTTGCTTTCAGCTAAACTCTGAATGTGTCTTTCCCCAAGACGTGATTGATTGTGACCTTGACAAGGGGCAAAGTACACTAATGGTGGTACGACATAGGTACATTTCATCGTCACTGTGGGGAATGTCAGTTATAGCAACTGTACCGGCAATATATTCAAAAGCTGCTCCAAGGTTTCAAGGGTTATTTTGATGTTTCATGAGGAAATGTTGTGTTTTATAGTTTTTCCTGGGTAGTTTCTGCAGCTTTTCCTAGCGCCATACCACGGGGCCAAGCAGGCTAATGTGTGTATTGTTTACACTTTAAGGAGTATCTTTCAGAGAAACGGAGACGAGGCGAAACAAACTCACTGCACAGTTTGGAGTTTATTTTACACAGTGAGGGCGTCTCAGAGGAACTTCTGCACCCACGATTATTCGATAGCTACTTTGAGGTTTCCTGTTTGTGCTGAACCAACTTTGATGACACACAGTGAGTCACATTCCCTAAAAGCTAATGCAGATTATTTGGGACGATGTTAGATTCTCGAGTGTGCCATGGAAAACTTGTGTTTGTGCCCCTCTGTTGGATTCTGACACTATTGTGTAGATGACTGTGAATATATCAACATGTATAACTCAATTCATTAATTAGACGGCAGTTATGTACCCTACTGATCCGAGAAATGCCCGGTTGCACTAATACTCTGAAGTTCCTTTTGTTTTATTCACAAATCTTTCACTGCATAGTTGGTTTTAGCTGAATGACTCCAACATGTTGTTCTTCTTATACAAGCAAACAGCCACTCTTGTCTTCAACGACTAAGAAATATCTCTGTCAAGTTGTGTCCACATCCAAAGCACACTACATCACTGCAGGGCCTCAGAACCGTATCCCTGTGGGTGCAGTGGTGAATGAGCCGTTTGTGAGCGACCATGCCAGCGCACCGATGCCAGCAGGCTCAGGCGGTCAACTCAGGACAACGCCGCCTTGATTTAAAATAACACAAAGGTCTTTCAGCGCCGACACCACTGTCCAGCCGCTCACCTCCTCCAAGAGCAACACTTTCTTCTGATATGCGGTCGTATAATGACTTCAGAGAAGCCGTGCGTGGCCTCGGCCAGCAGGGGCCGAGTCCTGCCCGCATGGAGCTAAAGAAGGAAACTACATCAAAGACGGCACTGTACCAAGGAAGGCCAGAGGCCCCCGGTGAAAGCGTAACGGCCCCCGGGAAGATTGCACACAACTCATCAAAGTGACAGGTTTAGCGAACAACAAGAAGAGACGAGGGAGGGAGAGAAGTGAAGGAGACGATGTTACGGAACCATTTAAGGCTTTGGCATGCCATGTCAAAAATAATGTCTTCAAATTAGTTTTTTTTTCTTTCTCCCTAGAATAAATCCATTTCTTTGATGACTCGGCATTTTTCCTTTGTTAACCAGAGCATGTGTGACACACCGAAAGCAGACACGCAGCCTAAACTGCAAATTGTTGTTTTCTTTTTACGAACCAACACAAGAGTAAGGCACGAAACCTCAAACAGCTGCAAAGAAGAAGAAAACGGTGACCTGGGGGAGGGACTCGAATCCACACGGCTTTGTCCTGGAAGTTTAAACATGATCCCAGAGCACATCAACGGCCACCTAATAGCGGAGCGCTCAGACGCCGGGCTGTAATGTGCTCCGACACATCCACAGAAAGGCGACAGGTAATACTATAGGCCCCCGGAGCATTGTAGCCACCTCTGAATTCGTTGGAGCGGACGAGAGTGGGGAAACGAGAGCGAGCAGAGACAGTACAGAAGAGACGCCTGCATCTGCTCATTGGCTTCTGTTGGTCTGAGTTGTGGAAATGAGGGAAACCCAATGCCTTCAACACCTTGGCAGCGAGGACAGACATCTCGCACCTGATTAGCACAGAGCCCGGCGACTCCCTTGGCAGCGAGGACAGACATCTCGCACCTGATTAGCACAGAGCCCGGCGACTCGCTTCCAGATTGACCCCAAGGGGGGGTCGAGAAATTACTGAAACCCAAACAAGATCTAAGAGCCAAGTCACAGTTGTCCGCACGAGCTGAGCCAACGTGAGTAACAAAGAGGCTTCCAGTGTGATTCCAACTCATTTCTGCCTCTCTGGTGTGGTTCTCCAAATCCAAATAATTTATCATACATAAAACACACGGGGAAGGCTTTGGTAAGGGCCCCGTCAAGAAACATGTGCCTCACACATGTGCACACGCTCTAGTTTATTGTGAGGTTTTTGGCAACCTGGTCAACATTTTTTTTGAATAGAGTTTCCAAATAAAGCGACCGCCAGTTAGCGTATGTCAGTACACCGGGTAATGTATGGTGTCTCAGAAAAAGGCCGGCTGCAGAGCTCCAGGGGCGTAGTTCAAGTTTGGAACACAGTATTCAGAGGACCTGTGGTTGCAATATATTGTCGAGAACTTTTAACAGAACTCAAAATTACTGTTGAATTATATCCCAACATGGAGAGGGCAAAGCAGTAGTCGGGGGGCTTCAGCAAGCTTTGGGGGGGTTGGAGTGCAAAAGCCAGAATAATCTGAGGGAAGGGTATTCCCTTTCTCAGCATTTGTTTCCGAGGATGAAACAATTTAGTATTTTCTTAAAACGTAAATTTAACAGTTACTGCAAAAGGACTTTTTTTTTCTCGTTATTTCTCTAAAGAGCCCAACAGTCATTAGCAATGTTGTCTTTTAATGTGAAAAACATTACACTGTCCAAAATTCAACCAAATATTATAACTCGGCATGACAAGTCTCATACTCCCACATTCATAACCCCAGGCTGAGAGCATTATTTAAAATGTGGCCTCTAGAGGCTGTACGAACTATGACCAAAGCATAAAAGTCCACGTGTCCACGTGTACTCACGTTACAGTGTTTTATAGACACAGAAAACAGTGTGACTGTACACATTTAACTTTCATGGAGTTCTCAAAAACTCAACACGAGTCCAATTCCTTTTGGGATAATTCATACATTCTTTCCTATAACCACCACTAAAAAGTCCCGTTCTTCATTTTCAAAGCAAGGTGTGGAATAAAACTGGTTTGTTCGGCTTTGTTCTTACCTTGTTTGACTCAAACAAGGCCATTTGAAATCTACATTTGAAGCCTACGTGAAAAAGACAGCATTGGTTAATAGTGAAAACTGCTAAAATGAGAAATGTACTAAAGCAGACAGATATAAAGAATAGTTTTTACTTGAAGGGAAAAGCTGTGACCAGGAACAATATTAAAGGATAATATAATCTACACAAGAAGGAGACAAACCTGTTTTATGAAAATGTAATTTTAAATAAATGATGGAACATGGCCACAATGAATATATTATTTCCGAGAGACTGCTTTCATGGAAACTGTCATCTAATGATATAAAGCACAGATTGCAAGAAGGATTTTCAGTGATCACAATTGTTGAAATGGTGCTGTTACAGTAAAAAAAAGTGAGAAACAGAAGAGAGACAAACTTATTATCATCATGTTTTCATGCCGTCATTTGGGTTACATCTTACTATCTACTTATATAAATGTGAGTTTTGAACTGAAATGTCTTGGAAAACTTGTACTATGAATGAAACTTGCGTTTAGTAATGAAGAAAATACTAATGGTCGCATGAAGGGACCACAGGTTGGAGAAAAAAGGAAAACATGATGGCCGAGTTCATATATCCCGAAAATCAATATATTCGGTGCTTGTGCTGTGAGTTGCAGTTTGAATGGTGTGGTCCTCAATTTTTCCATCAATTACAATATATGAGAAACTTTAATGTTCAAAGATAGAGATTTGACATATGAAGAGCAGGAGGTGAGATGGAAGCCTCCATCAACAAAACTCAAGAGGCCACATGTACAAAATGATGATGGATCATCCCTTTCATGAATGATTTGGAAGGTGGAAGCAGACACCGGAGGGACCGCGTTGTTGTGCAGAAACATGCTGTATCCAGATGACCCATCTGTCTGTTTCCCCATTACTTATTTTAATATGCACCACAGAGATAAAAAGAAAAAGAGCCATACCAGTTGGCTTCAGCGATAAGAGACATGGCAGAGCGGCTGAGCTGCACGAGCCCATTTCCTCCTCGGAGGTGTTGAATGGCAGCTCAAAGGTGAGAATGACATCACACGCACATGCCAGACTCCCATTGGTTGGCAGGTGCAAGATCCAAAGGCGAGAAAACTTGTTAATTTGAGAATGCGAAAATAGTTTTAATGTGCTGTGACTCCAAAGCAGTTTGTGGAAACAAACTAAAGTGGAGCCAAAAGGCTCGTCTCAGTCGCTCTGCTGAGAGGTCAGGGATCACTCAAAACAGACTGAAACCAACGAATTGAAGGGTAAATAAAGCATTTTTTAAAGCCTTTTTGAATTCTGTGTGAAGCAAATACCTTTAGAGCAGAGAAATTAGCGGTGCCAAAGGACAAATTCGGGCATTTATGAATAAAGAAATGGCCCCCCAGGATCAGACTCTTGAGGCCGATCAGATGCCTGGAGGCATTTGATGGAATAACTTGAGTTGTGGTGCAATACATCTTGGGTTACATTGTTCAAGCAAGTTCCACAAAACGTTTCAAGTTTGCAGGGACTATAATTGCTCCCATCACCCCTGATCCATGGAACCCATTCCATCCAAATGGCTCAACCTCTGGCCTTGACTCAGATACTTATAGTCACTGGTTCAAGCCTCATTGATTATAAGAATCTCAGCTTTCTGGCATTGAACAACTCACTTTAAGATGCCCGCTTCTGAAGAAAGTCAGTGATATCGCTATGATAGCATACAATATTCATGTCTATTTGGAATATACTGGGCATTGTCAGGTTTGAAACACCTAAGACAGGATTCCTAATATAAGGGTGAGCAGTGATGTGTTCCTCGCCGCACAGAGGCGGCTGAGCTGGTGTTCTGAGTTGGAATGTGCTGACGTCTCAAAACAGAAGATGTTGTTTACTCCCAAAATCAGCAGCGATAAAACACATTAGAAGTTCAAGATACTAGGAAATTATTCTGGGCAGGCCACCAAGCTGGAAAAAAAGCAGTGTATCAGTTCAACATTACAGATCCTATGTGGTTTAGGAGTCATTTGGAGAACATAGTATCCTAATATAAAAGTCCATGAAGAAGATAGTTTGTTCAAAGTGCAAATAGGAAAGACATATCATTTTGCCAAATTATTCATCAATATCAGTTTTAATTCGCCTACAACATCAGATGTGGTGATTAATATATGACACAAAAGCCATCCAATGTTGAGAAATAACAAGTGTTGCATGGTTTTGGGCCAAAACTGGGCACAACCTTCTAATTAGGACTGTTTCCCCTGTGGACTTCACAGGATGCGAGTGTGCTTAAAGCAGCCATTGTCCTTCCTTACCCTGGATCACACTTGTCTTTTATCCCAACCTCGCTCTACATTCACCTCTTTATCTTTTCTCCACTTGTGCCTGAGCAATTTCTTACTCTGGGAATAGACGCAGCTCAATCAAAACTCTTCTTTCTGTTGTCCTTCAGAGAGAAAAGTGTGGGGAGGGGTGACCGAGAAAAGTGGCGGTAGGCAAACGCAAAGGTCTTATGAAGTGGATGGGCAGGAGCAACAGAGGAGGGAGGGAAAGGACTTTCACTTGTTTGAACTGTTTTGAGACTTGGTTTGATCTGGGACACAAATAGGGCAGCGGGGACTTAACACAGAGTGGGAAAAGAGAAAGTCAGAGGAAGGCAAAGGCCAGAAGCAGGTAGGTGGACTTCCAGAAATGGAGGCCCAGAGACAATTCACACAAAAGACTGTGTCAGAGGAATTTGGTGGGAAGATGTTTGTGTGCGAGAATTAATGGAAGAGAGTTCCTCTTTGAGTGGACGGGAGTTAGCGTTTGCTCATCAGACGGAGCACACACTCTTTGAGGAACTGCCCAAACATACACACAGCCGGATTTTACACTCGGCTCTCCTTCAAAGCTTCAAAACTCAACGAATGCTACAAGTGTATGTGTATGTGTGTGTGTGTGTGTGTGTGCATTGTTTGTATTTACGGAGGTGAAACTTGCAGAGATATTTTGTGCTTGACTCTCTGATCAGTAGTTACAAAGTAGGAACAATCATTCTTTCACATCAGTCTGATCTGGTCATTTCAGTTATTGTTCAGATTGAGCTGCGTTGCTGTGGAAACTAACAACAGGTGAAATCAAGGGCCAATCATGAGACAACCTCAGAATGGGAGATGCTTTGCGGAGACGTTGATTTCCCCCCTCTTTATGCTGCCTTCCAGTTGTCTCGAGAACGTTGAGGAGATTCTAGGAGACCGACAGTTACTGTATGAGAGCTGGACATGGCCGGAGAAGCTATTTTACCATTCGGCAGTGCTGCTATCTGCTTTCTTGTGGAAGGAGGAACGACATTAACACTGGTGAAAGCCCAAAGTTTGAAAAGAGTTTCATCATACAAGGCTGAAAAAGATAGTGTAGATAAAGAATGGAAACCCCTTTTAGATGTTTTACTTGATAATTATTTACAAAACACTAATTTCAGAGCCTTAAAGAAAGAAAATTAAGAATTTAACTTAAAAAACAGGCTCATTTGCTACATAATGATAATGTCTTCTTGATTCAATCAATGTTACAGCCTCACCCACAAACAATATGAGTCGAACATATGACATTAGGAGTTTAAATAGATAATAATATTTGCAGTGGGGGCAGCAAGGAGAGGCCAAACTACTAGAGGAGCACATAATGTCCCAAATGGGCAAATAGCTCTGAAGAAAAACTGTGATAAAACTTGAAAGATCACATCCGTGTGTCAAATTTCTCCGGGGGCCTCTGAGGGTGCAGAGCTGGATGGCCTTGTAGAGGTCGGGGGGGTGGGACTGATAAAAAGACATTTTTTTGTGTGGTTGAAGATGTTTGAGGAGGTGGGAGATCACATCCTGCCGCCATAAACCTTCCGACAGTCAGAAACACCGAGACAGAGGCAGAGATGCGGGGCGGAAGCCGAGTTTGAAGGGAAAGGTTTCAGGATGAGAAGAAAGGCAGCAGCAGCTTTCCTTCTGCCCTCTCTACAAATACAAAGTCCGGACGTAGCAGACAGAACTGTCACCGAAGTGTCACCGCAGTCGGCTGCTGGAATGCAGACAAGGCCAGTCTAGTTCTCCTTGACGTTGAGGCAACTTCAATGTACTTTGGGCAACTCAATCGTCGTCTGCTCTCTGACGTCGTCCAAGTCTTCGACCGTATCCTGGATACATGAGCTCGACATACAAATTTTATACAGAGGACCAATCTCTCGTTTTCTTGCAAGTCTTTTGTCCGTCAAATGACAAGATCGACTGAGACAGCTGAAGACTTATGTCTCCGAGACATAGCCCGGGGTCTAAGAGCAGCTTTGGGTTCCACTGGAGAATCTGAAGGAAGTTAAAAGGTTCCTCAGTCCAACAAATGGCTAAAGATATCTAAAGTGCTGGTTGTAAAGTGATCATGTGGGTAAGAACCTGACTGTTGCACTCAGTATGTCTATGATGTTGCTCACTCAGACTGAGAGGAAAAAAAGATGGTTCAGTCTTTGGAAGTACTTCGCCACGTTTAGACAACAAAACTACTTTGTTGGGTTTAAGCTATTAACTATGACTGACATCCATAACATCTCGAGCAGAAGGGGAACCCCCTGGTGGTCAGGGTAGTTATGACGGGCACACAACAGAATATCAGGTAGAGGTCATACAAAGAATGAGATAGTTCACATTAGCAGACTGGTGAGTATGGGTTGGATGAATTTACCAAGAGTAGTTGTAAAAGCACTTCTTGTATTCCAATGAAAAGCACATAAATTAGATCAATTATTAATTTGATAGGTAGATATAATTCAAAACTAAATGTGACGGTGTCACAACACGCTTAACATTTTTGCTCCAACAATGAACGGCTCGTACCTTGAGGCGTTTATAACGAACACATTTGATGTTGCGAAACCAGTCAGGAGTAAATAGTTCATGGAAAAAATACAATTCATTTTTTTTTCTCAAGGTAGGGTTGAAAGAGTGAATGAGACAAGTGTTGAAATAGGAGCAAACAGAATGCAGCTGTGTTGTGCAATGTCCAACCTGCTTTAATGACAAACAAGAAGAACAACAACAACAACAAAAAAGGTTTACTGCCACACTCTGGCACGATCCGTTCCACAGAGCACTTTGTTGGTCGACCCTGAGCACACTTGAGTCTTTATGGCCTTGTCCTGTCTTCGAGCAGTGGCCAGACAGCTCTGCTGTGGGAGCTGCACTGCCCTTGGCATGTCACCACAGTGCCTGAAACTGGCGCGCCGGTGCCAAAGAAAATGGAGTGACTTCATCCTGTGTCATCTCGCTGGAGGACAAGAAGGCCTCTCGAGGTTTGAGGGTGAAGGCCTGCTAAAAGAGCTTTCCGGATAAAGACTGCAAGGTAGAGATAACACATACCGAGTACTTGTGCATAATGCCGTGGGCCAAAATGCATGTTAAATGAACCGAAATGAGGTGGAAATTAAATGAAATTATTGGCCAAAAAATACTCTAGTAGAGAGGAAGTACGAGAGGAAAAAAACCAAAACAAATGACAGGGCCCTTTAGTGTATGAGGCATGCATATAATGTCGGGTATTTATGCATGTCCGTGTGTGAATAAGATAGGCTGTTCTGGTTCCAGGCACTTGGAGCCCGTCCCACTCCCCGTGGAGAGGTGTGCACCAGAGATGGGAACTCGGGCCTCCACAGCTGCTCTCCACTCTCCTCTAAACACACATATACAATTTTAACTCTCCCCTTGGAATATCCATCTCAGCAGCTTCCCCCCTTCAGCTCCTGCACATTAACCTAACACAAGAATTAAATAATCACGCTTTTGTCAAATGTAAGGCGAACTTAAGGCCCACCGGTTTTACACACGTGATCTATACAATTTCCGATTTGATGATGTGGGAAACAGAGCAAAAAAGAATGTTGTAAAAAAAAAAACATTTTTAATCTATTGATCTGGGTCCCACATACAGTAAAAGAATGTGAGGATACAGTATGCAGTGCGTGTGCGTGTGCGCGTGTGCGTGTGCGTGTGTGTGTGTGTGGGTGTCACATCAGGTGTTGTGTGTCTCACTGAGTACCAGCAGAGCGTAATGGAGACGTGGTGGGAAAGCAGCAGGTCTGACACTGCTGGGCTCTGTGATAAATGTGCACTTTGACAAATGGGAGTCGAGAAATAATCCTATATACCGGCGCGGACCGGCACGGGAAACGGAACGAGTGGAGACGATAAAGTGCATGAAAATGAGAGTGCTGTGAGTTTCCTCCCATCCAGAACTCTCCTGAATGAAATCTTTGTGATCATCAAAGTTGCCACCTTAAAAAAACACACACACACACACTGTGGTGACACAATAATGGCGCCCCTTTCTCCCCCGGACGGCCCATCTGCTTCACACAACATCTGACTCCTCTGCAGCCACTGAGCCGCGACGAACAAAAACAAACTCCACATCAAAAGGAAAACTGATACAGTACCACAAGGGGGGGGGGGGGGGGGGGGGGGGGGGGGGGCTACAGGTAGGTAGGTAGGTGTGTGTGTGTGTGCCTGTGTGTGTGCGTGCGCCATCCAACAGCGCCATGCAGCCACTCGCAATGTGGACACATGAGGGTACGTTCACCGCGCCCAGGCATGTAGATTCAAACGCTTTGGTCCGAGGTGCTGTTTGCAATTTTTTCCCCTCCACCACCACCCGACTGCCCTTTTTCTTTTCCCATGTGAGAAAACAAGCTGTTATTATTATGACTCAAATGGCGGGTACGGCTATTTGGCAGCGCGAAGCGGGGCGAACAGTAATGCTCGAAAAATGAAAATAGGTGGAAAGTTGTCTGGTTTCCTTTTTCTCCCATTCCGGCTTTATTAGCTGTCTGTATATGTCCATAAATATTTATAAACAGTGCAAAATTGCTATAAAAGCAGACGGGGAGGGGAGAAAAAAAAAAAAAAAAAAGAGCCCCTCCACACCCTGAAAATGACTGGGGGCCCCAGTCCGGGTCTGGCATTAATCTTGCAGTCATTAAAAATGTGGGGGAAATTATTAGTGACAGGCTTATGGAATTACATCATGCTTTGGGTCAGTGGGCCTCTCCTGAAAGGCTTGGCAACAGATGACCAGAGACACACAATGATATGAGGAGCTGAGGGACCTTGTGGTCCCACCTCTGTAAACTCTCTGCAGGTTGGAAGGTGAACTAAATAGCAGTGAGTGAGTTTTCCCAGGCAATACAACAGGTTTGGGAGTACCACCTGCCAGCGAAGGTTCAGTTTATGGTCACATCTGATGGGGTGTTACATCTTCAAATTCACATAAATAAAGCATCGAGGCCATAATGAACATCTTAAACAAAGAATAAGGTTATTGCATTGCTGAGGGCCTTGAAAAGAGCAGAGCAAAAGTCCCTCCCCTTAAAAATAACTGGCTGCAGGTGGGGATGTGTGTTTGTTACTGTGCACGTAGATGCCGGAGAAATTATTTCCACACATTGAACACACAGACAAACCAATTATGAATCAGCAGCCCTGGAAAGAAATGCGTCCTCTCAGCCTCTGAGTGTATGTGAAGTGTTTGTTGATGTTTCCCACATTGTTGTCATCCAGTCTTATTCATGACGTGCCAACAACTTTGCACGGATGCAGCTCGTCATCACAGCATTTTATTCCTGCTAAATTATAGGTAATGTAAACAATCTAATTGCCATACCTGTGTCCAGTTATTTATTTATTTGCCAAATGCTAACAGATGATTATCAAATTCTTTGACATGATTACGTATTGCTGTAGAATTGTTAATTTGTACAAAAAAAAAGAAAGAAAAAAACAAATGCACACAATTTGTTGCACTTTTCTTTTATATTAAAATGTAAACTTTTTTTGTAATGTTTATGTTTAGAGGGCAAGCAATCCTTTCTTGTGTCTTTGTGCGAAGGCATCACAGTCTCACAACCCACCCATGCCCGAAGCCAGATTATTGACCCCGTTTGATATAAAACTGCCGTCACCCCGAGTACGCTTATTGTTCCAAGCATATACTTTCCAGAAACTTTGCATTGACTGGAAGGACTCTGAAACACGTAACATACAAAAACAAGGCTCCTACCAAATAAAAGCTATAAAAGCGCGGCGCGCACGTCAAGCGTCTCATAAAGCAGCAGTTTTCTGGCATGCGCCACCTTCATCCCTGCCAACCCCCTCGCCCTGCACCACTTCACACCGTATCTAACAGGGGAGCGTCTCATTATGGATCCACGCCAAAACAACTCTTATTGGGCCAATTAATGGGCGTAAAGAGAGGCGCAGCACATCAGGAAGAATGCTGGTAATGGTTTGCAACATGTGCAGATTCACGGTCGGTGCACCGCTGTTACTGAGGAAAATATGTGCAAAGGTGCAATATGTGCAGATTGGTTAAAAGAAAAAAAAGAAAAAAAAGAAAAAAAAAGAATCACAGTATTTCTCTCAAATCCTCCTGTAAACGCTTTGTCTGTTCTGTCATAATTGCGCGAAGTGCGACACAGGTAAAGCCAGAATGAGCTACAGTGCTAATCGACTCGCTATATACAAGCCCATAAAGCTACGTTTAAGTGCCTAATTATCCTTCAGACTGAACATGTGTGAAGACACCTGCTCGCAACACACCGTGCTCGTCACTGAAGCAGGTGTTTCCTTCGCCACATTTTATGTGCAGAATATTTCAGATTTGTGCCTGTTGTAAAGCTGCTTGCGGAGATGCACAAAAAAGTGCAACAACATAATGAACATCCTCACGATTTATGAACATGTACGTTTCTTCTGAAGTTTCATCACCAAAGCAAACAAACAGGTCACCTTGCTTAAATCGCCACTTGGGCATTGGTGTCTCCATCGAGCAAAAGTTAAAGATGTTCTCTATTTTATCTCAAAGTAATAAGTCGGAAATAAACTTGGAAGAATTTGAAGAAATGTAATTGCGATTATCGAATGGCAATTCAGTCACCCTTCTGCAATATTTCTATTGCTCACACGGATATCGAGATAACGATAAAATTGCGACATATGATGCGGTGCCAATATTAACAAATGTTAAGGCTGTGAAATAGGTGTACTTGTCAACATCTATTCCAAGGTTTTTTTTTAGTTTCATCTATCGGGATATAGGGGAACAGGACTGGAATGATGAATGAATTGGCCAAATTTACCAATGAATGTGTGAGTAATAACAATAAGGGTGTGTTCCTACCCATATGTGTGTAAAGTAAACAATGGACACCCAAATCAAGTGTGGCTAACCCTAAATTTAATGGGTTTTTTTCCTTGAATGATTTAATCATTTAAGGTATTCAGTTTGTCAATATCTTGTGACGCAACTGTAACGACTGCGGAACAAAAAACAAGTAAATAATTATGACAACATTATAATACAATTGATGTTTGTCATCCGCCATTCATCTCTGGAACCAATCATTTATTGGCTTTTGGAAATTGGCTTGTTGATTGCGCCATATGAAACGGGCAGCCACCAGTTGCTGATTTCTGCTGTCGACCCCCATGAAAAGTGGTGGTCTGTCTGTGGCCCATTCGATATGTGTGTCAGTTGGCGGTTTTCAACTGTAGCCAAAGTGCGAGGAGATTCTGGCGACGGAACAAGCTTATGGAATGTGATTCCCCCCCCCCCAAAATGCAGAGGCTCCGTCTTAATCTTCCATCTTTAAGCTCCGACTGACACCAGCTTCGCTTCCAAGGGCTCTGCTCGGGGTCTCTTTCTCCACCGGGCTGCCCCATTGTTGTGGGGGGGCTGATAAATATTTACTCTTCCCAGCTTGGCAGGGAAATGAGTGGGCGGGGAGAGGGAGCCATTGTGACAGAGGGGGTCAGAGACGCCAATGAGACAGCAGGGTCCTTCCTATCCAACTGGCACCTTAGCCCTTGGCGCCCCCCCCCTCCCCCCCCAAAAAAATCTCAGAATACACTATTAGTGCTGCATCGGGACGGACCTAATGCCGGTAACAATCTGAGCCCGTGTGTGTTTGTGTGTGCGTGGGTGGAGAAGGCGACCACGGAAAGAGACACAGGCCTTGCGGAAAGAAGAGAAAGAAGAAAAAAAAAAAGAAAGAGAGAAAAGGAGAGTGGAGAAAGGCTCCCCCTTTTGAGAGCTGTTTACACGAGAGACCACCAGCGGAACTCCTGAGACAATAGGGCGAAGAGGGTCCACAACAGCAGACGATGGCGGCACAAAGGAAAGAGGCGCTGCTGTTATGAATACACACGCCCCTCCAGGCTTCATCTCTCCACCTCGCCAAGCTCCCTCAACAAAGCAAAACCAATAGTCATTTTTTTCCAAGGCGGAACCAAACAGGGCTTTCCGGGGGCGGCCAAATTCAAATCGTCTATGTCAGAGCAGCAATATTTGTTGAGTTCGTCTTAAAGAAATGAGGAGGATGAGGGAACTGAAGATGTATCAATGTGAGGGAAATCCGGCGAGAAAGAACTCGGTCCTCACTGGTCTGGGCCTTTAGTGTGAGAGGCCCGCTTCTTGGAGACCCCTCCTCGTAGGCGACTTTCTGTTTTGATATCGCTTTCTGTATAAAAAAAACAACCTCGTGGTGCATGCAACAGGTCAGCCAGGTGTCACACAGGTGGAGCTTCTAATCCGCCGGATCAAAGCGACAACCTCCTTAACGCCTGGAACAATAAACAGAGCTCAGATCTGCATGAAGCGTTGAGCCTGCGCCTGTCCTTCATTTATTGCTTCCTCCACCCGCTTCCCGGCTCTAAGATCTGCTTCCTGTCTGAGAAAGGCTTGGAAATGAGAGGAGTTTAAAGTTTCTCAGACCCCGGGCTGAATTAAACATGAGTTAAAGTGCATCCTGTGGCAGAGGAGGCTTAAAACAAAGAGGCTCAGAAAAAAAAAGGGGGCTTCACCCAGTGTTTCTCACAGCATCAGTAACTTCAAATCTAGTAAAGGCAAATGTAAACTACCGCATACAATGAGCTGGTATAATCTATGAGAAAAAAAAACCCTCATCAAAACTGCATTAAAATGTCAATTTATGGTCCCTAAAATGAGAATTTTCTCACTGATACATGGAACTGCTTTCTGCAGTTGGATTTCTTCAGTGTTTCTTTTTGTATAATGTCTAGTTGTACTGTTTATTTATCATTATACCTGTGTACAAAATCTGTATAAAAGGGCCTTTAGCCAAGTCGTCATTGTAAATTAAGATCTGTCCTTAATGGTTTACTTGGTTGAATAAATAAGAAAACTTATTCACCAGCAATGGCACTATACTACATACAAAGTTTTCAGAGGGACAGAAAGTCTTAAAGACACAGACATTTAATTATACAATTGTACATGGAATGAAATTAAAATGGAGCCAAGTTGATAATGGCAAAATGGCTTTAATGCACAGTGAACCAACTTCATTCTTCTCCTTGCGGTTCAGTTTGTCAACTCAAGCGTTCAGGAATACTCTCAGACTTTGTTAAACCTGCTTTGGAAAACAAATCCCTGATCCAGACAAGCTCCAAACATTTAAAGAACTAAGACGGCCATTCTTTCAAAAGCATCTGTTTTTGGTCCTGAACCAACACTTTATCCAAATTGTTTAAATTGCTTCATAACGAGCAGGTTTTCATCGCATTCATTGTCCCTTGGTATGAATCTGTGCTGTTATTACGCAGAACCAGGCTAATCATTAATCACTCTGTGGGCAAATGTCAGATAAATCACATTTTGGCTGGCGACTCGCCTCCAACTGAGCCCGCGCACTGATGTCACTGCACTCCACCTGCGTCTTGTTATCGCCAGCGGCCGTGTTTTTCTTTAACAATCACATCGAGACACACAACAGGTTATTAAATCAACAAATCATAAAGTTCAACAAAGACATCATTCCAACGTATCGCAGCTGAAGCTTCTAACGAAGCGCACAACATGTCATCGTCTGCCAGCGTGAGCTTATTGGACACGAACCGGCTGCCAGAGGCGTCTTCGGGCAGATGTACTGTAGCATAGATAAACATCTCCAAACCGCTCATTAGGATAATAAATCCCGGTGGATGGCCCGAGGCCTCGGATGACGGAGCGGCAGTCGTTTTGCAGCTCCGCACGATCAAAGTGGAGAGGGCCTGAACGTGCGCGAGGCGAGGGAGGCTCTATGAGCAAGGCTGCCAGACTCGGCCCAAAACGTACAGTCAGACTAGTAATCAGCGGTTCCCAGGCACGAGACAGTCAACACAGCTGCTGGTGGGGAGCGGGGAGGGTGGAGCAGTCGCTGGTTACCGGCACACTTAGCCCAGCGAGGGATCTGAGACACATTGGCAGAAATCACGAAAACCCTTTGTCAGTACGTAGTAATTACCCCCCGAGCCACTTTTCTCTGTGTTTTCAATCAGTTTCTTGGTATGTGTTGCATATATTTTGCAATTCTAACCATCTTCTCTTTGCTAAAAAGGGATAAAAACAGAAAAACACAACAAAGAAAAAACATAAAATTACATAAAAATTATTGAAAATGCTGAAATGTCTATTTTTGGCAACAAATAGCATAAACCCATGTGTAAAGCTTAATGGTAAAGGTTAAAAATAACTCAACGCTTCAGGTTATACTACTAAAGCACGATAAACCACTAGAAAAACTGAGAAAAACAATCCAAAAACATGTGGCAAAAGCTGCAAAGAGTTAAAATTGTTAAAATGCCTTTCAAAAAGCAGTGAAGACACTTTACACAGGTTTCAACTCAAAAACTACCCAGTTCCAGGAGGATGTGGACTGGGAGTTATGTCACTCTGAAGGTCGTCATTAAATAAGGATAAAACTGTTTTAATGGATGGAAGGATGTATGGACTTGTACAAATGTAACGAAGCAAATAGTCAAAATCAACACACCTTTTGAACTTTATCTTTCCACAGCATTATTTTATGTGATAATCCAATACAGCAACTATAATGTTGTTGTCACTTACACAAGATGTCAGATCTAGATCTTAGACTCCCCTCCTTTTACAATTACTTATGAATCCCACACCAAAGTTCCTAAACTTTTCACTTCTAGAAAGAATGGATGACTGAGTAACTCGACAATAAGTCAAATGATTGATTAGTAGGATGATAAAAGTTATTTTCTTTACTCCGTCATGTACAATTCAATTAACCAAGTATCTGTTGCAGCTCAATTTGCAGTTTAACAGCACTGAAGTCAAAGGCTTTATTGTCGACACTCGGCAGAAAATCCAAACGGGAATAGCTCAGTAAAAAAAAAAAAAGTCATGACTTGAACACATTTTTACAGAACAACACAATGAGCAAAGCCAACTATTCTGTTCCAATAGAAGAACTGAACCGATTACCTGTAATCAAGTAATTTGGCTCTACTTTACTTTATCCACCATTTCCTGTTGGACAGGATGACACAGCGAAGAGGGAACACATGCGGAGGGGAACAACTGATTTGGGCTCGATCACAGCCCCAAAAAAATCTGCTCGGCACCAAAGCTGAACGACTATTATCATTTGCACGTTTCCATTTTACGACCAGGTCAGTGTTTTACTTCCAAAGATGTTGAGGGCGATTACAAAAGGTAGTGCTGGATCCGACTCATCCAACAAAATCTACAACAGTCCATGTCGGAGAGCAACCGCAGCTGTTCTCAAAGTTACTGTACACACACACACAGTGAGAGATGAATCCAGACACGCACCGTCCGGACTTTAAAACACGTGAATTCTTGCGTAATTCCTGAGCACACGGCCTGTGTTGGTCTCGTGTTAACCCTCCGAATCGGTCCCGACTGAAGGAATGAAGTGGGGGAAACCGACCGGCGTCCAACTGGGACCAGCGAGAGGCTCTGAGCACGGAGCTGCTGGCTGACTGACGCTGCCCGGCGAGCCTGTCAGCAGGTCGGGACACGGTGCCCGCAGGAACACCTGACGGAGTGAGTGTGAGGGAAGCCTGTCAGGCGTGACACCGACCCCGGGGCGGCGCGGTTAGCGAGAGAAGTGTGGCCACCGGAGCGTGAAGGACTGCTCTGCGTCCACACTTCCAACGTGGCGTCACGGGTTCGCCCCACGAACTGTGCGTTCTTGTTTTTCTTGGTGGGGATGACTTGTGAATGGCCCTCACACGCCGCTACCACCACAAATCATCTGACACTTTGAGAGGAAAGTGACATTCAATTTGGATCTGGCTGGCCAATATTCAATGTGAGGAACAGATTCCAAATGGCAAATTCCTGATGACGTTAATTGTTGCGTAAACATATGCAAGTATGTTCAGTGATTTATAGATACACCAAAATCAATTTGAATAGAAAAATGGTGCTTCTTGGATCAAATGTTATTAAATAGCTAATAATCAATTATAAAGGGGTTGGGGGGCTCATAAAGCACTCTTGATTTTAAAGGATATAACTTTTTTTTGTCTTAAAATTAGTTGAGTCAGCATTTGATTAATTTATGTAACAAAACTACTACATTTAGGCATTTACAAAATCTGTATCTTTTTTCATGTATTTAAAATGACTATTTAATAGTATTGCAAGGCTAAGGGCATGTTTAACGTGTACATTGTGTCTACAATATACACACAGGTAAGCTCGCTAACTATTGACCTGTGAACTTTCTAATAATTCTCCTCCCACTATGCTTGTGCCAATAGGTGATCTTATCATGTAAGGGCAGTTGAATGGGTGAATCATTGTTTTGTTCCCTTGGTAATGTTACCACAAGTTGTGGCAAATGGTCAGTAAAACCATAATTCAAAACAGACGCAGCCCAGAGTCGTCAGTTGCTGTTTCATTAGAAACCAGCAGCGTGTCTCAAGACGCGTCCTGGAAATGGCTCCAAGCTCAATATGTAAAAAGTATATAAGTGCAGGAAACCACATTAAGCCGCGCAGAAGAGAGTTCCTACAAGAGAGGAACTGTAAACCAGTCACTTTCACATCTCATGTTTACAATGATTCATAATTCACACCGAGAATTAAACACTATGTCACGTCTGGTGGCCACAGGCCAGATGACGGAGCCGAAAATGTTGAAAAATTGCTAAAAAAAAAAAGAGTTGACAGTAACTCAGCTTTCAACTCAATTTACTGCAGTTCAGGCATACTTTTGCTACGTGAATATTGCTCCATAAAAATTATTAAAAAAAACTTTTTATGCACTGGTATTCATTCTATAAGAGAGAAAAAAACTATTGGCGTCTCCTTCATTTCCCTTGGGAACGTATTTCATACCGGTTACTGAAAACTATTTGTGATATATTTTACAGAGAGTAGTAAGTTCTGAGCTCTAATCTTCGCACACACCGAGTCACTGAAAGAAATCAGGGGCATAATAATGTCTTACCGATAGAAGCTGTGGGTAAACACCTTTACCTGGCTCAATGACCCAGCTGTATCGAGGTGAAGAACAAACATCCTCACCTTCTACTGGAGGCTTGTGAGGACTCGCCAGACAGAGCAGTGGGGGGGGGGGGGGGGGGGGGGGGGGGGTTTGCATGTTATGTTTATGAGGCTGCTTGTGATTACAGCACGCTGATAAAAGGAGGCCGACTTTTCCACTAACCACTGTAGCTGGCCGCTCGCAGATCCCACAGAAAGACGTGCGCATTAAGAAAATGTAAAGTATCTTCGAAGTGCACTTCTCACGATATACCAAGACAGTTAGGATGTCTTTTTCAGAAACAAAGTTACTACAATTAAATGCATAGCGGTGAGACAGGAAATGATGATCCGGGATAAGCAACGGCCCTCAGCTGTTACTTTGAGCATGATAATCACATCAATCTGAATGCAAACTTTAAATTAAACGAATGAAAGTTATGAGAAACGAAATGGAATTATGTTTAAGAAAGCTACACATGCCACAGCTCATCAGGACGGGAGTGAACAGGTTAAACAGGCTAAACAGAACATCCGTCTCATTGTAGCAGCAGAACGTCTGACACCCGTCTGTATCCAATTTTTATAGCAAATCATTTCATTTGTATGGAAAAGGTCTGCTTCAGTCAGCAAACAGATGTTTGCCTTGTTCTGTCTTACCTGTTGGATGACAATGGACCGTACTCTGCATCTGTTCATGCGTTCACACTCAAGTCCTCCCACACACCGGTTAATCTGTAGGTGGACACAGTGAAGAAAATATTCTCCGTCAAAAGTGAAGGTCGCTTTCCGGCACACACGCAAAATCACAGTCGCAACCTTCATCAACATTTACGATCAGGGTCGTTTGTGGAGTTTGCATGTTCTCCTGGTATATGTGTGGGTTTTCTCAATGTATTTTGCTTTCATCTCACTTTATATATTGCCTCTCCAGAGATTTATCATATACAGCCCAACAAAGAACACATTTTCCACAAAATCCGAAAGTCTTTTACCACCTCTGACCCACCAGCTCAGAGTTCATACCACTGCCGGCTCCCCTCAGCCTGCTGATCGGGCTGAGGAGGTCGTCTAATGGTGAAGATTACGTACACTGACAGATCAACACCCACAAGCTATGGGTGATGATTTGACAGGTATGGAAGAGGAGATCAGGAGGTCTGATAGTAAGACTTGGGGGGGCGACTCTCCCCCTCGCCTGTGACGCCAGTCCAGGAAGGGACAGGTAGCCACACAAGAAAGTTCTGATACATCCTAGAGCATGTCGGTTTTCCAGAACAGAAGGCCATTCAAAGCCAACATATGGTCCACATCATCAATTACTAAGGTGTGCTTGGATCGGGAGAAGATGAAGAGGGTGGTAGCCCCAGACGATTAAATATGGACAGATGAGGAGCCACTTCGGAGCGACAACCGCAGGTCAAAGGGACCCGTTTAACCCGGCGTAAAGACATTTAGTTCCTACTCGGGGAACAGTGTACAGGCAACCAAATTATTCAGAGAGAAATGTAAGAAGTGTTTGTCTACTCAACATCCTACTTGGACCAGCCTTCACAGAAGCACACAATTTTGACCTCTTAGCAAACAAAGGTTCCAAAGTGCACGCAAGCATCAATGACTTTTTAATGACCAACACGCTTCCTGTTTTGTACTTCAGATAGGGCTTATGTTTCCCTCGTAACAAATGTTATATATATATATATATATACACACACACACACACACATATATCCCATGTGGTTGATTGTAAGTTAAAGGAAAAACAATGTATGGGTTCACATCTCTCACGCCTGACACACTGTCATCAATGAAAACAGTCTATTTAATCGCACTTTCATTTTTTTCTTTGCTTCAAACTATTTAGAAAATTGTGTGAGCGAATAGCAAAAGTTATTCACAAAATGTGACATTCATAACTGCCAATAGTGGAGAATAAAATAGGTTCATCCAGGAGGCCAAAGTGTCAAGAGGTGTTTGGCTGTTCTTATTTGTCTTGCCTAAGGTATATGTAGTCTGCAACTGTGGTTAACCTCCGTTGTTTTGCAGGAAAGTTAATGTTTTTTTTTAAAATTAATCTCCAATTACACTTAGGATAAGGCCCGTGACACTCTGATTTAATGAAAATCCCAAGAAGGCTTAGAAAATAACCCATGTATGTCATCATATTAGGAAAGTCATCAAATTAGGAAAGTCCCGAATGTGAAGTTGCAGTAAGACAAACTAGAATCTGTAGCATTTTTGTTTCCTAAAAGGCCAAAGAGTCACCATTTGCAATTAATACCATTAGTCAACTTAAGATCTGCGTCATTGAGGAAAGAGCAATATGCATTTTGTAAAGCACATTCTGTTCTTTGTTCTTCTACTTCTTCCTTCTTGCATATTGCAAAGTGCTGGAGGGGAAAACCGCAACGTTGTTAAACTGATTTAGTCGTACAGTCGTCTGATCATTACTAATTTAATCAATCAATCCAGTGATTCAGACCATTTTTTTTTTCCAAATTGTGAAAGCTGCCGTCCAAATGTCTCCCTCCTAATAGGAAACACTTTGCAGAGATTTAGAAGTAGACGGACTGAGCTTTTGAAAAAGCACCTTTTCAATCAGAGATTGAAGTCATGGGTCTTCCAGCGAGAGTTAAACTACTCCCCGAATTCCTACCTTTCCACAATTCTAAAAATGCACCCTTTGAGACAGTGAAGACCCAAACAATCTGTTGACTCAGTGGCAGAATCCTTCCCCCTAAGCCGTTATTTGCTTTAGCGGCGATGACACAAGGGTAGGAATTTGAGCAATGCCCGTGTATCGTAGACTCATTTCCTCTGAGTGAAAGCCATCTCCAGACAGACAAGACAGCAGCGAAATCTGGTTTGTTCCTGCTCTGGTTCCAGATCTCCCTATGGCCTGCAGACAAAGTGCAGACTGCACGCTGCAGGGCAGCAAGCAGGTTGTCGCGAAGAAAAGCCACAAACGAATAATGACGTGATGCGTTCATACATGGATCACGATCGTGAAACAACTTTTTCCCAGTGACTTCACAGACCTTCAAAAGGTTGAACGCCCATCACTCTTCACTCATTTTCATTCGTGTGAATAAATGGCAGCCTATTATCAAGATTACCGTGAAAAATTCATCAGAATTAGTTCAGGAAGGAAGACAGCAACTGTCTTTAAGCACACTCTTAATCTCTTGCTTTTTTATGATAAAAAAAAAAAAAAGAAGATGATTTCTGCAAATGACTTGCAGCCTATAGGATTCCAGAGGGCTTACCTTCTCAGGCTGTACAAATGCAAGTCTCTCCCAATTGTAAGGGATCAAAGTGGTCCCATAGCTGCGTGGCTTTCAAGTATGGAATGAAAAGAGTGAAAGGCCAGAGCATGCTCTCAGTGCGGTGGGATCAAGCAACCTTGAGAAAACCTTTCTTGTTCAATGAAGGATCAATGCCAACAATGATTGTGGCACTTTGCCATTTTCTCTCATTTTCCTATTTCCTAATGT
The DNA here is from genome assembly GCF_963422515.1 of Blennius ocellaris. Taxonomy (NCBI): domain Eukaryota; kingdom Metazoa; phylum Chordata; class Actinopteri; order Blenniiformes; family Blenniidae; genus Blennius; species Blennius ocellaris. The sequence goes on from NC_137667.1 coordinate 7,900,855, forward strand.
TTTGTACTTGCAAGTCAATGACATGCTAGTGCAATGCAAAAGAGGACTCAAGGATGCCCTTTCTTTTCTTTTTTTCTAAAGTGCTTGAAAGTCAAGGGAAATGGAGCACAGTGGTGCAGGCAGATTAGCAATCTTTGCACTTGGTGGATGCCAGCCAGGACGTGTCTACCAGCTTCTCTCCCCTCTTGTGTCTTTTTTCAGCTGTTCGATTCTGTGCCAGATATGTAAATTGCTTCTGAAAGTCAGACTCGCGTTCATATGGGACCACTCAGATTTTAAAGGGTAACAACACACACACAGAGACACACACACACACAAAGCTTAAGCTCATATCAAATGACATTCGCTAATCAACATGGGAGATCTCCAGTGATGAAAGCTGCAGCGTTGAGAGAGGGAGCTGGGGAAAGGCTAAGGCAGGAATAAAACAACATACAGTAACTATACAATGGAAATGATCATAGGATAAGGAGGGATGGAGGGGAGGGTTTGGCTTTGAAAGGGTTGATTGAACTTTAGAATTATGCCAGCATTCAGTTTTAATCCCATTACAAACTGTAGAGATTGCCTGACTGCACCATCCTTTGCAGACTTTGACAAAAACTCTGGGTGTTAAAATCACAGATGAATACCCACACCTTCAAGGGAAAGTACACCTCAACCCACATACACACCTGTCAGCTCACACTCGTGTGGGCCCATGACTCATTCTCACATCCCGTCCGGTTTAAACAGAAGCGCAGCTTGCGAGACACTGTGCCCAAAGAGCTAGCTTTTTGAAAACAGGGCGGTCAACAAGGATGCCGACGAGAGAATTTTGTTGTCATTTGAATCCAGCGTTCGTGTTAAAATTGCAAAAGTACTATCTGTCCACCCACCCAACATGTTTGCCTGAAAGAGTAGTCAAGTTTGGCATAGCAGTGAAAGCAGTGAAAACGTTGAGCTGTTGTCTAAGTTTAAGAAATAGTAGGAGGTCATTCATTTAAAAGGGGTCATTTTATACAGCTTTTCAACACTTTCACATGGGTCTCACTGGTCCAAAAATGTTGTATTCAAAGTTTATTTCCCCAAAACCAGGTTTTCCTAGACTTTCAGCAATTTCAATATTGGATCATATGAGCTGCATTCAGAATCTGCTGTCTGTGACTGTGTGACATGGTGTACTTCAGACCATTAGATTGAAAATATTACATTTGGCCATATTTTTCCAATCAGTCCCCTGCAATCTTCCATCATCACTTACCAAAATGTTCTCAGATATTCCAGACCAGATCTCAACTAAGAGCCCAGACACTTCAAGAACATGAGTCGCGGAGCATTGCCTCTTGTTTATATTTCGTTTTTTTTCCAGTGAAGTGACAAATGGGCATAAGAGCAGTCCGGAGCACACAAGACGACAACCCTGCAGCTGTTCCTGTGTGCCTTAGTGCCTATTACTGTTTGTGTTCCCAGGAGAGGTGCACAAAGCGCTTCCAGGTCGCCCGCTAACCTGTCTCCTCATTATCAGAGGTCATTCTGCTGGAACGCAACACTGACCCTTCATGCCAAAGGTCACTCGGCAATGGGGAGAGGCAGGGGAGCGGATCTTTTAAAGGAAAGGAAAGGAGGGTGAATGACGAAGGTGAGCAAGAGTTAAAACTAAGAACAAGTCTGTTCAACACCCTCACCTTCAGGTAACCTCACCGGGGAACGGGACCTTCCTGGATTTATAATTGCGTTAAGCTGAATTTTGTTCAGTGATGGATTCAAAACCACAAGTTGAAAAAATCTCTACAAAAGGCTTCCTTAGAGCTTTAACAGATAGTCAAGTTCCATCTCTTCCAAGTGTTTGCTATTTGGCATGGTCTCAGGGTGAATGCCTCTCGATGGCATTGCTCTTAGATCACAGAAACCTCATTAGCTGTGACCCGCTGTTGCGTTCACTCAAACCGGACCAAAGACATGATCGGGTGGAAATTCAAAGAGGGCGGGAGAGTGACTGTGGGGGTGAGGGACCATATATACATTTCCTTGGATAAGGCAGAACCTAATAAAGACTTCTTGTATTTAGGCCTGAACCACAAAACAGAGGGCACACAATTTGATGGTGAGAACTCAAGCTATTTCTCTAATGCAAAATAATCCATCTTTACTTTTATGTACGGTCCATGGAGATGATGGGGTTGGGTGTATTCTGAAAAGAAGGGATAAAACATCTGGATCTCTTACTGCATGCCTGTAGAGATTTTCAACTCTCTCACTACTGAGCAACAATCCCCTTTGTGGTGCATCCTTGCCCCTTCCGCCTCTTCTTGTTTGCCTTGTCCTCCTTCCCTTCCCTTCTCCACCCCTGTCCTTCAAGACCATGCGAAAACTCTCAATTACCAGAAACATGAGAAGTGCCAATGGGTGGACATGAACTTGGAATATGCAAAACGCAGGAGGCTTTAACAAGGGCCGTGCTGAAATGTGATTGAATGCGTCAGCAGGTTGTAAAAAGGCCCCCTTAAGATCAATGTAATTATGAAAGCTTTACATGGAGGACTTTCCGGACTGGGGAGAGACCGGCGGCGGAGGAGGAGGGGTGTTGCCAGCATTATGTTCCACCAACAGAACCACTACCCCCCTCCTCCCCCCCTTAACCCAACAAGTGGAGAACAAGCAAGGTCTTCCAGCTGCCTTCCATCAGCGGTCATAATAGAAGAGGGAAAAGAAAGACGGGACGAAAGAAAAGAGGTCTGCAACACCTGCAGCAGGGTGCCAGCAAACATTCCTTGGTCCTTCGGCCCCTTGGTGATGCACTCTATAAATCCTTGTGATTAGCTACTGTAGCGAGCCTAAGTGCCACTTAAATCAAACCCCAAAGGGGAAATTGCTGTGCCCTTCAAGCTTTGGAAATGTGATTTAGGCCCAAGTGATTATTACAAAGACAAAGCTCGCTCTGTTTCTCCAATAAAAGAAGACGGAGGGAGGAAGGGTGTGATGGAGGTGTAGGGTAAAGAGAAGTGAGCCTGACAGCAGGTTTGCAATAATAAGCCTTTATTTGAAGGATTCATGAGAATCAGGAGAATTAACTCCCTGTTATTAGCAACCCTTGGCTAATAGTGAGTCCATTATGTTGTAGTATTTGAGGACTGGCTGTAAAACAAGACACAGATGTTAACATAGGAGCAACGCCAATGTTTTTACACAGTTAATGTGAAAAACATAAGAGTTTGTGTTGTTTCTTGTCCAATCAACGACTCGGAGTGCCTCCTGCCGAGCAGCGCCTCCTAAAGATGGGAAAGACGCGACGTTGTAAATCAGACTCAAACTTACGTCACAGATGATCCAACTGATGCAGAGGTAATGAAAAGCATTAACCCGGACTGCAGTTGGTCAATGACTGGAGAATGTAGTTGACCCCAAAGACATTAACTCCACAAATCACAATTAAGTCTGACAAACGAAGCAGCGTGCCTGCGCTGCAGCACTGAGTCTCCAGAGGTCTATAAACCTGCTGCTCTTAAGGTAACAGAAAGGATGGCACGACCCAGGCCGGACCAGCAGGAGGACCGCCGACAGCTGACGGAGACCAGACCACAAGTGCACTTCAAGTGGAGCCCATGAGCGCGAGCTCTGTATTTCTGCCTACAATCAGTCAGAGGGATTACACGCAAATATCACCGACAAAATCAAATCAATCAAATAAATTCTGACTTATGCAAACTTGTTACTGATCTTCTTTCCAGCATTACACATATTACTGAAAATAAAATGCCCATATGAGGTACAAAACTGAGTGTATTACAGAAAAGTTAAAGGGATTTTGATAAATCAATTGCCATTATAAGGTCATTTATCTATCTACAGTTGTTCTTGTGAGGTTGTCTTTACACGCTCTGTTCTCCGGGGTTACTACAGCAGGTCTTGATTCAAGTGTTTGACTTGACACACGTTGTACCTGTTTCCCTTCCTGACACAACTGTCTGAGCCCTAAACTTTGGGCAACAACTAACATAACACAATTTTCTTTTTAATGAGCGTGCAAAGAATCAATCCTAAAATCAACAACCTTCGGTATCAAATGTATCAATCAACTTCTCCGTTTCAAATCATACATGGGATCTGCTGTGTATTGCTGGCTTTTACTGGATTACATTTAAAAACCAGAAACTATTCAATCTCATAATTACTTAAATGGAAATGTTCACAAGTTCTGGACCATCAGATTTCAACTCATCGGGTAAACTATCATCATTAAGGAAAGTGAAAACTACAATAAAAAGGAACTTGAAATAGCCACAGAGAAGCTGGATTTATATCCAGACAGCAGACTGAAGAGACGTCAACACCACGGCGAGTGCCATTAGCAAAACACTACCCAACACAGAAAGCAGGCGGGCAGCTCTGCAAGAACCCTCAGGCATCTCAGACAGAAACCAGCCAGAGTCCCAAAGCTCCTACATCCAACTGGAATCCCAAACAAAACCAACATTTGTGAAACATTGTGCTTAAAGCACAAAACTTTGAAGTCCCGTTCTCTCCCCGTGGCTCCATACTCAACCTACCCCCTCCCCCCTCTGGAAGAAGCTGCCGAGGTAATGAAAACCAAATGTTGCTCACTCACTTTGACATGTATGAATGCGAATGTGCATCCAAGTTCACGTGTGTGTGAGCGGCTGTTTGCGTGCAGGTGTGTCCATACCACTGGCACCATTAAACATGCGTTTCGTCAACTTTAATCCACAGGAAAGAAACACAACTCCCTGGAGGGGGGAGAAAAACGTCAGCAGCGCTTAAAAATGAGCAAAGCATAAAACAAACATTGCCATAAAACCTGATGTTGAAAATAAACACGCGATTAAATCGAGATTCAAACAATGAGACTCCGCAGAAGCAGCGGCTGCGGCTGCGGCCTCCAAACCAGAAGACAAAGGTTAAATCCGGGACAGAGAGACTTTCCTCTAACCTTGTCAAGGCTGAAAGAAAGTGATAAAGAAAATACATTTAACAAAATAGGGGGGGAAAGTCAAGAGGCCACTTGTCCTTTCTGAGGTCTGTCCCCGGTACCTAATTTCTCTGCTGACAAAAAGAAATTTAGATTAAGCCCCATCAGGAAAACCATTCAACTTCAACACTGTTTGCAGGTAAACATTTACCCTGAAATAAAGTTTTTTTGTAGCGAGCTACTCTGGGGCTAGTCCAACATATTCCAAGCTCTTATCTGCCTCTTATCGCGCTATGGCTCAAAACTAACAAAACCTGCAGGGTCCACAGCTTGGGCTTAAGGCCAACAACGCTCTCTATCCGCCCTTCCCAGGAGCACCTTCCCCTCTCGCTCGAAAAACCTCTCTGGTTTGTGTCAGCCTAATGAACAAGCCCCTGAAACTCGCTGTAGCCAGAGAGCCGATCGACCACGGGAACGATTTACAGCACGCAGAGGGAGAGAAAACAGAGGGAAGAAGGGCAGTTAAAGTAGCAAGAGAGGGGAGTACGAAAATGCACCCTGGAAATGCTCTCTTCGCCGGCAAGCCTGAGATATGCCTTACATTTGCACATTTTTCCAATTTATCTCTTATTGAATTAAGGGCTTCAGACTGGTGGACGCCTTTTGGGAGATTGCAGCGAAGGACGAAGAGGATGACAGACTGAGAGCAGGACGTACAGGCATCAGAGGGAGGGCTAAATCCGCACCGTCTCCCTTGAAACGCCTTTGCCGCGAGGATGACGGGTAATATATAATTGTGATGATGGCGTTGGGAGCTCGGCCTACTCAGAGTATGCAATATCACAATGTGACCCTATTAAATCTTCATGCTTCATGAAGCAGGCACAAGCCAAGGTAGATGAACTCCAGCCACTCATACTGGACATTGAGTGCTTTGTGTTTCCATGGAGGGAACAATCGTAAAAAGGGCATATTTCCATTTCGAGGTTAGTTTTGACCTCCAGGGCACAGCTGTATTATTACAATAGTAATGATACTATGCTACAAATACATATTTATTTTGACGATTTCAGTGCCCGCGACATCAACAATCTGTCAACTAGCTGGAACCAGGAATGTGCTTTTCGACATATGTTTTCTCATGTATAATCAGCATATACTTTGTTTTTAGAAGAGTCTGGTGATGAAGGGGTTCCCCTTATCGAAAAAGTACATCCTCTCGTTCCCTTTTGTCAGAGTGTTTAACAAATTTCAGCCTCTCTGAGGGAAGATGGTCTATGTTTACATCGCAAACAAGTAATCTGAAGTACTTTGACATTTGAAGCAACCGAGCTCAAGATTACTAACCCAAAGCAAGGGATTTCCAGAAAACCTGGCAGTTTCCCATTTATGGTAAACTGGAGCTTCTGGTAGTCGGGCAGAGAAGCACACTCCATCGGATAAATGAGACACCAATTTCTTTTATACATTTCAATTGTCTGTCTTTCACATTCATTAGTTTATCCATAAAGCCATTTACTGGATGATGAAATTAGTACATTATAAGAAATAATGTGAGCTAATCTCTTCTTAAGCATCATAGCTGGGATTATTTTGTTTTTCTGATACACAGGTTTTATGTAAATACTGACAGTTAGCGTGGAGGACTTCCTCCAACAGGAATCACAAAATGATTACAGTACTGGTTGGTACTATATTTTTTGCCATTATTGCATTACTAGTCATTACAAAAGTTTAATGATTGTGGACTCTAACAAACTGTCACCTATCAAGAAATGTACTTCTGAACATGCATGGGTGAACTGGTATGACTTTTGATTCTATTCTTAAATATAGATAAGCAATGTTGGTACCCAAACAAATCAAGGCCATGACAACATGTGTTGTTTGAACACATCACCATGATGGTTCAGTGTGTCGGCTGTTCGCAGACACCCAGATGTGAAAAATAACTTTGGTGTATTCTTTTTCCCCCGAGGACTCTGAAACCTGTGGGAACGGAGCCAAGACGCTTCTGCAACATGGAGTATCTTAACGGATGACAAGAACCACGGCTACAGAAAGAATCCAGACATCAAACAAAAGTGTGTGCGTTGTGAGAACCAGTACTCGAAAAGCTAAAGCAGATGAGGCGTGTCAGAACGAAGGCCAGGGGCATGCTCCTTGTGTTCTTTGCATCCGGTGTTGTGCTCCGAGAAGTCAACGGCAATCAGACCGCGGAGTCCAACAGAGCATTTCAGCATTATCGCAGTATATCGTACTTCGTTCACCTGCAGAAGAGACACCCATTTACACGACGTTTCAAATTAAAAACAAATCATTTTTGCATTCAAACAACAAAGTTTCCACAGAAACAGCAGAGATGCTTAAAATGATGTAGCTAGCATGGCAGGCCACAAGTTGGCACTGACGGTTGCTTTTGTAATGAAACGATCCACTTGTGCGCAGAAAGTAATTCACTATTAACATGAACGATGGGAGTACACGGACATACAGACAGACAACCAAGTTTGATTGTTACAGTGACTCTCAACGATAAAACTACCAAAACCCAGGAGAACGTGGACTGGGAGTCGCGCTACTCTGGAGGCCGCCATTGTTGTTCTTGTCCATGTACTCACACATTTGCAGAAGAAGCATTTACGGAGGCCTTGCGCACGTGTGCAGTAGCAGATATTCGGAGCATTTTTGAAAAGTTCCACCTTGGGAGCCATTTTCAAAAAGCAACATCGGGTCATTTAATTAATATATGCAAATATTAATAAATATACGTTAGTTGGAGACCACATGTACTCAAACTACAGTTCAACCTGTAAAACCATTATTTTTGCTGAGGTAGTGTAAGAAGCCTGAGGTGCCAGATTCTTTATAATGTGTCAGGGAGACCATTTGGATTTTCCATGAAAGTGGCGACTTGGAACGACTATCAAGAGGCGACAGTAGTGCGCTGCAGCAAAAAAGCTCCATTCACAGGTCCTTATGGACAGTCCCAGAGTTCTGGTAGCGACATAAGGAACCAGATGAGGAGAAAGAAGTCTGAACAGGCCGCTTCTCCATCTGTGATCATTAAGGTCTACTTTTCCATGCTCACAGCTCTATTCCCAGGTATTACAGGTCTTTAAAGAGTCCCTAAAGAAGCTCAGTCAAACAATGTGGATATTGTGCAACGCTTGAGTAATGAAAAATGTTTTTGACTGACATTTTTGTAAAAATGGGACTTTGAAGGCTTTATATTGGCAGTTTTCATTAACACTGTTCCACAACCGTTTCCAAACTCAAGAAGTTAAAAAGCACCTGAGACTTTAATAAACATATGATTTTGAAACAGCTCTTTCTTTGAATTTGAGGAAACACTGTGGTAACATAAGGTGATTTCCACATTAGTCCATTTTTTTTCTCCCTTCACCTGCCTCTGTTAAATATGTTGTGGATTTTGCTGTGAGGTACGGTCTATCCATGACGTCAGAGGACTGGCACGGTCTGAGGCTTGTCGGTAATGATTCCGCAGACCGGTGCGATTTGGTGTGAATTATTAGAGGAATTTGGACTCTATGGAAGTAAAACTGTGCCATCAGATTCTGAATTCGAATTTCTAACTCTGAATTTTTTTACCATCGAAATCAGACTTTGAATTTGAAAAGCTGTCTAAAACATCTAAAAATATTCAGTGTGTAAAAATTCAATGTGTCTAAAAATTCATCTGCAAAAAAAAATTCGGCTGCACAAAAAATTCAGCCGCAAAAAAAAATTCGGCTGCAAAAAAAATTCGGCTGAAAAAAAAATTCGGCTGCAAAAAAAATTCGGCTGCAAAACAGCCAGAATATCTGTGCCATCAGGACGATGCAATCGATACCTGGTCTCATCCACCAAACATCCAATCAAGGGAAGCTTTGTTGGTCACGTGACAAGTGCAACACTGGGCAGGAGCGCGCCCAGGATTTTCAATCAGCCATGGAGGCCAGCGGTGACGGCGCTTCGGTGAGTATTTGCCATTTATGTCTGTAAACCACACGTTGCAAATCACCAGAAGTTATGAAGCAACATATGTGGCGAACTTTTAATGATGTGTGGAAATGTTTTCAAAGAAATTACATTTACTGTATGCAATGTTTTACATGCAGAAAATAGTCAAATTGTCTCCTGTTTGATTTTTTTTTAATGTCCATTGAATACTCTAATCTGCGCAGTGCTTGTTGTGGCAAAAAAATTTTTTAACAAACATAACCAGGTCATTGACGGTGGCGCTAGAAACACTATTGCAGGGGGAGGGAACCCGCGCTCCTGAGGCACGTGGCTCTGACGTGAGCTGCCCCACCCCGCGAAAATCTGTGAAAATAGTCAAGTCGTTTGTGCTGCGTTGGTGCTGGTTTGTGCTGATTAAAAGTATCGTTTGTGCAGCTTTAATTTGTAAGATATAATAAAATTATTATGAACAAAAATGGTGTCAATCTGCATTGGTGGTGGGTTGTACTGCCTTTGTTTTTCAGATATTAAATAAATAATTTTAGGAAATACAAAACCTGAACAAAAAATTATATCTTAAAGGCATATTGAATGAGCATATCTGAATTTATGTTTGCTGATGGAAATGCTTTATTTAGTTGTTAGGTCTTGATAATGTATGTATAAACCACAGTTTAAGTGTCATCTTTTCTGCTAATCAAACTATGTCACTTCAATTAAAGTCCAGTAATATTCAGTTGTTTAAAACTATCTTTGAAGTTCTAGTTTCTAATAACATAATTTATTCTTTGTCAATTATGATGACAGGGTCGTCATGATGGTGATGATGATCTTGTGCAGTCAGCCCGGAACCTTCTACATTTATTACGTTCGTCTAATACACAACAAATTGCAGCCAGTGGTGGCGGCACAAGTCAAGATATGAGGTTTTGTATTAAACATTTCATGTACATCAGGGTTATCTTATTTGCATTGTAGATGTATTGATCATCAATAAATATTCTTGGGTGCAATCCTGCAGAGAACAGAGATGGACAGAATCCAGACCATCAGTCCAAGCAGATTTGACCAGGTGAAAATAAGTTTATTTTAAATAAAGCCCTATACATATTTTAACCTGCTATTGATGTGTGCAGCTTTATATTTTGACAGTAAGCGATGGTAGTATTGTCTTTATTGTTTCCTACTAATGTTGCAGACCATTAAATGTACTTTATTAAATCCTGGAATAAAACATCTTATGTTTTGTGTATAAATAGAAAGATCCATTTCACTTAAGGCTAATGTTAAATCTGTTTTTGATATGAAAAAAATTCTGCAGGTCCTTTCCGGGAATGTTTGCTCGGGGCAGAGGGAAGAGGCGCTTACCTGTGGCAAGCCCTGTTCCTGCCAAGAGGCCGAAACCATTGGATCTGACTTTCTATTTGTTGCCAAAGCGATTCGAAAAAACCCCAAACGAGCAGGAGCAAATAGTACATATGCATGCAGGATTGGGCAGAAGGACTGCTCATCTCGATCAAAGTACAACACACAATGAGGTAAAAACATGCACTTTGTTATTTAGGCTAGTTGTATTGTTATTGATGTTTCTGATTAGAGTTTTGACGCTCTTTTTGAGAAGATTACACTTGTATCTGTGTTTTCCTTTCAGTTATGTGATGCCCTCATAGAGTTATTTCCGCAATTGGGAACAGTCACTGGTGGGTGGCTGCTATACAAATCTTCAGGTAGGTCAACAAGTGTTAGTGTTGTTGTGTCAAGTACATATACATGCTGCAGCTAATCTATCATTATGCAATACATTATTTAATATAGTCTAAATAAAACGTTAATAGATATCCTTAATCTCATCTCTGTATATTCATTGTTATTAAGCCTATCTATTTGATCATTTATTTGTTCATGTCTACCTGCAAATTACCCACTGCCATTCATTGTATCTGAAAAAATGTACTGGTAATTAAAAAGTCTGACATATCTTGCTTTTGATGCCTTCTTCAGCCTGGTCTGTTGTCAGACAAGAAGTGTAGTTGCTTTGATGTCACTCATAATAGTCGATATCAAATGAACTGTTGATAGATTACAATCTAATATTCCTCTGCAATATTGCTCTCCTTTCTATAGGTGGATGGGGTAGCCGAAAACTTTGTCTTGTGGCTCCTGAGGATACTGGCTATACAGGCATGATGTTAAAATCTGTAACTCGTGGGTCTACAACTCTCTTCATTGCCCCAATTCAAGAAGAGCTTAGTACGAGCCCCCTGCCACTAACTGATGAAGCATTCAGTACCATGCCAAAATCCAAATGTCAAAAGTGTGAAGTGGTAGTTCCCCTTCCACTCCTCACAGAACATATAAAGACTTGCCATGCCATGGATAAAAGTGACAGTGACCTGACTAATGTGGATACCAGTGAACCTGAAGATATAACATGTAAGTATTCTTAATATTATTCCTTTCTTAATATATTGTAAAACAACAGAAACAGTGAAAAAATAAAACGTTCTTACCTGTAACTTCTCAACGTTTGTCAACAGCAGATATGCAGGAATGTCCTGTCTGCACAAACATGTTTCCTACTGACTTCATTGAGGTACATGCTTCCTCATGTGTGGAAAGGTAACAAATGGCTTTTTATTGTCAATCATTTTTCTGTAATTGCGTTGGTCTTTGTTTTACATGCTGTGCTGTTGTAACACACCTGGTTTTATGAGGGTAGGGCAGAAAAAGAGGTGGTACATGAAAGCATTGTCGGTGAGGAAGAGGAAGCAGCAATGCCTGGACCGTCCAGAACTTCTACAACTGTTACAGATGGTAGGTGCTGATCAGGTTGAGCAGTTGCATAGGGATATTAAGAAAGATGCACAGTTACATTCCAATATTAAATAATGTTTTGGTGTCTTCACGGTCAAGCATAAATAATGAAACAACCATGTTTTTGTTTCATATAAGGCTGGTTAACTGTCCGTGACCCCACCAAGGCCATATCTCAGTGTGCTGAAAGTTCTCTACGGAAGAATGAAAATGCGAATCCCTTGCATCTCACCATGGACATCAGAAGGAGCCCTGCTGACCAGGACATGGCACTTATTTCCTTCTACAAGCGACCTAATGTGGAATGGGGACGGCCACTGAATTGCAAACTTGAAGGTCGCTCCAGCGAGAAGTTACAGTTGTCCAAAATTAACTAACGTATTTGCTCTGTCTTTATTCCTCAAACTTTACATTGTGTTACAGGAGACACCGCTATTGGAGAGGGCGTAACGCGGTTTGTTTTTTCTACATGCATGGAAAAGCTGAGGTCAGGGTTTTCCATCAACTTTGGTATGTATATAATCACATCCTTCATGCTATATGTTGCTAAATGCTATGTTCATTTATAATGTATATCACTAAAGCGAGTACACCCCTGACATTTCAGTAAATATTAAATTGTATTTTTTGATGGGACAACACCATGGCGATGCCTGTTCTGAGTGGATCCTGTCCTGTTAGAAGATTTACATGGCCATACAAGCTGAACACTGACGACTTTACTTTGTCTCAAAGTTTCATCTCTTCAGTTAATATTTATAGAAATGTTTGGGGTGTACTCACTTTTTTGAGATACTGTATAACCATATTCTTTAAATATTTGTATATTTAGACGAGGTTTATGTTTGGGTTTTTTTTGTAAATGTATAATGCCTGTTTGGGTAGGTAGGGTTTCAAGTGCATCACAAAACTGAAATTAATTTTCTGACAACCATTCATTACTACGATCATACCTAGTAGCAAGTAAGGGCAATATCAACATGCTTGTCTCTGTACTCTGTCGTGAGCCTATGACTTTTTTATTGTTGTTAATGCATGTCTTTAAATATCTTTGACAGCCAACTCAAATCTTACACGGCTTTTTGAAGGCGAGCCTGACCATTTAGTCCCATCAGCTTCTCACTTTCTCGTGGAAAGTGATTTGTTCATGGTGGCAGGTAGAATGGTAGGCCACTCCTTTCTTCATGGAGGACCACGCCTGTCTGGACTCAGCCCTGCTGTTGTTCATGTTCTGCTTGGTGGAAGTCCTGAAACTGCAACTGTTACACTTCAGGACTGTCCAGACCTCGACATCAGACAAACAATCAGGCTTGTATGTTTGATTAAAAACTTTTTGTTTTCATTCATGAATGTGTTATGTGCAATGAGCACCCTTTCATTGACCATCGTCTTTGATGAGTGACGTTTACATGTGGCTCATTGTCTTGAAGCTTGAAGAGGGATCTACATTGTCAGATAAGGAGAAACAAAGTGTCCAGGACCTGGCCTATGCATGGGACCTTCCTGCACTAACTGACAGTAACAGGAGATGGCTTTTTGAGAAGCTATTGATCCATGCCGTGAGTTAATTTTTTATTTATATTTTTTAAATCTTATGAGCAACGCTTGGTTATAAATGCACATCACAAATTTCCTAAATAAAAGAAAAAAATGTCTGAAAAAAGAATTCCTGCACTTTTCCCTCATTTATTCTCAAGTTCAAAAACTGACTTGAAATGTATCCTTTCTATGTGACAAGTTATTTTACATACACATAAAACTGTATTCTGGCAAATCTGCATAACAGCCTATGATTATTTCTTTTTATCAGAGACATGCAGCATAAATGTATTTAAATAAAATTATTATACATTTCAGTCAAGATTGCGTTTAAAGGAATTCTGACTTTGATTTTCTCTGCCTTATTACTATTAACAGGTGATAGGACGAGTCACAAGGCAGATTAAGCAGCTAAGACGAGGTATCAAAGAAACCCCAATGTGGACCCTGATGACCCAAAGACCTGACACGGTGGCTTTGATGTTTCCCAAAGATGGGGCGGGGAATGTCAGCGCTGAGGTGAAGAACATGAACTCACTCACTCATTCACACAATAACACAAAGGTAACTTAATGTGGTCATAGTACCTTAGTGGGGTACACACAGAGGCTTCTTAAATTTGAAGAGACTTATTTCTTACAGACCCCTCCAGTGTGGTAGCTGGTGGTAAATTTCACAGGCTGACTCTTCATTCTTCCTTTTCAGTCAGTGTAAACTTAATTTAAATGCAGAAACCACATCACCCTAACCCACAACAATCTTGCCTTTTTTAGGTCGAGAGAGGCCCCTAGTGATGAAAATGATCTTTTAAACAGATAGAGTGCACTTATCCAGAAGACATTTTATGAACTTATTCATTACTCCCTTCAAGAAAATGAATGTGTTTTGGGGCTGGTTTACTTGAAATGACTAAAAGTAAACTAACTAAAACCAACCTCAGGTAGATCTTCAGCAACACGTGAATCCATTTTTCAATGATTTTCAGAATTGTGCCACAAATTGCAACATAAACTTTGCTTTTTTAAGCTCTTGGTTGGAAAGATGAAAAATCGGGACAAAAACAGTGACATAATCTTTACACAGGTAACCCACCTTAAACAGATGGCCATGTGTCTGTCTGATGATCTCTGTCTTGAGCTTCAGGTTGTGGGCATGATTCACATTTTTGGGAGAGATGTGCTGGTATTTTGTGTCTTCCAACAAAGAACCACAAATTGGAAAAAGAGTACGAGTTCAAGAATGATAAATGATCAGTTATCATGCTATTTTTTCAATGCAGGTTCTTCTTCAGCGGATCACATGGCCTCAAGACGACAGTGACGATGAGGATGATTGCTCAATTAAAGCAAAATGCCGCATGTCGGGCTATGTACGACAGTTCATAGCCAATGGTAGGTTTAAGGCCTCCTCATGCTACCAATGTGTGAGTGTGCGCAGAGTACACGTGATCATAATCTATTTTACTCTACTCTATAGCAGCTGCAAGTGAATTAAACGACCTGGTCAAGTTCTGGACTGGATGGGAGGTTCTGCCACAAAATCTCACCATCCAAATCATCAGTGGCAGATACCCCACGGCCTCCACCTGCTTTGAGACCTTGCGCATCCCAGGACATTATACAGACTACAATTCTTTTAAAAATGACATCCTGGCATGCATTGCCACTTGCCATACGGGATTTGGTCTTGTGTGAGTGACAATATGGGGCCTGTATTTAGGGAAAGTGAAAAGTTCGTTTCCAAGCCTAAATGACATGTTTTAGAGCTCTGGATGTCTGGATAGGTTTTTCATTCATACAATCCAAATTTGACAATGGTTCAATTTCTGAGACAGCTTGTTTGTCCAAAGTAATGTTGATGTTCGTTAATTGTTCAAATAAATTTGACTGCATAGATCCCACTTCCAAGACTTGACTGAATTGTTGCATTTGTTACAACAGCAACCCACCGATTCTCTGAACCATGCACTATGAGATTCCTTGCCCTTCTTACTCTAGTTTGACGTATGCAATGTTCCAAATATTCAAGTTATAAAGTGAACACTGATTTTATTTCCATATTACACAATTTAAAGTCTTTGTTACATTGTTACAACACTCAAGCTACAACATACAAAACTCAGAACTGATTCTATGATTGATTCCTTCAGACATGAAGGAATTGCTCACAAAATTGAACAGCAGCAATGTAAATGTCACTGCCAAAGCACTGGGATGCAGCTCTTGGGTGAACTGCAGCTCTTAAAGCTGCCATTTGTCCATCAGTCAGTGGGCATCCTGTGTGTGGAACAACGATGCTCGAGTGGTCATCATCAGGAAGTCCACTGTTTTCCCAGTCAATGTCAGGAATATCCAGGCCCTACAGATGGAGACAATTTTAATTGAAATACGATGTGCCGTGGGCTTCAAATTAAACACGTTCAACATGTGAACCACATTATTCATTTAAATCACATCTGCATTATCCTGCTGGCTGAAGGGGGTCCAGCTATTGACCAAACAATGGCGGGAACATTTATGCACCAAGATGATTCTAGTACAATTTGAAAGGAAACCAACATTTTGAGAATCACTTAGGTTCTTTAGACACAGTTGATGGTCTCATTAAAAATGTGTTAAAATTTGATAGTGCATTCCAGTTTATGCAATGTTACCAGTCAAATTTGGATAATAGACATGTTTAGGATTCAGAAAAAAGGAAGGGCTACGCCAGCAGCCTTCATGTACCTCTGTGTTCTCTGGTCCTGCAACTGGAGAATGTGTGCGGCCCAGCTCCCACAGCTGGGTAGGGCTCATGTGGCATTCTGTTCTCAGTGGGTGATTGTCCCAACCACTGCGAAAAGTATCGAGGTCATCCTGCAGGCGTGGGAGGAACACGAAGTGGCAGCAGAAGAGGTGTGCATCGTTGGCGATGCTGAGGAAGCCGTCTTCTTCCAGGTAGTGGAGAACATCATAGTAGATGCAAGTTACGGCTGTCCACAGGTCTCTCCACAGACGCTCAATCCTGGAAAATTTGCATTAAACCTGTAAACCTTTGTATTTACACATAACCCATTATGTTCAGAATTATATTTGTTTTATGCATAGGTCCTGCATGCTATTAAACCTTGCACATGACATAAATATGAGCACACATACCATCCTGATGACAGTTGTAAGCCAACACATTACCATCTCATGACATCAGTGAGGTGGAAACTTGTAATAGTCAGTATTCTACTGAACATACCGTTGGTTGTGAACACTCTTCCCAGATATGAAGCTGCCCCTTCCAGTGCCCCGGACTGTGAACATCAAGCGAGCAACATCCACGTTTTCCACTCCTTGATCTCCACGTACTCTGACACAAAACATTTTAAAATATATGTATGGAAAGTTAGTTACAGTTAATCAGTTAACCAAAATATTATATCAGTGATAACAGCACCTGAGAGAAGAATTCTGAAAAAGGCATTTTTAAAATTGTTCTTGCCATGTGCTTATCGTTGACCTGGTGTCCCTCCATTCCAACTTACCTCTTGGATACATAGTTCTGACTGAGCAATCAGTAGTGGTAATTCTGAATTCTTCCTAAGACCAGTAAGTAAACATCTTTGCAACAAGTGATAATTTTTGTGAAACAAGGCAAGTTTAAATAGTTGTGTAAGCAAACCTGTTTTAATTTTTCACACCAACAAGACTTGCCTACCAGAGAAATACATACATTATATAAAATATGAAAGTGGAAGTAGTATCCAGATTTAAATTATTCTTCAAAGTAAGTTTTTATTACAATGATACCGCTTGGAATGGAATCTTTAAGAACAGTAATTGAATAAATATTGCTACTTTCCACCATAGGTAGTGCTTGTGTAAAATCTGTCATGAAATATAAATTTACCTGAGAGGAAAACCAAACTTCTCAACAGATTCTTGGAAGAATGCCAGGGTGGTTGATGCAAGGTTGTTGGAAGCTGCACCAAGATACATTATCTGCAGCACAAATTAAATTACACATCTATGAAACACTCAAGTATTTAATATTTCTAAGAAATTTCTAAGAAATGGGTGCACTTTGTCCAAATGATTGTGCTAACCTTGCGGGAAAAACCGTCAATGCCTCCAAAGACAACAATGTTGTAGCTGAAAGAGAAACAATTTTTCAATTGTACATAACATACCAAGTAAGACAAACTATTTAACTGTTGGAGTGTCATTTTAGGAGGTTAGTTTATGTTACATAAAGTAACATGAAACAAGCAGTATACAAAAATGTTTCATTCTGCATACTAATAACTCCATGCTTTGAAAACAATATTATCCAAAACATTACTGAAGACGTTACCGAATCAATTTATGATTTGTATCGATGTGCATCAACGACTGGGGTCCTGGAACTGAGTAGGTCCGTCGAGCAATACATCCAATACGGACCATTCGGTTTATGACACCAGTAGTGTCGACTCGGTGCATGCAGGCTCTGACACGGTTATACTGCACCCTCAGTCCTCTGGCTTGCAGGAGGCCCTTCATCATTCGATATCCAGAGTTAGGCTGCCTGGATTTAATCTCCCTCACACACTGGTCTAACTCTTCATCTGTTATGGTGCTGTAGAGGGCCTTTACTGAGAGATTAAACTCAGCCATGCGTCTGTATATTGTGCGTTTGGACATCCCCAAAAGTCTGGCTATACATGGGACAGACAGGTTAAGTTCCAGAAGTTTGCTAAGGTGATCTGGGGAGACGACCATCCGTTGGCGCCCAGTTGGTCCTTGCTCAAACTGCACAACTGCAATGTGTTGGTCCCTTTCCTCTTTTTTGGAATTTATGAGACTGTGTAGCTCTGTCAGTGCATCTAATATCGCTGGACAAACAGTTACTTGGCTGGACACAGCATTCAAAAACACAAGTTCTTGGGTGCAAGTGAACTCTAAGAAGTCCACGTCCACAGGCATGCGTCCAAGAATATGTTCCAATCGAGAACGAAGTCTTTGTAAAAGATAATCTAGCAAGTGTTCCTAGGAGAGAAAAGCAAAACAGAAAATTACTAATAGAAAAGCAAATCAAAGATTGTAATACATTGTGTTTAGAAATTGTGATTTGTAATGATTACTGCTTCATCAGATTAAGTAACAATTCAAATTCTGATGCCGGCCATAAAATGATGAACTTTTGTTATACCACGGCATGAAAGAAAAGGCAAACCCTGCTGCTATCACCATTCAGCCCTTACTCGGTTACCTCCTGATCACAGGACATCATTCTATGGGCATAGTCTGTTCTTTGAATTTTTCCCATCTCTTCATTTATAACTAGGGATGAGCGTTTTGAGTGATTTTAATATTGATTACTTGCTTTACATCATGAATGAGTATAGTTTATTTCCGAGAGGTAAGTGTCCTACCATTAACATTGGTTCCACTAGTACAGGGGATGGCAACCTTCAACACTCTTTGCACTGCTATTGTTGCATAATGACATTACAGTTCATGTGTGATGCCAAAGCTGCACAAACGATACTTTTAATCAGCACAAACCAGCACCAACGCAGCACAAACGACTTGACTATTTTCACAGATTTTCGCGGGGTGGGGCAGCTCACGTCAGAGCCACGTGCCTCAGGAGCGCGGGTTCCCTCCCCCTGCAATAGTGTTTCTAGCGCCACCGTCAATGACCTGGTTATGTTTGTTAAAGAAATTTTTTGCCACAACAAGCACTGCGCAGATTAGAGTATTCAATGGACATTAAAAAAAAATCAAACAGGAGACAATTTGACTATTTTCTGCATGTAAAACATTGCATACAGTAAATGTAATTTCTTTGAAAACATTTCCACACATCATTAAAAGTTCGCCACATATGTTGCTTCATAACTTCTGGTGATTTGCAACGTGTGGTTTACAGACATAAATGGCAAATACTCACCGAAGCGCCGTCACCGCTGGCCTCCATGGCTGATTGAAAATCCTGGGCGCGCTCCTGCCCAGTGTTGCACTTGTCACGTGACCAACAAAGCTTCCCTTGATTGGATGTTTGGTGGATGAGACCAGGTATCGATTGCATCGTCCTGATGGCACAGATATTCTGGCTGTTTTGCAGCCGAATTTTTTTTGCAGCCGAATTTTTTTTTCAGCCGAATTTTTTTTGCAGCCGAATTTTTTTTTGCGGCTGAATTTTTTGTGCAGCCGAATTTTTTTTTGCAGATGAATTTTTAGACACATTGAATTTTTACACACTGAATATTTTTAGATGTTTTAGACAGCTTTTCAAATTCAAAGTCTGATTTCGATGGTAAAAAAATTCAGAGTTAGAAATTCGAATTCAGAATCTGATGGCACAGTTTTACTTCCATAGGACTCGTGCTGTCCGAAAGAATGAGGAATCAGACATAGCCGTCTATTGATGTCAGGAAATGAAGGCGATTCATTAATCATCCTGAGGCCAGCGTCAGCAGCCATTATTATTTAACTACTTCCAGCAATCACAACCAGTATTAGTGCGAAACAACACTGGAGCACGTTTCTACTACAATGACAGTTTCAAATTAATCAATCAAGCAAGGGAAACATACATGTAACAACAGTCTGACTAAAAAAAAAAAATAAGTGCACTTAGTGATGGAATCCTGGCAGTTTGGTTATGAACAGACATTTGTTCGTTTTATTGCAAGCCACATTGGCCTGACTGGAGTCTAGTTATATAGTTTCAGGAGTACATTATGTACTCCTGAAATTCTATACAAATGTTATCATAACCTTTAAGTATATATATTCCCTTTGTCTTAGAGCAGTACATTTAACACAAAAATACACCATTTTCATGGGTTGTTTTTTTTTTTTTAAACAGTATGCTTACTTTAATGATGTTCCCTGCTGCAAATTACAGTGAAAACTCCAAAAAACCACATCCACCATCTTTCAGTATGCTCCAGATATGCTACAATTACTACAATGATGTAATTTCCTGTGAATACACTTTGAATTGCTGTTACTTTTCTTTCATTCATTGTCACAGTCTCACTAAGCTAACTACAGAGCAAGAGACTGATTAGGGGGAAGCTTTTCCCATCAGGATCTACAACTCCTGCTTAACCTCTGCCTGAAAGCACCACTATTGACAGCATGATGGGAAACATAGATTCAGTCTGACTGGCAGACCACTGATTCAGTTTTATAAGCCCTCGGCAGCAAACTTCTCAATGCAGTCAAACATGTCATTACCTGAGTTCTGAGAAGCAGGTGTGTACTCCCCGTCACGCCTTTTCCTTTTTATACTCTGCCTCGTTCTCTGATCGTTGCATGCCTCATGGCAACATTAGAGCCTTGCCAACCGGACAAGGGTGTCGATCTCACTTCCTGAAGCGATCAAAATCGAACAGGAAATGGTATTTTTCATCAATGGGGGTTTGAAAATAATGCAATAGAAGATCTTTTGTCTTAAATTCTGTTCTTTTCTGCGGGATCCATTGAATTCATTAAGTGGCAGAAACAACCTCGTGAAAATCCGACTGTAGGTGTTGAAAGCTCCCGAGACTGATGCGATATTCCACATGTTGAGCATTACACCAGATGGGATCATACTACTTCCTGTGAGGGAATATACAGTGAACAGACAGCAGCACCTTTATCGTACCATCTGTGCGGGGGTCAGAAGCATTACGATAGTGTGAGTCGCACGTGGGAAACTGAGCAGTGGCAGGAACAAGAGCAGAACCAGCAGACATGGAAGTGATTCAACAGTGCTGAGAGATGGATAACAAAGACTTCTGTTCTTTTTTGTTCTCCCGTTAAGCCTGACACACTCGTGTCTACTGCACAGCTGCCAACTCATTTCTGTGGCAATGCTGCAGGCTTTTTGTTAAAGCCACACAAAGATGAAGGTGACACTGTAGAGTCGCCTCTTCAATCAGAACCATCATTATTACCAAAGAGCTGAGACAGAAGGAAGAGACAAATAATGCCCCCCCCCCCCCCCCCCCCCCCCCTTTTGTCTGATTGAATTGCTTCTGTACTGCCTCACACTGACACATCATCATCATAATAGATGTCCAAGTATACAGAGGATAACTGTACTTATAGGATGCCCTTTTTGTCCCAACCAGGGCTCAATCTCTGGTCAGCCAACACTTCAAGGTCCAAACTTGATTTATTCGTAGGTAGCTTGTCGACTTTCAGTGCAGTCTGTGCATTTGAAATACCGCGCAAGTGGTTTTAAGCATTGTTACACATGTTCAACTATCATCATCATCACGTTACAGAAAGGAGAAGACGCAGGGTCAAATAAAATGCAGGAAAACCAACGATTTCTTAAGACTACAAATGATGGAAACGTCCAGAGTTCAGGAGTTCTGAAACATAAAAGAAATAAAAATTAAGAAAAGTTACTCCACTTCTCTTGGAAACAATTCAACTCACAACTGAGAACAAGTGAGCATTCAGCCTCTCATTCTCTCGACACTCCTTGACACTTATTGATTCACTAAATTAACGAGCCTGGATTAAAGGTTCAAGCAGATATACACTACACTCTTCCTCGTGATAGCAACATGGCCTCCCCGTGTTTCCTCAACACGCTTTATTAAAACCCGAAGCTTGGTTGTACCTGCAGGCCTCAGTGCGGCTGGTTCAGAGGTAACCGAGCCCATGACCGGGCGCCGCGTGAGTCAAATATGATCCGACAAGACCCAAAGCTCCAGGGTCAAAGCCACAGCGAGGAGCCCTCGCCCCCAGGAGGGGAGGCCTTGTTGCTGCCTTGGCCTGTCGATATTCTCCAGTTTGAGCAACAAATCCTAATGAGGCTGCTCTGTGTGTGTGCGAAGCAAAACACCTGCCTACAATCCTCCAGCACTCACAAAAACAACAGCAAACGAGGCGAAGGAAGCCTGAGGTGGTGCTCACGCTCATGGTGCAATTCCCTAATCCTGAGCTGGTTCATATGGTTGCTTCACGGGACATTTTTTTTTAACAAGGTTGTACACAAAACACATGTGGACCGCTGTTCTGATGTTGACAAAGCCTCCTGAGCTAAATGCTGCATAATGCATAATAATCCCCGGCAGTTTACAAAACACACAAAGCTATAAAGAGTTCTACCAAGCAAATCAGTCACGATCCCCAATCATATCCTCCCTGTGGTCTGAGATCCCAAATTTCGACGAGACTGCATCACAGCTTGAATTGAACATAATGTACGCAGTAATGCTCAATATTGCAACAACAACACGATTCGAGAAAAATACAAATGCTTAAATATGTGAGGTTAGTTTCTTCGTGCTTTGAATTTTGTCCATCTTGCTCCACCAGTTGTGACCAATTCATTTTCACTTGATTTTCGTACTTCCTACTTCTGCTCTGTGGCCACCAGGTATGAAACAATTACAGCTGTCAATCACTTGGGACCATGATGTGGGAATACTTACAGGATGGTGTATCTAGTAGAGTCCTGCAAAGATTTATAGGGTTTTCTCAGAAAAAAAAAAGACTTGGAAGGGAAGCTTGTTGCGCCAACTCCTGAAAGTCGTCCATGTAATTCCTAGTGGCATCTTCAAATGATGAATGGTACAGCATGCATGACTTTCCAAAAATATTTCCTTCACTAGACCACGGGACTTTTGTCCGTCTCACCTGAATGAGCAAGTGTACAAAAGACGGCAGCGTCTCGGCTTCAAGCCTTTTTTGGTTCTGTTCGCATGACAATGTTATAACTGGTATTTTTGACCGGCTGCATCCGTTTTTAAAGGAATTCAAACTGAGGGCCCAAACCCTCGTTGTTTTCTTACAAAGATTCTTTTCATTGTTGCACAACAGAGATGTGGAAAGTTTTTGCAATCCAAATTTGAGAAATGATTGCACAATTTTCCTGTGTAGTCGTTCTGAGGGCAGCGTACCCATTTCTGAAAGGCACACGGTGGGATGCAGACATAGCGACATCAAAATACGTTTAAGATTAACTTAACCACAATAGTCAAAAAATTAGAAGGCTTTCTGTCACTGATTAAATTACTGACTGCAGATCTTTTGTGGCGACTCTTTCAGACAAAATGACAGACAACAACTAAGTTGAGCACAGCCACAACTATGAGATGATCTTTTTAAACTTCTCCACGTTACCGACAAGGTCATAGGTAGGAATATCCAACTCTCCAATTTAGAGCACTTCAGTATATATATTTATCCTGTATGTCTTTTACATTTACCAAAAATCTGTTGAAAGCCATACAACTGGTCAAAATCAGATGTATTTTACAAAGTGTAGGTAAAAACTCGTAAAAACTGATATTTAAAATGAAAGTTGAGCAATCTGGTTCAGACTTCTTACACATCAAGAAACATTGTCCAACAATATGTGTTATTTGCCAAAGTAATCGCCAATAAATATGACTAAGTTGATGCATTCAAGTTAAAATGTCAACCAGCTGTACTGATTCACTGAGAGATGCTTTGTCAAAGCAAAAGTTTATTTGATCAGAAGCATCAAGGAGAACTGTAATTTTTTTGAAATTCCAGAATTTCTTTAGAAACTAGACCGATTCAAATTATTTCAACTGAGAACTGTCATTTTTAAACCATTTTTAGTTTGGAAGAAACAGGAAAAATGCTAAAGTCACCGAAAATAGTCTTAATATAAGAATTAAATGTACTGTTACCTGAATGAATGAGAATATTTACTGTGCAAGCTGTTGAATGTTTCACAAGTCTGACGATGTAGTGATTTCAACCATAATCCAAACTTTTCAACAGTTCTAAACATATAAAACCAGCTAGAATCAGGCTGATTTACATGGTCGTACACGTCAAATGTCAAAATGCGACCTCAGTTTGGATGTCGAGAGGAAGTGAGGAAATCATATATAGGCCTCCTTCAACAAAAATACAAACTTGATTATAATGTTGCAACAGTGACATGTTACGCATAGCGCATGGCAATTTGACTTCAGATGGGTCTGTGGGATTTTAACCATTTCTGACAAGAAATACTGGCCATAAATGTCAATATCAAGCAAGGTAAAGCATCCATCTGTGCTTGATCTTCCTAAAAATTCAATACAGACCAAACAGCAGGGCGGAAAAAGCCTGTGACGTTCAAAGACATTCCCAAGTTCGTGATGTGTCCTGAGGGTCAATCCACCTGAAGCACTTGAATTCATTTTCGGCTTTCTGCGCCCGGTTCTTCCCCTCAGCAAACGTAGCAAAGCTTGGTTTAAAAGTCAAATCCTCATGTATTACAATGATACACTCTGACAAGTCTATTGAGCACAGTTGACCTTTTTTTTTCTTCCAGAGGGGAGGAGAATAAAATAGTGGGACTAACGTGGAACACCTGTTCCTTTTCGGCGTCCGTCAGTATATCAAATACACAAACAGTGACAGCTGTGGTGCGGGCCAGCGATACTGCAGGAGGACAGAGATCAGGGGCCTTGTTTCTGGGAGCTATACTTCCTACATGAGGTCAAAAAGCTACAAGCAGAGTGCAGTGGCCAGGGTCTGTAATATTTCACATGTGCTTTTTTTGAGGAACGGCAGACGCTATCGATTTCTTTAATCTGGAGCGCGGGAAGTTAAAGGAGAAGCCGCCTATCGGGCAGGCTGCTTTCAATTACAAGCTCCATAAAGACACCGAGATAGGAGCCGATGTGATGGACGGCCTGCGAGACGCCATGAAAGGATCCGCGGCTCGGGTCTGCTCAGGCTCAAGTTGGCCGGGCGCGATGGTCCACATGCCAGACACACCCAAGACCCAAGGCTGCCTCCCATCAAACAAGAGGGAGTACTGACGGAGGAGGAAGAGCGATCGGGCTGGGGTTGGGGATACTTCCATTTGTCTTAGGTTAACACATTCAACATCAAGAAAAAACAGTCAGACGTCTATTGGAAACAACACTGCAGGAAAAGACTAAAAGACAATGTGTCGTCCTGTGTAGAAGCATTTCATATGGAATGATTTAAAGCTTGTGTCTTCTATTTTATCTGATGGATGGATGGATGGATAGATAGACACTGTCACACCTCGTTCTGAGATCAATACAATACCTTCACCGTCCAATGAAAGCAATTTTAGCTTTGGATCCATGTCTCATCTTTTCCAAATTCAATAAATGAAACCAAATGAGAAGAAAAAAACAATATTGCACGCATGCTCACTTCTTCTCAATAGATTGAGCAACCTCCGTGCCTGTCCCATGGAGGAGGTTGGTATAAACAAATCATCAGTCATCAGAGTTCATCAGATGAGTAAAGCATAAAAAACAGTTTTCAGTTAACAGCTAATCTTCAGTCTCACTTGGACATCGGGTTTTCATCTGACTCATTTGTCCTCCTGACCTTCTTGGCGATGGAACCCATCCACAAGGGCAGAAGAGGTGAAGTTGCAGCACACACCAGGCCTTTTGAAAAGTTTTTTGTTTTTTTTATATTTCCAGGACTGGATTCAAAAATGACACAAGCTTCCCTGAATTGAAAGTGCAATAACCATAAAACCCACACAATGACATTGTGTTTCTTGCGAAAGTTTATTTCCCTACAGAGGACACAACTATCCTCTGTCAGAGTGTAAATCACTCACAGATTTCAAATTAGCGTCTAAACTTACAGTGAAGTCCAGTGCAAAAGCGGGGGTTTAATATTAGACCGTACACAGGACTGTAAAAACTAATGTGTGATTCTATAACTATGTGAAAATATTTTATTTCTAATGCATTTTCACTTAAAACATTGGCGTGAAAACAAGGCCTAAGATTTTAACCAAAGAGAAAACGGGATAAGTTTCTACACCAAAATCTTTTGAACCAAGGTTTTCTGGTTTGGCGAAAAAAAAAAAATGTATATGGGTTTGTATTGGAAATTTTAACACAGGCTATCTGGATTGCTGGTTACCCACCTCTAAGCTTATCCCTCAATGGCATCAAACTGAAAAATAAAACTCCAAACAACTAAACAGCAGAAATATTGATTTATAATCTTTGGCTGGCAGAAGATACGACAGTGAAAGTGATTGTGTCCCACAGAGGCCAACTAAGTCAACTGATGGTGATAGATTGTCCTTCATGTGGAGACTGATGGGAGGATCTCACAGACTCCTCTGTCTGCTACGAAGAACCCAACTTTGAAATATGAATCTTGGCTCGGATTTCATCCTCGGTGAGAGAAAAAACATTTATCTCAGATAAATCTAAATCCATGTCCTTGACGGGCTTTATAACGGACGGCTTTGTCTGCTCTGAGCCGGGACAGCGTCTCCCTCTGATACGTTCGGCGGCTCCGGCCCGAACAGCCGGCCTGTCGGCACCGAGAGGAACAAATCCTACGCTGTGTGGAGACATCAAACCGCTACAAAGACAGACAGCGATTAGGCACGCCGGTGCCGCGGCGGTCCGGGAGACCCACCAGCGGTCTCCATCCCTCGGCTCCACATCAAAGCCGCCAGTGCAACAGTTTGAATTATAGAGAGCAAGTGTGCAGTCATGCCCCCCCCCGGTGGCATCCAGCTCACAGCCTGATTAACCCCTGTGCTGCCCTGAGGTGGGGGGAAGATAGTGCAGCTCCTCATGATGCTATATGAATTACAACGCCAACAACTGCGCATCGGCAGCGGGACAAAAGGTCGGGCGTGTCAACGGGGCGCTTGATGGCTCAATCTCTTAAATCCGACAACCAATCCGAGAAAATGTGCAGCGAAGCGTCCAGCAGGTTTCACCTCTGACTCACGATGTGTGTGACGATTATGCGAGATGGAAACGGAGCCAAAACGTCCAGCCACCTGTCTCGTCATCTCTCAGCCTTGCCGTCTTGTAGAATAGAAGAATTCGATACGGTGCTCGTCACACAACTTCAGATATATTCGCAAATAAATGCAGGTGAACAATCCTTTGGTAAAACACGCTTTTGCAGTATAATTCAATATATTGACTCAATAATAAGTTCATCTGTTCCTTTTCAAATTATTCCTTTCTGGTGACTGATGAATGCTTTGCTAAATGACTCACGAGCTTCACCTAACACCTGATCTTGTGACACTGAAGAACCCTCTAAAATTATACTTCGATATTTTAAATACACGCAGGAGAAAAGCCTGAATCGAGGATCAGACGTCCGCTATACTTAATGTTGTGTAAGACCTACTTTTGTTAACTGGCTTTATAAACTAGCTATTCACTACATTACTTAGAACCTCTTCTTTGGTTTCCTTTTAACCACATACATTGAAATGCCACAGCAGCGCATGACCTACGTTAAATAAGAAGAATCTTATTACATAATATGAATAAAATTAATAAAATGCCACAAGTCAGGAGATAAAAAGACAAAATGATAAATTAAGTCAGTCAACAGTGGGGTATTGGTGAGACCTCACTGCTGTTGTACAGTCCGTTATTGATCGGCACAAACAAACGCCTGCTAAAGATTCAAAGCAGCTCAACATTATTCAAGCTATACCTGAAACTAGACATCGTTTTAAAAACTTTTCAACAAAGAAAACGCAAAAAACGACGAGTTTTTAACTCGACAAGTTGTTGCCAAACGTCTGCCTTCACATTCGGTAAAGAACACTGACCGGACAAAAGACACTTTGACAACAGAAGTGTTGCAGCTGAAATGAGTGACAGGAATCAGTGTGAGGAAAAGGGGATCAATAAGAAAACGATGGGGAAACCGTAGAACAAAGACACGCAGATAAGAGAAGACGTCTCGGTGGTTGGATCAAGCCGATAACGGCAAATAGAGACAATGTAAATGTTTCCAAAGTTTAAAGAAACTGCTGGAACGGTGACACAAAGATAGCACTGAGACTGATTCAGAAAGGAAAAGTGGCTCATAAAAAGGCCCACGCCATGGAAAAAAAAAAGAAAAAGAAAAAATAAAAGTGTCCAGATGCAGACGGAGGCCGAAATGAGATGGCAAGCAGCTGTTGTAGCCAGCTGTCCATGCCAGTTGTTCATAAGGGCTTGCAGGCCAGGATGGAGGGATTCAGAGATTTCAGAAAGAGGCGGGGGGGGGGGGGGTATATATAACAAGCAAACGGAGAGGGTGAGGGCAAAGTGGAAAAAGCTGAAAGGAAAGAGGTTAAAAGTGTTCAAACAAGTCGCCACCGCACAGAAAACCTATCAGACAAAAAGTTTCCTGCTCCTTTACCGCACGGAAAGCACCCATATAAATCAGATTATGAACAAGCAAACACCCACAATGCTCCCCTGCATGTAGAAACCTGTGCCATTGAAAGCAATTACAAGGACTGCAGGACTCATGAGTGTGTTTACATGCTGATTGGGAGTTTTTCCTCTTCCGAAACACTAAAATCACACCAGGATGTCCCACAGGAAGCCTTCAGTACACTGTGGAGGGCTGACTGTACACAATAACAAGCATTACAGGGACCCCTGGTGGCTTTTACCGAAGCATACAAGCAACTCCGAGCAGGATGGAGGGACAGAAAGTGAAGGACGAATCTAATTTGCTTATTTATGGCTCTGTAATCCACACTATTACACCGTTAGCGAACATGTGGGCAGCTTTTAGAGCTGGTTGGTCTCGGACACTGATCATTACACTTGCAGAGAGATTTACAGAGTTATATCTTGGTGATCTGACAGGGAATGTATATATATATATATTTTTTTTTTTTAAATGACAAGACGCTACAAGAAGCCCAATATAAACAAAACTGTACAACAACAAAAACATACAAATTCAAAAAGGACAACATGGACAATGTCATGTTTTTTTACTTGATACTTACTGTAAAGTCTTGGAGTTTTCTTTTGTTGTCTCAGGTTTCAATAAGATGACCGCTGCCAAAACTCTGAAAAGAACAAAATGCATTAAACATTATTTATTAGTAGCAGGTGTCATCCGTATATGAAACACTTCCATCGTCTTTTTTCTTAAATTATAAATACATTTACACAGTAAAGAAAACCAGAATAAGACGCTTTCTAGAAAATAGGAAAAAATAAAACCTTTGAAAATCCCAGAACTCTTGGGTGTCTGATTCTCAGCTGAAAATGTTGAATTTAATACAGGTGGACCACTGCGGTGCAATGTGGATTAATGCTATTCTGAAAGCCTCTGAAGAATCGGGGTAAGAAAAGGAGACGGTCTCGTCGCAGTTCTACTGCACTTGTGCATCTCAGCATCTTTCCATGCCCGAGCAGATCCAACGGTAGGATGTCGGATCTCGTGAAACTTCTGTCTGACCTTCATTAGAGCAAACATAACTGGATCAACCCCTCAGAGATGATTTCCATGAAAGGCTACGCACACCGTTTGGAACAACGGGCAGAAACGCGTCAGATCTCTATGGACTGTGGATAAAGAGGTTGGAAAGCACTGGGATAGAAGAAGAAGTACAATGAAATCCAACATCGTGATCGCATGACTCCAACGTCTCAAGCAATCACATTGGACTTTGTTCCGTCTGTGCCAACAAAATCACACACAAATAAAACCATCATCCCCACACTGAAAGCAGAGCGCAAACAGCATGATGTCGCAAAAAGGCTTCTCTGCGAAATCAATACAGCAAAATAAAGTGAAATCTTGGGGAGTTGTCAGCAGGGAAACCTCCCGAGACAGACATTAACGATCTCAACTCAACCCAAGCAAAAACACAGTTGGCAAATAGCATCTTAGCTTTAGCACTGATAGCCTTCTGCAGCCTCCTCGGTTCAACCCCACTGCTCTTTGCCTTCGCGTCACGTTCATATGATGCAGGGAAGCTGTAAGACGTGGATTACTCTGCTAATGCTCGTGAGGGAAACTCTTTCACAACAAACTTAAGGACACAGAGCTTCGTAGACTAGTCTATAGGCACAAGGTTTTAAAGAGCTCTGGACTTTTTCTATCATTTAGCCAACACTATAAACGCACGTCATCTGAGAAACCAGGCAGGACATTTAGAATCGGAAAGCATTCTGTCGAGGCCGTAGCCTGCCTTTGTCCATTGTTGGCAGGGATTTGCTGCAGCCTTCAGCGACGTTTAGGAAAGTGGTTTATAAAAGGAGGGAGGAATGGCTGGATGGACATTACAATGGTGGAAATTCATGCGGAATTGAGCCACAATCTTAACCACTGTGTTGAAATGGTGAGGCTGGTGTCAAATTACAGTCACCCTTGGCTTGTTGGAGGACAGCCGACTCAAAGAAGTTGGGATTTCAGGGAGGAAACTCTTAAAGGTGCAGATGATACAACAACGACTTGTTTCTGGGTTTCATCCTGGACTAGTGGTGACATGTTTTCCCTTTCTTGTCTCCACTGACAGGATTTTTCCATGTTTGCTTTTTATAACCATGATATCTAAAAAATAATAATAACTATTGAGCTTAAAGACAACAAATTGGAGGAAAACCAAAAGGCACACACAGGGAGAACATGCAACCCAATAAAAAGGTGAAAAGCTGTAGGTTGCAGTCTGGAATCCCTCATTGCTATTGTTGATTGTTTTCATGTTTTGAAAAACTGCTGCAACAATAACAACAAGTACTTCAGACAGATGCTGAACTCATAAATAATTTTCAGAAACTCACAATTAAAAAAAGGGAGACCTGAGGATGATGTCAAATTATGAGCCCTAAATACTACAAGTCAGTAAATTCAAACAAAAAGCTTTCCTGGGGCAGACAAAACACAAAGAAGTGGGTTGTAAAGAAATAATTAGAGAAAATAGATGAAAAAACAATCTTGCTTCAGGCAAAGCATGAAGTGAATATGTTAAATACGAGAAAATGATAAAGATGGGACTCAATCAGCCTCAACATCCAGCTGTCTTCCAGCCAAACAGATGTTTACAAACACTCAGATTTGTTTATAGTTTTTGTTATTGTGCGATCAAGGGGCAGGAAACTAAACAAGAAAAAAACAATAACACTGTTTGCGTGTGATTTTAAAGTAAGACGCAGTTTGTTGTTGATTGTTATTTGCACTATTCAAACATTAGACCAGAGTCAGTTTGATCCTGGACCAAACATGTCGTTATCTCTGGGCCTCATGTCAGATCACAGCTGACCACGGAGGCTAACCGGAGCCCCCTCCATCACGGCGGCGGGGGGAGGGAGCTCCACGGCCCCTGCCCGGGAAGCAGGAAGCGGCTCCGGCCGCTGGCTGCAGTTTGCCCTCTTCGGGGAGCTAGCTCCGTTAGCCTGCCTGCTAGCCTGCCCCTGCTAGCGCCGCGGAGCCGCACAGCTGGCCGGACCACAGCGGGTTCCTCCGCGGGTTCCTCCGCGGGTCCCCCCCCCCCCTTCCCTCCAACCTCCCCAAAACGAGAGCCGCATACTCACACGGGCAGCCCGCGGGAGCGGAGGCGCGGCGCCGGGCGAGCAGCCAGCGATTCCCGGGGTTAGATGCTCATGTATCCACCATCCAGGCATCAGGAAGCATGCTGGTGGGCAGCTGCGCACTCACTTCTGTTTGGGAAAGTCGGGGGGGCCGGACAACATAGGGCCCGCGGCCCAACAGCGGCCCGGCGGGAGGTCCGGTCTGGGGCCCGGGCCAAGGAATGCTCAAAAGTTGACATGATGAAATAAAATGAAATGAAATTGGTTCATTATCAATCAAACTTTAAAAGAAAGAAAAGAAAATCATAATAGCAAGGAGGAGATTTGTTTTATTTCAGATACTTAAATCATATGAATTGATGTGTAGCAGAAGCATAGACAGCAGAAACAATATGATGTAGGAATGATACGATGTCCATAAAAAAACTCCCATCTTACCTTACTACATAATATATATATACAATCAGGTTGATATTTTATTCAAACAGAAGTGTATTATTGTCATTTCTGACCTTATAATACACTGAGATGAAATGGGTCATTCAGACACATATGAAAAGTTCTCGACCCTGGGTGGGCTTCAACCACCAACCTTTCGAAAAACAGCCACATGCACTAACCGATTATGCCTCAGAGACATCCAATAATGAAACAGGGCGTGCTCTTTCCTGAGGGCGTGGCCTATGTTTGTCCGACACGATGAACCCGATAAAAACTATGGGGATTAGTGAGATCACTTGTGCTCCTAAAATTATT
Source organism: Blennius ocellaris (assembly GCF_963422515.1). NCBI lineage: Eukaryota > Metazoa > Chordata > Actinopteri > Blenniiformes > Blenniidae > Blennius > Blennius ocellaris. The sequence continues at coordinate 7,933,080 of NC_137667.1, forward strand.
GAGTTATAAGTATTGGCCATCGTAGATCCACGGGAAAAGAAGCATCTCTTAAAAGATAAACTGAAGCTACTTAACAACGGATTGTATTATATAACATATGGTATCTTATAATTAAGGAAAATGTTTGTTTCTTCTGGCGTGCTTTAGCCTGTGTAGTAAAACCTTTAGTAACTGGACCCTTACATACAGTTGGGAAGCCCTTCATAATCCCAACCAAAAATACTCCAGCAGAAGGTTGGATATAGCAGAGCTGGTAGATCCCCTTCTATAAAAAAAAAAAAAAAGGCAAATCGCCCCCCCTGTATATCTAAATATACCCAGCAACATGCTGACATGTCACAGTCTCCTTTGGATGTGATGATATATGATGGGTGCTCTAAGTTGTTGTTGTTGTTTTCAGTAGGCAGTGAAAGAGCTGCTATGTATTGGGGAGGAGTGAACATGAACAGCCACACACATGAAGGAGTCATTTACACATAATATTCACAGGTTTGGGAACAACATATGCTGACACTAAAATTACAGCTTGAATATAAAACCACATAAAGCTTGAATGTAAAGCCACATTCTGAATAGTTTCAAACAGAATTTCTACATAGTGAAAAACTCAATTTCACAAAAACCCCGACACAAAAGAAGAAACTTCCAACACTTTATTAGCACCAGCATCTCTGATGTGTGTTTGGATGCACCTGATGGTTACGTTTGTGTTTGGTCATATGCTATTAGAGCATCATATGATTGCATTCATACCAGGGCTGCATAATATACAAATACAGTATTACAAATCTATTATTATTGGAATGACTGAAATGCAATGAATTGTGTGTCCATGTGCTATATGCATTTTTGCCCTGTAAGTTCAAATTGATATAATTAAAAACAAAGTTTGATTAATTGCTTAATTTGCAAAAACTATTTAAAAATCTCAAACGGAAGTGGCTACTGAGCTCAGATCTCAGGAATGTAATGTAAAACCTGTATTCTCCATCCAATTAGTGAAATAGTCCTTGTGCTGAAGAGTCCAACTGCTCTCAGACATAACATCTAGTTGTATTAATGACAGTGAACATGACAGATCATTTGCCCTTTTCCTCTAATAATGTTAGATAATATTTCCAGGATCTTAATTTATATATGACTCCTTTCAGCCCACATATTTTCAAAAAGGATATATAACTTATTGAAGTAAAGCAAAGCAAAACTAAATTCTGCAGGTATTTTAAGAAGCATGGTTTCATAAACAAAAACTGCCTAAGAAAAATGAACTTCTAAGAAGAAGAAGAAGAAGAAGAGGCTTTATTGTTAATATATAGACATAAAATGAAAGTTTGTTTGGCAGCAATTCTCATAGCAGCTTTAATATCACAGTCACATAAATAAAAAAAAATGCAGTCGCAGAGAATCATGGATAATGTGTTGTGGAATTTGAAATAAATGTCGGACTAAATATTCCCGGTGCTGAAGGTGCTAAACTGCTAAACTTAGAAATATTGTGAGAATAACCAAGCGTTTTTTAACCAATAATACGGAGGTCTTTAAACTCCTGTAGCATGCAGCTTAAAGCGAAGAACAAAACCTTATTGTGAAGGGAATCGTGAATAGCTGAGTACCTGGAGACAGCGGAGTCGTTTAAAAGGCCTGTTTCTTCCTTCCTGACAGCACGTCAGGGTCTGTTCATAAACACCTTTCACTCTCTCACCTTGCTTCATGCTCTTGACCTCCGTGCAATTAAGCGCGTCCCAGCTCTCGATGCTCTGCTCTCCCTTTGTTTCTCGGCTGAGTCGCACTCATAACAGTGTCGTCATGCAAGGTCACACATCGACTCAGACTCTGGAGGTTTAACTGAAATGATAAAGGCGGATATGGAGCGCAGTTATTACAAAAGTGTATAACTCCTCTGCGGCATACAAAGCACACAGAGGCACATATGCGTGATTGCGAGGAGGGCTCGTCATACAATAAAATTATAGGCACCCCTGCCTATAAACACAAAAGGGCTTTGGGTTGATAGAGTTAAATTAAATTATATGGGTTATATTTTCAAAAGCTCAAGTGCACTTCTAGCAATCTATTTATTAGGGCTCCTAAAACTGATCCTGTTTAGGGCCCCAAAATCTCCTACGTATAGAAATAACATATAAAGAAATAAATTTGACTTATAAAACCTGGAAAGCAAATTTCCATGTTTTCAAATGATATTTGTTGCAGCCAATGATATACTAAAGGCTAATAACAGATATTGTGCTGATACTATTGGAATATTTTGCCATTTTTAAAGTAAAAAAACCCATAATGTAAATGAAATGGTCAAATTAAAATAACAACAATAGTTGACAATGTTAAAAAAATGACATATTCTCAAAAAATTTTAATGACAACTATACCATTTGTGATTTTTGACAAGAAAACTACAAAAGAACGCTGAAAAGAAATCTTTCAGAATTACAATCCTGTTGGTGTATTATTACTTTATAGACTGCAGTTATAAGACTTTCAAACTTGTTTTAATGATCGTCCAGTTAGGAAAGAAAAATAGTTGTGCTTCGCCAATACCACGAACATTTACTAACGTGTACCACACCATCATTTACATATGTGGAGACGTTTTTTTACATGCAGCAGACGCAGCAGACTGGGTGATGAAAAAAAACATTAAAAAAAAAGCGAAGATGTTTTATAGATTTTTCTATTACGAAAAGAGACGTCTCCAGGTGATATTGACATTATAAGAAACACTAAGAAGACTTGTGGTGGCTGTGCTTGGATCAGATGATCATGTAAGGAAATTAGCGACAGGATTATATCAGCTCCTGCAAACCAAGGGCCCGTTTACACCTGTGTTTGGGGAGATCAGATATGGTGCCATAGTCACTTTATGTGAGCCAGCCCCTCCTGCATTATTCGGAAGTGACGTAGAGGTTGTAATACAATCCAAACCCAAGGGGTTAGCCCAAAACGCATGACACGGACAAACGTCGACACGTGTAACGTGATCGTGTGAAATGCATATTAATACAAGTACCCAAGAGACTTAAAGCTAATGTCTGGCCTCATTTTTAGACACTTTCATCATGTTTGATGGACACAAACAATGACATCACTCAATGAATATGGAATGACAATATAAAAATATGGAAAACCACAACCTGATAGCTCAGTTTTAAATCTTTTTCCTCTTCATACTGATACGGCTTATTTCGCCGCTACAGTTTCTGTATTGTAGCCGTCACTTGGGGGCAGTATGAGTATAAACTGTACAGATCCTGCAGAGCAGCATTGGCACCTCATTTACACAATGTGTGCTTCTGCGTCCCCACTGAGCGTGGTAGTGCATCACATGCAGCTCGCTGTAAATATGGTGCCATAAGCACCTTATTCGAGCGCCGCCAGCTCATCCTGCATTATTCATGATCGTTAAGTCACAGACAAACTGCTTTAACAGCATTAATATTCATCACCTTCTATTGTGCAACACAAACGCTTCAAATTGCATCAGACTACTTAACACCTCCACTGTGGCAGATTAGCTTTAACTGTCTGCTTGAAGAGCACTTTGTTAGAAAAAAAAGAAAAGAAATGGAGCACAGCACTTGTCATTGGCTTTCCCAACACAACATCCACATCAAACCCTGCACTATAAGATCATCATCATTCTCTGAGTTTTACCTACACGGATGCTCGAGTTAAGCCGTTGATTAAAACTTGCAGCATCGACTTGTCGAGCAAAGCCAACATGATACAGTAAAAGTGTCACGATTCGCTTTTATTTTTCCCTTCCTGGAAGGTGAACAGAATGATATGTAGAGTTTAACTGCAGCAATACTGCAGAGGCAGAGCAGGTGCACTGCAAATGAGATCATGTTTAACTGAAATGGGCAGTATTATTCATTTTTATTTTGTTTTACTTGAAATGTCTAATTGGTGTGGGCGCTAAATTAGCCACCTGCATCCATTTCCCCTCTCTTTTCATTTTTTCATTTTGTTGACCTTCTTCCTAAAGCAGCTTACTGCACACACTCGAAACTTTTATTTCCAGCTACGTTTAATTTACAGCCCGTGTTTCCAATGTAAACAGGAACACAATGTTCCGACGAAATCTATCATTATTGTTTGAGGTTTTTTAAGCACTAAGCATGATTGAATCATGCAAGTTTACATCGAGAAACATTTTTTTGACATCGTTTTGTTAATAAACATGATTTTCAAAACATGAAACAGCAACAAATGTGACTGAAAAACTGAGAAAAAAAATATTTAAAAAAACCCCCAGCCTGAACTGACAAAACATACAAAACCTTAACATGACTGAAGATGGTAAAACATTTGAAATGGTTAAAATAGCTCAAAACTGCGAAACAGCTTAAAGAGCATTAAACTGCTAAGAGAACCTAATAAGGTAAAACTATTAAAATTGCATAAATTACTCAAAGTGGTTAAAAAGGGGAAAACTGATCGAATTTTTCCCCAAAAAAGTATTCTGAAAATTCAGCCGAAATAAGTAAAATATCTACAATGGCATGAATTGCAAAAAAATGACTTAATAAGGCAAATGTTGTTAAAATTGATATATTTGTTAAATATGTAAAATCTGTAATGAAGTATTACCCATTGTTATGATTGTGATACTTCATAAATTCAACATGAGCTACAGTTTCAGTAAATATGACTTTAAGAGCAGTGTTGAGGTGTGTTTTTGATAAATAGAACTCGTTTCCCAATAGGACAGTTGTAGGTTTGATTCCCATCTCTGTCTGTCTGCATGCCGAAGTGTCCTTGGGCAAGACACGGAACCCCAAACTGCCTGGGTGAATGCAGAATGAGTGTTTGTAGTAATCGGAGAGGCCGATGGCACAGATTGGCAGCCTCGCTTCTGTCTGTCTGTCCCATGGGCAGCTCTGGCTGCCGACGTAGTTTACCTTCGTCGAGTATGGAGTGAATGAATAATGAAATTTAAAGTGCTTTGAGCCTCTGAGAAAAAAAGTGCTATATAAAACCCATGCATTATTATTATTATTATTATAAGAAATGTTAGGATGGTGTTTTCAGTAAATATAGCTTCATAAGAAGCATCAGCCCGGTGTTTTTGGTAAATAGAACTTAATGAGAAGCATTGGTCTGGTGTTTTGGTAAATATAACTTGATAAGACGTTTTGGCCTGCCGTTTTGTTTAATATAACTTAATGAGAAGCATTAGTCTGGTGTTTTGGTTAATATAGTCTGATAAGAAGCATCGGCCTGGTGTATTTAGTGAATATAACTTGATAGGACGTTTTGGCCTGGCATTTTGTTTAATATAACTTCATAAGAAGCGTTGGCTTGGTGTTTTGGCAAATATAACTTGGTAAAAAGTGTTGGCCTGGTGTTTTGTTAAATATAACTTAATGAGAAGCATTGGTCTGATGTTTCGGTAACTATACTATAGTCTATAGTGTGATAAGAAGCGTTGGCTGGGTGTTTCGTTTAATATAACTTGAAAAGAAGTCTTGACCTGGTATTTTGATGGACACTGGTTATTTTTCAGGGGACATTTTCGGGGACTGACAGGGTCCACAGCTGCAGGCTCTCGGAGCCGCTGTGGCCACATTAAAAACTGCATCGCCTTTTTAGTGACAACTGTAGCTCAATGGGCCGGCGGCCCCCCTCGCGCGCCATCCCGGGATTTGTAGTTCTTTTGGAAGGAGCACGCCGCCGCGCGGTCGGAGCCGCGCGCCGCATTAGGACTACAACTCCCTCCGTGCCCCTCGGAGGTGTTAGTTGTCAATATGGCTGTTGTCAGACAGACAAAGCGGAGAGGCAAATAATTCGCCTCTGATTAGAAATCCTTGGGAAAAGGGTCGGACGGGGCACTGTTATCACACCGCTGTGTCGCGGCTGCAGCCATACCACACAAGCGGCTCTCTGCTCCGGTTCCGAAGTTAGATGGTGAAGCGGACGATCTGAAGCGAGGTGAGCGGTGTACTTTAACCCAGAAAAGTGATGTTATTAATATGAAACGGCGGCGAACGTCAGCGAGAATCGGCGTTGGCACGGCTAGCATGTTATGCTAATCACTTCCCAGACGCTCTCCTGAAGTTGCTAGCCGTCCTCGGCGGTGCAGAAGCGGATGTTTTCAGTGCGATTTGACAGGCGGAACAAGGCTGGTTGGGGGGGAAATGACAGAAAGGGGGCTTTTGGCGTCGGCGGGCTGCGTGGTGTTTAAAAGGCACGGGCAGATTGTCCGCCTGCCACAGAAAACATTCGCGAACGTTAGCTTTTGGGTTAAAAAAAAAAAAAAAAAAAAAAAAGGGCGTGAAAGCTGGCATCAGACAGCAGCTCGCCTGCAGCAGGGCACATCTGAGCTCTCACTGCGGGCCAGAGTCAGCAAAACAAAAACACATGGTGGGAGAGGACACACCACCAACCCTGACCACTTTTTTTTTTTTTTTTTTTTTTTTTTTTTTAAACCACCTGGATCATTAAGAAAGTGCAGTGTTTAAAGACACGACAAATCCCAAATTCCAGCTTTTAATATTTTGTGTTTAAAAAAGAAAAGAAAAGTGACTGACATCCAGGCTGCTGGGGAATGTGGACGCATGCATGAAGCTTGTGTTTTTTTTTTTTTCACCGTGACCAGATCAGATCACGGTCAATCCTTGAGCCGCTGATCTCTCATGGCTGCAGGTGACAATCCTTTTTTTTTTTTTTTTTACAGTAACCTGTGTTACAGTTGTCCTTTCGTCCCCCTCCATCTCTCTGGGATGTGATGCATTCTGCAGCCTGAACGGTGCCCGGCAATGATTTACAGTTTCGCCTCATGAATTCGTAAGGATGACTTTCAGAGGACTGGTTAATGTTCACCAGTGTGCCCCGGCCGGTCCTGCCTCAGAAGTAATGCATTTCAGCGCTGACCCAAAGTGACTCCCCTCACACACCTCCTGCTGAAAGCCCCCTGCCTCGGTCATGTTAGTTTCTTTGATTAGAGATGATATGAAAACCCCGCATGTGCTCTGAAGCACCCCCCCCCCCCCCTCCCTCCTTTTTTCTTTTCTCTGTCTCCTTGTTCTCTGCATACTTTAACACAGATGTAGAGAAATGCCAGTGACCCCTTTTAAACCATTTATCATATCAGCAGAGGTCGGGCCGGCACGGAAAATGGAGAAGAAAAAAAAAGAGGGGGAGAGAGAGAGAGAGAGAGACAGAGAGAGGGGAAAAAAAAGAAAAACAATCTGCCGCAGTCTGATTCCAGTTGCATTGATTTTGAGCGCTGCAAATTGCTTATGAAAAACATACGGCGTGGGTGGTGCGCAGAGCGGCGGGGACGTATTGTAGCTCCTAAAGAACGACAGTCAGAACGTTAAGATAGCATCAGCTGTCAAGGTGACTCTGGCACTGTGCGCGTGTTGCCTGCTGCTTCCCAAAAATAGCAGATTTTCTTGTGCCCAGCCCCTCCCCTGCCTTCTTTTTCTTTCACACTTCTGTCTCTCGCTCTTGTCTTCCTTTTCCCTATTTGCTGCCTTTTTGTTTTCTTCCTCGCCTTCCTCTCCCCCCCCCCCCCCCAACACTTTCTCCCTCTTAACTCTCTGATTCCTTTTCTCTTCCTCCCCCTCGGCAACCACGTTCCTTTTTTCATTCTTTACTACTTAATTCCCTCATTTCTCCCGCCGTCTCTTCCATCTACCTTACTCATGCTTGACTTTCCTCCATCTCTTTAACCCACCACACTTTCTTCAGGCTTCCTGAACTTCTTTGTCTGCTCTCTCCTTCGGGCAGCAGGATGTCTGAGTTCAGCGAGGAGCCGCGCTTCACCATCGAGCAGATAGATCTGCTGCAGCGGCTGCGGCGCACCGGCATGACCAAGCAGGAGATCCTGCACGCGCTGGAAACGCTGGACCGGCTGGACCGGGAGCACGGCGACAAGTTCGGCCGCCGCACCTCCTCCTCCTCCTCTTACGGAGTAGGCGGGGTCAACAGCTGTACCAACAACTCTGCCTCCAACGCCGCCGCCGCCACCACCACCACGTCATTCATCAATAACAACACTGCCTCGGCAACGACCACCTCTTCCGCCGCCTCCTGCAACGGCAGCGGCGGCGAGGGCGGCGCCGGCGACCCCTCCGCCGCCGCCGCCGCCTCGCCCTCTTCCAAGATCTCCACATCCACGCAGACGCAGTTCAACAGTAGCAGCGGCGCGGTGGGCGGCGGTCTCTCTCCGAGCAACAGCTACGACACCTCCCCTCCGCCGGGGCCGCCGCCGCCCTCCGCCATCCTGCCGTCGCCCGTGTCGCTGGTGGCGCTGTCGCAGAACGGCCGCGACAGCCTCGCCGCAACCCCCAACGGGAAGCTGTCTCCCCCGCGGTACCCGGTCAACAGCGCGGCGGCGGTGCGGGCGTTCGGGTTCGAGGCCACGGAGGAAGACCTGGACATCGACGATAAAGTGGAGGAGCTGATGAGGTCAGTCGTCACTCATGTGAAGAAACTCTTTACATGGCAAACTTTTTATTTTATTTTTTCCTTCCCAGCGTTTTTAAACTTATAACCTTGAGAAATGATTGTGATGTTTCATCAAGGTTCTCCCATTTGTTAGCCATAAGATAGACAAATGGTGGGCGTGTGCTAATATTGTCCCGCATTCCAATAATTATTTGCAAATTTCTCGTTGGAGTAAGAAGGGAACTCTGCGATTGACATGATTGACGGCTTGAACGTCAGAAGTCAGACACAAAAATCAAAAAAATGATCATCAAAGATAATGAAGTGTCTCGCTGATGGGGACAACTGACACATTTAGGGCAGTAGTGTTATTTCAAATAAATCTCAATACACAAATGCATTAAAATGAGCCACGTTTGTCTTCGTTGCAAATAGTTTGACTTTGTTTTTAGTTAAACATCCTTGATTTTTTATTTTTTTTTGTGTGTGTGTGTGTGTGTGTGTCTGTCCTGTGGCAACCAGATATGAAGTAATGTTTCACTAATGAAGTGGAATCTAATCGGTTTCATCACAAAGCTTTACCTGCTGTGTGGCTCCATTGTCTGATTTCCAGCCTGATGTACAGTAGCTTCGGTGAATAATCAAGATATCGGTTCACGGAGCGGAACGCGAGCGCCGTCCTCCATTGATCTCAGACCTGAGTGCTTCCGGTGTGCTTTGAACCCAGTTTAAAATGGTTAAACTACGTCGAGGAAGCGCTGGTAAATTCATTCTGAAATCCATCAAGGTTAATGTTCGATCGACTCACACGTGCAGGCAAACCCGCCGCGGCCGCGATGTTCGTGTTGCAGCGCGACTGCGTTTCAGAAAAACCTTCACGTATCAAACGGCAAACTCTGGAAGCCGTTTACGACAGGCTCGCTGCGCTTCTGCGGCTTCACACACTCGCATCTACTGAGTGGTAAGACTCCCATCTGATTGGCTGAGAAATCGGCGTAACCCTATTGCACCCATTGATACCACAGTGGCGGGGAAGTATGCGATAAATTGTGCAGCTCTGGTGTCCTCCACTGGAGTGTGAACACGCAACGCCATGAAGGCGTTTTAGGTGCGTTAGCAGTTTTGGTGTAAGCCGGTGTAATCCGTCAGTCACCAGGTTGGAGTTTGGAGAGCGAGTGCTCGTAAAATTAAATAAATCTAGAAATACAGTTTATGTCAGGGGTATTTAAATAGCACCAACTGCAAATGCAACTGAAGCTCCATTGTGTGCAGCTGCTGCTGGAACGCGTCCATGTTTTTAGAAACGAGGCCTCGGAGTTCATCCCTGACCTTGGAACCAGACGGTTAAGGGACCAGCAGTCCCATCACAAAGTGACCAAGTAGAAGTATATTACTTTTTTTTTTCCATAAGCAGGTGAATATTTGTGCAAATCTTTTGTGGGTTTTTCAATTAAAAAAAAAAAAAAAATTCAACCTTGAAAGGAAGAATGTTTACATACTATATTCTTTTTTGAATGTGTGGTGATTTTATGAAGCTTCTTAGTTTCTATACTACGAGGGAAAGTATTCAAGATGTAAATGTTTTTTTGTGTGCATAAATGTTGCAATGCCTGTTTGATCTGCCAGTGTTGATCCAAGAGTCTGGTACAAAGAGTATTTTTTCCCCCAGTTTGCTACAAATGATTGTTTCCCCACATTTTGATAAAGTTCTATTTTACGTCATTGTTGCATGTAGTTTTAGACTTCTTTTACTTTGGTGGCAAAACAATGGACGTAGATCGATGTTGTGTCTTTCTGTTAGAATGACATTCTCCCGTGACATTTGAAACTATTTGATTGGACGAACCCACATATTTGATCAATAGTTATTGTTGGAAGCCAGAATTGACTCAAACAGTTGAAAGGTAAAGGTTGATTTCTTCAGCTTGTTTTGTTGACAGTCCAGTCCATTTCTTTTTTTCAGCCACTTAGCTGCAGGTTTCAGTGTTTATTCCAATGTGTGTTGCCATCGCCACTGCAAACACTTTGTAATAACAATAACAACAACAACAACAAAAGAATTTCTATTTAGTCCAAGTCCTTGTTGGGTGTGTTTGGGTCTTACAGGCAGTTTAAAGTGTATTGGCATATGTTGATCTCATGGTTCTTAAAGTCTCTGTGATGAAGCGGTAAGACGAGAGGCAAAATACATTGAGCTAAATTTCAGCTTTATGCAGGTGCATCGGCAGGAAAACGTAAAAAAACGCAACTTGCATTGTTTGTGTTTTTTATTGAAGTATGAGCTGCCATTGTGGAATTTGTTCCAGCACAGTAAACACAGATATGGAAACCTAAAGAATTTCCTGAAATGCCATAAACATAGTTTGTATTTAAAAAAAAAAAAAAGTCTCTGACTGTGTTTCAGTACACATGATTGATGCTTTTAGTTTGAAGTGTTTTCCTCTGGGAGATCATGTTCACGAACGTTACGAAAGGTCCCGGGGAGTGTCAAGGCTCTATATTTTGCGTCTAGTACGTTCGTACGTCTGTCGGATTACTCGCAGCTCGTGGTTCTGACAAACGCAGACGTGCCACCGGTGTTTGTGGCGGAAAACTTGAGCTTCGAATCAAAATTTTAACTGCTTGAAAAGTGACTTGAGGCGGCGGTGGTAAACGTCACGCAGTCAATACCAACGTTAGTGCGACCTCCTGCCGTCACCGTAGTGATTACCCATGACCACCTCCTTCTCTCTTTGACCTTCTTGGAATTTGGACGCATAGAAAATATGAAGGTCTCTTTTACGTCGTCTGAATTGTACGGAGAGCGTTGAGAGAGTCTCGCAAGATCACCAAAGTCAAAAAGGTCAAACGGTGCCAAGCAGTCATAATTTTAGTGGGGGTCATCGGGTCGTTCTATCCAAGCTCAGGTTTGCGGAGGTGAGTCTTTGCTCTGGTTTGTGAAGCCTTCACACGGCGTAAACGCCAACTAACCGGCTCGTGTTTTGAATCGCAGATGTTCAGTTCCGTCATCAAAGACGGGGCGCATAAAGAGAAAAGTGAGAAGGCTGGCAGAGACGTATTCACTTGCTCGGATTGCTGGCGAGGCTTTTTAAATTTTTTTATAGCATCAGACCACATGACACTTGTGATGAGTACGTTTGTCTTGTACACAATGTGCCACATGAAGATGTACGTCCTGTGATGGGAGCGTTAATAAAAATGAATTAAATAGAAAAAGAAAGAAAAAAAAGACGGGCATAGAGGCGTCCTTGTTGAGAGTACGATTAGAGTCTATAAAGACGGTTGCATAAATAGACAAGTGTTCTGTTGAAGGCGTTGAAAAAGCCTTCAGGGCGAAAGATGGCGTGTTTAAAGAAGGGGAAGGGTTAAAAAAAAAAAAAAAAAAAAGGCCTCGGGGGAGAAACATTGCATAAAATAAGACTCAAGAACATCCAGGGACAGGTTTGGGATCACGCGCTCGGGTTCATTACGCCGCCACTCTGAGGATCTGTCACACTCCTCACGTTAGCCACCGTCTTTTTTACCGCCGCCGCCTCCTCCCTCTGCCTCCCAGCTGCTCTTGTGCCAGCGGCGGCAGGAAGAATAGGCGTTTCGGGGCCCCGGGGGCTCAGCGTTCCCCGTTTGGCTCGTTTGGCACTGCCTCTGCGTCTAAATTACACGTCCTCTTTCGACAGGCCCCCGAGAGTTTAAGTAGCGTTCAAAAGCCCCCTTGTCCTCGCCGCCTGTAAAGGACTCTCCAGCGTCTCGCTCGGCGGGGCTGCGGGGGCGCGACACCAGCCTGCCGCTTGTCAACAATCCCACGGGCGCCTTTCCGATTTCTACCCCCCCACCCCCACCCCCCCACCTCCACTCACTTTCAAGTGCACATTTCCGTCTCGGCGGGGGTTCGGCCCTTTCCAGTTGGCACCCAACATTCCCCTCGTCACCCCTCCTCACTCGCCCTCCTCTCCGTCTTGTACAGCAGCCCGTGCTCCATCGATTCACCGGTGTCGATACAAGCAGCAGTTTTTTTTTTCTTTTTTTCTTTTTTCCTTTTTTTTAGCTCTAATTTTAGCCGTGCCGCAAGAGAGGCTGGCGTGGAGGATATTGATGCTGGATGTCAAAAGAGTCGTGACGCATTTTCATTTTGCAGAAATATGCCAACAGAGCACTCAGGACCTTTTTTGATGCCTCCTCCGTTTGACAGCGCGAGTCTCTCCCGCGCCGACTGATTCAAAGGGCTGCCGCCGCCGTCGTGCGGCCCGAACACCCAGAGCCGTTAAAAGTTGGGCATGTGGTGGCGGTGGTGGTGGTGGTGGCGGTGGTGGTGGGGGGAATAAAATCTACTTTCAGTACGGAGAAATGCACCAACCAGTTTACACATCTGCGAAATATTCACAAGCTGCACCAAGAAGGAATCAGGCCAAGACTGTCATAAGCTCGTTGGCATGCGTGTGTGTGTGTGTGTGTGTGTGTGTGTGTGTGTGTGTGTGTGTGTGTGTGTGTGTGTGTGTGTGTGTGTGTGTGTGTGTGTGTGTGTGTGTGTGTATATAGGGGAGGGGATTGGGCTCGCCGCCAGAAAGCAGGGTGGGTACATTGTGTGACTGCACATCCTCTGTTCCTGCAAGTCTGTGCATGTGGGTTTTTTTTTTTTCTTCTTTTCTTTCTTTCTTTCTTTCTTTCTTTCTTCTTCGCACAGCCGACGGCTGAGACAGTGGAAACACGCACATTAAATACATTTCGAAAATATAGATCATTGATTGTGGCTCGGCTCGCACAGTCGCCGCCTTTTGTGTTCGTCTGAAAGGCAGCGCTGATTGTGTGAAAGCAATCATGAAAAAAAAAAAGGAAAGTATAATGCAGTCAGAATGCAGACCAGACTAAAAAAAAAAAAAAAAAAAAAGCAGTGGTTTTATGGGTTTTTTCCTCTGCAGATTTGTTCATCTGGAACACAATAGCACTGAATAAATGCAACACAGCCACATATATAAGTTCACCCCCATCAGGCTGAGCCTTTCTGCAGGACTGTTTTTACCCACTTTGTGCATTGTTTGAATCTGTTAAACACGGTAGGATTCTTGTAAATATCAGAGGTTTAAAAGTCTAACTAGCCCATGGTTTTAGTTTAAACTTTGGTTCTCAAAAAAACTACAAAAAGGAACATTTTAGAAAAGATGTCTGGATTTAGCTTCATGACTGTTGCAACCTATTATCAAGAACATGATTACTTCTGTTGAATTGACTGCACATTAGGGGTGTGCAATGCACCGGATATGTTGTTATTACGATTTGCATATTGTAAATTATCTTTCAATGAACCGTGCACGTTTCATTGCTGCGGCAGTTTGATCGTCCGCATGCCGCCATTTCCGACTTCGTTCGACAAAGAAGTCAGTCCTTTAAGATTTGTTCTTTCGTCTGAGATTTACATGTGACAAGCTGCTGACTGACCCTCAGTTTGGTGCCATTATTGTCATGTAGCAGTCGGGTTGAACGGCCTTTTGTACGTAACGATTCATTTGAAACGCTATGATGTCGTGTTTGCAAATTCGCTTCGGAAAAGATTTGCATTCAAACTGCAAAGTTTTGACAACGATGGCAGAGACCAGTGTGTTTTATGAGCATTGCAGTCTGGAAGATGCTTTCAGTTACCGTAGTTTCCAGACTAATGAGCACACCCGAATATAAGCTTCGCCCACCAAATTTCAAAAAAAGTTTGAGTTACTTGACGCACCTGAACGCATCACCCACGTATCAGAGGCACGGAGGTTGTTAGCTTGCAGAAATCCATAAATTAGCAGCGTCATTGTTTAAGCTGCAGGGTTCAAAGCGTGTGAAAAAAAGTAGCGACTTGTAGTCCAGAAATTACGGTAGTCTCTTTTTCAGTGAGTTCCAAAGGAAACGGTAAAGAAACAGCCAAAACCTAACCGAAGTTCACCGTTTTCTTTAACTGTCAGGATCTCACGAAGTGGGAGAGCTGTTGGGCCACTAATGGGTACTCGTTTTGGTAATGAAACCACACACACACACACACACAGGCACACACAGGCGTGCAGAGAGCAATACGCTATAAACATGAACAAAAGTGAGTACACAGACATGTGTATGGACAGAAGGAGAAGTTGAATTGCCATTGCATTGACTCTCAACTAAAAAAAAACCACCAAGTCAAAGCAGAATAACTACAGGAAGTCATGACACTCCGAGCACCGTTGTCATCGACCCTTAAAACGTGACGAAAGTGTTCCGTTTTCACTTGAAAACCTTGTCGTCCAAACGGAGCCTTATACACCCCAATGGAAGTTCTACGTGTTACAATATAATTCCTATAAGAAAAGGGCATTTGGGGTGGCAGCCATGACAGTTTTGCAAAATCTTGCAAAAAGCTGCTGTTCTTTAAAAGTGACGCCCGTCCTTGAACTCGCTGCCGCGTGTATTTGCTTCCTGCTTTCTTCCTGCTGATGCTGTATTAAGTGGTGCGTCTGGGTTCTCTGTGCAGGAGGGACAGCAGTCTGGTGAAAGAGGAGATCAAAGCCTTCCTGGGGAACAGGAGGATCTCTCAGGCAGTGGTGGCACAAGTTACCGGTTCGTAGCACTCTTACTCTTTCTCTCTCTCTCTCACACACACACACACACATTGCTTTGCACCCGATGTGGCATTTTAACAGTTACATGCACGCTTGTTCTGATCACGCTGAAACTTTCAGTGATGCGAGTTGACCCGTGGTGGATCGACACCTTCTGATGTTTTCAGTCCGTCAGTTCAGTTGAGAGTTCCTCCCCTGACAAACTGCAACCATCAATTTTAAAGCTCGCGGCTTTTATTTCCCACCAAGGAAGAGTAGCATAAACCTAAAACCCATATGGGGAAGTGCTGAATGTCAAGAGACCCGAGGATCTGACAACGACGGGGCGATTTCATTTGGACCTAAGATTTCTGAATCAGCAACTGTATTAAAAGACATGGGATCAAATCTTCATTGCCCGCTAGTTTCTCTCATTTTAACCTGATGATAACTTAGATTTTTTATTCAGCTGATTGAATTAGTGATTCGAATTTAAACATAGATTTCAAGTGTGGCATTACAGTTCACTGCAGCGTTGCCAAACGCAAAAGAATTCAGGTTACATACATTTTTTTTTCTTTTATCTTTTAGGCAGTCGTCGTCGAATTACACTGTACCCTGGACTGTAGTGAATTATGTCTTGTGAGAAATGGACACAGTTAAATAATGTGCTTTAAAGTAGGGCGTGGTGATGACCCGCTTGCACAGTAACTTAAAGATGTGTACACACTCCATTAATATTTGACAAACAAACTGCAGAATCATCCCATTTTCTTGCCATGTCTCTGGTGAGTTTGTTTTCACGCCTCATGTCGGCTCTTTGGACCTCGTATTAATATTTAACCACGCCATATTCCACAACACGCGGAAGTTTACCTTCAGGTCGTTTACAGTATCCGACAGAATAAAAGCGGCCAATTGTGAAAGAACTTTTGGTTTCTGCTCATCCGTCCATCCTGCCATTAGTTTTTTTTTTTTCATACCCTTTGTCCAACTCGGGTTTGCTGGAACTGGTTCTTGCTTACAATGAAGGCAAACACACAATCACATTCTCGCATTTACAGCTACGGGCAGCTTAGATTAGATTAGATTAGATTTTGTATCTGTCACATAGTCATGCAAGTATGGCAGTGAAATGCAGCGACTGTCCAGCAGGCTCTATGAATATGAAAAATGTCAAAAGGAGTAGAATGCAAAAGTAAGAACACAACTAATGTAACTACTGTATATAAAGCACAAATGGGCAAAAGTCAACACTTCCCATTGAAAATCACACGGTGCAAAATGAAGCAGGCGTATGAAAGTCACAGATTAATCTCCAAAATCAAAGTTCTGCACCTTGAAAGTTGATTCTGTAGCTGAAAATGGCTGGAAAACCATGAATTCATGGTTTTTCCAACAATTTTAATTTGATTTAAAAAAAAAAAACAAAACTGGACAGAAAAGTGACAAAAAAAAAATCAAGTAACCAAAGAATGCGGCATAAAGTGATCAGAATGGATCATCAGAACAAGCAAACTCCACACAGACTTGAATCTCTGCGCTTCCATCGTGTCGTATTTGTTTTCGGTCTGTCATGCAGAAACTAAAAATGTCCAAAACATTTTTTCTCACCAAAGGAACAGAGTAATGGTGTGATCTTCACAAGGTCAAAATCGTTCCAATCTAAGCAGAAAAGGCTCACGCCAACCTTCACAGTGAGCAGATTAATAGATAAGCGGGAAAACAAAGGAGAACAAAGTTTTGGACGGGGGAGTAAATTCTGAGCGACGGGAGAGAGAAAAAAAGTGCTGGTGTTCTCCTCCGCCGCTGTAAAAAAGCCTTTTTCCCGGGGATCGTCTGCAGCTTGTAATTGGATGTGTGGCTGCTTTCCAGGCATCAGCCAGAGCAGGATCTCCCACTGGCTGCTTCAGCACGGCTCCGACCTGAGCGAGCAGAAGAAGAGAGCCTTCTACCGCTGGTACACGCTGGAGAAAACCACACCAGGTACAACCTCCTCTCTTGTTTTTTTTCACCATTCATTGTTGCGGAGTTCAGGCCAAGGCTCCGGGTTTCACATCGCGGGGGCCAAAACTGTGCAAACGCTTGGAGTATTTCGGATAAACGCGGCAATATTGTTCAGATCTTATGTTCTCTAAAGTGTTTTTACTATAAAATCATAAAATGTCATTAGAATTATCCTAGAATGTGGAAATAAACGGGAGGGAATCTGATATTTGACCGATCATCGCCACTTAGTGTGAAAGTTTGGGTTGAAATCTTTGATTGAGGCTTCATTATGCAGACATTGTGAGACGACATGAAGATGCATGGATGGGGTTAGGAGATGGAGAAAGCTGGGAGTTTGTTTCTCATCGCAACAGGAAGGCTTCAGGAAAAGGGAGCACAGTAGGGGAACGCTGCGCCGCCTGCAGTTTCCTTTTGCACTCTTAATGAGACGAGTTGGAGTCGTCAGCATCTTGCGGTGTATGAGGAGCAGAGGCCTCGCTTTCTCACTCCGTCTCCTGATTACACGGACCCGCAAGTCTTTCTATGACAGAATTCGTGGTTTTAATTACAAACGAAATGAGATATTTTGGTCGTATGACTTCCGCATTGACATCAGAAGGCTTCAAGGTCACATTGAGCTATTTTTAACTGTGATTTCCATTCAGAAGGAAACACTGCGAGTGTGTCAACGCTCGCATACCGTTTAGGTCAAAATGTGACGTTTGACGGGAGTAAAAATAGCTTAAAAGTGACTCAGAATTCTTTAAGTAGGTAGGTGAATTTGACCAATATCCACTGAGATGCTCTAAAACTACTAGTATCGATCTAACTAATCTATAATGATCAAAATAGAATGACAGCTCGTTCTTTTTACCAAAAATCCTCAATTTCTTAATGTCAGCTAGGAGCTCTTCGCCTGTTAAAATGGATTTGTGCCACTTTGAAGTTCTTCATTATGAACAGTAGAATCAAGACGAGGAACAGAAAAGCTGTGAACATTGAAATCAAAAACCAGTGCTGAAGCTGCTCAGTAGCTTACGAACAATTTTTTCCTCTATTGAAGAGTTGATGGAGCAACACAGTAATGTAATTGGCATATTTTAAACTCAGACTAAGGTAAACTTCCACCTTCTTGAGGTGAAATAAAAATCTATCGAACTAGAAAGATTTTTCAAATGACAGTTTAAGCATAAAAACTCATGAAATCATGTTTACGTTGACTGTGCATTACAATTGATAGAAAATTGGGATATACACAATTAATTGACAAAAACAGTGGTGTGATGGTAAAAAAACAAACCTTAAAAACACAGTCTAGTCACAACTGCTGTTCAACAGGAGTATAAGACAGTAATAAAAGTACTATAAATCAAAGCCATGTGGTTAATCACTGTGTTGGTTGAAATATTGTGTAACATCGTTCTGGGTGATGTGTAGTTTCACGCTTGAGTTCTTCAAGTGGTCGGATATTTGTTTTCACGCCATATATTCTGCTAATCAGTCATATTCTCAAGGGCACTTCTTGAAAAGTAGGTTGTTTTTTTTTCCCCGGGAAAATGATTTACATTTACTGACCTTGAATGTTTGGCGTGTTTAAACTATTCTTTGGACAATATTCACGACAGTTTTGACTTTTTGTACTCGTCATTAAAAATCTATGGGTATTTCTGCAGGCTGCTTTTATATTTTAGAAATAAAAACATGAAATTAAAGTCGTATCTCGAAAATATTGTGTGGAAGTTATGAAATGTAATGACCAAGTGTGTGAGGGAAGAAAATGAAAGCAACATTTGTAAATCACAAATATTTAGTTTGACTGGTATAAACTTCTGATTAGTTGTTCTGGTCAAGTTGATAAAATCCTGGGAGGAGCTTGCTGATTTATAGTAGGCTTTGCCACTGTTGGATAATACGTAACCTCAAGATAGAGGAATGTGTCTCAATTTAAAAGTTTACCACCAAGAAGAAAATGGAATAATGTGTAGTTGTAAGGTTAAAAGGTTGTTTTTTATTCACTGGCTCTAAATGTGATATTTTGTCGAAGTTCAGTGAGACGTCGCTTCCTTCAGATGAGATGCTGTTGGCAGGTTCACAGCTGCGGCCTTCAATAAAATCAGATAGTGTTTGAATTGCTGTTATCGTTGGATGGGGAAATTGATTGCACAAAAACGTGCATGCGCTACTTTTCCTTTCCCCCTAAAATTAGACTCAGACTTCGTTTACTATATATCACAATGAACACATGAAGACTTTATTATTGAGCATTTCTTTGGACTTCAAGAAAGACTCCTAGCTCCACAAGCCATTCAGAGAAAATTCCTTCAGTGCACCGTCAGCGGTCAACAGCAGGAACAGCAGGCCTCCTTCAGATCCAGACTGTGCACGTGGACGTGCGCACCATTTCAACCTATAGCCGGGCAGCAGACATCCCACGCCTCGTCCTCTGCGGCATGTTCCTCAGTGGAGCCCTGCCAACACCGTCAGCACTACAAACTGCTCCATACTATTTATGGCCGGACCCAGCCCAGCCCCAACACACACACACACACACACACACACACACACACACACACACACACACACACACACACACACACACACACACACACACACACACACACACACACACACCCCTCCATCACTGCTGCAGAGAAAGCTGATGCCCGCCACGCAAAAGTATAAATTTGAACTGAATGTGCGGTTGATTTGGGAGCCGGTGGGGTTGACGGAAGGAGTTCGGGTCATTATTCGGGCGCCACCATCAGTGGAAAGGTCGAGGAGACGGCTGGGATGTGAAAGTTCCTACCTGAAGGAACCGAACAAGTCCAGAGGTGTGTGTGACAATTCAGTGGCTGCCAATCGATGGAGGAGGATGGACGGTAGTCCAGAGTCGGCTGCAACCAGCTGGTCATTGGTGACTTTAAATGAAAACTGTTTCCGTACCATAATGACTGGAGCTGTTCGTAAAGGTTGTTGGAGAGTTGAGTGACCAGCTGGTGGCGGATCCAAACGTATTTTTTGAGTGAAGACTCTCATAAGTGAGGTGCAGTTGTCCGGTGAGGAAACAAATGGGGAGAAAAAGACTGGAGGTTCCAGGGTGTTGGTGACAAGTGAGAATATCCTGGAGTGATTTTTTTACTGAACAATACTGTGATTTAACTGTAGATAGAGTCCTTGCAGAGAAGAATGTGGTTATTGTGCGTTTCTTTATGAACACTGAGACCGGTTTTCTTGTAAAGTCTCTCCAGCTGGCGTCCTTTGACCTTGAGCAGCCGCTGAGATGATATTGTAAAATTGTATTCTGTAAAATCACAGTACTTGGCGAGACTAGTGTGAGGGTGCAGAATATATATATCACAAATGTATTGTTTACGTTTAAGACCGACAGAACGGCCAGCAACTACAAATTCCAGTCAGATGGATCGTATCACGCGCCGAATCGTGGCCGGGGATCAGCCGGAGCTGCTTCCACACAGTTCTCACCGATCCTGCAGAGCCACAAACACACCTGGCGGCTGCGTTACCGCCTCCCCGTGGGGTTTTATTTATTTATTTATTTATTTATTTACATTTTTGAATGCATCCCCAGCTGAAATCTAACCCGTCCCCGTCCAGGTGCCACCCTCAACATGCGGCCCGCCCCGTTGCCCCTGGAGGACATGGAGTGGAGGCAGACCCCGCCCCCGCTCACCACGGCCCCCGGCACCTTCCGCCTGCGCCGGGGAAGCCGCTTCACCTGGAGGAAAGAGTGCCTGGCCGTGATGGAGAGGTGAGCGCCCCTCCGTATATCTCCCTGCCGCACGCAGAGCCAACGGCAGCGCCGCTTTGTTGACACCGTCCTTGTGCGGACGAATTAATTTAATCGCCGCTGCTATTTATAGCTACTTCAACGACAACCAGTATCCAGACGAGGCCAAACGGGAGGAGATCGCCAACGCCTGCAATGCCGTCATTCAGAAACCAGGTAAGACTCTATGTTCTTACATAGATGCTGTATTATCTGGGCTATAAGTCACAAAACTGCTTTTTTTTTTTTCTTTTTTCTAATTTGCAGGGAAGAAGCTGTCGGACCTAGAGAGAGTCACCTCCCTCAAAGTTTATAACTGGTTTGCCAATCGTCGCAAAGAGATCAAGAGGCGGGCCAACATTGGTAATGTGGATGATCGGTGGCTCTTCACCATCATTACCCTCTTTTTCTTTTTTCTTTTTTTAATATCAGAGATGTCCTTGAGCAGATTAATGACAACTCTCATGAAATGTAAGCACCTCTCCATCAGCTGGAATCAACCAGCTCAGTAGAGAAGAGGATTGAGGTTTTCTTGTCTTGTGGCTTGAAGCTGGTTCATGTTTCGCTTCTCATTCCTGCACAAAACCAGTCTCACTGTGGACGATGAGAAAAACAGATGTTTTGTCCAGGGTGGCAAAATTTCATTCATCTTTCAGAAAACGTTTTCTTTGCCTCGTCTTTTTCAAACATTTATTCCCAACTTGCAGCATGATTTTGATATTTTATAGCTTTCCCTCCATTGTGTTCAATTATCTTCAATTATACACTTAAATTGAAGCATTCTTTTTTTTTTCTAACAATTTCTCTCTGAAAGTTATGGAAACATCCATGTAGCTACTGTTTCATAAATCTGAATATGAACTAAAATTATGTATTAATTATAATAAATCCTTTGTACTTTAGTTTCTGTTCTTTGTCTTTTAGGCTTCATTAACGTCATGAAGTTTACCCACGACGTTTAGTCTCCAATGTTTTATCAGTTTGTTCAGTCATTTCAACTTATCTTTAAATAGATAGTTTTCACTTTGATTTTATTATTAGATTCCTGCAAAGTTAGTTTTTTTCACGTGTCTGATAAAAACGTTTGTCTCTGTGACTTTTCTTTTAAACACTTGAGGCGATGAAGGATCTGGGATGTATTTATAGTTGAAAACCATAATTCAGGCCTTTGCTTACCTCTGCTCAGTATGTTATAAGATATTCTCGTGGATTCATGGTAACTTTTAACAATCTGCTCTTCCTCCAAGAAGCCACAATCCTGGAGAGTCACGGCATCGACGTGCAGAGTCCGGGCGGACACTCCAACAGCGACGACATCGACGGGAACGACTTCGCAGAGCAGGTACGGACCCTCACACCACGATCACTGATCGACATGGTAGTTTCCATACCCGGCCATTAATCAGTGCTGTTGTTTTTGTAATACGACCCCGCATGCAGAGGCCAATCCAGTATAAATATCCATTCTCTTTTAAACTTTCTTTATTCATCCAATTGTTCCACTTGGTATTTGCTGTGTGTGAGAAGTGAATCTCCACATATGTGGATGATGTTGTGGTAAATGTTAACCATTGTGCCTTTTATTGGAGAAGCGCGAACATTTATTGGTTATTTTATTTATTGGCGTGTTTAGAAAGAACTCAGACTCACAGACTGAGAGCTACCTCAGCTGTCAGCAGTCTGCATTGATGCATCCTAAATCGTCCATTCCAACAAACAAGTTGACGGAGCTAATTATTTTGTGTGTGAGGGTGAAGCTGTGTTTGTGTGGCGTTGAACCGAAGAGTGTTTCTCCTCCCGAATGCATCCGTTTCTAAATTTAGAAAGGACATACAGTTCTTTACTTTGTCAGGGATCATTGCTTAATCAACAAATGTTTCTTTTCTTCCTCCAGTAGCCAATAGAAACAGAGGGAAATTGTATGGCTGTGAGTTGCTGGCTGCTTTTTAGTTGCAGATGATGATATCTGATTTCAATGAAACAGCCCGCGGGCCTCCTGTCGCGGTGGATGGAATAAAGACGGGGGTCAAAATGAAATGTTTCAACAAACTAACGCAGTGTTTCTGTTCAAACCGCCTCCAGGCCTGTGACCTGCCTTATTTTGACAAGAGACCCCTCAGCCGACCGTTTGGCCTTTACAGACTGGAGCCCACCTCACCCACACAGGTACACTGAATAAATTCACTCTGAAGGTTCCTGTTTACACATGTAATCTGTTTCCACTGGTTAACACTGGCTGTATAAACTTAATAGCCTATTATTGTTCTCTTAAATGAATTTCAACTGTGTTGGACAACAGTTATTTTTGTTTATAGTTACAGCCATTGTAAAGCTGCAGATCAGCTATACTCTATACAGCTACACTACAAACAAAAGGAAAACGGTTGGAAACCAGTCACAATTTCTCAAAATGCATAGTTGAGTGCCTTCAATATTTTGTCATTGACGTGCATTATATTCCCAAAAGTATTTGCTCACTTGCCTTGGCATGCAGATGAACTTGAGTGACATCCAATTCTTAAACCAGAGGATTTAATATGACGGCTTCATGGTGCAACACAACGGTAGAAGAAATGTTCTGAGTGTTAAAACCTGAACAGTCAGTCATCATTTCTCGCAATCGATTTTGTTGATTTGTTGACTGTTGCTAGCCACCAGAGGGCGATCAATATGTTCTGGATTAATAGGAGTCTGAGGCAAATTTGAAGAGAAATGAAACCTTTCAAAGGACTGAGGGATCTGAACAAGCGGTCGTAGAGTTCAATGGGAAACTGGTGGTGGACTCCTGTGCCACTCTTAGTGTTTCTTCTTCCCGCAGGACGACAGTGCGGCGCACAGCGAGCACCAGGACCCCATCTCTCTGGCTGTGGAGATGGCTGCTGTCAACCACACCATCCTGGCCCTGTCCCGGACCGGCGGCGTCCCCAACGACATCAAGACGGAGTCCCTGGAGGACGAATGAGGCGCGTCGGAGGGAGGGTGCCAGAGTGGAGAGCGAGGGCACAAAAGAAAAAAGACCAACATGAAGCTACTTAGTAAACCAGCCTTTAGTGGGTTGGTTCCCTCCTCGTTGCCCCTCCTCCAGCGTCGTCCATGTAATCAGTAAATACCCCCGTTACCCTCCTCAGTGTGGACTCACAGCAGGTGAAACAAGTGGCTGTGATCTGAACAGTGGGATCTTTGTACACTCACAGGATACCTCCTCCCTCTCCTCCCCCGACCCCCTGGTGGTCCGAGCCGCTCCTCAGTCTATCTCACCTCAACGTCAACCTCAGAAAAATAATGTGTACTGTATATATATAATGGATATATATGGTTCCTATGGTTCTCTGTCACACTCAGCTCATGGTGTCCATCCACCTCCTGACCTTCCTCAAAGTCGCCTCGTCATTGTGCAATTCATCAGGAGAGGGAGACATCGCCCCCCGTCCCCCCGGGGACAGAGCCATGTCCCAATGGGAACAGTCCCTTGGGGAACAGAGCTACGCCTCTCTTAGGGAACAGTTCCTTTGGACACAAGCTATGTCCCCTTGGGGGAACAGTATTGTTGGGGAAATGGTTCCCCTAGAGAACCGTCCCCTTGGGGATCAGTCTTCTTAAGGGAACAGTCCTCTGAGGGGAACAGTCCTCTGAGGGGAACAGTCCTCTTAGGGGTACAGTCCTCTTGGGGAACACAGCTACGTCCCTTGGGAACGATCCCCATTGGGAACAGAGCCATGTCCCCTCCTCCCCTGACAGACCGAACTGCTACCATCTTCTCCACGGTCTTCGATCCTCACCAGATGGCTTTTTGTTCTTCTTTTTTTTTTTTTTTGTTCTTCTTACAGTCGAGCTGCTATTTTGGATAAAAACCGAACCTCCCTCGAAAGTCTCTGCTGAAAGGAAAGTAGCCTTAATTTCAGCCGTTTCTTTTCTTTTCCGCAGTTTACGCAGGCTCTCCGGACAACATGCACCTCAGAGAAGTTACTCCGTGCACAACGAAAACCTCACCCTCCCGCCAGAATGAAGGTTTCTATCCAACTTCAGCAGCGGTTTGAGTTCCTTCACTTTGCTCTTCCTCCTCGTTTCAGCCTCACGCCATCATCTGGCCTTTGTCTTTATGTCCCCAGTGATACTATTAAAGTACTCGAGGCTAAGAGGATCAATTTAGGGTCAATATGCTAGCTAACATTGTTAGCTAACTTTGTAAGCTAATCTATTAAGGGGAAACTTTGCTTTTTTTAAATGTCGTCCATGCCAAAGGAACAGATGCTAAGCTAAGACTTATCTGAAAACTGAGTAATCCAAAGCGATTTCTACTCACTCCTTTGGCGTACCGAAGTCTTTGCTCACGTTCAGTGAAGCGACTCGAGCCTATGGCCGCTCGATACTGCAGCAGGCCTGTGTCAGTACAGCTAGGTATTAGCAAGCCAGACATATAAAGTAATACCCCGAAGCTATTTACTACTTCTGTGACGCTGCCTCTTTATATTAGTCTAAGTAATGTGCTTTTTGTAATATCAGAGATATGAAATCAGACTAAATCCACACTGGAAATAGTTATAAAAAAAAAAAAAACGATATCAAAAGCTTTCGAGGCATTTTTTTTTTTTTTTTTTAAACGAAATGACTGTATTAGCCTCAAAGGTAAACTCAACACCTGGAATGGAATCTGGGACTTGAAGTCGCTTTAAGTGGTGATATTAGAAATTATCTTTGTGTTTGTGCTCTGAACAAATCACCTCCTAAATCATTTCTGGACCCGTCTTGGCAGGAAAATTTAAACCAGAGTATTTGCATTTATTGAGTAAATCGTAATGTTTGAACGAGAACTGAAATTTGAATACATTTTGAGTTTTATGGGAAAACAACCACTTTTTTGCCAATGGGAGAGCTTTTATGTCTGTACGCTAAATATGAAGCCAGAGTTAAGAACTTTCATTAGCGTAGTATTGTCATCAAATAATATCGAAATGACTGTAGTACATTTCTTCAATAGATATCCTGAAGTGTTTTTAATAGTTTTCCCACAAGAGTGAGTGAAAACTCCTAAAAGCGCTCTTAAATATGCTCAATATCAAGCTAACATTAGCCTAGCATATTTATTTAGAAAATTAGATATGTGGAAATAGCATCTCAAGTTCACTTATGACCTTTAGCTTTACATTAAGTAAATACTAATTTATACTGTTAGCTGAGGTTCTTATGTAAATCAAATGTCTATAACAAGGTTTGCTTTGTCAAATATTTAAGAAATCTTAAAATGTATAAAGTTTAGCCATGAGGCCGCGAGTCTCACTTTCATGGTCTATAGCTCATAGGTGCTAGCGTTAGCTTAGCACTAGCAACTTATAACTCAGATTAAATGAACTCAACGACAAACAATAGGCAAAACAATTGATTAAACCCAGACGTTAACTTGAGTCTAAGTTGGAACTGTACTTCGTCTTTTAGCGTCATATTTAGCGTACAGGCTTGAGAGCGCTAACGATCGTCATGCAAACAAAGTGAACGAGCACATTTCCCCCACCAAACTCGGCGCATTCCTTTAAAAGGAATTCCTTGCCTTTGTGATTGTTTTGGAGAGCTGGGAAAGTATTTCACGCAGCGGGATCGAACTGTGGCCCGCGACCTCGCTCTGCCCCCCGCTCCAACACTCAAAGTGTTTCCATCCCGCGGCCGCCGCGTCGTCGTTACCTCCCAGTCCGAGTTTTAGTCTAGTGAAGCTAATTTTACTGTGTGAAGCTGCGATCCAGCGATCCGCTCTGGGACCTGTCTCCAAAAGAAGGGTTGAAAGATAAACACAATATGTATTTATACTCATTTTTTATGGTAATGTACAAAAAAAAAAAAAAAAGAATGACATATGTTTTAAAATGAAACATGCTTTATTGTTAAATTAATCTTTTGTTTTTCTCCTGATTTTTCTTTTCTTTTTAATAATTTCCACCTTTTTTTTCCTTTAGTATCATGCTTTATTTGGCTGAACAGCAGTCTCCCTCCTCCCCGTGTGTGAGCTAATTTAAGAAAGAAACAATGATGCACCTTATGAAAATTAAGAATCTGTGTTGGTGAAGCTTGAAAACTGAAACCCCCACCCAAAAAAAAAATCTTCCACTGAGATTGTGGCAATTTCCCCTTGATCATATTTCTAGGTATTGTGGGGTGAAGCACAGCTGTTTAAATCGACGTACGTGGAAGTCTTTTAGTAGAGGAACGTCACGCCAAACTCCAGAGTGAAACTCGACCGTTTAACATGTGAAGAAGTCGTTTTCACATTAAAAGTCAAAAGTTGTTTTTTATTTCTACAAACTTAGCTATCTGAAATGGAATAAAATATAAACTTTTTGTGCTTTGTTCAGACAATCCAAATGTTTCTGATGAAACTATCAAGCCACTGGTCAGTTTTAACAGGGGGGAACAAAATAACAACTTATGATGCACTGAAATTTTGAAAAGATGTCAATGAAATAAATCAACTTCAACGTTTCTAAAATTTTACCTTGATACTTTTGGCCCTTGGTCAATAAATGGAAAAAAAACAAACCTCTGGAAACTTAATCGATATGGTAAAATCCTTCAAGTCCTCCTGATAATCGTAAATAAATCGATAAAAGGAAATTGGTTCATTAGATAAATATACCATAAACTTCCCAAGTAATTATAACAACTGTGTTGAATGCAAACGTTTTACGCTGATGATGTTACATCGTTTGTGCCTTGAGCGTCTTAACAACTTAACATCTCTCGCCGCTAATTTCTGTGACGTCTTAATTTAGGCCCGGGTTTCTCTTTGGAGTTGAACGTGACGTTTTGGTGGTTTCGGGGAAAGAAGAGTGCGTTCAGAGATTTCACTCTCTCTCTCACTTCCAGACACTTTGAAACTGCCTTCCAGTGTTTTAACGTTCATGAGGCGGAAGAACGAACCCTCAGGTGCTCTTTACTTGTCAAACCTGACGCAGAACCCCCTCCCCCCCGTTACCCCCCCACCCAGTGAAACCCCATTCACCTCATCCCAATATATCTCAGATAAAGAGGACTGAATGCTGTCGTATCAATCGCAAATCTAGTTCTGTTCAAAATTTACTGTATTGCCCATTTCAGAATTTAGTGCCTTTTTTGGACAGTAGACTGTTCTGTAATTAAGATGTAGTATATATACATTTTTTTGTACAGTTTCTTTGTTCATTTTTTTAACTTGTGTTTATTTTAGTATGATATATATAAAATGTACAAGAGAATAAAGCTATATCGATGACACCCCTCTCTCTCTCTCTCTCTCTGGGTCATGTTTAACATTTATTCAAACGTCCTCCATAAAAAATCTTCACTGTTCAATAAATACGCATTCGAGACGTCACGTGTGCACACAAAAATTAACACGTGTGAAATATAAACAAAATCCCTTTAGAAATCACCCAGTGACCAGAAAAAAAACAAGCTGATTATTTTGGATTAATTAAATCACAAACATGAAATACCAACCATTTGTAAAAACCTGCAAGTACTTTACCTAACCTTTTACATGTCACTGAAAATATTTGGAGATGGGGAAGTTCAGCCGACCTGTTTGTTGAAAAAAATGTTTATCTGTTGGAAAGTGTGAAAACAAATTTAAATACATCAATATTCTCATATTTTCTCAGATCCTAGAATCTTGCACCTCTCCATGTCATCTACTCATCCATTCCTTATGCGTGACTGCTGTGGCTGGAAGAAATTGTCTCTAAATATAAAAAAAAAATCCAATGTGAGGATCTGTACATTTCCTTTATCCATGGTTGATTAGCTGCTGGTTGACGATATATTGTGCGATTGGCTTAAAACGTGACTTTTAGCACAGAGTGTAGGCTTGAAAATTGACGGCAGTTTTTATCTGCAAAACTGCACATTGTATTTCATTAAATATAAAGTCAAAGAGGCAAAGCACAGTAGAAAGATCAATGTTGGTTTTGAAGTTATAGGGAAATGCCAGTGTTACCAAATATTACATTGTAGTGACTATTGTGTGATTTGATCTAAAAAAAAAAAACAGTTTCTACCACAAATCAGACGTAATCGGCTGAAAATGACAAAACGCGTAAACCAGAGACGTCAATTGCCAGGCAATGTGTCCATCAGGTAGATATGTTCCAAAACCTGCTAAAAGGTTCAATTTATTGCATGTAGATTTAAAAAAATGTATTCTTACATAGTAAAAAAAACAGTGTTCATCCAAAAAGACAGCCCTTCACACCTCATTACTTTTACAGTATTTCTACATGTTGACAACTGCAGGCTGAAGATTAAAGTGGTTTTCCAGTAGAAGGTTCGTGGCTCGCCAAAAACTGGGAACAAGTGATTTTGCAAAATGAAAGCTTTAATTTGAGCATCAAAAACACAATGTTCTTTAAATATCAAAAAGAAAGGCTTTAAAAAAAATTGAGTGGTTCAAAAGTGACAAAAAACAAAGATACAAAACCGGTGAAGAAATTCTGCCAAATGTGAGCACAATATTCAGTTTTAGCTTCAAACTGAACTACACTGAAAAGCATAGATTGCAAGAATTGGCTAAAAATAATCTTTTGTTGTCAATGCCATCTACTTTTTTAATCCATATTCGTTGTACTTTAAAACTTTAAAAAGTTGCATTCTATTTGTTGGGCATCTTTCTTTAAAACCTGACAAAAATCCAAACTGGACAGTTTAACCTTCATCAGGCAACTCATTGGTTAAAAAAGAAAAAGTGAGGCCATTTTCTCATCAGCCTGTCAGTAGAACGCTTCTTTAAAAGAGTGCAAGTGAGTCAAACAGGAGAAATCCACATTCAAGAGGCCATTTAACAGTTCCTGAAAACAATAATCCATAAACAAATGTCAATTTGGTAGCGTATCATTAAAGGCACCTTCCACTTTTAAGGCAAAACTCTTAAGCAGCAACAGTTCCCCCCCCCATAAAAGCCGAGTCGGTTATCCTGATGCAGTATTTCTCATACAGTATAAACGAGAGCAATAAAATGCTTTACAGTGTCATCCAGTCATTTCAGTTTGTGACTCCTTGTGTGAAATAATGTTTCCCATTGGGTGAAAGATGAGCCTGTACTGATCGTGAGGCAGTGCTTCTATTAGAATAAATATGAAAAAAAAAAAAAAACATGTTTCTATGTACCTGCCTGAAACATTCAGATTTTCTCATAAACGACGAGTTTCAGAGATATCGGAGAGGAACACTGTCTTTCCACAGACCTCATGAGTTTCCTCTGACTTCCAGTGACGATTCAGATGTAGAAACCAGTTTCAAACTGCTGCACAGCATCTGTGTCTTGAACCGTGTGATCGCCTCCCGGGTTGGTCACTTCAGATTCCTCAGGTGTTCCAGGACTTGCGGTTTTCTCCTCGGCTGCGTCCGGCTGCCGGCCCGCTGCCTTCGCCTTTGGCCAGAGCGGTGAGGGCGGCCAGGTTGGGGCTGGATCCAGACAGGTTGGCACTCCGACGCTTGTGCTGCTGGCGGCGGCGTTTCGTACCGCCGCGGGTGACCCGGTCGGGTCTCACCAGCACCCCGTAACCGGGGTTACAATGGAAATAGTGCTTCCCGCCCACTGAGCCGTCGTTCTTCCCTGAAGAGAGCGTCACAAGTTTAGAGGACATTTTTATCTGGCAGTACAAAGTAAACACGTTTATCAAGGATGTAGTTTGGATCTTCTACGTACCTGCCGGTACCTCCAGCTCCACTCCAACCCAGGTACCGTTTTCAAAGTCTGTGGGTCCCACGTATCGCACCGTACCGCTCTTATTGGTCCCCACAGTGACAAACTCTCCCTCCTTCAACCAATCGGGAAGCACGGTAGAAGCGGAAGCTTCCCCTTCCTCAGAATCGGAGATGATCTCCAGCGTCTCCATTGGGATCGACAGGTTCAGTCCGGCTCCGAGGCTGCTGGCTCGCGCCGCCGGAGGCGTTTCCTCCTCTTCGTCCACGATCTGCTGGAAGGACCTGAGGTCTGAGGATTTTACTTTCTGGATCTTGAATGGGTTTTCCCCAGAGGGGGCAGGTTTGGAAGGAGGGGCAGGATCCATGGCAGAATCAGAAGGAGCTGCTTGTTTGATCTCACTGGAGGCCGAGGTTGAAGTCTGGATGGCGGTGCTGTCTGAAGGTGATGGTTCTTCAGAGGGTACTTGGTTTTCCAGCTCACCGGTTGGTTCTGAAGTGCTTTTGGAGGCTTCAGGAGAAGCTGGAATCAGGCTGGAGTCAAGATCTTGAGTAGTGGATTGGTCCTGGGAGGATACTTGACCTTCAGACGCTTCCGTTGAATCTTGCTCAAGTTCTTCAGTGTCATCAAAAGTCGATGGAACACCCGAGTCTCCAGGTGATTGTGGAGGCGGACCTTCAGACAAACCTGGGTCGAGATTTGCTGCTGGTTCTGACGCATGTTCAGACATTGTCAAGTCTGCTTTGAGTTGCTGCGACTCTGGAACATCAGAGTGACTTTTGGCTTCTTCGGTGGATGGTTGCGTTTCCTGGTGAGTGGACTGATTCGATTCCGTTTCGTCTGTGTCGGTCACCTTGTGATCTCCCGTTGAAGGGCTTCCGGGTTCAGATTGGTGTGTTTGTGGTAAGTCTTTCTCTTCTGTTGGATTTTCTTCTGAGCCGAGATTGTTTGACGGTTCTGATTCGGTCCCCTCCGGTGAGGAGTCGTTCGGTTCGGCTATTCCTGGGAATTCCGTATCCACATGTTGATCTTGATCTTCTTTTCCCAACTGGACAGAGGAAGACTGGTTTGGTTCTTGTTGACTCAAGTCATTTGGTATCTGTTCGATCTCAGACGCTCTCCCATTAAAGCCTGGTGATGGGTTCTGTGGCTCTGATGTGGCAGGAAGAAGACCTTTGTTGGACGGTATGGGGATAGAGAGAGGTGGGACTTCCTGCGTCCCCTCGTCTTTCTCCTCCTCTTCATCTGGCACAGCCTCAAAGGGATCGGTTCGGCCGCTGTATGACGGCGGAAGATCCCAGCTCAGAGTGTAGACGTCGGACAGCGTTGCGGTGGAGATGCTCGTTGACATGTATCCGCTGGAAACCTCGCTCACGGGGCTGGAGGCGAAGTCCTCCACCTCTGGGATGATGGGCGGCGGGATGGGAACAGATTTGGGCATTTCTGTTTGGATGGCGGTAGGAATGATTTCCTCAATGGGAATCTAATGGAAAAATCACAATAACAACATCTTATCTCAGTGTAAAGGCCTTCTGTTTCCACTCCCCATAAACCAAAACTGCAGGATCTCATTGATATTTAAAGACACAATAACTTAAAAGAGCAAGTCACAGTGAAGACACTTAAATGTAAGATCTCAATCATTTAAAATACAGTTGTTCGTCTTCATAAGTGGCCTGAGATGACCAAAAAAAAAAAGAAAAAGCTTTGACGAATCACTGAAGACGTGTCGGGTTGCTTCAGGTCTTTCACTTTCAGAGATAAATGGACCACGAGTCGCCTTCGGGGATCTTACCAACTGCTGATGCCGGCTCATGCCGTCCTCCACGCTGGCCGACTGCACCATGATCCGCGGGACACTCTGAGAAAGACGGAATAAAGCAGACGTTTATGTCATTCCACTTTTAGTGATGTGGTGATTAGAAAGCTTCGAGACGTGGGCGAAAAGTTATCTTCAAGTCACCGTCGATCAGCCAAATACTTCCAAGCGTATTCAGCTCGATGTATTACGGCTTCCTTTAGAATCGAACGTCATCCGTTCAGCACGTTAATGCCGTGAAGAGGGAATCAAACATTTCATTTATTGTGCTAATCAGCAGTGGAGATGTTGACATGGGATGCAGAAAGTGCAATAAAAATATTTGTTCATCAGATCGCACAGACAGATAATCACCATAAACGGGTAAAACAATCAGGGTAATTGCACCTTAATTATAATTGCACCCAAAATCATTTATCCCTATTCAGTATTCAAGTTGGCTCTTTAAAGCTCAATATGATGCATCAGCTGATTAAATGTTCGCTCGTTTGCTTCTTGGCAGTTTCTTTGCTTGTGAAGAGGATCTGTCGAGAAACGTCCCGGAGACGTTCAAACGGTGTCTTCTAAATTGGGACAATTGCTCTGCAGACGCAGTCGTGGGATTTTAATCAGGGTGATTGTTTTTTTTTCTCTCAAACACGTTGGATTTGCGACTTTTTCCCTTTTTCTTTTCTTGAACCTACGTGGTCGGCAGGGGTGAGGCGAGAAAGCAGGTCGAACACGTCGATCCTGCATCCCCGGAGATCGTTACAGACGACCTGCAGGCCAACACAAGTCCACGATTCAAAGATTTATTCAAACTGATGACGTAGATCACAGCTATTTGTGGTGACTGACAGATTCACTGATGCTTTTCACATTACAAATTAAATTATTATGGTTGACGTCTGTTGGATCCAAAGGAAAGAAATGAGTTCCGAATGTTTTTAAGCCCCTCCATGCCTCCGTTTTAGTCACCTTCTTCATTACAGCCTCCTTAACCTTCTCCGTTTGCCGTAGGAGCGGTTTGACTCAGAGCTGCCCCCCAGTGGAGGTTCAGCATAACGTCCACGCAAACTAAAAGACGTATCCAATTAAAAACGTGCGGTAACAAAAACACTGAAACGGTTGCATTCATTTTCATTTCCCTGGTGGATGCAAAGTGAGCAGGACACACGTTGAGACAAAACATGAGTCTGATTTCACAGATTTGTATTATTAACAGGTGTTGTGATCACTTATCAAATTAGACCCTGGTGGTTAGCCGTGTTTACAGTCCTCCAGGCTTTTGTTTTTGTGTTGACCCCTGTAAACACAGAGGTGGAAAAAGCGATAATGAGGCCGACCGCCTGGAACAAAGTGCCGAGAGGCCTGCCGGGTTCCCACTCCGACCAAAACAACAGCGACACGCGAGTCCTCTGATTAGCCTCCCTCAGCCCGGAGCGCTAATCAGCCCCGATCGTGAGCTGCCGCCGGGGGGAAGAGAGACGAGCTGCAGACTCCTGCGTCTCCATGCGTGATTGGAGATCAGTGGGAGGACGAGGAGGACGGGGGGGTGGGGGGGGGTTCACCTGCTCTGCAGCGTGCTCCCACCTCTGCGGGGGCTGTTGGCGCTGCTATGATCCCAAACATTAACAACCACATGTCACGGCGGAGCACGCCTCATCCGCACCAGAACAAACTCAACAAAAACCAAAAAAAGTTTTCCCTGCACGGAGAAATGTGTCTGTGGTGGCGCTGTGGCACAGAAATACACCAAAAACAGAGAAGAAGTACAACACATAACATTAATGTAATGCCACTTTTATGCTGCGGGTGGCAGCAGTGAGTCACTTTAGCACTCGTTGTGAACCGTCAAACTTAAAGCTACCGTTACAGTATCATAAAACTCGAGTGATTTGCTCTAAAGCTGAAAATAAATCTAGTCGGACTCGTTTAGTGCTCACTGAAACCAAACGTAGAAATAATCCGCACGTTTACTTGGCGGGACATGCTGGTGTGGCATTCGCATTTAGCATTAGCATACCAAACATCGTCACAAAGTGTTTGTCTGCCAATGATCACTTCAGTGTTTAAACTGAGATCCATTATAATTAATTATTTCACCTCCACTTTAAAAACTATTACACTCAAAGGATTTTCTTTTTCTATTTTAATTATATTATTTATTTATGAATGTTTTTATGAATGTTTTTACCAAATCCTCAAAGCTTTAACAAGCAACTTTTTCTGAAAAAAGCATTTAATAGGTACTATTCACAACATTTTCTATAAAGAGAATGAAATGTACCATCAGAATGAACGTCCTGTCCACGGTCACATGGAATTACTCATCAGCAAAGTTGAAGGGATTAAACAGGCCTGACGCTGCGTCTCCACTCACTGTCATATACATTAAAGTCACTTTTTATCTGACGGGCCAGAATCAACCCTCTGACAAGGATAACGTTTGGCCCCACATGTTTGACACCCCTGTTTCAATAAATGTTATCCAAAAAAACCCCCCACAAAATACAATTTTGAGGAAGGAAGTAGATTCCTGCATCTTATGCCAACGTCCTCCTTCAGTTTACAGGGTTTTTTGAGTTGAAGCTTAAAAACCAGCAGATACGACACAAAAGGTGCCGTCTTTTCCATCTCCTTGTTTATTTACTTGTGGAAAGCAGCCATCTGAGGGCACCGAGGCATTTATACTCTTTATCTCTCTATTATTTGTGTTTCCATCTCCATAAGCCCTGTTCCCATGGCAACGGGGGAGAAGTGGCGCAGGCTGCTGATGAGCGGAGGGGGATATTTAGATTGAGGACGCAGTGATGCACAGAAACTTTAAAAGCCGCGATAAGGCGGCGCCGAGTGGAGAACAGGAGCTTAAACCGGCGCGTACCTGCTGATGGACGTCCGTCTGCTCCCGAACGTCCTCCCGCCCACCAGGAAGCAGGGACTTCAGCAGCCGCGGGACGGCCTTCACTGAGGGGAGATAAGACCACGCAAAGCCTGAATGCACTGACGGAGGGGCGAGGGAGGAGGAGGAGGAAGAGGGAGAAAACAAGAGGGAGGAGGCAGCGAGGGGGGGGTGGGGGCAGATAAGGAAACTCAGAAATGTAGTGGAAAAGAGGGAAAACAAGTAGTGAGAGGTTCAGAGCTATTGAAGGACAGAGATGCAGTCTGCCAGCGGGTGCAGCCGAGGACATGAAAGAAGAAGAAGACGACGACTCCTCAAAGCATCGGGAGATAAAGTGATCACTCTTCACCTGTTTCTGGGCCCACGTTGTGGGAGAAGGAGCCGGGCAGGGTGCGTCTGGATGGCGGAGCAGCTGCAGAAAGGTCCTGCTGGCTCTCCCAGCCCTGAACACACACACGAAGTTCAGTTTTGAACCTGAGATATCTCAATTGAAAATCACACACACACACACACTTATATGCTTAATTAGCTTAATTTTTCCTCATTTATTAGCTAAATTCTAATAAAACACTCCGACTCTTCATTTCACTAACTTCAGGCTTTTTCAAACTGAACTGCTTCAGGTATTGAAGGTACAAACGAAATGGATGTTTTTGTCCTCGACGCAAGTGAAATTCATGACTTGTATACTTCGTCGTAAATGTTTCGCCTCATTTAAGACAAGAGGCTGAAGGTGGACCCACCAGTTGAGAAACACTGGGAATCATTTCAACTGAACTCTGCATGAAGTCTGACCCAAAACAAACACAGGACAATCCGTTAGTGCGGAAAAGGTTAATTGGTTAATAACATAAACAAGGAGTCTGAGAATCAGATTGTTTCTTTCATAGTCAGTAGTTCATGAATATGTTTGTGGGAATAAAAACATCTTTTAGGGGGTGGAAACATGCACATTTTCACCCAGCTTAAATCTATTGCGAAATGTTTTTATTATCTTACTGTATCCTTTATCAGCCCACTTTAAGTTCTTGAATCATTTGTCCATAATAATTAACATTTCAGCAATTTTTTACAGTCGCTCAAACTATTTATTGATATTCTTTCAGTGATGCTTCATTGTTTAACTGAATAATAAAATAAACGTAAAGTAGGAGAACTAAAATAAAAACTAATTTATCTTTTATATCTTTTGCTTTTCCTACATTAGAAAACATTTTTCAAATCATTTATGCTAAATTACTGATACACCTGTTTCATTAAAAACAGATTTTAAAATCCCCAGTAATGAGCTAAAAAGGATAATTAAGTTATATGCTGTTGTGAAGCAGCCGATTTAACACCCACATCAGGAAAAAGGAGATTAGTGGCCGAAAGAGAGTCTCACCTTGAAGTCATTGAGTCTATGACTGGAGGAGTACAGATCCACACTGCTGGCTGACAGCTGGTTAAAAAGGTTAGAGGGTCGGGTGGTTAGGGGTTAGTCAGAGGGGTTAATAACAGAGGTTACATCAGGATGAACCACAAACACAACACAAAGATCAGTTCGTTAGTTTCTAATGTGGTTAGGAGAAATCGAAATGTGAATTCAGTTGATCTAAAGCGAGCTAACTCGTCCCAGCTTTCCCGTTTTTGTAATACTAGTTGTTACCACCAGATGGTGTAATGAGTTTTTTTTATTCAACCATCTAATCAGCCAGATGTGCTAATATTAGGAGTATATCTCACGAGGGTAGATGCCACCAACACCTTTTTTTTCTTGGATAAAACTCTAGAGCTTTAAATTTAACGTGCATACAAGAACAGTCCCGTTTAGTGTTTGACTTTTTTGACTAACATTCATAAAAAGGTTCATCTGAAGGTTTGAACTCCCAGTTACCATATTTTCCAGACTATAAGTCACACTTTATTCTTTTCCCCCATTTGAAACCACTTTAAAATATAGCAGTAATAACCTCCTGTGACCACTAGATGCCAGTGATTGACAATAGAATGCTGCTACAGTTTCACAGGTGCATATCTCTTCTAGTTTTAAATGACTGACGGAGCAATAAAAAATGTCTCCACAAGGAAAAATAGCTACACAAGCAAAATCCATACTGATGTGCAACTTATAGTCCAGAATATACGGTGCCTCAATCGTTACGATAATATTGTGAAATCCTCATATTACCAGACCCCAAAAAACATCTGTGAATGTAAAGCAGGAAAACTACAAAATGCTTTACTTAGTATACCGTATTTTCCAGACAATAAGTCACAGAAAATGCATAATGAAAATGAGGAAAAAAATAACAATAATAAAAATAATATTGCGATAGAAATGCACCCTTAATAGAAGCAACTTGAAAAAGGGTGACTTTTAGTTATTGGAAAATAAAGTAAGGCTGTAGGTAGGCAAGGCTATAAGGCTCGTAAAGTGGCTAAAAGGATAAAAACTAAAAACTTTGAAACCGTGTCAGTAATTTAATGCGTCTAATTCCAAGTTAAGTACAATTTTGTGTCTATGTGATGAACTGGTAATGACCCCAAATCCAAACCTTATAGGGAGGCAGTACAAGAATAGGTGTATAGGGTGAGGTTGTACAAAGAACTTTCATAACGTAGAAAGTAAAAAAAAAAAAAAATCCCCAAACTCTGAATATTTCCACCGGTGGCGTAAGAAAACCCACAAAGAAGAGTTGGACCTTCTTACCAGGTTGACGTTGGGAGAGCTCAGGCAGCGTCTGCTCACTTTCCCTCTGACTGCCAGCTGTTCCCTCACAGCCACCTCCTACACACACACACACACACACACACACACACACACACACACACACACACACACACACACACACACACACACACACACACACACACACACACACACACACACACACACACACACACACACACACACACACACACACA
This sequence comes from Blennius ocellaris, assembly GCF_963422515.1. Taxonomy (NCBI): domain Eukaryota; kingdom Metazoa; phylum Chordata; class Actinopteri; order Blenniiformes; family Blenniidae; genus Blennius; species Blennius ocellaris. The sequence goes on from NC_137667.1 coordinate 7,971,084, forward strand.
CACACACACACACACACACACACACACACACACACACACACACACACACACACTATAAAAACAGCGCGATTTATGCGTCTCTGTTTTGATGCTCTGTGGATTACTGATTAATTAGCTCGATCCGTTTCTTTTCCTGGCAGGATGGAGGGAGACGTGTTCCCATTTAGGTTCTGGATGACAGTTTCCAAAATTACACAAAGACAGAAGAAGGCGATGAGGATTTAATTATGCTCGTGCTTCAATGGGAAACATCACTCAGAGGGGCCGCCGTTAAATGAGTGACTGCTCCAGAAGATGACAAAAGGAACGCCTCGCATTTCTTTGTGTTTTAACTCGGGGGTTTTTCACACCGCTCCGTCGCCAACGACCGGATTCGGAGTTAACTGTAACTCCAAGTGTGATGATGACGGGTGAAGGCATTGTGGTGTCTCATCCTAGTCCTGGAGGGTTTTTGTGATACATTTTCCCGTTTTGTTAACTTGGCATTTCTTTGTAAAAAGAGGCAATTCAATAAAATAAATAAATCTCTTAACGCTTGCCACAGACCATATTTAGATTTATTGTTAAAACATGCAGGGCGGGAGTTCTCCACTGGGAGTTGCACTAATTTGGTAAGAGTGGAGATCTTAATACGAGATAAAGACCCAAAACTTTGTATTTGTTGGCGTATTGAGATAAGCTTGCTGTGATCGTGCAGATCGGTGGGGGTCCGAATGCGATCAAGACTGTATGTTGGACGGGGATTCCGAGCCGACCTGTCTGAGCCGGTCCAGAGTGAGGATGTTCTCCACCGCCAGGACGCTGCGCAGGTATTTCTCGATGGCCGCCTCGCTGTCGGCCGACTGGTCGTCCTCCGCGCTGGCGGCCAGCCTGGCCAGCATCTCCCTGTCCTCCGGACCGTGGATGTCCTGGGCCGGAGCAGGTTCACAGTGAGGGGAGAGTTCACACGGCATCCTGACACTGTTGACCTGCCCCTGTAGCGCCGCTCACCAGGTCTAATAATACAAAGCTGAAGTGATGTCGAAGCCTGCAGTTCAGGCACAGGATGGATGCAGATTAAATCTATGAGCTGCACTGCAGCAGAAATGTAATTATAGCACAATAAATAGCAGTCACACAGATAATCAGAGCAGCAGACTGCTTCTCTCATATTCACCTATTTTACAAAGGCGAACCAGAAAACTGATGTGGGACTCTGGAGACGGTGGAGAGCGGGAACAATGCGTGTTAAAAGCAGCCGTTTCTGTGTACATACTTCAATAACATTTCCAACTGTTTTTGGATGAAAGCATGAAAAGAAATACCGGAACAGACGCAGGAACCATCTTACCGTGTCACACGCTGCATTTTTAATTAAAGACGTATTCATATTAAGCAGGACTGAGTCAAACGTATGGCTCTGCCCTCCACAGTAATCCTAGACTGTCATGTGGAGGGTTTATTTACCTAACCCTGAATAAATGCTGCATCAGCACAACGTGTGGACGCCAGTGGGCTGTTTGATTGTGTTCACTCATTTGAAACCTTTGTAATTTCCTAATCAGGTATGTCATAATAAGCTATTGAATTTTTTTTTCCCAATTGTGGGACTTTATAAAAACCGTATCAGTAAACACTTAAAAATTACTTTTTTAAATTAATAAATAAAAGGACTAAATTCACACTTATTTCCCAATTTATGGCTTTGAGATTGCTTCAAATTGGGGAAATTTCCACATAAACGTCTGTTAAAAATCCTTTATGCCCCATAATATGACAATTGACATAATAAACACAGGTTTACAGTGTGAACGATAGTTGTCTGATATTTCTCGTTCGTTGAATCCAAAGCATTTGTGTAAAGCAAATGATGTTTCAGATTCCTACATATGTATATTATAAATGCTGATTACTATGTAATAATTTTAAACCCATAATTGTGATGTAATTGTCTTTAGTATGAAGGTAGAAAGTAAAGCAGTGTCGCTGTGAAAAGCTCAGTTCGCCCTGGTAGATGGCGTGAGGCACTCACTCCGGGGATGTTGGAAACCACCTCAAACGTGATTCCGCAGCCGGGGATGGTGCTGCGCTGGGACATCCTCTTCAGGAGACTCTGGGCGAAACCCTGCGGACCCAAAACGTCAGCTCCCATCGAGTCACAAGTCCAAAAAGTTAAGCAATGAAATGAAAAGAGATCATAAACTGTACATAAAGGTAAACAGGAAAAAAAAAAAAAACGTTTTTATTTGAAACCATTGGTGCAACATCTTCTGCAGTGAACTGCAGCTCCCACTGGAGCGTCATCGCCTCACGAGGGACGACCGGGTGACATTGTGACATCAGTTGAACACAGTCCTGCTGCGAATTGGAGGAGCATCTATTACCCATCATGCCCCGGGGCCACCCACCTGCCTCCCGGTGACGTTGACGCAGATGCGTTTCCTGAGGACCAGCTGCATGTGTGCCGGGTGGCTGAGCTGCACCACGCTGCGCACCGTCAGGTACACCCTCTGGTCTGCCGAGGCCGCCCGGCTCAGCTGGGGACACTGGTGGACCGTGGAGTCCCAGGACGCTTCCGCCTTCACCTGGACCACAACCATCGGACTCTCACAGCTGAACCGGTTCTTTGCTTAACGGCCGGAACCGGAGCCGCTGCACATTACAGCCCCCCCTCACCTCTGAATCGCAGTGTTTCAGGATATGTAGGTCAAAGAATTCGTCCTCATCCTCGCCGGGGAGCATCGCGTCCAGACCCCCGGCCAGCGGGGCCGAGAGACTGGACTGGAAGTCGTCGGCTGGAGGGAGAACAAACGGAGAGCGGGTGGGAGGAATTATTAAAGGAATGCAGCGTCTTTGCCAAATTTCGACTACAAAAGCGAACGGCATACCGCTGAGATCCAGGAAGAGGACAGGAATGTGTGTCTCCATTCCAGGGACGGGAACCCTGCCGAGAGACACTGGTTAAACACAGAGTGCACGATACCGAGGGGTAGGACACAGTGACGGCACCATTATCACACAGTGAGAGATCCAAATCAGGAGGATCGCTGCAGAGAACAAACATTACCAACCAGAGAGAAAAAAAACTAAGAATTTAATCTGAAACGTTCAATGTAAAGTTTACGTTAAAAAAAAAAAAAAAACACATCGGTACTGTCAAATAGAAGTAAACCAGCGTGAGGCATTGATATCTAGGGCCACACACGCACACACACACACCTCTCCACTGGAGCTCCTGGGATGCCACTGCCCGCCGACGGCACCAGAACAGCGTTACGTTCTTCGGTGAGGGTGAGACGACACTCCAGCAGCTGAGATTCTCTCTCCAGGTCGTCCTCTGACTTATCTGCACAGACACACACACACACACACACACACACACAAAGACGCACGTCAAAGCCTCAAAACACACAATAACTCAACTCTATAGGAAGGAAATGCAAATCAGGCCCCAGAGGAGCTTTCAAAGTGAAACTGCAGCTGGTTTTCATCTTTGCCGTCTCTGTTTGAAGACATGAACACAGTTTGCCTTGGATTTTTCAGGCTTGTGTACCTATTTTGGAGACGATCTTCTGCAGCTGCTGGTCCAGATACTCCTGCCTCTGAGTGAGAGTGACCAGCCACTGCTCCCTCATCCTCTCCAGGTCCACCTCCTGCACACAAACACCACAGAACAAAAAAAAATGACCTTTCTGCTCCCATTAAACCTTCAAGCTGCTTTATCGGTGGCCGACTCACCTGATAGCTGTCCATTTCTTCATCTCCACTCTGAAATGTCGTTTTAAAGAGAAATGGTTAGAATGTCAAAGTGTAATCAGCTTCTTATTTTTCCCTCTCCTCCTCCTCACCCTTTGCGTGGGACGTAGCTGTAGCACCCTCACGTCTCCGATGGACACGGACAGGATGGAAGCTGCGATGAGCGGCATGGTGCCCGAATCCTGCACCGGACGAATCTCCACCAGGATGCGGTGGGACTGACCCTGGAGGAGCAGATCTTGGTCAGAGGAAACACAGGCGTGGACATGGACATGAGGGCAGCGTGCGCAGGGCTGTGAAGGTCTCGGCTCACCTGTCTGAGCTGGAGGATCCCCCCCGTGCGCACGTCTTTAGCAGGGAGGACCTCCACGGGCGTGAAGTCTCCGGCCTCGTTCAGCTCCATCAGCTGCACCCACATCTCCAGGTGCCGGGTCACCTCGCTCCACCTGCAGGACAGACGACGGGAGGCTGAAACATCGGGCTGTCACTTCATGATTCCCTCATGACTTATTCCAATAATGGGCTGTGTTGTTGTGGTGTCGCGTAGCTTCTTTTAACCTTCGCGTTTTACTGAAAAGCTCAGCTTGCAATAGTTTAGGTCCTTAAGATGCAAAATATGTTTTTTTTTTCATCAAAAATCTTTAAAAAATTTTGTATTAAGTATTGAAGTTAAGTATTACAATTTTGCAGCAAAATCTACCCGTTAACAAGCAAACCACTGCTGTGTAATACTGCATTACACCACAAGATGGTGTAGTGAGTCACTCTCCTGTTCTGAAATGGAAGCAGCAGATTCTGATACTAAAAACAAGAAAAACCACAAGCAGGAACAACAAACAACAGATCGTGCTGTACTTTAAACTTGCACTGTGTCGCCTGTCGCTTTTCTCACAACTGCTCCCCCTCTGGCTTTTTGGACTCTGCCTTACCTTCGCCTTCTGTCAACTCACTCGACAATCCTGTGATTAAACATTCTCTGAAAATCTGGGGGTCAATTGAGGAAACAGTTTGGCCTGGCCAGCTTTTCCACCTGGAGTCCCATTCTAAATCCTCCTTTTAAACCTTCTTCAATGGATACAGGCTTTCAGAGACGGCATCGGGAAAGTGTCACCTCTTTTAAACATTTTGCTCAAAGATGGCACCGTACTATCTTTTTTAAGAAACGTGGCTGCAGGATGTCATGTCATGTTAAAAACTAGAAACGATGAGACGCTCATTAAAACAAACTCCTGGTGTTTTTGAAGATACGCGGGGTCCTTTCTTGCTATTTTTTTTTCCAGCTCTGTGAATAATTATTGCAGCATAGCTGTATGTGATAATTGAATTTAAGTCCTGGTGTGAATGGATCGTTCCGGCAGTGACGGGGTGGGTGGGATGTTTTGGGGTGTTTGTGTGTTGTTTATTTTTTTAATACATCAACTGCAAATACTTTTACTTGTCTTGCGTAGGACATCTGTGACTGTAAAGACTTGCATCACGACTGCTAATTCATTCTAAACCAACAGACAATTTCTGAGTGAGCCAGCACTTTGTACAAAGTTTTTATTTATATTTCTGTTGGTAATCATTGAAAATATAAAAAAAAAAACAACAAAAACTGTGTACTGTGTGCATAAACTTATCCCCCACTGTGCCTTGGTGTGAGTCTTTTAGATGTATATTGCAGTTTAATTATCACTTTCAAGTATTTTCAAATGTACTTTGAGGATTAAATGAGGACAATAGCAGCAGGCAGACGAGTTCAACTGTTTCTGGCTCTCAGACAGTTCACATTCTAACAGATCTGGGGTGCTGTTGAACATCATCTGCCCACTCTTTGATCTCCTTGTGTCGGAGTGTATGTGTTCTGTTTTTAAATTGAGCTGGAACTGGGAGTGTCTGTGTTGCTGGACCTCTCTCTCAGGGATCTGGTCTTGGCCTGGATCACTCCCAGGTCCCACAGAGCCAGGTTCCTGCGGTGGTTGGCCTGCTTGTGTCCGTACACCTCGATGGCCACCGCCCCCTCGGCCAGAAACTCCACGAAGTCCTCGGACACCGGCACGGCCAGCTCCTGGAGAGTAACGGGGGGGGGGGGGGGGCGAGGACGGGTCAGATTAAGTCTGCGTGGTGACGGCCGCTCCCGTCCCCGCACGACAAGAGACGTCACCTTGGCGCTGTCGAAGACCACCGTGCACTGGGGGTCTTTGGAGGAGGAGGACGATCCGGCCGGGGTGACCTCCGGGGCGGTGAACACCGGCTCCTCCTGCCCCCAGAAGTGATACTGGCAGAAGACGAAGTTGGACAGGTGGCGGGGGAGACCGGTGGCCTGGAGGAGTTTCACCTGAGAGAAGACGGAGATCCTTAAAAAGCCAAAATGTCACACTGAATCACTTTTCGTAAAGCTGCTTTTGGTGTAGAAATCTGAATAAATGCATTGAAAGTTTAATCTACTCATCACTGAGACCTTCTATACATTATATACATATGGTCATTACAAATATCCTGTATACGGCAATACCTTCCTTTACACCAGTTGAATAGTTGTTTCCTAGATGCAGAACAATATTATGATAGTAGATCATACAATATGGATCTTTTACATATTATATGAAAATATATTCTTACTTGCTTTTCCTTTGCTTTCCTTATACGTATTATACAGTAATTACTGTTATTTATAGTAATTACTATGTGTTTGTATGTTCATGTTCATTGGACTCTTTCTTCTGGCTATACTGCATCCATCTACATTCATGTATATCTATCTATATTTAGCCACCTGTAGCTGCCATACATCCATCCCTCCTGAGAGATCAATACAATGTATAACTGGCTCACAGTGAATCAAACTTGTCGCATTTCAAAGTACGATGAAAAACAAACAATCCAGATAACAATCGAGACTTTTTCCCCTTCCATTGCTCAGATTCCCAGAGGGCGTATTAGTGAGTGTGCTGTGGGAACAGCAGAAACCAGTCGAGTCTTCTCACCACACAGTCCAGCTTGCGCTCCTGCTGCTCGGCGTCTGTGCTGCCGAGCTGAGCGTCTCCGGCGCCGCCGCCGCCGCCGCCCTCCTCGGAGCTCTCCGTGCCCCGCCAAACCTCCACGTGCAGCCGGCCGGCCACCTGACGCACAAACAGCAGCCGGCTCGATCGCAGCGCAAACACATGGCGGGGAGCCAGCAGCTTTCGTCTGATAGTTCTGTTCTCCAGACACTGAAGGCTTTTGTTCAAACTCGGTGGTTTCTTGGACCACAGATCCGCTGATTATGTAATTTAACTCGCTAAGACACAAAACTCAATTCATCTTTGTTTTCCAAACAGGGCCACTTTGGAAAATTCCTTTTAAGCCTTGAATGTATTTTACGAGTTGAGGAATTTTCAGAAAATATAATTCAGACCAGTCTGAGCTGAAACTGTGAAATCAGACAGAAATTGATAAAGTCTTGTCTGCGATCATGAAACACTCCTTTTGGCTGCATTTCGGGTTGAACCTAAGTCAAGGACGAACAATTCAGATGACAATGAAGCCCACAAAAATGTGATCCTGCTTACCAGAGGGCCAAATTGTAATCAACTATTTGACAACTGATGTTAAATTCAAAAGAATTGCACATACCGACTTAATATAGCTGCATTTGTTAATTTCATCCTGAAAATGCGTTTAGTTTTGCAGCATTTGAATGAAAATTAATTAATACAATTAATGAATTAACCCTTTTTCTTTGCTTCACAATTTTTGGAAAATAAAAAAAAATGTGCATAAAAAATGTTCCTGGTATATTTCCAGATATCGTGCAAATATTTCGCCAATGTCGTGCAGGTCTCTGACACAGCAAAGAGAGCTACTATACATGAAGATATATGAGAGCACTCCTACCTCCCCCTTCTGGTTGATGATGGGCACTGCGTACTGCAGCTTGACGTCGTAGAAGAGGCAGGCCAGGAAGACGTTGGCGACGCCGATCAGACTGTGGTTCTCCTGCTCGTCGAAGAACGGGTCGGCCCGTTTGAAGTACGACCTCATCACCTGAATCGGGACGAGAAAACCCAGGAAGCAGGTTTAACATTTCACCATATCGCGTCATTTCTTAACTGAGTTTGTATTATATACAATGCGATCACAATGTTGTATTTGAGCCTATAAAACTAACAACGGTACCGTATTTTCTGGACTACAGGCCACTTTTTCGTTTCTGTTTGAATGGGGTAGTTAAATATATGTGCCTGATACACCTCTGCGACTTACTGGATTCATCTTTTTTCCCTGTTGATGACATTGTTTTTCCAGATGTGACTTATTGTCCAGAAATGTGAACAAACTACAAAAAGTTTATTGCATAAATTCTATGAAAATTACGACAATTTCTGCTTTGAACGTTTCCTAATCACTGTTGTTTTGCTCTTTGCTCTTATTTGCTTTAAAATACAAAATAAGCTGCAACAAAATTTTTTTTAATTGTTTGTGCTAAGACAGGCTTTTAAAAGTAACGCATTGCATTCAAATTTCTTTGTTATAAAATCTGAAAGAAGTCAGTTTTTTTTCCTGGATATTCTTGGAAGCATTTTTTTATTTTTATGAATCTCATTATCCTTACACAAAACCTCTGTTTTAAGGCCTATAAAGGGTTAAACTGATCTAACATGGCTTTATGCCAGAATGACATCTTTTTCAACACCAGAGATCTTTAATCCTTTATGCATAAACACCACGTCATTAAAGTTTATCTGCCTGCTTTAAACCTCAAGGATGATTTCATGTATCGGCGATTATGTAAACAGGGATTATAGATCCTCCATCAGGTGTGTTTTTGGGACGTTACAGGCTGGATTCTGACGGCACTCACTGGATTATCATCGTCGTAGTCACCCCACTCTTGGTAGAGCTCCCTCATGTCCACCAGCCTGTTCTCCATCTTCTCCAGAGCCCAGATCTGCTTCCCTTTCCCTTTTCGACGCACTTGGATGGCCGGCTCGCTCAGCACCGCGTCGCGCTGTGGAAACACAATGCTGTCGTTTTGAAGGAAAGCTTTTCAAACTGGGCACAGGCGCTACGTGTAGGGTGCAATTTCACAATCCTCTTAATGTGAACAGACCAGGGGCCTGTTGTACAAAGGGTGCATGCGGACGCACAAGAAATGGCAAAATTCAGACGCATCAGGAGTGAAGAGGTTATGCTGGGAGACTGTTATAATAATATTAACGCCTTTAATACGCAAATACCCAAACACTAGCCCATCTTCACTGCATCATTACTCGTCAGTGGTTAAAGTCAGTCACTTTCTGTTTTTTGCTTGTTATACTACAGCTTCAGATCTCCCCCCCCCCCCCCCCCCCCCCGAGTATCTCTGGGTGCAAAGTACTCATGTTATTAACGCTGTGCGTAATGTGTGAAATGTTATTTTCAGCCTCACCTTTTCCCCAGTGCACTTCTACATCAACTTGCAACAATATTTTGTGATCCATGTAAGTGCTTTATAAAATTAACAATGGGAAATTTAACTTCTGCTTCAATTCAGCATTTGTGCACTTTTCCCGATCCTACAGCATTCACAGCTTCACACATGCACACACACACACACACACACACACACACTCTCTCTCTCCCACTCATTCCTCTTGCGAGCTGGAGCACCCAATGAAAGGATTGAGCACCCACTGGGGGATAGCCGATCAAAAAATAACTAAATAAATAAACACAACTGTGTTCATAACTCCGGGTTTCTCTCACAGTATAAAAAGATGCATGTGATGTTGAATCAGTGATCCTTAGTGTGTGGTTGTCTGTCTCGATGCGTTTGTCCATCGTATATCCTGCCCTCGCCCATAGTGAGCTGGAATTGACCCCCCAACCCTGCACAAGATAAAACGGCATAGAAGATGGATGAATGGATCTTGAAATCGCTGAATGTTGACATTTTCTGACGTTTCAACGTTACAATGCAAAAACTATAAGATATGATGCACTTTTTAAACATTGTCTGATGTGTTTATTACTAGTTCTGCTATACGTATCAGACATTTAGTAATATGAAGTTCAAAGTGTGTGTTTCTAAGGGTGGGTGGAGGTATTTCTAAAAGGGGCCGTGGGAGGAAATCGTGTCCAGAAGGTTTCTGAACTACATTTTGGGCGACTCCACTTGGATTTCTGGAGGTTTTTTTTGTTTGAAGCAGCACATGCTTGGCACGCTCTACCTTCCTGTTGGCGTCCAGGTTAGCGGCGGGTATCTGCAGAGTGACCAGGTACTCGGTCCTCTTGTTGAGCGACTCCGCGATGAAGCTGGCCTCGCTGGCCCACAGCTGGGCCTTCAGGATCTGCTCCCTGAGGCGCAGCAGGCTGCGTGTGATCATGGCCTCCCTGCAGCACAAACACACGACAGTTCACTTAAATGTCCTTGAGCTCAGAAACGGAGACTTGCCCATCACATGGTGGTGGTGGGGGCACGTCACCTGTCTTCGCTCCAGCGCCGCATGGGTTTGTGGGAAACGGCTGCAGAGGACGGCTTCTCGGGGGTGAGGCGCTGGCGGAGCTGCTGCAGCTCCTGCTCGTACATCAGCCGCTGGCGCTCCAGGGCGCAGCGCTTCTCCTCCTCGTACTGCCTCTCCAGGGTCTGCAGCACCGACTGCAGGGGGTCTGCCAGAGGAGAGAGGGTGGCTCGGACCAGCTAAATCAGGACTTCTCATCACAGCTCCCCTCGGAGACGCTGGAAACACTCTCGCCGTCCAATATTTACCACAGCATTTCCATTCTGGCAGAGTCTGCATGCCGCACGCTAATCCTCACACATATATTGTAAATACTGAAAGTGTGGACACACAGTGGGATCATTTGGGCTTTAAATATTTGTGCAACCTGTTTAGAGGAACGTGACGGATCACTTGAGCTCCTGATAAATCTGTCATCTCACAAAAAAAAAAAAAAAAATCCAATCCAAATTTGAAAACCGAGAGGTGACGTGTGTGTGTGTGTGTGTGTGTGTGTGTAAATTAACCTCGACACAGCTAATTTCTCCAGAAAACAGCCCAGTGGAGAAGTGGTTAGTTTTATTAGATATAACTTTTCCTGATTTCAATCTGGGTCTTTCTGTGCAGAGTTTGCATGTTGTCCCTGGGCGTGCATGGATTTATTGGACCTGGTTTTAGACGTGCATGCAAGCTCAATTACTAAATGTCCAGAATGTCACCTTCCTCATTGATACCACTTATTTCCCCTCGAATCACTAATAGAAACTCTGCTGGATCTTTACCTCCTCCCGTTCATGTCTGGCGTGATGCCGCAGCCTGAAGAGAAAAGTAAAACTCTCCCATAATTCACTGTGTCTGCAGATTGCCCACTCCCTTCTGCCTGGTATTTTTAGATTATGCTGACTTGAAATCTAAACATTATTTCCACGATAAACTGACATGAGGCAGGCTGGGTCATTTCACTGTGCCTGATCTAAATCTGTTTGCTTTTCTTTAAAGAAAAAAAAGAAAAGAAGATAAGTCTATTGAGAGTTTGAATGCTGCCTTTTTCAGTCCTCTGTACCCAGACTGGAGTCACAGGCTGGAGTCGATCCCACAGGGAGAACATGCAGGCCCCGTCAGGGCAGGTTTTACCCTCTGGATGTCGGTTGTTTGTATTGTTTGTGCAGACTGAGGAATTTCAGTAAACTCACCGTTGGTGCCCATGCCTTTCATCATCACCTCCTCCTGAGCGAACTCGTAGCCGAAGCTCAGCTCGCTGGACACGTCGCTGCAGGCGTCCAGGTCCACCTCCAGCCGGTCGCTGCTCAGGCACGTCTTCATCGCCGCCGCGCCCTCATCCGGGGCCATATGCCTGGGCAGGCTGATCCTGGAGAGGGAGGCGAGGGAGCGGGAGGAAGCAGAAGAGGAGGATTGGAAGAGGCGTGAACAAATGGCAGAGAAGAAGAAGAAGAAGAAGAAGAAGAAGAAGAAGAAGAAGAAGAAGAAGAAGGGATGCTGGGAGGAATCAAAACCGATGATCAGACCTGAAGAAGTGGTTATTTCCCCACAGGATCCTGTCACCGTGATGCAGCTGCACCGGGCTGGTCACCGTGGAGCCGTTCACACACGTCCTGCGAGGGCGATGAAGACGAGCAACAATAAGAAACACACACAAGAAAACAATAAGGAAAAACTGTCAAACTTAACATTATCTTCACAGGAAATACCATAAATCACATTGCACGACGGAGAAAATTGGTGGCAAAAATAAAGCTTTTTCATTGCAGGGGTCACACTGAAAACAACTCTTTGTGCACATGTTGCATGCGACACTTTCACTCCACATGCATGGTACTTGTAGCTCGAGCTGTACTTGTTTTTACATTTGCTACGTGGTGATAATTAAGTATTTCGTACCGAGCGTTGCGGTGAGGCGTGAGCACCACGCCGCTGTTCTCCGTGACGTCGATGACGCAGTGCTCGGCCTGGATGGCCATGCCGCACAGCTGGATGTCCTGAGACTTGGCCGAGCCGACGCGCGTGTGATCCTGGAAGGGAAAGTGAGAGCCTGTGCGTGAGCGCTCCCGTCGACTGCGACGCCGACGTCGCTCTGACGTGCACGCGCGCTTGCCTTCAGGTAGTAGACCAGCAGCTCGTTGAGGGCGGGGTCAGCGTTCAGGTTGACCAGGAAACACTTGTCGTCCACCACTCGGATGCCGGACGACTGCAGGGAAATTCCCAAACTCTCCAGCTGCCTCTGACGCTCCTGAATAGAACAACACAAGCACAAGTCTTTTTCGGTTCTGTAGCTTTCAGGAAAACCTTAAAAAAAAAAAAAAAACTGAGAAAAGAGTAAGTAAAACCTCCACACGTCACACTGAATGAAACATGTGAGATAGAAATTTATGTATGCATGAGTATGCATGAGTATGCATAATATATAACATAATATATATAAATTCAAGTCACAAGAATAAGAGTGACTTATAGTCTGGGAAATACGGTAACCTGCAGTCCTTCTGCTTTTGTGGATGAGGCCTGAATGACAGCTGGAGCGATGGAGGACACACTGTATTTGTTTGTATGTATTGTACTAGTATAGAGATGATCTGTACCCCCTCTCCCCCAGTGATGTCATCACATAGGTGACATAATCACCGAGGTCTGCTGTCAGAAGATCACTCTTGCCACTGCGTTTAACCAGTTTTGGCAGGGTTCACACTGGCATTGTGTATTTCTATTTGAGCCTGCTCTTATAATGCCGATTCACTGCATTCACACCGACTCTGAACCGGCCGGGTGAGGTGACGATCAAGTGTGAAAACAACTCCAGTCACCTGTGCGACGGCCTCCGTCTTCCTCAGCTTCTCCTCCCAGGTGACGGTCATCTCTTGGATCAGTTTCTCCGACTCCTCCAGCCGCTCCTTCAGCTCGTTGCCCTTCATAGACTGAGAGCAACAGTCGCTGTGTTACACTCTCACACACACACAGACACACACACACACACACACACACACACAGGGGTCCTCACCTCGGCCTCGTTCAGCTGCTCCCTCAGCTTCTCCACCTCCTCCCGCAGCTCGCGGATGATCCTGGCATTGGGGTCTTCGTTCACCACGGCGTGGTTGACGATGCTCTTGGCGCGGTCGGCGTAGCGCAGCGTGGACAGCGTCTCGTCGTAGTTGTCGGCGGCCGGGCTGACGGTGGCGATCATGGCGGTGCGGCTGTTCCCCCCGAGGCTGTCCTGCAAGGGGTCATGGGAACCAGTTTTCTTTCAAAACAGAAAAAAACCAAATGCCCGACAGGAGGATTTACGAGGAGGACAGAAAACATCCACGTGATTAAAATGCGATCTGCAGCTGAAATAAACACTAATTTAAACACCACACAAGCTGGTGGAAAGAGTCTTTTTTCTAACTGAGCAGAACTAATGGAAATGATCGGCCAAGCCTTAAAAACGTAAAGCACAGAGGCAGAAAACAATTTGTTTTACTGCGATGACGCTGCTACACCAAGTTCACAGTGCAGAAACACAGAAACAACCGAGAGGAAACACCAACAATAATGAGTCTGAAACTGTTGCATAGAACCGTTTTCACACACGCATTTGTAGAATGAGCAGAACAAACCGTTATCGTTTCCTGCTGCCCATCCCACAAATGCATGTCGCTTGCAAATTTTACACAATTTTAACAGAAATTAATACACATTAGAATATTATTCAATTGTTTTCACTTGACAAAGTGCTTCTAATATTATCGTTGTATGCGCAGTAGTGGGATATGGACTCCACCTCTGCTCGTTTCATGCTCATTCACGACACGTGTTAAGGGATTAATCCAGAAATAATCCAAGAAAATGCCACATTTCCACACTTTTGTGCCATGTCGGTGTGTTTTCCTTGGTACCTTGAGCAGCCAGGTGAGCACAGAGTCTCTGTAGGGAACAAACTTGCTCTTGTACTTTCCTGCTCCCTGGTCAGCCAAGGCTGAAATAACTAAACCCAGAGTGCTGAGTGACCTGAGGGGAGGGGAGGAGAAAATAAGTCCGGTTGAAAAGCAGCAAGTGCAAACAAGTGTGCAGGCATCAGTAGGCAGTGAGAATGAGATTTCCTTTGAGGAATACTATTGACTCGCTTCATTTAGGACCTGGAAACAAAAACACGGTGTCACAGGCCTTTATTGGCACGCTGTGAGGGCTCCCCCCCCTTTTCTTCCATTAACTCACTTGTTGATGTTGCTGCCTTCCTTCAGCCTCTCCCCGGCGGCTCCGGTCTTCGCCGCCCGCTCACTTCCAGCGAGATCCACCAGGCTCAGTTTGCTCACCTTCTCCCCGCTCGTCTGGCGCACACACAGGATCCAAACACATCAACACACCAGCCCTTCTTTCACAGATAAAACAATAAAACTTCCTGCCCCATGGCATTTGCTCCTAATACAAACTTTTACTCGCCATCATATTTGACAGCATTGTTTTTATAGTTGAAGAACTTTTGTGAACAATTTTTCACACCATATCCTTTAGGATAAAACACATTTTTCTTTTCTTCCTTCCATCTTGTTATCAGATTTGAGATCAGATGCTATGATTTCCCCTTGTGTGTCCTATCTTTGCAGGAGCATCCAATCAGGCAAGATCAAAGCTATTATATCAAACAGTTTTAATCGGTTTGCAGCGAACAGAAAAAGCAGAAAAAATTGTATTAATCCAGCAAAGACTAGCAACACACAAGATAGTTACTCAGGCGCCAGCAATGGCCAACATCAGGCAAGATAGTTATTTGACAGTGTTAAGATACAGTAGTTACTCAGGCTTTAGCATAAACCAAGAAATGACAAGACTTATCTCACAGTTTCAAACAGGCTTTACAAGTAATTTCAAATGGAAGATTAAATTATATTAATTCTAGGGTGTTACGTGTGCTTGTTGGCAAGTTATTGATTTAATTCTCTCGAGGCAACATTTCAATTTAAAAACAAATCGATCTGTTGATCTTATAGGTTTTTTCCCCCCTGTGTCTTCATAGTTGTATATTTGTGTTCTTATTATTGCAGAAAATACTATTTCTTGGGTGGAAAAAAAATACTCATCTGTACATGACTGTACTTTATAGCCTTGATATTCTGGATGTATAAATAGAGATAAAGATATTAATGGCACATTTCACAGTGACTGATGTTACTTGGAACGACTTTGCCACCGTTTCTTTAAATGAAGACATAAGTGGTTCATGGGCTCTGTTGTTGGAATCTGGGTTTATTACTTCATAAAGCAAGAGGAGGAAATGGCGGTACCCCAGACTGCAGGTCCATGAGTGTGTGTGTGAGAATGACGTTGAACACGGCGTGCGATCTGCTGCTCTCCTCGTTCATGTTGGTGGCTGCAACCGTCCGAGATTTATTCCCCTCCGACATCAGAGACTCAATGTCCTGTCGTGAGCACACACACACACACAGTCCATATCCGTCTTTATTACATTCTTCTATCGCTCCCTCCCGGCGGCACAAGGCAATAAAGAGGCAGAGATACACTTTGTAGCTTGGTGTTTGTGTTACCTTGTAGCTGGCCACAGCCAGGCGGGACAGACCGTCCACGTAAGGGCCGAAGACTTTGTGCTCCCTCACTCTGAGCGCCTGTCGACTTCTGCGGGAAAATAAACACGAGGTTATTCCACATGTGCTCCCCGATTCCTCAACAAATTTCCCTCGTTCCAACCTCGCCCCTTCACCATGTCGCCTCATCTCGGTGTAAAAGCACAGCAAAAATGCGATTACTGTCGATTTTAAAAGTGCACGACAGGACTTCCCTCGGAGGGGGCGCTAAAGAGCAGCAGCAGCAAAACTTATATGAAAAATAAATAAGCAGTAATAGATAGCTTTTTTTTCAAACACACATTTTAAGAAGAACTTTCTCCTACGTTGTAAAAACCCGCGGTAATATCGGTCAGTAAAGTAACAACATGAAAATATTGTAATAAAGACATTTTAAAAAGCAAATTTTCATGAACAAACTGTTCAAAAACTCTTTCAATCCATTTCTAATGCTGTTTCAGTAATGCAATACCCAGACAGACTGGTTTCTACAAGCGAAAACAAAATGATAAAATAATACTTGATTGCAAATTGGTGCAGTGTGGTGTCTGGGAGTTCTGGGGTAGCTTTTCCGACAGTGATTTGAACAGAAATGGAGGGTAAAACTGTTAATAATTTCACTGAAACACACATTTTATTACAGACTTGATTGATTGATTGATTGGTCGATAATCTGAGCTGACATGTGATCTAAAAAAGGCAGGATGTGATGATAAACTCTTGGAACCATGCCGAGCCTGCACACACTTTATGCACCAATAAAATAGTAAAAAATCCATTTGAATCAATGACTTTTGGTGGCGAGTGAAGTGCGATCGCAACATGTAAAGGTCTCAGTCGTGATGCTTTACAATCATTTGTTAGTGAGGCAAGAGGAACTGCCAGACGAATATGAAAACAACCTCCAGCGTAAAGTGAAGTTCGATCGTTCAAGCTTCTTGGAAAAACAATGAAAAGAGAAGCGAAGTTCCCACCGTGATGGAAGGCGGTGGCCCCAAAGCGTGGGCGAGTGTGCCTCACCCTTTGGGGTCGAGCAGATCTCGGACTTTCTCGTTATAAATCTCCATGTAGGAGACCTCCACGGTGAAGCTCTCGCCCTCGCGGGCCTCCTGCACCGCCCGGCTGAAGAGAGCGCTGCAGAGGCGAGGGATCAGCCCGGGCTGCTCCGCTGAGCCCATCATGGTGTACGACTTCCCAGAACCTGCATGTTCATCAACAAGACGACACACATCTCAATGAGCAGCTGCAGGGAGGGTTAATAGTTTATAAATCAACTTTGAAAATGAATAAACTAATAAAATGCTGCTTTCTATGCTCTGAGAGTTTGTGGAAAAGGAAAATAATCCGGGTCTGGAGAGCGCTGCTAATTGTTTAGGATGAGGGGGGAAAAAAAATAAATACACAAATTGTAAACAAACAGATCTATCTGCAAAGCTTTTGGGCACATTCATTACAGCTGGATTAACCTGCCAGAATGAGATGAGAAGATGAGACGTTGGTGAATTAGCCACACAAGATGCAAAAAAAAAAAAGGTAATTAAATGTGGAGACACGTTTTTGAAGTCTAAAGATGTGAGCAGATGTTGTTACAGTGCACGAGGTGACTCGGGTGAAACGAGGACAAAATATACACCAGAGCGTTCACTGATAAGAACTCTTTATACAGAAAATGTCCCGATGCATCACTTAAATGATAAAAAAAAAACAAACAAACAGATAATTTAGATTCAGGGGCTCTGGATATGATCACTGTCTGCCATGTTTTCAATGAGAGTCAGTTTAAGGTTCGTCACAATTTCAACACATAATTTCCTGGTATAACAAAAAAAATAAAGAAAAAATCCAATTTAAAGCTGATTTGAAGAACTGCACATAAGCTGAATGGGATTCAACAGCAGGAGTCTGTGGCGACGATATGATTGTGATATGATGTTGCATCATGTCTGTGTATTTAGTTACTTTCCACAGATCCATCCATAACTTGTTGTTTTGTTAGGCTGCATATTTTCTGATGAATATTTTAAAAGCTCTGTATATCCAGACAAACCACCAGTGTTTAATTAATGTGCAAGTACATTAGCATATTGTACAAGGAAATTACCATTTTTTCCCTCCTTTGTTACTGTAAAAGTTTCATCCTTCATCTCTTTAGGTAACAATGTGAATGGGTGGGAGAGAACCGGTAATCAGACAGCTAAATAAAAAGGCTCCATCAACAAAGTGCAGTTAAAGCCTCAAGGCTTCATTGTTATGTTCATGTTACCCGTCTGTCCGTAGGCGAAGATGCAGGCGTTGTAGCCCAGGAAGGCGTTATCCAGCAGACTCTCCCCGAGGCACTGGAACACCACATCCTGACCTGCATAAGATCAAAGAGTACGACACTTTGACAGGCTGAGAAACACTTTGTTACAAAGCTGAACGGAAACAAACTGACTCGCACAATAAAAAAGGAAAGGATATTAAACATCTGCAAATCAAGAATGACCATTTTCATTCATTTTCTCCTCTACTGTGTTTCACCAACATCCACGTCTCCCCGTGCTTCTCCTCGGAGGTCTTCCTCTGCTCCTGCCTGGCGGCTCCACGTGGAAATCATCAACATCTCCATCTCAGCCTTCGTCTCCAAACCAAACATCCTCGCGACCATGTCACCCACCTTCTCTCCTGCTGCTCTCCTTCCGTCACAAATCACTGCATCTCCTCTGTTCCTTGTTCTGGGTTTTTGACCGGAGCTTCTTCAACTCATCCACCTTCACTCCCTTCATCTTTCCCTCCAAGTTACACTCGTCTATTCGGTCTGGTCTCTGCAGACCTTCCTCCCTCCTTTTCCCGGCCTCTCCTCCACTACTTTCTCCTCCACTCTCACCATAAATTACAATGTCAAGGACCATTATCTAAAGACCTCACAATCAGCCGTTGATGGAATATTTTTTATTGTTATTTAAAAACTACGTCATTATTTTGATTAGTGAGAGCAGATTTGTTTTTTTTCATTATACTGCGCAAGACCACAAAACAAAGCAGAATATCAAGTATCCTGCTTCAACCTAGAACAAAGAACTGAATCATACATGTATTTATTTATGTAATAATACATAATGATACCTGATAATAATGTCATGATTTTGGCTTTTTTCGATGTAATAAAACTGATAATATAATAACTTGCCAATAGTTTAGGAGGATATTTTCATGATCTTAATACCATTATGACAATATTGCAAGAATGCATTGCATGACTAATGTGGCATTTAAAAAAAAAAAAACATTTTCAAAATGTAATAACTGCATTTCCTGCAGCTTTTGTGCAGTTTTCTTCACCATATTCATTCATTCTAGAACATTTGCTTATTGTCAAGTTATTGGTTGCTACATGGTGTTTTTGTTGTGATTCTTGTAACATTTTTCATAATATTTCTGAGCAATGATTTGTTATAGTCGTAACTCATTCATATTACTTAGTCTGCATGAACAGGAAAACCTATCAATCTATCAAGCTGGAAAATGAGAACCTGGTGAACTATTGTTATAAAAATCCATTTATTTTCATTTATTCAGACATTCCTGACAAGAGTAGTAAAACATAAATCTACACTCACTGTTCAGGAGCCTGCAGTCAGATGGTTTTGCTCTTTATTTCAGTAATAATGTGGACCGCAGAGCAACTTTAGAGGTAAACAATGTGCAGCTCGCCTCAAAAGCCCCTTTCTTCGACTCCATAAATAGTTCCCAATATGAGGAAACACTGTGTCAGGGGATAAGTTTAACAAAATGACTCAGCGGCTGATGAAGTTACACGGCGCTAGAAGCAGAGCTACAACACCCCAGAGGAAAAAGAAGGGAGACTGACCTGCAAACTTGTCTTTCTCTGAGTCGTCTATGGACCAGAAACAGTAGTCATAAGCAAAAACCTGAGGAGGACAAACAAGTCGCGAGAGTTTACGTTAAAAAAAAACCACAAATACGTCTCCATGAGCCACAGACCCATGAAACGATGTCAAACGTGGACGTTATGCTCACCTTCGGCTGATTCCTGGGGACACAAGAAAGAAGACATCAAAACATCAGCATTAGTCTTTAAATCAACATCCTTGTGAGATTTATATTTTGCATTAACTCTCCTGACATTTGCAGAGACGCACTTTTCAAGAATTCAGAACAAAGCCAAGGCTTTTTTTTTTCTTTTTTTTTTGTAGTGACAGCAGAGACAAAAGGTCACGGTGTCGCCTTTTTATTATTCACACGACGTCAGCGGAGAGCCGAGTCAGCAGAGCTGTCACCTCACGTCTACACAGTGGACACTCACACCTGGAACATGTCCAGCTGTTAAGAGACAGGAAGCCATGGTTATTACTCTTGCTTTCCCCCTCCATGTCAGCGTGACGAGTTTCCACCCATTGACCCGTCAGTCACAAGACTGTAGATCCACCACGTGCGTGTGTGTGTGAAGTTTTATGCATTTCTGACACTCAGGGACCCACAGTGGTGACACTTCATCAGCGGGATTAAGTGTTTCACATTTACCAAGGTTAGTTGTATCTGATGCACATTTTATAAGTTTGTACTTTAAAATGTGCTTTGTAGATTGTCTTTGTGGGGATATTTTTCTTGCTTTGACAGTCAGATACAGCAATAATGGGGTTTTGTCTGTGATACGGTAGCAGCTTTCTGTTGTCGTACAGTGACATCTAGTGGTCAGAGATGTATGTACCATATATTTTAGATGCTTCTGAAGCTGAAACAACAATTAAAAACAAAAAAAAACATGGCTTACAGTCAAGAAAATACAATAAAAGTCACATATATTTACCGTTACATCCCAGCAAGGGACAATAGTCAAAACAATCTTTTTACTTGATAAAAGATAATACTTTAATATAATACAAAATACAAATATCTGTATTATATACTGTGTTTGACTCTTCATGTGACCATTATTAGGAAGCAAATCATATCTGAAACATATTGGTATATCTGGGACCACAAGGTGTCACTGTATGACAACAGAATGCTGCTACAGTACCACCGGAAATGAAAATATGACAAGAAAGAAATAAAATAACACAAACATATTTGACTGATAGTACAATTGGCAACTGAATGTTGCCAAAAAGAAAAATCTACTCTGCAGAATTTAAACTAAAAATTACTTCTACTGGGGAGCAACTTATAGTCCACGAAATACGGTAATCCTAAATTTGAACATTTTGATAATATCAGATAATTGACTATTTTATCTTTTGAAAAAGTAAAAATGTCTGCACCTACCACGACAGGGAGTTTACATAGCAGTTAGTTCGTTTACCACAGTTTGAGAATCAATGAGGTTGGCCACGTGCATTTCCCGCAGAAATATAAGCTCCTTACAGTTTCCTACTAAAGGCTGCTGCTGTTTGGCTTTTTCTCCACGTCTCATCTATTATCTGTCCACACTTTGCTGGAAGGCTGACTGTAGTCTTACAAGGCCGCATATCTCTCTGGATAAGAGCTGACTGATTAAAATGCATGAAAAGTGACGTGTCGGAGCTGTGACCTGCCGCCTCTGCACAGGCACTTAATGTTCAGTAATTGTTCTGTAGAAACCTCAGACACAAACCCGTCTGCAGAGCCGGCGCAGCCTGACCGGGCTCCGGGTCAAAGTCAGGAGGGGCTTCAAGGATACGGAGAGAGAGAGAGAGGCGTTTAAAATCGGGGCAAAGCTTACAAAACTGTCAAGGTGACTAATCCGCTTTGGCTCCTTTTGAATCGAGTGGGGAATGTGACCTTGAGTGGCATTAAGAGCCTCCTGGTGTTTCCCCGAGACGCCGGCCCGGCCCAAATATCTGCATTCTTAGCAGATTGCTTTAAAACACACTCGCATGCATTGGCCACCGAACACGTCGCTGCATTCCAGGCAGTGGACGTCAAATTTCATTACAACTCGACTCGCAGTGATAGCTTGGTGTGCAGTATTTTTTTTTTTTTTTACTTGAGGTAAACATAGTCACAGTTTACCTTTGAGGAAGTTTTGAGAATTGGAATCTCAAGGTCAAGAAGATTTGCCACCAGAGGAGGAAGCGGGTGCAAAATACAGTGAAATGCACACCATAAATACGATTGATCCATATATTTTCCTCTTTGGATTTTCTTGCACCCGAAAATGCAACTAATGACTTCACTTTGTGCTCAACTCAGAAGACTGACAGTTGAATGGATCTTTTCACCGATTTCTACGCTTTGCAATGAAAGACATAGCAAACCACTACACCACCAAGTGACAAGGAATAATTCTGCCATAAAATGTGAGTGTGGATGAGGTCAGCCACACACCATCGACATGAAAACAACATCTCAGTTGGCAATCTGGTGGAGAGGAGTTTATTATGCTGGCCTCTGACACCAGTGACGGAGCGGTGATAGAAAGGTGTGATTTTCCCTGCGTGACACCAGTTGGAGTGGCTGCTGGACCAGGATTAACAACAGGGCAGTTACATCTGGACAATACATGTGTTTTTTTTTTTTTTTTTCCTTTTCAGGAATCACAAGTTGATAAATGCGACTTATAGTCTCAGAAATACAGTAAATACGGCACCGCATTTTCAAAAGAATTTCAAAAATGTCTTACAAAACGTAGAAACTAGTGGCTGCATACATGTGGATACCAAGAGAGTTAAAAATGTCTGCGAGAAAAGTAATTCTGAAACATATCAAATGTGGGAGTGTCACACACCGGCACACACACACACACACTCTAATGGAACAAGGCCTCCCTATGTGAGGCTCGTCCAGTCCGTGAAAGAGAAGTCCTGTCCTCTCCTAGGCTGGACAGGACATTCCTCAGATAAGTGGCAGAGCCTCCAAGGAGTCAGCAGAGGAGATACAGGAGGAGTCAGCAGAGGCCGATGTCACCACCAAGTCTGAGATTAGTTTTGGAAAATGGCCCAATTTCCACCTCACTTCTTTGTACACTGGGGCTTAAAATAAACCGACCGCCTTAGTAGAAAAATAAATAAATAAATACAGTGAAATAAGCCATTTGTGTCAAGCCGTACTTTTTGTTTTGCAAAATGGACTAAAGACTCAAATGGAAAGATCAACGACATGGTGAAATCTGACCACCAAAATAAAAAACAAAAACAAAAAGCATATTCATTCAATCAACGCCTACATATATTTAGGCGTTTCTATTTTAATGAGACGTTAGCATGCCTCACTACACCATCTGATGGTAGAAACTGGTAATACAAGATGTGCAAGGCCCAAAACTTAAACAAAACAAAACCTTTTCTTTTTTTTTTTAAACAAATATATTTTCAAACGGTAAAATTTCATCCCACTGCATTTAATAACTAGGCATATTCTTTTCTTACACTGCTACTGTTGATTGTTTGAAGTTATGAAATCACAAATATCGTAGAAGTGACTGCTGCCCAGCAAAGGTTTGCAACTTATCACCTAAACTTGGCAACTTTTGACATTGGATAAACTTCCTGCCACAACATCATGGTCAAGACTAATCCAATGCACCACTGTGGACCATTTACTGTTAGCCCCATAATTTCATACCCACAAGCCCACTTCAGTGTATTAGTTAGCGAGCACAGCCCTTCTAAAAACATACATAAACTAAGATCAGGGCCTGTTTGTTCTTGTAGCCCTGCAAAGCTATGGAAGTACGGACAGGGCGCCATTACATTCGACCATCTTGAAGCTCTGACAGCCTCTGCTGCAGTCCTGCAGGCAGCTACCGGGGGCGCAGTAACATATTAACACCCCCCGAGGACAGGCGGCGACTCTGTTAAACCCGCCAGGCAGCCCGCTGACTCAGCACAACAAACACATTTGGCTCATAAAACAATACGGTGTGTCGGGGAGGTGAGCGCCTCGGCACAGAAACAGGCGCTTGCAAATTACACACACACAAAAAAAAAAAGGTTTATCTTGTCTGTGCTGCTTTGAGCCTGTAAAACCTGTTCGAGCCCGAAAGGTGGAACACACTGCTGAAGCATGTCAGGGCAGATGATACACACACACACACACACACACACACACACACACACACACAGCAATGCATCAAATAACTCTGAAATGCGAGCGTGGTGTGTTTGGACAAAGACGGGGATTCATTCTGTCATGTCTGCCGGGGGATTGCCCTCGGGGGTTATTACTGAGCGGAGAAACCTGAGCCGTGGCCCGGACCTCCAGGGAACATCTCGGCGCTACTTTGACTCACTGATCAGCTGGAGGCGGCGAGACGAGCCTCACACCCGCGCTGTCAGCAGCACGAAGCAAGAAAGTCTCGCAGATATTGTCAGTTTCCCCCACAACTGGGATACATTTTGCCACTGAAGCGTCTGCTTAACGTTAACTTTATAGAGTGATTCACTGGATTCTACAAATTCCCAGGTCACGGATTAGGAGCGTGATGCATTACGTCGGACGTGGGAGTGCGTACCTGAGCGAGCTGGAACAGACACACCCTTTGTAAAGAGAGTGAGGAGGAGGGAGGAAGGGTGGGGTGTGGGTTCGATCTGAACCTGTCCCAAGAAAACTGGTTAGAGTGGAGAAACCTTCCAGTCGGGGAGCCCTGAGGGGATTAACCTGGGAAATACTGGAAATACTGTATGCACTCCTGGCATGCCGCAAGCCTGTCAAACATACAATGAAATAGAGAGAGAGCGAGCGAGAGAGAGAGAGAGAGAAAAGCCAACTATCCACCAGTGCTCCCTGAAGACCGAATCAATGAAAACATGTTTATCTCGGTCTTCAGTGACAATCAAAAGGTCCTAATTTGTCAAATTATCAGGTGTATATTGTGCTAAACGGTCCCGCCGAGGGCGGTGGAAAGGCTGGAGCCAGCGCACATAAATAAGGGTACCGACACTGCAGAGAAGTGGATTCACCTCAGGCGGCACTTATCCGCTGAAAAAAGTGACTTTGCCAGTTGTAACGAGGAAATGACAACTTGACATTTAGGGGAAAAAAAAAAAAAAGGGAATGTTGTTTTGCCGTGGAGGGAAAAGCTGCAGTCTCCAGGCCTCTGTGTATTGAACAAACCAGAATGTGCTGCAGGGGGACTCGGGACACAAGAGGACTTTGAATAATGTCTGACCTATTGAATATGGCTGCACAAGATATTGCCAATGTATCAGTATAAGCATGTGTACTATACATGACTAAACTGTAAAGTACTACTACACGGTATGTTTCTAGTTTGTTACCTACTGTATTGATCCAAGTATATAGGACCAGTTTTTCATCCCCCCCCCCCCGGAAATTGCTCTAATAAGAGGAGGGGGTGGGGTTATATAATAATGTAATATTTAATATTTAGCTCCTGGGGTTATGCCGAGTTCTTGCAGCTGATCAAACATCTGGTGCTCACAGTGAACTTGCTGATCAACAAGCCGCTTTAAAATGCTGAATCCTAACTAACTTAATAGCAGTGAGGATGATGCACGATGGCTGGAAGTGAACCAGCGAGGCAGGAACAGGCCGAGGAGCCTGGGGCCCTTATATATGACTGTATGATGCAATACATGACTAATTATTTCTGGAGTATTTTGATACAATATATAGCAAGAGCAACATATTTGGCCAATCAGATGGAGCCGTATCGTATCAGATGTGATTGTTTGTGGTCTCAAAGTGTGTTACAACTGATGTAAAGGAAGAACATGAACATCCTGTCCTTGTTTCTCTGTCCTGCACATTATATTGATCGTCAAGAACACCACTGCATGTTCGCCGGATATCATGTGGCACCGGCGGCAATGCTAATGGATGAGTAACTGTGTGTATATACATAAAAATGTCCAGTTTTCATTAAAAGAAGTGCTTTTTATTTGTCAAACTCTCTTTTAATAACCCTTGGATCAGGCTTCACCGTGTTTGTAGGTTGTGTGAAGAGAAGAATGACATTAGTTATGCGAGTCGGGGAAAATAAATTGTTCTGAAGCTCAAGTTTTCAGTGGAATGACTCGTTTGTACTCTGTAACAGCAGTGCACATGTGATTTTAAGTGTTTTATTGTTTTGGCAGCCCTTTGTAAACCAGCTCTGCCACAGTGTCTCCTGTACAAATCTTTGTGTTCATAAGTATAAAGTCACAGTTTTATTTACAGAGTTCATGGATGCATTCATACAGTTTCTCCAACCTGTAACGTCTCAGACTTCTAGCCTTCAGAAAAGCTTTCATTAAATTTAGTAAAAAAAATTTTAGTTCATTAAAACACTTTTGCACGTGTTAAAAAAAAAAAGGCTGAATAGCATCATCAGTGTTCTAAACAATGAGTTGGATTTACACCGTGAGGGTGGAACGGTTGATGATTTCGTTTTAGACTCTGATAAATGAGTTAATGAATAACCGTAAAGATGTGCGCATGTTACCGGGGGTCTCCTTTGCTTGTGTTGGCGACGGCTGGATTCAGGACCGTCTGGTTTCCCTCCATCTCCACCACACATTTTGTCTTGAGGTCTTTCTCTGGAAATAAAAGTGATGATTAGATGACAAAGGATGTAGAGTATATGGCGCGGACACTACGACACCCTGTGGACCGGCCGTAACTTTCCCCGCGCTGACGGTATCGCGGCACAAGCAGGCCGGATGAAGGTTTATTGATGGTGATTCATCCAGGACCTGCCTGAGCAAACATTACGACTGGTTTACAGCCAGCCAGGGAGAACCAGGGTCACACCTTCTCTTCCCCATTCCTACCTGCGGCGAAGGTTACGGAGGCGGAGACAGACGGAGAAAAGCTCCCTGCTGGAGCAGGAATCTGCCCCGGGGAAGACACGCAGGGCGGGTTTTGGTGGGCGAGGCTTTGGCGAGGGAGAGTGAGCGGAAGGTGATGCACACCGTCTAATTAATGATTTGAGACTGCAGAGGTGGCAGATGGCAGGTTAAACATGTCAATGTCCTACATACAGGACATTTCTCAAACATGGCCTTGCATTGTGGAAAAACGACAGAGTCTTTCTAAAATCTAATGTGGATTCTTATTTGGAGTGGAGTTTGCATGCACGCTTGTCCTGCAGTCCCAAATCATGCATGAGCTTTATTAATGACGCTCCTCTGTGTTTCAGCTGTAAGTCAGATCTGATGGGCTCCAACAATCTATAAAGCCCCATTTATACAATATTGGAACTGAACGTTTTTGCTACTTCGTTTTGGCAAAGTTTCATATTCACGAGGCACGTTTTTGAAAATGAAAACGGAAAAGGCAGAAACACCGAAAGCTATGGAGTTTTCATGCCAGGCCATGAGCTGCCGCCATCGGTTGTTTACATAAAGAAACCACACACACATGCGCACCGAGAACAATACACTATAAACACTGACAATGTGATGTACATGGAGATACATATAGACAGATGACCAACTTGCTTGGTTATCTGTCTATATGTATCTCCATGTACTTTTACAGTTGGTAAAAAGAACTTGCAATGACTTGTTTGAATCCCGACTTTGAGCCGACGAGCCTTTCTAGATATCCAACTGGCCACAGCACCAACAAAACTCTGCAAAAACAGTAAAGAAAGAGACCTGACAAATAAGGCCCGAAGCTTGGATTCAATGTTTTCTTCAAGAATCTGGTTGAAAACCAACAAATTCCACGTCCAAGTCAAGAATGATCGCTTTTAACTGCAACATCGCAACAAACAAAAGCACATTTATTGTTGTATTGTGACCTTTTTAAGACCGCAGCATGCCTGTGAGAGGCCCCTGGCTGAAAGCTAATGAGATTTTATTGAGTCTTACCATGGAAACCATTGGGAAGCTCCTGTGTGATTTGTACCACAAAAGATTTTTTTTTTTTGGGGGGGGGGGCAGTTCTTATAATGGTAATTTCACTGTTTTGTTTCTTCTTGTTCCAGTTAAACGCAAATAAAGCGGTGCACCATCTTCAAAAGCTACACACGTTTCTCTCAGGTTTCCTTAACCTCCTGAACTTTCAACGACTGAGGGAAAACAAGGCCTCTTAACTCTGAAACAAACAAAGAAAGCCAACGTCAACAGCGATAGGCTGCCTGGAAAAGCTGATAGTCGTCGGGTGAGAAGCGAGACGCAGATAAAGCTGCGTGGATTAGCGCCGACGCTCCGAGCGAAGCCCGTTTTTCCAGTCGCAGCGCTCACCTCTCCTGTTCATGGGCCGTACGCGCACGGCGACCTTCACGTTGGAGTCACTCAGGCTCGCGTCGTCCATGGCGGCGCCGGACCTCCGCTGGATAAACCAAAGGACACGACAAAAACAAGGACTGCACAGTGTCAGGGAAACGCGGCATGAAAGATAAGATTCGAGGTAAACACAGGCCACTCGAGCATCTAAATGTTCACGTAAATAACAGTGATCTTTCATTTAATTCATACCAAATCAATGATGCAGCGAATGTCAAAAAACATAATACCTGCCAATAATGTCAAAATGATGCCCCTTTTAAATGTAATAAAACCAATAAGTTGACATTTGATCCATTATCATATCAATAACTTATTATTATTATTATTGAAGAAGCACAAAAAATATATTTTCAAAACGTAATACCTGCAGACAATAATGTAATGATACACCAATAAAACTGCATATCTTAAAGTAAGTCTTTAATTTCACGTTTTGTGCAGTTTACCTATTAAAATAGGAAAGGTGGATGTAATCCATTCATTAAAGGTACAAACCAACCTACACTTTCGATTATGGTGATTATTGGTTGCTATAGCCTTGTTTTTTTCCATCACACGTCGATCTGCAGTTTCAAGAGATTCTTTGACGAGATAAGAGTTTTTATAATTCTTTCACATTAATGTGGCGTCCCTCCAAACCGAACCAAACTCCAGAACTTGGGTGATCTTCAAAAAGATCTGATCATGCCATGATAGTTAAATGCCCAGTGTACTGTTTCAAATGTGTTTTAAAAACAACCGTCCTGTTCACATCGGTTTGCATTTTGAATTTTGTGTTCATCAGTAGGGTAAAATAAAGTTTATCATTTCATCAAACACACAGCGAGTTCAGAACAGTGTGAAGGAAAACATTTATAGCAGACTCGTGAACATCCTTCCGTTATAATTCTAATATAAATTCAATGTGTTGTTAACAGGTTGGCATCCCAGTGTTGACAGGTTGCTATTGTGTTTAATTGTGTGAAACATCTAATCATGTGTTGAATAGATCAGATAGTGTGAAAGAGGAATTCCTATCCGTTTATTGGTGAGAAGAAACAATTAACCCCTTGAGCTCCGTCATTCCAGATGTTTTCATATTTTACATTATACCTCGTTAGGTTTTACTCCCACACTTCCTAAATAAATCATTAGAAACTAGAAGATCCCAGCTTTAATTTCATTTATAGCACAAGGATGTCTATGACAAGTTCCGCAAACAATATTGTTTTGGCGTTTGAGTATGTCTAATCACAGAAAATCAACTAAAAATAATATTAATAAATAGTTATAATAAAAAAAAACTCCCAAGTAGATTAAGTCCCCGTTTATTGAACAACGGTTCAAGTAAAAACCCATTGTTTTAGCGTTTTCGTGTTTACATGGCAACGTTTTGAAAACAATGGCGAGTACATGGCATTCATATGTGCAGACCAAGAAGTTGGATGCTATAACGGGCGACTCGACTATAAAAACGAGCAAGCCCCAGGAGAATTTGGACTGGGGAGTCATGACACTCAGGAGGCCGCCATTGTTGTTATTGTCCATCTATTCTCGTCCAGCAAGTGCAGAAGTTCTGCTTCATAGTTTAATTATGTCATTATGTAAGAAAGGTAGTGGACGTTGATGTGGTGTAATATATCTAAACTTTAATGCAACATTTCTCACATAAAATATAAAAAAATAAACCATCTATAGACATATCGCGATAAAGCGCCGATATAGCCCGCATATTGCCCAGCCGTCCCTGAACGCACCATCAGAGGTGTCCCGTCGGAAGTCAGTGGTCTAAAATTATCCTTTAAAAAAAAAAAAACCCACGATTTCACAAAACTTTGAACAACTTTCTGAAAGAAACAACTGCGTGTGTGAGGCTCGGTGTCAGAGTCCACTGGTCAGAGAGGAGAACTTACCGTGAGGGGGGGAAAGGTGTGTAAATGTTTCCACGTCCGATTCCCGAAGACACCTTCAACATGCAGCAGCAGAAAGCTACCGAGTGCTGGGAACACACACACACACACACACACACACACACACACACACACACACACACACACACACACACACACACACACACACACACACACACACACACACACACACACACACGGGGGGGGGGGGGGGGGGGGGGGGTTACGATATGTTCAGTGACTGCAGATAAATGTGACCCCCCCTCCACTCCGCGTGCGCCTGGAAAAGACGCTCTGGATACCCGCACGGCCGCGCGCTCCTCATCGTGCGGCTCCTCCACCTGTTGCGTGTCCAGAAAGTTCCCGCAGAGCTTCCGTCACGCAGACATGTTGACCCGCAGCTCAGCGGATTTACTCTCAGATTTAGTGCCGCGAGCTTCCTGCTGTGGCACGCGCTCACACACTGACTCAAGTTCACGCGCACGCGCCTGTCCCTTCGCTTTAACTGGGACTGGTGTTGCCAAGTTGGGCAGGTTGGATACAAATTTGCAACATTAGGTGTGTTTTTCAAAATACTCGAGAGAAAACATGAATAAGATAAAAAAATAAAAAAATAAATAACAA
Source organism: Blennius ocellaris (assembly GCF_963422515.1). Taxonomy (NCBI): domain Eukaryota; kingdom Metazoa; phylum Chordata; class Actinopteri; order Blenniiformes; family Blenniidae; genus Blennius; species Blennius ocellaris. Next base: position 8,001,506 of record NC_137667.1, read on the forward strand.
CACCAACCCATAAATAAGACTAAAGACTAATAAGACTAATAAGAATTAAATTACTTTAATTCCATTAATTCAATTGAAAGTTAAAATTCTAAGACGACAATCTGTTCTTGGCTTTAATTTCACAATCCCGAAAAAGAAAGTCTGAATTCAGAATTTTTAGATTAAGAAATAAAAATTTCTGTGACTAACATCCGAATCAAAGTTTTTCCGGACAGTTTTTAATCCTCTTTACTAGGAAATACGACAGAACTGAGAATGAAAACAAAAATAACAGAAAGAAACACGACATTACACATCTTATTCATAAATAAATCTAATTTGAGGTTTAGAGATATGACCATCATGCATTTTAAATTCAGGGAGAAATCTATTGACGTCAATTTATCTCAATATGTACTATTTATAAGGGGAAAATGATTAAGAGTGCATATTTTGTAACATGCCTGATTTTTCCATGAGTTGTTGGTCTTGTGTTTAGGCTGAAAATTGATCGCATATCTGGCAACCCTGAGGGCGACGGCAGTGCCGCTGTGCGGTTACCGGGAAGCTTTAAAGCGATCAGAAACGTTTCAAAACAGACGTACACAAAAAGGGATACATTCATGAAAAGAACGCAGTCACAATCACGTTTCAAACTCATAAACATCAGTGAAACACTTGAAATATCGTTGTATTTTGGTGACAGCCGTTCACGTCATTTTACGTCAGTTTCCGTTGCCGTACGGCAGACGCACGTCGCAACGTGGAGTTGTTTACCTCCTCTGCTAACATTTGAGTGTTTAAAAGTCTTATTTAGACACTAAAACGAGTTTCTGTTGGTTTGAAACGTGATCGTGTGCCTGGAGGAAGACATGGGGAAGCCAAAGAAAAAGAGTGAGTGTTTGACAGTGTTTGAAATGACTGAAAATGGCTGTTGTATGAGCAGCTCGGCTGCTAATGCTAACTGCCTGTCGAGACTTGTATGAGTAAGAATGATCATAAAATCATTTTATTACGGTTTATGTAAAGGTTCGACCTTCTGTCTTTAGTTACACCGTTGGTTAAACCTGTTATCATGCTAATTTAAGTGTCATCGATCAAGATTTGCAGTTAAATTCATCATTCGCCTCACATATTGTAATACTGTTTTGATATAACTGGACGTTTACTTAAATTCATTGTATTCCTTCTCTGCGTGGTTAGTCAATGCCATATGAAGCATGATCAAAATGATGAAATGCTGTTCTGAATTACCTTCCTATTTGAACAAAGTATCACTATTCGTTCCGTGTGGTAATGTAAATAATGTGTGTGTGTGTGTGTGTGTGTGTGTGTGTGTGTGTGTGTGTGTGTGTGTGTGTGTGTGTCAGGTGAACTCAGCCGAGCTGAGCTGATGATGATGACCATTGCTGATGTCATCAAGCAGCTGGTTGAAGCCCACGAGGAAGGAAAAGACATCAACCTGAACAAGTGAGTCCCTCATGCTGCAGACATGACAACGTTTCACTGACTGCACCCACTAACCTATCATCTGCACGTCTGATGTTGTGGAACTCTGATGCATTTATTGATTCGAAGTACAGACGCCACTCAGATAAAACCAGAGAGGCAGGTTGAGATGGTTTAGACTGGTGCTGAGGAGAGAGATGTCGTGAAGGCGGTGCTGCCAGGTAGTAAGAGAAGTAAAAGACCTCAAAAAAACCTATTGGAGGTGGTGAAGGAGCACTGGGAGATGAGAGTGGAGGAGGCAGATGATCTTCTGAAGGAGGCAAACTGAAAGATGTTCCAAGCTACTCAAAAGTCCTTGTGTCAGTCGATGGTATTTTGATTTTGTTAATTTTTGTAAATAGCTTGCAATTTGTATTTTAATGTGGTGTTTTCCCTCTTTTTTTGTTGTGTATTGTTCATGCTTTTGACCTTTTTATAATGTATCTATTTTTTTTCCTGCATAATCAACTTTTATTCTGTTAATTTTAAAGGTTGTGGTTTGGTTTATTGGTATTTTGGGTGATTTTGTGGTGAATTTATAATGTTTGGTTGATTTTTATCTTTTTTTTTTTTTTTTTTACATCCGAGTGTTGCTTCGGGTGTCTTTGAAGATAAAATTTTTGTTTGAAGCATTAATGTTGTCACTCTGAAACTTTGTGGTCATATCTCTATGGGATTTGTTTTAAAACTTACTATTTTAGGTTTTTTTTATAACTTGGTTTTTGTAATTTTTCAGACAGTTTAAAAGTTAGCTTTTTCCTCTGGAGATTGTGTTTTTATTGTGCCACACATCACCAGTCTATTGTGTTTTGACAGACTGAAGACGAAGACCTCAGCGAAGTACGGGCTCGAAGCTCAGCCTCGCCTGGTGGATATCATCGCCGCCGTTCCGCCTCAGTACCGCCGTGCCCTGGTGCCTAAACTCAAAGCCAAACCCATCCGCACTGCCAGTGGGGTATGTAGACCCAGTTCTCCCAGCAGCCGCTCTGTTCTGGACTCAGCAGTCTCTGAAGTTTATTTCAACAAATTTCAAAACATTTTCCAAAAAAAATGTTAAATGATTTCCCTCTGTGATTAATAAAGAATTCTACAATATAACCTATTAAAAGACAGTGATCCAAGCAGTTCGACCTCCAAAAGAGTGAATTTGGGATTCAAAGATGTCATTATGCTGATAAATCAAGGCCAAATTAAATCTATAAATATTTTTGTATTTGTGTGGCAGATTGCAGTTGTGGCTGTGATGTGTAAACCTCACCGATGTCCTCACATCAGCTTCACAGGAAACATCTGTGTGTAAGTATTCATTCACTTTTCTGTCCTCCCAGTCCTTCACTGTTTAATACAAAAACACAGATCCAATGATTGAGATAATACAACCTTGGCTTTAAAAAAAAAAAAAAAAAGATTTCTACATCACAAAGTAGAGGAAATATCAGATTTTAAGAAAGGGTTCAGCTCATCAAAAAGGTTGAATTTAAACTGACAAAATGCAAAGAAATTTTTTTTTCAGACATCAGGGTTACTTTGAAGTGTCTGAACAAAATCTGATTTTATAGGCGTTTCTTTATTTTGTTAATTTCCCTCCACACTTTTTTTTTTAGGACAAAATTATATGTTTAAAAAAAACATGTTTTCTGTTCATTTTGAAGTTTGACCTACGTGTCAGCAATTCAGTCTTGATAGAAGGAGATCACATTTTTGACATTAATATCCGCAGGCCAGTAAATATAAACACATCTCTACTTTGATTCATCTTTTTGATTCTTTGTGTCTCCACTTGAAATCAGAATTCATTTAAATGATCGTTTTATTCCGGCAGCTACTGTCCAGGAGGACCCGACTCTGACTTTGAATACTCCACACAGTCTTACACCGGCTACGAGGTAAAATTCTCCTTTTGTTTCCACCAATACCCACTTTTTCCCCCACTTTCCAGTAACTCCTGAACACCTTTGTTTAGCGGTAGGTTGAAAGTGGCATTTTTTCCGTCTCTGATTTCCATTGTCTCTCCATCTCACCGGAAGCCCACGTCCATGAGAGCGATCCGAGCCCGCTACGACCCGTACCTTCAGACCAGACACCGAGTGGAGCAGGTCAGCAGACACTCAGACTCGATGTAGGCAGGAATCAGTAGCTGGAAATGGTGTTTTAAAACAGACTTTTTTTTTTTTTTTTTTAATCGGATGGTGTGCAGCCAAAGCTTTCAGCCCCTTTCATCAGTCCTGACCCTCATTATGCTGTTATTTAAATTTCTGGCCACATTAGCCTAATGCAGTGGGGCAAAGTCATTCATTTAAACCGTTAATGTAGAACTTTGCCCTCCTTTAATCTTCGATTGCTGCTCTTTTTGTCTTGTTTTAATGGGTCAGGAGACAGAAGTGAAATTCTTATTTAGACAAATGACTACCGTCGATTCCAACTCATTTCATTCCAGCTGTATTCTAATGTATTTGCGCTGAAGCGGCCAGGTTTGAACCGACTGTGCTTCGTCTCGCAGCTCAAGCAGCTGGGCCACAGCGTGGACAAGGTGGAGTTCATCGTGATGGGCGGGACCTTCATGGCCCTGGCCGAGGAGTACAGAGACCACTTCATCAGGAACCTGCACGACGCCCTCTCAGGACACACCTCCAACAACGTGTCCGAGGCCGTCAGGTAGTCCCGGCTTTCAGTTTGTCGTCTTTCTCAGACCACTGACCTCCTCCTACAGCAGCTAGAGACCAATGGAACGATGTGATCGTCACTACTACTGATGTGCTTATTCTTGTAATTGTAGTTAGTATTAGAAAGATAAGCAACATTTGGAATCACCCTATCTGGCAAGATAAAAAGGGAGGATGTTTTTCTACTCGTGAGAAATGTCACAGTGAAAGATCAAGATGTTAAACTCTCAAGTACCTTAAGGTGGCGCTAAAGACTGAGTTACAGTGATCAGATCTGCTCCTCTGTGGATCCAACTACTCACAACATTGATTTGCACAACATTGACTTGAAAAGGAAATTAAGATTTAGTAAAATCACTTCAATATAAAAAAGACATTAAATACATGAAGAAAATATGATGTAAAAAGTGGATTAACTAATGTCACGATGACGTTGTTTAATACAATGCTCATCCAAATAAGCAGGTTTTAAGTTGCTTTTTAAAGCTGGTAACAGATTATGCTGATGGTAAAATTTCACTTGAAACAGAAGCGGCTTCACTCTGTGTTTTATGACAAGTACATTTAATAAACCTGCATTAGCTGGTTTTAAAGTGGAGGTTGTTCCTGTCAGACATGTCTGAATTGTTTCTAAAAGGATTTTTCCAGCGTTTCTACAATAGACAGTCGTCGTAGAGATGCTAAAACAGGAGTTTTCTGACCTCTGTCACAGAGTTGACCGACCTTTTCTGGGTGAGGAGTCTTGCTCATGGACCCATATTGATTAGATTAAGTTGTGTGAATCTGAACCTGTGAATCTCCAATCCCAAGCTTCTCTAACCTCTGTGCCTTTTAGGATTTTTAAGTTAAGTTTGGGAACAGCTGCGTTCACGTGTTGCACATATCTGAGATGACATAACGGCTCTGACCACGAGAGGGAGCTATGCGATCATGCAGTATTTCCCTCCTGGTTTATGAGCCGTGCTGGTCCTTGCTGCTGAGTGCAGCATTGACTTTATAATAGTGCCTGTCATAATGAAGTATTAAACATGATAAAGAATGGAATGCAAGAATAGTTTTCCCTTTTTAATTTACCAATTCATCTTCATTTCCTTTATTTTTGATGGTTAACTGTAAAAACGTTCCATTAATTAGCATCAGAAGAGAATCAAAAATACGTATTAGTGTTATTTCTTCCTCTTTTACTTGTTAAAATTGGAAGGATATTGCAGTTGCAGTGCAAATAAACATAAAACAAGCTGGATATTATATTTTGTAACTATTCTCTGACCAGTTTCCACTTCAATTGTGATTTTGAGACGGAATTAACCGGTTTTGAGTCTCGTGTATGAATATCAAATTCAGTTTATTTATAAAAGGCGTACCACCCACCTCAAAGTCACTGTTCATCTGTCCACATTATTCAACAGGGAAAGTTTTATTGTGTTGGGAAATTGAAGTAGAAGTCAACACCATGTGTTTCTCTGCGATTTCTTTTTTTCCACCATCATGAACCATTCAGTGACATTAGGTTAAAATATGTTTCGAGAGGTTCAGTGCTCCGTCCATTTGTTTATTAGAATTTAGTTCCACGTTTGTTGAATTGTGATCAGTTTTTTGGGGGAAGGCGGCTCGCTCACAAAACTTCGGCATCATTTCGTTCCATTCCGAGAATCCTTGACCCGAAACAAACCCGTTTGCTCCATATTTATTTGGCACTTTCATCTGTTCAAATGCTAAAACATAAAAATTTAAATAAGTGTTTGTTTACAGGAAATCTCAGAAAAAAGAATTTTTGTGCAGATAGGCCTCTAATGCAGGGGGGGGGGGGGGGGTATTTACTACTTTGATCGCATGAGCTGCCCTACTTTTGGCTGATGCTTCTTCCCTTTGTAGTTGGATTGTTTAGGTTTAGCCTTGAGAAGCCATTTTGGCTTGGGTAAGAATATAAAATCAAATATTCACGCCAATCAGTCAACAGAGCCTCCGCTTCTGAGAAGCTGCTGTGGGAACAAAGTAACCCCCCCCCCCCCCCCCCACCCCCTTCAGGGATTTGATCCCACAGAAAGAGACTATTGGATGATCTCAACTAGGACAAGATCGCCCAAATCAAATGTCATCCGACATGTAAACATGGTTAAAGTAATGGGATGGGGATGACAATGTGCCACAAAAACAGAAAAGATTTGATCAGACAGATAACCTTCAGAAAGGAAATGTCTTTCTGAGCCGGGCGGGTGGATCATGTCCGTCCTCATTCTGAGCGTGGTGCTCGTACACACTCGTCCAGATCCGGCTTCCACAGTTCGGGTCAAATCTTCCTGACCGTGCATGTCTGTAATGTACCGTTGATTCAGAACACGCATCTTTCTCCTGATCAGACTCTGGATGAGGAGGGAATTTCTCTGGTTTATGAGGACCTGGAGTAGTCCAGCTGAGAAATCCATCTTCAGTACATCCAGGTGTTTGTGCAAACTGGACAATCTGATCCGTCATTCAAAAAGAATGCGATCAGATTAAAAAAACAAACAAACAATGGAGACGGTAGTTGTTCCGCTCCTTTCCTCTATGTGAGACTGTTCCTCCAACGGTACAAAGAATGTACAACATATGGATGAACAGGAGAAATAATCTGGCCTCTCAGAAGTACTTGACCCACTCCTGATTTCCATTAACTATCCAGATTAAACCCAGACCGAGGACTGAGTCCACGCATCGAGCTGTTTGAACGAACTCCTTCAGAATTCAAGAGGAAAATGAGTGAGGCCGCTCTTCAAAAGTCTTTCTCACTGAGCCCCATCGATTTCTCGCTCCTCGGCAAGTCGGGCCTGTTTTGAATGAGACGAGTACACACCTGCTCAGTATGGATGAGTAGCAACTTGTGAGACGACGTGAAGAAGATTGAAAGTCAAAGTAACAATACACCATTTTCTTGAGGGGGGGGCGGGGGGTGGTGGGTGGGGGGGGGGGTTGTTTTTGTTGTTGTTGGCAGAGTTTAAGACATCATGCAGATGATTGGACCAAATAATGGCTTTTCGGTGGTGTGAGATGGCCCCCACCGGCTTGTTTGTCAGCAGGAGCTTTTTTTCCCCTTTCTCCAAAGTCTGATAAGACCCAAGAGGCCGGTCTGTGCGTGTGTGTGTGTGTCGATCTGTGCATTTGTTTATCCCTGTGTGGGCATGAACGTGTGTGTGTGCTCTGCTATCAGAGTGCTTTGTTAAGATGCTGTGATTACGGTAATTACAGCTGCTGCCGCTCAGCGCCGCTGAGATGAGGAACTTGGTTTTGTTGGGGGGACAACCCCGATCATTGCCAGTGTGTGTATGGGTGTGTGAATCTATTTTTTGTTGTTGTTGTTGCATTCCCAAAAGCACGCGTGTATGAGGCTCCCACCCCGCCGTCTCACCGCACACTCCCGATTCGATACCTGCAAGATAATCGCCTGAGATAATAGACTTTTTATTGATTCATCTCGCACAATGTGATCGTCTTCTCTCGAGCATCAACTGTTGTAATTGGTGTAAATCAGGCATCAGACTGTAAAAGATGGACATTTATTGCTGGCAGATACAGAGTCATGAGCAGGATGAGGAGCTGATGGTCACTGGAGCAGCCGAAGAGGAGAAAATGACAGCTGGCCACCGTTCTGAGATCAAATATGTCTATTTCTTCTTCTGATGTCCATCAGAGGCTGAAAATGAACTGGAAGTAGAAACAAAAGCACACAAGTCTGAGAATTTAAAGAAAATAGACTCGTTCGTATGTCTGAGAAGTGGCTTTATCACTTCACGGAGATCTCTCGACGAGCCGGCCTCCTTTTAGAAGGACAAAAAAAATCTTCCAAGACTTATGACCAAGTCCAGCTGAGGTGATTCAGTTGCTTTGACATTTTCCTATTTTCTGGACTAGAATGAGAAAACACTGCTCACAAAAAGTTAAGGATATTTCGTTTTTTGGGTGAAATATGAACCTAAAATATATGATGACATTTACTCTTGAACTTGATGTGACCTTCTTGAAACTTTCGAATGCACATGTCCAACTCTCCGTGTGTTTAAGTGCTTTTTCCACAACTTGCTGTTCCATAAGAAGTGGTTTAACAGGAGAAATTACAACAGAAGAAAAGATCTGGGTCGTGATCGTGTGTGTGACCTCACTGAGTTACTTTTGGTTTTCTTCTCTTGCGTTTCTTGTGGGTCCAGTAGTTTAGTTTTCACAGGTTTATTTCCTGGGTTTAGGCTTTAGTTGGTTTATGTAAGGGTGAAGGGGAGAAAGCCAAATATCTCCAACGTTCTGTGAGCAGTGTATAGATGTTATACACTTAATACATCGCATGTTTGTAATTTGACACCAGCCCTGCTTTATTTTTTATACATATTTTTATACACATTCATGGTGTGCTTTCCTAAAATGTAAAATTGATGGCTGCTCCTGTCGTCTCTTTTTCATCATCTTTTTTTTTCAGGACAAGTATAAGTACTAACCTTTAGTTACTTGCCGATACCGAGTACTGATACGAGTACTTATTGAATGCTTGAGGTGGAGCTCTCTCCACCAGACAAATACATTATATTGACTTATTTCTGTAAAAAGTAAAGTCAACGCGCGGCTTTGAGCCCAAAGTGTCGTCTTTTATTCAGAATTGTACTCATTAAAACATGTTGCTGCTTTCAGACTCACAAGTATCCAAAAAGTTCATCTTAACTGAATGGATAATATATACACACCTCGGCAGAGCCATCAAAGATCGATTATTTTTATATTTGGTGCAGTTTCATTGCAGATTTTTCACGTGTTTATTATTGTACTAAAATACCCAGAAAGGCGGAAGAGGGGAGCTACAAGAGATATCCACGTTACGTACAGTCATTTGATCTGTTGTTGTGATAAAAATATGTATTTTTGATCAGCAGAAACCTAAAATAACCTTTAAACATTTTGCCAACCGTCTTCTCACATTCAGGACTCCTGATTAAACGGGTAATCTTGTATTCAACTTGTTTTGACGTAAAGCAAACACTTGTTAATGTCTCATTTAACATTTTTGTGCATTCCAAGCATTTCTTTGCAATCGTCCTGTTTTTTTTGGGGGGGGGGTGGAGTATTGCATTAGTGTGTCCTTAATGTGAGGTTAGTATTGTCTCTGTGCGGATAATGAAGCATGCACACTCGCAGCATGTAAATTGATGTTGCTAAATGATCCTAGTAATATGCCTCATTCACACAGACCCTTCAAACATTTCGTCTATATGAGACTAAATAGTGAAAATTAAAAAGTCATTAGCATGTGAGAGCCGAAAACAATATCTTCCAGTACGGTACAAATGTCTAATGAGCAGAAACAGTATCAGAAGTGACGGCGACGGTTTCCTCCCGCAGGTATTCGGAGCGCAGCAATACCAAATGCGTCGGCATCACCATCGAGACGCGGCCCGACTACTGCCTGAAGCGACACCTCAGCGACATGCTGGGCTACGGCTGCACGCGGCTGGAGATCGGAGTGCAGAGCGTTTATGAAGACGTGGCCCGCGATACCAACAGGTCGTTTGATAAGGAAGTTGAGGGTATTTGATGGTTGCGATGGCTCCCTGACCCCCACCCCCCTACTGCCGTTTCTCTCCAGAGGTCACACGGTGCGAGCGGTGTGCGAGTCGTTCCACCTGGCCAAAGACGCCGGCTTCAAAGTGGTCGCCCACATGATGCCGGACCTGCCCAACGTGGGCATGGAGAGGGACGTGGAGCAGTTTATTGTAAGCGTTTGATTTTTTTTTTTTATACCCTTTTTTTTGGGGGGGGGTTTTCCAGCCATCCATCAATCCTTGCATACATCTAATAAGATCAGGCGAAGACGGCACAGCCACATTCTCAAGCCAATTTTCAAAAATGAATACATTTTGGGTTTAGAGGGATTTCAAGCACATTTGAACTTGTTATTAATTTGGTATCAATTTAGATTAATCCCAACAAGGAGAAGCCAGGCTAGAACATTTCTACACGTTATTGAGTTGTTCTATAGTTATTGTATTACTAATTTAATTTCAAAGGCGTGATTTCTAATGACTACATGTTGATTGATGTATACGGATACAAATCTTGGTGGTGGAAGAGCTCGATCACATTTTGGCTCTCTGGTAATGGAGAGGAAATTTGAACAAACCACACAATGATCCAAGTTTTATATCACTGCAGTCCAATCAACTGGTGATCCATCAGTCCATTCATCCGACCGTCCAATCTGTCCATTGAATTATCACTCGATCTGACCGTCCATCCAATAAATCATTGATCTTTTAACCATTCATCGATTCCAGCCAATCATGCTTCCATCCATTCATCAAATCATCCAATCTTCCGCTCTTGCGACCGTGACTTATTGTTCCTTGACATTCCAAGTCCACGGGTAGGAGTCACTTTGTGTCTTCCGTGTCTAACGACATTCAAGCATCACGCGTGTGAAGTGAAAACTGGTGAGCCTCTCTTCACACGTTTGACCTCGAGCAGGTTTTTATCGGCTTTAAAGGTGAAATAGTCTCTGTCCGAGCCACTTCACAGTGATAACAAGCCGGGGGGGGGGGGGGGGGGGGCACTCGGGGAGCTGCCCGGCATATTGCCTTGATTGATAGACAAATATCGGCCCTCTCTGCCGACCTTACAGTTCAATGTCTGAAGCAATTTCTTACCTTGCTTACCTTGTTGCAACTTCTCGGTCTTCATCTATCCATCTTTCAATCATGTGTCTAGAGGGAAGAGCCTGGAGAGCCCGACTCCCTGCTGACACTTGGAAAAAAAATGCGGCTCATTGGTTGGATGCCTGTCAGTGACGAGCTGTGTGTATGATCACACACACACACAGCCAGTTCCTGATTAGAAATAAGAATCCTGTAATCAAAAAAAGATAAGGAGATTGTAACCCTGTATACACAGTAATGTTTTGAAAGTTATGTACATTTATGTGGAAATAGCAGAAATGCCGTAAACAATGTCGTTGGCATGCCGTGAGTTAACATTAACAATGGTGAGAACATAGGCGTCCATATGGACAGACGACCAAGTTGCAGTGATATCTCAGGAGAATATGGACTGGAATTCATGACGCTCTGCTCGCTGTCATTATTGTAATTGTCCATCAACTAGCGCACGTCTCCACAGTTAGACCCATGGTGTGGTCTACCTCTCTATGTTTGCCCTCTGATGGCCTGGCTGCCTGTTCAGGGTGTAGTGCTCCGGTTCATAGTCTGTTTGGAGACGTTTCAGCTCCCTGTGATGACTGGACGTGCCTTTAACCCTTGACAAAGTCGTTCAGGCTTACATTTGCTGTGTTTTTCTGCTTCTAAAACTTTGAAAACCAACTTTTTGACTTGCTTCCTTGTGGTGGCCACCCACTGACAAGAGCTCAAAGCAAAGACTTGTGCTTGCAGTGCACTTTCAATAAAAATGTTGGTTCAACAAAACGGATGGATCCACGTCGACGAAACTGCGTCAGCCGAGAAATAAAACGAAGAAAACTTGAGGACGTGGATAGTGGTGGTGATCTACAGCTGTTATTCAGGCATTGGAGTTCATCGTTTGTGACATTAGTAATCATACCGTCCCCTTTTGCTGAGCATCAAAGTGCGTCATCACTACTTTTGTCACAGTAGTGTAATGACAAGTAGGACTCACATGTTTGCACCTTAAAATAGCCCCGGAAAAGCTTGCGGCAGCCGCTCGCGGTCCCAGCTGTGATGTGACTCCATAGAAAATCCTGTCAGATGTCGCTCAACAGCAGGCTCACGCCGCAGCGCTGATTGGAGACAGACGTAATATGAAGGCGCTTGTTCCTATCACAGCGCCTGACTGTTGGATGTAAATGAGCGCTCGGTCTGTAGCTGTGTGCAATTTCAGCTCATTTGGTTTATTTTTACTGATAAAAATCAAATGAGTGGGTGGGGGGGGCGTGTGGCTAATTGGCGGAGATGACAATCTTGAAGAAATACCTGCTCTAAACAATAATATCACTTTCTCTCTAGCTCTCTTACCCGTTAATGAATCTGCCTCGGCGTTCTTTTCTCCGGGGTCTGATTACATGCGGCACGTTGGCTCGCTGGGTTTTACATTTACAAAAGAATGGGACTCAGTCGGAGGTGGAAAGGTTAGAAACCTCAGCGTTCCCTTTTGTAACGAGCGACAAATTGAACGAGAAAAGACAACATAGAAAAATGAACTTACCAAAGTAATGCAAACACGCCTCAATTCTGCTCAACGGTTAAGTGGACTTTTGAAGGGGCTTTGCTGTGGCCGCATCTCAAAACCCTGGATTATGGGATAGTTTGACCATCATTGTGCTCTGTTAATAATATTTTATTGCATAAATTCTTTGTTTGTAAAGCCATTATTTACTAAATATATCTTCAGAGTATCCCAGCCATATATTTTGTGAAAACAGGGTCTGGTTTGTCTGAACGTCTCCATGTCGTCATTTATCCGTGCCAACATTTGTCCATACGATACTGTTTGGAGTATCGTTTTAATGTGTGGGGAGGATTTTTCCTCAATCTGGGGTTTATTCTGGCATGTTTTGATAGATCATTCAGTTCTGGTTGATCTCCTAGTAAACATTATCCCCAGTACATTTGCGTCACTGTCTTTTTTTTTTTTTCGAAATATCTCTCTTATCTAAGTTTTCTACAAAGTAGACTCATCAAATTCTGCACCGCCCTGCATGTTTCCGTCCTCCAGCACACCTGATTGAAACTATTAAGTCCTGATGAGGTCTCTGCAGAGCTCGATGAGGAATTACTTTCCGAAATCAGGTTTTTTGAGCAGGTCGCTCAGGGTTTCAGGTTCCTGACACCAGATCTCGACATACGTCAAAGGTGATGAAGTCAATCGTGATGGACTTGACCAAGGTTCGAAGAAATAACTACAGAGCTCCAAAATTCAAGCGTAATTAAGTTCTGTTTTGTTCTTCATTCACGTGACTTTTATTTGCCCCGTTTCTTGTTGAAGTTGGTTTCCCATTGGAAGGTGTGGCTCCTTCTGACCTTAAACGTTACCACGCTATGAAGGAGAAGCAGACTTCTACTCAACACTGAACCATAGACAGTAAATCTATGGCCCCATTTACGTGACACCATTTTGAGAGAAAGCACACCCTTTTTTTTGTGTTTTCATTTCAGAAAAGATTTGCGTTTACACCGCAATGAAATGCTGAAAACGTTGTCGTGTAAACGGAGCCTCAGGGGGCCGTAGCTTTTGCGGCTCCTATCCTCCGAGCGTTCACAGCTCCAGAAAGGCATCTGTGTCTTCCCACTGATAAGTGTTGGTGCTTGCTGAGCCGCTCATGCCTCTGACCGCGTCGGCAATATGGAGGGCGTCAGCAGGCCGACACCGCGAGGGTAAATCGCAGAAGAAGAATTGCCCGCGTGGTCCTCTCAGCCTCTATCTTGAAATAAGTGCCGCATTTCCTCTGTCACTTGTACTCTCCCGAGACAAATGTTCTCTCTTCGCCACTTCTTCTTGCCAGCGTGCCGTCCCAATATTTTCTCCCCCTGGCTCTCGCCTCCGCTTCCTTGTACATTTCTCTCCTTTCCATTGTCTCTCACTCTGCTTGCCCAGTCGTAACTTTTCCTCCCGACACTTCATCTCCCTGCTCCGTCCTCTTTCAGTCACGCCGGCTCCTTCTCCGCCTCGCTCCCCTCCTCTCTTCTCACACTGACACTTAGATTATACAACTACTGTGAGACTCCCCTTTGCTATATCTAATCTTCCGTGACACATTTCTTGAAAGTGGGGGAGTGGGTTGAGAGAAAATGCGGCTTCTTAAATATTTTCACTCCAGGAGCCCAACTAAGCATCAAGTGTTTTTTTTTTCCTTTTCTTTTTCTAGTGTTTGTGAAATTTATAGCTCCAACTCTTACCCAGGCAGCATCCAGAAATAGTCCATTTTGAAAGAAGAAGAAAGTCAAGTACTACAAGTGGAAGATATTGGGAGTAGAACGGTAAAGTCAGAAATGGAGCAGAGATCGTAGTGTCGGTTGAAACCTTCGACTATAAAGCCAGGTTTGTTCTCTTACCAAACTAGTACATATTTTAATATTCATTATTTAAACATATAAAGCCACACAGTTCACAGTCATGGGAAATCAAACTGCTATAGTCACAAAAAAGTTCTTGAAGAGGCATATTGATGTATATAATGTACACTGTAAAGTTGTGAATTAAGATTACAGTCATCACTGGCTATGTTTTTCCAAACAGGAAAGTTCATTCTGATTCATATTGTAAGAAAGGGTGACTTTTAAGAATCATCTATGATAGGGAAATATTATTTTTATATGCCTAAAGTCTTTGTTTAGAAGAACCCTTACTATTCCATATGTTAGAGTTTGAAAAGAAGGAAAAATGAAGCTCTTGGTGGATATTTATTTCCTTCATACCAAGTCAGATGTTGGTCCATGCCTCCATTTTTGTTCACTGCAGCTTCAGACATCAGTGACCCTTAAAAGGATTACACAGGGGATGATAATGGGTATGAACCAGGGACACAATATCCAATTTGTTTCTAGTATGATGCAAAACTTTGCTGTGATTTCAGCAGAGGAATGTTAAATAGGAAGCACCATCCATGAAAAATGGCTAATAAGGATTCCCTTTCAGGCCTGTGCTCAGAGCTCTTCAGGGACGTTTGCCAGCTCAAGGAAGCATTTTCCTTTTTGCTTTAATCCCTTTTAATCAAACGCACTGCCTTGTTAGTGATTATCTGTGTCTTTTCCACTTTGTCATGATCCCAGTGAGTCCCCGCCGTCTGCCCGGACCGCAGAGCAGTTGGTGGCCCGTCGGGGGCGGCGGCGGCAGGAGAACCTCGCCTCCCCCACGTGTCCACCGTGGTTTTTCCTGATAATAAAATTCGATTTCAACTTCCTCCCGGCCCGAGATCCTCTCGTACTTATCTCTTGTGTACAGACGCTCCCATTCCCAGAGGAGGCAGTCCTTAACAGGGTTCCCCTTCACCACCCGGCAGAGGAGTGATCCAAAATGGTCGCAGGTGCTGATTCCCCAAAAATCGTCTCCGCACTCTGTTTTTCCTTCGCCATCAAAGCTTCGGTGTCAGATTGGCTTCCCCCTCCTTCCCTGTAGGTTTACTGCAGCGCTATGTGGGACATGTCCTCGTGTGATTATGAGCTGTGACGAGCGAGGGAGATGATGAGATAGCGGTAATGTGGCCTATTTGTGCAAACGCTCCTGGATTCCAGATCTTCACGGTGCTGATCACAGTCGTCGGCGCGGAGGGGAGGAGAATGACTGGAAATCACACGGATTCCCCTCAGCGCACAAAGCCAGACAGCATCATTTGTTTCCTTCTGCTGAATAACTTGACTCTCTTGGCTTGTCCTCTGCTTTGCAAAAGATCAATGGTTATACGAGTTTTAGGTTAAGGAGTTAATGCTTTTGCAAATACACACGATTTTATCGACTCATTTCATTTGCTGCCTGGAGAAAAGCAATATGAGTGAAATACGCTCTGTGGGTATTTGTGTAGATCCACATTTGTTATTCTTTACAAGGGTGATTATATAGCAACTTGGGGTGAAGGAGATAATGTCATATAGCGCTAAAATCGCCTCACTTTCTGTCAGAAATTCAATTTCACAAGACGAATCGGAAACAAACTGATGGTGGCTGTGACTTTGTGAAATGGTTCGCTATCATTCAACTCCGGCACTTACATTCCCCTCGAGCTGTTTAACGTGTGACGGGAATCTCTGTGCTGGTTGCAGGAGTTCTTCGAGAACCCGGCCTTCAGGCCCGATGGTTTGAAGCTGTACCCGACACTGGTGATCCGGGGAACGGGGCTGTACGAGCTGTGGAAGACGGGTCGCTACAAGAGCTACTCGCCCAGCTCCCTGGTGGACCTGGTGGCTCGGATCCTGGCACTGGTGCCGCCGTGGACACGAGTGTACCGGGTACAGAGGTGAGCGACGGGATCAATGTTTAGAGGAATTGACCCAAGGACTCATCGGTCCATCTATTCATTCATCAGTGAGCCAATCATCCATCTATTAAACCTCTTACACCCAAGTTCTGACTGTGAAGAGCGAGAACCTTCTGGTGGTTCCTCCAGCGAGGAAAACTTCTTCTGTTTTAAGTTTTAAAGTTCCCGTGGTGTTCTCTAATCCGTAGTTAAAGCTACCTTCCTGTCTCCCTCCTCCCACCAGGGACATCCCCATGCCACTGGTGAGCTCTGGGGTGGAACACGGGAACCTGAGGGAGCTGGCCCTGGCCCGGATGAAGGACATGGGCACTGAGGTGAGACTCGGGAGGCCTTTCGTATTAGCCTAAAAGACTCCGTCAGCTTATTCAGAGTTGAAAAGCTAATGGACTTTTTCCAGCTGGGATGCGGCCCAGAAGAAAGGTAACAGCAGAACTGCCAACAGACAAACGCTGACGCGAAGAATAATCTTCCTGTATGGCTGAGAGAAGGTACAATGACTGATTAGGAAAGCTCTCAGGTGTAGTTGAGGACTGTCGGAGCGTAGGATTACATGGAGGGTGAGTCAGTATGAGGAGATGCGGCTGAAGGCACGACGCAGCTCAGCATCACTGAAGATTAATCAGAAAAACGCCGGTGTCCCTCCTTTTCTAATAGAATTTTTTTTTTTTTTTTTTTTTTAAGTATGACACTGACGTTGAATTATAAAAATAGTGAGTCTTACATTTGGAGCCTTATTTTAAATGTTTCTATGATGTACAAGAAAGTTATATCCTTTGACACACATAAGTAACAAAAAGATTTGTATTTGGTGTTTCCACTTGTAAGAAGTAAGAAGTGCAGAACACTGCGAGATGCTGGAGATTAGGTGCGTTTCATTCGTTAGGTTATTTCAAGCTGGGAGTCGTCGTCACGGCGCGCAAGTGAAGGCCTACAAAGCTTGGAGTCGATTTATTCCACCGAGAAAAGGGCCGTAGAGCGCATCCAAACGGAAGGAATTAACAAGACAAATAACCATTGAAACATTCTCGTGAATCGAATTTCCACCATCGCCTTGTGTTGCTGTCGCGCAAAGTTCAGGCCGACCGTCTTTAATTACCTCCCTGAAAGTTTCCTTGTGACTCGGTTCACAGTAAATACGTCTTCATAAACACAAACTCTCGACTGCCCATTTCCACTTCTTTACTTTTTAAGAGATAATTGCGCATCCTTGAAACTGAAAGCCTGTAAAGTTGTTACCCTTAATATTTTCAGACTTTTGGTTACCGTGGTAACAGCAAGTGCTCTTTAATAGCTTTACAGAAAACTCTGCTTGGACGGTTCCAGCTTACAGAGATGGGGGGGCCGGTGTATCTATCTGCCGGCCAGCCCGACACACTGCCATTTTCAGTCGTTTGGAAAACCGGCAAGTCATTTTCCATCATGCTTGGATGTGATTTAATGCTGCAGCACACTCGGCGAGATAAGTCTCACTCCGCAGCAGGACCGCCAACGAGACTAACTCAGTGAGATCGGCAACTTCTGTTCACAGTTCACCGTCGCCACACATTTCTCCCGAGTTATTTTTTTCTTTATACTCAAATCGAAAATAATGTAATTCAGTGTCTGTACTTTGCAAAGAGAGAAAGTGAGTCAAGACGGTGAAACCATGCAGTGCTCCTCTCCTGTCGCCTCACGTGCTGCTTCCTCCATTTCCTTCTCGGTTCATGTGGATCATCAGCAATCAGTCAGATATCATTAAAGTGTTTGAGCTAGTTATTCGGGCAAATATTGCTATTGTGGTATTAAAATGTACAATATACGTCAATATGTCACAATATAAAATGGATCAGATTCTAGGTTCAGCATAATAGAATTTGTTGGGATCAGTTCACAAAAATCATGCAGTTGACGAAAAGGTTTTAATCGTTTGACAGCCCGAACTATATAAAAAGAAAAGTCAACTTGCTTTTGTCTGATTTGGATGAATGTGTGTGTGTGTGCAGTGTCGCGATGTGAGAACTCGAGAGGTCGGCATCCAGGAGATCCACCACAAAGTGCGACCGTACCAGGTAATCTTTGCGTTTCGCAGAGTGTGTCGTCCTGTTCATCAGTGGCTCAGCGTTGATTGTTCTCGCCCGTGTTCAGGTGGAGCTGATCAGGAGGGACTACGTGGCCAACGGGGGCTGGGAGACGTTCCTGTCCTACGAGGATCCGGAGCAGGACATCCTGATTGGCCTCCTGCGGCTGCGTCGCTGCTCTCCACAGTCCTTCCGCCCGGAGCTGAAAGGGGGCGTGTCCATCGTGCGCGAGCTGCACGTGTACGGCAGCGTGGTCCCCGTGAGCAGCCGAGACCCCAGCAAGTTCCAGCACCAGGTGGCTGCAGCGTCTGTCCGCGACTTCAATGCCGACGGTTGAACTGGAACGATGTGAGAGAGCAAACGTCTTTCTGTTGTCTCTGCCGCGCAGGGATTCGGCATGATGCTGATGGAGGAGGCGGAGAGGATCGCCAGAGATGAACACGGCTCTGGAAAACTGGCCGTTATCTCAGGTGGGCACCCAAAGCAGCACAATCCAGCATCATCGACAAACAGTCGTACCAGACATGATCAAATCTTGTCCTCATTTAAAAAGATTTGGACGCTACGGCCTCAATGCAGGCCGCATTCTTTCAGCATGGAAATGGATTAGGGGATAAATGAGGTATAAATACTGCTTGTGTATGAAAGCAGTGGAATTCAGGCCCCCAAAGAGGAAGCAACTTAAGTCGCACTGTATATCGGGACACAATTGTTTCCGACCATTCATTTTGCAATAATACATGTGAAGAACTCTTTGAGCAGTCTGTCCAGGCCTCATTACATACTTACAGCTTTTCTAGAGGTATGAACATGAGACAACATGCTTATATTCATGTTTGCTCAGGGGCTGTTTTTTATTCGGTGATTTGGCCAAACATACGTCACAGCTTAGTCTTATGCTTCATTTCGTGTGCTGAAGTCCTGTCTTGTGTCTGTGTGCTGTGCAGGTGTAGGAACCAGGAACTACTACAGGAAGATGGGCTACGAGTTGGAGGGGCCATACATGGTGAAGAGCCTGTATGGTGCTGACATGGACTGAAGCTTTTTGTTATCATTTGTGGACAGTCAATCAAGATTCACACACAAATTATTTATCAAAACCATCCTCCTGGGACTTGTTACCTGTGCCTGTTTGCTGTCAAACAGCTTTTTTTGTTCGTTTTATTTGAGATCAGAGTTTAGTCCCCTCTGTTTTCTATCTACGTCTCCAGATCTATGTAGACGAGACGAGCGGCAGATTAAAGGTTTTAATCACAAACATCCACTTTTGTTTGAGATCATTTACCCAACGTGAGTGTGAAGGCGTCTGAAAAGTTGAAACGCAAGAAACCGGCACACTTTACATGATTACATTGAGATTTACAAGAGGATTGAACCAATAACTATTGATAACTTCTTGTCTGATGGTTTTTAAAGGAAACATTGTAGTACGAACTAAATAAAAGGGAGAATCTATAGCAGGGGTGTAAAACATATGGCCTGTGTGCCAAAACCGGCCCACAAGAGGCTCCAATCCGGCCGCCAAACCACGTGGAAATCTGTAAAAATTACAAAGTTAAGGATAGCTGATGCAGCACTGAGACCTGAGCTGAGATATCGATGATGCAGCCATGAAATATGGCTGCCTGGTTGCTAGAAAAGTAGCCTCATAGTTATGTTTTTAAAAACATGCACTCAAATTCACTTTATCGCACCAGACGTTTTCATTAAAGTTGGCTTCATCTTGGAGATTGTTCTCATTTGCGGTACTCACTGTTTGGCTTTGTGAAAATAAAGACACTTTCACGAGCAACTTGAGCAGATAAGACTTAGAACTTCACGTTTTAGGTAGCTGCAGTGTCGACCATCTTTACATGCAGACGGCTGACACGTCAACCCGTCACATCTTTCTTAACGCTCCACAGATTCACTTACAAACTCTTCCCTCATTTTGAAGTGGAACCTCAGCGCGGTGAGGAGGAACCAGGACGTCCAGGTAATCTGCCGGATGCTAACAGGCATCAAGTGTTGGTCGGGCATGAAAGGCCGGCTTAGCATCACGGCTTGAGTTAATCATGTTTATGCTGCAGTTAAAGAGAGAAGCCATTAGGAGCGGAGCGTTGGTTAACGGCTGGCGGCGGATGAATGAACAGCGGGAAGATTCCTTGCCGGGCAGCCATCGGATAATTGCACGATTTTGATTTATAGGGCAGGAAATTGACTATTAGTGTTACATAAATAGTTGGGTTTTTTTTAATAAAAGCTCCTCCAGTTAATCCTGTTTGTTGTCTCTCTGTCACGCATTCTTTTGTTTGCATGTGTTCTGGTGACTGTTGAGGATTTTTGCTCAAATACCGAAGCATTTTTCGAGTTACTGTCGCCGACGTGTCGGAGCATCTTGCTGTGCATCCGAAGAAAATGTCGCCTCATGTGAAGAGGTCCCGTCCTTGCGGGGACCCCGCCCCTGAGAGGTGCGCTGGTCCATTGAGTCGCTTTTAATTGGGTCTCTATCAGGTGGCCGTCCGTCCTGCCGTGACTGGAAGCTGGGCTGTGGCTCTGTTACTGGAAGGAGAGTTTGTCATCGAGGACTCTCTCGCTGACCTGCAGTCTCATACCGATGGTGACTGAAGCTGAACGCCCCCTGCGTAATTTCCTGGAAGCTTCTCCCCCTCCACACACACACACATACACACACACACACACACACACACACACACACTGATGTCGTGACTGCAATGGGCTGTATACGTTGGTGTTGCAGTCTTGACGCAGTGAGGAATGAATAGGCCATATTCGGGTTTTCTCTCCACGCCTGCTCACTCCTGCTATCAGCTGTGAAATCTGAAAGGACTCCCCCCTTTTCTCCTCCTCCTCCTCCTCCTGAATCTTTGCTGAGCGGATTTGCTTCTGTAGGGGAAGCAGAGTTTGCTTTAATCTCCACTGCAACGAGAGCAGAAGTGAAGAGCTGAAGGTTGCAGCTCCTGTCTTTAACAGTATTTGTTGATTCAATGAAGGATTGTTTGTAGCCAGCTAGAAATGAATCACTTTGATCAATTGTAAATCACAAATATCCAATCCTGCAATTTCGTACATACTTTTTTATTAATAGATTCTTCATGTCATCAAATAGTTTTAACGGGTTGCAGCGACCAGCGCTATAGATGGAACAGGAGCTCCTGCAGCTAATGTAATAAAGCTTTTTTTGAGTAATAACTTGGTGCATTGTGGAAATACATTTTGTCCGTTATCTGTATACATGGTTCTATGTTTAATAACGAGGAGACAAAAAAGATTCAATTGGACGAGAATTATAGAATTACTTTGCTTTTGCTCATGTCCTGCCAACACAGCAATGGCAGAATGCAGGGCCTCTAAATCAGGTGTAGCTTTTTAGATCACCTGCCATTATGGCTGGTAGCTTTTTAAAGTTTCAAGCCGATCAGTATTTCCATCAGCTATTTCTTTTTTCTTGGAAGAATCATTTAACCTGTATTTTGTAATAACTGTTGCAACATATAAGAAGTTCTTACAAAATGTGGCATAATTGTGCTACAAACCTCCCGTGCCTGTTTTCGGACTGTGCGACAAAAACGGCACTGTCGACCCCAATGCGCAGGGAGATTGCGCAAAGTCAACACCGAGCAGTCCCACTAAAAAGAACCCCTTAAAATGACTGAGCCCTTTAAGTAATTGTGAATTACTGTCAAGAAAATAATTACATATTTGATATTTTCTATTTTTACTTCTTGTATGAACACAGTAATAACAGAGTTTATTCAACATTACATTAAAATGAGCCTCCTTCCTGACTAAAAAGGTCTATTTCTCTTCATGACTCAGGCTGATGATGTTTGTATATTTATTTTTCTCATCTGAGTCATCAGACGTGTCCCAAAACTTCGGAAATCGCAGCCTCTCAGGAGCTTTTAAAGGACAGGTGGAAACTTGAGACGCTCGCCGTAATCCTTCATGCCGTCCGCAGCTTTCTGTAAACTGATCCCGCCCTAATGCCATTTCAATTTTGGAGTAATGGGGGATGAGCGCCTCTGGCATATTAGAGTTAATGGAATCTAGTGTGTACCTTCTAATTTCCCTCCGATGTTATTTTGCCTCAGAGCAGCAGGATACGGAGGAAAAAAGAAGTTTAACGTGAAAAGAATAGGATTCCAAAAACATCAGGTCACAGTGAGTGCATGTTTGCAGGGTGTATTTGGACGGATATTATAGTAATACTCTTTACGAAACAATCTTGAAGCTTTTGCGCTCCACTGAATGTCCCCATGGATCCAGTGTTACTTGTTGAATGCCAAATATGTAAAAAGTCAGGCTTGACAGAGCGAGATGTGAAAACCAACAGAATGCAGTTTTTATACTCGTACAACAGCTCAAGATTCCTCCAATAACTTGATTGAAATATGATAGGTTGAATTTGTTTTTAGTTAAATCTGAAAGTGTTGAAATACCTCTATTAACATTTCACCCTATGTTCCACCTTTTCTGGAAATAGCAAGGGTTTCGCTCATTCGCACCGGGAAAGGTCGTGGGTTCGTCAAGAGATCGCCTCTCTGAGCAAAGGGCAGAGGATTTCTACTATTGAGCTCTTTTTTTTTTTCCCTGCACAGGACTCGATGCAATGCATGACTTGTACATGAGTAACAGTAATTTAAGAGACTACAACTCCGCCTTCATTGAGATTACATAAGGAAACAAAGGTGTGTGTTCACAATCCACGGCATAACGCTTCCCGCTCTTTTACACGTGTCAGAGGGTGTGACTAAGACTGATGGTCGGTAATAAATGCTGTGGATGCAGCGTAGATATGATCAGCAACAACATTAATGCCTGGCTTTAATTTCCTGTTCATGAGGCGCCGGTACATTAGCGATCGTTAGTCACAGCGGAGACTTGCCGGCCCTTGCCTTCACATATCGCACATATAGCTCACGTCCAGTTTGACTCCACTTCTTAAACCTAACTCTACTTTTACATTTAGAATTACAAGTGATATATGTGATCATGGCGGCTGTGACTCAGTTGGTAGAGCAGATCGACTGGTTTCATATCTTGAAAATGTTCATGTGTTTTATGGGCAAAACACACAAGTTTCGTTCATCTCGTCGAACTAGTTTCAAGTTCAGTGAGAGAGGAAAACAGTCCTGGTTAAGCTTAAAAAGTTCCGTTCAGTCCAACCTGGACCATTTTCTAGTTAAGCTGCTATAGGTTTAAACTGCTGGGACACATTTTGAATGCACCGAGCTTCTAGCAAGATTCATATAAATGCGTTTCTCACCAGATTACTGGAAATGATTTGATGGAATATGGGTGACTCAACGCTAAACTCCGAGCACTGTTGTCATGTAAGCAAACCCCCAAAACGCAACAAAAGTTTTCCGATTTCACTTGATAACCTTTGTTGGGAAAAGTGACGTTCATGCCCTGTGAAACGTTTCCTATAGGCTACGTTAATGTGTTGTAAAGTCCAAACCAACAGGTCCATTCGACCGCCAGCAGCATCACTGCCCCGCATTTCGTTTCAGCCTCAAATTGACTTTCTATGTCGAGTGTTCAGAGGCCGGAGCAACAGGAAACGCTGCGGCCCCCCCACTGGATCTGGATATACATTCAGTCGGAGGGGGTTCAAGGTCTGTGGAGCAGCTTCCAGAAGGATCCAGGCTCAAATGAAGCGCTTCGACTTCACCCCTCATTTCTCTGCATGAGGCGCTCTTACATTTTCTAGTGACAAAACTAGCACCTTCATCCCTTTTTGACCGTGCGTGCCTCTGGCCCGCTGGCAAAATGGCTTTTGTTTACTCGCACGGGGAGAAGTGCAGTTGTTCTGTAGCCGTCGGTCCGTTAAGTGGGCTCTCTTGTCAGTGGGGGGTCCTCTTCCAGAGCCAGGCACACTCCGGCCTCCAGCTTCTCTGCGGGTGGGGAGGGGGGTTGGGGGGGGGCAGCATTTCTGAGAGCAGCGTGCAGATGGCGGGGCCGGGAGGCGGGAACAGCAGGGGGGCCTTCGCTTCAACTTCATGGGGATGCACTGCTGCAGGTCTGCGTTCTCACACAGGGCTTGATTCAGCAGCGTCGGCCAGCTCGAGCTGCGTTTACACACATACGCACCTGAACCTACATAAACAACTGAAATACACGAAGTAATACTGTTAAACAATGTGACAATGACGAGCTGCTTGTACAGACGATTTTTTATTCTGATCAGCTTTCGAAAGTAAAAACGGGACTAACTACATGATCTACATATAAGATTCAGCTAGGGATCAAAAATATAATGTAACATACAGTATAACTAAAGCGCTGCTATACTGTTCATAAACAGACACAGACAAACTAAAAAGACTCCTAAACTCATCTGAACAAGCTGCAACGCCTCTTTATCGCTCAGAACACAGTAAAAACCGCAACGAGAAGAAGAACAGCTGTTTTTCAAACAGAACTATTCTCCAGGTTCACATTAAAAATATTTAAATAATCCAGTTAATCTCATTAGCTAATACCCCCCCCCCCCCAAAAAAAAAAAAAAAAAAAAAAACTCTGGACTTAATCGTTTAACACTATTTCACAGCAAACCTTTACCATTTCAATCAAACAGAACTCATTCTAATCACACTGGTGAAGTGCAATCAGCCTTTTTCTGTCTGATCAGACCTCAGAAAGCCAGAAAAGTCTCAAGTTGAGCTCACTTTACATCTTTAAACACAATAAGAAGATTTTTAAAAAAGTACTTCATTATTCTGATTAACAGCCAAAAAACACCAAAGATCTGAGAAGATCAAACTTTGGGCTGCAGGAGCTTGAATTGGTCGTTTGTCATCACCTGGCGGCGCCACGACATGATTAATTGTGCAAAGTTTGGTAGAGTAATGAATGCAATTTAAAAAAAATGTTTTTAAAGCGCTCTATTCTGAAAAAGGATCAAACTCCATGAAGGTTTTTGAAATGCAACAGAATATTTCAGTGGTTTGATTTCCATTATATCTTACACACACACACACACACACACACACACACACACACACACACGCACCTCTGTGTACATCTTGAGAGAGGCTGAAGTGAAATAATGGAGTGTTTCATCCTCTCTCCCATTTTCTCACCCACAAAGTGGATTCTGGTGGAGGCGTCTAAATTCCATTCCTCCATTTTTATTTTTTTTTGCTCCCTCTCTCGCTGCACCACTGACCACTTTCCTTCAGCCCAATGAAGTATCAGTAACGGAGGATAACTGGAGGATAATGGTTCATATCCTGGAGCACGGGCCTCAGTCTCTGGGAATAAAATGAGACGTTTGTATTACAGCCGTTTCATTACTGTGTGACGGCGGAGCTGGGCCCGGCGCTCCTGCACATTAAGACATTTGTCATCGTCCAGCAGCCACATGGGCTCCTGACAAGACAGGAAAAAAGGACATGAGAAAGAAAAAGAAACACAGTGAACTTTTCTCATTATAGAAAGAGTTTTGGACATGTTCTGCTTCTAATGTGTGTGTGTGTGTGTGTGTGTGTGTGTGTGTGTGTGTGTGTGTGTGTGTGTGTGTGTGTGTGTGTGTGTGTGTGTGTGTGTGTGTGTGTGTGTGTGTGTGTGTGTGTGTGTGTGTGTGTGTGTTTGTGTGTGTTACAGTTCTATGAAATGCCTGAAATAATAACATATATGGATGGCGTTCCCTCATTCATTTATTATTCTAGAGTTACTATACAAAAGAACTTATTTTATACATCATGCAAATCACATTGTCTGTGATAATGGATGAAAACCCAGGTTACCTATTTTTACCAGGATAAACACATTTGTAAACAAGGCTTTGCTCTATTTTCAATAAACTGCCACAAAACACTGTCTGAACCATAAATAAAACCTTTTTTCTTTGGCAATTTGGGAGATAATGTGAAGCTTTAATATCAAAGTAAATCAGAAAATATAGACTGATTGGCCATGACATTGTGATTTTTTTAAATCTTTTGCTGTCTCAAACACAACAAACTGACATTTTTCTATTATAACAACAATTTACCACTGAATCAGCTTGATGTAAAATGCGTCATTATCAGAAAAGACTGATGAGTGATGTTTCCATGCAACGTGCATTCGCAACCTTCAATTTCAAAAAGACAGATGTTTAAACCTTAAAAAATGAAAATGCAATCATTTGACAAAACAAGCGATGTGATTGACTAACTCAAAAAAAAAAAGGGCACAGCTGGTGGAAACAAGGCAGAAGTAAGAAACACAAAAATCCTCAAAACAATGACATTAATGTCACATAATTAAGTGTCCAACAAAGTGAACATTTCCTAACATTTACTACGCTATCCTCTGCAGACGTGAAGACATTTTGTCCCTAAACCAAGCAGACCTGTATGATGAAGAAAGACGACACCTTTTTAAGGAGCTTCCACGTCGACATTGTGCCGAGTTGTTGTATTAGAAAACCAACAGCAGCTGCTAAAAGCTGGAGAAACAAATTACTGCGATCAAGAAGCGGCGGTTTGACCATTAAACAAAACATAAAATAAAACGGATGCAGTTTCCAGTTGATCATTATTAATGGTTGGATGATGTGTAAATTATTAATATTAGAACAGTCTTATAAACTATAATTCATTAAGTGCAGATGAACCTGAGATGGTAGAAGTTAGAAACCAAACCCACACTTATTTCACCTTTTAGGACAAGGAATTAGTTGTTACACGAACTCATATTGTTAGTTTGGAAGAAATGTGAAGAAGTTATCAAGTACAGTGACATGGTAAAGCGTGTGAAGCTTTTGGAATTTCCTCGTTTTAAAATGTGATCTGAGTAGACCTCATTTCCCCCCCCAATCAGTACGTCACGATGCCACACGCCAACATAAAACCATCATCCCACCAATAAACCACGGTGGAGGGAGCATCATGGGGCTGTGGAGCTGCTTCGTTGCCTGGACAGATTGTCGTTATCGAGGGGAGAACGAGTTCCCGAGTTAATCAGAGAGGCTTTATAAATGTGGATCGGTCAGAGACATAAACCCAACAAAGATGCCGAGAAATAACTTCAAGAGAATCAAGAGTTCAAGCAGTTATTAAATGCAAGAATTCACTTACTAATCCAATATAATCCTCACTGAAAACATGAAGAATTAACCATTTATGTGGTATTTGGTTAAACGTGCTTGTCTTTGTCTATATTTGACTCAGATGTAGATGAATCATCTCATATGATAAACTTTTAAAACAAAGCTGCAGATGAGCTCCTTCAAGTTGTTAATTATTGAATAAAACTGTTATTAATACACAACATAGGTGGATTATTGTGAATGCATTGCAGCAAAGTACTTGTGGAAACTGAAAGGCTGAATCGCATACTGTCACTTTAAATTATAAAAAATCGGACGTACCATAATCTAAATCAACACGTGCATTACACAAATCATCACTTGCCATTTAGAACCACGATTGTACCTCTTGTGGCTGATGAATATGTGATGTATAGTATGTGACGTTTTTAATATGTGCCCGTTAATTGAGTCAAACTGGATCCGGCGCGATGCGTCATCACTCTGCCTGACCGCACGCTCGACCTCTCCAGCCCATCAGCGGGAGAAGGAAACATCAGCTTACCGCCGCCTGTGACGTTTCTAACCCGTCTCTCCAGCTGTGCTCCACTTGCCCCAGAAAGGTGATTCTCTCCAAGATGGCCCAACAGCACCACGGCCAGGGAGAAGATGACCTGGGCGTTGCACTTCAGGCCGCCGGACACGTCCGGGGTCACGAAGAACTTTCAGATCGAGGAGGAGTTCTGCTCGGTTTGGCCTCCATCCTTCCTGACCAAGAACAGGAAGTTGAAAAGTTTTCCTTGTTGGGAGTTCATTTTTCAATAATGAGCGAGCAGATCCTCAAGCATGGTAAAAACGTCCTTTAATTGTTTGTTTCTTCATTAAAATCCACTTAGAATGTTTCAATAGGCTAAAATTCACAGGTCTTTAGAGTCTTTTTGACTCAATGTGGGGAATCACAATTTTTATTTGTTTTGTGAAAATGAAAAGATGTTGCAGGGAGAGACTTCAATATACAAAAGGCACATTTCCTATTGTAAAAACAAATGTTTTGGTTCTCTCTTCTGGATTTATTTTAATTGCCAAGTGCAAACCAAAGACTATGAAATCCTGAGAAGTGCTAAAATCAAACACTGTGATTTAAAAAAACAAAACAAACATCTTTACTGCTGGTTATTTGTGAAGCAAATCACAGAAGAATTCAACTGCTGTCCCACATCAGACTGGGATTTCAATGCATCAATTCAAGAATTACACAAAAGGGATAATTGTAAAGTACCGAATCATGATGTTCATTCGTACAATCCAAACACTCAGTGAATCTTTGTGTTTCTGACAAACATTCCTTTCAGTTTGGACAAAGAAAACATAAGAAAACGTGTGTCTCAATCACCGTATTGTTATTTTCCTCTTCGTGAAGCATTTCCATTACAAGGCATTATGATTAATTTCAGGTGCAACGTAGTACTCTGGGCAATGCGGTACTTTTTTAACGTTGCTATGCTGTTTGTAGTGTCTCTGATTCGTTGCTGTTGACAAAAGCAAACAAGTCCTGCATTGCCTTTGAATTTAGAACTGTGAGTTTTACAAAAAGCTCAGCGCAAACATTGACACGCGGCGATGGAGCCCGCCCTTGACGACGGTGCCTTTGAGCCTCAACTAGCAGGTTGAAGAGCTTCGGGTCGCGGTGGATGACGCCCCGCCTGTGGAGGAAGGAAGGCCACGGCTCTGCAGCCCGAGGCAGTCGTGGAGCGAGGTATCGTTGGCGTGACTCTTGGCAACTCTGAAAATCATGAAACAGGCGGCAGAAGACAGCCAATTGTGAAACTGCGCGACTTGTCACTGGTGAGTTGTCTATATTTTCAGCACCGACAAATTCTTTTACACATTGACGACTCTCACTTCAGACAGACAGAGTGAGGCACACACAGACGACTCTCTATACACATGGGCAAATAGTTTTGCTTCAATAATACCCACTTTTGCAATTTTCCTCCCAACGACGGTCTATCCTGTCGTTCTCGATAACTTAAGATTTCAAGCTTATGATGGTCAATGCAGACGTAGACAAACCACTTGGTATCATGGGAGCTTTGTTTCTGTGTCGATGGAGGAGGAATACTGAGAACAACTGTTGGATTTATTCATGAGGTCACTGGTGGAATCATGAATGAAGTGATTAGGTCGAGGGTGTACCATTAGCTTTGTGAAAGGTGAGACTGGAAAGCTACATAGAATTTTAAAGGACATGGGCGGAAAGATCACTGGATTGATGAGTGGCGACGGTGAAGCCGACAGTAGCTAAAATGTATAAGCTCTTACGGACAGCAGCCACGGGATGCCCAGATATTCCTGATCAAACTCTAAGCGTCATTACAATTCACATCGAGTCAAATGTTTACGCTTGTCTATTTTTCCTACTTCTGACACATCAAATTTGTGGACAGAATGTTCACTTACTGCCTGTCAATGGTCATAATGTTATGGATGGTCAGTGTAAGAGGACTTGATGGTTTTTCGACTCTACTTTCTATATATGACATGACACAACTTTCTTTAAAAACAGGATATGATGCTACAAATGCCTCGCAAAGACAGTTATTTACCCTGCAGCCCCCCAACCCCACCCCCACCCCCACAATCCTCTTTCAAACTTTACTTTTCTGATGCACTTCCATTCATTCTCTATGAAATGTACAAGTAGACACGCACAACGAGTGGGTGCTGCATTAGTATCGTCTGCTTTTTGGTGGAGGACCAGTAAACGATGATGATGGATGTGTGTGTGTGTGTGTGTGTGTGTGTGTGTGTGTGTGTGTGTGTGTGTGTGTGTGTGTGTGTGTGTGTGTGTGTGTGGTGGGGTGGTGGGGGGGTCTCTGCATGTGTTTATTCTTCAGAGGGAATATAATAGGAAACATGGTGATTCACTGGGAAAGAAAAAGCAGCTCTGAAGTGCTTGTCTGAGTGTGTGTGTGTGTGTGTGTGTGTGTGTGTGTGTGTGTGTGTGTGTGTGTGTGTGTGTGTGTGTGTGTGTGTGTGTGTGTGTGTGTGTGTGTGTGTGTGTGTGTGTGTGTGTGTGTGTGTGTGAGATCCATAGCTTTTATCAGCGACGCCAATCATGAGAACTCTTCATTACTCGGGGAAGATGGAGGCAGTCACACTCCACTCGTTTTTATCTTGAAGCAAATGCCCTTTATTCTATTATCATCTCTCACTTTCTTTGACAGATTTTTGGGTGTACAAGGTAGAGTCCCTTCTGGTTAAGGAATTTATCAATTTATCGTCAAAAACATTTTTTTTTGTGGGGGGGGGACCACATGGACAAATTAGGACTGAATTCTCTAATAAATTCAATGAAGCTTCACCAACAACCAAAAAAATATGTTAATCACTCGAACAGGAATTATAGTTTTAATCACCTCTCTTTTCAGCCTAATGGTGTTCGTGGGGGCTTTGCGTTGCTAATTAAAGAGTCCACCATCAGGAGGGGCAACAGTAATTATTTCCCTGATTGAGGTCAGGACCTTTGCATTTATTCCCGAGGTCTATCCTGCGCTTCCTCTCACACACAAAGAGTAAACATCAGTAAACTGAGTAATCACTCCTCGTCTCGCGCTTTGTTTCCCATCAGCGGGTGAGAGAGGCAAAATGAGCATCCTACCAGGAATATTTCAGGAAATAATAAATAAAAGGAAGTGAAATTAATATGTCTTTGAATCTAATCCATTGTTCAGGACTTAATATTTGAGATAGATCATACACATTCTCACCAACAGGCAATCCTGTGTCACAGATTCGCCTCAAATACAAATATGTGTTATATGTGTGTTATGTCTTTGAAAATGCCATATTTATGAACAAGCACTTTTTATAGAAAGAGACGCTTTAGATATGTTTGACCCAAATAGGTCAAACAATACAAATTATTTCACATCAAGGACATTTTCTTTCAATTTGTATGTGAAATAGACATGATGATAATATAATGTTCTGAATACTCATTTCATACATGCCCCTCAAACTGTCCTCATGTACTTGTGTGAATGGCGGCTGCAATGTAAAGAGGTCTATGTAAAAAAAAATTTAACTACTTGAGTGGGTCTCGATGAGATCTTAAACTCCAGAACACAAGTTTCCCTGAGTGATCTCGCCGGTTGACGCTGCAGATTTTCCGAGCCGGGCTGTAATTCTTCTGTCGAGCCAAATCAAAGGCTGCTTTTTTGGGGAGAGAGAAATGAAATTCATTCTGCAACCCGCCGTTAATAACAATCACTTTTGTCTTGACAGATGACAACTGTGCACCGCCATAAACCACCACAGAGACCGCAACCACCCTCCCGCTCCACTGCCACTTCCTCCCCACCCCGGTTACACATCGTTGGCTTTCATGGATCAGAAGAGGACGGTAAAACACTCCAGCGGCTGGGGTAAGAGAGGGGATGAGAATGCAAATCGAGCGCTGGTCAGTTTTGCTCGCATTTCACTGTGAAAGTTGTGCAAACTCCTTTTTTTAATTTTTTTTTTAAATGTGCCCCCCTCCCCCTCATCAGACACAGTTTTTACATCCCGTAAAGCCACCGGAGGCAGTAACAAAAACCTACTAAATCTAGGCATTAATGCATGAAGTGAAACCATAAGTGGGTGTCACTGCCAATAAATCAAAAAGTGATGTACTTTATATGCAGATTTAGCCGTTTTCAGACGTGGGGAAAGTATTGCCAAATGTTGAAGTCTTATTATCGGAAGACTGTTTTATACACAGGAGTCTTTTGGGACAGATAATGCAAACAATAGCTTTGTCTTTATATCAGCCGTAAATTTCTTTCCCCCCAATTTTTAGAACAGATCTGATAAAAACATCCGGAGAAAAGAAGTGTTCTTTATTTCCTTTAAAGACGTTTTATTCAGCATAGGGCATGATTTACTGCAATCCTGTTTGAAGATACAGGATTACAGAAATAGAATCCACTTTCGGTTTGCTTGTGATCCCCGAAGAATAACTCCACGAGTGTCACCAAGTCCGTCGTTAAAAATCCGCTGGGGAAAAAAAAGGTTTTTGTTTCTGTGCTCGTCAGCTTGGGTTTGTTAGTGAATGGAGCCTTGGCAAGCACAAAGCGAAATGTGACGCCACGGGGTTGGACGGGCTGGAAGTGGAACTTATTGGACATATTCGGAGAGTTACTGCAAAGAAGAACGCTCTCCGGGAGGTGATCTGTCACAGCGTCAAAACTTCGGGAGAAAGAGCATCAAAAGATTCAGAAAAAAGATTTCAGCTCGAACTCATCATAAAGTCTGCCAACAAACGTGGAGGGGAACCCTGAAGTAGATCAGGCCTTCAGTGTTTCCATTGATACAGATCAATGCTTTTTCTCATAAAAATGAAAAAAAATAAAAATTAAAAACAACCTCAACTTCGTATTGAAACCATTTATAGCTTTGATATTGTGTCATGGCTGTTTGCCTTTTCAATGAACCATATACGTAATTCCTTTGCGGGTTATTTTTGCCTCTAATCCTTGTTTGTTTTTGACTATTGAAAGCACAAATTATTCAGAACCAGCTTGGCTCTGTTCCAGTGCAGACATGATGTGTACGTATATTCATCTGCAAGGAAAATAATGTGCCTTCTTGATACTAGGTTTGATTTGAAGATCGGGGGAATAATAATAAAACCTTTTTAAAAAAATCCTAAAATCTCAAAAACCTGATGAACTCACCCATGACTCAGAACATCATTACGTCTCTATTCAGTGTTAAAACACGCCTACGTAGGTTTTACTTAATTGATATTACTGGCTTCATGTTCAGAACAAACAAACAAACATCAACATGAAAACTGAGCGTGCGCGGTTTTGATGAGACGCGGCGCCAAGTTAAGCGTGACCTTCTCCGTCATCAAGGTAATCGCTGCCTTTCGGCCACCAGGGGAGGCGTTTATGTACACTGGACAGGCGGTGGATAGCAGCGATATCAATGACAGACAGGCCTCGCAACGGCTGCTTGTTCTTCTGGGCTCCTTATCTCAGCCTCACCGAGGGGCTCTTGTCTACGGTCCCAATTCATCCATCACTATCAGGCCTCACACAGGTCCGGGGCCGACATTCACACTTCCGCAGGGAGCCGCGGCTAACAGCTGAGCTGAACTGGAAGTGTTGCACTCCAGAATTGAAAAGTAGGTTTATAATCGTCCTTTTGTTCTTACCGGAGACGTTAATTAGGGTGTTGATAGTTGTTTTCCGTCGTACTTTAAAAAAAACACACAAAAAAAACTTGGCCTTTATCGTAGTCTTTCATTTACAATTCAAAGACCAGACCGTTGTTACAAAACTCGACAATTAAAGAATGAGTCGCCTTGATTCCCCTCAAGACATTCATGGTCCACAGAATACAAATCTTTCCTATTTTAAACAAGGTTTAGACTTTTCAACATTTTCAATTTGTCGTGAAATATCTTGAGAATGATCCACCACATTCCTGTCAATACCATATTTGCACAAACATCATGTTCTCTCAAGAATGACTCCTACTTTTCCTTTATTTGAAGGAGTATTTCAACACAGGCATAGTTGTTTGAGGCGTCCCTGCTACTCAAAGGTGAAAATAAATCTGTCTCTATTACAGATCTTCATGTTCTGGGGGGGATCAGTCCTCTTAACCGAGGCGGTCCTTGGATTTTCATGTACCGCGACATCACAGCGTCCTTTCATTTGTTAAAATATCACAAAACTATGATAAACCGTTGCGCAAAGTTCATGCCAGGACTCAATCCTTCAGACTTTTCCTCTTCTGCCATAATGATTCTTGAGTTTTTCTTTGAGCTCTCTTAACAGCTGTTGAACAGATTTTCAAAAAGATTTAAGACAGGTGTTCATATTCTTAAGGGAACAAATCTCGCACTTTAGTCCAGACAATAAGGTTCCTCATAAAACCAATTCACTTTTCTTCTCGCCAAACCTGAAACTTCGAAATTCAAGGCAATTATCTCAGATGGAAAGCTGTTAGATTTGATACGATGATGGAATTAATCATCTCAACAGACTAAATGTCCCTTGAGTCAATATCAAAGTTTTGCTCCTTGAATGGAACATCTTCCCATTCTCAGAAGGCAAGGGTATTCCAACAGGTAGCAAACAACCCTGCACACCTTCCTGTGTTTCCCACAAGACAAACCTTAAAGGCTCGATTATGCATGCTTGGATGATGCCTTTTATCCATATTCTGCATTTCGTTTCTTCTAAGTTTAAGGATACAGACCAAAGCAGGTGTACCACCATAGAGGTAGAATAGAGATAAAAAAGCAAATATCAGATGTTAGAAGTTCTCATAAAGTAGCTGTGTGACACCTGGAGATGTTTGACAGATTCACAGACCACCACTTGCCTCTGATTGTGCCTCTTTCTCAATATCAGCATTAAGCCTTTTACCTTGTTGGAGGAATATTTAAATAACTATGAGAGAATTCACAATTTCACAATTTGTCCCCAGATGACATGCTTTCGACATACTCCTGATTTTCCTCATATGTTCATCACAATGACATAAACTTTCTCATCTCTCTGCTACAATTGCAAATTGTACAAGAGATTTTTTTTGCTGTCACAATCTTCTGATTATCTGAAGTTTTTCTGATCACGAATATGAACTGAGATGAGGGACATGTCCTGAGGACTTTAATGAGCCTCTGAATTTTCTTCATCAGGATACATAAGTTTCACGTAAAAACATGTATTTTTTTCCATTAAAATATTCTGGGCCATGAAGCGGTTAGCACTCTTGCATGTTCTCCTCGTGTACGCAAGGTTGCTCTTCAGTCCTTATGTTACATCCCTCAGTCCAATATCATGCTTTTGATGCTGGTGGAGGTGATGACACTGAGGCCTCGTTCACACGTTTCAAAGTGAACACAGAAAACTTTTCTCACATTTTGGGTGTTCGTTTACACAACAGTGGTGCTTGTAGCTGCTGAACATTCAACATTTTGTGACTCATGGTGTTTATGTTCTCAGATAACTCTCAGACCTTGAGCCATTGTTGATTCACAGGTGACACCCCACCCCCCCCCCCCCCCCCCCCCCCACACACACACACACACACTATATTGATGTTGACATTTATTAGCTTCACTGTAATTCAGGGCAAACTGTTCTCCCCGCACTATCATTGAGTCAACACCGTAAATTGTCCATTTAATGATCAAACGTGTGAAACATTCTCATTCTCCATAGCTGTAATTGTGTTTACTGCTTTCGTTATCATGCTAAACTCACATGTTAAACATGGTTGCAATTACAAGCTCCAAATCAATGTATTAGAAAAGTAATGCAGAAACAGTGCTGTTAAAGCAGAAATGTCTGACCTGGTTCTACTGATGCTGTTTACCGAGTGACCGATGTAGCAGAAGACTCAATATTTGCCCTTGTGATGACTTCCCACAGCTGTAAAATTGTGTCAATTACCAGTCCTTGTGCAGTATTTTGGTTTTTGATTAGTACAAACATCTGGAAACTGATATTCTCCGTTGCATCTCAAACCGATGACAGCGGGCTTCACCTTTCATTTCAGTTTCTCATCAGCCTCTTTTCATTTTCTCCATTGTTTCTTTACCTCTTTTCTTGCTCCACTGTTCTTTGTGCTGACGTGACCATCGCCACCCTATACTTTTGGAGGAGGATCCTGCAGAGAAAAGCCCCTGGAGGACGTAGGGACAGGCCGCTCTCCCCTTTTTCAAATCTCCTGCATGACTCACACTAACCCGTCTGCAGACCCCCGACTGACTGCGCGCTTCATCCATTGACTGCTCTGCTCCACATTGTTTCAATCACACAGAAAAACGCAGCCTCCTCCTCAGGTGTGCCATCACTGCCAACAGCAAATAACCTCATCCCTTACCCCGTCTTTCCCCACCGAGAATACCAAACTAATTACTGATCTTCTCCGCAACACTGCAGTTTTTCTTTATTTCCTCACTTTGTGCTCAAAGTTGCATTTCAGGAGCAAACGTCTGTATCGGTGTGCCGCTGTCTCCCTGACCTTGGCCGGCGGGGTTGGCATCGAGGTTGCGGGTTTTTTTTTTTTTTTTACGGACACCTTAGACCCCCGACTTCGGGATCAATCTCATGGTGGATGATGCGTATTTTTAGAGCCCCATTAGCTGGCTCGACGAAGACGAAATCGGTGGCGTAGGCAATACCTCCTACGTCAGCGCAGGGCCCAATGGTTGGTGTGTGTGTGTGTGTGTGTGTGTGTGTGTGTGTGTGTGTGTCTGGGGGGGTCTGTGCGTAACAGAATCGGGGAATCCACCCCTCTCTCTCTCTCTTTCTCAGCTCTCCTCTATGATGTGAACGGTGATGTTTCAGGGGAGGAGGAGGAAGAGGAGGGTGGTGGTGGTGATGGGGGAGGGAGGGAGGGAGGGAGGGAGGGGGGGGTTGAGCCAGGAGGGAAGGGGTGTGCCATTATAAGGAGCCTCAGAGGAGGCGTTCGTTCAGTTGTTGAAACCCTTAGCCTCAGGATACGAGCCGAGCCACCAAACTCTCCTGTCGCCAAAGAAGAGGACGGACTCCTGAGAGGTCTCCTTACATCACACACACACACACACACACAGGTAAGGAAGTGTGACTTTTTTTTTTTCCTGGTTGTGCTCTTACCTGTATGGAGAGATTGCACTGTTTGCCTTGAGTGGGAAAAGATAAGAAAAGACACTTGTTTACAAATGAGACAAGAGTTAATTAAGAAAGGACTTGTCGTCTCCTCTATGCACAGTCCATTTGCCGAAAGATCCAACGGGAATGTTCCCTTTAATTTCACAGCCTTTTCTTTTCTCTTCCGTGTGCTTTTTATTTTCAAGGTGAATTTCTCTCTCTGATTGTTTGGTATATTTGGAGGGGGGGGGGGGGGGGGTTCTGACCCCGGGCGTAACTCGCAAATAACCTGTTCTCACCTGGAAAGGTCTTTATTTCTTTTTTCCATTATGCTGTTTGCGTCCCCGCGGCTCTAAAGGCACCACAGTCACCGTCAGTGGTGCAGACATCACACCTGATTACTACTTAATTAACAGGAGAGAAAGTCCCCTAACGTGCTGAGGAAGCACTTAGTCACACTGCTGCACTTTGTTATTGGGCTACCTGACTTTAATCTGGCACAGCTGCAGCACCTACGAGGATGCGTGGATTGCAAATACACTTTGAAAGCAGCGCCAATTTCAGATTACTGAAATGTTAATATGTTAATATGAAAGAAAAACAAAAACTACGTCTGAAACATTTCTTCAACTCGAGTATTTTTTTTGTATTCTTTTTTGGGGAAAATGTCACCAGAAAGAGTCAATGCATACCCTTGGACTCCAAAAAGCTTCTTAATTTGATCTGAGCGCTTCCTTTTATTTTTTTTTAGAAGAAGAAGAAGAAGAAATGTTTCTGTTTGGACTTTCTCTTGTGTCAACCTGTCGTAAAGGAGGGTTTGAAGCTGCAGAAGTGAATCAGCTGAATGCTGTTATTATGCTAAGCGCACGATAATGATGATTTTAATGATAATGGTAATGAATGTGCATAATCTTTTCCCATTATCGGTGAAGAGGCTACGCGCGGAGAAAATGGGTGGTTAATGTGCCATTCCCAGATAAATGACTCCACGCTGGGGAAATGCTTTATGAAGAGTGGACTGTTTGCATGGACTCTATTCCACAAGTACACATCAGACTAATATCAACTGTTTATTTCCATAAATTGAGTCGTTTTAAGTATAGTGTTTGCCTCATATAAAATTTTATAGAATAAATAAGAGGATTCTTTTGTTCTGAAACTGCTCCATAAACATCTGTGTTTTTGCACCTGGGATTTTCAAAATGTGAACGTTAGAGCAGTTAAAGTATGCAAAGCAATCGCATTTGAACACCTGATTGCTTATTTGTTCTGAATCTAAAGCGGGTTTAATCTACCCAGACCTTATGCTAATGCTAAGCTCTACCACAATTTCATTTATTTATTCCTGGTTGAAGAAATATTTGGCTCCCCTTCAAGTGCTTGGCAAGCGTCCTCTTTGTAATCGACTATGAAAGCTGAAATCTGATTACCCTGTTTTACGAGATTTTGAAGGGCCCCACTGCGCATGTGTTCTCAAGGTGTTTCGTGATCTGAGGGTGTGCTGCTGCAGGGCGAGAAGGAGAATCACAGAACAAGTGAATGTGCCTTCATCTGTTGCTCTCACCAACCCCGTTCCCTTCCCTCCACGCTCAAGTGTTTTGCACTTGGACACTTTTCCCCCCGCCGTCATCGCCTCCATAAAAGTAAGGCGCTCGTCTGGCCGTGCCAGATTGCTTTCCCGCCGGCTCCGTGTCCAATGGATTCGCGCAGGTGTCAGCGCAGCTTAACAGCGACTGGATCAATGATGACACCACGTCAGCAGCCTAACAGTCTGCAGAGTTTCAGCCACAGTCTGAGCGGGCGCGTTCAGCACAACTGAACGCGCCATTAAGAGTGTAATGGTCCCCGTTTGTGTAAAAAAAAGCCTTTTATTTTCCAATCTTCGGGAGCTGATTTAGCTCATGTGTTCCCTTTTGAGATTTTCAATTAACTTTTTGTAACGCGTTCTCCTTTTTATTTATTTATTTTGATTCCTCCCCATTTTCACCGGAATAAACTCCGCTTCCCTTTTGTACGACGTCGGAGGCAAAGACGTGGGAACAAAGTGTCCAAATTCGCCGTCTCACAGACTCCCACGCATCCAATTTCTGCATCAGCTCGGGGCTTTGTGACAGTTTATTAGCCAAACGGGCGCCTGCACTGTGCTTTGCTCTGCACTTGGGGTGATATGGTTTTGGCGGGGAGGCGCGGGAGGGTGGAGGGGCTATTAACGCAGCTTCACAGGGGCCAGATAAGATGATTATTGGTGCGATTTCTCTTCCATCGAACACATATCTGATGCTGGGGATGATTGCAGAGAAGTCACCCAATCAAGTACCTACCCTCAGCTGCATACGTATATGCTCCCAATTAGACTGCTGCGTCCTGCTGGCACAATTGATGAAAACGGCGGCGATGACACGCTCGATTGATCTGATAGGATGAGAATATGAAAGTTTCATAATTCCACTTAATATCTGATGAGTGTTTAGCAGAGTCGGTGGAGAAATATAAAGACGGAAACAAGTGTTCCGGCTTATCTGCTTTCTATCCATTTGTGTGCTCTGCAGTCTACGTGAGATAAGATTTCCTAAAAGAGTTAAAGGAGACATAAGATAAAAGCACATCAAACGGGAGGAGTGATCCCTCCAGGAGATATTCAAGAGAGACGAGGACGAAGGAATAGTTGAAGGATATGAACAATCTCTGTTGCATGTGATGTACCCCCCCCCCCCACACACACACACACACACACACACACACACTTCAGTCTTGACCTCCTCTCCTTGATGCCCCTCATATCCTGTCAATCTGGCAATAACGAGACGTGAGTGCAGCAGCGAGCCAGGTAATAAGAGCAATCACCGAATGTGATGCAGCTGTGACAGAAATGCCTAAATTGGATTAGGTGCATTCTCTCAGATTAGATATTTCAGGAGGGGAGAGGGGAGGCCGCGGGGTGTCGGCTGTTGGTCTCACCAACTCCCACCGAACCGCTTCGCTGGTTATCTGTGGCTGCACAGGCTGGATTTGCACTGCCCGTGATCCTATGTGTGTGTGTGTGTGTGTGTGTGTGTGTGTGTGTGTGTGTGTGTGTGTGTGTGTGTGTGTGTGTGTGTGTGTGTGTGTGTGTGTGTGTGTGTGTGTGTGTGTGTGTGTGTGTGTGTGTGTGCGCGCGCGCGCGTGTAAATCCTCAAAGGTTTTTTTGGGAAGAGTAACTTGTTATCAGTGTTTTTTGCAGGACAACATCGGCCATATTTGGTTTTGATTTTAGGGGCATTGTGTGATTCTTATTGGGGGGGGGGGGGGGGTCCTGGAGTTGACCCAGTCCTCGGGAATGATTAATTAATCGTAGGACAGCATCAGTTTTGATAAGACAATAATCTTCACACCAAACATTTTCTACTTTTGGCTGTTTACATTTAGATTTGTATCTTCTTTTTTTTTTCTTTTTACCCCAGTAAACAGCTTTCTTTTCATTTATTTGCACTGTTGTTCAGGCAAATCAAATCATAATCTGTAACTCTGGGTTCTCTGAGAGCAAATGAATACAAATTTGCAGTACCACTTTTGATTTGGACAGCAAAAAAAATCAAAAAGCCATTTTCAGAATAGACAGGCAACCACTATGAAGTTATTACTTGTGTCAACACATGAGGAGCGCCGGTGTGTCTTAATTATGTTTGAAAGACAGCCATGCATGGATCAAAGGATAATCCCAGTGTCTACAGTGAGTGGGAGGAAGGGAGATGGACAGCAGTCACGAAGCAGGGGGCTGAACTGGTATTTAATGTTGCAGGGACTTGATAGTAATGTTCACCACAGCAGAAAATGACTGTGGAGCTCGCACAAGAGAATCAGGGATTAGAACGAGAGGCAATCACATGTGGGGCTGCAGCACAATGGGCAACTTTTCCTCTATTAAAACAAAAGAAAATACAAGGTGAAACGTTTTTACAGCTGTGAAAGAATTTTGTGACGCTGAAGTAAGGAACGTGGGCAGCTTGTGTGGAGGATGGTGGGCACACAAAGCTGTCAGGTTAAATGTGTTATATTTATGCCAGCAAAGCAGAAATTCCGTGAAACCAGATATTCAGTGTGAACATTTTACCTCTTTTGCTGGTTAAATTCAGGTTTTATTTTAGTCTGTTTACTAGAGCAATTAAGCAGTTGACCTTTCGTTGCAATATGAGTCCCCAATTTACGAAAAGATCTTAATGGCACGTCACCATGCGCAGTTGGTAATCGTTTAACAGGCTCACGACTGGAGATTACCATCTTTACAATTAATGCCTTCACCTGAAGACCAAAACAAGTAAATGGAAATTTGTTGTTCGGAGAAATAAAGGAAATAGTCTTGATAATTGAGGATCTTCCAATGCAAGTGTGGTCAATTAATTTCGTCAGAGGGGCTTCGTGACAAACTGCTGTGGAGGGCCAGTGTTACAAGGTTTTTTTTAAAAAGCTTGTGTTGACACTTGTCCTGTGATGATCTGTGACGTGGCAGCAGCAC
This sequence comes from Blennius ocellaris, assembly GCF_963422515.1. NCBI lineage: Eukaryota > Metazoa > Chordata > Actinopteri > Blenniiformes > Blenniidae > Blennius > Blennius ocellaris. The sequence continues at coordinate 8,042,798 of NC_137667.1, forward strand.
CTCGGTGAGCTGAATGGGTTGGTGGTTCATTTCCCTGCTTATGCGTCGAGCTGTCCTTGGACAAGACACTGAAGCTTGGATGAACCAGTGTTTCCATTAGTGCGACAGTTCCCAAAACCCTTTTCTCCCCAGCAGTGCTCTGAAAGCAGCCAGAAAACCCAGAAACCTGATACAAAGACAAACAGTTCAAGTCTGTTAATCCTTCAGCACAATGAATACATTTATATGATTTTCACATCCTGCTGAAAAAAAGCAATTTAGCCATTTTGACCCACATGGTCATCTTTGGCTACAAGTGTGGACGTGCTGACTCAGCAGGATCAGTCAGCTCGGGTACGTCACAGGGTCGAGAGCGATTTGGACTCTGCTCAGATTGGTGTGAACGCTGCATGCAGGAAATGTTAAACTGATTCCAGCATTTTCCATAAAAACAATACCAGCATAAGGAGTGAGTGGACTTATAATTCAGAAGAAACGAATGACTGGTAGGATGCAGAGTCTGAGAGATTTGTCTGCGGGGATTTTATACATGGATATTAAAAGGCTGGTGAGGAAGCGATTGGATCCAGAAGACTATCACAATGGCGCCAATGTGATGACGTAACAACCCGGGTCATCGTCGCAGTGAAACATGCTAAATTCCAGTGCAGTAGAGATTTGAGCAGCAAGATATTGGGGAAAATATGGGGAAAAGTGCAGTGTTTTGTTATATTTCTATTGTGAAAACTTACAGCTTCGCGGGTAATTTTCAGTGTGAAAGTCACTTGTTGCTCGCTAGTTATCTTTGCTGGGTAATACGTTGAAGACAGACCAAGATGCTACATCAATAAAAAAAACAAAAAAAACTGAGGCAACTTAAACCGAACAACAAAACTCTTATATTAGATTGATCAAGTCCACGGGATTCATAATTTCTCACTGAACTCAACAAGAGACGGTTCCAGGCAACATCTTGTTGACTTTGTAAGAAACCATGACTGAAAGTTTCATATTCCTTTAACAAAATAAAACCTCACAGTATGAAAATGCATGAGTATGACTTGGAAAGGAACTGTTAAACGATTTATGCTTCAGTGTTTGAGTCAGTCTTCCACAGCAGAAGATTGGGCTCTGGTCCTGATCAGTGTGTATTGGGTTTAGTATCTTTGGAGACTGTTATGCTTTTGGGATTTTGTCTGATCTTATCAGCAAGACAAACAACTGTGCGCTCCACACCAGAAATCTTTTAAGCTCGTTGACCTGAAAGAGTCTTTTACCTAACACCTTCGTCGTTTATTCACCGAAGGTCAGAACCAAGCACGACTTTGAGCTCTTTGTAAGATTTTGGTGTACAGTATTTGATCAATGCCCCTCTTGAGCTTCGGTGCCAGGTCAGATTATTTCGTACAGTAAACAAAGTATTGATTAACACAGTAGGCCCTCCTGCATTTATCCGTTCAACAGAACAGGGCCACTCTCGTCTGAATCAGCATCTTCGGGCTGCACCGTCTTTGTCTTTCTCCTCTCTGTTCGCACACCGAAGTGCACTTTACTGGTTCATTATCTCAGATCAACGCATTTTCCACAAACGATTATAGAGCGTGAGGTGATAAAACACTCACGAGTCTCAGGATATAAAGAATTAATCAAGCGCCATTAATGGTCCATGAGATGGAAAAGGTAGAACAGGATTTTTAATCATCGTTCCCGCCGACCAAGTGACCACTTTTCCGCGCCATCCATCTTTGGTGGCTGTTGGCCCAGGCTCGGCCTTAATCAAAGCCAGTTAAGATCTACAAACCGGCGAGGGGGACGCTGGAAGCATCCGCAATATGTCAGGCGAGATAAAAGGGCCTCAGCTGTGTGCAAACGGTGGAGGAGAAACGCTGGGAGGTGACTGACGGGAGGAGGAGAGTGTGGAGGCGAGAACAGAGCAACAAGGACAGGAGAGTGAATGCTAAAGAGGGGGAAACCGTGAGGTAGAAGGAGAGACAAGAGAGAGACCCCTAGGTTATCTGTGCATTAGCAGACTCCTTTGTGCTTTTCAGCAGCGCGCAGACAACTAATGGACGAGATGGAGTGAGTCAGAGCTTTGGTAGAGACCAGGATCCAGCCTTTCTTCTCCTCCACTCACATTCCTGACACTGTTGGCCCCCCGTTAAGCCCTTCATCGTGGCTGCTAATGCTAATTTACCCAAGCGTTGGCTTTATTAATTCACTCCACACAAATATGCACGCCAACTGGATCTCACCCGCATCTATTTGCTCGTAGTCATTGGCTACGGACAAGAAAAAGCCCCTTTCTTTAGCTTTTGTTATACAAGTACTGACATGGGGCGGCTGAATCGAATCCACATGGGTCAAACAGACGCCGTTACCTTCACGTGGCATTAAAATGTTTCAGAATACTTAAAATCGCCTGATTCTCACTAATAAATGAAATTATGTCGACGGCAAACAAAAAAGAGCTATGTCCAGTTTTTTTGTAGGAAATGTTTGGCGAGAAGACGAGATGTTTGAATAAAAAGCACAGAGAACAGTCCGTGCAGCTTCTTTTAATTCAGTAAAGTGAAGGCGGAATCGTTTGAATAATGACGACTCTGAATGGTGAGAGAACATGATGACAATATTTACATTTAATGAAAAAAAAACCATTTACATAGCATAAAAAACTTAAACATTTCCAAGCAAACAAGAAAATCTTCATTTGAATATTTTGTTTTGGGTGTGACATCACTCATAGCAATGTTCTTAGTTGATCGCCCAAAAGTTGCATCAAATCAATTTTGCACCATTCATCGAGGATCATAGAAAAACTAAAATCCTCCATTTCCAACCATAACTTTGATGTTCCTGATATATTTGCTCGTGATGAAGTTGCTCAATGTTGTCATCCTCACTCATTTTACCAAAAGAATACAATCCTCATTCAGAAAGTATAAAACCCTCATGTCTTGTATTGAAAAATCCCCAACCGCGCTGGAATGGATCCCTTGGCAGGATCATTTTAACTGATTAAAACTAGATGTTTGACACCCCTGTGGTGACCCAGCATTATAACTCTGGGTCCCAATGGAAAGAACATGCAAACTCTGTACAGAAGGGCCAAAATGCTGGAATCAAACCAGTGTGACTGTGGAGGTATATACTGCCAAACATTAATCCAACAGTCCTCCAAAAGTGTCTAAACACATATTTGTGACTTATTCTTATTCCGTTATGGAATAAATTTTACTCAGAGCAGTGTAAATAAAAGTCAGACATAAAAAGAACATGAGGCAAAGAAAGAAAAAAAAAAGGAGATGAGTCTCCCCTTTCTGCCCTCTCCACAGCTTTTAATACTTTCCGTTCAGCTCCTTGAGAGGCAGTAAACCAGTGGAGCATCACTCCAGAGATTTCCGCTCTTGTGTGTGTTTTCGGCTGGGAACAAGAAATGTACTCAGGTAACAAACCCAAATGCATGAGAGCAGCGCTCCTTTTATGAATGCTCTGATTGCTGATTCAAAGGTGGGGAGGAGAAAAACATTTCTCTTGAAAACATTTTCAGGGTCTTGTTTAAGTCTAATGGAAGCACAAGACGACATATTTGTTTTGGAGAGGACTGGGTAAAAGCATTCATTTCCTCAAAGACGGAGGGGTGCGTCTGAAGGTAGAGGCACATCAGCTCCTTCGTTATGGTGCATTTCCCTCCCTGCTTTCATGTCCTCATTCATTAAGAGGGTCAGTGTTGTTTCTGCTTACGTATTATGGAGATCTATTTTTGAATGCAGCTCTTTTGGAGTGTGTATTTCCAAGTCAGGGAAGAATGCTCAGTGTGTGTGTGTGTGTGTGTGTGTGTGTGTGTGTGTGTGTGTGTGTGTGTGTGTGTGTGTGTGTGTGTGTGTGTGTGTGTGTGTGTGTGCGGGTGTGGGTGTGTGTGTGTGTGTAGTCGTAACTTTATCCTTGTACAGTACATCATATATCATCCCCTTGTCAGATAGATTATGCAAATGATATGAAATGCTTAGGATAACTGAAATTGTGGGCTCATTTATTGGCGGCTAAAATGGAGCCGAGGCGACAAGGAGGGCGAAAACTCCGACGAGTGTCAAGAGCGAGCGGCTTCATGACCCACAGTGTCGCACGCATATTCAATTTCAACTTATTGAGATGGAGTGAAGTCGTGACTCCCGGAGACTGCCGGGGAGATCCCGCAGGGTTGCCAGATCTGACTGACAGTTTCCAGCCCGAACACAAGAAGAAGAAAAAGCCACACGGCTCAATAAAAAGCAGCTCAAATAACATGTAACAGAAACTTGTGTTGAGATAGTAAAACTAGCACTCATTAATAATTATGCGGCCAAATATAGCGGGATGAGATCGGGATGACACAGCAGGACTGTGAGAGCTTTTTGAAGACATCCAGTGAAAAAGTAAACAAATGATTCATACACACTAAAAAAAAAGTTTTGAAAATCAACACTGAGTCATCTTTGGGTCTCTCGGAGTTAAAAAGTGTCAATAAAACTTATTCCAACAACTTTCAACCCCCAAACCGCAAGTTCATTTGAATTATAAATCTTATATATAGTGTCAGCTGACTCCTGTTATCCAGTTCAGTTTGACTCTTTGTCTTTTCTTCATTTCTTCTGTATTTATTTGCTTGTACTTCTTGTTATGTTGCAATTTTTTTGCATTTGTTATATTCACATTTATTACATTGTTTTTCTTGCATCTAAATTTTTTTAATTTCTTACATTTGTAATGTTGTTTGCATTAAACTTGACCTGGCATGCTAACTAAATTAAGCGTTTCTGCCAATTCCGTGTAAACGGACATCGTTTTCAAATCGAAAGTTGTGCTGATTGATTTTAAATTGTCTAACAATACAAAACTACCGACAGTAGGTGGGGGTTCTTTTTTCTTATTCTGAAATATCAGATTGAAAAAGTAACTTGTGCTTTCTTTATATTTATCAAACAAGTAGTTTTTGACTGCTTTGTGAACTGAAAGGAACTTTCTCAAGTACACTGAGATCCACCGGTAAAGGAGTTCATGTTGCTTTGTGATATGAAGCAAAACTAACAGGTTAGAAAATCTATTTCATTCCTGCTGCTTTCAGACTTTTGAAGAGAGAAATGTGAGCTCACCTGGTTGTAACTCTTCGTTTTTCTTGGGTTTTTTTGGTTTTTTTGCTGCTGGCTGTGAAACAACTGGCCTCATAGGATTAAAAAACAAACAAAAAAATGGTTCCCTTGATCCTGTCTGTCTGGATTTTAGATCTCCGTGAAAAACATAAAAAAAAAAAAAAAAAAAGCAAATATAAACACATCTGCTTCAGATTATATCTACACATCAAGAAGTCCTAAATCAAAAGCCCAGAAAAGCTCTGAACTTTTCCATCCTCTAATCCGCAGCAGCAGCAGCAGTTTGGATATTATCAGCATTTATCTTCAGTTAAAATAAAATCCTCCAGCCTTCATTCCCCTCCAGTGAGTGCAGCTCAGCTTTGTATGCAAAATGACATTATCGTCATTTCCTCTTTATTGAGTGCATTGTTTTATTCCCACATGCCACAAGGTACTTTGTAATAAATCACATTACTGCACAGCTCTGCCTTGCTTAGCTATATAACAGGTTAATGTATTCTCTGTGGAAGAAAAGAGGCAGCCGAAGTCTTTGTGTGCATTTCCACTCGACTTCACCGGATCGGATCTGCAGGGAAATGTGGAAACAGAAGACGTGAAATTTGTCAGCAGCTTAAAACCTTTTTAACATTTTTTGAGATAATAATAATAATAATTATGCTACTACTACTACTACTACTACTATTACTACTACTACTACTACTACTACTACTAATAATAATAATAATAACAACAATAATTCTGCTTAATATTTTTCTTTAAAACATTTTTTAAATTAATTTCATTTCAAAGAGCAACTGGGCATATTTGTAAGGGTATAAATGAACTGATTATCACTTAATTCCTCTTTTATTTGATGAATCAGGTCTGAGAGCAGCACTATTCCCATTTCACAGTTGCATTCGTGTGTGTGTGTGTGTGTGTGTGTGTGTGTGTGTGTGTGTGTGTGTGCGTGCGTGCGTGCGTGCGTGCGTGCGTGCGTGCGTGCGTGCGTGTGTGTGTGTGTGTGTGTATGTGCGCTGCATGAAAAATGGTGCTCCTCGGTGTTAATGAGGTGAGTTATGGGGCAGTAAAGTCTTACAGGGGGGTAAATATGTGATAAACCTGGAGTCACTGGAGGGAAGCCTGATTAACCTTTAAATACCCAGTGTTTCCAGTAAGACGAGGGTCTCGTATTCAGAGGTAACTCGTCGTTAATCAAAAGCCACGCGCGCAAAACAAAACCAATCATCCAGCTGAAACATCTCGAGTCATTACGGAGCCCTGCTCCTGGCTCCCAACACCTACTCACTGATCACAAGTGCTTTCCTGCATCATTAGATATATTCATAGCTGGATGAGGAACGATCAGTCTGTGCTTGGCACTCACTAGTTTTTCAAAGTGAAAATATTGGAATGTGTTTTCAGGCACTTTTTTTGGGGGGACGGTTGAAGCTTTGTGAGGAGGTTTCAGGACTTCGTTGCTCAGATTCGGGTCCGACATTGTTGACATTATTTTATATCGCTCTTTGTTATTATATTCATACCAGTCCATATTGTGTCCCAATTAACTGGAATTATGGGCATATTTTGTGTAATTTGGTGCCATTCTTTTCTCCACTGATGGAATATGAATATCTTGAGTCTGATATCTCTCAAGTGGACATAAACACAGATGAGCTGCTCCCAACTGGCCAGAAGTGTAATCCGTACAGTTTTAAGTAGCATAGGCTACTTAAACAATAATTGTGGGGGGGAAAAAAGAGGTGATTTACGTTAGGATGTGAGGAGTTTTGTGAGGTTTGTTTTTGTGTTATTGGCTGATCCAGTGTTGGGTGACAGGGCAGATGGGGGTCATGGAGTGGATGTCAGGTAACAAACACGGTGCACCTGGTTCACATATCTGTGGCGCTCCCCGCTATCCTCCTCCGACACATTTCCCCGACGCCACTTCGTTATCTCTTCACAATTGGCTCTTTTCTGCTCAGGCGTCCTGTATTTTTTATCCCGGCCCTCCTGAATTGGTGGTGTATGGATTGTCTCTGCGAGGGTTTAAAACTAATCTCCACACACACTCATATCAACAATTACAAATCTCCAACCTCAGCCGTTTTGATTTCAATCTATGATTCTGGGTTATTGCTTCTGGATGTGCTGTCGCATCCTCCCACACACACACACACACACACACCGCATCGCCTGCTGCCGGCCGCACGCTGTTGTCCACCCACCCCATAATCCACCTAACTGACCCGGCGGTCCGCTCACTCTGCCCGCTCTCTCCCGGCAGGCTGGACCCCGATCCTACAGGTTGGACCACCCAGACCCTGCTGCCCGCTCCAGACCGTCCTCCCTGCTGGGCTGCTGTCCCGTCCCTGTCCCCGGGCCGTGTGGGTGTGTTGAGTGATGAAGATCCCTCTGTGGTGCCTGGTGGTGCTGCTGGCATGTCTCTTCAGCCCTGGAAGCAGTGACTGTCAGGGGGAGTGCGTGGCCTGTGGTCTGCTGCTGCAGCAGCAGCAGCTTCAGCAAGCCTTCAACACCATGGTGAGTGTGTGTGCATGGATACAGTGTGTGTATGTGTGTGTGTGTGTGTGTCTTGATGAGAGTCATCCAATGGCCCTGCTGCCTTTGCAGCAGTGTAGGCGAGGTATGCACCAAAAAATGGGTAATATCAACACTCAGGTGTTGCAAAATTTTTAAATATATAACAAAACCAAACATACAATTTTAAATATATGCAAACTAATGTGTTGGAATGTGTAAAAGTGACAAAAATGACATTGTATTTTATTACTTATATTTAAAAAAGGAAGACTAAATGGGCTAATATTGTTACTGTCCTGCAGAAAATAATAGTTAGCTTTAGGTAAACAATAAACATCTTGAATTGGCCATACATGTCAATAATAAGTGTGCTTTTAATTTTTATATTTTGTCTCATGTTTGATCTAAAGATGTGTTAAGAATAAACAATGTTTATTTCATCATTGCGGTTTCACTTTAGGAGGGCCAAAGTGTGAAAACAGAGATTCAGTATAATTTAAATTAGAGGCATTTCAACTGATACCTGCTTCAAATTTACTTAAAATGACTATCATCCTACTATTAACTGTCAAATAAATCACTTTAAGATATTTGTCAAATGGCCTGTAAAGTATTAAGCTGGGAGAAAAATGTGACCTTTGACCCTTTGTCCATGTCTGATGTACAGTTTGATTGAGCTTTCAGTAATTTTGGGGGGGGGTTAATATAATAGTCAAGGCCAGATGTGGTGGACACTCATAAATCACAGTCATAAATCTTCAGACATTTGGTGCAAAAATGTATTATATTAGTCTTAAAATATGTAAATTGAGAGATACACTGAATTATAAAATGTACGGGTCTGTATTGTTATAACATAAAATTGAGCTTCGGGACCAATATCTGTGGATCTTAGTTGTTCTTATGTTTCCTTCCACTACTCAGAACCATTTATTTGAAGGTAACTGGTGACTTTAAATGCTCCGTCTGTCTGCGATGGACTGTGATCAACCCTGTCGCCTTTCTATTGTCAGCCGGGATTGGCTGAAGCCCCCTGTGACCCTGAGTTAGATAAAGCAGTGGAGAAGATGAATGGAATTGTAAACTCACTTTCTCTTCCAGGCTTTATGTTTAGAAACAAACATCTGTTAAAATCTGTGGGCTTGAGTCATGCAGTCTGAGGGGTTCATGGGCATCAGGAGTATCCAAATCACACGGCATTTTTGACATTGAGAGGGAATGAGGCAAAAAACAATGGCATCATTGGATGCAGAGCTGCTTTGTGATCTCAGGTCTCAGCCTGCTGTTTGTTTGTGGGATCATTTACGTCGTCTGAGCACAAACATCAGCCTCTGCGCTCTCCTCCAACTGCGTCCCAAAACTTCAGCCTGTGGCACAATCTCATTTCCAAACAGTCGGCGGGTAAAAATAGTCCGTGGGCGTCCGCGAGTGGCTAATTTAGCCGATAATGATGCCGAGAGAGAGACAGCTGGGACCTTTTGGGAACTTGTAATAGAAGTATGTAATTGACTGCTGCTCAGTATCATCAGGCCGGGCTTACACCGGTGACTGACACATTTTATCAGCTCCTCATTGTGCGTGCTGCCTCCCCGTTGAGCCGCAGATGGAATCCTCCAAACAATTCCATTCTCGCCGAGCCCGGGCGGAGAGGGAGAAAGTGTGTGTGTGTGCGTGTGTGTGTGTGCGTGTGTGTGTGTGTGTGTGAGAGAGAGAGTGAGGCCTGCTGGTGTTTGTTATCATGTCAGGCCCCATCGATTTATTTGTGTGCACATCATCAGATGCGCACAGACTCACACACAAACAGCACACACCTCGACAGCCAAATGCCGGCGGTTGTGTACACCTGCACCGTTCCGCTTCCTGCATCATTTCCCTGTGTGATTCTGTGGCGTCTGATCGGGTCACGTGAAGGTCGCAGCGTTTTTCTCCATGTGGCATCATGAACGGCAGTTTGAGGAGAAGAGATTATACCTCCTGACAATGAGTAACACTGCAGCTCACCTTCTCCTCTGAGTGGCCACCCTGGAAGTGTAATGATATACCTTCAACACTGCAGATCTACATGCTTACATGCCTTCTCGTTAAAGTTTTTTTTTTTAGTCATTTTTTTTTGTTTTTTGTTTTTGGTCATTGTGCTTTTCTTGGTATCCGTGTTTTGTCTGTTTTTGGTCATTTTCTCCTTTTGTGGAAATTTTGTTCTCTTTCATCTTGGGTCATTTTGTGTCTGTTCCTAGTCATTTTGCATCTGTTGTTTTCATTTTCTCTCACTTGGTGATCAATTTAGATATGCTTGTGGTCATTTTGTGTCTGTGTTTATTGTATGTCTGTTTGGGATCGTTTTTAGTTTCTTTGTGGGCATTATGTTTCTGTTTCTGGTCATTTTTCATCTGTTCTGCTCATTTGTTCTATTTATGGTCCTTTGACTGTTTGGTTTCATTTTGTTTATGTTCCTGGTCTTTTCATGTTTGTTTGTGATTATATTCTGTATTTTTTTCCATTTTGCTTTTATCTGGAGACATTCTGTTTATTTGTGTTGCAGTTTTGTATCTGTTGGTATTCATCTTGTGTGTTTCTGTGTCATCCGATTGCCACCTTTCTTTGTTGGAATCTTGGGTCTACTTATGGTCATTTTCTATCTGTTTCCAGTACTTTTGTCTCTCTGTTATTCATATATATTTCTTTGTGGTCACTCAGTATGTCTTTGATCTTTTTTCTTTTTGTCCCTGTATCTCGTTCGTCGGGTTTCTGTCACTGCGTATGTGTGTTTGTGCGTGTTTGTGTGTGTGTGTGTGTGTGTGTGTGTGTGTGTGTGTGTGTGTGTGTGTGTGTGTGTGTGTGTGTGCGTGTGCGTGTGCGTGTGCGTGTGTGTGTGTGTGTGTGATTGAAGTCCCAGCAGAGGCTCCACTGGGCTGCCGCGCTTCATCACGAGTGCCTGTCAAGCAGCTGAATGGCTTCGTCTGCCTCCATCCTTTCAGAGTTGCCGGCGCAGTGATCGCTCATTTTTCCGACCTGGATGCTTGTTTCAGTCAGTGATCGGTCAGGGAAACGGGCTCTGAACTTTTCTGACATTCATTACACACGTTTTTGATACTTTTCACATGAAGTAGTGTTCCGCAGTGCTCCACATTTTCTTGGACAAACCTCTGCTCTTGCTGTGCTCAAATGATTATATCACTTTCACAATGGCGCTTTCTTACTTTACCTTAACTATTTTAAGCAGGTGCAACTTCTGAGGTTGGTACCCAATCAGACTGAAGCACACACACACACACACACACACACACACACACACACACACACACACACACACACACACACACACACACACACACACACACACACACACACACACACACACACACACACACACACACACACACACACACACACACACACACACGCCTCCTCCTCTCACTCATAAACTCCTGGAGATTGCTCCATTGATCTGACGTGGAGAATCCCCTGGTGTGCTCATTTCATTTACTATGGATAATTAATTTCCGTTGATAGATTCACACAGCGGATCTCCCTCTCTCCTCGCATCCTCTTTGATGTGAGCAGGTTTTCTGATAACAATGTGCTTTATCTCATTGGAGCGAGATTTGACGAGTAAATGGGATTTGCTGCTTACCTCAAACTGAAATTTAACTCAGAGAAGGCCCGGGAGTTTCAGAGAGGGAGAGAGGAGGGGAGATGTTGATGCATTCACCTAAAAGGAAGCAGCTGCAGCTTATTTTCAGGTAGATTTACTCCGTCCACAGAAATAATGTGATGCTTTTGAGGTGTGAATGAGGAATTCTGGCTTAACTTAAGCAGAACTTATTGTTGCAGCCAAAAACACAAGAAAGAAAACTTTTAATTTGACTAAAAACAGGCATTAGACTGACAGAGTCGGATCATTACCTTCAAAATGTAAAAATCCTCTGATTGTTGATCAGTCGATCGGAGACTATAGGATAAAGATGTCATCAAATGATTTCCTCAACATCTTTGTATGAAGAAAAAGATCAGATATGAACTGAAAAGTCAACTTACATGTGATAAGATTTTACAACTAAGAGGATATACATTTACTATCAAAGATAGATCAGGTTCCAAACTGAAAGCTTGTACGGCTCCACCAGAGTTTGATTTAGGTCTCACTTCAGTCATTATCAAAAGTTAAAGAACCATTTAGTCATCAGAAAAGTTTCAAATTTGTCAGCAAATGTCATCATTTACCTGCTGTCCTTCAAACCGCTTTCTCCCGATCTCATTCTGTCAGTCATCGATGGCTCGTCCGTCGAATGATTGACGTCTCATTTGGCCACTGAACGTTCCATATATGCTGAATATTTGCCGAAGGCGGCAGCGGGGCCCATTAACTCCCGCGGCTCGCAGGCCCAAAGACTGCCTCGTCAGCCGGGGTCCGCAGAGGAAAGAAGTGCCATAAATTTCTGCCCAAAGGAATATTTATTGGAGGAGCGAGGATCTTTTACAACAAGAACAGCCTGCATGTGCGATATAAAGGAGATTTATTCTCTGCATTTGGTGCAACGTTGTTTTTTCCCCCCCATGATGAAGACAAGCATGCACACTGGACGTCGTGTTCGGTAGTTGATCATTGCCGGGATGATCGCTGATCAATAGAATTCTATACATATCGAGTACTTTTCCACAGAATATAACAGGGGGTTTCTCAGTGAGTTTCACTTTGAGGAGGACATTTTCGCTGTCCCACGCAGAGCGTACGGTGGACGCTACTGTTTTTTGTCACCTCTTCCCGAATCAGACTCAAAGTAATGTGGGTACGTCAAAGCACTGAACACTGCACGGTCCTGCTTTCTCGAGAAAGTCTCACAAGACAAAATTTCAGCTTAGTAATGCAATGGATACATTTCTACCGAGCAGTGGCTTCCAAAGGCTCCAGACTCAGGTGGCGCTGCTTCCTGAGATGTTCAGGAGGAAGTCAATGAATTTCCACTTTAAGAAGTACTTTAAAGCCTCTCTTTTAGTGAAGCCTCTTTTCTTGGTTCGCTCTCTGAAAAGAATAATAAAGTATTGGAGGCATTTGAAGACCGGCTCACTCTGAGGACTCGTCAACTCTTCACACTGCTGCCTGTGCAGATTAAACGCTTGTAACTATTTGCCTGGATCGTTTATTGCGTTGCTGTAATGAGATATTGGACTCGAGAGCTTTGAATCAAATGTAACCGCCTGACTGAAGTCCTTCTGCTCTCATTAGCTCTCAGACCTGATGGATGCCTGTTGCATGAAGTATCGATGTGCTGATCTGTAAAACAAATCCTGAGACTTCTGAGGCTACGTAGGTCTGCCGCCATTCAACTACCCACATTTGTTTTGTGATACCAGCTGTGGTTTAACTCGGTCTCGGCTGAAGACTTCGTACAAGGTACATCATGAGCAGAAAGAATGATTTTTAACTCTCGGCTCCTCTGCTACATCCACAGGTGTGTCTGCTGGAGTGTGAGGGCCACGTCACCTCTGCGCTCACATGGGAATTGTGCAAGCGCGCCGTGAAGCTGTCCCACTTTCCCACCCGTCCAGACGGGGGCGCTGTGCTCAAGAGGGCGGAGGAGGAGCTGGAGCTGACCTCCCTTGACCTGGACTCTGATGGCGAGCTGCTCCGGGAGGGGGCCGGCGGGGATGAGGCGCCCTTCGAGCATCGCAGCATCCAGTATGACTCCAGGGAGGTGGGGCAGGAGGGGCAGGTGGAGGACGAGGAGGAGGAGGAGGAAGATGAGGGCCTGAATCTCCGAGACAGGCAGCCGAGAGAGGAGAGGAACGCAGAGGGGGGCGGGGACAGCTTGGAGGGCGTGGTCTTGTCCAAACGTTTCGGCGGCTTCCAGAGGGGGCGCCACGGGTACAGGAAGCTCATCGGCTCGCCCGTCAGGCCTCTACAGAAGCGCTACGGCGGATTCATCGGGGTCCGGAAGTCGGCCCGCAAGTGGAACAGTCAGAAACGGGTGAACCAGCTGCTCCGGCAGTACCTGGGCATGAGGAGCAACCGCAGCGGCAGGTTCAACAGTGGGCCCGTGACCCGGGTCTGGAGGCAAAACAAACTGTAACACTCAGAGGCCCTCCACACCCCCCACAGCCCCCGGGTACCCTCCACCCCCTCCAACACTTTTCTTTTGGTTTTTGTGTTTTCCCAGCAGCCCCCTCCCCAAGTTTGAACTGTGAGCCCGCCGTCACAAGAACAAGGCTCCACCATCCTCTCTTTGTGTCGCTCAGTAACAACCGATGTTTTGACCGTGATGTCCTGCCTAGAGATCATATTGACATGCCATTCCGTGAAATAAAGTAGAGAAGTGCAAATGAATATATATTTTTGTGTGTCAGTATAACAAAAGAAAAGGGGGTTGCAAATAAGGTTGGGTGTGACGTTTCAAATCATCCTGAATGCACTTTCATGGGACTGGTGTGGCGGCGGCGTCTGCAGCTTTTTGCACTCTGTGGGCGGAAAACAAACGGACTCATGTAACGTTAGCCTATAGGTTCCCTCTTTTTAAAGCCGCTGTTGATTTGGGACACGCACAGCTCACTATTTGTCTTGTATTAGCTGTGGATCGGCTCTCTTTCTCTCCACAGATGTAAATACGGCCCCACAGAGCGACTGCTGAAGCACAAACACTTAATCACCAGTATGAGAATCCAATTTTCTGCTTAAGAAACTTAATTAATTAAACACAATGGAGGCCAAATTGGTTTTTTTGGGGGGACTTCAATATATTTTTTTTTATGTTACAAAACTCTTAATCGTTCCTTTAAAAAAAAAAAAAAAAAAGAGGCTTTGTTCCTATTGGTCCAGTAGAACTGACCGCTAATGTCACTGTGTTCTGATTTGGGTCATTAAAATTGGGATTTTTGTGGCAAACCTGGCAGGTGATGGTTTTTGTTGACGACACACACAGCAGGTTGGTTCTCATTATTTCATCGCAGTGGATCCACACTGCCCTCTGGTGGCTAAAGAGCAAAGACACTAAACAGTTTGAGCACATTTCTTGCTCTTTTTTGGGGGGGGGGTCTGAGTCTTACAAAAGTCTGCACATTGAAGGAAGGTCACATCTCATAGTCTATGTTCTTCCTGTGAAGGTCTGGGAATTAAAAATGAAGACTGCTGTTTGACATTATTACATAAAAGGAGTATTTTCCTTCCCCATTTTCTTCTAAATGATGTAAATGACCTTGTAAAGTAGCCCTGTGTCATTGTGTTATAAAAAGGAAATAAAAGTCAAAGCTGAAAGTAATATAAAGACTAAGTGTAGGACTTTAATTATGATTGGCTCAATGATGATATTTCTGAAAAATTGAGATTGAAATAAACGTCACAATTTGATCACTGACAATGCCAATGAGAGAAATGAAGAAATGTTTACACTCTTTATAAAGCGAAACATAGAAAGTAAATGTGATGGTGTGCTGAAGCCATACTAACCAAAAAAAATACAGGAAGGTATCTTTCAAAATGTTTTGGATCATTTAAAACTTTGCACAATTGACAATGAATGTCATTGAACAAGTTCAATGATTTTGACTTAATTCCGAAAATGCCAATTTATGACTTGATACTGAAATAAATTCTTTATTCTAAAATGGTGAATTTATTCCAACTGATTTATTTTATTCTCAAATATCAATTTCAATCAAAAAGACTTTCTGACTATTGAATTACTTTGACTTGATCATTTTATGTTACATGTTTTTGTAGAAATGTTGATTTTATATTCTGGTTTTACTTTTTCTAAAATAGTGATTTTAATAAAACTCTTTACTCCACAAATACTGACAGCATTACCATAGTTTGATTTTATTATAATATTTTCACTTTATTCTCACAATATTGACTCTATTCTATTTATCATACATTTAAAACAAAAATGTTGACTTCATCTTTTGACTTTTTATTATATTTTGACTTTTTTAAATGTTTCAAAAACAGTTGTCTGATTATAATTGGCAGTTTTTTTGTTTGTTTTCTTGTCATTTTGTCTTTACTATCATCATATTACCTTTCATTTCATCATTAGTGTTTTATTTCAGATTCATTTAAAATGTCTCTTATTTTGTCTGTAGTGTCTACAGTTTATCTTTCCTCCTCTATATTATCAACATTATTTACAAGGTCTGTTTTTGTTGTTAATGTTTTGACTTTCTTTGCTTCTTCTTTATGTTAAAAAAAATGTCAGTTTCATCCTCAATGTTGTGATATTTCCAGTTGGTTTCCACCATCTCACATTTATTTGGGACCTTTGCAATTTGCTCTCAATCTTAAACGTTTTGGAATGAACTTTTGAAAAGAAAAAAGAAATTTACTCCTCTTTTTCTTATTTTTCCCTCTTGATGTGGCCATAATAGCACACCAAAAAGTAGTTTGAAAAAACAATTACAGGGTAAAAGAAATTTATTTCGAGATTCAGGAAGTTGGAAATCTATATACATAGAAAATAACTGTGAGGTATAAGTAAGAGTCAGGCTTGTTAAAACGACAACCTTTCTTACATTTCTACTTCTGTATTTGGACAAATAATTATCATCAGGTCTCTAACTAATGTGAAAATGTTAAATCAGAGGTGTTAAACATAAGGCCTGTGGGCCAAAACTGGTCTCCAGCAGGATCTAATCCGGCCCAACCACCAAGCACGTCGTAAAAAATTCAAAGAAAACTGACTTTTTTAAACAACTTTAAAGTACTGGACGCCACACAACAGAGACCCAAGCTGAGCTATCGGTGATGCTGTCATGACAGATAGCAACTTAGCCTCAAAGCCACGCTGTCAGGGTGAGTTTGTAATCACGCACACAACGCAACAGCTACCCATTTTTACAATGTTTCATTGTGTTTTGCACCAGAGAGGATCATTCAAATTAGCATTATGTTGAGATTGCGATAATAGTCAGTAGTAACTGATACTGTTTTGGAAAAAATACATTTTCAGCAAGATAACAAAACATTAAAGTTTAAAATTGAAGGTTATTTTGGCACCATTTTACTGGTCTGGCTTACTCAAAGATAAAACTAGACTGTATGTGGCCCTTGAATTAAAATGTATTTGACTTAAGTTTGATTTAGATTGTTAATATGGAAGAATTAACAGACAAATTCCAT
This sequence comes from Blennius ocellaris, assembly GCF_963422515.1. Taxonomy (NCBI): domain Eukaryota; kingdom Metazoa; phylum Chordata; class Actinopteri; order Blenniiformes; family Blenniidae; genus Blennius; species Blennius ocellaris. The sequence goes on from NC_137667.1 coordinate 8,059,535, forward strand.
GTCTCCCTTCAGATATGTTCATTTTCTCCAGTGTGCCGAAAGTGGAGAAAACATACACAATGAAACATGTTTCAGCTTCTACGTATATGTTCCTCACTTGCCTCGTGTCAACATGATTTTCTTTCATTGTTGCGAGTGTGAAATGTGTCCAGAGACAATAAAAATAGTTTGATCTTCCTTTGGTGGACTGTCATGTACATGAGAAAGAGAGAGAAGAGGGAAAAACAAAAAACAAATTCTCAGTGCGTTTTAATGTGTTTGACAATATATCTTCCTCTTCTTGTTCCTTTATTGCTATTACAAACTAACGCCAGCCGATAACAGCATGAACACTGGTTGTACGCCGACGGGCGGGCAGGAACTAAAGTCGGTTGAGTCCAACCAAACGTAGCTTATTCTTGTGAGTTTAAATTCCAACAAAGTGCCAAAAAAAACATGAAAAAAGAAAAAAAATACATAGGCTGAATGAGACGATTGAAAAAAAAAAAAAAGGTATAAAACACTCGTACGTAACAAAAACACAACAGCAACAACAACAGCAAAAAAAAATAAAAAAATCACACAATAAATCATCACCACTGTGTAACCACTAGAAGAGGACTGGAGGAAAAGAGCCGGGTGGTTATTGAGTACGGTGGAGCTATAAGGAGTATTGTGGGCTTTAGCACGTCACATGGTGGGAGTCAGTCAACAGATAGCACCATGGCAGACCTCAGGATTACAAACATACAGGAAACACGCTCATTCTTTTAGGAAAGAAACATTCGGAAAGTTAAAAAAAAAAGAAAAGAAAAGGGTTTTCTCTTCATTCAGGTTCTCTTTCTGATAAAAGTCTCTTGGTCTCCGTCACTTGGCCGTCTAGTCGGGGAAACGCTGGCAGGCTTTTTTCCAGCGGCAGGCCGTGCACCACTGGTCTTTACGCTCCACTCCGTACACCTTGCGACACTTCTTGGCCTCCCCGCGACCCTTCCTGAAAAAAACAAAACAAAAAACGAGTTCAGTACGCACGAGAAGCAAAGTGAAGAGAAACTCATGAAATGGAAGGTTTTACTGGAGCTAGCAGAGTGAAAGTAGATCATCGTGTGTCAAACACCTTCTTTCTCAACACGTTCCCAGTTCCAGGAAGCTTTAGTTCTTGTAATTTGACACCAGCCTCATCGACGTCTTCATGCAACAAAACTCATCGGATGTTATCGGGCTAACTTACTGTCCAGAGATGCTGTGTGTAAAAATTTAAATAATAATAATAAATCTGAAAACACTACCTCAGATATGTATCGGCCACGACAACCAACCACACAAGCAATGAAGGTCACAGGGGTTGTGCAGAAGTTCAACTTGAATTCTTTTCTAGCGTGTTTTGCCTCGTTTTCTTTGTGTCCTCTTCAGTGGTTTTAACGTCTGTGGTGCAGCGTTCCTCTACCCGCCTGGTTGGAATAGTTTTCAGTGGGTAGGCGGACGTGGGCTCACCTGAAGGAGCAGTGGGTGCGAGAGGGCGACGCGATCATGGGCTGCAGCCGGTTCTGCTGGAGCCACTGTTCCCCGACACTGACCGACCGGCAGCGAGGCTTAACCATCTGAGAAAAGTGCACAAAATGTACAATTCATCCACTTCCGACTCTTAATCAGCTTCTTTTTTTGTTTTTGTTTACTGGTGGACACTTCAGCAGAACTTGTGTTTGAATGTCTTGAATGGACCCTGTGTCTTAACCAAGAGTTATAAAGAGAGAGAAAACCCACCGGAGTGTTACTGTGGCCGGACACGGTGGTAGGTGGGGTCCAACACTGGCTGCCGGGGCTCCTGGGGGCAACAGATACCTGGACAGGGCTGCAGGCCTGAGGGAGCACACAGAGGAATTTTGATATTGATCAGAAAATCTGTTAGAAAGCAGCTCCACATTAAAAAAACCCAAAACAAAACAAATAAACTCTGAACTGCACAGACTTGGGCAATGGTGGTTGTGAAATTAGAGAAGCAGACTTGGGATCAGGAGTTTGCAAGTCCGTTTGCGAGCCCCTGATCAAGACCCTTGACCACCAGCTCCCTTAATGTGGCCGCACCTCCGCATCCCAGAAGTAGGACTGACCCATCCTTTCCCACACGGAAAAAAATATATTTCCCCAAGAGTCGGGGAGTTGAAAACACATCAAAATACACAACTAACATTGAGAAACTCCCACAAATCCTCTTCAAAATTTCTCATCAAAACTCATTTTACTGTTCCAATCAAACAAAAAGCTCTATGGATTAAAATTAAAGCAGATTGAAGATTTTTTTTTTTAATACCACCATATGCAGTTGACACACTGTTATATCACCCCAACAGAACCAAGTCATGCTAAATTAAATAAAGTTAGTGTGGACTGCTTCTAATTTACTCTCATCAGGAGAGAAACCAAGAAGCCGAAGAATTTAACTGATTCATCCTTTTAAGACCTGTCTTGAGAAATGTGATACGCCATTTATTGGACAAACCTCTGCAGCTCTTGTGAATTAAAAAATTCTCCAAACTGCACAATAAAATGAGCTTTAATAAAATGTTCCCATCAGGAAACAAGAAAAGACAGAAAATGAAGCTGCACCAAAAATATGAAATTATCTTTATTATTCATATTCTTTTTGAAAAAAAAAATCAGGTTTGAACCTTTTTATTTGAATTCTCTTTCGTTTAATTTTGTTTTATGGTTTTGTTTTGCTCCTACTTTTTATTTGATTTTAACAGGATTTTTTTTAAGCATGGATTCATTATTGTGGTGGTTGGAGAGGGGGGGTCTACTCGGCGGGGGTCTACCAGTCTCTTTCAGCCCCCTCGCTGGCTCCTCGCTCTCTCTGTCACAAAGCATCCATTTACAGGCTGGCGGCTCAGGGTAAATGCAGGTCACCAGTGAAATGTGCTGCTTTGTCATGCATAAACAAAGTTGGAGCTCATTGGCTTGTTAGAGAGGATTGGGGTGGGGGTGGGGGGTGCGGTGTGGGGGGGGGTTCTGAAACAACAACACCATGTTACATGAAACTGGAGTTGAACCGTTCTGTAGAATCGAAACACTTTCTGTTTTGTTTTTTTACACCACCTGATTTCATTCATTTACAAACAAAAACGTGAGGTTTAGAAGGTGAATTCCTCTTTTATTTCAAATCTAAACCTGATGTTTATTAATTCATGCGAACAAGAAGCGTGCCATCTCATTTCATTTCTCTCAAAGTCTTTCCTTCTTACTCTCAACTCAAACTGCGGGAAGTGAACAAGTATTTATTCAAGTAATGAATGCTCACCAGGATCTCAAATATTACCTGACGTTAGAATCATAATTGTGTCGTAAGCTGAGCTTCGCTACACATTTTGGATGAATTTCTTTTCTTATTTTGTTAAATCTTTTCAATAAAAAATGATAAGCTCCAGAAATGTTTTTTTTTTTTTTACAATCAGTCCCCTGAATGTAAAAATTGTGAAATATTTTACATTTTAGAAAACATATTACTCCACTTTTCTTCCAAAATGGACAATGAAATAAAAAAGCATTTAGCTTCGTTGATTAGAAAATGAAAATGAACATGCAACAAGTTTAGCTCAGCATTGAGCTTTCAATTAGCATCTGACTTAGAACTTAAACCACATTGTTGTTTTTAGTGATTTTCCCTTGATTTGGGGGTCTTTTTTCTTTCTGACTTCTGATGTTTTGCCACGAGGTTTGATATAGTCTAGAGAAAATGGAGTGAAATGCAATGAGTTTTCAATATAAACTGGTGCAGTAGGGTTGCATATGACTTAGTGCCCATGATTTATGGCAGTACAGTGATAGCTTGAGTTGCTGACTCTCAATTACATAAATCCAAGCCTTAGCGGTCCTCCAGTAGCTACTGTGCCCTCATACTGGTCAGTTCAGGCAGTGTTCTGCGAAATGCATGTTGGTTTCTATTTGTGTCCATCTTGGCCTGTGGTGTGGACCCTCTGCCTGCCAGCATTGCTGCTCCCACCTGATAGAGATGCTCGGAGTGGATCTGCCAGAAGCTGCTGGGCGCCGACTGGCTGAGTGGGCTGGGCCTGCTGGACACGGGCCCGGAGCTGGAGTTGGACCTGGGCCTGGGAGCCGGGGGGATCTGGAGCTCCGGCCGCGGAGGAGAGGCGCAGGAGGCGACCTGGCCCAGAGCCTGCTGGGCGTCGGGGGACTCGCAGGAGATCTTGGTGTAGTAGAAGTCCTCCTCCCTCCGGGACTGTTCGGATCCACTGCTGTGAGTGGTCGACACAAGGAAAAAAAAAAAAATGTGACTGGTGTGTTCAGCTCACGGCAGACGACATAAACAGCTTTACTCCCCCTGATACCAGTCACAGCTCCTCCACTGCCTGAAAATTTAATGTTGTTTTGCAGCTGAGAAATGTTGTAAATGTCTGGTTTCTGCCTCGGCTCAGACTACAGCCGACATGTGGGCCAACATTGAACATGCAGACATGGATAACTAGAACGAAGAGGTGTAAACAGTAAAGTCTAGACGTGAATCATGAACTGAACCTGAACATTCTGTGTGGTCCAGATTGAAATGTGTCTTTAATCTGCTGCAAAGTGCATTTGATTTGTACATACATTTTTAAAATAGCACCTAACATGGTTAAAATTGCTAAACGTGGTAATCAAGATCAAAATAACTCGTGAAAAGACAAAAAATAGTACAGTATTAAAAAAAGTTTCAAAATCAGTGGGAACATTTTTTTCAAATGTAAATACACAAAAAAATTAATGATCTAAAATAGCACAAAAATGGCTAAATAAGAAAAACAGCTAAAATGGATAAAACAGCTAATAAGTGGCTAAAGACAATAAAACAGGAAATGAAGTTGCAATACAAGTTTAAACTGGCGAAATAAGATTAAGAAACAGTTAAAATACACTAAAATGTCGCAAATGTCAATAGTCTCTCATTAAAATTGGTAAATTCTATTAATTTAATGTGAGCTAAGTTTGTAAGCTGCGTTATCTTTGTTTCACTGGAGTCTAAAGATGCTGTATTTGGTGAAGGACGAGAGTTCAGAGACGTTCAAGGTCAGCTCACCACAGATGCACCACGCGGATATGTCTCTTTATTCCCACTGACGTGGTCAGCATCTTCCCGCAGCTCGGCCACAGACATTTGTACATCCCCATGAGGGAGCTCTGCAGGAGGACATGGCGGAGGCAGGAGATACGTGACAATGCACAGACACACACACACACACACAGAGCTCAGTGTTTTCCATCAAGCCTTCACACACCTTTGGCTTCTTCGCACTAAGCTCCTCCCCCAGGCCTTCATCCGGGCTGCTGTCCACCTCGGGGACGGACGGTGAGGGGGCGGGGCTTACGTTGCCGTGGTCCCAGCTCCAATAGCCGCTGCTGCCGCTGTCGGAGAGCTCGCCACCACCACACTCCATGTCTGCTGAAAATGAGGATGCACACACACTTTAGCTTATTTTTTTAGCTAAAATATCTGTATTCAACAGTTTTTAAGATCAGGCACCACTAAGACTGCTTCCAAACTCCTTCAGGCCACTAGCTGGTGCTGTGTTTTTTGATGTAAAAATTCAAATCTTTCCTCATGGCCTCTGTGATATGGATAAAATGTGTGTCCCTGTATGCAGACGACGGTGTGCTAAATGTTGAAGTACAAACGTTTTCCATGTTTACGCAGACAAAGAAACTGGCGTGTTTTCAAAATATTGCATCTTTAAGTTGTTTCAAGAGACTATATAATATCAAGCAAACATCCTGACATAAGACTGTATTTCTTTAGCTTTCGTTACAGTACAGAGCAAAGCCTACTTGTGCCTTTGCTGACATTTGTTTGCACGAGAGGCAGCTCTCTGCAGAGAAAAAGTACTGAAAAATGTACGAGTCCTTTGTTCTCAGGATTCTGGGATCTCCATGTTATAAAAAAGTCTGTATAAAGACATGCATGAACCTCAAAGTCAAACAACTATAAGAGGTGCTTAGTACACCTGGTGTTACTGGAGTGCTCATGGACGAGAGGGTCCATCTATTTAATAAACCCACTTCATCTGACTCGGGATCCCAGTGGGGCAGGAGAAGATCCTAGCTGACTGTGCATGAAATATTCATTTAAGTCATCAGTTTATTTAATGCTTCATTTCAGTTAAGTTGTTGCATTTTTTTAATGACATTAATCAGGGATTAACACTCATTATTAAAGAATCACCAAACATGGTCTGACCTCAGCTCAGGCCTCTTTTAGTCCGAGAGTCCACTATCTAAAAACAGAACTGAGATCTGATCATGGAAACCTGCTGTTGTTACAATGTATCATCCACAAATAATGTCAACGGCTTCATATTGTTAAGGTTTGAATCATGATATTTCTAAAGAGCGATCAATAGCGATTAGGTTTCGGATCATGAGGATGGTAAGCAGAGCGAGGGAGACTCCCTGAGAGGAAGCTGAATTTGGTTGACATCCAAGTAAAAAAAAAAAAAAAAAACTTCATTCTACCATAAGAGAACTCAATGGATGTTGAGGTGACCGTGTTTCATGGTTAAGGTTCAACTAAGGTTCCGCGACAAGCGACGCTTAAGTTAATGAGATGGCGAAACAGACCTGCTCCTGGGTCCATTTGTGGAAGACTCTGCACCGCGGGGCTGCAGGACAGGGTGGTGAGGACCATGGCGGCCATGATCTCGTCCATCTCCACAGACTCCGGACTACGGAAGCTGGAAAAAGCAGTGAGACATCTCTTTAACACAGTGAAGAGATTTTTTTTTTTTTAAAACAGCACTGTCTAAACACTGCAGCGGCATCCCTCACCTGTACGCAGCCTCAGGGGGCTGCACCGAGGCTCCGGCAATGTGCCCCGAGGCAGCCGGACCGCTCCTGCTCTCCGTTCCTGAAGCTTTCTGAACCTGCACACAGCTCTGTGTGAACACCTGCAGAGGGAGGGACAGGGAATGTGGAATTATTTCTCAACCGGAGAAGCTTGAAGCAACATTGTGCATGCACTTCTGCAGGTTTTACAAGTTCTAAAATGTTAGAATTTGGCCCCTAAACAATGGGCGTCAAACATAGGGCCGGCAGGCCCATAACTGGCCCTCCAGAGTGTTCATTCTGGCCCAAAGTTTGACTTTGCAAAGTGCTAAAACAATAAAGCATAGCAGACATATCACACTGAGACATGAGCAGGGGTCCTGTGACCCAGCAGTGGAAGCCACCTGTTATATAGTAGCATTAGCATGTGAAATGTAGTTAGTACAGCTTTAAGAGTTTTTCATATTAGACTTGTACATCTTTGCACTAAAACAAATAGAAGCACTTCAGAGCTACTTTGCTGCACTCGTCCACAACCGCTCGCTCTGCTCACCGTAGTCCGGCGCAGGTCAGGTCCGTGGCTGCTGCGTGGCGTTGTCGAGACACGGCCCTGATGTCCCGCTCCAGCTCTGTCCCCGGGTCCCATAGCTGCCATGGTGCTGCTGCACACCGTGAAGGGACTCAGCACAGTGTCACACTCACCTGCAGACATACACACACAAGGCCAAGTGTGAGGTTTGTCTTAATGCACAAACACACCTGCCTTTATCAATACACTGACCCTCATAAAGACTTAATGCTTAATAGAACAATTGCAAATACTGCTATAACTTTATTTATTAATACTACATACATCATTTACAAAAAAATACATTAAAGCAAGCAACTAAGAATCAATCTTAAGTGATTAAGAGTAAGAAAACACTATTCCCATGTAATGGATCAACTTAGAGCTTTTCTCATATTGGTATTTGGCGCCCCAAATCACCCACAAATATTAGCAGCAGTACTACTAGCCCTACTGCCAACACTACTACTATTACTGCCATCACCAGTAACACTACTATTAATACTCCCAGTACTACAAGCACTACTACTACTACGATTACCAATAGCAGCAAAATACTGGCCCTATTACCCCTAACACTACTACCAGCATTCATGCTACCAATAGTAACAGTGCTACTCGTGGGACTGCTACTAAAACTATTACTGTCACCACTAGTCGCCCTACTATTTATACCAGTACTACTATTCCTATTACTAGCGGCACTTTTGCTACAAGTGTCCCATTATTCTCCGAGCACCCAAATGCAACACAAAGCCCAGAGTCCCAGCGGGCTCTCAGCCAATCAGCGCAGGAACTCTGTTGTAAACAAGCGACGCAGAAGGCGGGACTCGGCGCTGATTGGCTGAGCGCTGACTCCAGGGGACACACCTCCTTACTGACAACGTGTTCAGACACGAGCTTGGCCGGGAGGATCAGCGCTGGATGAGGCGATATGGCCCCAAATAACCCCGATTTCAACACAAAGCGGCACCACAACACTTTAAAAATGCAAAATCCTGCAAAAAGCATGTTTATCGCTAAAGAGTGTGGGCGTGGATCAGTGCTATGTGCGAACACGGCTGCCAAAATAAACAACCTACGTCATATTCACGTTAATATGCGATATCGAAATAATATTTTTCATGCATGATTAAAATTACACTGTCTTGAGTGCTTAAAGCTTCTGTATTTGCATGCATACGATGCACTGCAGTTAAACAAAGATGTTAGCATTTTTAGCCTTCCCTAAATAAATAAATAAGCAGGGTTAATGCGCTTGTTTACGATGGAGGTGCATATCAGGTATAAGAGGAATCCCGGTTCATCGCGGCTCAGATACACCGCTGATCTCCACCCGGCAACGCAGACTGAGCTCAGAGAAACACCCCCTCCCTCCCCCGGCTCACGGCGCCCAGAGAAAAAACTGTTTTCCTGCAGAGATCGCAACACCACCCACGCAAACCAGAGCTGGACTCACTCCGACTGCGCGCGCACGTCCGTCCGTCCGTCCGGTCCGGTCCGGTCCGCTGCAGCAGCGGCTCGTCGCTGGCTGGATGTCCCGCCAGTCGCCGGCTCTCCGCTTCAGTCTGCCTGCTTCCAGCCGGAGGAGGAGGAGGAAGGGGATGAAGGGGGGTTGGTCGGATACGTGCCTACGTGTGTCTGCTCGGTGGACCAATGCCGGGGGTGACAGCTGGGCAGAGCGCGCAGACATCCGCCTGCAGCGCACCGCGCGCGCGCGCACGGAGGGGATGATGTAGGTGAGGGGTTATCGGAGCAGCAGCAGCATCATCTGCAATCTGCATGTAACACACACACACACACACACACACACACACACACACACACACACACACACACACACACACACACACACACACACACACACACACACACACAGCATGGTGTTATGATGCTTGCATATTTGCAAATAAAAAGCAACGTCCAAAAAACAAGATAACGGTCAATCTTATCTTTAGATGCTCCTTAAAATACATTTCCCTACTAAACATTTTCTCCTTGTGTCTGTAACAATGACCATAAATTATTGTTCTCACCATTTGTTTCTCAAATGGTGGCGCTCTTTGTAAATTATCAAAACGTTTGAAAAATTCTAGTACAACTACAATAACCACTAATACTACTACTGTAAGTAGCAGTACTGGTGTCATTCACTGGAGGAGCAGTGTTTTGTTCAAAGACAATTCTACATATGAAATGTGGAGAATGTGATTTGAACCGATAATCTTCCCATGGAGGGGTGGCCATTATACCAACCAAGCCATAGCTACCCCTAGCTATAACTGTATACAATAACTACTACTACGACTACTACTACTATTGCTCAATATATAACTACTATTGCTACTATGACTGGCACTATTATTACTAGTACTAGCACCAATTAGCCCTGCTACTACTACTACTACTACTACTACTACTAAAGGTCACGGATTACTGTAGCTTACCCCAGCCAGTCTATCATTGGAAAAACAAGACACACTCACATTAATTAACACTTTACACTCATAATTTAAGCTCCCTAAAATAACACTTTTGGACTCTTATAACATGCAACCCCAACACAGAAAGCTCTACCTGGTCTCTAAGCGAATCCAATCTCACAATAAGGCAGGAGTGCTAACCGCTTCACAGCCCCTGATAGGCTGCCATTTATTCTCATAAAGATCAGGTATTTTAGCTTCCGTTCCCCCCCCCAAAAGGGGACAAAAAGGCATATAGTAATATTATTGAGTCAGCATTCCAAAAAAAGGTCTATAAAGTTGAGATATTGTCACGGTTCCGGTGATTCTTTGTGGCGAGAGTGATTCAGTGGGGTTTGTGTGAAAATGGGATACCGCAAAGATTGATTAGCTTCATGCCTCTGTTGCAACTCCAGCCTAACATGCTTGATCACTCTTTTTAACCCCAAACCTACTCAATCAATAAACCAGCAGCCAGGGCAAATCAGCAGTCTTCTATGCGAGTTAGGCTCAGACAATTGGAAAGGCAGTCATGTGGCAATATTTTATTCGATTCTATCGCTAATTCAATTTACAGACCAATTTGACAGGGTAAAAATAAACATACAGAAATTACATATAACAATATCTCAAGCACAAATGAAAAGGGGAAAAAGACAAACCCTTGGAAAACTGCTGACACCGTCACTTGAGTCGATCGACCCCCATCATCACATGATAAATTGCCTGCATGGAGATCAAACACATCCTGCATGTGTGCACTTAGCAGGCCCACCAGAGCTCATGAGCGTGTGTGTGTGTGTGTGTGTGTGTGTGTGTGTGTGTGTGTGTGTGTGTGTGTGTGTGTGTGTGTGTGTGTGTGTGTGTGTGTGTGTGTGTGTGTGTGTGTGTGTGTGTGTGTTTTGGAGACCGGATTAGTGTCGGCTGTCTGCACCCTCTCCACCAGACATCCAGTCAGCAGGGATTTTAGGGTCTGAGCGCCGACACAGTCAGAGAGAGTAACCCAGTCCTGATCTGATTCCCAAACCAGACTGGACTCCTTTTTTTTTTTTCATCTTGTTTCATTCATTCCTGATGGCGTGTAGCCTCCCCAAGCCCCTGATAAAAGTCTGAACTGTTAAAACACATCACTGGTAAGAAATTCAGACGCTACAAGGTTGAAGGTCTACATTTATAGCAGCTGAAGTAGAAAGCCTCTTTATGAGGAATAGGTCGTGATAGAGGAAAAAAAGAATTAAGATTTAGTTTGGTCATTACAAAAAGAGATATCACACATTTGACAGATGTGTCAGAAGTGCAAAAAAAAAATACAACAGGTCTTGAACATTTCTGAGACACACATATATTTTGGGATTATATATTGCACTTCATAGTAGACAAGTGTTGAACCTTCGGATAAATATTTTTTCTATTTATCAAGTACGTGAGACAAAGATCTGATATTTTAGATATCAAGCTGTGGCCAAAGCACACCAAAGAGACAGCAAGGTATTTAACTGAAAGGGGCCCAAAACATGACAAATAGCTAGAAAAGCAGCCATTCAAGCATTTGTCATCAAAGAGTTAATTGGAAAATTGGATGATGTTCTCAGTTGGTTGTTAATGTAAAAAAAAATAAAAATAAATCCTTTCCCATTCAATGCTTGTTTTTCTGTTGGAATATTTTGTTAGGAACACCTCTAAGACCTACTTACCTACTTACCTACCTACCTACCTACCTACCTACCTACCTACCTACCTACCATCTGTAAGCACGGAGAGGTATCATCATGCCACATTAAATCATTTTACACTGCCCACAACAGAACAAATGGACAGTATGATGCCATACAATGCAAGTCATAATGCTCTACCCAGATGAGAACAGCAAAATTGCCTTCAAAATGTCATATAAACAAGATATTTTAAGAAACAAATGTGGCCTCACAATGTCTGCACTTCACCTGTCCATGGTCACGGGTGTGAGCGTTGAGCAGGTGAACCCAGTTCATCCAGTCCGTCCTGGTTTGTGAGTGTAGATGTCCGTTTGTGCCGCCAGCTTCAGTTAGTGGGTGGTGCAATGTCACACTTATTAGTTCAATTACGGACCATGTTGTAGGAGTGTATGTGTGAGTATGTATAGTAATGATGACGTCATCGGATCAATGTTCAAGAAGCTTGTTCTGTGTGCGCTCTTTGGTTGTATGTATAGTTTTGTCTAAACTTCCAAATAAAACTTCTGCATATTTTTATTTACATAATGCAAAACTCATATCTGAATGCAGTTTTTCTATGGTGGTTCATATGTTTTACGTTTGCTTGTTTGTTAGTTCTATCAAATTAATTAAAATAAGAATTGAAATAAAGTTGTTTTCACATGTCAGCTAAGAAACCACAGACCTTTAATCCTTATGTATGGCACCTATTAAAATACAACATCCATGGAAGCGTAAAGAAGGTATTTACATGTATTTTTTTAGGTTAGTTAATGTGTTTTTATGCCAAAATTATACATTAAAATAACTTTAAAGGGACACCTCGCAAAACATTTTTTTTTCCTGAATGGTTAGACTATTAAAGTTAATCACTATATTCATGCAAGATTACTTCATTTTGACAGTGAGTGTTACTTTTTCATCACCCATCACAGTGCATGTGATCTTTAACAGTTTATAACATTTAACATTGTTCCATATTTTGAAGCATGTAACTCAGAGTGAAGGGCGAATAAATTTAGTAAAACTCTCCAACCTCTACCCAAAATATCTAAACTTGTATGTTGTGTAAATATATTGTTTTTAGTTTTGAAGCAATGAGAGAAAAACGGTGGTTAGACAAAAAGTTACCCAATATGGTCACTTCCCTGATAAAGTCTTAAAGTGAAGTCGTGGATTTATTGTGCATCTCTGACCATATTTGTTTTGTAAACATTAGAAAGTAGATTTTTTTAAATGTTTTTATTCCAGTGGTGAACAAAGCATTGACATAACTGTTGTCACATGTGGGTGTGTTTTATTGGGGATGTTCAGTGGATTAATAGCGACAGGTGGCATAACAACAGGCATTTCAGGAACAGCGGCTCCACCCTGCTTTGAGGTCTTCTGACCTTTGTTGTATTCTTAGTTCGCAAGCTCACGTTCCACTCCCACCTTATCTCATTCTGCATCTTAACCACCACCACAGAAGGTGAATCCCCCAGCAGCGGCATATCCGCATAAAATGGAGGGGGGAGAATACAAAAAGATGAATAAAAACAGAAATTAAACCCTTTAATTGGTAATACAAGGTTGGAAGATATGTAACTACCCCAAACTGCAACATGCATAGAAAATACTCACAATAATATTGATACCTGTAGATTAACATAAGAACTATAGTTACCAAACACTCCACAAAGCCACCTTCACTACTTCAAATGACTATTGTAAGCAAGACTGTTATGATCCGATGGTGGATTCAATGTTTTAGCTGCTAAAGAAAACAGTGTCACTGCACAGAAATTCGCCAACATGATGTGGTGATCAACCATGTTCTGCGAGGGAAATTCCACCAACCCAAAAGTGGTTTTCTTACAAATTGTTTCACATTTGCCCACGATTGACACAATTATATATTTTGGTTGGCATCTAGTTGTAGCAACCTTTTCCTTCACCAAAAATATATGAAAAAAACAACATTAAAAACCCAACAGATTCAGTCTGACTCTTGAAGCTCAATTGGGACAAAAATAGGACGAATACATTTCTAGTCGACACCGTTGAAGCATCCAAATGGTGAAATAAACAGAATTTGACCAATGTTTTCACATTAACGCAGACGTGATGCTGACTACTGATGGTTTCAGTGTCGGTGGACAAAAAACTGGAAGAAGAGAAGCAGCCTTTTCCATGAAAAAAAGGGTCTGAAAATACGAACTTGGAAGAGGTGGACCAAGAACTGACAACGCGACAGTGACTTCCCACCAACATGCAATGATTGTTGCTGTCAAGAGTTTACTTCTTCTTCTTTTTTTTTTATTGGAGAATTTGCACACTAAAAACATACAATCATCTGGAATGGGTTTACTGACGAAACTGGACAGAAAAGATCAATCTGCAAAATCCAGACATTCAGCATCCTGTTGGTGAAGACCCGAGGGGACAAACAAAAAGGTTCCTCTTCTAAACATGTGTCCAGACGAGGTGTGGATGATAGCCTGAGCTGGCAGAGGACAGGGCCAACTCCTCCTCCTCCTCCTCTTCCTCCTGCCCTTCCTCTCATTTCTTGTCCATCTGTGTATTTGGGAAACAGTCAAAAAGTGGGGTTGCGTGCACTCTTTTCTCTTCTCTGCTGCCTGATGTTGGAGAGCGGGACCTTCTGTTTTCGATGTTTGTTACGCGGTTGTGGAGTTTGTGACGTGGACTGGAGCTGGGTATTTACTAGGCCCTCTGGAGTGTGCTTGGTGGCATGTTCTCGTGGCTTCTCCATGAGTAGTCTGAAATTTTAATAATAAAAAAAAAAAAATGTATGAAAAACTTGAATTTACATTCATAGGTTTTGGTGATAATTTTCTAAATTGATCAAATAAAACAAAATCAAACTACCTGACGCATTTGTCCTTGTAGTGCTGGTCCCATTGGCTCCCTCACTCTGAAAGACAAACACAAGGCCGTTATAGATTTAAAATGGAGAATGGAGAACTAATCAGTTTAGTCATGACGGCTGGCCTCGCTCAGGCAAAAGAAAAACAATCTCATAAATGGTTAATCTCATTAACATTTTACATTGCTTTCATTCCAAGCTTAATGGAAACATTTTTAACTCTCATTAATTACAATATTACATCAAGACAGGATATGATTCATTCAACTGGAAAATCAAAAGTGAAATCACATGTTTTTGCCCTCTTCCAGTGGCCAGTCTTCATATTTACCAATAGTTGTGTCAGTTATAAATATTTCTGAAGAATGATCAAATTATATTGTTTACTGTTTGTATGAGAAGCATACGTTCCCTGTTTTTAAAAAAAATAATGTGCACGTTTTTCTCACCTTTCTGCACAGTTATTATTTTCATGTTGTGTCATTTTTTTAAACACAGTCATTCAGATTTGATATGTGCAAAATAAAACAAAGTCATGAAACCACAAACAAACTGTAAATCTGAACAAACATGGAATGTTGAATAGATAGGACATAAGGCCAAGCCTTGTAGTCCAAAGAAAGAAAAAATTTACATTTTGTGTGAATATATGAAAGTTTCCATTTTGTTTTGCTTTCAATAGGCTAAAATAAGTCCTCAATGCAACTCACAATGCTGTGCACAACATCAGAAAGTTGCGTTAGGTTTCTACTCTGGGCCACGAGTGCTGAATCCTTCTTTTAGAAAATAAATTAAAATAAGAATACTGCCATTGATATAAATCATCCAATTCTATCGAAAAAGAAGGAGCAAGAGCAAACAGAATGGTTTGTGTGTATTGGTTGATGCCACAGTTGAGTCTGGACCTTCTGGAGCTTCAACCTTCTTTTATGTATTCAGACACTGTCACTTTTCATATTGTTTGCCTTCAAATGGCCTTTTGTCAAATAGGTTGTGAACTTTATATTTCCTGCTTCTTACATGTGAAACTGGGCTGCATCTGTTTTGTAGTCGTGTTGTGGTGGAACCAGCTGAATGTCTGGTATGTGGTAACACCTGACCGTCTGAATAAAGATGTCTGCTGCAGACGTCACAACTATCGTCTCCATACACTTCACGTCTTTCTCCCCAGTCTGTCCAGAAGTACAATAATATAATTTCTGATTAAAGCTAATGAGAAATGATTCTTTTAGTGTAACTGAAATTAAGGGCTTTTATATGTTGGTAATTTTATTAGTTTAAGATTGGTTTCATGACACCTTTTATAAACATACGTCTGTATTCATCTATTCATACATTAGTAATGAGAGGATTATCTATGAACTCCAAACCAAGCAGCCTCTAGGAAAGACTGTGGACATTTATGTTCTGAACAAACATTACAGTGAAACCAGGCACCGGTGGACACAAACAATCCCACACACACACACACACACAAAAGACAGCAGGCTTCAAAAGAAGAGCGATAGCATTTTCTTTAAAAGAGAGCTTCTATAGAGTGCATTAGATAGAGACGCTAGAAAATGTGTACCTTACTATCAGATTTTTCTTTTGTGTTGCGTTGTCAATCTGGTGGAATCTTAAGACATTTCATTACTTGAAAAAGACACTGTACTGCACACATTTTAGCTGCAATTTGAGCCGTTTCTTCCTCCTTTTTCATCCAAACTACTGTTGAACAAATTGAAAACTCTAAATGTATTGCCTCGCAGGAGGACGTTGCCATATATTCTTGTGGTGGTTGTGTTGTATACTGGAACAGGTTTCCAGTACGACAAAGATGCTTAATGACAGATACTGAAGGTAACTTGTTGTCAACACTAAAGTCTAATCAGTGTCATATTTATAATGATCATCTCTCAGCACCGTATGTTGTTTTTGTTTCTAATATTCCTGCACCATTTCACGTACACATGATTAGGCTCTCTCGCCGATGCTGTAATCTATTTTTATTTGCTACTCGGGTTCACACAGTTTGATTGTAATGAGGCAACTTCACCGTACCGGGGGCCGACGTCCTCCTACTGATTGCTGATAATCAGCTGCTCATTGTGCCTAATTAGTGGTTAATGAACTGCCGGAGATATTACTTGGTACATTTAGAGTTTGAAAGGCCTGTTGCATCAATAAAATGTGTGTTGGTTTGAAAGAGTGAAATAATGAGCGAGTGGAGGGTAAAAACAGAAGGGTGGTTCATACCTTTGATGCGTTCACGTCATAGGCGTTGGTAGCCCTGTGGAAAACAAGAATACTGTAATAAAGGGTGCACACACACCTTTCTTTACATATTTAATTGTGGTTTGAGGTAAAACTTTAGGTCGACCTTAATTGATCTTGATTTAATGTTGATATACATCTTGGTTACCAGCTACTTTGCTCACACCTTACTCCCTTC
Organism: Blennius ocellaris; assembly: GCF_963422515.1. Classification (NCBI taxonomy): domain Eukaryota; kingdom Metazoa; phylum Chordata; class Actinopteri; order Blenniiformes; family Blenniidae; genus Blennius; species Blennius ocellaris. The sequence goes on from NC_137667.1 coordinate 8,076,345, forward strand.
AGTATTGTACGATCATTATCCTGCTCTCAACGCTCATCACTGATCCAATCCAGCATCCGGTCCTCGTACCGTGCATTCCTATTGCATGAATTGAGAGGAAGTCGATAAAATCTGACCGATTCCTACTATGTCGCATTTCTAGTTCAGTTGCTGAGTTTCGGGCAAGACTTTGAAACCGGGACTTTGATTCCATCTCCTTTTGGAACTGGTTGCATCAGTGGCTTTGAGAAAGACTTAACAAAAAATAGATAAATAGTTGACCAAGAATTTAGGCATAATGGGGGTTTTGTTGACAGGCTTTACATGCAATTTGAGATCTTTATGTATAATTGCTCTGTGTAGACAAGGTTTGGCCTCGAGATTTTCTTTGACCTATCAAAAAAAAAAGAACAATTCACAATAAAATAAATGTATATATTTGCCTTAATAGACAAAGCCATCAGTATTTTTTTGTTTTTGCTGAAGATTATAGTCTATTATGGTCGTCTAGTTCCTCTGAGTTCAACAACACCTGGAATGCATGACAAAAGATTGCGGGGGGAAAAGAAAAAAAAAAAGATTGTTGATTTTGCTCAAGGCACCACAGAGTCACTGGTTTGTCTGGCGTGTCAACCGTAGAAATGGGCGAGTAAACAAACACGTTATGCACTGAAAACACCCTCTTCAGCATGCGTTCACATTCTAAAATGTCACTGGGACCGTCAGATTAGTCAAGTTTATTGAGCCAAGCCCAGCCCATTTGACTCAGTGGCCTCAGTTGAAGCTTGGCAACACCCTTCATCTGAAACCACCGATCGAGTCAAACAAGTCCCTCTCCTGTGCTTTTGGGAGCCATAGACAGTAATTAGTTTTGCTGATGCTGAAAAGTGAATCATCTACCCCACTCCTTTAACAGGGGCAGATTTGTTCTGTCCGGGATCGTCGGATTTGAAGCAAACATAAGAAATGCCGCTAGCAGTGTTGAAAATGAAACAGTGAATAATCACGGTCACACGAACTTACTTTTTACGTCCCATGCACAATGCGACGCAAATGATGCCGAGAACGAATAAGCCGACAAGTGCAACGATGCCACAGCGTCCACTCTCCCGACCGCCTCCGAGCAAATTCATCACTTCATCAGCTGCTGTTAATGGAGCCATTGTCCTGGTGATCTGGAAAGAATCACAACAAAGTATTCACCCGACTCCAAAGTGACATTTCTGGTCCAAGGTCAGAGAAGCTTGCTTCAGTCACTTCAAAGTATCGGCGATAACTCCCACCTCTCCGATGAACGTCTCTTCACAACGTTCCCACACAACAGGTAGAACATATTTTTTCTTATCACTTACAGTGTTACGCTGCCCGGCTCAGATGTTGCCCTGCCTGTTGCTCCGTCACCAACCTCGTCAGTCAACTGAACCCGCAGTGTGCAGCTCGCAGCTTTAAAAGGTGAGTTAGGGTGGGGCTCTGCTCATCGGTATCCTGTCTGGCATGAAGGAGGTGTCGACACCGACGCACAGAAAGCTCATTGTCTTGTTTATTGAGCCCAATTGAAACCGGCCCTGAGCACCTCGACACCTGCCGACCCCGTCGGGAACAGGAATGTCGCCGATGCACATTATAACCGATGAGATAAGTTCATTCTTCCTTCGGCTCCATTTCATTCATACCTTGAAAACTTTGTTTTGTAATGAATAGTTTTGGTCTTCGTCAATGACCGAAATAAAAAGAATAAAAAAGAAAAAAAAGAAATAGAAGACATAAACAAACGCAAACCGTAACCTCTGAAGACACAAACTGAACTTTGGATTTTGATTCTAACTTGAGAGATCATTCAAATGAATTGACGAATGTGTGTTGTTTTGTGTTTGTCTTTTAAAAGCTAAACAGAGTATTATGTGTGGACTTGTTCATCATAAAGAAGCAGCCATAGCCCTTCCTCTTATATTAAACATGTACGTATTAGAGCTGTCAAAATTAACTTGTTAACATGGATTAATCGATTGTCATGATTAATCTGATAAAAAAAAAGGTTTCATGCAATTAAGCAATTTGCAGTGCAGAATGAAGGTACGTGTCCACAGGATTAGACAATTTCCCATTTCCCATTCACTGTCTTTGAGAAACACAGCACAGTGCATGCTGGGCGCAGCGTGACACGTTTAAAGCCACATTGTGGTGCATTTCTGCAGCTCATTTGCATAAAATGTAATCCTGCCAACTCTATGCAAATGTTCCGGTGCATCATGAAACTTTCATAAAACGTCTATACTAGCTGTGAACGGGGACGGATTCAACAACTGACTCACCTAAAAATGCTTTCAGAAATGCATTTTGCTAAACTATTTTAGGAATTACAAAAAAAACCAAACATTTGTGACAGAGCCAACATGTTTGTTGAACAGTTTGAACTCCAGGAGCAGACAGACCACAGGTGATGAGTCTCCACTTGGACAATGTCAGCAAGTTAGTTGGTCTTAGTAGATGAGTGAAGAAGGAGTACCAGGGCCACTTTAATGTTGATAAAAGTTTGTTTTGACGAAGAGAAATTCTGTTAAATAATGTTTAATAAGCACGTTCATTGAGTCTGTTTGCTCATGTAAAATGAAACACGATTAATTCCAATTTGTAAGATTCAATATTATAATATTTAATAATATAATATTACATTTCAAATTAAACTGGAGATCCACTATCATGGGTCAAAGCCAAACAAATTTGTTGTTCAGCAACGCTTACGTTTGATCAGCTATGATGTTGATGGCCTTATTTAAAACAGGGCAAGCTGTTGCACGACTCCAAGGCATTTATTTTAAGCTGATTGTTTTAAGACAGGCTATTTATCCATCCATACACCCCTCTTTCCATTTCACATGTGATTCCTACTATAGGTGGAAATATACAAACTGAACCAAAAACTTGGGCTCAAGTTTGAACCCACAATATTCTCATCATGAGATAAGAGGGCTAACCACTACACCACATCACATCAACTGCAAAAAATAAACAAATACCGCACGCATCTACAAATAACAGTGATTAATTGACTGCTGCATGTTCCCTTGTTACTCTTTGTACCAAGTGCTGATTGGCTCAGAGACTTTAACCCTGACAATAATCTCACAACTGAGGTATTACAGGAAAAATAGTCTTTGTCCTGACGCTGAGCGCAGCTCAGATCTGGACGCAGTCCAGAACTCGTGTAATTGGATTACTGTAGTTGTGGGTTGCAGTCCCAGTTCTTGGGGGTTGAAGCACGCCTCGGTGTGGTCAACAGTGGATACCAAGTGGTCAGGCCGGAACGACTGGTTCAACACGTGACGGACAGAGTCAGACCAAACATGCTGACTGATGAAAACTGTGCTTATGTGGGTGTGAGAGGTGACGTCTACAACACAGTGTTGCATTACAATGTTTATGGAAAGCACAGCAACATAGCCTCCTGCAGACAGTATCAGTTTGGCAATTCAGCGTAGAATTATATTTATCAATTACTGAATATCAACAGCTCTCTAAATTAATATACATTTTTTTTTGTTTTTGTTTTTGTTTTTAGAAAATATACTTATTTTAAAGTGTCAAAAACTGCAGAATGATATAATATAAACTCTGGATTGGAGTGAAAATAGCACAAAACAGATTATCGAATGCAGAATAACGCTAGCTGCATTTTTTTACTTTTTTTATTTATACGTCAGCAACAAATTTCCAAACACCAAGTATAACTTGGTGTTTGGAACAAAAACAGTGGGTTAGAATACCTTAAGATGTGTTTGTAGTCACAGGAAGAACATGGAAAGTCCACATAGGGAGGAAATGGCCCAAATGGGAACCTTGCCGTGAGACAAAAGCAATCCACTTCACCAATGTGTCACTTGTATAATGAATATATGACAGGGAATGTTTGGAAAAGCTGAAGATATATCGATGTTTTTTTTCCTACATAAGCTCAGGGTTACACTTAGATATTCAGCTTTGCACAATAGAGGTATTGTATTGGTGTCTGTGACACAAGCTCTGGTTTTAGTTGGTTTCGAGTCATAAAGGAGATCAATGGTGTCGCATTACTGTAACTAAAAGACAATGGACCAATCCAGTTTTAAAAAATTATAATAATCGGGGAATTGCCATGATAAAACATTGTAAAAACCATTCTTTGTGCAGATAGTTCAACAAAACCAAATAAAAACCTTCTCATATGAAGAAGAAACCATATACAGGCTCGCAAAATGACTTTCAGTATGAAGATTGGGAAGAAAAATGGAAACTTCTTTCATGAATCACAATTTCTCCATCTTCTAGGCCAGGAGTGGACGCATATTTTCTAACAAGCTACATAAAAAAAAAACCTGGGAACACTACAAAAATCCGAGTCATAAATCTCCCTCAATTCTGCTCAATATTTATAATTTTCTTTATTAAAAAAATAAATAAAAAGCTGTAAATTGTATAGATTTGATGAGGTGTTATGATCTGGCTCTGCATCTTTTATTTACCTTCAACCCACATTTTAGTCAGGTAAAAAGGTAAAAAGCAGAGTAATTCTGTTGCATGCAACATGAACACTGACTTTCATTTGATCCATTATTTCTCATTGACCTTGAGCCACACTTCTTAACCCTGCCTTACAATTCCCACTGGCATACAGGTTTTAGATGTCTCCCTGCTTCGATACACCCGCAGGAGCAGGAAAACATCTAAAACATGCAGGGGAAAGGTACTCTAGGAGCAGCATTTAGCAGTAATGCTCAATATTTAGGAAGTGAGGGACAATCCAGGTTTGTTATCACAGTCCAAAGCAAACTTCTGTCATAGTATGTACACGTTGAATGTATTCTATGAGCATGGCTCAATAGATCTAGAGTCTAGAAACTGATCCGAGTGCAGTTCATTTATGGAACAGACTTATGAAGACACAGAGGAAAGATTGAAGAACAATTCCACTTGTGTATCCCAACACACTCGCTTCCCAGCCCAGACGCTTTGCAAACACATTCGTCAGCTGTAATGCCCGCATGCCCATTCCTTGCTTAACAGCTCCATTGTGTCATAATTGTCTCCTGAAGCTCGATCCATACGTCTCATTCCCCTCAGATATTTTCACTTGTTCTCTACGCTGAGCTCTGTGTGAGACTTCCTCTCTGGGGGCACACAGTAGAAATCAATAGCCACTCTTTTCACTGTGTGTGTGTGTGTGTGTGCAATTTAAAATATTTGGAACTGAATCTCAAAAGCACAATTTGCTCACATAGAGATGAATCCAGTTCACAAACACTGTCTTGTTTGTGGCAAATTGGGAAAATAATAACCCTTCACACCCTGCCAACACCACAGAGAACAGTGGGATCGGGGTGTGTACATGCGTCTAGTAAAGCTGTCAAGGGGCTTATTATTACACCACTGAGAGGGCACATTTTCATTCACACCATGTATTATTTATTAAACTGTCAATTTGACAACCAGCTCGCTCCGCTTTGCATGAAGACTGAAGATTGTTGGGAAACAGGGAAAATCTCTGAGAGGGAATGCTCAAGTCAGAAGATGTAGACAGGGGCTTGGAAAAGTAAAGCAGTCTAATGAAACTAATGTTAAATCAAAAGGAAATTTAAAAAACAAAAAAAGTTGATGGCACAAGGGAGTAATGAGGCACAGGGGACAGCAATGAAGGGTACTTGGGAGGTGGAGCCATGTGGGCGGAGTCAGACCACACCTGAGGACTCGTTTTTCACGATAATAGTTTGAAGTGAAAACCAAAAGGTTTTGTAGCGTTTTGGGTGTCCGCTTATATGATAACGGTGCTCAGAGCCACTGACAATGGAACTTTTTTAAAAACACTCCGACTCATTCTAGGTGCAAACAGCTCGTAAATAGTGCTGCCCATGCACAAGAAAAAATGTATGCCATCAGCTGGAGGCACAAATGGCGACACGTTTTATTTCTTATAAACAACCAATGCTGATTGGGCCAAAACTCCAAAAAGCAACAGTCTAAAGGAGCGTCAATGTTTATAGCATACTGTTGTGTACATTTTTGGTTTGTTGTATTACATAAAAACTCCATCTACTAGTGGCCCAACAGGAAACCGACAGTTTTCAGCATTTCTGCCGTTTCCGTTTTAAAAGGTTTTGTAAATGCCAAACTTTTCTAAAACTGACATGCAAAAAAAAAGAGAAATTTTCATTTGAAATGGTGTGTCAATGGGGCATGACGCTGACTGGAGAGTACAGCCAGCCACAACATGAACCGTGAAACCAAGACATGGACCAGTCATCAAAGAAGAAGATAAAACCAGACGCATCCTTCCAGGGCCATGTCTTACACATGTAGTGCTTTTTCTTTTTTGTCTGTTTACTGCAAATGTTTCTTTCTTCATCTGAATGTAATTTTCTTCCAAGCCTTGAGAGAGAAATGTTTTACATTTCTCAACCCATTACTGAAAGATATGCTATTTTTAGACCTTTTCTATTTAAAAGAAAAAATGCATGACTACACAGTTTTTCCTTGTAATTTACAATATCTTCTCCAATTTTTGTCACTTTCGCATTAAAAGAAAGAAAAGGCACAGATAATAATCACCCATAGCTCAGGGAAATGATTATGATTAGAGGTGAAACCGAGTTGTCTATAAAAATACATTAATTAATTAAATTAATGCCAGAGTTGGATTTGAAGTTCTTTACCAGCTTTTTACAATCAAAGAGAAAACTTCTAACACACCAGCTTCGGCATTAGTAGTCCTCTTTTATATTTGTCTTGGCACAGATTTCTCCCCTGTAGCTGACCTAACAGGAAAAACAATGAAGCCTCTATTTCACCTTTTTATGCGGAACAACAAAGCGACCAAAACCCAACAACAATCCTCGATCGGGTTACATAAATGTGGGCTAAAGCGACACATTCAAACAAATCTCCAGGCCCCGCTATGTTTGTTAAAACTGAAAACAGAACTTTCTCACCTGACAAGACTCAAACACACAGCATATAGCAGATTTGTGCTGATCAGTACTTTTTATGGCAAGTTCCAAACTTACACATCTAATTCTATTGTCAAAATATAATCTTTTCAGGACACATATGATGTGGAATAACTTAGATAACAGTACAAGACTACGAGCGACTTCAAAAGATTTTATTGCACAATTGATTTTTTATACAAATACGATTCAAAAACAATATTAGCTTCATTTTTCTGACATCAATACAATTGTTCAGTAAACTCGACATGTTTCTTATGAACACTTGCCCTGCTCCTGTTTGCCCTGTAGTTTCTTACCGACATGCCTCATTGTGAATAAAGCGGTCAGGACGCAGCATATGAAGAGTAACGGGAAGAACACACATGCCCACCACAGCTGCTGCTCTCCAAACACCTCCACCACCGCGTCCCTCCGCCTGGCGTAGTCACCGAACAGCGCCTCCAGCTGGAACACGGTGCACAGGGACAGGAACACGTGGAAGATCTGGTGGCCCTGGCCTATGAAGTCGCACCGGCCCGGGAAGAAGCGCTCGGGGATGGGGCAGGAGAAGAACAGCGCCGACAGCAGGAAGCAGGCGACCTGCAGCGTGTGGAAGAGCAGCGAAGGGTCGTCCGTCCAGGGCACGGTGAGCAGGCGGTGGGCCACGGGGCTGATGTCCAGCAGGTACGCCAGGCTGGTGGGGATCAGCTGGCAGATTTTACGTCGCGGCGGGTAAGGACGTCTGTACCTGGACTTGGCGAAACAGCAGCCGGCGCAGGACAGCCACCCGAGGAAGGCGGCCCCGGGTAGAAACAGCGGGCCCACACGTTCTCTCCACGCCGGCTCCGACGAGTAGAAATAATGCCCGAGAGAACAACCGTACTGATACTGCGCGACGCCCACATAGTCCAGGAAGAAGAAGAAGTAGTGCGCACGTTCAGAGTGAGACTGCAACAGGTGTGCCGTTACACTCAGGCAGAGGTAGGTGAAAGACGACAACAAAAAGAGCATGAGAGGTAGAGAGGCCGCATCCGCGGCGTACCCCAGGGCGCCTACGTTGGCCCACCAGCGGAACAGCAGGACGGCAGCCGCCAGCAGGTGAGTCCACACGTTCAGGGACTCGTTGTGCCGCTGGAAGAGGCTGAGGAGGTAGCAGCGCCAGTCCTGCCTGGTGGGACGGTAACCCGACAGGACGTAGGGCTCGCGGAAGAGGCTGGGGACCTGCGAGGCGGCGACGGTTTGGCTGGGCGATGGCAGGGAGGGGAGGACGAGGTCTGCGAGTGGAGGGAGGCGACTGAGGTGCTTCACGCTCAGGGTCAAAGTGCTGAGCCGCTGCAGGACGTCGGCCATCTCAGTTTGATGAGACACTGAGGAAAGACGGCGGAATGACGTTATAGAAGAGCACAGGCCAGTCAGAGCTGGTGTAAATTAGGGGCAAGAGAAAGAGCACTGGTATTAAGAACAGACCAAATGAATAAAAGTCTTACGGTTAATTAATACTTTCTTAGATTATAAAGAAAAGCTTAAATCAATCACACGCCATCAATTCACTGCGTGCAGAAACTTAACACTTATTTCAAGTAATTACAACGGATTTTTCTGCATTTAACCCAAAATAATAGTTACCCAGTCAGATGCTGTGTTTGTTGAGAAAAACAGAACTTTTAACCACATGTAGTTGCATTATCATCAGCTGGCATTCAAATCGACTTAAATGATTACATTATCTATACTCAATTTCCAATAAATGTAGAATTAAGCAGGAAGTTAAAATACTGAATGTATTGGTTACAGATAGAAACTCCAGTGGGTACTCAGTTCCAGCTGTACGGTACTTAAGAGTAAAACTGCCTACATAGCACTCTTGGCTAATCCTCAGTTTGAGTCCAGTATCGGCTTCCTGTGTGGAGTTGGTATATCCCCCCCCCCCCTAATCGGTGACACAAAATTGCTTGTATTTATGAACCTGTGCGTGTACCCAGGATGCAACGTGCCTATAGTCAGCCGAGATCAGACGAACGGTGTCAAACAGTGAGGCAACCAGGCCACTCAAGGCACGCCGACTTAGATTCTGTAGTTTGGTGACACATCCGTTGGCACGCCGCGATCCAACACATGGAGATCTATGACAAAGCCAATGCACAGAGGTGTCCACACTCATTCTTCTCTGCGAGCGTCACGCACATCGGAAACACAAGTATGTAGTCAAACCTGTGCTTGTCGCCCTGCGCCGAGAACGCAGAGGAATGCAGAGCGTTGTTGCTGTAGAGTGATGGAACACATTCAGGAGCAGTGCAACACTCTGTCATGTGACAAAACAAACTCATCATTCACACAGCTTCAGGATACCATCTGAACATGTTTAACTATTTTTGGTATAGTAGTGGTCAGAGCCACACACATTGATGGAATATGAGATATTGGAATATGTCAAAGGATACAGTTGGAAGCAAATTATTATTTTTTTTTATTGCAGCAAATTATTTCTGATAAAATAAACAGAATTTAAGACAGATTATCATGGTTGATTTAACTTACACAGAGCATTGTATAGAACAATCCATGTGTCATTTTAAGAGAAAAAAATTAATATTTGTCGTGTGTGTTTTGTTTTTGTTTTTTGTTTTCAAAAACACAAGAGGCCGTTGAGGGGTGTGTCTTGCTCAAGCCTCTCGGTCATTTGATGTGACATAAACAAGATTTTGACAGCAAATCTCGGTCCTTGTATGAAATCCTACGACATAAAAAGAGTTTAATGATTTTGTGGTGGGAAAAAAACGTCCATGTGGGATTTGTCTTTCACAAAACAAAGCCAAACGTCACTTCCAACGCATTGATTTTGACGCCACGAGCAGGAATCTACAACCTCCAGTGCAGAAAATGTGTTTTGCACGTCTTAAAAGTGACTGTCAGCGTGTTTGAGAGGAGGCAAGGAGAAACATCAGGTCACCTTGTTTGCGTCGCCTGAACACCTGTGGACCTCAGGAGAGATGGTGACGACAAAGACGAAGCTGTGTGTGTGCGTGTGTGTGCGTGCGTGCGTGCGTGTGTGAGACCATCCTACCTGCAAATGGAGCTGGTTGTCACATGCTGTGGTGAAAAGGTGATGTCCACGAAGGTATCGACGGAGGAAAATCTCAGCTGACAGCACAGCCCGGAGAAGTGGGGAATGGTGGGCAGGGTTTAAAAAACAATTGACCAGAAACGCCCCTAAAACGCACGATCCGCCTCTCAAAGGTCAGAGATCACAACATGTTAGTACTCACTGTGTGACACTAACTGGACATATTACACATCCATTTACACTGTTAGGTTAAATAAAAGTTTTCAATAAAGGTTGCTTTTTTTCGTCAGTAAAATGCACGATTGTCCTCAAAATCACCCGGACACTTCTTACAATGGGCCGTTGTTGATAATGACAGTTGGTTTGATCCCCACAGGCATGAAAATGACACATCATTTTAATAACAATGATAGATCACGGGGAAATAAAGTTGGCATGCACTTTTAATTCTGCACAAATATCCCCACCTACCGTCTGACACTGTGAACTACATCAGTGTACAGCTCTAAAATGGTATCAAACACAAGGATGCAGCGATTGGCACTTCCCCTTCACAGAAATGTATCCAAGGTTTGATTCCACATTTAAAATCATTTTCTCTATGAGGTTTGCTTCTTTTCTTGCACAATATTCAAAATTTATCTATATGGCGATATCAACATGTACATATGGCAAAAAGACTGACTGAACTGCATGATCTACCAAAAAAAATCAAGTTTCTGTCTCCATCTGCCGAATTAAAAAATCATACAAATGAATCTCCTCCTCGTTTTTCAGGAGCTCCGTCACTTCCTGCTGTTTTCGCGGGACTTCTTCAGGGGGCGTGGCCTCGTTACGTCGTGGTACTCCTATTGGCCAGCTTGGCGTTTTCCCGGGCGCTACGACCAATCGCGTCGCACGCTTGCGCTCGTGGGACACGCAGTGGCGCGAAACTCCGTCAGTCGTGCGGCTTGACTGCAGCGGAGCACAGAGGCGAGGAAACACTGCGAAACTTTCTAAACTGTTTTATAAAGAAAGTAAAGACCGAGACATCATGGCTACCGACGTGGTGGATGACCAGGCGATGCGGGAGGCTCAGAGGGACTACCTGGACTTTCTGGACGACGACGTGAGTGATTCTTTTCTCCGTTTAGAAAAAAAGAAAAAAAAATTAATGAGGAGAAACCATGAGGTCGTAACAAAAGAAGCGAGCGTAGTTTATAGTAGTCCAGGTGAGTATGCCCGCACCCTGGTGAAATGTTTTTTCGTTTTTGTTTGTGGGATCTGCAGCAGGATCAGGGGATCTACCAGAGCAAAGTGCGGGACATGATCAGTGAGAATAAAGCCCGGCTCATCGTCAACATCAACGACCTGAGGAGGCGCAACGACACCCGGGCTGCAAAGTAAGGAGGAGAGCCCCGTGTGTGCGTGCGTAGAACGGGAGGTCACGGCCCAGTGTTTTAACTCAATGGTTGTCAAAATATAAGCCCTGCGAGCAGAAATTAGGGAGACAACGTCTTAGAAATTATGATTGAAGATAGAAAAACGTGAAGTTGAACTTTGAATTCTTTAATCGAGTTACATATTTCTACTATTTGCCTGGACGTCTGTGTAATTGAGATGATGTTTGAGCTGCGCAAGTTTACATGTTTACAATAAAAACGCATTATATTAATAGTTCTTGTCTTTTTGTCTTAGCTGTATGCTGCCCCCTGATGGTTGGGGCTCCTCTAAAATACATCCTTGTCTCTTTCGTGATCATGTTTTCAGTAAACTCTTGAAGTCAGCAGGTTTTCTTGTTAGAAGCATTTAACGAGATATGATTTACTTTGGACCCACCCATTAATTATAGACCAATATGTTATCTCTGTGTTTATGTCTGCGTTGATGCTGAAGAGGAGTGCCAGATGGAACCCTTTTTGGTTGTATAACTTTATTTTTTTGTTCGTTTCTTGGTCCCAGGCTGATGAACAATGCCTTCGAGGAGCTGCTGGCCTTCCAACGCGCCCTGAAGGACCTGGTGGCCTCGGTGGACGCCACCTACTCCAAGCAGTACGAGGAGTTCTTCATCGGGCTGGAGGGGAGCTTCGGATCCAAGCACGTCTCCCCCCGGACCCTTACCTCCAGGCTGCTGGGCAGCATGGTCTGTGTGGAGGGCATCATCACAAAGTGTGAGGGAGCGTCTCGTGTGACCACTTCTCCCATGTTTCACGAAGATGCTTCATGGTGGCATTAATTTCCCCTCCCGTGTTCCTAATGCAGGTTCTCTGGTCCGGCCCAAAGTGGTGCGCAGCGTTCACTACTGCCCCGCCACCAAGAAGACCATGGAGAGGAAATACACGGACATGACCTCGCTGGATGCCTTCCCCTCTAGTGCCATCTACCCCACCAAGGTACGTGTGTGTAGATGAAATTTCACATTTTTCACCCCTGATTTAGTTGCAACAATTTTTTTTGGTTTTCTGGATGTTGTCTCACACTCAGGATGCACATGACTAGTCTGACAAGTATTTAACCATCGGCTTCAGAAGTATTAATCAGTGTGCATTTTTTGGGCAATGACTTAACTGTTATGCACCTGCCTGCCACTGTTTGGCAGGCATTACCTGAGTAAGGGGCAGTTTTTGAATGGCATTTGGTGGAAACTGAGATTTCATAGGTTTATTAATGAACCAACAAATGAGTGCAAAGTGCTTAGTACTTAAGCATACCCACAATATTTAGTCCAGGCAGGTGTGAAGTGTCTAAAGACTAATGGAGCATTTGTGTATTTCTTTGTTTTCACCCCCCCAACAGGACGAGGAGAACAACCCTCTGGAGACAGAGTTCGGTCTGTCCATCTATAAGGACCACCAGACCATCACGGTGCAGGAGATGCCAGAGAAAGCCCCCGCCGGGCAGCTCCCTCGCTCCGTCGACATCATCCTGGACAACGACCTGGTGGACGTGGTCAAACCGGGGGACAGAGTGCAGGTGGTCGGGACGTACCGCTGCCTGCCCGGAAAGAAGGGGGGCTTCACCTCGGGGACATTCAGGTGAGGCAGAACTTATTCAGCCCTCTGATGTTGTTTTCAGTTTTAAAAGACGAGGCGAGCAGCAGAAAGTCTGTGTCCATTCTTCCTCGTGATGTTTGAACTCCCTTCAGGACCATCATGATCGCCTGCAACGTCAAGCAGATGAGCAAAGAGGTTTCCCCGCACTTCTCCGCGGGCGACGTGGCCAAAATCAGGAACTTCAGTCAGAGCCGCTCCATCGTAAGAACTAAAGTTCAGATAACGTCTCAGTTTCAAAAGTCAGATTTGAACTGCATGTTTTGTTTTTTTGTTTGTTTGTTTGCAGGATGTGTTCGATCAGCTGGCTCGCTCTCTCGCTCCCAGCATCCACGGACACGAGTACATCAAGAAGGCCATCCTGTGCATGCTCCTGGGCGGCGTGGAGAAGGTTCTGGAGAACGGTTCGCGAATCCGAGGGGACATCAACATTCTCCTCATCGGTACGTCTGCGGCTCGGAACGCCGCCACTTCGTCTCAGTCTTGTTCTGAGGTGTGTTTGACGTTTTCTTCTTTCCCAGGCGATCCTTCGGTGGCTAAATCTCAGCTGCTGCGTTACGTCCTCCACACGGCGCCGAGGGCCATCCCCACCACGGGCCGGGGCTCGTCCGGCGTGGGTCTGACTGCCGCCGTCACCACCGATCAGGAGACGGGTGAGCCTTCCCTCCTGCTCGCTGCTGCCCCCCTAACGCACCGAGTGCTTCCAATCTCACGTACGGCGTTTTGCCTTCCTCCGCCAACAGGCGAGCGTCGCCTGGAGGCGGGCGCCATGGTTCTGGCTGACCGCGGCGTCGTGTGCATCGACGAGTTTGACAAGATGTCCGACATGGACCGCACGGCCATCCACGAGGTGATGGAGCAGGGCCGCGTCACCATCGCCAAGGCCGGCATCCACGCCCGCCTCAACGCCCGCTGCTCCGTGCTCGCTGCCGCCAACCCGGTGTACGGCAGGGTGAGCCGAGGATCTGCTCGTGACCGAAGTTTAATCTTGAGTGAGAATCTGACACAGCGTTCACCTTCCTCCTCCCCCCCTCCCACAGTACGACCAGTATAAAACCCCCATGGAGAACATCGGCCTGCAGGACTCCCTGCTGTCCCGTTTCGACCTCCTCTTCATCATGCTGGACCAGATGGAGGCCGAGCAGGACCGCGAGATCTCCGACCACGTGCTCAGGATGCACCGCTACCGGGACCCTCACGAGCAGGAGGGAGCAGGTGCTGCGCTCGAGACCCGACTCGCTGCACTGCAGACGCCGGCGTGCGAAAAAAAGAAAGAGTCTCACGCTGCGCTTGTCGTTTCAGCGATGGCTCTGGGCGGGACGGTGGACGTTCTGGCCACAGAAGATCCAGACGCCGTGGTCGAGGAACACGAGGAGCTGCAGGTCTACGAGAAACACAACAACCTGCTGCACGGCTCCAAGAGGAAGAGGTAGGAGGGGTTTCAGACGAAAGAGTGACCAATGGTTCATATTGGTTCAAATGTTTTCACGTATGAATAGAAAGTACACACAAATGAAATGGTATTGAAATACTGTCTGACATTATAAATTGTATATATAAAACCTATTTAACAGTATTTCTGTTTCCTTATATGCATGTAGTCTTGGGTAAAATATTAGTATAAACTGATATTTCATTCTCAGTAGAACAAAAAAACATTGGATGATACGAAAGATGTTTTACTCTTTCATTGGAAATTGTTTTGTTTTTTTCATATTCAATGGAAGCAACGCTTCTCAAAATAGTTGGGACGGGACGAACAAAAAGCTGCAAATGAAATTTGTTTGGATTGCCTGACGAGTCGCTGGAGCTCCACCGGTTTTCTCCACTGTGTGTGTATGTGTGTGGCGCTTTCAGGGATAAGATCGTGAGTAAGGAGTTCATGAGGAAGTACATCCACATCGCCAAGGCCGTCTCACCTGTGCTCACCGAGGAGGCGGCCAAGCACATCGCAGAGGAGTATTCCAGGCTGCGGAGCCAGGAGCAGATGGGAGCAGACATCGCCAGGGTGAGCACACACACACACACACACACACACCAACACCTACACAGACACGCGTTGTCATACAGTAAGCGTATATATATATATATATATATATAATATCCATTCCTCCTCCTCAGACCTCTCCGGTGACGGCTCGGACCCTGGAGACGTTGATCCGTCTCTCCACCGCGCACGCCAAGGCGCGCATGAGCAAAGCGGTGGAGCTGGAGGACTCGGAGGTGGCTGTGGAGCTCGTCCAGTTCGCCTACTTCAAGAAGGTCAGCCCCGCTCGCCCCTCCTGGTCTCCCTTATTTTGGACGGGTGTGTGTCTTTGTGGATGAGCTGCTGATGAGCTGCTTCCTGCGCCAGGTCCTGGAGAAGGTGAAGAAACGGTCCAGGCAGGAGCGAGACTCGGCCTCGGAGGACGAGGACGAGGAGCAGACGCAGCCATCACAGCCGTCTGAGAGGACCCAGAGGAAGAGGTGACGTCTCAGTTTGGAGCGTTAGGACGCCAGGTTTATTGGGACCATTTGTCAGTAGCTCTTCGTGTCCTGCAGGGGGCGACGTACGTCTCAGAGCAGCGAGCCATACAGCCCATACGACTTCAGTGAAGATCAGGCGGTGCCAGAGAGTGAGTGTCAGTCGATGTCCCGATTTAGTTTAAGATTTAAAAGGAATAAACAAGATTAGACCTTCATTCAACATGTTTCCATCGGTTTGCTTCCTGTACTGCAGTTCAAGCCGGGACCCCGAAACCAGCCAAGCAGCCTCAGGAGGAGCCGATGGACGCCACGCCGCAGGCCGGAGGGGCCGAGCTGTCTGCGGAGAGGTGAGGCTCCGGCTTCAGTGCGGGCACCTTCCCGATCGGTCCCCGGAATCTAACCCGTCCTCCTCCGTCCCTCCCTGCAGGCTGAAGGAGTTCAAGTCCTCCCTGTTCGCCGTCTTCCAGTCCGCCCACGCTCAGTCGGTGAAGATGGCGGCGCTCATGGACGACGTGAACAAGGCGCGTCAGGAGCGCTTCTCGGAGGCCGAGGTCCGAGCCGCCCTGGCCCGCATGCAGGACGACAACCAGGTCATGGTGGCCGACGACATCGTCTTCCTCATCTGATCGCATGAGCATCACCTGCCTTTTTGGTTCCTCTTTATCCCTCTGGGTAGTTTTGCTTCGTGTCTCGATAAGACGTACAAGCAAGAAGACTTGTCTGCTGCTGGCTTATTTTCTATATAAACAATGAAACCTGCAGTAGAAACGCTGTAAAGTAAATCTACCTTTTTGTCTGGATTTGTAAATAGTTGAGTTTTGACCTTGTGAGTGAACTTTTCTTGTGTATTAAAAATAAATTGACATGCTTGACTATAAATGTCTTTTTGGAAAACAATTTTTTTTAATTCAACTGAGTTATGTACTTTAATCAGTCAAGATTTACTGTTAAATTTTGTGAGCAGATGCTTTTATTTATGGATTGAGATCGATGCCAAATATTTTCCTCCCATAATCTGGGCGTCGCATCACAATGTAAGGCAATTTATTTTCATTACTTTTAAAGCTCGTCGGTTTTTAACCTCCATCTCCATGACAGATGTTTAGCCTTCCATCCTCAAATCTTTTTCCATCGCTAGAATCTAAATCTCCCTTCTGAAAGCGTCTTAGAACTCACTTTCCTTTTAAGTCAGGACCTCGTCAAATTCCCCCTCACCCATCTTGATTTATTCTTTTCCCATTTTCTGAAAGCTGTTCTGTGATTAAGGTTGAGGTGGATTCATTCAGTGAGGTTTCATGATGGTGGAGTGTTAAAAGTTTCTGTCATGACTTCACACAGCAGAGAGCCAAGTTCATACTATGTATTGCATTATTGAAGCGGTATATATAAAATAACCAAAAGTGGTAAAACATGCATTGAGCAGCATTATTTGGAGGTAAAAGCAAATTTTTTTTTTGGCACACTGCTTATCAAAAATAGATTTGTCAAATGATAGATCTTCTTGGATCAGTGTTGATTTTTACATTCCCTTTAAAGAGGGGTTTGAAGTTCTATTTTCTTTCTTCCTTTTCTTTCCATGTATTGAAAATGCAATCAGGTTAATTATGTGTTAAAAAAAAAAAAAAGGAAAATGTTTATATTTGTGGCATTTAACAGTTGGGTCTTCCTCAGCTGCGTTAGAAGGGAGATTGAAATCATGTGCTCCTGATTGTCCAGCCAATCAGGAGCACAGGGGATAAAAGAACAATGACAAACTGCTCAGGAGGGTTTTTGTTTTGTCCTTGCAGAGGCCGTGAGAAGACTCCAGTGTCCATTTGTGTTATCAATGTTGAATGAAATGGGTTTTTTTTTTGTGTGTCACTTTAACACTGAAGACTCCAGAATCTGGTCATTTCACACTGCATACTGTCTGAAATGTAACGGACGTAGTCGAGTAGAATATTTCATTCCACTACTTCCTACATCATTGGTTGTTACCGGGGGTGACGGGCGGCACAGTTTTGCCATTAATGACACTTTTCTTTGATATTTAAAATCCATCGGCTTTGTATTTGCAGAGCATGAATGCAAAGTGCCCGAGAATGTCATTCATGATGTTCACCATATGTATGATGTTGATTCCACAATATGACATAGTGCACCTGAGAACCGCTGGCCTTTCATACATGGATATGTTTACAACTATTTAAGGTCCTTTAAATCATAAATTGGAGGAGAAGAGTGTTCGGATAGCAATTAGTGATTTTAACCTGAACATTTCTGGACACCACTTAAGTTCACATGCAAAGACAGCTGGAGAACCTGCAAGACGTCACAAAGCCGCAGCAACTTGACTTGGCAAGACTCTAAAGTAGAAGTGTCAGATCCCCGCCTGTCGATTGCTCGTTATTTCTCACTTGCTCTGGTAGATGCACCTGATAACTGACTGTCAAGTATTTCAAACAGACACCCAGGCGTCAAACTCGATAGGTTTCGGGTTCATAACGTGTCCTAAACTGTAGATGAAACCGATAAACTCTCGGGGCCGACCTCAGACCATGAGTTTACAACCTCAACCTCCCCCGGCTGATTAATATGTAAACTCTCCATCAACATTTCAGTCATAATCCCCTCAGGGAGTTTCCTTTTTTCACATAAACCCGTGGGATGCGGCGGGCACCCATATTGAGGCTCTCTGGGGAGCTGACGGGGGGGGGTTAAGGGTCATATTAGGATAGTATGGTGGGTGGTCTCTGAATCTGACGGTTGCAGTTTGCTGCAATTCAGCATGATGCAGGATTTTAGTAAATTAGGCCCAAAGTCTCAAGATTAACTTCGAATCTCCAGACACGTTATTCTCTGAGACACCGGAGCTAAACCTTGCTATCGACGGGAGAATCACAGACATTATTTTCAACATTTCATTTGACTTCTTTAAGGAATTGTCGTGCGATTTTAAAGCATCACTGCTGCAGATCTTCTCGGTGGCACTGAGTGCTCCAGTTTTCAGACGTAGCATGTAGGCAGAAGATTTTTATCACCAGTTCGTTATGCTGAAAAATTTCCAGAATCACTGTCAGCGTTTCCTCGACCTACATTTCTCTTAGCGTTGTGTTGGTGCAGCTACTGTTCTCTGACCCAGATTATATCGTCCGTGAGATTAAAGCAGATTGGAGTTAAATGAGTTAATTTATCTGCTGTGATCAGAGCTTTTAAAGTCAAAATGTTTTGCGACTATACTTTAGTAGAAGTACAGATTCATGTCTCAGAAAATACACTGAAGTATTGATGCAACTTCTTTTAAGGAAACAAGTACAATACTAAAGTTGAAATTTGATTGAATCGTTTGTTTAATCATTCTCAAGCTCTTCTGGTATTCGAGTTGATGTATCATCATCTTGATTATTTGGTTTAGAAATACAACTAAAATGCTATAGTGTGTGCAACCTACAAAAAAGCCAAAGGAGCAATAATAAAAAGACACAAAGAGCCACATAGAGGTACATCACTATTAATGAATTGAGCAGTTTTTCTTCTCTAAAAGGTGATGCACAGATCTGGAGATAAAGCTCTAAATTACCAACTATTGCAGCTACAGTTCAAACTTTTTGCTGCTTCTTCTGCACATTTTCCACATTCTTACTCTGTTCTTTTTGTTGTTGTTGTTGTTGTTGTTGCAGAAAACAATGTTATTTGACTTATGACTCAGAAATGGTATAGTCATTTCACATGCTTATCTAAAAGTTCCCGAGATGAAGGAACACATTTTCACACATTTCTGCAGCATGACGAATATGTGAAGACACAAGAGACTTTAATTACGTTTTTGAAGTTTTGTTTTTTTTTCTTTCTTTTATATCCTGTGGTGACACAATTCCTCAGATTGGAGAAAATGCTCACTGAATACTGAACCAATTGAGAAACAGTTTGGACAAACAATCTTCATAATCAGAGACAGTCAGAGCGGAAATGCTGCACGTGCACACACACACACACACACACACACACACACACATATAACAGATGCAGAAGAAGAGGTTCACAGTTGAATTTGAATTGATTTTCCGAGGCGTTGTCATCATGCTGCTGGTGAGTCTTTAACCTTTTATAAGGAATTTATTTGAAACTCGTTAGAATTACTAAAACTTCACATTTCACTATTTCTAGTTTAAAAGGTCTCTCATGGGTTTTTTTTTTTTTTTAAACAGATTGGCTACCTGTCATTCAACACTACATGTTTTCTTTGTACATTAAAGTAGTAGTTTAAATGAGAAAGCATTAAAACTTCTACACCACAATTGTTTTTTTTTCATAGTTTCTATATCTTGATTTTAAGTGAAATACAGCCACCAGATGAAACGAGAACAGACGGGGAGGCTCAATATAGCAGTACCTACCTCAGTTTGATAAGATTTGACAATGAGAGGCTTAATTCAGGATGTATGTGTAAATAATAATGATTTTAATACATTTTAAATTAACAGCAACATGTATTTACTATAGAATAATTGTTTAAATGAGAAAGAAACCAGAAGCTTCAATGTGTCCTTGCACATGTTCTCTGTCTGTTTTCTTCCTAAATCTTTTTCACCAATAAGAAATGCTGTTTGTCATGTTTTACCACTGAGGCGCAGGGGTTTGATGATTGTGTCAAAATGCAGGCAGAAAATAGAAAAAGCTCTAAAAACAAAAACAAAAACAAAAACAAAAATAAAAAAAGCAGGAATAAAAAAATAAATGATTGACCAACTTCATGGTTTATAATTTATAAACAGTTTGAAATAAAGAGTCTAAAAGGAAATAAATAGCTTTAAACAGGGTTGGAAAGTTTAAAACAAAAAGAGGAAACTCAAACAATACTAAAATATCAGTCTCATTTGTAAAAAGGTTTATTTAAGTTAGTTAATATTTCTGTTTAAATATAACAATCTTAAATAAAAGGAAAGGTGTGAGATTCGAGCACAAACTGCTACAAACCAGTGAATTGTCAATAAATAAATGCATAATAATTACCAGGAATCGATCAATTCAGCTAACAGGCCATTTATTTACAAAAATGCATTAATTCATAAATAACTCAGAAATTATATCATGAATCAGCACAATCAAGTAGCAAATGTCATCTAACATGGAGATCTAATCTGCACGAACATGAATCATGGATTCCAGGCCCAACACACATTAACTGATTAAATAAGAAGAGAAAAGAAGCAAGAAGTTTTAGCTAAATATTAGATTCCCATAAAACCCCCTCAAAAAAAGCTCAACTCCATTTCATTTGTGTTTTCCAAATTCTTTGGATTTCCTGCAACATTTGTTCACAATTAGGCAATATTGAGTGTGATGTTCTCCAACAGCGGTGCCATGGTTTCAGCTATGGCATGTGATCAGTGCTTCAGTCTGCAGTTTGGGGCCTTTCTGGAGTGTGCATGCTTTTTCTCTGGATACTCCCCCCATCCTGTCAGAGTTGCTGAAAAGAAGTGCAAATGCTCTTGTGTTTCAGGCGCAGAGAGCTGCTCTCCTGCTGGCTGTGGCCTTGCTGCTGCCCCCCTCCAGGACGGAGCCGGAGGTCTCTCAGAAGCTGCGAAGACAACCGAGGCAGAGGCCCGCGAAGCTGTGTCTGGACCCCTCAGTGCTCGTACAAGCCTCCAGCCAGTCCACCTTCAACACAGCCAGCAAGTCTCTGTCGCCCTGGACCTACAGGTGGGCAACAGCCGAGGGGTCGTTTAAAAAAAAAGCTACGAGTTGGATCGCAATTAAACATGTGGTTTCTTCTTTAGGGACTCCTTTGTGGCGTCCCGGATCCCCACGCGGATCTCACAGGCTGAGTGTCTGACCTCGAGCTGCCTGGACCCCGAGGGTGGAGGTGAGATGGCAGGCCTGCAGGCCCGGCCCATCAAATACCAAACCCTGGTTCTTTACATGTGAGTCCCTGCTTTAATGTGGATCAGTAAACACATTAAAACACATCATTTTATTGACTGTCGAGCTCCACAGATAAGAAAAAAGATGGTCGTATGCTTTGGATTTGAACTTCCTTCATCGTCTGCAACTGTTATAATACTCATCTCTTCAAACTGACATGTATTTTATAATTTTCAGTGATGAAAATGGGTTTTAAAATAATTCTTGTTCTTATCTTCTGGAAAATTGAAAAAAAAAAGAAAGAAAATATTAGCTTCCAGGAAGAGGCACCCCCCTGTGCCCCATATTTTAAACTGGTTTAACTCTTTTCAGGTAAAAAACAAATACTGACAAATACAATCTTTTATTATGACACCAGAATAATATATTTAATGGTTGTAAATACTAATTTTCATAATTTAAAAGGGCAGGACTGTGTCAATCATAGATGTGTGGAATCAATTAATGTAATTGCTCTTTTCTGTAGTATAATTATTGAAACTATATTTGTTTTATTGACATTCCCCCAAATCTCAGCATAGTCGGTCATACATATGGTTACTACATGAGGGAGAAATTAAGAATATTTCAATCTTGTCCAACTTCCTTGCTTGTACCATCACTTCTTGTTGTCCTTTGTGATTTCTCCAAACAAAATATGAAATGTCAAAACGATATAAAACTGTCTGATTTCTACATTTCCATTTTTATATTGTGATCATTTATTGGAATCTACAGGGAAAATGTGTGTTGTTTTTTTTTTATGATTTTCTACAGAAAGGAAATACTCTCTAACTGTTCCACTTGGCAGCCCCAATATCACAGTTGAGCCTCATTGATTGCAGGAGTGGTTTATCTCCAACATAAAGGATCTGTTAACGTTTTATGTCAGGGAAGGAATGTCTGCTGTTCTTTCTCTGCAGAGTACCGAGACAAAACCTTCCCACCAGAATGAGACGGAGACCGAAGAAATACGAGGTCCAACTGGGGATGGAGGAGATCACGGTGGGCTGCACCTGCGTGAGGCCCACTGTTTTGCTGCAACAGTCATAGAGATGAACACTGTTTGTTTGATTTTCCTTTTAATTATTGTACTCATATGCAGATCTTAGTCCGGAAGTGCTGCAAGTTTCATTTACGTAAAACTTCGAAACCAGTTGCTTTTTCAATTACAAGGTTTTATACACGTTTCGGTTAATCCAGATATGCATTTCATTCACCATCCCACACATCTGTGTGCGTGTTTTCCAATGTGTTTGGTTTTAATTTGCCATCTGATGGATCAAATGTCATATCTGTCTATGTCATATCGCCATTTTATTTTCAATCATATAAAGAACATAAGGCATTTTTGGGGAAGGAGTTTATTGCAATATATAAACCAAACCTGCAATTAACGTCAAGCGTGCTCAGTATTTCTGTCTCCCTCTTGTGGTATTTAATTTACTGAGTGGTGATATTGGAAACATGTTTCTCAGTGCTGTGCTCATATTAATGTATGTTTTATTTAATCGAGACGAGGAAATATATGATCCAAACCTTATGGCACTAATGCATCAATTGGTTAACTTATAGGTGGACATATGTATTGACATACTTTGTTCCAACTCAGCAGAGTGGATTTTGAACAGTGTTTATTTCATCTGATCCATTTTAAATCTATTTACACTCTTATTATTTCAAACTGAATGTTCAACATTGCTTATTTCTATTTTAATTTACAGTGTTTTTGTTTCTAACAACAAGTTTTGATGAAAATGTGTAGATAGGTGGCGCTCCGGCTTGACTGGCAGAGTGGTCTGCTGTTGACCTCTGTTGACAAGTGTCCTTGAGCAAGACACTGATGCCCAAATTGCCCCAATGGATGGACGGAGCAACTTTCACGGCTGCGGCCTCCAGTCTTGTGTGGATGTGTGTGTGAATGTAATTAAGAGTGTGAAGCGCTGGGGACTTTTCAAGCTGTGGAAATGCATTATAAAAGTGAAACTCATTGACCATAAATTCAGAAAGCAATTTTCACGTAAGTTCATTTAACATGATCTAATATTGTAATAACATTTTGATTAAAGTAGCTTTAAAAAAAAGCTTTCAAGATGTAATAACTACAGCCAAAAATGTAATGAAACATAATTAGAGTTGCAAATCTTGGAAATTGAAGTTTTAGTGCATGCGCAGTAAGAGCCGTCAGCAGGCTTTGCAAGGGGGAATTGCGGCCGAGAAAGAATCATTCCACCTTGGGAGGAACTTCGTAGATACAGTGGATCCGAAAGAAAGGTTTGCAGATACACTCATATTCGTTGTCGTGTAAACGGGGCCTCAGACCACCCTGCTTCATCTGGGTAAAACAAAAACATGTTGAAATCAGACTAATATAATGTGATTTCAGCCAGTTCGGGATTCTTACTTGTTCTGCTATAACCAGTTAGCTTTTAAGCAAATAATTTTGCATATTTTATGATTTTGCTGTGTTTATAGAATACTTTAAAATGCATATTAAACTACTTTGCTTCTTAATTGCAATTACATTTTTTCAGAGTTTCCAAGCCTTTATGTATGCAATGTACTGTGTTTCCTGGAAATAGTGTTGCAAGTGAACTCACAAGTTTCTCACACACTCTGAACTCTTTCAGCTGCGCATTTTCTATCACACTTTTCCTGCTCTGTCTGTCAAATTCAGTAGTAATGGAGGGTTTTCTGTGGAACTGTAGCAGCATTCTGTTTTCATACAGTGACATCTAGTGGTCACAGGAGATATGTGCCAATATAGTTTGACATATAAGCCATATGACTGGACAAACAAAAAAAAAAAGTGTGATTAAGGCTTTGTTTACATGACTGAAAATGAAGTCGTTTTCCTGGTAGGGCCACTAGTAGGTGCTGTTGGTTGTGTTTGGTATGAAAACACACACACATGCGCGCAGAGAACAATAAGGTATAAACAGTGACTGCATGGAAATTTGTATGGACGAATGCTAACAGAATGTTTTCAAAAAAATTGCATTTTCCATCGTTTCCATGGAGACAGAGTTGGAGCTGTTATTAAAATATATATATATACATATATTTTCCAGTGGCTCCGAGCACTCGTGACAACGTCGTGTAAAGGTACACCCAAAACACAGGTTTCAATCATGTAAACGGAGCCTTATAATCCATGAAACACAGTATTAATTCATAAATGTGCTGACTCAACAAGAAAAGACAACCAGGAAGACAATGTTCACTCAAGCAGTTTTTTTTTGGTTGTTTTTACTGACCATGCCAAATAGAGAGAACCAATCCAGCCTTGAAGATATACAGCAACACACAGTTACAGCAAGTACAAACCCCCGTATCACGACCCACCCCCCCCCCCCCCCCCCCCCACCCCCACAGTGCAAACAGCTCACACACTTCAATCAAGTCAGTATGACTCAACAACTGAACTTCTCTTTTTACTCTTGTTGGGTAAATCACAAACTGACAATCAGAGCACAGCGACACATGCCAAAGCAAACGGAAACTGCTGGTTTAGCCACAAACCCCCTTGGAGTCGCCCTCTACACCCCGCCTGTCTATAAACTGCTGTCACTCGTCTCCTCGTGGTGTTATTGTTGTTTTGTGTTTGTTTGTTTGTTTGTTTTTTACCGTGGACCATCTTGCCTGGATGCATATGTGCTTTGGAGTTGTGCTTAATGAAATAAGAGTGCAATCAGTGCTCTAAATCTAAGAGGCTCAAATGCATGTCACTGATCTACGACTACACTACAGCTAACGCTTCACATAGAGCCTGACGACGGCAGATTACAGCAGAACGACCTCAGTTTTAAGACTCTTTTTTTTCTGTTCTTCTTCAAATAATCTTTTCCTCTTTGCTCCTGGAGAGAGAAACAAAGTACTCATTTTTTTTTCTTTTTTTTCTCGGTATTCGTGAAGCGTTTGGGGAGATTCTCCGAGCTTCAGACTGAACGACTCCAGAAACGACATAGCGAGGAGTCGGCAGGAGAGCGGCGGACTCGGGCAAACGGGGAGTTATTTCTGCTCCGTAAACAGCAGAAGCTTGTCTTCTCTGTTCGCGTCGCGTAGGCAAGCAAAACACGTAATCATCCTGCGAATCAAAACCTTTAGGGGCCTTTTGGTTGGCTGTTAAACAAGCACTTGTGTGTCCACTTTAGAATCGTTTTGTTCAGATCACACCTGAGAGACTGTTTGTTTCCGAGCATTTAGCAGGAAAACACAGCTCGGGTGATGATGCTGAAAAGCTAAAATAAAGAGCAGTAAGGGACATTTTCACACAAAAAAAAGAAAGAAAAAAAAAGAAATTCAAGCTGACATTCTTAAAAACCTTTTTTTTTTTTTTTTAACCCACTTTCATTTAGAAAACAAAAATCAACATTAAGAGTTGGCTAAACTTTTTACAGCTTATTCAGAATCATTACATCAAATACGAAAAACTCGCCTTTTCCTCTTAATTTGAGTGGTGGAGTTCTTTTTTTTTTCTTCCTGGTTTTGACATCCTTTCTTTTCATTTTAAAACTCCCAGTCTCGCTCCTTCCCCCCCTCGCGTCTACCGGCAGGCCTCCTCTTTCATCTCCTTGTTCTTCCTCACTTCCTCGGCGTGTTTGTCCTGAACAAACACACAGAAACACGAGAATACATCTGCATTAATGAAGGCAACAGCAGCGGCGCAGCAAGACAAAAGCTCGGAGAACTCATAAAGATTTTATTATGCAAATGCGGCAGGGACTGGAGAAGTTTTTATGATATCGTCTAATATTCACTATTATGGCATGCGGCTTGTGAATAGAACAGTATTAAAACTGAATGGCTGCTTTTTGGTAAAGTGTATAATTTGCACACAAGATTTTAGATCTTAATGGCATATTTTCCTATATTCTTCTTTGTATTTGAGTTGCAAAATAAGCACATTTACAGATTTATTTGCAGGTGTGCTTCTTTGCATTATACTTGGCAGATCTCTTAAGTAAATAAATAATTCATTTTAAAGAATATTTGAGTTTTTAGTGCAGAAGGAACAAGCAAACTCTACTGTAACGTCTTTATTGATGACCTGGTAAGGTCACCCTGGCAGAAACTGGCAGGTTAGAGGTCAGTTAACAGATCTACAGTCTTCTTATCCCACTTGATCTGGTGCTTAACTTAAGTTTAAATGTCCTGGTATTGATCCCACTTGGAGAAATTCCTTCTCTGCATTTAACTAGTCATATTCATAGTCATATTCACCTTATCTACATATACGTGGAGCAGTGGGCTAAAAATGTTAAAATATACTATCAGGTGTCAGACATGATGGTTAAATGAGAAATAGGTAAAGAATTTCAATATGCAAAATATGGAGTGTGTGTAATGTGGATAAAAAAAACCCTGTAAAATAAGTATTTTCCCCCTAAAATTTAAATACAAAAGAGAATACAAATAAATATGTGAAAAAATAATTTTTATGTCAAGCTCGGCAGATGAAGATGTTGTGAGAATTAGGCGTTACCTTCTCCTGCAGCCTCTCCAGCATGGCGGCCAGCAGAGCCTCCCGGTTCTCCTTGTTGGCCTCCATCTTCTGCTCCAGCTTCTCCTTGGCGTTCTTGATGAAGTTGTTGTTCTCCTCGAAGGCCTTCTGGATCACCTCCCGCTCGTGCTCCCTCTTTTCGGCCAGGTGCTTCAGCAGTTCGGCCTCCTGGCACTGGAGGGAGAGAAAGAGCATTAAAATGCACCCTTCGTGCCCAGTTTTTAAAATACACAGTCTCTCAACAGGCCCCTTGACCACTGATCTCCCAGGAAACCTTTTACTTTACAACATTTCCAATCACACTTAGCATTAAGCTTTTGTAATTTGACAGCAGCCTCATTTATCACTGGCCAGAAAGTCAGTGAAAGGGTTTTGCGACCTCATATGTAAGGAAACTTCATTTGCTACACTGAGCCAGGGAAGAATCAAGCTGCCATAATTTCACTCCAGCCTCATTTATCTGTTGTTTGCAGTTATCCTGAGCTTTTCTCTGACGTGACTTTCAAAAATATTCTTATATTCGTATTGGTTTTCCTCTTGGTAAGCTCATCGCGATGAAATAAAAATCAAGAAAGGCCTCAAATATTTCAACAAAATTTAAAGTTTCTCAAAAGCTATAGACTCATATAGATGTACGTAGGATATGTGGATAGAAACACAGTTATGTTGGAAGCTGTAAAACAGCTAGAAAAAAGGTAATTTAATATATTGTCCTAAAAATGGCTAGAAGAGGTAAAACAGTTTAAAAGGTAAAACAGGACTAGTTAAAGCTAAAATGGCTACATATGGTATAAGAAGGTATGACAGTTAAAATAAATAGTTAAAACATCTCAAACAACTAGGAAAAGTAGGAACTGTCACATCAACTAAAGGATAGTTGAAAAGATGGAGTGAAAAATGGCTAAAATTGCTAAAAAGGTTAAAACAGTTGAATGAGAAAACGGCTTGGAAGCTAAACTGGCAAATGCAGCTAAAAATGAATAAAACAGCCAAATCCACTCAGAAAAGGGGTAAAACAGACACAAATGCAATCCAAGTAATTTTGTGTTCTAATTAAAAACATTAAATGTATTTTGTGGCGCAGAGAAGAAAGTATCAAAAGTTTCTCTTGGGGTCAAATAGGTTTCTCCTGCACTGGGGTAAAGTTGCCTATTGACCCCTGACCTCATCATACGGCTCATCTTACATAACTTATGTGCTCAACCAAGAGTATTAGCATGCTGGACATTTAAAAAAACAAAAGTGCAGTCAGTGTGACATGTTTGCACGTCAACAGGTTCTTAATCAAAACCTATTTGTTTGAACACGTTTCACTTTCAGCTTACAGTCACTGTGACCTTTGCCTCAGGAAATGTTTTTTTTTTTTAAATATTTGTTCAGTTGAACTCTTGGCCTTTTTTTTTTTGGCCGGATCTGAGCTCTAATATCTCTGTCCTCACACCCCCCCCCTTTTTTGTCCTCTCTTCTTGATGAATATGAGCCATTGTGTTCCCGTCCTTGCTCGGCTGTCCTTGTACTTTCATGTCCCTCTTTTCATCCTCCCACCTTTCCTCCCTTTCCCCTCCATCCACTCCGCCACTCCCTCCCACTCTCCTTTCATCCGTTCCACCTTCTATTTTTTCTTCCTTCCCTCCCTCCCGGGCTGATAAATCACTTGGCCAACAAAGGCGGTGGACCAGATGTTTGACAATGCCTGAGCTGGACACAAATAGCTGGGGGCTGCTGTCACGTTTAGATTCCTCGTGGTCATGATGACACCACCTACACCCCCCCCCCTTCACCTTTCGCCTCTCCTCGGCCGCCTCCAGCTTCTTCTGGATCTCCTCCAGGGAGGGATCGCGGCGTTGCGGCATTGAGGCATTGAGCTCTGGCACGCCATCGAAGGACGGGGGCTTGAGGATGACCTCGAAGGCCTGGCCCGAAGCTCTCTTGTTCAACTTGATCACTTCCACATCTTTGATGACGCACCAGCCGAGGTCCACCGCGTCTGTGGGATGTTTATCAAGTCGACTCAAACGCAACTTAATCAATCAATTCCTGGCGTGATCTCGTTTCCTCGTCGGTGGCCTTCTTACCTTCTGCCTTGTAGGTGGGTTGTTCTGCAGTGCGTGGATTGAAGCAGGAACAGAACAGAGACACCAGGGGGAGCTCTTTGACCTTCTCTTTATAGGCTGAGGACACACAATTTGTTGACTCAAACTGGGCAGTGAATAAGCATTCAAGACCCCCCCCCCAATGATGTCCTTTTCACTGACAGACTGGTCACACTCAATCTGTTACGATAACAGATCCGATGATGACACGATGCATCATGACACAGGTGTTCCGTTCTGCTGAATAGCAGCGAGGAAGTAGAAAAAGGGCGGGGTGGGATGGCGAAAGGCTTTTTTATTTATTTTTAATTTTTTGCTGCGACTGCATTTACCTGCCAGCGTCATCTTCTCACTGCGTATGTGACTCTCCGGGGATGCTGAAGATCCGTCTCACTCTGCCAGAGAGATGCGACACAGACAGAAAGGGAGGAGGGCGTGAGTGAAGCAGCTTTAAAACAAAAGGTCAAAACAGTGAGCGAGAGGCGCAGAGGCTGGGGAGGCGATCAGCAAGGCGGCAAAACCGCAGAGCTGCCGGTTATATTGTTTGATTCAACCAACATCAGAGCGAAGGGCGAACGGTTGCACTGATGGAGCGTTTAGTACTCTTCATGGAAACCCAATGTGTGCATAAATTAAAGATGATTCTGACCAAGTGAGTTTCAGTGGAGGTCATCAGGTTTCCTGACACAAAGTCCTCATCACTCTTCCCAAAGACAGTCTTCTGTTTTTTTGTCGGTCTTGTAATTCTTCTCATTTGGAGGCGACTGAACACACCGAAAGGGTTTGCTTGAAGAAAAGCAAATGAACTGAAATCAATTAAAGACAAATGATCCTGTCTGCTTTGAGGCCAATGGGAGGAATGCAAGAAACGGCAGCCGGGTGGAGGGGGGTGGAGGAGGAGTGGCACGCAGTAAAATTCTGCTGCAGCCAGACTTGAAACCAACCGCTCGATGCATCAATGCAAAGGTTGTGTGCATTGATGTAGCGCTCACTGCAGCCACCTGGCTGGTGGTTGAATAAGGTAGCACTTGTTATTCTCATGTCCGTTTTTCATGGCCTGAAGCTTTTAATGGTGGAATCGTCCACACTTCATCTGGTCCTCAGTCGGGGGTATCCACTCCCAGAACAGGAGACACGAATTTCACCACTGTGGTATTGTGTTTATATTTGTTGGATCGGCTCAACATTTTGTGCAAGATTTCCTTTAAAAAAATTTTTTTTTAATGAGAAATAAAGCAGCCACAGCGCCAGCAGTCAGCTATTACATTACCAGTCTGGCCTTTACAAGCTACTCACTAGTCAATGAGGGGGAAAACATTTGGACAAAAACGAGCCAACAAGAAGGTCTCGTCCAGCGAGCAGTTTGACTTCTTCGGATTTCTTTCAGAGGAATCATGTGACAGAATCATGTGACAGAAGGTATGACTGGATTAGCGAAGCTGGTGTAAAGCTGTTTACGGCAGAATGACGAATGGATTGTTATATTTTATACTGTTAGAAACATTCACCTATTCTCACACACTAAAGATGACGGCTGCAGTGAATGGTGCTCAGCCATCCATTGGCAGCACTTTGGGTTTTAATGTTTGTGCACAAGGGGGAGATGTTGAACCTCTAATCTTGTGATTGAAAGACAACTCAGAATCTATGTTTATCAGTTTCATTCCGACTGAAGAACCTTGGTGTTTTGTGTGTCTGTAAATATAAAAACAACGATGGCAACGCTCAGCTGGTTCTTATCGGACACACATTTGAGAGAAGTAATGAAACTTTCACTTTCAGGACATGAATGTAAAGCAGCCCGTCGAACCATCCAAATGCAAACACTTCTTATCCGTCTGCCCGGCGAAGCTCCAAGTAAAAGCTCACATTTATTTAAAGAACTGGGGAGTGTCTTTCTTTCTTTCTTTCTCCTTGGCCTCCTGCGTGTTTTGCAGGAATGAATCACAGCACCGGTGCAAACCGGACAAGCAGCTGTAAATTTTAGACAAGTTGCAGGAAAGAAATGGGGAAAGAATGAGGATGGTATAAATAACAAAGTGCAGCAGCAGCAGCCTGTTACACCACCTGCTCAGAAGGTGCCTAAAACTGTGCTGCAATATGCTGCACAGGAGCCAATGTAGCCCTCTGATAAACTGATTGTGGATTATCACATTGTTTATGTGACAAAAAGCCATCTTGAACAACAAATAAGCTGTGACTCGGCTGACTGGATGTTGTCAAAAAAGCTTCCGCGTGGCTGTTGTTCTTGGTTGTTTTTGACAGAAAAATTAATTTATTAGTTTTTTAGCAGTTAATTTTGAAGAAACATGAAAATATATTTCTCCATGAAGGGTTAACGCTGAAGTTAATACATTTTGAATGAAGCTGCACTGAAGCCGTTATGCTACCAGATCTCATCACCACCTGCCATCACTCCACCCTAACCCCCCCCCCCCCCCCCTTCAGATGGTCTCATCATCACTCAACCGATCGACATCTGACCAACAGCCTCAGCTCATCCATTAACACTACAAAGACTTTCAAATCCCTTTCGCCTCGATGATGAAATACGACCAAATAAATACATCATATTCCATCAAGTTATTTAAAATGGACTCCATTAACGGCTGTTTGAGGTTAATCCAATCAGCAAATACTCAAAAGCCTTGATTTGTGGAATACTTCTTGTTTGCTCGCAGGAGAATTTGATCATGTGAGAATTGAATAAGGTGCTCGACAGCTCGTTGACTTTGTCTTAGTGCTTTGATTAAACCCCACAAAACACATCTCTGTGAATCAAGAATACATTTTTAGGAAAAACCCCATCGTGTCTCAGCGAAAACTAAGCCGTGACTCAACACTTTGGGCTGCTTTCAGTATAGATCCCCGAGTGCCACAACAGTAGCTGAACGCTTTGAATTGTCAATGTCTCAGAAAGGTAATGTGCTTCATGGACATTTAATGTTAGAAGCAGAACTGTAACATGAGCTTTGGAATTGATCTACTAAATGCTTGTTTGTGCTAAAACAGATAAAACTGATTTTAAGCGCACACACGTGGAGAAGCTGATCTACCAAAAGGAGGCGCTGAGGATTAGATGTGACGGACGTACAACGATCGGAAGCCACAGCTCTGACTTTGTGATTCCCTCCCATATTACGTTTTAAGGTTTATTTTGGACAAATTCAGATGTATTTGCTGTAGCGCTCCGATATGTTTGATCCATTCCCCTACCAACAACCCTGACTGCACGGTGCCACATTTAAATTTGAGCTTGTGGGGCTCCTCGTGGGAAACAAAAGGCCTATCGCTTCCAGCAGACCGCTGTTGTATAAACAGGCCTAACGCACACACTACCCTCATTCGGATACTCCTATTTGTTCATGGCGTGATTCTCAGTTGACCCGCAAAATGCATGCAAATGGGAAGCGCAATCAATTCTCCACGAGCCCGCAATTTAGCAGGTTTAATAGAGGATCTTAGCAGCCCGGGCCTCTCCGTCTCCATCTATCACTGCAGTCCCACAGCAGAAATGCTCACCTACACAAAAAATGTTGCTGATTACAAAAGTCTCTTCTCGATCCTGCTGGAAACGAATACGGTCCTTATTTGGAGATGAGTGAATCCTAGTTTGTTATCCCTGGCCAGCCCTGTTTGGAGAATTTAAGACGCGCTTTAAATTAACAGTTTGTTCTTCAGTAGCGGTTTTCCGCCTCCAGAGCATCTGTAGTTTGCCATGTGGCCAATATTCAGCCTATAGGCCACAGTTTGAGATTGTGGGGTTTTCACAACCCCCATGGAGTTCAAGTCGTGGTTGCAAAAATCAGAACAATTGTAAATCCACTCCTTTCAACCTTTAATGAATCGCTGCTAAGCAAAGCCACATCATCTCAGGAGTACCAGTGATTGACAGACAGGCTAAATTGTGGTCTTATGAAAGTTCGCCTGTTTATATTAATCAAAACCTGATGCTGAAATTGTGAATCCCTCAAATATGAATGCTGGTAAAAAGCTAAACATCTTCTGAAACTGTAGCAACTGTAGCAATGGCTTGTTGTCTGCATGTTAAACATTTTTACATATACAGTATGGTTCCAAATAGACAAAGTCTAACGTAACAAAAATATGAGATGAAAAATGGCATAAAGTGACTTTTTGTGGTTTGTTTGTAATATGAGAGTCAGACTCTGTTCTTCAGCTTTTAAGATTTATGCTAAGCTAAGCTATTCTAAAAGTCTGCATGTATAACAACTTGTTTAAATCTGATATTGGGAGCAGACACATATGATGCTAATGTTGCCTTAATAATTTTCGAATATAAAGCCCGATTGTGCAAAATACTGGGAGAAGTTGATGAATTCAAGTTTAAACTCACAATGTTATTTATAATATCTGAAAACATTTGCAAAATAATTTGTAACTAAACCTGCAGAGATGTTATTGTGATGTTATTTAGAGAAATGTATTCACCTGTCTCACTGTGACTTTTGTTTGCAAATTTAATGACACATAATATATAAAAGATACATAAGATCTTAACTTTTACCCCATCTTAGGTCTTTTCTTCAAAGATCTTTTTTTCCAGCTTGTTTGAGTTGTGACAAATCATTTTTTCTTGTATCGTGTATCTTATTATGTTCTTCTTTTTTGTTGCTAAATATGATAGCTTCCTCCACCAACACTTCCAACACTGTGCTTGGACATTTCATGTTGTGCCTGTATCGGTGCAGACCTCCAGCCAATCACTCCACGGTGAACAACAGCATACACCAATGAAATGGCAATATTTTTCAAGTTTTCATTTCAGAAAAGGTTCATGTTTTCACATCACACATCACAACATTTTGGAAACGATGTCCATATACATGGAAATGGCAGCAATGCTGAAAGCGATGTAGTTTTCATGTTGGGCCACCAGTGGGTGCTGTTCATTTTTGTAATGAAACCACACACACGTGCAGAGAACAAGATACTATAATCATAAACAATGGCGAGTATGTGGACATTTGTATGGACAGACAAAATTGGACTATAAAACTACAAAGTCTCGTGGGATTATAGATGGAGGTCGCCATTGTTGTTATTGTCATTCCGAGTGCAGAAGTACTGTTCACTATGGCCGTGGTGTGCATCAAGCAGGAGCAGCATTTCAAAACTGTTGCGTTGAGCCCAGATTACACGAAGGTGGAGTCAGAGCGTTTTCGAAAAATCCTGTTTTCTGTGATACTAAGCACCGTTGTTGTGTAAACACAGCCTGACTCCCCCTCTATTCAGCTATCCTGCTACTACCTTACAAATGAGATGTTTTCGTAAATTGTTCTTCTCCCAACTGTCAATTGTCCATCTTGACGGTGCTGCAGGCTAAAGCCAAGCTCGATGCAACTAGTCTTAGTTTCTGGTAAACTAAGACTAATTGGGAATCAATTTTCACTTTACATTTCAGGAAGACCCAACAGAGGGACATTTATTATATAATGGCACCAATCACTCTGAGCTCACACAACTATTGTAATATCACATCCATCCATCCATCCATCCATCCATCGTGAGGAGCAGTGAGCTGTAGAGAGTGAGAGAGGAGTGTACTAATGAGGTGAGCACTGTTGAGGAGGAGTGACATCTCATTATATGGAGTACCACACGCTCACCTGACCACCCTGACATGGCTCCTCGTGGGGCCGGCACACACACACACACACACACACACACACACACACACACACACACACACACACACACACACACACACACACACACACACACACACTCACAAGGACACAAGGGGCACATTCTCACACACACACATACATGCATGCTAATCAGATAGTCAACACACGCTCGCGCACACACGTATATGCATGGTAATCAGGCAGTAAACACACACACACACACACACACACACACACACACACACACACACACACACACACACACACACACACACACACACACACACACACACACACACACACACACACACACACACACACACACACACACACACACACACACACACACAGCTGCTTCTCATCATGTGAAACCACCCAGGTTGCAGATCAATGAGCTGCTTCCTGCAGCAGTGAGGAAGCTTCACTTCTCGTTTGTCGGTCGGAGTCAGCCTGTAAAAGCCTCACCACACTGGAGAAACATTCAGGGTCATGTTGTAGGCAAATTTTGCTGACAGCTGTAGCAGAGTAAGGTTTTTTTTTTTTTTCTTCCCCCTTATAGCAACTGTTTTATGATATTCATGGAGTTTGTGTCCCGGGAGACGCCCACGCTTCATGTACGCTGAAGGTGACATTTCTCACAATATGGAAAATGGAAAAGGCAATCGCTGCTAATTTACTTTTTACAAGTTTATCGAAAAAAAGTAATTCAAATTTGGGGAAACATTTTGGGAATTCAAATGAAAACATTGTCAAGCTGAAAATTAAACTACACTGTGCAACTAAATGGTGCAGTTTCAACGATAAAATACACAAAACCTGGTAATTAGCTCTTTATTTAATGTCATTGGAGCTGTTGGTTTAAATACATCAAGTCCTTTTGGGCAGTTTTTAGCTGCAATGGGCCAGAAATCAGACAAAAATGTAAAGTTTGACAGTGGGTATAGATTTTACTGACGAATCTTTGAGAAAAACACATTATGTCATTAAGCATCTATTGGAACTGACACATTTAAAAGTAATTTTAGTTGCATTATTAAGTACTCCCAATATAAATGTTTTTGTTGGTGTGACTCAATTAATAAGCAACAAGTTGTTTCTTATTGTGACAATTTTGCAGTTTTGATAGGTTTAGATTTTTTCAAAAGATCCTTGGAATAATTTCATATATTAACTATCATTAAATCTTCCCCAACCATCCACCATTAATTGATCGGATTTTCATCTTCTCCGTTGTTCTTGCTGTAATAACAGCAGCCACTAGAGGGCACCCTCTGTGCTGAAATTAGTTCAAGTTAAAAAAAAAAAAAAAAAAAGCCAAGAACAACTGCTAACAGCTTCCAAATGTTAACATATCCCAGTGTTTGCAGAAAGGTTCAATGCCAACATTTCACTGAGAAACTGGGCACTACATGTGGAAAACAATACGGTTGTAGAAGACATTTGAAATGATCTCCGTGCTTTGCAAAGGTCTCACAAAACCACAAATGCAACATTTTGTCTCATGCTTGGACTGGTTTTGTTTTCACTTGTGCCAACTGAGATATCACATTTTCTACCAGCGGGATGTCTGGTTTTAATTTTTCACACACTGAGCTCTGATCCCTTCAGTCGCCTCAATAAAAGTTTTTTTTTTTAAACTTTATTTTCTACTTTTACACATTTCAAGACTCAAACATGAGAAATAAAGAACGAGTGCAGAACAGTTCTTTTTTTAATTTTTAAATCTGTCTTTAAATATGAGCTCGTTTTATATTTTAACTTCATTCTAAAGTTTCAAAATGATGTGGTATCAATAATCCTGGAAAATAGATCAGATAACACCTGCTTGTCACATTTTTATGACACATTTTGACCAAGAAAATTTTGAATGTTCCACATTTTGCCTGTTAAACTGCAGGTTTTTGAACTGAATGTTATTTACACATACTATGCCACAGAAAATTGCACACACACACACACACACACGCACGCACGCACGCACGCACGCACGCACGCACGCACGCACGCACGCACACACACACACGCACGCGCCACCCTCCATCCCGAAAAAGCAGAAACAAAGCCGCGGAGGCACATATGGAGGATCAATAATAGATGACAGCAGTTTCACGGTATTCAGTTGCAGAGTACACTGAGTTCTCTCCGGCTTTGCCTCAGCAGGTACCACCGCACCATCAGTATCCCACCATCCCTTCACTCCATGCAGGTGAAGGATCCATGCAGGTGGAGGACCCATGCAGTGAAAATTGTGTGATGGAGACTCACCCCCCCTCTGTCCCCTGTCTTCTCCTCTGGTGCTGATGATGGTGGTAGTGGTGGCGGTGGCGGTGGCGGCGGTGGTGGTGGTGGTGATGGTCCGGTTCTCCCCGTCTGGCTGCACAGATTCAGGCGCCGGGCAACAGCATCAGCAACAGCATCAGCGCTGCCTCCATGACATCACCATGGAGACGCCTCATTGGTGCGAGACACTGCCAGCATCCGTGGCCCTCGTCCAATAGGCGCAGGGAGGAAGGATGGGGGGGAGGGCCGTCGGCCCCTTTGTGGTGCTGTACTGCAGGGTGGGTGGTGGGTGGTGGGTGGTGGATGGGGGAGTCTTTTATTACATGCTGCAGGAGTGTGTGACTGGGTGCGTGCGCACGAACGTACATCATGCATGAGGGAAAGGGTTCAGAGAAGTATGGGTGGGAAATTAGAGTGTGTGTGTGTGTGTGTGTGTGTGTGTGTGTGTGTGTGTGTGTGTGTGTGTGTGTGTGTGTGTGTGTGTGTGTGTGTGTGTGTGTGTGTGTCTGTGCCTCAGCAGGGGGCCCCAGCTAAAAAGCAGAGGACACTAAATTATTTAGTTTTAAACTGTAAATACAGGAACAAGGAGGAAGACGTGCACTGGTCACGCCATGTCTAACATTCATTTTAAAGTTTATTTTAACACATTTTTTCATACATCAACAAAAATTATGTTAAACAAGCTTTAAGTACATGTGTCAAAATTAAATCCCTTATTGTTTTTTTTATCTCCTCACAGATTCACGTGCATCAATCTTCAGTGAAATGTTGGACTAAATGGCCTCATTTACAAAGATGTTGCATTAAACCTGCTACACTGCATGTAACAACAACAACAACAGCAACAAATGTGGGAGAGGATTGGCAACAAACAAACATTTGAGGTCCAACACAGAAAATGTCTAATAATAAACTCTGTAAATAAAAGTGGTGGGGGGCCAGCTGAGGAAATGGGTCTCATCACAATAACAGCAGTGTTTCTGCTAAACCCTGAGCCGAGATGCATCTCCTTATCAAACAAAGTAAAAAGTATTAAATCACACTGTGCTTTGGGCACACAACCAATATTCCATATTTATGATAGAAAACATGCTTCTTGGATTGTGTATGCTATTTGGACATGATCCCCGATGCAGTCTTTCAGGACACACGTTTGTGCAGATAACTGTCTTGTTTCATCCACCCAGTGCTCATATCAGCACTGAATATCTCTGCGTCTGATGCCAGCGGACTCTGGGTGAAAGCAGAGGAAACTTAGTTAGAACTTATTTTTTGCCTCGTATTATCTCATAGTCATAGCATCCTCAGACTTTTACTCTCTATCAAAAATTGCAGCTCTGGGTTTTAACCAAGCCCTGGCAATTTTTAAGGCCGACCTTTTAAAAACTTTTATTTTAATCCAATGCATTTAAAAATAAAAAGCACTTAGTTGGATGTGAAGACCTATCTGCAACATTTCCACTTCCTGTGGCTAATGCTACTGCTGCTAACTCAGAAAAAGGATGATATGGTATTAAATAGACCTTTTTACTTCAGGAATTTATTGGTTATTGGAAAAGAATAAAGTTATATACAAATCCAATTTAATCTCCTGAGAGCACATTAATCCAACAACCAGAATGTAAGTCAATATATATTTCGCATAAATAATTTCTGTGCATTAAAATTGTGATTTTGTTTAGAAGTTCACAAACTTATCAATTACTCAAATTTAATAGCAGTCGGATTTGCAATTAATGTGTTAATCTTCTAATTGATTCACACCCTTAATTTGAGCCCTTTTTTGACCTATAAGGTAACTTACCATATTTGGTCATTTTTGCATTATTATTAAAACAAACTGTTGAGGAAACAATGATTGTGAGTGAAATCCTGTGCAATTTTTGCTGTTTTATGTTTCCCCCAAATACTTTTTTTTGATATAAAATGCATGTATTTATTGATTTATTTATTTGATTCTGTTGAAAACAGATCTTTAAAAGTGTTTTTTTTTTTTTTTTCAGAAACAGCTTCAATCAAAGTAGGATGGAATAAAGTTTAATCTCCTTCGAGGATAGATAGTAGATCCCTCATGCCCCCTGCTTCAGATTAGAACTGTTCAGCCACACCCTGTAAGCAGTTATACATTATATTGGAATATCTGATGCCAAATTATGAGAGAAATGGCATAAATGAATCCAACTGGGAAGATAAGTTGAGAAACAGGAGAGAAAAATGAGACCCTGGGTGTGTAAAAAGCTGTGATGTTGATGGTCATTGATCTTGTATTCAGCTCACACAGCCTACATGAT
Organism: Blennius ocellaris; assembly: GCF_963422515.1. Classification (NCBI taxonomy): domain Eukaryota; kingdom Metazoa; phylum Chordata; class Actinopteri; order Blenniiformes; family Blenniidae; genus Blennius; species Blennius ocellaris. The sequence continues at coordinate 8,115,543 of NC_137667.1, forward strand.
GTCACCATGCTGAGAGAGAGAAAGAGAGGAAGGCATGAGGGCACATTAGGGTGTGTCGCCGTCGCTCTCCTCCTCTCCTTCTCCTCTCCTCCTTTACAGCCCCCCCACCCCATCTTGCCGGTAAGTGCATGTGTGTGACATTAAGCATCACACACATACTGGAAATGAGATCATCACGGAGAGAGAAGACTGGGTGGGGGGAGTACAGGAGGAAGAGGAGGAGAATGGAGGAGGTGGAAGAAAAAAAAAGATCAAACAGATTATTTTAGTGAGGAACAAAGATAAGAGGGAGGACCGCAGCAGAAGGGAAAAAAAAAAAAAGATGGATAGGGAGTGAGGGAAGACCAAGTGAGGGATGGCAGCGGAGTGGAAACACCCCATGGGAGTTAGTGAAAAGGCTGGTGAGGAGCTGTGTGGAGGATTGCAGGTTTTAGAGAACATGAGAGTAGCTGGAAACCAGGATGAGGAGAAAGAGTGTGCAAACGAAAGTGGGAAGATCTCCGCAGGCCAACACATGAAAAACAAGAAATGCAGATGCAGCTCAGCAGATGTTCAGTTGAAGTGTTTATCGCAGGTATTTTTGAGGGGTTTCTCAAACCCTTCACCTGAGATACGTCTTAAACAAAAGCCCCCACGGCCCAGCTGGTCTGTAAACACATAAACACAGAGCCCTGATCTAAAATCTGACATCATCCTCTCAACGTCTCCCGATGAAATCATCCCTCCTAACTACTGCTTCTCCTCCCTCAGATCAGTGTGTGTGTGTGTGTGTGTGTGTGTGTGTGTGTGTGTGTGTGTGTGTGTGTGTGTGTGTGTGTGTGTGTGTGTGTGTGTGTGTGTGTGTGTGCGCGTGTGTGTGTGCAACCTGGAAGTCAAAATGAAATGCAAATCTATTTTGCAATGGAAGACATGAAGATAGTTGTTTTTTTTTATTCATTTTGTTTAATCTAATTTTAATTTAAAATTCTGCTGTGTTGCTTTATTAGGAAACAGATTAGCTTAGGTATTTCACTGGTACTGGTGTAACATTACTATGGTAGCAGATTGCACGTACTCATATTATCCAGTGAATATGGTGGCATAACTTTAACTTCAGCTCTGGGGTTCATGTCTGAATTTATAGCATTGACGGGATTTAAATTGCTTTGGTGATTTATTTTATTGGGGATTCCACTTTATTAAAGGAGATAGCTGCGGATCGTAGTGGCCACACTGGACCAAAACAACAAGTCTACTGAACGACTCCTTCTCCAGCTCTGCTCTCACTCCACTCAGCTCGCACACCACTTCCTCCCAGCACTGTTCGAAACCACTACGTTTTCATTGTTTTCTCTGATATGTGTGAATGTCATTTTGACCGACCTCAAAGTAGTCCCAGGCCTTATCTTGATCTCTATAGGGTCTATGTAATGAGGTCTCACACTCCAGGTTGAGAACTCCTACACTCCATCGAACGGAATCCATTGATGAGGCTTTGTAATTTGTATCAATGCTGTAGAGGAAGCTGTATGAATATATTGTCACCCGTCACCATAATTAATATTAGTAGACTGAACCGGACGTGTGCACGTCCGTGCCTGTGCAGGTGTCCATAGAAGGACGATTAGATTAATGTAGAAGCACTCTGCAGTGATGTGATTGAAGCTGAAGGGCTTTTACAAGCATCGATTTTGACAGGCAGGGTCTGATATCAAGGGGAAACAAAGCCGCTGCAAAATGAGAAGTCATCCGTTTCCCCCTGAACTATGGAAGACTTTCACAGAGTTCAGCTCAGCAGAGAGGTGGAATAAATTCAGCCAGCATCGACAGAAGTTTAATAATCTGCTTTAACTACGAGCGAGGGGACAATTTGACACAATACGTCGACATTCCTGGTGACGGAGGCGGCTGTGCCCCGCAGAGCCGTCGTGACCTGGTTCACCGTATACGGACTTTGTGGCTCTGCATGTCGCACTTGTCAAGAAGAGACAGTCTGTCTGGAGCTGTCTGTTACCATGGGAACCAGCAGCCGAGAAATACAGTGAGAAACAAGCGAACGACTGTGAGAAAAAGGGAACGCATGTGGATATTGTGGACTCTCTGTGCTTGTGGAAGTTGCGAGAGAAAGAAGTGAGCGTCTGCACAGGTTGCAGACGTTAGGTGCTTATATTTGTCAATATGTACATTTCTTCTGGTCACAATAATCAATCAATTCATTGGTGTTACAGTTCATGTATTCCTCTGTGGCAAACGTTTGGTCAGAGATTTGTGAACACGCTAATGACTGCTAAAATATCGCAGGGCCACTCTTCTGTAACTTCCCTACACAAAAATATAATAGGATTCTTTTCAAGAGATTGGAAAAGATTTTGTGGATTTTTGTCCAGCAGCCGAAAAAAAAAGTATTTTTACAGTCTAAAGAGTCTATTTTTCCAAATCATCAAATATTGATATCTAGCATGAACCCAGTTTGCTATAGTGCGTGTCATAGATGTCAAACACCACATGGCTCAATCTAGTCCCATTGCAGTATCGTGTAATTAAGGTCATTATGCCTTTAGTTTGTTTATGAGCATTTTCTCTGTCTTCTCTTCAGGCAAGTGCATTTTTGCAACATACCTTTGACATGTTTCAACTGGATTCTTCCATCTTCATCAGAAACGTCTCCTTGTGGTGGATGACTCCTTTCATCACCTGGTGTTACCGAGGCGGGACCGACCTGCCAGTTTTGACAAATTGAGATCTCATACTTCTTTTCACCAAAACAAGGGTGAAAATAAGGAGTCATTGGTATTTTTAGTCTGTTATCTCTTTTCTAGTCACAAATAAGAGCAAACAAACAGGACCTGTATGTGAACACTGCAAAATGTATGGATTTCTGTTCAACATATTTAGACTTTTTTTTGCATTTATAAATTCTGAAATACTTTGACAGCAACGAATTCGGGTCAAATGTGTCACAAAAACCCCAGAAAGGACTTTTAATGCACCGAACACCTGGTTGATGTAAATTACTGCAAAGAAATAACTGAACGTTATTTGAAACCTTAATTTTTGATACTTGCACATGCATACATACATACATACATACATACATACATTACAAGTCCAAGACTGATGCAAATTAAGGTGTTGGATGCTCAAGGGGAAATTGTGTGTGTTCATTTACATCTGTAAAAACCAAGATTGCAAACATTCACTGAACAAATGCAGACACATACAACAAATCGTAATTTTTCACATGAGCATCACTAAAAGAGGGCACATTGTGTTGTTTTTGGACTCACTAAAAAATATGCAGAAATGTGGGAAAATGTCCTACGAACTACATCAGATGTAGTTTCAGCCCTCAGGTGTTCATTCCTGGACTTTCTCCACCCGGGTTAAGAATCCCAGCTGCCAATATAAAGATAAGGATCTCATGATCATTTCACTGGAATGTTGGTGTTTTGGAACAAAGTCATTTATGCTTTCAAGAGAAAAATGGTTTGGCTTTATGATATTGAAAAAACAGATTGGGAATCACTTAAAAAAATCTATCAAGGAGAATAAAAATATTAAATTAGATTGGAGGGATGTGAGCTGGAGTTAATGGGAGGAAGATGCTGTTCAATCTGGGTGTTAGCTGAAGTTCCATACAGACATTTCAAGTGTGTTCCTGCAGGAAACCATCTTTCAGTGGGGAGAGGTCATTAGCTTCCTGTGTATTTTCCCCATTCCTGCATTTTCACAGACCTCAGCAGGACCAGCTGATCACTGAAAAAAAAAACAACTTTTGTAAGTTGTAGTTACAACTAACATTTTTTTTTTTTAATGGTGTGAAGAGTGTGAATGGTGAAATATGCAAAAAATGTCATACGTTCGTTTCAAATTGATTATATTCGGATTCAATTTTTGCTCCTGTTTGTTTTCCTCTACGTTTGAGAATTTAATTGCTCATATATACATATATATTATACCTCTGTCTGTTTTTCACTGACGACAGAAACAAAATGTGACTAAAAATAAAAATGTGCACAAGGTGAGAATGATAATCAGGCTATGTATGTGCATGGAAAATAAATGTGTTTATACATCTGGTTTGTCCTTTTTTTTTCCTTTCTTTTTTTCTTTCATGAATTCAATAGTGTTGAATTTTACCAGGATGATGACCTTTAGGGGTTTTAGTATGATGAATAGTGGAATCGTTGGATTTGGGGTTTAAGTTATTTCATTTTGACTTTTTAAGTGTTATCACCAGCAGCATAAATTTAACAAGAAAATAGTACTTATTTGTTTATTATTTACATCTTTCAATTGGGTATTCAACAATTAGGCTGAAGATCTGCACCTCCTAATTGGAATTTTAATATATTATACTTGAAATAATGTGTTATCACACACACAATGTTAAAAACATTGTGTTGCAGTCTTAACTGTATTGTGCCACCTTCTGGCCAATCACTGCCATTATTCATGTGCCTACGCACAGCCATAAAGTGATCTGGCCTGCTGCTTCACCCTGAACACTGCATCAGACATCGACATTTGTAGGGATTCCTTTGTGCTTTCAGCCTCAGAATCCTCCCTGTGTGTGGAGGATAAAAGTGAGGAGCACCTTTTCTAATATGTGTGTGTTCTCTGATGGCTTTATTGGACGGTTTCGGTTGTTTATGTGGTGCAGATGCTCAACGCTGGGCGGATGTGTGCACAAAGGTCAGAGTGGAAAACGAGAGCTCTGCTGTGACGGGGAGGGACAAGTTACGACGGGTCAGCGGGGACGACAATGTGGATTTAGTGCTTTCCTCTGAGCATGGCTTCCTTTGTTTCTGAACGTGAGAGACTGAGATTTACTGCATTCACAGATCGGGTCTCTTAAGGAGGCACCGACTGATGCTACTTTCATGTGGACTGCGCAGCAGCGAGGCTGCAGAATGAGCATCAGACCAGAGGAAGCACCAGAAGAGGAATGGTTCTGAACAATGAAACTGAATGAGCCTCCATTGGTGTGTGAATGGGTGAATGTGACGAACGATGTAAAGTACTTTGGGGCTGCTCACACAGTCGTGACGCGCTATATAAGTGAAGTCAATTTCCCATTTCAAGAATATATTAAAGTGAATAATCTTCTTCAACAAATGGCATTTTACAATTTAATAAGTAAACAATATGAAATACCATGCATATATGATCAATTCAATGTTTTGGAAAGTGCAAAATAAACCAAACTGACATGATATTTCCCAATTTATATACATATAGTCCGTGGGCTAAATCTGGCCTTCTGGGGCTCTAATGTAAAAAATTACAAAAACACTAACTATAGTTTTTCAGTATCATCAACTGTTACCCAGTGAAAGCATTTTGTGTTGTTATAGAATTACTTGAAAAGTGGCATAAAACTGACTAAAATCTGTCATATTTGACCATCTCTCATTAAAAAATGGCCTTTAGGGAGCTTTAAATATACTGCATATAGAGCACTCATCGAAAAGCCAGGAATCAAAGCAATGAGATGACCGCTGCATCACTTTATACCCTATTATTTCATTTTTATTTAATTTGATTTTGCTATTAAAGTGAATTGTTTGTTTCGGATAATTATTCATAAAAGGATTTTCTAAATATTTAATATAAAGTGAAAAGATGTCGACATTCCAACACATTGTTCATACATTTAAATAATGAAAATCTTTAAAGGTACAATATGTATCTAATTTTTGTTCTCAGAATTCCAAAATGAAATGAAGAAATTCCAAAGAAGAATATTAGAGAACAATAGTGAAGATAAAATTGAGCTTCAGTGAAAGCAGTTAACTCCGGTGTGTTTCCGACTTGCATTTCCACTATGCACCTCTAGATGGTGTGATGAGTCACTGGTGTCCAATAAATTTAATCTTGTAACTACGTCAAACATTAGCAATATGTCCCTTTTAAATGTCTTTCCTGGGTCTACTGAAAGAGTATCTCACTGTGAAATCAGTGATGCAATTCTAAAAGGTGAGACGTGTGTAGACTTCACTGTACCTTTAACCAGCTTAGACACTTTTAAAACAAATAGATCAGAGCTGTAGTAACATGTAGAGGGGGGGGGGGGGGGGGGTCTCATGGCAAAGAGGTGGGCCTGTGACTTGAGGTTTGTTTGTCTCTCATGTCTGACATGTAACCACTCTGGTTTTCGAAACCTTTAAATGCCCCCCTGCTCCTCTGACGTGGTTTATAGCAGAGACAACAGTGTGTTTGACAAACGATTCTTAGAGTTCTTCCTCTTGCTGCTCATTGGCATTATTTAAGCCAGTTGTCGGTGTGGCAGTGTAAAGGTAAACAAAAACACTTCCAGGTCAACAGGTCTGTTTGGAAGAAACATCTCCAGACGTTTGTTCTGTCTCACGTGAGACGTCTGACTCAGATCGTCAGTGGAAACGCAAGGCTCTAAACTTCTGACCTGCGGCGATCCACGAGAACACGCCGCGTGCAGCAGTCTGCCTTTTGTCTCATTAAAAATAAATCAGCCTCAAGAAAAAAACTTGGATCCACAGGAGAAACCCAAGAACCAAATGAGTGCATTAAATGCAATTATAAGAGGTTACTTCATCCAGGATCTCAACTGTGGACTGAGTTTGAACTTCCTGTCCTCAAGACTATTGGGACGGACTATTTTCTGAAAGAAAATCTTTCTGTTTTCAATTCAAACACATTTTTTCTGTGTGCTGGCACGACTCACGTCTCCACGAGGCCATAGCAGGTGACGTAGAACATAAAGCAGCAGCGAGAAGAGTCGTCTCATCAGTGTTCAAGGAGAGTAAAAACTGCACAATTAACTCACAGATTGTGCTGTTTGATTCCAATTATTGATATTACAAAGCCGCAAACAGTGGGTGCAGATCTTGTTCATTTTAAATACTTTGGGTACTTTGTACTCTTTAATGGCCAGATACACGCAAGAGAGGTTTTCTCAAAGGGTGAAGTTCATAGTAGTATTTTTAGAAAAGATGAAACCTTGAGAACATGTGAAATAAACAGAAGACACTTTCTAGAGAGAAGCACTTTGATTCAAGATCAAGTCCTCTTCCTTTTGCATCTTATTTTTAGATTCATGAGTAATGATGAAGAGGGAGTGTTCCAGCTTCTCAGTTGGGACACGGGGTTTCCCACAGAGAATATTAGAAGATCCGGAGAGCGCCGAGCAACTCAACAAGCCAAGTTAAATGAGAAACACTGTCTCTTCATGATGCTTTCGATTATGAACAAAATCTAATTGTGATTTTCCTAAATATAACCAGACCTAAACGGCCTCTACAATCTTATAAAAATAAAAGCAGCATATTGAATACAAGCATGTGGAAGTGAAGTGCATGAATGATCTTGAGTGTACAAGCTTAATTTAATGTATGTGTTGTTATATATGGAAAATTATGTGTAATTTTTCTGCCTAATCATACCCGTTTGCTTCTTATTATGTAAACATTCCTAAATTGTAGTGTCCGGGTGCATCAATGCATCATTATTTTCTCAACACCTGCTTATTCCTGAAAAAAAAATTATAGAAACCCCCCCCCCCCCCCCAACAACTCTCAGCTGTGGATAAATGATGACATTGACTATAATTCATTCATAAAACTGGTTTTGTCCTTCAGTTGAAGTCCCATTACCACACGAGCTGATTCTATCTGTGCTCTATCACCCTCTGCTGCCTGGAAAACGGATGAGTCTATTTTCCACCGCCTGCAGCTCACTTCATTATAGATTCAATGACGTGAACTTAATACTTGAACAACATCCGCTGCAGGAAGAAAAAAGTCCTGACCTCACAGCGATTACCCACAATTATGGATTCATTAGAGAAACGCCGGTCGTTTTAAAGTTGCGAATGATTCAGTCTGAATGACTGAAAGTTCGTAGTCATCGGTTTACAGTAAACTTCCTTCACTGGTAAGTGCATGACGGCTATTTTCCACCAATATGTTGCAATCCACCACAGGCCAATTCACTTTCAAATGAAATAGGTACCAGAAGATTAATCCCACAGGAGCAAGTGTTGCTCACAGTGGGAATAAATCTATATTTTACCAGGAATAAGCCTCTGTGGATCCCGGTGGAGGCTTAATTCTGCACAGCAGGGAATGACATCTCACTGGAGAGCCACTTTAGTGTTCAAATCGTCATGATACACATTTCCTTTAATGTGTTATTTTGAAATTCTGACACTGTTTGTCTCGTTTCAGGCTCCTCCCTGTGTCTGATTGCTGCTCCCTGTCCTGATGGGTTTCATCTGTGCCCGATTGTGTGATTGTCTTCACCTGTTGGCTGGGTTATATGTTGGGCATCTTCTGTGCATTCTGATTGTTTGTTCGTCCTGTGTGACTGTGGGTTGTTTTTCTTTTTAGTGTCTCAGTGTTAGTTTTTGTGATCTCCACTCTTCTGGAATTTTTAGGATCTTGTGGGGGGTTTTTTTCCTCCCAGATTTAGTTCTGGTTTGGATATTTGTTTTGGGTTTTATGTGCTCCAATGAAAGGAGCACTTGTTTCACCACTGACGATATCTAGCATCCCGAGACCTCCTCTGACCAGACGAAAACACAAATAGTAGAAAAATGCACATTTTATATCTTAAAATGTGTTCTTTGTATTGCAACTATTGGCATTATTTTGAAAACTTGAAGAATGAAAAATCACGACATCATTTTTAATCAGTACCCATAAAAATGGATATATTGGGAACAACAACACTTTTTGTTGCCCACATTACATTGGAAATCGGTCATTCTGAATGAGTGCAGTGAGTAACATACCCGATTTAGGTTCTCTGTAAAACAATACATCATGAAATATAAGCAATTTGTCTGTCATTGTTTTTATAAACAATAAATACCACGTAATGGTTTTTATGTTATATTTGCAACATTAAAAAGCTTCAGCAGTCTAAACCTATGGCAGCTTAAGTAGAAAATGGTCTGGTTTTATAATATAAACACACACACATTCTCAAAGTTTGGGTAGAAAAGTCACAAAAAAATGAAATGCTGAAGGGCATGTTAAACATATTACAAAAGATGTAAACAAGATCAAATATTAAAACAGTTGTCTTCTAAAAAACATGAAAGTGAAATTGAAACACATCAAACACTAAGATAAAACGTTAACATAGCAAAGACAAGTCTAGAAGAACTGGGATCGTGTAACAGTTAAATAGATGCAGCAAATATTGTAAATTGCCACATTTTCAGAGGAAAAACTAGAGTGTAATTATGATGTCAGTGTATCGTTCGAAAATGCAGCACTTGTGCTTTTCATTTCGAGAGCAACGGACGTTTCATCACTTGTCCCAGAGCACGCGATTTATCTGAAGAGAAAGCATGAAACTCTTCAAATGCAAACATGGTTAAAACTGAATCAAAGCAGGTCTCTGGGCCTGAAGCTGAATCCACATGAAAAGGACCTGCTGGAGCGAGCTGCTTCTAATTTGAATCCGTCCTGGATGTTATTGTAGATGGAGAGAGAAACTGACCCACTTACCCATCAACTGCAGCATCAGGTACCCATCACAGCCATATGGAGACCATACGAATCGGAATTTTCTAAGAAGCCACAAATAAATCAACTATAATGTTCTTTATTGGGCCAAAGAAGCAGAGAAGTGTGAATCCAATAGAAGATGTAGATTCTCTGTAGTTTATGGAAGTAAAATATGTTTGAAGTTCAGAAAGTTTCATCTGCAAAGTATGATCTGCAGGTGAAAAGACTCACCGGCTCCAAACATTATGCTGGTGTATGAAAGCAGAGAAACCTCAGCTGGAAATCACACACAGCTGGTGACTGGTTGTAATTTTCTGCCTCTGTACAGGCGGCAGCTGTAGTCATTATGAGCTCTGCTCGTCTGTCTCTTCATCTGCCTTTTTTTTTTATATTGGCACTCGATATCTCAGGAACAACATGAGATTTCTTCAGATTTGGCATAATTTAGCATAATCATCCACTCCAATTTAAGCCTTTTTGCAGGGCTATCATTACAAATACTTAGAAATTTGAAGTTTAAATCTTAAAGAGTGCAATTAAGGGATATTTCAGGAATTTAAATAAACATCCTTATGTGTTATCAATATATGTAAAAATCATGTTTAAAGCCTTAAATTGACCAAATCACCTATCATTTACCATTATAAACAGAGTATATTCTCCATATTGGAAAAATGTGTTATTGGAAGATTGGTTACATATTATTTAACGTATTATTTGCGTTTTTTTTTTTTTTTTTGCCATTGTCTTGCAAACCTTCAGAGTAACAAGGTCTTAGTGAGACCTTGAATTAGTTATAAACAGTTTACCATTAATGATGTACCCCTAATGGGGATCCTGACACCATAATCAATAAACAACAGTACAAACAAGCTTTTACAACTTCAAAACAACATATACAACTTTATGACCTGTTTTATTTTCATTTCAATGGTTAAACATGTTTTTGTGGATCAATATGAATTTGGTTTTGTATAAAATGTAAAAAAAAAAGTCTCTTTCGATCATAAAAATGGCAGACATTTACTTTATTTGAAAAGAAACGGGATAACTGAAAATGTATTCAGATTTTGATAAGGTGCATTAAGATCAGCCTTGAACATTGAAGTCTACACATTAGAACCCCATTTTTAGTGGGTCCTGTGTAAATGTGGCCGTCAAATAAAAAGGCTTTTAAAGGCTTTGTGTTTGGAGGTGTATCCTCCTGCTTTTTGTTTCACCAGTGGCCTCGCTACTACTTTAAATGTCAAGCCTGTTTATTTGATGAAAGCACTCTGGAGGTGAGCCATAATTCAGTGGGAGAAGTCAGAAACTGGACGGGACCTCCTGCAGCGACACAAAGACGTGTCGGGGTCTCCAGCTTTAACCGTCTGTGGGCTGTTCATTGGTGGCGAGCGCACAGCGGGGTTATCACACAGGACTTAAACGACAACTTTAGACCGGAAACCTGAACAGTAAAGCTGTGACCATAAAGCAGAAGCACCTCAAAGAGGAAACTCTGGTCCGTGAACACAGATTAATGTGAGTTCAGTGGACTACAGGGAGAACCAGCTATGGGATCGAGCTAGAGTTACCCAGAGCAAATATTAAAAATATTTAAAAAAGAATAGTTCCTTTAAAAAAACAAAAAACAAAACAATTATTATACTGTAGCTATGCATGTTAAGGCAATCAATTTTAAGTGTTGCCTATAAGGTTATCAATAAAACAGCTTTTGAACTAAATAAACACAAAAAGTCATCAATATTTGATATAATTGAGTACAGAGTAGTATTAATGTATTCAGTTGAAACTCAATACTATCTGAATATAAAAAATTTTAATTTCAAAGAATTTTTATTTCATAAACTTTTTCGGTCAATTTTTAAATTTAAACAACTTTTGGAAAAAGTTATCATATGATGGTGTTTTTTTTAATTAAAATATTTTAAAATCAAGTATCCCAAATACCTCCAGATGTGCTTTACCTGGAGGTACTAAATGAACCATTTTTTTTTTTCTCAAACATGCAGTAATCTTATATCAAACATGCATAAGAGCAAATTGATGTGCTCCTTATGTTCTCTCTAATAGGAAAATAAACTGGATCGCACCATCTCCTCTGGTCTGTTCATAGTTTTATAGTCATAGTTTTGTCGGGTCAAACTAATAATATATCACTTATCTCTTTACTTATAGTCTTTGTAACTCCAGCTGCTGTCTTGCGGTTGGAGGGATAATGTAAAAGCTAGAGTAATGAATGTAAAGTGAACCTAAGTGAGAGGCCATACTGCCCCATTAGAACAGACATGAGCAACTGGAGGAAAAGGAGCAAATGGATAACTTTATCATTTGGTGTGAGCAGAACAATCTGACCAAGGAGCTGGTGGTGAACCTGAGGAGGAACCGAGTGTGTGTGTCCCCCATCATGCACGGTGTGGATGCTGTATAAATACCTGGGGTACATATTTACACTAAACTGTACTGGGTTCAGAGCACTGATGCCCTTTATGCTGTCATTTGCACCATGAATCTTATTCAAACAGAACTCTCCTCAAGCCTTCTGTGATTGCCATTAACTCGTCATCGTTATTTTGTAAGAAACCTGAAGAAATAAGGAAGTGACCAATTATGTTCACTTGCCCTGTTCACACTTTAAACAAACATCATTTCTTACATCTATTCGTGTTAACTGACCTGTTGTATTGAGGTCATGTAAGGCTGTTAGTGTTTGTATCCCTGTGTATTGCAAGATGCTTAATGAGGCTGATCAGTTCAGAACCGAACGGAGTTAAAACTTCCCACAGAGACAGAAACACTTCGCCTTTGTTCTCTGCTTTGCTACCGAGAGACAAACAAGCTGTCCTTAAACAGCAGGGGGTGAGAGAGGGGAGGGACAGGGGGACAAAGGGTCAGACTCTGTAAAAGACTTACAGAACGAGCCAGAAAACACACACACTCACTCATCCTGCACACACACACACGCACGCCAAACTGACCGGTCACCTGTTTAACAAATGACTGCACCCTCCCTTCACTGTAACAAAGAAGTATTTTAAGCACGCAGCCTCGATTGGAAACAGATCCAGGTGCTGACTTGCTGAACTAATAATGACCTTTGACCCTGTTTAACGTCCTCGACGGGACACTCCAGATCTTCGCTTCTTGAGATTGAACATGTGCTTGGAGGCGACTGTCAAGGCCCATTTAGGAGCGTCGGACCTGAGATCCTGACGGCAGTGAGCGAGCGGTGGAAAGTCTTCTGACTCGTTACACCAACAACAAGCAGGAATACAAATTGTGTGTGTGTGTGTGTGTGTGTGTGTGTGTGTGTGTGTGTGTGTGTGTGTGTGTGTGTGTGTGTGTGTGTGTGTGTGTGTGTGTGTGTGTGTGTGTGTGTGTGTGTGTGTGTCGACTCCAGCGGTGTCAAACATAAGGCCCATGGGCCAAAATGGGACCGCAAGAAACTCCGATCCGGTTCACCCAAAAATCACCCAACAAATTTGAAAGAAATCGATAATTTTTCAAACAAATTCCTTAAGAAACACTTGATTTTTTTTCATAATAATACATTTTCATCAAGTATATTCTGCACCTCAACAACATCAACAAAAAACGGGAAATTTTAAATCTTAAAGTTATTAAGGTACTATTTTACCTGTCCGGCCCACTCAAGATGAAATTGGGCTGTATGTGGCAAGCAAGTAATGTCGGAAAAAATATTGTGAAAACACCCCAAATTATTTCAAAGAAACCAGACAATGCCCTCTGTGTCTGTCTTCTTTCATGATTCTTCACTTCGGGCTGAAAATGATGAAGGAATGCAGGAAATGAGGATCTGAGCATCCCTTTGTGTTTTCTGCTCCGGGCTGAGACACCGCTCCATTTTTAGACGTAATCATATTTCCATCAATTAAACAATTGTGTCAGAATCTGCAAGGCCAAAAGCTGTTTCACTTCTCTTTAGCCATGTGGTTTGGATCTATCATGTTGCTACAGCTCCCAGACACACGGCGCACGTCAGCGTACAAAAACTGATCTGATGCCAGTCTGCAGGAGTAGAAGAGGGGAAAGTTTACAAATGAGCTATGGTAAAAACGTAAATGTCTGTCATCCTCCGAGCAGATGGCTTCCTCTGGGACAGTAATGATATTATAGGTGGACAGGAAGAGCAGTTAAAGGTGTCAGAAGCTTTCTGGGGTTCTGTGAGATTCAAAGGAGTGAGGTGAAGGGGTCTGAACGGGCCATTTTACATTAGTTCAGCCTGATCATGGGGGGAGCAAACCCAGATGTACGGCTCTGGAAAAGTGAATCCTGTGATCCGGGGACCCGTCGGCTCACCGCCCCACTCTCGTAAAGCGGGCCCAGACCTCTGCCACGCCTTTGATCGCATCACACCTCCAATAAGTGCCTCCCATCCATCATGGCTTTAAAAGGGCCGCTCGGAGATCTGATGATCCGCCGCGTTCCTGCTGGATTTCATCACGGTTCCTTAATAACAGCCTTCTCAGAATTTGCTCAAGCGCAACAACACTGGATTACTAAGGGCAATAAATCTCAGACACTCAAAACACCCTAAAACTTTACTGACTGATAGAACGACGAAGAGCAACAACAAATAAAAGAGGTCGATCGCAGAGAACTCTCACACAACTTTTAAGAACACGGCGCCTCTTCGGAAGCTAAGCCCGGAGGAGGAGACCAAAGCAGAGCGAATATGAGTGTGGGTGTTGGACTTGAGTGTATCACTTCGGATACTTTCACACTGCGGGGATAATGTAACCCAAATCTGATTTTTGGCTCATAAGTGACCATATCCGATCTGTTTTGTGACGTTCCAATCCAGATTTCTGCACAGCAGACCCAGGCCTCGATCATATGTGTTCCTAAATCGGATGTATACTGTATATCTAATGTCCTTCAATGTGGCCGCTGTCTCAACTGTCAAGTTGCATGTATGTGACATCCACGTCATTGACACGAGCCAGAGATTAGTATCTTGTCTTGATGTATTCAACCGTCTTCCTCGACATCCTGAAGTTGTGGATGAACTGTCAGTGAATCTCCTCGCGTCACAATCCCACGATTCCTGGTCCGACCGTGCATCCACTCATCGCTCTGTGTACGTGTGTACGTAGCTAGCCACAACAATGTGGCTTAATTTTATTTCATTTAAAAATGAAATAAAAACATGTTTTTACTGCTTTCACTTAACTCTGTCAGCTTTTGCCGTTTTCTATAAAATTGCTATAAGTTAATAAGAGTTACAGTGAATATTTGCTTTACTGAGAGAAACACATTTTCTGTAGGACACTAGCATTGTACAGTGATCAGGATGAGACAAGTTTGAAACAAGGTTTTGAAATATTCTGTGAGCATTTTAACTTATTTAGAGACTTTTTTAACTGTAACTTGTGAAATATTATGTCATTTTATCAAATTTTACACTTTCCAAGAGATTTGTATTACATAATTGTGGTAAAGGAAAAATGTCCACATTTGAATATCATTAACAAAACCGAACAGTTGAAATTCTTCAATTCAAAATACCCTATGTAGTTTTCAAACAGCTTTCAGTGACATGAATCGATTGATCGATGGGGTGTCTTGCTCCCAAGTGGTCTTTTAACATAATTCCTCTTTTTTACCGGCTGAGCTCAACTGAATGAAGTTAAGGTGAAGACAAACGTCGATGCACCATCAGTGTGGGCTTCTTATGTATAATTGGTCTGGTCAAATCGACCATCATCCTTTTATTTCCTCTTAAACTAATAATGTGCGGATATATGGAAAAGGTTCTGCTTCTTTCCTGTTTGTAAGTGTAGTGATATCAATAAATGTGTAAACTGCTATGAAGGTTAATTTAGAAATGAGTCCTGACCCCGTCACCTTGTACCTGCCGAGGTCAAAGCTGCCGTTTCCCCAGCGGTCCGGTTCGCAAGCAGGAAGGATGGAGGCGTTCCCCCGGCCGCGGGGCCTCCAGCTTTCTGCCTCTCCCTCCCTCCTCTTGCTTTAAATCACGGCGGCGGGGTCTGCAGGGGGCAGAGGGGAACATAAAACACAGCGCTCTGACATGCATGAAAGCGTGTGACAGCGCTGCTCAGTGCAGGAGGGCCCGGGTAGGACACGTTCACATGAATAAATGGATGAGGGACGGATGGATGGACACCCTGAACTGAAGCTCACCCCCCTCTGACCCGGACACGTTTTTCTGGAAAAGAAGAAACGTGAGGAGGCCTGTCAGTCCTGCTTTCTCATGCGTCTCGATACAGCTGTACGGCAGCGAAGGCCCCAGTGTAGATATTATTTCCAGCGCGATTACAAACCTCTATAATGGTGTTTGGCTGTGGTTCCAGAAAGCAGTTAGAAATAATGCGATTGATTATTTCCCCTGATATGATGTCAAATACTGGGATAAACCTTTCCATCTGGGACTCTGTGAAAAAAACAACAACACACACACACACACACGCACACACATAGTAATGGGAGCGATCTGGTTTGAATCACTTTCAAATGCACCAGGAGCTCCTTCCTGAACTATCCTGAACCCAAGCTCATCATGTTGGCCTCCAAGCTGCTGGTTTTTAAAGCTGGTGATTAGATTTTCACCTGCAGCCGCCTTTCAGCAGGTAGTTAAAGACATATAGGGCAGTAAATTAGACCAGGGTAGCGTCTGTATGAGTGTGCAAGTATAATGCCAGAGTCAGTTAAGTGTCGCACAGCACCAACAAACTCACAGGATGCAGACGAGAAAACAAAGTAACCACAGACACAAGATTAAAAAAAGAAAAAAAAAAAGATTTTTACTGCATTTGTGATTCACTGCAGCACTTCTGAAACATCTCTGCAACTGTTTAATGGATTGTCTGTGCGATCCCGGATGAATGAATCCCCAAAGATGTCACAAATCTGCTTTCATCTCCGTTTGCATCTCATGCTTCTGTTTTGAGTTTGTGTAAAATATCTCAACAGAGACTGAGCGGATCACCATTAAATGTGGTAAAGCTTTTAAAGGCAGTGATGTGCCACATACAATTGTTTTTTTCTCTCCATCAAACTTATTACATCCTATTTCCTGTTCGATGGATTCTAATGGCTGTATAACTGAGATGTGCTCAGATGTGCTCAGATGACGTTTGACTGCAGACCACGTTTGGAGCAATACAACAATACTGTTTGACATTTTGTGTGTTTGGTAGCTATTATTTTAAAGAAAATATATTTCACTGATTTCTCTTCATACATGAGCTCAGAGTTACCTTCACACATTGAGCTTTTATAGTGACATTGAGCTTTTATAGTGACAGTATCAATGATAACAGCTTTGGTTTTACATATTTTGGAAAGGCGATTAGTGGTAACCGTTTCTAAATGTGACGTATTCTATTGTCACAGAAGCTCGCTGAATTTACTTTACAGAATTACGTTGAGTAAAGTCCCAAAAATGGACCACACCAAAAAACATTGACCTCGGTCAAGGGGTGATCAGGAAAGGATGGATGGATGGATGGATGGATGGATGGATGGATGGATGGATGGATGGATGGATGGATGGATGGACTGAAAATAGAATCAAAATCCCAGCCAGCCAATGTAACCTAAAAGTGCACAAAGCTCCAACAACCGTAGACAATTGTGCCGTTTACATAGAGTCTGATAAAACCATGGTTTCGCCACCTCCTCTGAAATGATTGTATTTATTAATCAGACAAGGCTAATCCAATTAGATTAAATGTTTACATGAGGCAATTAATCAGATTAACAGGGTCCACGCAGCTAATGAAGCCTTTTAGTAGAATGTGTCCGTTTTTACTTGTATGGCATTTAATGACAACAATTTTTTTCATGTTTTCTCTGGAATGTTTTCTCAAATCCGCCCAATGTTGTTAAAAGCAGTCCATATTTTTTTTTTTTTTTTTTATCAACCTGCCCAGTGCTTTTGTTTCCAGTCCAATGTGTTCAAAACAAGATGAACTGAAGGGAAAGCTACCCAATCTGAGAACACTGAGCGGCTGCTGTGGCTGAAGAGCTGCTTATACAGTGACTTCCTCAGTTATATTCCATGAAAACATAAAGTATGAATCAGGGGCAGTTTAAAATGAGTTTATAAATGGAGTTTTGAGTCAAACCTTTAACCCAGACTTCAGACACAATGTCACATCACAACAATAAGTATTTCCTTAATATTTTGTGTCATAAATAAAATGAGCTCTCGAGGTTTCTGACTTGAAATTTAAAGAAATAAAAAGGCCAATGATCTTTCACATTTCTCATTGTTTCACCTTTTCTCATTTCCCAAGAGAAGTCTACCACACTGTATGCTTTGTATTAATCTCCTGCACATTTCCACATCGATGATCGCTGTTAGCGAAAGCAAAACAACACTTGTGTTCCTAAACTATTTTAGGTTTTTTTACCGGAGAGTGGTCGTAACTACCGAGTGATCCCCCCCGGCACAGGAATATGGCTGTTTGTCAAGCTGCCACCGGGGTTAGCTCAGAGGAAGTGTGGAGTGATTAAACAGCACCTTAGAGGGCACGTCACAAAGTGGGGGTTTGCTGGGCGAAAGCCAGGGTGTGTGTGTGTGTGTGTGTGTGTGTGTGTGTGTGTGTGTGTGTGTGTGTGTGTGTGTGTGTGTGTGTGTGTGTGTGTGTGTGTGTGTGTGTGTGTGTGTGTGTGTGTGTGTGTGTGTGTGTGTGTGTGTGTGTGTGTGTGTGTGTATGTTAGTGGTAAATTAAGTCCTGTCTCCTTGCATTGGGCCTCGGGGCTAAACCTCACAATGTTGCTGCTGACCTCCACGGCTTCGCCCGCTCTGCAGCAGGACTCAGTATCAAACAGTGAAGCAACATTTTAAAAGCCTCAGTGGATCTGGAGCCTAAAAACTTTCCACTCTTCTTTCACTTCATGGCGTTAGTGACTTTCATTGGCATTGCGCTATCAACGACGTGGTTGTCCTCTTGGAGTCCTCTGTCGTGGCTCCCTGAATCTTTTGCAAAATTGTGTCCTAATAAACACATTTATTTTATTTAAATTGTGTTGCAGACAGAGACTCAAGGTAAAGAAATGAAATGAGATCAGTGATTATCAAAGTGTGTGCCGAGCCCACTTTAAACTGTTATTCCCATCCTATTTACACAGACTTGCACAGCAATGGGGACAGCACCATTCATCCATTGGGAGCCAACAAATTTGATTTGGTGCGGTAAAAAACATCTCTTCTCGTCACGGAGGTTGCAGACCTCTGACTAACTGTGACAAGCAAACAATCCACCATACATGGATCTGACAGTGGTTCAATCCAACTACTTCAAATGGAGCTTCGACAGATAAGATGAAGTCAGACGTGTGATTGGAGGCGCTGCAGAAGAGTTAAATTGCCCACAGCTGTATCATCACAGAGTCTTCACACAGACGGGATGTAGACATAACACAGTGACCCACAAAGTAAAAGACAGCGTGAGATGCCCCAGGTGATGGCGGGGTTGCTGCGGCCGCCGGTGCAAATATGTGTGCTCAGATCACATGAAGGGATAGTTGGGATTGTTGGATGCTGAGGAGCTGCTCACCAGTATTAAGGCCAATCTGTCATAGATACTGAGGGAAATCTGGAGCAGGAAGCAAAGCCACTGGAACTGAATTAAAAGAGAACAAAGTACAACCAAATGTCTTTGCTCTGATCCACATTTATTTTATTTATTTCAAGGATTGTCCCTTGATGTGTAAAGTGAAAGGTGCCACACAGGAGAATTATAGACCATGGGTCAACTGTACCACCTGTAATTCACTCTTGTGTATGTAAATACCAAACTGCGGGACTTGTGGTAATTAAAAGAAAAGGGGGTGGTATAATAATGCAGGTCCAGAGATAAAGACACATTACATTTTGCTTTGTGTGTAGTTTAAATATGATGCAATAAAGGGCAGAAATCTTAAATCCTCGCCCCTCCTCTGCCTAACAATGGTTCAGTCAGTCCCTCAGAGACACTGACTGTCACTAACTTCAACAAACTGAATAGAACAGACAACAAATATACATCCACAGGACACCACAACAATAAAACCTTTAATAATAAAGCAGATTCTAGAAATGTAACTGGTATGTCATTTTCATAAGCCATAGACACTATTACATATTTAATTATGGAAGAGTGGTGCTCAGTTTAAGTTGGAGGCGGTTGCCATTGTTTTGTAACATTTTATAGTCTGGCCACGTAGAGTACATCTGATCTTCTCCAGATGTAAGATAGCCATGATGTCTGCAGCCCACCGAGCATGTGTGCGAGGGGTCTCCGCTTTCCACGTCATCGCCATCACATGTCTGAATATTAAAGATGAAAGAGGCTTCAGAATTTTTCGGTAAAGATGATTCTTCAGGTGCAGCTCCAAACACTGAGGAGCCACTGTATTCATGTGGATCCCTGAGCAAGACCCTTGACCCCCAGTTTTGGATCCATTTCAGATTGGTATTGCTTTGAGTTTACAGAAATAACTCTGTGGTTTTGCACATCACTACTTACGCAGGTTGTGATCTCATCTCCTATATATTCAGGGTTGGTGTGGTACTTGGAGAGCTTGTCATTATTTCAGGTGGTACACACTGTATACAATTTGAGAACCACTTTGCATTTTGACCAAATGGGAGGACTTCAGTCTCATTGCCTTATTTGGCCAAAACATGTCTGTAATTAATCAGATCACTTTGAAGTAATAAACAAAGTCCAATAGTGAAGTGGATATGGGTATGCCCAATTCTGCAAGTCATTAAAACATAGTCTAATGTGTTTAGAAATACTGGCAATCGAATCCCATGACTGCACGCAGTTGTTCGGTGATGTAATTCATTAGCACGAAGTAAAAGGTCAAAGGTTGACCATGAAAATGTTGCATCCTAATTAAGTTGGATTGAGCTGTTAGCCAAAGACAAAGTCATCTGATTTTTTTTCTTTTTTGTGTGCAATCATGGAGGACACTTAAGCTTCAGTGAGTTTAAAAGCAGCTCACTTCGACTGGAAGCTGGAAACTATAAACAGCAGCACTAAAGCTTTTAGGCGTAGAAACAACAGCCGTGGCAGAAGTTAATAACGCTCATGTGGGGGTTCAATTTCTCCGTAAACAGTCCCGCTGCAGTTCGTGACCAGTTAATAGAGGCCAAGGTCAAGCCAACAAGTTAACGCGCACACACACACACACACACACACACACACACACACACACACACACACACACACACACACACACACACACACACACACACACACACACACACACACACACACACACACACGCACACTGCAGTGTGCCATCATGTTTGCTGAACCGAGAGCTGGTTTTAGGGGGTCTTTGTTGCCATAAGCACATATTAAATTCTGGTTTCCCAGCTGTTTGTACACTAAGAGATAAACAGTAAAGCATCACATCTGCCACAGATGAAGCTTTTCACGCAACTCTGCTCTCGAAGATCCACTTGGGCCTTGGCAGCGGTCATCGACTGGCTCCTGTGAAAAGGATGATTCCCAAAGTGCATTGTGAAATTCAAAAATAGAAGAAAGAAGGTAGCGCCAAAGGAATGTCTCACCATAACAATAAGGCCAGTGGAAGGAGGTGCGGACCTCTTGTGTGTTTATTTCCCACAATCCACTGGAGCATAAACTTAATGGAAGTGCTTCTTGAAGACGGACAACTGAAGGCCAAGCTGGGGAACTGAATCTCAGACGCAGTGATGGACTGTCAGAGGAAAAATTTACGTTGTTTGGACTATTTTTAATCTTCCACTTGAATCTCCTCAGACGACTTTGTTTGAAATGTGTCCAGTTTGATGGTGATGTCATGAGAAGAGGCTCAAGCTGAACCTTTTCCTTCTGCCAGTTCTCACAGATAAAAGACATCTTGTGCACAGAGCAGTGATCCCTTCACACACATCTGGCACGGACAACAGCCAGCAACAGGTTCAAAGCAGGAGTTCGGTGCTTATTTCACAGGAAATTCAATCTTAAAATCATCAGAATAACTTTTAGAACTGCGCAATTCCCTGTACATTTACTTTTTGTTTCAAACATTGATTCGCAATTACCAATGGCACGCACACATTCATTTAAGGTATGATTTACACCCAGAATATCACAGTAGGACAAGAAAACAGAAACAAGTGGGATGAGGGTGTAGAGAGGGAGACATCCCCTTTGTTATAATTAAAACCAAAACAATTCACTTCTGTACGCACACCTATTAAATAGAATTATCTCTACTGAGATGTGGTTTTAAAATCCAGACTCTTCAGCTTTAACAGTGTCATCATTTCCACACACAAAGCAAACATTTGAGGTAAGAATAATGTCCTGTAATGTCCTCAGTATGCCGTGGTCAAATCCACCTCTCATATTCTGCATTATACATGGATCAATTATCATATGCAAACAAATGTATTTATTAAATGCAATAAATGCATTATTAGGCTGTAAAAGAGTTACACTGATTTTACTTCAACAAATTTTTGAGGATCTTTTATCATTATCATCATAGTTTATATCCTCATGGGAGGAAGCATGTTTCCTTTCACAGCTGATAGACAAACTTCCATGACCGTTTGATCAGATCGTTCATACTGGCGGTTGTTCAATGTCTCATCATTGAGGCTGAACACGACCCGTTTATAGAGGTGTGAGCACTGATATCTGTACTTTGGAAAGCACCACGCTGGAGGATTGATTCAGTTTATAAATCAGATTTCACGGACCAAAGAGCTCTGAAGAGACCAAACACAGACGTGACAGCTCAGGAACATCTTATTCTCACAGCTCTACGTCACTGATGTGTATCACAGACGAATTCCTGAAGCTGTTAGGAAGCCTTGCTGCTCTTTATGAGCTGTTGGTGAGTCATAAGCCGACAAAGTCCCGCCACAATAACCCAAAATGTAAATTGGCACACAACATTGTTGTGGAAGCTGAATACACGTCACAACAGCCGGCCAATATGAGCTTTCATTTCCATCTTGAGGTCCAAACCTAAAAATAGTGTAAAGCAGACTGAACAAGAGCGATAGCTGTTCTCTGTGTTTGCAAATTTCTAGTCAAGGGAACCACAGTATGAGTGTGTACATGGCCTTAAGAGGGGAATCAGGAGCAAGAAGACCTCTCATTTGAGGGAGAAGCACTCAGCCTGCTAATTAGGTCTTTGTTCATGCTTATCTTCTTTTAAGTCTGTGGTCAGGTAATGGACTTCAATTACAGGCCTGTCAGTGTTAATCTGAAAAGGTCTTTAAAGAGAGTTTCAAAGTGGACGATGAAGACATCACTGTGAGATTTTGGGCCTTTCCCAGACAAAGGAAGAGCATGATTGTGGCTTAAATCTGTGGTTTTACGTTATAGAGTGAAAGGGCTAGAAACCCTGAGGTCATCTTCTGAAGACTCGAGACTTTGATTTTAGCAGGAGTCACAGTTTTTTTTAGCTGCTGCAGTAAACTCTGGTATGACGGTGTCACTCTCCTCTGAATCAGAATTCATGACCACAACGACATACTGCAGTATGCAACAACAATGTTATCCTGTATGTCATCTACGCCACCTGTCCCAGCAAGTGATAATTAAAGTGAAGTTAACTAGGAATGGCGCAGTTGTTCAAGTAGCATTTATGTGCAGGGGAAAAGTTCAGCATACGAATAGACTAAGAGTGAAGACGTGGTACAGCATTTTACCTCCTTGGGAATCTGCAAATTGTTGTTTTGGTGCAGCGTTGGTGTTGCTTTGATCGCCACATCATTTTCTGCTGCATTTGCATCGGTAGTTCACAGCTGTAGCTCGTAGCAGCACACACAGGAGTTATACAGCTGGTAGAGCACGTTGTCTTTCAATCACAAGGTTGAAGGTTTGATCCATTATCATTGTCATTCTTGAATGCCACTCACTGTATGACTTGACCAGAGATTTGTTTCTACCACAATCAAAGATGTCACCATGATTTCTCATCTCTTGTCTTAAACGGTCAAAATCACACAGCTTTGTTGACAGTTTCATAAACAACGACCACCATCACACTGTGTGACTGCTGCTCTGTGTTACAGCTGCTCACGACCATTGGAGATACAGCAGAAAATGTCATGACGATCAATACACTGCAAGTGAGGGATTAGAACAAGAGTTTGCAGTTTTCCCTGAAGGTAAAATTTTGGACCACGTCCAGACCAAATCTGCTCCCTGTACATAAATGCTACCAGAACAGTGGTTTGATTCTTGGTTCCCTTCAGTCAATTACTTCCTGAAGGCAGCAGTGATGACGTACAGGATATCTTTGTTGTTCTTGCGTATTGAAGTTCATTGTGGCAGTTGTCACCTCCTTGCCGTCGTACCTGACTTAATGAAATCCACACAGTGTAGCGGCTAATAAACTTCTAAAACTGCTCTAATCTGTGGGATTCTCAAGAGTCTACTCATTTAAAAGGTGGCTTCCATCCAACTGACAGCCTTGGGAGTGAGTGCTGAAAAAGTAGCCAGCCCCAAACACTCCGACAGTCTCCTTCCTCACTATTTTCTACAGTATAAATATCTTTTTCCCCTCCCTGAAACGGGAGGAGCGGTTACACCTTTGCTTTCCTTGATAATTAAAAGTGGCCCTCCTTGAAACACTGCTGTGTTCTCCTCAAACAGTAACCCTTCACAGTTCAATACGAGAAGCCCGTCTGAGGTCTGTTGAGGGGACCATTCATTCGGGGCTCTTCGTGTTTTTCCTTTCCATGAAGTATCAGTTCTACGTCTCTCTCCATCCTGTTGGCCGCTGCTTTGGGGATGCTGTCAGAGCTGTGGGCGTCAAGGTCGGCAAATGGATGCATGAATGCTGGGCTTTGTGTAGCGGGCATGTGTGGGCTGGGATGTCCTCGTCTCCTACCATTTAGGTCGACGCACAAGACGGAAAAAACCACAAGATTCTCTTTACTATAAGGTATAAAATACTGTTTTTAACATGGAATTCCACAGTTAAGTGCAGTTATTTTTCAAAAGTTAAGTGAGTTTTACTGAGGTTGTTGACATCAGGAGGAGCTGGGAAAGTTCCAGCTGCAGTTGAATAATAAAATACGTTGTAGCAGAAGTAGAAGTCGACATATCCAGCACTGAAACCTTTGGCCTCTTTTTTGGGAGGGAAAAACTTGCAGGAAGGAAAGTAGAGAAAGAGAAGGAGGAGGTGTGGGGAGAAGGTCTGCAAGGACCAATAACTAACTCAGCTGCTGATCGCCAGCGTGCATGCTCAGGTGGCTGTACAGTATCTGTTCCAGCCAAGCAGGCCTCCGGGGGCCAGTTCCAGGCGACGGCGGACTCCCACGGGCCCCGCCAGATCGATGCACGCCAGCGGGGGACAAAGAGCACCTTTGAGAATAACAAAATAAATTCCCAAGTAGCGGGACTCCAGAGTGAGGCAGGTTGTGTGCTGTTTGCTTTGGATGAGGTTTCACTGCCTCTGTGGCTGAACCTGCCACTGAAGGCGACGGGTGGCGCGGGACGGTACTCTCACACACTCCAGCGTGCACGCACAGAGAAAAGAATTTAAAAGCCTTTGCTTGCTCTTTTTCTCACACTTTCTCTCTCTCTCTTTCTCTTTCTCTCTCTCACTCATGCACACATTAGCCACAAAGGAGGGCTTTCATCACTCAAGACTTTGGCTTTTTTAACACTCATTAAAGCTGCTGCTGCTACTGCTGCTGCTGCAGCCTGGCTTTCTGCTGCAACACGGATCAGTTGAGCGGTCCGACTGGGCCAAGTGTAGTCAAGCTTACGTTTGGCCCCAAAGACTTTAAATTCTCAGAAGCAGGGCATTCCCTTGTATGGCGTTTGGAAACAAGGCCAGAGGGATTTAGGATCTTTAGTGTTAAATACTTACGTATTGAATTCTGACATCTTAAAATGGGATCATATACGATTCATTTGCATTGGCGACGTCTCCGTAAGACGATCATCTCTGTGGGACACCAGCTCATAAATGTGGTGTATTATGTGACACTATCTTGTGTACTTAATTCCATTTTATTTTCTTTCCCCTCCATCTTTTTTTCCCAGCTACCGTAGTCATAACAACTATCAATATCCAGACGTATTCTTCTAATTATCGCACACAAAGCTGCTGCTGTTGATTCTGGAAACAGAAAACATATGACATCCTGAGAAAAAGACCCACCTGACACCACAGTCGAAATGCACTCACAAAAGAGACAAGAAATTGGTTATATCTGTTAAATCTATGGAAGAAAATAACACATATTCGCAACATATACATGCAATTAAAGAAAGTGTATGCAGGGAACATGTGCAGCTCTCCTGATACATGACGAAGCCTCGAGCTGTGCAGGGGTCACGCCCTTCAGATTCTGCACTGCAGATGCACATAATTTGGATTTGGAACAAGCTTTATTTCTCTGTCACGCTCACATTTTATATCCTATCAAGAAATGCAGACAAAGCACAAGCAGAAAAGTTGGGTCATTGTGAATATGAGATTTGTAAATCAATTAAATGTTGCAACAGAGGAAATTGGTTTTGAAATATCTGATTAAATCAGCTGATGGGGGCAAAAAGCGGCAGAGAAAGACTGGGAAAGTTGTAAAGGCAACAAAAAACAGGAGAAGATCGTGGTGAAACACACAGGAGGTTAATTAACCACAGGTCAGTAACATGGGTGGTGTAAAAATACTCTTGGTTTAGTATTTCAGAGGTAAACATAAGGAGGGGGCCACCACCTTTAAAAAAAAAAAAAAAAACCTGCACATGCAAACTGTGCAGGAACTCAAAAATAAAGTTTCTTGATGTAAAAGTGCAGATTCAATTCAGTTCAGTACATTCTTTTCATTTGCATCCCTTAAGAGCAATTAGTGTTCGAGCAAAGTATAAAGCATATAGCATGCACACACATATATACATGGCAAGGGAAATAGCTTTAGGGATGAAGGAGTGTTTGTACCTGTTGCCCTTCATACATGGAAGTCTGAGCCGAACGCTAGAAGACTCAGACTTCTGGCGTTCTGGAACTCAGATTTGTTCACCTACTCCAAAATAAAATTTATAAAATGTTCTCAGAATCTAAATAAGTCCCTTCCAGTGGGACATGAGGTTGAAAACCAGTGGAAGCTGTTTGTGATCGCTCAGGCAGCACTGCCTAAAAAAAAAAGGGAAAAAAAAAGAAATCACAACATGGGTTCAAAACCACTTCTGAAAACCATTGTCTGTGGACACAGTTCATTCCTGCATCCAGAAATACAAAGTTACAGCACACAGATGAGGCAGGAGTTATTAAAAAGATGCAAATACGCAGATGTTTTCTCTATTTTAGATGAATTGAGGTGGAATGAATCAAAGAAACGAAAAAAAAAAATGCACTCCTTGGGGTTTGGGAGGAGATGCTTGTTAGCAGCAGAGTTCAAAGTCAGCTGCTTCGATCTGGGGGGGGGGGCTTCCATCACTGCACAGGAGACTCACATTTTCAAAGGCTTCATTAACACTATTCACAGGAGTGACACATGCAGCCATTCAGACTGCATCTTTTCAGGGAATTTCTTATTTAATTTGCAATATAATATTAAACTAAAAAAAATTTCCGATTCCAGTGAAAGAGTCTGGGTGCTAAACGGACACACCTGCAATACCAGCTCTCTCCCATCTCCACCTGTCCACATGTTGAAGTGTCCTTGAGCAACATACTGAACCCCAAATTGCTCTCAACAGAGCAACTAGGAGCTTTGAAGGTGCCTTGCATAGCACCATGTGTGTGAATGGGTGAATATCAATATGAACAGTGTAAGGCACTCTGGGGCTGCTCAAGCAGTTGACAAGTGCTTTTTACATGAAATTAATTTAACATTTATAGTTGGACAGCTTTCTGTCAGGACTGGACTAGTTGAGGATGGTAGACGAGCTCTTCCAGTAAACACAAGTTTAGTGTCCTGCACAGCAAAAGTATCATGAGAAAAGAGTATTTTTAGTACTTTTTTGAGTTCAGCTCCCAAATATTTGGCTTTCCGTCCTTATTTCCCTCCATAAAGTGCAAATATGTATTATTCTGTTAGTAGCACATGTTGTGAACTCCAGGACAGGGGTCTTACTAACTTTGAGCTGTTTCATGCTCAGTATCATGTTTTCCCAGGAGCACCAGCGGCCTCAGAGTGAAAGTTCAAATCAGGCTCCACCGAAAACGTTGAAAACAAGGAGTCCACAGATAATAAAAGCAACTGTGTTTCAAGCGAGGCCCGGGTTGGGCTTTTGTTTTTCCCACGGGAGAGTGGCGCAGCCGCCACGAAGGTGCGTGCAGTCGCTGCAGACACATGGCAAACATTAGGCAGCAAGTGAAGTGAAACACTCATAAATTGAGAAATTGTGAAAATCCGTTGTTTTTATTTGCACGTGTGTTTGGAGTATTCTTTTATTTTTTTTTTTATTTTGGGGGCCCTGTGAGAGTTTACAGGTTTGGAGCCAATTCAGGTTCATGCCTAAAACATTGCAGATGGGCACAGGATTGATGGGCTCTCCCTTTTCCTCTTCCTGTCTGTCTCTCTGTCTGTGTTGATCTTGAACAAAAATCTGCCCATCTGGCCTCTGTCCTGCAGACGCTGTGAGAAAATGACTTTTATGGTTCAGTAACAGAGCTCAACGAAATTAAACACAACTTGTCAAGGTTATTTGACCGAAAATAAAAGCAGTGCGGCTGCAGTTTAGCTTGGCAGCAGTCTCTACTGTTACTAGACTTTGAGTGCCTCTGCAGATTGTACACAACTTCAGAAGGACTTGGAGGTGCGCGGTGAGTGTGTGTGTATATGGGAACCAGAGTGCATATGGCGAAACGTGCGGCGAGGGCCCCTGTTTCTTAAACCCCTGCGGTTCCTAATTCATTCTACCTCACATCCCCATAAACATCCTGCTGCAACTCCCTCGTGGTTTGTTTACGAGCTCAGCCTCTTCAAACAAAGCCCACACAGGAGGTCGGTTTCATCTTGTATGACAACAGGAGATTCACAGCCAAAGGCGTACGACCACTGACGCAGCGTGCCATCATTAAACAGCTTTCAAAGCGCAGGGCACACCTGATTGTTGTCTTTATGGAAGCATGTGGCACTTGAGAGTAAATTGCTAGCTTGCTCTCCGCTTCATTTTTCCATTTGCACCGCGTGGTTTCCTTAATTATCTGTTGTCTGCTCTTCTTCTGGGACAATACGAGACCACGTGTCGGCTGTGGCAATATAAATCATCACGTGAAGGATAATACCATCCTCATCCTCAGAAAGGCTGCGTTAGCTCGGGATTCTTAGACAAACATCTGTGATGATAAGGGCCGAGGGTAATGACTATAATGATAGAGAAATTGTTTCCCCTGCGCCCCGCCCGGCATCACTGGGACACCACTTTCAGCTCAGCTGAATAGATATGAAGGGCCAGGACCTGCGTCTGGATATTTGTTTCCACATGTGATAGTGATGGGACTTTATCTTGACAAAATAAACGGAAGTGTGCCTGTGCTTGTGTTGAAGGGTATTGGACTTTTTGCAAGTTTTTAAAGTGAAAGTACAGCTAAGCAACATTGCTCTGGATAGACCCTCCCTTCTCGTCAACATATCGCTCCTCCTTTCAACTGAATACTGTTTAATGAAATATATTTCTCCTCTCACACACATCAGAGCAGACAAAACATTTCAGATAAATATCTTTTAAAAATGAAGTAAAGCTGAGCTGAAATCAGTCACTTATTAACCATGAAACTCACATAATCTGCTGGAGACTGTGTTTTTTTCCTTTTTAGTTTCAGAAAAAAGTTACAATTCAGCATTTTAGATGCCAGAAGACTTTTTTTTTTTTGGTGATGTAATCACACTTACATGCACAGAGAAAATGGTACATTGTCAACTTTCAAGCTTCTCGAAACAGTTTTTCTTCATCATAGGTCCACTCAGTATGTGCTGTAATAAATGTGCCTCCACTTGTGCAGATGATGGCGTAGTGAATGTACATTCCAAAAATTTAGTCACCTGGACATTTGGAAAATGCTGTCAGGTGAACAAACAAAACACAACAAATGTAAACCACTTTTTAAAATTTGAAAATGTTATATAAACAGACCTCGACTTTAAACTCACGTTTACTTCACAACGTGTACTAAACCTTGCTTCATTTCTGCACTTCCTCAAGAAAAGTAATTGTTGTCAACTAACTACTTTGAACAAGTTAGCTAAGAATAGTTTCCATTTTATCTATCAATTTACCAGAATAAATAACAGTGATGGGATTTCCTTGCACATATTTTCTCATTAAAACAGAACTATACCTCCTCTGGTGGGCGAGGCTTGCAGTGGGTACGTCTTCTCTTTTTCTTTCAGTAGGTAGTACATGTGGTGGACATGTCTTTTGTTTTCTGGTCAGGTAGAGTCTTTTGGAAAGGAAGGCCTTCCTGAAGTCGGTGCGTCCTATGCAGTGCATCATGATTGTACCTTATCCATTGAGTTACTTGTGTTGGGTTTGTATCAAACAGGGTACATCAACTTTTGTGAAACTGAGCGACTTTAAGGTGCTGATAGAATATATTTTATCATGCTACATTATTTCTATTCATTTCAGGGAGTTTTTTTCACATTTGAAAATCATTCGCTACATCTGTGATCATTGCTGTAAAATTGATTCCTTCTGTGTCTCTTTTCAAGGAAGCTATTAACACTCACAGTTATATATAATGTTTATACTCACCAGTGTTTTAGGAACATTACTGAGGGCAACTTACAAGGTCCCTGCAGGCTTCCAGGGTCCCGCAAGACCCCCATTTATCTAGAAGGTCAGAGTCCTTTTTGTAGGTGTGTCTTACTATGTGTTACTGGCAGTGAACGTGTCTTACAATCAGTATTACTGGTAATAAACTTGTCTTATAGGTCTGTCTTATTGTAGACTTGTGCTATTGGAGCCAGCATGCACCAAAGCAGGACCTCCTCTAAGTCAATATTACACCTCTGCTTCTAATACTGCTGAAGTCCAAATGACTGCAATAAAAACAGTTTACAAGGCCCCTGGTGGGGTTTGGAACAATGCATAAACATGACCAAGGATAAGGTTTTCCCACTCCTACTGTTCTGGCTATTACTCGCTAAAGGGTGGTGTATTCAACTCTGACAAAACACACTAAAATCAAATGTTGGAAATGAGACATAAACACTTCATACAGACTCAACATGGATCAAATGAAAGCTTGTATTAGTCAGGACTCTAATGGGACAGTCCATCACTGTGATGTTTACAGCCGGGTTTCTGAGGACGACGACAGATTCAAAAGTCTCCAAAAGAAACTGCGTTGGTAAATGTTACTTTGGTTGGATAGTTAGAGCCACACAGTGCAGAATAACACTGGGATTATGATGCCAGGAGGCTGTTTTCAGAGTCATCTGCGGGAAACGGAAAGTTTCTGTGGGCAGACTCCGTGACATCACGACTGGTGGGGAACTCTGTGGAGGTCCAACAGCCGGCTTTCACCAGGCTGAAAGTGTCGGCATTGCATATACTATGAATAGAGTGAGGAGTGACGTATAAATACACAGGACACACATCATTATTCAAAGCGCAGTGTTTATCTTTGAGCATACCTGCAGGGTGCTGTTAACAATTTGTGTCGAGGTTTTGCTCTCCTTTCCTGAACAATAGCCAAGTCGAGTCAGCCAATAACTGCTGCTTTTGGGAAATGTTAGTAATGTGATCCAACTCGGGGAAAGTCATAATTTGCTTTATAGCTCAGCGTTACGAGAACTGTGCGACCGCCGCTGCTGAATTCAGCAGAATTAAAGAAATGAATCATGGCGTTCATAACGGCGGAGAGAGACTGTGATCACAGTCAGAGCACGCCGCTCAGGTCACGAAGTCTTCCAGAAAAACTCAATAAGGATATGTGGAGGGATTTCAATGCAGGAATTGCCCTTCGGGGATGCTTAGATTTCCTGAATGGAGTCCGACTGCACTGAAACAATAACTGCTGTCACACAATGAGATGAATCCTGAAATTCCTCCAAAGGTTTGTTGAACTGAACTCGAGATTGAGTTTGTATGACCATTTTTGTAAAGTCAGTGGGCCATTTCAAATCATTTCAATCACAGCCACAGCTTTGGATATGACAGAAACCCTGATGATGAACGCGACAAGCTCCCCTTCTTGTTGAAGAGAAACAAGGCATGAAAGAAAATGTGGACTGTGGACAATCTGTTTTGACTACAAGCTCCATTGTAGTAGTGAAGCAGAGTCTAAAATCTGATAGCTTTTTGTTGGAGGGTCATAAAAGACTTCAGATAGCTTTCAGAAGCCGTGGCTCCTGTTGTGTGTGTAAAGTCTGGAAAAATGAAGGTTCATTGTGCGCCAGGGCAGCCAGTTTGCTCAGCACTACTGTATATTTGCTGTACACACACTCCAGAATGAATGTCCCCTGTCTTCTAAGTGCATGTGGCTGCGGACACCCCAGCCTGAAAAGAAATCAGTCATTGAGTGCGGGACTTGACTGAGGCCTGACAGAAATACACTCCAAAGCCACCTCCCCCGAGGCTCGGGGCTTTTTCAGCAGCAGTGAAGCATACCACCCCGGCAGAGGCATTTTTAAAGGTTCCTCCAAAGTGCGAAATAACAACTGGGGGTCTCCCATAATAGCGAAGGCAAACACAACATTCTGACCTGCGCAAATGTGAAATGCGGGCCAAGCCTTGAAGAATGTCAACATGTCAGCCGCAAAGCATCAGAAACATCCACCGGTCAACCACCACGCACACACACACAGTGTCCAGATAAAAACTTAAAGGAAGCAGTGGGAGTTGATAAAAAAAAGGAAGAGGGGTGCAATAGAAACAATAGAGGTGCACAGAATCCATTTCTCAAAGTACATGCACATCAGATTTGTGTACAAACTGCTCAGCGGAATGACGCCTTCATCAACACGTCCTGTGTGTGGCTCCAACAGAATGCCTTGTTGTTTGTTTTGTTGCGTATGGCTTAATCTTGACTATTTATAATGGCAGAGATACAGTGGTCCCCCCCCCCCCCACACACACACACACACACACACACGCACCTCCCCCGCAGGAATGTTAATCTTCCCAAGGGCTTTGGTCAAGAGTCCAGCGGGCCGAGCCAGCCAACGCCACTCAGCAACAACAAGGGGTCGATCCAAGTACATCCCGGGCCGGCTCCTCAGAGAAAGATGCAATCAATCTGAAGCCACAGGAGAGGAAAGCAATGGCGTCCAGTTGCATTTCTCACAGGCAGCATCACAGTGCAACCACATAAGCCCACCAAAGCGCCGCTGAATTCCTGAGAAATGATGTAAACTGTGCGAACGGAAAGCTGAAGAGACTCATCAGCACGTTACACCCTGCAACACATAAACTGACAGAAAATTGCCTGTCATGATGTGGAAATGGTAAAGCGCTCCCTCTGGACGGGGCACCTGGGTGTCGTCAACATCAGCGTTATTGCGGTTTGGAGAGCAGAGATGGTTTCAGGCTGCAGAGACTCTGACAAAAGGAGATGAGAGTCTCGTTTTTATTGCCACACTGGTGCAGCTGAAGTATAGAACTGCTGAAAATGGAAGGATTGGTAATGAGTCCTGGTTACATCCCATGATTTTCCATTTCGCACCACGACATTAAGCTAACACACGTTTGACTGAAAACATTAAATGCACATCTGCATAAAAATCATTTCAATCCAAACTATGGAAATGGTTACAACCTGTTGCACACACAATCATTTATTGATGCAAACCCCAAAAGGCATAATGGAAGCCAACGCACTACATATCCCATTTAGCAGGTTAGTAGCAGAGTAATGCTAACTTTTAGATTGAATTTAGAAATCACTATGTTTCACACACTTGGTCATACTGAGACAAAAGAATCCTCCATAGATAATAACAACAAATAAAACAAGAGAATGCTTATAAAGTATTACAGTTTCTGGTCTTAATCCTTCATAGATTAAATATTTACATGTGGAAAATACAAAATACTTACAAGTGGAAAACAAACAACTTGTAGATATCGTTTACCTTGAAAATGAGCCTCGGCAGGATTTATTCTGATAAGAGGTTATGAGATCCCGTTGACATGTCTCATACAGTTAAATTGTTGTCTGTGAAGTATTATATGCAAATATTGATGAACAAGCTTCCAACGAGTCATTTTTATTGGTAAAGTGAATAAATCCTGTATTTGAAAAAAAGCAAAGATCAGGTATGTTGGATAGTGTGCTGGATAGAGCCAACGAGCTTATTGAATATACACCAGTTTAAAGTAGTTTAAAACAGAGGTTTATCGTTATTTACACAGATTTTTTAAAATCTTTCACAAGCAGTGAAGAAACAGGAGAAATGAGGAGGTCGCTGGTGTTATAAAGGTTTCAAAAGGGTTGGATAATAACTATTGCCACATAATTCAAGGCTATTGAAAAAAAGAAAAGAAAATTATATCAAGTAACAAAAGTCATTGGATGCTTTGAAGCAATGATCTATCCATGTTGAGAAATTACATCTTCTTTCTTTTTTTTCATCAAGATTTTTTTTTTTTTTTTAAACAACTGTTACAACATGATACTTTTGTAACCTTCACATATGGTAGTCCATCAAAATAAAACACATGAATATGAGAACTATTTCTGGATCTGCAACATATTGCCTGAAACAAATCAAAAGCGTCTCAGGAGTTTGGTATGTTGTACTTCACAGAGCTGCTGGCATCGCTGCATGGATAGCAAACAGAGTTGACATGTTGAAATGATGTAAATCAACATTCCGTATGTTGAATTCATGTTTGTTTTCTTGGTCTAGACCAGTGTTTGCTAACCTGGGACTCCCTTGGGAGTGTGGCCTGGTCTGTACAGGAAAAAAAATTGAAATCAGATTTAAACCCCACTTTTATCTGTGAAACCCAACTTTGGTCTTATTCTAAAATAGAACTCTCAACAAAACTTCAACTATTATGATACAAATTTAGATTGTAAAACAGCTGCTCAATAATAAACAAATATAATAATATCATATACCTTCCTATAATTAAGGTATGTGAGATCAAATTTAAGAACTTGCTACCTCACTGCAGCCTCCATCTGCTATCAGTCTTTCTACAACCACTGCAAGCTGTATTCAGCTATCAAAGCAAGTTATTGATAGACTAACTGTGTGAGTTCACATTTTGAACCCTTGTTCTGAAACATAGGCTGCATGTAAATATGTTGTGCGTATGAGTTATAGCCTGTCTTTCTGGAATTGGCATTGTGGTTATGACCCTATCATCAACAGCATGATAGCAAGGAAAGGCATCAATAAAGATGTGGAATAATCTTGATAGTCTTTTGTGGGTCCGAGAAGCTGATCACACTCATAACACTCAACAAGTTGCATAAACTGATTCTGTGAAATGTTACAGATTAATCTTGGGGAGGTTTGGCCTCGATGGAAGGAAGTCATTTCGAGGAGGAATTTGGCTATAATTGAACAGGGTGTGACTCTGTCTGCATGTGTCTCTCCAGATCAATCACTCACTTATGATTAACTGTTGTCATGACAGGATGTGGGAAAGACAATCCAACATGGTGAACGCCATTCTTCTCCTCAGCCTTCGTCCTTCCTCTCAACTCACCATGTTGCGGTTCAGATTCTTCTTATATCTGTTTCGTGTCAGGCGTCACATAGTTAGTAGGGCCTCTCATTTATTCTCGTTCTTATCAGTCCGTCTGCTCCCTGTCCGGCATCTCAGGCCGTCCACACGTCCAGAATGTACAGTAGCTGTAAGCACACTGTTAATGAGCCGGGACCCTTTGGGGAAAATCTACAGCTGGCCTCTCATCAAGAAATGATCAGCACTTCCCAGTTTGATAAACACAACTCTGTTTGCTCGGAGCTAAAATATACTCCTGCCTAACTTATGCGCCAGCTCTGTATCTTTACACTTTAACCCGTCAAATAGACTCATAAAGATGATGTGCTGCTTGCTGATGTGCATTAAAAACACAGATACTACTGTGCCACAACCTGACTTCCTAACATCGGGCACTGCTTGTGACAGAAACACACTTCACTTGATTCATGGCAGAGTTGATATATGCTGCAATTAGATGCCAAGACACCGGCTGCCTGTTCAACATCATGCGTGTGCAGGTAGTAACTGTAACCCTGCATTATGTTCTCATCCCAAGCCTGGATCTGCTCTCGGTGGGGAGTCGAAGAGTCTGTGACAGAGCAGCTGGGAGAGCCCATTTCATTAATGGGGGCCGATGGGAGGCTTGCTGAGCTGGGCATTCCTCAGTAGAAGCAGTGGAGGAGATGCACAGTTTTCACTTTGTAAAAATGTACAAGCAAACACGAGCACAACTGCGTACGTATAAGAAAGATAGACTCCGTTTAGCTTCCATTTTTCCCAACGGAGAATCACTGAAATCCAGTAAACATTTCAAATTGTGTTTTTTTTTTTAACATCTACAGCAAAGTTTTATTCGAAAAACATGAAATTCAAATGGACTTTGTTTTGCTCACACGGAGAAGCGCTGACACTGCAGCTGGCTATTTTAACTTTTTTGACTTGTATGCTAATTTAGGACACAGATAATGGCAGGAAAGAGGTAGAAGGGGAAATGAAGTGCAAGGCGAATCATGGACGAGAGTCAAACTCTCTCTTGGCTCCGCGAGTACAACTACATCAATCACACCTTTAGAGCCGCCTACTTATCATGTAGGATAAGAACGTGCTACTACGTGCTCACTCTGTGTGCTTAGTGTATGTGTGTGTATTGGGCTGTTAAGACGTCATCCACTTCTCAGATTAGAATCTGCCACACGGATCAAAAGGGAACCGGGGCAGACAGACTGACTGAGTCAAGATTAACTGATTGTTCCAGAGGAGGAGGGATCACTGGCCATCATTCCACACTACTCCTGCAGAAATAAGTTTTAAAAAATCAGGAAATGAGTTCCCATTTTCACACTTCCGTTTTCACTCCTACAAAAACTGAAGTTTCCTTGAATGGATAATTGGCTAAATTCGCAAATTAAAGCCAGAGCTTCACACAGGCTGGAAGGACGGATCAGAATGCAGCTGCAGAGTTCATTACTGGCATAACTATGATACGAAAACCAGTTATTTTCATCTCAACTCACCCTGAACTAGCCGCTGGAGTTGCACTTAGTGGTAGTAATGGTTTAGATAATCCACTCATTTAACCTTTATACCCCCTTTGTCCACACTGAGGTCACGGTGAGTTGGAGGCTTTCCAAGGCAACACTGGACGAAAATGGACTTACGTGCTGGTTCTTAACACGGCTTTACACAGAGACGTCAACTATCACTCAGATACACAGACATGCATGCACACACCTCTGAGCAAGTCTGTTGATTGCAGGACGCTGGATGACTTACAGAACATCCATGAATACACGGGGAGAACCTGCAAACATCACACATCAAGGTGCCTGTTTGGCAACTCTCTTGTAAGGTGGGAATATTCACATTACTGCTACTGCTACGAGTACGAGCCACGACGTTCAGACACAAGACAATTCACAGTACTTCACAGGACACACAATCATGCAAGAAAAATATGAACAAAAATACAGTAAAACAAAGTGAATGGGAAATTAATAACACAGGAGATACATGAAGTAAAACATTAACTAAAATTAAGGTAATTGAATTGGTCAAATCTTTTTTTTCTTGGAGGCTCGAGATGAAAAGCACAAAACAAACGGTGGAAGTGTTTGAAGAGTGTGTGCGTGATGCCTGGAGGTGTTTTAATTGGCTCACAAACCAAGGCGGCCTCTGATTGTGCCTAATTCTTGATATCAGCAATAGTGATAGTCATAGGTATCGTTGACTTTCTTCTTCTCCCTAAAAACTGTACTCTTCTGCTTGGGCTCCATTTCCACAACAATGTTTCCAAGTGAAAATGCTAAAAATGTTTGTTGTCTTTTGGGTGTCCGTTGCCAATGCAACTTTTTGGAAACTGTTCCCAGGGTGGAACTTTAAGAAAACACTCCGACTCTGTCATTTTATAAACAGGGGGAAGTGCAACTTTCTGAAAATGCTTGGCTCTTACAGTGGTCAGAGTAAAGATGATTTTTGCAAATTCACTGTTTATTTAATAGGAGGCCTTTTGAGACAGAAAATTTCACTTTTTCAACAGAGATCCAATTTGGGATCCAGTACAATCGTCAAAGTGTAACAAATTACAAAAAGGACGTATAGAAAATCTTGTTCCCAGCTGCTCCATTGGGGGTCTCACTGTTTTCGTAACTCTGTAACGCAACACTCAGACCGCAAACTGAATCTCAGATGGAAACGATGCAGCCGAGAGATACCGTCCTCTTTCTCGAGTACATGCATTCATGTCAGAGCCGTATGAGAGGGAGTTTGTGAAAACATTCATGCTAAAGGACTGCAGATGTTTTGTGTTCGGAGAAGCAACAGGCTTAAATCCACTGGCAGGTCATATTTCAGAGAAAAATCCGGTTGCTTGTCCTTCGGTCCCATCGCTGTGAAGGTGTTGCTGCTCTCAGGAACCTGCTGCTGCTGTGGGAGGATCTTCAGCTCACCTGGACCGTGGAGTCAAGCTTCTCCACAGATGATTTATGTTCCATGGTCTTGGGCTGGCTTGTGACATTGTTGATAACAGATTTGGTTAAAAAGAAAAAGAAAAAAAAAGAACGCGATATGTGAACATTTTTCAGCCTTTAGATATATTTGATATATACTCAATATAAGAAAATTGTTGTTTTAAAGGGATGCATAGGTAATTCCAATATAGTTTTATTGGAACGGCACAGTTGAGGTCAAATTCAGCTCTATGTGGCCGTCAAATAAGAATAAGTTTGACACCTCTGGTTTTATTATGGTAAAGTGGACTGCGCTGTCTTTATTTGCGCCCCTAATTGTTTGGCTGATAATTTTAAGCGTTTAAAAGAATTAAATCTGCAAAGCAAGGTCGGTGTGAATCACGGGGTTCGTGAAGTGTTTTAATTCAGCCACGTTGAGTGTTAAAGAGGGAGAAAATATTGGGGCAAAAGGAGGGAGGGAGTTGGAGCGGTGGAACACATGAAGGGGGGTGGGTGGCTGGCATGACTGCTGCTGGAGCCCTGACAGGAAACTTTGCGCGCTCTCTCTCTCTCTCTCTCTCTCTCTCTCTCTCTCTCTCTCTCTCTCTCTCTCTCTCTCTCTCTCTCTCTCTCTCTCTCTCTCGCCCCAGTTGTAAGCAGTAGTAGTAGCAGCGTTCCAGACTCTCTGGGTCTGGCAGAAATGCACTTGCCTGGTCCTTGCGGGACTTTCTCCTCTTGTGATCTCATGGCTCTGCGCCTCCGGTTACGCACAGCGGCGCGCAAACACTGAGGTGGAGGAGAGCCACGAACAACCCGGAGACCTGCTGTTCTCATAGGAACTTTTGGACCTATTGCCTTGTTTCTTACCCGAATCGGACTAAAACGATGGGGACTGTGTTTTACCTGCTCGCCTTTGCGCTGACTCGGATGTGCTCGGGTCTGGGATATTCGGAGTCCGGGCTGCAGACGGGCCAGAGAGCGGCCAGCAGACACAGGTACGAGCCACAACCTGTGGCTCTTTACAACTAGTCGCACATCCGAGGACTTTAAACTCCTTCTCGTTGCAGAATATGCCATGAATGACCGATCAGATCATCAGTTTGTGCGCATACCTGTTTGGAGTTTTGCTGTTTTTCAATGGGTGCTGGTATAAAATGCACTGTGATGATATTAAATTAGGAAATTAGAATGAAATTAAATTAGAATTTTTAATCTGGTCTAATAGGTCGATTTATTTGACTTTAAATTTGAAAAAAAAAAAAAAAGTTAAAAAAACGACAATAAAAAGTTGTTAAATTATATTATTGACCAGACATATGTAGCTAATTATGTCAATTTAGATGTTTTTGATCTAAATATAAAAACAACAAAACAGAACAAAGCCTTGAAAAATGTTTAACATATGGAAAGAGCTGCATGATTATATCTCAAAAATATTATTGTGATGATATCAAAAGACTGGTTAACTTCATAAATTGTGTTTTAACGCACTATCCACATTCCGCAAATCCAAAATAACAATTCCAAATATGGAAAGTACAATACATTTTTAATGGGATTTCACTTATATAATGCTTTTCCACCCCCAAAGTGTTTGATATAATTATTATTAATCACATCAACCAATACATTCACACACCATTGGAGGCAGAAGCCGTGCAAGGTCCATTCACTGGGTGCAATTTTGGGTTCAGTGTCTTGCTCAAGGACACTTCCTCATGTGGTCGGAAAGGGAATCAAACAAGCAACGTTCTGATTCAGAAACACGCCCCCTCAGGTATTTTCATATTGTTTTCTTAAAAAAAAAAGAAAAGAATAATTTAAATCGAAAGGAAAGGGGTAAATCATCATGCTGACTCCAGATTTTTTCTGTGGCTGCCCTGTGACTGAACCACCATACACTTTGAGAACCACTGCATTAGCGGAACACTGTGTTTGTCTGATGATTACACGTTTCAAGTAAAATGCATAATTCTTGCATTTTCTTTACAAAGATTTGCGTTTACATGGCAACAGTTTAGAAACGAAATCCATTTCCATAGAAATGGCAGAAACACTGAAAACAATGTAGTCTCCATGTTGGGCCACAAGTGGGTGTTGTTGTTTGTTTTTGTAATGAAACCACACTTGCAATTGAAGTTGAAGTTGGTCTTGCTATGGTGACTCAAAGTCCCAGGAGAACATGGACTGGGAGCCATTGTTGTTATTGTCCACCTATTCACACATGTGCAGAGGAATTATTTACTTCAGCCTATGCTGCACATGTGCAGTCGCAGCATTTCGCAAAAGTTTTGTTTTCCTCCCTTTTCACAGAGGCGGAGTCAGACCATTTGCGAAACATTGTGTTTTCAGTGACTCCAAGCACCGCTGTCGTTTAAACGAACTCCCAAAACACTACAAAAGCTCTCAGTTTTTCACTTTAAAAAATTGTCATGTAGACAGGGCTTCACTTAATAAGTTATAGGCGTCATTGGTGTTGCACACACATAGTTTGGTCCATTTGAGTTCATTCAGTCGTGATTAAACTGTTGTAATTTTCAGCAGCAGTGCAGAAGTTGGCATAACACCTGATCTTGAAAGAAATGCAAACTGCTCCTACAAAGGGAAGCTAATGCTTATTCTGAATAGATCGTAGATACTGTGAAGCTTAATGGAGCAGTACAGGGAGAGACAGCAGCTCCACACTTGTATCTGTTTCTACCACATTTCAGCCAAAAATATTGACGTTGCGGTCCCAACAAGGACAATAATGACTATTTACGGTTATATTATATATGGACACATGCATATATGCCAATTCAAAAAGAAATGATGAGCCTCTTTAATCCTGCCATGATTTCATTATTGAGTATTTGATTCTTCTACTTGTGATTTGCTTTTCTGACATTTTTTGTGGTGTGGAATGTTGTAATCTGTGTCTGATTAAAGCGAAAAAGTCCCCAGCTGTCTATTAGGGGACAAACTCTAATCAATATTGGGGTTGAGGCCCAGTGCATATGCCTTTAATGTCGAGAAAATGTGGGATGACTTCTCATTTTCTCAGGAAATATCTTTTTGGTGATGAGGTCTCTTACTCAGGGGGAGGCCCTGAATGGGAAGTGATGGGTGGGTGGACCAGGGCATGATGATTCAGGGGGCCCAGTGCTGAACAAGGTTTACAGGGATTACAGATATTTACTGTTCCACAGCTCCAAGTGAAAAAAAATTCAGGAGGCCCCGAGATCTTCTACAAGCTCCCCCAGCATCGATAGGGGGGGTCATCATTCTTCCCAACAGCATCTTGCAGTAAAGAATACGGGGAGGGGGGGGGGGGGGCTCTGCGAGGACTGACAAGGTGCAGGGAGACTCAACTTGAATCACTGGTGATCCTCAGGGAGAGTACAGCACACTCCACTATG
Organism: Blennius ocellaris; assembly: GCF_963422515.1. NCBI lineage: Eukaryota > Metazoa > Chordata > Actinopteri > Blenniiformes > Blenniidae > Blennius > Blennius ocellaris. The sequence goes on from NC_137667.1 coordinate 8,156,957, forward strand.
TTTTGACGTGAGTGAGCTAATGGAGGCTCAAACTTTAACGATCTTGCACTGCACTCCTGAGACGTTGGATGAGGGTTTGAAAGACTCCCTCCTTGGGCTTTTTTTCCTTAAAAAAAAACCAGAAAATCATTAATATCTGGCCAATTAACAGCTGCATGCGAATCAGCTGTCATTGTGTGAATCCTTCTCTCTACATCGAGCTGTTGACGCCATCACTGAGTCAACACGTGTATGATTTTATTATGTCGCTGTGTCATTAGCATGTAATTGATCTGAGGTCCGTGAACCGTTGATGTCCGTACGCGTGTGACTTGTTCATGTGTGCCTGCAGACGCATGAATGAGGACATTTTTAGCAGTGTGGCTGAGTGTGAGGTGAGGTGAGGTGTGTACGCATGCGTGTGTTTGAATAAATGGGGGTCACAGCAGAATGTCTGAGTGAATGAATGACAGATCTTTCACATGTGGTATGAGTCTGGCTCCATGTGTTTGTACTTACTGTGTGTGTGTGTGTGTGTGTGTGTGTGTGTGTGTGTGTGTGTGTGTGTGTGTGTGTGTGTGTGTGTGTGTGTGTGTGTGTGTGTGTGTGTGTGTGTGTGTGTGTGTGTGTGTGTGTGTGTGTGTGTGTGTGTGTGTCTGCGAGGCAGGCCAAGCTTCTGGGAAGTTGAGACTTCTCGAAGTCTGAGCTTCTATCAGGTTTCGCTCCAGATCGGAGCCTGGTGTTTCTGTCTGAGCGATGAGACATGGCCGCTCTGTTGGCGTATGATGCAGATGAACTACCGGCTACTGTGTGTGTGTGTGTGTGTGTGTGTGTGTGTGTGTGTGTGTGTGTGTGTGTGAGAGAGAGAGAGAGAGAGAGAGAGAGAGAGAGAGAGAGAGAGAGAGAGAGAGAGAGAGAGAGAGAGAGAGAGAGAGAGAGAGAGAGAGAGAGAGAGAGAGAGAGAGAGAGAGAGAGAGAGAGAGAGAGAGAGAGAGAGAGAGAGAGAGAGAGAGAGAGAGAGAGAGAGAGAGAGAGAGAGAGAGAGAGAGAGAGAGAGAGAGAGAGAGAGAGAGAGAGAGAGAGAGCACAAAGAAGGCCAAAAATACTTGAATGATGAAGTGGAAGGGAGAGATTCAAGGTGTCTGATACGGATTGAAAGAAAGACAAGAGGATAGGGGCAGGAAACCTGCTAGAAGAAACAGAAGATGTGGGCGAAAGCACAGGCGTAAAATGAGTGGATGAAAGAGGGAGGAGAAACAGGGGGGAGTGACACGACAAGAGAAAAGGCAGACTGACAGGGGAAGAATGAAGGGGAGTTCTTGAGTACCTTCCCCCTTTGTTACCGGCATTAGGTTATGAAGGAGTCAGTGCGACACACACTTTTATACACAAACAAAGTGACGCATCAGGGGGAAGAATGCGCTGGCCCGTGGCAGCGCGGTTTGCCCCTCTGACATCTGTTTGAACTCAATTGATCTGTTTTGACAGATGTGTGAAGTATGCCAAAAGTGGGGAACGGCAGCTGAATGAGCTGAAGACATCCAGCAGTGGTTTTATAAGGGGGGGGTGTCAGGACGACCCCGGGGCCGTCTGACACAACTCCTGCCAAAATGCCGGAGCTGCACGTCAGTGGTCGAGCTGCAGAAGTGGCAGGAGAAGTTGGGAGCGGAGCGGTGTGTTTGGAGCCAGGAGCAGGTGGACCGCTGACCTGTTTTGGCTCATTGGTAGTTTGACAGACGAGGCGTTAGATCACCTCAGAAGGGTAGAAATATCACACATGTCATCAGCATTTTGACCTTTTCATTTATCACATATGTTTGCATTTCTTCTTGTTTTTGTCCAACTAAACTGTGGTGAGTTGATGTCATTGACAGGATAGATGAAAAAGTTCAGCTGAGATTAGTGTTGCGTTGTAGGATTCATACGATCTGAAAAATCTATGCGTTAAAATTCCCAGAATAACACATAACCGACCGTTTTTGTCCTTATTTGATTTACTGTCGTCAGGCTAATGCTGGTTCATGTAAAGATAACAGCAATGGGCAGGACATGGACAGACAGCAGCTCCGAAACAGTTCCCATCTACAATAATAGTTAAACGCTCATGGAAACTTTTGTAGTTGTAACTTTGTTATTATTTTTTATAATAGCAATCGGTTAGTAGCCAGTGTGTTCCTGCCAAAAGGGAGTGGCGTTACAGTCCCAACACTTTTGTAAAACCACAATATATTATATGAGAGGATGACTCAGAGATGTAAAGGATGAGAACACAATGAGTGTACAACATGCTTCATAGAAAGTGTATACTCTTGCCAAGGACTCTTGGCAAATTCAATAAGTCGTACTTATATTACCTATGTCATACAGTATTATGGTGTTTCGTTCTACTTTTGTTTTTTTTGTTTTTTTGTTCAGTATTTCATTCTGAAGCATAGTTGTAGGCAGCCAGCCGTCCAGCCATCCGTCATGGCTGAAAAAATACGTGTTGTTCAAATCTGTCTAAAATATGTTCATAATGGCCATCACTATTTGGCATCGTCTAATTTTGCTTAAATTAATCTTTTTTTCGCTAAAACATAGCGAATTATCAGCTTGGGTAAACAACTTCTGGTTTATATTACGCCTAATAACGAGCCATGTGGTCTATACCTTTTGAAAGGCGGCCTCTGATTGGTTCGTAATTCTTTGACTCATCCTGATGTGTTCAAATGCTGGGGCAGAGTGGAGGAATTCGGACGGATTTTCTCTCCAAAATGCTGAGGACTTATATCTGCAGAATATCTATGGACCGATGATCGATCTAATTTTTCATTTCCAAAATGTTGACACATGTTTGAATAACTGCACATCATTCATGCTTTTCATTGAAGAATAAAATGTGTCAAATAAACTGTGAAAATGTAAATTTTGATAGAAGTATTGACAATCATGCTTGTTCCATCACCAATTTATGTGTAACTGTGACATACTGAGGTGTTGGGACTGAGCTATAGGAGGCTTGCAGATAATTAGTGTGTCTCTTTCATATTATAAGGTAATACTTATTGTTTATTCATATGGTAAATGCTTTTTGCGCATCTGCATTAGTATGTAGAAATATAACTGTCATCCACATTACATTTTCACATAATTATTTTGTGATTTGAGGGAAAGGACACTGCAAAGTTGCTATGCAGAGTTCCTGTGGGATGACCATTTTACCAGAAGTAGTTTTAAATGTCTTAAATTGGTCCTCAAAGCTGTTATACTAGTGCAGTGCTGCTACTCCAGTTAAGCTTCTGCAAGGACCAAACAAGCTGTGTTGAGTTTCCATCATCTGGGTAATTAAAGCAAATGTAGTTTTGTTCACAGGAGCCATCTGAATTAATGACGCCTTTGAAAGGATCAGTGTGGACGTCACAAAGCCGGAGCTCAACAGAAGTAAACTGCCTGCAGACACCAGTCTTGTTGTTTACGAGTGTATTTTTTGGATTCATGCGGCCAACCAAAACATCAATCGTAAACGCTTAAAAATCTGCTCTCACGTCTTTATAATTAAGCAACAAGAGCGTCTTTGTCCTGCAATCATGTGCCACTAGCTTGTCAGAGTCACAAGATAAAACTATAATTACAAGCGCTATTAGAGGAGTTGATGCCCCCCCCAATGCACTCCAGACCCATCGTCATGCCAACCGAAGGCAAACGGTCAAAACCCAAGGCGCTCTTCCAAGGCTCTTTGTCGGAAAAGACACTCAGAAAGACAAAGCACGCTTGAGAATGTAGGTATGAGAAGTCCAGGGGGCAGCACAGTGGTGTAGTGGGTAGTACTCCTGCCACCAAGGGTTAGTGGGTTCGAGTTCAGGTAGTCTGGTTTCCTCTCACAATCACAAAACGTGCATCTGAATCGCCTCCAAGTGTGAATGTGAGTGTTTTTGGCTGCCTGCCCGCGACCCTGCAGAGGATTAGGTGGAATTAAAAGATGGATACACGGATGGATGGGTGGAATTGCCCATAAGTGTGAATTTTATGGGCAACCCGTCCATGGCAGACGCTGCCCTCACCAGTTGTTAGGTTTGATTGGCTCCGGCGCCTTCCAATCTTGGCTTGGCGTAGATGGAAAAATGTTGAGATGGAACAACTGTCAGCCCCATTAAGGAGCTCAATTGGATTCAGCGTGACGATGTTCCATGTGCGTGTCATGAATATAGCTACATTCCATTGATACCAATGTCATGTAGACTTTTTGAGCTTTCTTTGATTGATTATGTTGCCTTATTGATTCAGACTAAAATGTCTCAACATGCTTGTTTTTTTTCCCCCCCCTGAAGGACCTCCACTAATATTGGAATTTGTGGTTTGGTGGGAAATGTCTCCACAACAATTGGGTGGATTGTAATAAAAACCCACTCTACTGAAATGTCAACAGAGGCAACTCAATTCAAAGACTTCAGCAAAAAAACATCCTCAACTCAACACATACAAGGGAGATAGACTGATGGTGTTTTGTTGGGTTGTTTTTTTTTTGCACATTTCCACAGTTCGTCCAAAAATCCAGTTGTTTGTTTGAGCCCCCTCAAAGCATTGCCCAGTTGTCTGGTTTCAACATCTCTTTACTTACCACTCAATTTCAAAATCTGCCAATGATCACTCTGACCATTCCCAGGATACAAGCCCAAAACATGAAAAAGCAACTGACTTTTAATCAATTGAATTACTTTGCAGTTGCTTTAATGATCTAAATCACCATGCATCCATCTTCTTTATCCAATTCAGTGGATCAGAGGCACCAGAGCCGATCCCTGCCAACTATGGGTGTTGCTGGGTTGTTTTTTTTTTTTTTTCGTTTTCTGTTTCAGAGTGGGGTTTTCCCATCATGGAAAGTTCTTGTACTTTTTTATAAAAAAAGTTTGAAAGTCTTTAAAGTTTAACATCTTCAACTCTGTTATGAAGCGACTAGAGCTAAAATGACTCGATCATTTTGTTATTTGGGCTGTGTCGATAAAACGTTTTGAACAATACTTTTCAATAACATAGTTTGGGGATATTTAACAAATACTTGCTTGCTAACTTGAGAAATACTTCACCTCACACGTTAGCATTACTATTATAACAATTTTAGAAAGCTAAAATCATACAACTCTGTGGGAAGGATAGTCTTAGCACAGTTATAGATACATAACTTTGAATTTGCAGTTGTTTCATCATATAAAAAATATGTATTTCGTGCAATATTGTGTTATAGTGAAAACAAAGGTCACATACTTTCAATAAGGCAAACTGTACCACTTTGTAATCGTGCGATTGGGCTGTAATAGGATTGTCCTCCTCTCGACCAAACCTTGGAAGGCATCCAACTTATCTTTATCGGTGTTTGATTTTAATTAGGTCAGTAACAAAATCTCCTTACATATGGTAATGCTAATGTGGGAAAAGGGTTAGATTCCAGACACGGTCATTGTAGTCTCATTACCATAACTTCCGGCATGCTTTGCATTTTGAGAAAGTCTTCTTCACTTTGTTTGAAGCAACCTACAGAGAATTAAAGACTTGGTTTGTTTCCCCGACACTCATCCCGACACAACTGAACATTTGAAACTCTAAACCTCCCTTCAAGTCAAAAAGTAAACGGCATTACAAGACATTAATGCTTCAGTGCAGCTAGTAAAGTTTCACACAGCTAATAATGTGTCCTGTTTAGGGCGACAGTGATTTGTCTAAGGGCTTTTGAGTAGACTTATGTTTCAAACATCCGTGTCACCATAAATGGGTAAAATCCAAGTGAGCCACAAAAAGAAACTCCTGCAAACATCTGACCCATAATATATCCGAGCAATAGTACCAAAGCAAATGGCACTATCATTGACATTCTCTGTATATCTTCGTGACCGTCAGGCTAAACAATCAGAGAGAAGTTTACACAGCCACCCGGTCCCTTGATGTTGGAACGAGTCCAGAGAGAAGAAAGGCGGTGTGCGTGAGTGAAACGGCATTTTAAGACGGTGCATTGAGGCTGGACTGGAGGAATGTCTGTGTTCCAGGAGCGAGTGCACTCGAGTGTGTGCGCCGTCGTCTGTGACAGTCTGTGTGTGTTTCGGCGTTGCTGCAGGGGTGTATCGTTACAAGGACGTTGGAGGGGGTGCTTGACCTCGGGGGTCACAGTTCAAACGCCAAGACCCGCCCAGTTTCCATCCACTCATTCAGGTGGCTGTGGAAGCATTCCCCCTTGAAGCTAAATGAAAGATCCCTCAACAATAGGCGCCGCCAAGTGATTTCTTTGTTAGAGCATTAAACCTCGGCCCCACCCACCCCCTTTCCTTCTTCCCCTCTTCCACCCACTTACTCTTTAGGTCACTTTTGTCACTGAATATTTTCGTATTACCCAGAATGCTGTTGTATTTAACTCCCGCAGAGGTGCTGAGGAATAAATTGAACCTGGTATGTGTGTGTTGAGAGGTCAGACTGTGACTTCCTGCCTGGCTGTGAAGTGCCTGTCTGCTGTTTCATAAGGATACCGGATTTATTGGGGAATAAAGTGATGCTGAGGCAGGTGCAAGAGTTCCTCTCATGCTGAGTTATGACTCTGTAAATAACTATAAAGGTATGTGCGAGGGACGTTTCAGTGCTCAGCGCCTGGTAGACAAATAACGAAGGCATAGTTTGCATGTTTCACTCTGTAGGAGACAAAGTGTACGTACTTATCAGCAAGCGCCGGCACTGGCCTCTGTGTGTAATTATTTCCACCGTGCTTTTTATAGCTTCTTAACACTTGTCATAACACCATTGTGTTAGTAAAACCTCCTACCCAAATGTAAGGCTGATGCATTAAAGCATAAAATACAGTATTAATTCTCATAGGAGACCATCGTCTCAGGCACCACATGCAGCGCAAAACAATCTTGAGCTGGCCAGACCATAAGGATGTCATAATAAATCCTTAAATACCCAGAAATCCAAATAATTATGATGCGTTACGAGAATGTCATGACAATATATAACCATTTACTAAAAACAAAAAAAAAAACGTATAAACCACAATTATCATTATTATCAACAATATTGAAACATCTATGTGAAAATAAACCAGAACTGAGAGTGTGTGTGTGTGTGTGTGTGTGTGTGTGTGTGTGTGTGTGTGTGTGTGTGTGTGTGTGTGTGTGTGTGTGTGTGTGTGTGTGTGTGTGTGTGTGTGTGTGTGTGTGTGTGTGTGTGTGTGTGTGTGTGTGTGTGTGTGTGTGTGATTAATGGCAAAGAGGAAAGTCTTGGTAACAAACTCAAAAGAAGTAATCATCAATTTTGGCCGTCCTGCTGTGGCCTAGCAGACATTTTAATGTCTTTGAGCTCATTGTTTTGGTTTTACAGCTCACCGTTTTACTGTTTTAGTTCACAGCATTCGTCACACACAGCTAGAAAATCCCCAGTATGAATTACAAGACCAAACAGTTGAGGTTTGTAACTTAGTGGTAAGAATAGTTAAAACACAAAGAAGCGACAAAACCATTTTCATCTGATTGACAAAAATCACAACTCAGTGTGATTGTGGTTTCACGTTTGTAGATTCAACAACAATTCAACACATTCTCCGTATGTGAGTGTTTACAGTGTGATTACAACTGGTTTCTTTTCCTTCAGCGAGCCCAGAAAATAAAGATTTGAAGGTAGTTTTTCTACTCATAGTGGTAATAAGTAGTCTGGCTTTTATGAGTGGATTGACACTTAATTTAGCGAAAACGTTTACTGTTCACAGATGATGATGTGCTAAGACACGAGGTGATGTGCCAGCAAAGAAGGAAAGAATAAGTGGCGGCAAAAAATTTCTTGTTAAATAAGATTTATGACTGCATAATGCAGCCTGCATTTAATATTACTGACCGACATGTGGTAGATGATAATACATGAAATAGAAACGTTTACACAGATGATATTACTGTTTTTGTGAATCACATTTTTCCTTCTTTTCTTTCTTCCACTTTGAATTTGCAGAGCATGAATGCACGATGTATACAACTGGAAACCATATTCACCGCTGTTCAGTCAGTCTTTTGCAATGTTTATGTTGCATGTTGATAACGATACGTTTATGATATATTGGCTCCCCCTAACAGATTTTTCAAATTAAGACACATCCTACAATCTTTCTTTCATGGCAATCTCATTGGACATATCACCTCAGTCCGTATCGCACTTTTTTTTGACATTTCTTATGAGCTTGCCAGTTAATCCTCATGCAATATCTTGTCCCACTTGAAATAAGAAAAACATACTATTCTCTTTCTAACACCATCGTGATCAGGCCTGTTAAGATTTTTGATGGTGCCACACATTTAGCTTATATATTTGGAAATCCCCCCATTGTTTTTTAATATCTATTTATAATCCACTTGACAAGAATGTAAGTTGACCTTTATCCGTTGATCAAACCAGCGGTTTCATGGGTGGTAATGAGTTGTTTAGGTTTAAAATGTGTATTACAGCTGGATGCCCAATCTCTTTGTGAGATATAAAGAAACACAAAGTTTTTTCATTTTAATTATTTAAATAAGAAGAACAAAAGGAATCAGGCTTTAATGAGCCTTTCAACTTTAAATACACTTGCTAGGAGTAGTACAAATCTTAAGATAACTAATACATTATTCACTGGAAATAAGCCTGCAGTTAAAGAAAACTTATTGGAAGCATTTCCTCCAATTGGGATGACGCAGTGTCCTCTTCTTATAACCCATGAAGAAAACATTGTGCTCCGGCTTTACATTTCCGCCTTTATCTGCCGCTATCAGACAAACATGCTGAAAATATGTATTGTTGTTGTAAACATTCACCGATAAGTGGAGGAAACGGTTTGGATAAAGGCGTTTTTTCCTGCGGTGCTGATAGTGTGAAGGAAACATGCAGATTGGCGGCTGAATTTCTCACTAACCCCAAGTCTAACCTCTTTTGTGAGCTTCACCCCTTCAAACGTCATATGTCAGCTTTCACAGTAATATCAGATTATTATTTTTAACCCAGGCCAAGAACCCACTCATAGCAGTAATGTATAGAAATATAACATGCATTTATGGATGATTATTCTCTAAATAATGCTTTAAAGAGCAGGAAAAGTGTATTTGTTTTAACTTTACTCCAGTTATTTCCGATGAAAAAACCCAGTTCAGCATGAAACATGAACATGAAAGCCAAATCTAAGCAGTAATGCTTCAGCACTTTCCTTGATTTGCCCACACTGGGAAATCTAAGCTCCATCGCAACCAAGTTTTGTGTGTCTTGGGTCACTTTGAGAAAGTTTGTCTAATTTCATGGTGAAATAATAACTTTTAGGGCATCTTAACTGCTGTCAAATGTCAATCTGAGTCGAATTTTACTCCAACTGTGTGTGGGTTTAGAGTTTAGTGAGTGTTCTTGTCTGGCTTTGTGAATGTGTGTCTGAGAGGGCGGGATGAGATGATTGTGTGTGTGTGTGTGTGTGTGTGTGTGTGTGTGTGTGTGTGTGTGTGTGTGTGTGTGTGTGTGTGTGTGTGTGTGTGTGTGTGTGTGTGTGTGTGTGTGTGTGTGTGTGTGTGTGTGTGTGTGCACACACGCTTATAATTGTATTTTACACTTATGGAAAAGATGCCAGGTTCTGTTAGTGGACTTTCATCCAAGCAAATCCTCCGTAGCCGTTTGGATTAATGGATCTTTATTGGATTACTGTTTGGAATGCTTCATTTCACACTGATGAGACAGAGTGCGAGAGAGAGACAGAGAGAGAGAGAGAGGGAGAGAGAGAGAGAGAGAGCGAGAGAGAGAGAGAGAGAGAGAGAGAGAGTTTAGGGGCTGAAATGTTTTGGAGGCGTTGTTCGTGCAGCACAAAAAAAATTGTCACAAAGAAGCAAACATGAAAAACACTGTGCTCTTTATTGTAATGGCCATACGCCTATTAGCATAAACAAACACACACACACACACACACACACACACACACATGCACACACACAGACGGGCCCCACTTGATGACATAGTGCATTCCCCAGTCTCTTACCTTAACCTTGGGCAGCACAGTGAAAAGTTTAACACTGAGCTTCACCTCACTCTTAAAACTCAGTCTTAACTTTTAACAATATTGTTGAACATTGTTGAAAGTCAAGAAGACCTGTTTGGACTGTCTAACGAGCATTGAGACCATGAACGATTGTGGATTTTTCTCAGTATGTTGTGTTTTGTTGTTTTTAATGGGCAGAAATCACTATGTTATTGTGCAGATGTTGGCAAAAAGTGTCGAGCAAAGTGCCAACTTGTTTGATGACTGAGCTGATGTTTGTTTGTACGTGGTGCAGTGGTTAGACCTCTCACCTCAAAGTGAGATTTTCCGTGGTTTGAGTCCAGGGCGGATTTGTGGGCCGTTATGTGCCGAGTTCACATGCTTTTTCTGTCCGTCAAGGAGTTTTGCCAAGGTACTTTACTTTTCTACCACAGTCCAAAGGTTGATTGGTGAAACAAAATAGGTGAGATTGTCCAGGAATCATTTGGAAATTCCTGTGAATCTATGTTGGATAAAGTGGTATTGAAGATGGACGGATACGTTTACACATCATGATGCTGGGTTGTAACTTAATTTAATGAGGTACAATGTCATCTTACAAAAGCGGCTTCGTGATTTTCAATTTCCAAGATGTCAACATGCAACTGAGTAAAGTGCAAGAGTCAGCACAAGATACTATAAATTGAAGAATTTATAAGTTGTGAACTTAAAGCTGAAAAAAACCCAACCTGAAGCAGCAATATGTTGGGATTTGGTATCGAGGGGAACAGGCTTTTTACCTCAATGTGTTGTTAAACTAAACCAGTATCACACATACATAGACCTGTTTTCCTCAGCGGTGAACCCACTGAACTGTGAACCATTTTTTTTTTTTAACCCAGCAGGTTATTAAAATGCTCTCTGAATTTTTAGTATGTGCATATATTTTTATGTGCGCTCTCACACTTAGTCATCCATCACGGAATATAAATACGTCTCGAGTGTGTGAAAATCCCTCTATGTGAAGGTGGAAAATGAAGCCATGGGGTGTGTACAGGATGTGAGAGTTTGAACGCTGCAAAGCCGGGAGTTATGGATGATTGTTGCATGTTGTACGTCTGAGGTAGGTATATTTATACGAGTCTCCGCGCCTGCTCTCCATCAGAGACGATGTGTGAGTACTGTCAGCTTTATGCTTTATCTGCTGTCTGAGACACTGAGAGTCACTAAGTCATGATAAGAGATGGACACTGAATCACTGTGACAAACACAACACAGGCCAGCCACAGTGGCAGTGATTCATCTCCGCTGTACCGCCCGAGTCACTTCAACTCCCGATGAAGAGTTTCATTGTCGGTAAGAAATATGAGGATACACCTGGAGCAGGATAAGATAACCCTAACATAGCTTCATACAGGGGTGTGCAAACTTATGAAAATGCACACCGTTTTTCTTCTTTTCTGATAACTTTTCTGAAACGAAGATGAAAAAATGATGCATGTTGAAAATCCAGCGGCCACATCTTTATCGGTAAAATGAGAGCAAAGTAACCTTTCACCACAAATATGTTCGAAGGCATTAAGGACTGCAATGAACACTCGGTAAGCCACATCTGTCACCATGGAAACCATTACAAGTTTATTTGATCAACCACACCACTAACATCAACAGCAGCCGATAAATACACACTGACAATAAACATAACCTTTGCCCCAATCTTTTTTTTTTTACTGAAGCTGGTGGAAAGTATAGTACAAACAAGTCCTAGATTTACATCATTTGTCAGCTATGAGCATACATCTATTCATGAAGTCACCCACGCAGCATGGATTTGATGCTAATGCTCCTCACAGCTGCATCACTGGTGTATCAGTGTCTCACTTAAAATACTGTGATCCACCTCAAAACAAATAGCAGTTATTTTTATGAAAATTACATTGTTGGACCATGATTGCACCATCTTGTGTGCGGGCTTGACATTATGTTTAACAACCCTGGTCTAATGCCATGGGGAATTGAGCAGAGCAGCAAGACTCTGGAAATACACGGAGGAGGGAAGAGCTTGTTTTCCAGAATCTGGCTTTAAAATAGATGATCTATGAGGATTTGTGTGTATAATCAGTGTTACAAAAGTCTGATAAATACATTAAACACAGCAGACCACAGAAATGACTGTGAAACAACTCCTGGATCGCTGCGATCCACCACAAATCTGTGGAAACTGAGGGAGACGAATCATGAGTACTGGATCATATCAGCTAAATGACATTCACTGATGCTGCTGTTGAGTACACGCTGAGGCCAGCACCTGCAAAGTCTCCTCTCTATTTAGATGTCCTCGGGGCAACGTGATCTGCTGTGAACATACCAAGGAAGAGACGAGTGCCTACTAACCAGGTTCATCCCAGTCCACATAGCTCTGTTTTTCATATAAAGCTGGGATTGAATTGGCTGAAGAATAACCGGCACTGGTCTGCATTAACAGGATCAGGGAGATATCGAGACTTAGTGAGACGGAAAAACCTTCTTTTTATCCCCTACTCACATGTTCTGGTGTTAATTTAAAGAGCAGGTGGAGAAATTTACTCATTCATCACATGAAGGATTTGATATGGGCTTTTAAATTTAATTCTATATGAGGTGATGGAATACTCGATTATTCCTGTATGGAAAATATGAATATGAGTTATTGGCAAGATGCATAAATGGCACGTTTATGTATATATTCTGATTTCTAATGGCGGAATTCTTTTGAAAAGAATAGAGGGCAGAGTAAAAGTGTATAATGTATGAGCGACATCAAGCGAGAGTGATACACGACTGTCTATGTTGACCTCTCATCCAAAATGAACTTGAACAGGCTTCTTCTCATTAGCTGTGTGCATGGGTTTCCTCCAGGTGCTCCGGTTTCCTTTTACAGTCCAAAAACATGCATGTGAGGTTAATTGGTGACCCTAAGTTGAAAAAAAAAACATTGTTACATCACCAGAAAACATCTCAAGTCATTTCTGTGAGCTGCAGAGCCAAAGAAATTCCATCTGTCTCCTATGACTTAGAGTGGCGGCAGAAATCTGCAACACCTACAGAAGTAATGCCAACATGACCAGATTAAGATCAAGCGTTCCCTCTTTTGATATATGTTCCTACGTTGCATGGAGGAAAGCCTTCACCGACGAGCCTGGCAGCTAATGACTCGTGTTCATTTTCCCACGTACAGTAGTGAGAGGTCACGGGGGGGAGGCCACGAGGGGTTAGGACGGATCAGACAGATAAACTCTCGGTGTCAGTGAGACAAGCTCTGGAATGAAGGAGAGGACGGTGGTCCTGTGAAGAGACCGGAGGCAGATAATAAACAGAGATACACGAGAAGACGCATATACTGGAGGAAAACTGTGATGGGGAGGGGAGAGAAGAGGATATAAAGACTGACAAGAGCGAGAAGATAGAAAAGACAGAAATGAGGGCGGAGGGACGAAAGCTGCTGATTGACTGTCCAGCATGAAGGAACTCCTTGTGTGCTTCGACTTTTATCCATAAACCCTTCATAGTTCTGTTCCAATGGATCCAAAGTGACACTAATTGGCCATAATAACCAATGTGGTAATAGCAGTGGATGAGGAGTCTGTGTAATATGAAAATGATGACGGAAAGCGACTGAAGGACGTCTGTGTCTTAAGTCTCTCTGCAGTTGTTATCAAGAGAAACATTTGAGGGTCAGAGGAGGTCAGGACCGACTGAGAGGTTTGCACACTGTGGGAGTAAAGAGAAAATATTCCCCCCAAGACTCAGGGAGGGAAACAGAACAGGGGTATTTGACCACATTTTACCAGGTGGGAAGAAACATGACTCCAAATGAATGTCATCTGCTCTCTGTCAGCTGGTACTTTGCCGCATGGCCACAAACTCAATAAACTCAGTTTTATATATGAATCAGAGTAACAGTTTGAGCCTCCTGCATTTAGGTTTCACCTCAAGTATGAGTGTTTGATTTAAAATGTAAGTCAACTGATTAATTGAATTCAAAAAAGAGGAACTTGTATCAAACCTGCAAAGAGTTAGCAAAGTAATGTGAGTATAAGCTCTGAGTTTTAATTTTCCAGCTGCACATTAAAGGATAATCGGGCTTCATGGCAACCTGGGATAGTTTCCATTTAATTGGCTCTTGCAGCTTTATGGGCCTTGCCGCTTTTAGCACAGAGGTCCTGGAAAATGAGGAACTGTGCCTAAGAGCTTGTAAAAACTATGTACAAACAGAATCTGTACTTTGTTGACGATTGTGCTTCATATATCACTGATTGTTTTTAAGTCTAATTGAAAGGGAATACTCCAGTTTGTCTTTCCTGCTGATGTTATCCTTGACCCAACACAACTAGCTGTTAATGAAGAACTCTTCGCAGAGTTATTACTTGGTCTGAATGTAAATTTACTGTCAATTGTGACTATTCTGCTTTTCAAGTATTTAAATACATTTAAAATACATTGTTGATGTGTTTAAACGATTAACAAACTTTAAATACTAAAAGGAAGATGAAAATGTCTCCATTTTGTAGGAAGAAGACATGATAAGCGGAACAGGAAGAGGGTCTGGTACACTCTCAAAATACCAAAAGTTAATACCAAAAACCAAAAGTCCACTTGAGTTTGTCTCTGTGTGTTTCAGCAGTGAAAAATGCAACTTTAACCTTTAACCTATTTCACTCAACTTTGCTATATAACTCTAACCCTCATCTGTTTTTTAATCTCAAATAACTTTTGCCTGCAAGTGGTGAGGAAAGATATTGTTTTCAACATTATATTGAGTATTTTTAGTCTGGCAATGGAAAGCAGAGTTAATGTTATTATACAGTATAAACACTACACAGAGATGTGTGTGCCTGTGTGTGTTTTGCACGCTGATTGGTGAGGGGAGCTGGAGAGGCAACAATGGCAGCTATTGTTGAATTCATGCACTTATCCTGAACCGATCTGACATTTGTACCAATTTCTCTTGACTGTTGAAGAATAATAAGCAAGTCCAAGGTCTGAGATATGCATCTCAAAGCCCACAGTGGGGCCTCACAATTGACATCGTAGTAGAATTTTTATGGTTATTTTTTCCTCTTTTTAGCTGGAAACAGTGAAGTGTGTGTGTATATATACTGACAGCCATTCATTTGTCGATTCCCTGTCTTCTGCTTATGTGTGTGGTTTCACAGGAACTGGTGTGCTTATGTGGTCACACGCACGGTCAGCTGTGTGATGGAGGATGGCGTGGAGACGTACATCAAACCGGACTACCAGCGCTGCACCTGGGGCCAGTGTCCCCGAGTGGCGTGAGTATCTCTTCTGCATCACATCTCTTCCTTTAAGATCCTTAAATAACAGTGCGAGACACAGAATATATAAACGGGAGTCTTCATTTTGTGGGTTTTGTGTGCATTACGAGGTGTTTACACATCGACGATGTTTTGAAAACTGTATAATGTCTATGTTTGTTTCCTTGCCTTCAACATAGAGTGATTGAATGGAGAGCTGAGCGCCCACAAGCACAAAGTGGAATGTGATCCTATGGCGTTGGATGTTTTTTTGAGGGGAAGAAGTTATACCATAGGCAAATGAATCAAAAATGTGGCCAAAAAAAGATAGACGCAGTATGGGAAATAATTTGTGACAAAAAATTAAGGTTTTAAAAAAAGCGACAGTTTGTAATGCAATCATTCCCTCTTATGATGAAGTCCATGAATACAGGTCAAGGGGGCCACTTGATTAAATCACCACAATAACAGCAGCATCTCTACTGAAGGCTGATCTGATTCATACCTCCTGTTCAAACATGTGTGATTAGTCACATTGTGTGTTTACAACGAATAACAAGAACTCATCCCAGGTTTTTTGCATGATCTAAAAAACACACCCCAGATGTCATGAAGGCAAACGCACAAAAAAACCCAATACTGAGTGTTATTTGATCCTCAGCGAGGCTTGTGAGGAGATCAGCTTCCGTATCAGGTTCGATTCCACTTTTCTACGTGCAAACCTTCAGTGGATGAGGCACTGTCTGTATTCAGTCCTTGGAGTTCTTGTCCTCAGATCCACATCGGTTTGCTATCCTCAATTCATGCATCATCGCTTCCCTTCTCTCTCTCTCTCTCTGTCTGCGGCACAGACACTCATCTCATTCATCCCTTTCCATTTTCCGTCCCCCGAGCTCCGGCCGTCTGCTCAGGAAGGTGTGTGCTGGCTGCACCGCTGCAGCTCCGTGCTCGACCGGTTAATCTCAGTGATAAAGTGTCTCTGGTGGCTCTCTGCCCTCCTGCACATACTGCAGTAAAATGCAGTAGCGAGGAAAGCGACTGAATGGTTTCTCCAAATGTGGATGCTGTGTCTGAAAGCACAACATTAATCAAGCGCTCCTGATGTTTTGGCTCTTTTAAAGTGCTCAGTGTTGTGTGACCTCGGCCTTGGCTGGCTTGATCCCCCCCCCCCCCCCCCCCCACCCCCCCACCCCTCGCGCCTGCCAGGGGCCTCGGCCTAAACCTGGGCTATGCTAAGTATGAAGCCAACCAGGATCCAGACACCACAGTCCAGTCTCCTACTCTGTGAAAACAATCGCGTCTTCTTACGCCCTCTTTCGTTTTATGATCCTGCTCCTCTCCTGCGCTCTGCCAAACTCCGCTGCCTGCACTTCTCTCTCCTTGTTTTTCCTTTTTCAGAATTTTTTTTTTTTTCTCACGCTCTCAGAGGAAGGAGCTGGAAGATGAAGTCTGTTTTATGTGATACCTACAGAGATGTTTGTGGATTGGCGTAAAGGGGAGAAACCTGTTGAACCCTCAAAGTCAGGGTCTGGCGAGGCTGTTTTATATCTTTACCCAGAGTGCAGCAATGCCAGTTTGGGGTCTATTTTTCTTTTGACTAACTGGGAGTCTCTTCAGTCGCAGAGCTGAGTGACACATTAATGCTAAAACTACAGGAGAGCTTTCCAAATAAAGCATTAACATCTTTTTTTTGCCTGCGAACAGGAAATGAAGATTTAGTACTCGGCTAAACGCAGCTGATTTCTTCTGGAAAAAGGCACAGGAATAACATTTAGAGTTTACAGAGCACTCATAATCCTCATCCATCACTGTGAGATGATTTGTAACTATTTCCTGACATCCAGTGACCCAAGGTACATTGATATCAGCGCCCGTGGTATTTAATGTCACGTTCAGACTCACTTATGGGTTGTTGCCCTGGTTATCGGGATCACAGTACAAATTTGTATTCCCCTAATGTCATGATCTTGAAGCGGCATACTGGATTTTTACTGCATAAATCATGTTTGTGGTTCAGTGAGGCTGCACACAGACACAGCTGCACTTTGGGGAAAGTGCTCCTGTCAGCAGGCTAACATCCTGAAAATGTGCAGCGCTGGTACGTCTGACATGCCAACACTGTAAGGCTGGACGCTGTGTGGACATGTGGGAAAGAAGAGGGAGATGCCTTTTACATTCATCACTGAAACTTAATTCGTATCAAATTATTGTAACTATTTGCACCTTGTTTTGTTGTGTGGTCATGACATTTAAAAGAAAACTGTGATTATTCTGCTTTATGAGGAATGACCCAAGACCGAAGTGAAATGATCATGACTTTTAGTGCGAGTTAAGAATTTGCAAATCCAACTTTAAATGAGTGGCATTAAGCACCAATTGTAGAAAGAAATTTGATCCAACCAGTCAGACAAGCAGAATTGAATTACCGTATACGGCTGGTATTATCCTCACACTCACTCGTCTCCACAATAAATACCTTGTTTTGTTTGATATCATCATGAGCTGCCATAAATTCTATAACTCCAAAGTTGATTTTAAGTAGTTTTGTGCAAGATTGTCCAATAAAAAGTCATATTAGAATGTGTAACTCTGAATAATGAAACAGCTAATTGGTGCTTGTACCTCATATTTCTTCATAACTGAAGCCAAGTCGATGAAATCTTCATTGAAGTCTCTTAAAAATATTTTACTCAAATTAAATGGGCTCCAGTAAATCTTCAGATTGTAAATATGTCAAATAAAAGTTGCTCATTTCAAATTCTCAAGCTGCACTGTTTCGCCTGTTACAGTTTTGAGGAATAGAAACTTGATTCCTCAAAAGCTTTGTCCTCAGCATAATTATTTCATGATTCATCAGTCTTCATGGTCTTGAGAAACACAAATGTAAATTTAGTAACATGATTGTAAAAAGAACACACACTGGTTCTGGTTCAAGCTCTGATTTATGTCAATGCTCTGAATACAAGATGCCTCCACACTGGGTCAGTTCTTACGCGTTCCCTGTTTTTACCCGCTCTTCAGCCAGCTTGCTTTTCTTTTGTTTTCTCCCTTCATGCTAAAGCAGCTGAAGCGCATATGTGGGGAGATGTGATCAGTTAATGAACAACAGGAGTGTCCCCCCACTTCGCTAAGCACTTCCAAGAAATATCCCTCCTGCAGCCGCACTTGGTCTGAGCTTCAGTCGAATGCAGAGTTAACACAGTTACTAAACTTCACTAAATCTTCACCACAAAACCACTTTTATTTATTTTGTTTGTTTTGCTGACTCGGCCTTTTCTCTTCTCCCAGGCAGGGGCACACATATAATTTCACTGTTGAGGGGTAACAACAAATAAATATTTTTCAAGAACAAATTTAGGGGGTACAAAAAATGTTGCATATCGCTTATAAATAGTCTAATGTATCTGCAAAGTGTTGTTCAATTCAATCCAGTACATTATAATTGTTGTAGTTAGGTAATTATATTAATGTAAAGAACATCATCAATACATGAACAGATACATGAATACAATTTTTAAATGTTTTATTTACTTTAATTACATCATTGTTTATTTGAAATACTATAACTGACCTAAACTTTGGCTCTGACTATATGGCTGTTGTCATTTATCATAATTTTTATAATTACATGGAATATATGAACAAAGGGTGTCTTGCATTATGATATTTTTCATTTGTACTAACTAAATTGTAACAGAAAATGATCCAAAAGTTAAGTGATTCGTTGAAGCTGGATATTTGATTGAAAGTGATTAGATACCCAGATTTTTTATTTTTTTTTTACATTGAAAAGTAAAAACAAATCATTGTGTTGACATGTTTCTTGTTTTAAGTGAACTTTTTCACAGTAGTTCATGTCTGAAGCTCTGTTTCATCGCCTCACTTCCACCGACCCAGTTTCTCTTTGGGATGGACCAAACTATCGTGAGGCCAAGGTGGGGGGAGTATCCGATCCTCTCAGTCTATTGTACGGCGTATATGATTGGCACAAGTGCGTGTTTAATTTCCTCAAATGTTATTTTCGACATCTTTTCCAAAGAAGGGGAGTCTGAACTCCCCTGTCCACTAGCGTAAAACTAAAGCCGTTGGGATCTGGTATAATTTCAAGGACTTTGGTCATGAATTGCCCTTTGGGACCAATAAAGTTTTCTGAATCTGAATCTGAATCTGAATAAACTACAGATGTGTTGTACATCCAGGCGGTTCAGGTGAAAAGCAGGGTTCCATACACTTCTCAGAGAGCTGTGGCAACCATGGCTGGAAAACCCTTCCTCATATTACTGTTTCATCCTCAGGTACCGGACCTACAGGAGGCCCAGGTATAAGGTTGCCTATAAGATGGTGACAGAAATGGAGTGGAAGTGTTGCCATGGTTACTCAGGGGAGGACTGCCATCAAGGGCCACAGTCGACCCCGGACACACAGGTCAGCAGTGGGCGACCTCGCGTGACGCAGACCGGCTACAACCCCGGCAGTGGAAATGGAGGTTTGGAGAATTCTTTGGAATCTAAGGAAAGCAGCTGAGACAAAACGTTACATGATGACGGATCAGTTAATGAAGCCTTTAAAATGAACTCAGTGAGTCTCAGTAATGAATATTCCTGAAAAATAACCATTGGGAAAGTAGTGGGCAACAAACCCTGTAGTTATTGTTTGCAAAGCATCTAATGATCCAAGTCTCAGTTGGTCTGCTCCGTCAGGATGGCCTCGAGCATAGTTTCATCAAACCTGATTGACAGCGCCAGCAAACAGCCCCCAAATTGTCTTCAGACTTCATTGCAAATGCCTGTTAATGCTTGAAAATGCATGACATCACATTTTCCAGCTGGGAACCAACCGCATTCTGGACCTTGTTTCCAGAGAGAAAAGAAACCCAATTACAGAAACATTTAAATTGAAATTAAAGGCACTGTTCAAACTGTAGCAGTTGTTTTCATGCGTCCATTCATGACGGCGAGAGAGGGACCACTCTGTGTGTAATGTTTCAACTTCTCCTCCGTGTGTGCCTTCCGTGAAGGAGAGTCGGAGAAGATCAAACAGCTGGAGGACACCATCCGCGGCCTGACCAAGGACCTCCACAACATGCAGACCACCATCAACGGCATAAACCAGAAGCTGTATGTTGACTTCTGTTGTTTTCAATACATCATGTGCATGTTTCCCCTCGCTGGGTTAATTTACCTGCAAACTAAAGAGAGTTCAGGAAATGAGCTCGTTTTCAATGATCTGAAGAATGTTTAGCATATCCTGTTTATCACAGCTGGTTTGTTTATGCTCGTTTATTAAAAAAATATGGGACTTGGAAGACACACGTGGTGTGTCCTCTAAACCAGTCACCCCAGCCTGTGGCCGGTGAGACTTTTCCTGCTCTGAGGATGTTGAGATTGAATTTGCACACAAAAACCATAAATAGGAAATCTCTTGGAATTCGTGACACTGCCCTTTTTTTGTATGTTTATGTGAGTGGTCATGTTTTGGCAAATCAGATCTCAAAACAAGCATCCTTTGCCTTTCGTAGGGCCGATTCAGTTAGATTTTTCCAGCAGTTCAAGTGTGCAAAAACTACAAGTATATCCACAAGATCAAATACAGTTTTTACAAATTGCATTTAAAAAAAGAAAGAAGTTAAACCTGGATTATTCTTTGTCACATTGTTTGTCTTCAGACTTGAAGAAATCATGTCTCCTGACTGAACACAGACTCACAGCTTCATGGCATCACTTTGATGGAAATACTATTGCACAGCTATTCAGCTTTCAGTGCTGTGCCACTAATGTCTTGAACTACATTCATTGTAAAAAAAAAATACTGCTGATTACTTTATATTATGTTTTGACTGTGCAAGGCTGATTTGGATCCACTTGGGAGCCGATTTTGGCCCGTGGGCTACATGTTTGACACCATTGGACTGACGTCTCCCCTGCGTCTCCCCTCTTAACACATCGCCCTGTTTACATTGTGGATTGATGTATTAAATATTCCTCACAAATCCTCACTGAAAATTAACAGATCTCAATGTTTTCATAGGCCTGGACTGAATGGGGCCATTGTCCCTGCCGATTCAGCTCAGCCACACATGAAAGAAACCATCAACAGCATCCAGAGCAAGCTGGATCATCTCTACAACAGGACACAGGTCAGTCACATGCGTCCAATCATCTGGAGAAACATCAGCAGCTTCAACACCAGGTCCCCTCAACTCTTGGGCCTATCTGCATGTTCAGGTCCATGATCAGACCCTGCTCGACATCAACAACCACCTGGTGAACGGAGGAGGGAATGAACTGGACGGAGCGGCAAAAGGAGGAGGAGGAGCAGGAGCAGGAGGAGGAGCAGGAGGAGGAGGAGGAGGAGGAGGAGGAGGAAGGGGAGGGGGAGGGGGAGGAAGAGGAGAGGGAGCTGGAGGTGGAGGTGGACTGGGGGGAAACCAGCTGAACACTCTGAAGGAGGAGATCCTGACCGAGCTGGAGCGACGAGTGTCCCTGTCCTGCTCTTCCTGTCAGGTGAAGCCCAGCATGCAGGCCTGCACGGCAAAAATTATTCTGACGCTTTTCTGCCTGAGCTGTTGTTGTGCCTCTCAGCTCTTTCGTTTTCATGCATCTCTTCTTGTGGGGCTGTGTGACTCATTTCTCCTGCCCGAAGCAGTAAAAAATAATTGTCGCGTGCAGGTTGCGGCTCCCCAACATAAACCACAGTACCACTGAAATAAAAGTAAAAACAGTTCATAATCGAGCACAATAACAAAGATTAGCCGCTGAGTCCCAGCTGTGAGGAAGAATTGGATTTTTAACATAAAACAGACTGTATTTGTATAAACTGAACTTTTTTTCCCCTCTTGTGTTGAAGAGTAATCATGGGCCCAGCAACATTTAAAAAAAAAAAAACAGACATCTATTCTATTCATCACTTCTCCCTGTGCTACCCACAGTTGTGGAACTTATTTTTAAACTCTGCTTTTGGCTCCAAAACGATGACATAAGTTGATGATGTGAGAATTAAATTGCTCTGCTGCTCCAGATGCACAATAACACGTTAAGCACAAAGAACAGCCATCAAAGTGTGAAAAGGAATCCTGGTTTCCCTCAGTAGAGTAGCTTTAGCGATTCAAATATGCGTTGTTGAGCTGTATTACACAGCTCTGTGACGTCTTTAGAGGCATGCATTTAGATCTTTAAGTATTCCATTCATGGAATATCTATTTATTAGTCCTGCCTGTTGGCACATCGACGTAAATCTGAACCTTGAGTTTGGTTCCAGTGCGACCACTCTGGAAAAGAGAGCAGCTGAATAGACACTTATATCATACTCACATGGAAAAAGAATTTTAAAAAGCAAGGCTTTTAAGAAGATCAGCAGAAGATATTAATAATTATCTGGAGATCAATCATGAGGCAACTGCCGATTTTTACACTCTTCAATCTGAGTTTGAAAGAATTTGCATTCCTCTGATCTTCATTCGAGGCAGATTTTAACACTTTTCTTTTTAACCAAAGTTTTAGTGAGATTGTTGTAGTTTGCTTGTCATTTTTTTTCTTTGCATGTCTACCCTTGCTGTTCAGAGGTATGCATTCTCTTTGCTCAAAGTGTGGACAAAAGCAGGAAATCGAAGCCTAAATGTCAGGAAGTCCATCTTGAGTCACTCACAATTTGACTATTTTTAATTCTTATATTACATTAAAAGAAAAATAAAACACGTGTTTGATGCTTTCTGTTATTTTCCATTATCAGATCTTTATTCGGTGCTTTAAGTGTTTGATTATTTTAATTAATGCCTGTTTCCACATTTAATTTCTCACTTTTATTCTCCTTTTTATTGTTACACGACGCATTGAAAACAATTGTAAAAAATAAAAGTTGAACACAATAGTTCATTAATTTTAAAGAAAATGAGAGACTTATTCCAGAAATACAAAGTATACCAACACTTATGAAAACACAAAGTTAACACAGAGGACTTTAAATATATTTGAATTGTACTTCAGCCATGAAATGCTTCAAACAGGCTACTGACTTATTATCACATACATAATACTGTAAAAAACTAATTTACGAAGACAGACTGCTGGATCGACAGCCAATTATTGTCATACACAAGAGATTGTTTTACCGTTGTTGTAATTGCACACAAAGAAACACTGTCTTCGATATCTGCATGTAAACACAAGACACAGGTGATGCAATCTCTGCCTATGCGCAACTTCATCTTTCCTTCTCCCTCCAGGCCGGCGTGGAAGACCTGAGGAGACAGCAGCAGCAAGACAGAGAAAGGATCCAAGCTTTGGAGAAACTCCTCACCTCCATGGAACAGCACTTGAGGCAAAGCTTGGAAGTCTCCCGCCGGGAGATCGAGCGCTCCCAGTCCTGCTGCAACACCGTCATCGAGCTGGAGAGGAAGCTGAACGATATCGATGTCCGAGTCACCTCCACCACCAACAAATGTGACACCATCAAGGGACGACTAGATAAGGAGCTGGCTGGGACGGGAGGGAGCAAAGGAAGAGTGACAGAGGACCGCTTCAATGGCAGACTGAGGGACCTGGAAAAGAGGCTGAACAACACAATGAGGAAGACGGAGCAGAAGTGTACTAATACCGGGAACAACATGAAAGACACTGTGCAGAGGGACGTCAACCAGCTGCGCAATATTGTCCTTGGTCGGCTGGACGACCACGGCTTTAAGATTGGAAAGATAGAACTGGATGTATCAGTTCTTGGAGACACGGTAACAGATCATAGTCGACGTTTGAACCATCTGGAGAACATTACATCGTCACTGGACAGAAGGCTAACAGCCACTACAAAAATGTGCAATGAGACCTGCGGGCCGAAAGGGAAGGGTCAGAAAACTGACGAGACTGTGAAAACCTTGGAATGGAGAGTGGTGGCCAACGAAGGAGAGATCCAGAAGTTCAACACCAAGCTCAACGATTTGTCCGTGACAGGAGACTCGCTGATAGACAGAGTGATTGACTTGACAGGGGATGTCAAAAAGATAATTGCTGTGACGGGGGAGAACGGGCAGAACTTCAACCGGATCGTCACGGAGATCGAAACGTTGGGCCGAGACTTCGAGGACTGCTCCGTCTGCAGCACCGTGGAAAAGGACTTACGCCTGCTCGCCAACTCCACCATGACCGGGCTCAGCCGGTGCCAGACGGAGCTGACGGACCTGCGGAGGAAGGTGGACTCTGAAGAGTCCGTGTGCTCCCAGGTCTGTTCCAACCTGCAGGAGGAGGTGGGACGACTGCGCGAGGAGGTGGAGGAGTGTACGGGACAGTGCAAAATCAACATAAATGACCTGAAGACACGTCTGGATGGTCATTATGTCCACAGTGGAAGATTGGGAGGGGACCTGAAGTCCATCCAAGGAGAGCTGGCCGAAGTCGTGGTAACATTCAACTCCATCAATGCCACCTTGAAAGGTCTTGGAAGGACCATACAGACACACGGGGACACACTGACTGACCTCACCGACAGCAAGGATGACATAATTTCTGAAGTAAGATGTTGTTATGGCCGTTCTTTCCATCTGCTTCCTCCTTGATACTTCCTTCTGCTTTCATAAGCGGGACATGCTGTGATGCAATATGCATTGATTAGTTAATGGTGTAAGTTAATCGAGGCGGAGCCAAAAGGATTACAGCTTAATTGAATGATTTTTTTTCAGACACATTATCAAGATATTTGATTTCATCTTATCGGGATCTCAGCTGGGTGGGTGAGGTAAACTGACTGCATCATAACCAATAAACATCCACATTAGCAAAATTTCCCCTCAATTTCAAATGAAAAGCAATTATATACTGAAAATGGTGACATTTCACCTGAGGACATGTCCTTTTATAAATGTCCTTGTTGTGAAATTTTACAATAAGTTAATCAATTCAGGCAATTCAGTCACCATACCTGAATAATAACATTATTTCAAGTTTGAGTATGAAATTGTAGAAATGAGAATTTGTAATAAAAAGCCTCATTGCCACTGTATAACTTTATAACATTTGCTATGTTTAGCTTCCGTATTGAGGTTTTGCTAAATAGCAACAATATCATAGTACAGCTCTGATCTGAAAACTATTTATTAAGTGTTAGGATATTGAGTTTATAGGTTAGTTTTTTTATTTTCATAAAGAAAGGTGCATATAACAGGCTACAAAAAGACATTATGTTGTCTAATAATAGCTATATAATTCATGATAAGCAAACATGTCCAGCTTTATTTACAGAGCACTAAATACAACACAGTCATTTCAAGGCACTTTTACAGAGAAAACCCAACAATTTCACATAATAGAAAAGTCTGAACAGCATTTGCTTGGTTAGTGTAACATAAGTAGGACTTTGTGTTATTGAAGGTCTTCTGAACGTTTTTCTCTGATCCTTGTGGGTGTCCCAATACCAATCATGTGTGGAGCTGCTTGATTATTTAGCATTTTGAACATGTTTCTGCAAAGACGGATTATAATTTCTATTCTAATTTATGTGTTGTTTTAATAACCCTTTCTTTATGTACTCTAAAAACAACATTATACCAATCAAACATGCATCATTAGTTATTTTGGCAACTGTGTTTTCACATAATGTTGTTGTAGGTATGAAAATATTCAAGCGCATTACAAATGTTTAAGCTTTCCTGACAGGCATGGGTTTGATGATGTGCTTACATATTTTTACATGCATAAGATACCATAGGAAAATAAATGGTTGCGAAGATGAGGAAAAGTTTATTTATAGTGAAACTGTCGAAAGAGGCTAGTCCAAACACACACTGACAAGTTTCTACGTCCTCTCGAAGGTGAACGACTTGCGGAAGGAGTTGACGGAGCACGTCGACGACTCCGAGATCAGATTCGGCCAGCTGGGAGACGAGATCCAAATAATCAGGAGCAACTTTGTGACGGAGATGGGGGAGTGCCGGCTCTCCAGCAACGGCCTGGACCAGCGGCTGTCCAAGCTGGAAGGCTTGTGCGGACGCTTCGACTCCGTCTCAGACAGCCTGGAAAGGATCAAGGAGGGACTGAACCGACACGTGTCAGGGCTGTGGAGCTGCGTTAATGGACTCAATGTCACGGTGACGTCTCAGGGAGATCGTATCGACAATATCCAGAATGTCCAGCTGGACGCCGTCCACTCCAAGATACACAGGCTGAACTCCTCCGTGCTGGACCTGGCCAGGCAGTTCCACCGTTTCACAAAACTGGACTTCATGGGTGAGTAGGGCATGGGATTTGACTTTCAGTCAAGAGATAGCACTCACTTGAAGGGAGGGACGGTCAGGACGAAGGGGAAAATAGACCACGGAAAGAATTTGGCCTGTCATCTTGAAAAGAATTCACTTAAGAGCTTGTAAAGTCTGCAGTCTGTCTGAAGCACGGGTTTTAGTAAACACGAGAGAAAACAGCACATCCTGAGTCACGCCGGGTTAGATGTCTTGTCTTTCTTGGCTCACTGCTGATGCTTTCAGAACCTTGCACAGAGCTATTATTACTGGTGAAGAGGGTTTTCAGGGTGATGTTTCAGCTGTGCTGTCTCACCAAACATTCCTCTGCCTCCAGGTCCACCTGGTCTACCGGGGCCCCGTGGAGAGAGAGGCGAGCGCGGACTACAAGGGCCCGTCGGGCCTCAAGGGAGGGTGGGACCTCCAGGCAGAGAGGGTAGACTAGGACTAGCGGGACCCCCAGGTAATAATAAACTTCTTTCTACATGAGGACACTTACAGATATACAAGCTATATCTTCTGTTTTACACATCTGAAGATGAGTTTCACAGTTTGTATCTTTCATCTTGTATTTCAGGTCTCAGAGGTGAACAAGGTAAGTGTTTTTTTTTCTTCCTCACAACAGATGGAAGTTCTCCTTAGGCTTTATTCTTTAATTCACACTCATATGCTGTGTTGTGCTATGTGATCAGGTCCTGCAGGGTCTGATGCCCACGTGCCACGTCTTTCTTTCTCTGCGGCGCTGACACGCCCAATGAGGAGTTCGGGAACTATAGTGTTCAACGACGTCTTCGTCAATGAAAACAATGTCTACGATGCAACAACAGGTGAGGTTGGGCAGCGCTGGAAGGACTGCGAATACACACTGTACACACACTGTCCTACTCAATGTTTTTTCATTAATTTCTTGAATATTTGATGTTTAATAACTATTTTAGATACGTACATACAGCACTTACTGGTGAAAGTAAATCTAAAAGCTTAATGAGTCATAATCACAAATAATAATAATAAACCTTCTGGAGGTCTTAACATCACCGAGTCATTTGGATATATTATTGTGAAACTTCTCTTGAAACTATTTTTGTCTCCATGAATCAGCCCTAAGAATACTGTATGATCCAGGAGGTCAGCAATGTTAAACAGTATTGTTTACTTGAACCAAAGTTCATGTAGTTAATCCCGGCATGTTTGGGTTCATCATGGAAAAACTAAGTCGGAGCTTCTTGTGCAATAGCAGATGGATAACATCTCCCTCTGCCTCGACCCTCCAGGTTATTTCACAGCTCCAGTGAGTGGAAAGTACTTCTTCAGCGCCATTCTGACGGGCCACAAAAACATGAAGATCGAGGCGGTGCTATCCATGTCCAATATTGGTGTTGCCCGCGTTGACTCGGCGGGGTACCAGCCTGAAGGCCTGGAGAAGCCCATGGCGGAGGCCAAACACATCCCGGGAGCTCTGGCCGTCTTCAACGTCATCCTGCCCATGAAGGCAGGGGACACGCTGTGCATCGACCTGGTGTCCGGCAAGCTGGCCTACTCCTCTGAACCTTTGACAATGTTCAGCGGGATGCTGCTGTACGAGAGCGACTGATTGGATGAGTCGCCACCTCATTGACGCCTGCGTTGAACTTTGAGTGTGAGAGCTTATTCGCCTGTTGGACTCTGAGGGACCCGAGCCATTCACAAGGCAAAGTGAGAGAAATGGACTGGATTTATTCAGCAAAAGTCAGGAGGTTGTGTAAACGTGACAAACAGAGTGCAATGATGTTGAGATAATTTAATGCTTACCTTGTATTAAGGTGCTGCCAAGGCAACATCAAAGGTTAAAACTGAGAATTTTAGTATTACTGGAGGAGAAACATGTTTCTGTATCAGGAGGAGGTGGTGGGCTTGTCCGAGTAAATAATCTGAAATGGTTCCTTGCGTTATGTCAGGCCGCAGTTCAAGATCTTCTCTCTTGTTTTGGTTTCATGTTGGAGCAAATGTTGGCCCTCTCACTAAGAGGCCATGCTCGTGGTTGATATTTTGACCTTGACCAAAACCCAAGATGATCCATTTCCTTATTACCAGGGATTATTTCAAAAATTAGTTTGTGGTCAGAAAATGAGCCTCTCGCTAATACCTGTTAAAACATGTGTTCGTGGCTTCTCAGAAGAGTTTCTCAGTCCACTACTTCCTTGTGCAGTCTTTCACACAGCAGAAAATCCTTCAGTCATCTGCACTTGGAAAATAATTTTAAAACTCTTTTGTTACTCGATCATGTTACTGACACAAGCCAAATGAACCTCCTTAGTCCACATCTAATTCATAATGGACACACATTTTTTTTCAAATGTTCTCAGTTTCAACATTTGATACGTTGCGGTATTAATTTTGGTTTTTGAGTAAAGTGCACATCATAGCATTCTGTTTCTAGTTTGGTTCATGGAATGTCTCAACCTTTTTGGCTTATTTGGTTATAGAGAGATATTTTGTATTTCAGTGAAGTGCCAAAAAGGATGAAAACATCCTTTTGACCCCCCCCCCCGCGCAATGATTTGTTCTCTGTTCCACAGCTTTAAGGAAAACATTTTTGTAAAAAGAATTTTTGTTCATCATTTATTTTCTTCTTTATCAAGAAAAAAAAGAAAAGAAAAAGCCACTGCAAGGTTATCTGATAATTCCACATTTTCACACCACTCTTTAAACTTGAACTGTTTACTGATTAGAGCGTCCAAGCCTTCAGGTCTCACTTCTGTTAAAAAAAAATAAAAAAAATAGCCTCAGTGAAAAGATTAAGATGTGGGGGATTTTTCACTATTTTATGTGTCATCCACCCACAGAGTATTAGATGTTCAGAGGTCATTGCACAGCTTTTTTTTTTCTTTCTTTCTTATTGCACAGTTTCATTCTAACCACAAGCAAATTCCCAGAAACACAACAGAGAATGCCTGTTGTCATGGAAAAAGGACAAGAAAAGCAGAGTGATGTAGGTGGAGTAGAGGAAAGAGCCCAAACCACTATTCTTTAGGAGGAAATGCACAAATGAAGTCACCGACAGTTCAGATGAAAAACCACAGGATTTTATAAATCATACAACGGCAAAACAATAAGACCATTTTAGGACATTAGCTATGCCCAGAAGCGCGAGGAGGAGGAGGAGGAGGAGGAGATGAATGGCCAGGGGGAAAGAAAGGGGATATTTTTTTGTGTCCTAATAAGGGACATCTACTCAGCAGAGGATCAAAAAGTTATGAAGCTTTTGTTATCAGCCCATCTTTACTTTTCTTTTAAATCTAATAACACAAACAATGAAGCTACACAAACCTCTCATTCTGTCCCACAACTCCTATTTTTAAACACACAGACATGTCGTGCTCATCGTTCTGTTTATTTCTTGCTGTGTTGTAGATATTTTTGAATGGATTCTGCACATGTTCTGCAAACTGGGCTTTGTTCTGGCATTTTATTCACCTGATACTATCCACATATTTTTCATACAGTGCACATATTTTTATCTGTCCTCAGCCATCAGTGTGGGAATGTAACTTGGTGCATATGTGACTATGCATTGCGTAACCGTGACAGATTGTAAATATTTCTTCAGCAGCCGTTCCTTTCTAAGATTTTTATGAGCTACCACTTCACCTTGGTTGGTGTTGTATATGTTTTTTGTATGTTGCACATGTGTGCACATGTGTGCCTCAAATACAGATACAAAGTGGGTTTTTTGGTTTGTTTTCTTTTACACTGCCCATGTCAGCCAACTCATTTTATATGAATTCCTTAATAAATTAGCAAGTGTGGACCTGTTTTTACTCACTGTTGGGCCTCGCGATCGACTCTGCTTATTTGATCTAGCACCTTTTGGACCTTCACAAATACACACAGCTGGGTTGACTTTTGTTTCTGGCCCTGCTTAAACCACTTTCATCTCTTTCTCTGAACTCCTTCAGGCTAATTTTAGTCCAGGTCTTCCAGAAGATGGGTGGAAAATCTTTTCTTTGGCTACGCTGCAGTGACACCTTGTGTCCATGATCATTCACCGAGCAGGGAGGTCCCTTCAAGTAAAGAGAGTATCACTTATCTTCCATTCTGGACATTCATTACTTATCATTGGGAATTACAGGTCTCTTTACAAACATCACTCTATTCAATAGCTGCACTTCCCCTGTCACTCATGCAAACAAAGTCATCCCCAAGACTGTGTAAGTTGATCTATGCAGTTCAGTCAAGGGCGAAGAGTAAGTAACTTAATCTAGGCATGTTAGGCCCATAAGAAGGAATAAGGAGACTGGAAATATATTTACAAGGTTTATGTAATGGGATGAATTCATTAACTCTCTGGAGCTAATGCAAATTTAAATACAGAAAATTAACTAAAGGTACAACTCAACAAACTACAATACAAAATGGAAATGTACATGTTTCCATATATTTGATTCAAACAGCAAAACTTCACATTTTAAAAATCTATTTGACATTAATCTAACCTTTCTTATTCAATTATTTTTGGCTTATTAATTAGATGTACAATAATGTATATGTTTAACTGAAATGTATACTGTGACTAATCAGTATTGTGTATAATTTATTTACGAAGTTAATTATGCTTCTTTATTTTTCATTGTAATCGACTCAAGTAAATTTTTTTAATCACTCTGTTGAGGCGTACGTCATGTAACATGAATGCACCACCATGGAGTATCCATATTCCCTGAGCTCAGCGGTAACACATGAACGCACCACAGGCCACACCGTCCCCTGGGCTTATTCACGCTCAGGTTGCCATGGAGACGACTTTTGTTTCCCCTCTCCGGCTCAAGCAAAGTGAAGAGTTGTGCTTTATGAGTTGGAGAACACACAGAGAAACACTTTTTTTTTTTAGGTGTGTGGAGCGAAAACACAGCCAGAGGAATTCAAAGATTTCCACCAGGGGGGTTTGTCACTCAGCTATTCCAGAAGAACTCCGAGCGAACAAGCCCTTTTCTGCCGTGCAGCAGGTGAGTGGCTTCACAGTCTGCTGTCCATATATGCCATAATCATGCATTGTTTCAGCCTTTTTGGTGTTTATTTTACTTTCATTTTGCCGTGTGCTCTGAGTAAGTTCAATGCCAGGTCAGAACCGCGAAGAGAGGACTGTCAGTTCAGTTTGTCACTGCAGAGCTCAGGTAACACAACCATGTCAAAATATATCTATAATATATTTAACTGGAGGTTATGTAAAGTTTACACAAGACATATCTCGCCTTAAATGTTTGCACTGCCTCTCAGAAAAGGGAATTATGACTGTCAAAATGTGTTTCAGCCAGGTGTTAAATGTGTGCTTTTTTCAGCTGCACAATTAAAAACTTTACTTGATAAAATTACGAGAAAAAAAATTTGAGAAATCGGTTCCTCCTTTGGGAAATCACTGATAAACAACTACAGAGAGATGCGAGACAAGCGCAAACATCCATATAATGGTCTCAAAAGCAACACAAAACTATAAACAGAAAATAAGAAGACACGGAAATACCACAAATCCCAGAGTGAGGTGAAAATAAATGGGAAAAGGACACGAGAAGAACTAAATAATAAGGTAAAAGACCACAAAGTCACCCAACAATTACAACCTGACTGCTAAACAGCGTTCAAAAGGCCATGAACGGATACATATTAGCCACACAATTCAAATACAAGGTTACAAAAGCTGCCCCAAATACAGCATACAGTGACAACAGAAAACCTTCAACCCATTGATTAGGCAAATTACCATCATGTCAGTAATACTGTGAGATTTTAAATGTCAGCTGTGCTATACAATGGGCAACACTGACAATAAAAAAAAGAATAGGAGGGTTAAAGGTGAAAAAGAAAAATACATAAGAAGACAAAAGAACCACATATAAGGAACAAAACAGGACGAGAAGTCTCAAAGAGGGCATTTAAATGACCATGCTAGCAACTACACTGGGACTCAAATAGATAAACAAAATGTAAAAAAAAAAAAAAAGTAAAGTAAAATAATCACAAAGAAACATGAAACAACCACAAAAAGTCATAAAACTACCATAAAGACGATCAAAATGACCAGAGTGACACAAAAACAGTTTCTAAATGAGCATGAAGTGACGCGAAAACAACTGAAAACAAACAAACAAAACCACCACATTTTCAGGACATATTTTTCCCACTGAACCTGCCTTCCTCACAAGGGAGCACAGGATGAGCAGCAGCGTGGCACAAGGCCGTCTGCAGGTTCTGCAGATCTACCGCCTGCTGCAGTCCGTGCGTGAAGCAGACAAAGAGAACATCGAGAAGATGGCGAAGCTCGGGGTGGACGACCTCATCAACCTGACTGAGCCGGAGGACGGCACGGGGGCGCTCCACATGGCCGTCTCAGTCAACAATCACGGTAACCTGCCCTCTTCCTCCCCTCTTCTTCTGTTCTCTTCATTCAATTTAAATCAATAAGCATCTCGTCCTTTGTGGGAACCCCATCCTTTCCAGGTTCAGCCACATCAACACGAGGCACACATCTGAAAGCAATCTCCGGACAAGTGCTCTGCTTATATAACTTGAACTTTTGGGAGCATTTAGAAAGGATAATAGTCATTCGATACAATGTTTACAACTTCCAAAGATTCGAGCTTACATGACTTGTTTCCTGGCTTTTAGACTAATACAAACTGGCAACGTAACAGCAAAATAAACTGGTATTCTAAAGTTTATGAACCGACTTGATCAACGACATAACAACAGCAACATCAGGCTGAAGATTTGGATTGAAGGCAAATTCAAATTTCGCTCATTGGTTGCGTGATGGCTTTTAAATGAGATGATATGACTCATACGAACAGAGGCAGATTGTGTTTTAGCTCTGTCGCCTGTCTCCTCAAGATTCATTATTCAGCCATAACATCCATGTTATGGTAAATGCTGGCTGTAAATTGTCTGCGTGAATGTGGGATTCTACATGTCTTGGTCTCAATGATATTCTGGGTTTAACCACATTCGCCATTGGAGCATTAAAGATACAGAAAAAAACTAAAGAAGGTAAAGTAGGTACTTTTTGTGACTCATTCTTCCTCCCTCTGTCAAACATGAAAAAGCCAGATGTCCAAATTGTGACCGAGCCCCTCTAACACATAGTATATTTAAACTACGGCAAATAATTTATAGGAAAATAGTAACTATCTGTCTTGTTAATACACACATTTGAGATGAGATGAGATGAGATTGCAATTTCACCCTGTGATATACTGGCCATCCAAAGGACAAAGGATCAAAACACTGCTACAATTAAGTTCCAAATAATCACACAAAAGACGCTCCCAATGACTATAAAGTCACCCAAACAAATACATTGGGACATAAAACTAGAAAAATACAGGCAAAAATGCCCTGTCCAAAAAAGCAAACAACAACAAAAAAGGGCAAAAAGAGGCCTGCAATGACCAGATTGACACAGAATTCTCAAATAAAGACAAAATAACTCAAATACGTAGGAAAATATAGACACAAACAAAAAATACACACAACAGCCATAAAAAGCTGTTATGTCCAGTGTCGGCTATGATCCTCTCCCCTTTAAAGCAAGTATATAAGATGGATGAGGATGTACCTCATATGAATGGTTTGTAGGAGTTTGTGTGTTGGTCTGTCTTTGTCATGAACTTTCAATCCGTCCACTGAGCTGGAATAAGCGCCAGCTGCCCGTGACCCGAATGTGAATAAAGGAGTGTTGGAACTGATGGATAGGGGTGGACAGACTCATGAGACCTTACTTGAACCTTTCAGTTTCCTGACTGTCTCTCCACTTTTCTTTATGTGGTCGCAGAGCTCGTCAGCTTCCTTCTCTCCCACGGAGCTCGTCCCAACATCCAGGATAAGAGGGGCCGCACCCCGGTCATGTTAGCGGCTCAGCTGGGTAACGACGCTATCGTGGATCTGCTGATCCAGAACCAGGCTGATCTGCTGCTCCAGGACGCTGAGGGCAAAGGTGAACATGCACTTACTGTTACTGAGCCGCTTTTAGTTCAGAAACTATTTGAGGCATGCATTATACTGTTAATCTTAAAGATATCTAAACTGTGTCTCTCATCACATTTTTGGGGCTTTAACACGAGTTGTATTTATTTATTTCATTCTTGGTCTTTGTAATGTCATTCCCCTCATTTTAGACAATATTCCATCAGTTTCCAGTTTAGTTCATAAGAAACAAACATGCTGCAGTATCTACTCATTGCAGGGTCTGCAAATGAAGGAGCAGTATTTACTTTCAGGGACATTCTACCCTAAAACACACATTATTGAGTGATTTTACAAAGTGTGACAAGTGACCAGGCATGTACTTTTTCAACACACAATCCTATGTTTATCTGGATAATATGACTTGTGAAAAGTTTAAGGTTGGTGGAAGCATAGCTTTAAACAAACACATTCTTACTCATACACATTTCTCTCCGTATTCTTTTAATACGCAAACATCTGAACCTATTTTTTCAATAAAGAATCAGGGAAAACACATTTGGACTCGATGTGGAAAATCTACAGAGAGGAAAGTTGCCACTCAATCCGTTACCCAGCGTAACAGAATAACTTTGTCCAGATTAATCTGGTGTGAGCTCAAAGTGTCGATTTCCCAAATAGACGTGTTTCTCATCTCGAGTTTTGGACGGGCAGAACGCCTCGCCGTGTCTCACAAACTCATGAAAATGCATGGTGCTTGTGTTTAGATATTGATGAGCAGACGGTGTCCCGGACAACGGCAATCAGAGAGCCTCGAGTTCTTCTTCAGGACCTTTTGAAGCCAATTGTGATAATTATCCCAATTACAGTGTGTCCGGGGCATCAATTACTGTAGAGGGAGCCACTGAGAGAGAAGAGAGGGCCGGACAATATTTTGTGAATAATTTATGTACTGTATGTGGTATGTATTCATGTGTGCACCATTGCCCCTGTCCACTCGAGTGTTAGTATGTCAGGCCACACGGCTACATCTAATTACAGATCAAGTCCTCCTGGTGATCCTCTTTTTGTAGGCATGCAACCCGAGCTCGCCGAGCTCTCCCCGAGGACGTGTTCGGCCCCGTTTCTGTACTCACAGCCAGAGCAGGCCGAGTTTCAACAGACACACATTCACTGGTAAGAGCCACAGTGGTGGCTAAAAGGCTCGCAGAGGAGCAGCCTTATGATAGCAGGCCGGTTTATACACATGCGCGAACGCAAGCGGTGGAAGTGAGACGCAAGCTGGATTCACTCGTAATTCATCTCCTTCGAAGAGCATGCAGGTCTTGATGTGGTCTCCAGTTTGGATTTCTCCCCTGCAGAACTTTCCTGGAGTAGTGTGGTTAAATACAATACATCCACATGTGACCTTTGGAGGCCTGCAGCTCAGGCCCACTGGCAGTTCTTTGGCAGCAGTACGCTCAGACCTATTGACCAAATTTATTTAGTTTAGTTTTAGTTGAAAAAGAAAATGGCTGTCTGTGTCATTCACTAGCACTGTCACACTAATAAATGTGACTATTGTGCAAACGTGGGTTAGGTTTTAACGTGACATTAAAAAACTCATTTTTAATTATTGATTCTTTTGTTAGTCCTCAATAATCTGCCCTTTCTCGCTTTGTTGTTGCGGAAGGGATTGCATGGTCTAGTGATCTTCAGAGCTATGCCCTCCGGAGCACAAGCTCCAAGTAGAGCCACTCAATGTGCACAATTCAGGAATGAAGATTCAAACAAACCCGTCCATGAAGATGGACTGGACGGGTCTGCTGCTGAGTGTGAAGCGGTTGGGATGCGGATCACCATCTCTAAGTCTGAGTCCATGGTTCTCTCATGAAAAAGGATCTACAGCTCCACCCTCACCTATGTATTGTCATGAATTTTTGCGTCATGGCCAGAAGAATGAGATCGCGGATACAACGGCTCAGGTGGGGAAGTGGACTGTCTTCACGTCACAGCAGTTTGATCCCTGCCTCCATGTGTACATTTGTTACGTTTTTCTTTGTTGTGGTGTAGAGTATACAGAATGAAAATGTCCAAACCAAACAATTATGTCTAAAAATGACTACAATCAGTTTGAGTCTGAGTCTCAGTGTTGCGTTGTCTCCGCTACTGTCAAGAAATTAGTTTAAAAAACTTAATGTTTTCTCAAAGATTTTTACAATTTGTTTAGTGGTTTGGCAGGCTGGATTGGAGCCTCTATTGTAGTCCAGGTTTGGCCCCCAGGCTTTATGTTTGACACTCCTGATTTAGTATATATAAGGTGTATTTACTTGCATGTGAGGGGTAACAGTGGGGTGACGAACTGCAAATCCTCCCAGAATTGCTCGACAGATTTTGTGATGTTTATACTGGATATGTAGTAGCCGCTGCCTTTACTCTGTCCCTTCTTATTCTTGGACTTTTGTGCCCATCCCTTTCCCTCGTGTGTGACTTAGGTGTGTTGTTCTACTGCATCCACCCCACCAAGCACCACTTCCGCTGCCTGCAGGCGGCGCTCAATTCCAACGCAGATCCCAACAACGTGTCGGCTGAGGGGACACACGTTTTCCAGCTGATGTGTGAGAAAGTACTGGAGTGCAACCCCATGTGTCTCATCATGCTGGAGGGTGGTGCAGACCCTAATGCAGCAAATCAGGTGAACCAAAGCATGAATAAACGGCGAGGACCAAGCTGAGGAATGATGCTGACGACACTCCTATTGTCTCCTCAGAAAACTGGCGTCACTGTGTTAATGGAGGCGGCCAAAGCAGGTTCTCTGCAGCTTGTTCGAGCCATCCTTCAGAAAGGAGGAAGCCCAACTGCTCTGGATCAAAAACTCTTTTCTGCTGTACACTATGCCGCCATGGGGGGCTTCTTTGAGGTGCTGTGGCTGCTCAGTTCAACTACCATCAGAATACATGTGCTCAAATTGCAGTTTTCCATTATTGGAGCCGACAGAGCTTGTGATTCAGGTT
This sequence comes from Blennius ocellaris, assembly GCF_963422515.1. NCBI lineage: Eukaryota > Metazoa > Chordata > Actinopteri > Blenniiformes > Blenniidae > Blennius > Blennius ocellaris. Next base: position 8,194,346 of record NC_137667.1, read on the forward strand.
GCTTTAATGTCGTCCTCTGTGCTGTTTTATATTTCATAGGTGATCCAGGTGCTGTCTGCTTACTCGGCGGGCATGAGCATTGTAAATCTGGATAAATGCACTCCTTTACACTACGCTGCTGCCTCAGGCAACGCCAACTGCTGCAAGTTCCTGGCACAAAGAGGTACTGTGAGCGTAGAGCAGTATAAGAGCCTCTGATTTCATTTTATTACATAATCTCATCAAGTATAATTATGTACAACAATATTGACAGAACTGGAGCAATTTAAAATCTTCTAAATTACAACAGCTTCCTGTAGTTGAAGGCTAAATGTTTAATGGCCCATTTATACATTGAGGACTTTTCTCCATTTAAGTTTGAATCTCCTGCTTTGTGAGTCCAGGAGTTGTGTCTTTTTGTCATCGTCTCAAAAAAAACAAAAACAATGTTGTTTTTTTTGGGGTGTGCAAGTTTCAAAGTTTGAATTTGTGGCAGCGCCAATGTCAAGAAAGCTTTCTGGTCGTAGTTACGACTCCTAATGCCTTGCGGATAGTTTTTTATTTGTCCATGGTCAATTTTATCTCTGGAGATTTAATCAAACCAAAGCATCTGCAGCTGCAAACACAGCAAACCAGAATTGAATGAGGTATTTTTTGCATTTCTTTTAAAACAGTGCTCTTTGTTTAGGTTGTAACCCCAAACTGAAGAACCAGGAGGGTTTGCTGCCCCGCCAAATAGCCAAAGACTCCGGTCATAAAGCAGCAGCCAAGGAGCTGCGGAAAGCCGAGAGGCAATATGGGAAAGGCAAGAACCCCGGCGGCGGTGGCGGCGGCCTCATGTCCGATGTGTGGGCCCTGACCCTCCACGACTGGTCCCACGAGTATCAGACTAAACTACGTCAAGTTTTCGGAGACGACTCGGACATAGTTACTACAGAGACGTTCGTTTCTGTGTTAGACGGTCTTAAGGCTCCGGTCGAACCGGAGCAGCTTCGTTTAATCGTCACAGCCCATGACAAGAAAAAAGAGGGTTGTGTTAACATTAATGATTTCTTCAAAGGTGTGAAGTATATCAAGAAGCCTTTCCTGCTCTCCTCTTTTGTGCCAAAGAAGAAAAAAGGAGGGAAGGGTGCAAAAGGAGGTAAGAAGAAGAGGAAGAAGGAGAAAATTGCCCTCCCCATTTGTACGCTCCCACCAGAGCTCATGGCCCGGCGAGCAGACGGCGGCCCGCCCCACTTCATGATTGAGAAATACTGCAACTGCTCGGACATCAACAGATTCAGTAGCGATCATCCACCGGAGCATCCCATAGTCAACGACTCAGGATGGTACATCCAGAAGCCAGAGAGGGCCTACATCAATGTCAACTACTGCGTCAGAAACGAAGATCTTCAGTCGCTGGACTTTGCGTTCAGCCAGGGGGTTCCAGTGGACGTCCAGGATGAGTTTTACAAGACGCCGCTGATGGTGGCGTGCTCCAGTGGGAACTATGTGGTGGTGCAGTACCTCCTCAGCAAGGGGTGTGTAAACATGTCATGTGTGTTCAGCTGCTAGTTCCAGTTAGTTTGTGGTTGTGTGTGATTTGGCTCTCAGAATGTGTTTTCGGTAAATAATTTAGTGAGTAAGTAAAATATGAAACACAATTCAGGCATCAGTAATGCATGCTGCCACCTCCTGTATTGATTTCGAGAATGAAAGTCACAAGCATGTCAAGAACATGACTACTGCTCCTGAAATTAGTTTTATTCTCGATATGACAGACCCTGCAAAGTCATGTAATGAAAATCACATACTTTCATGCTTGAATATGATACATGGGAAAACTTTGAATATACCTAAATGCCAAATGTAATTCTGTTGAATTTAATCCTCTAAAAAACCTCTTCCTGACAGGGCCAGCGTGAACATGTGTGACCAGTTTTTTTGGACTCCCCTCCATCACGCAGCTTCCTCCGGGCACATGAAGATTGTTGAGCTTCTGTTGGCGGCAGGGGCAACAATAGATGCCGAGGCCCTGGGTGGAGGCACGCCCCTCATGAGGGCCATCGAGAGCTCTCAACCCTCCTGCGTAAACCTTCTCATCAAAGCAGGTGCCAGCGTGATCACAGAGAACAAGAAAGGTGGGATTTTGTAGTTTGCTTGAAAATGTCCTGTAAGACTGCAGCCGTAGATCACTACTTGTCCAGATCTATACAGTCCTATCGAGGATGAAACATGGTGAGAATGCTTCTCGATTACTTTTTAATGAGCATTTCAGACAGTATATTGTCATCAGTTGAACTTTGCTGTTGTTGATTCATCAAGAAGAAGATGCAGTTATTATCATAAATTGACTCTTTTTTTAATAGTATACATTATTGGAATGATATCCCTATGTTTTGTTTCCTTGCAGGACAAAACTGCCTTGATATCGCCAGAGCTTTTGCAGACTCCAGGATAATTGACCTGGTCAAAGACAAAATGGATTCCCTCCCAAAACCCAAGGACACAGCAAAGGGACGGAGAGACAAAGCTCAAAAGCCCAAATCTGCAAAGAAGGTACTCAAATTACTCCAATGAAGTCTCTCTGCCAGCCTTCAATTATGTTCCCCAGTTTCCTTTGTGTAGACGACGTGTCAAATGGAATTTTCACTCTGTTCTTTATTCACTGTTGACAGTCAACAAAAGCTATTTACAGCCGCTGAAAGAAAACTTTCATGGCTGCCAGTTTAGAGGTTTCCTTTTGTGAAGACATGAAGCATGAAAATGCAATTTCCTATAAAGGTATCGATGGGTTTATGTCCACTGCATGTCCAGAGTCAGACAGTAGAAGTAAAACTTGACCACATTTACTGGCTTTCATCTGTGTGCTCCCCTTGAAGCATAAAGAAAAACCATCTTATTGCTCTGAACTCGCAAGCAGACGACACCAGATGTGTGATGTTAGAAGTCGACCACACTGGTATTTTCAATTTGCATATCTTGTAAACCAGGCCAGAAACACGCACAGCACATTGATTTAGTTATTAAGGCTCTGATAGTAGCAGGTAGTGCCGTTGCATAAATTATTCTGGAATATCTATAATTGAGTACAGTTGTGAGCAGCAGTTCTGGAGGGCAGGAAAACTCTATCAGAGATGATAAATTACACACAGGTACAACAAAGAGCTGACTAACTACCAGGCATTTTTCATTGGAACTGAGTAAAGCACAGAGGCTTTATGGTCCACTTTGTGTTCTGCCATGAATTCTCTGAAATATGTGATAATTACTCCTGGAAGAAACATCGGACTCAAGCTCCAATCCACAGTGACTTACAGTATGAGCCAGCCTGTCTCTGCAGAAAATTACATGCAACATCAAATCAAAGCGACTGCTTTTCATTACAGTGCCATGCTCATTTGATTCAGACTCTGAACCACAGATCTAACCGAATAGCAAATTCTCTGGTGTGGTGCTTTTCAACTTTCTACAATCATATGTTTTAGCTTTTATGAGTTGGTAAAAATAGGATCCTGTAAATTATACAGGATTAGATCATATTTATGAGGCTTAATGTTTGTCTTTTAATTAACAATAATAAACTCCTCACAGTGAATTATTATTAAAACATCAACTCACCGGATGTTTTGACCAACCTCAGTAGTTTTCCATGATAGTCAGCCTGTGGAGAGACAATGACCATGCTCCTATGGAACAGAGCAGCTTTCCAAGAGAGTGGAAACAAGATTACCTGACAAGATCCTCTTTAATACCATGTGAAGAACTTTAATACTCAAACTAATTTTGTTTCGCAATTTTGATTTATGTTTGAGATCGGGCGTTTGATCTGCAGCTAAGTATTTATGTGAAGTTCTGCTTCTTATAGAGTGTCGCTGCTGAGAGTGCACTACGCACAGAGAGTATCGGACAGACGCCTCTGCAGAAGGATTTCAAGGGCATCATTCTGCAAAACACCATGATCACCACGGGGCAAACCAACGCTGTGGATATCACCTTTGTGCCAAAAACAGTAAGTCTCCTCTCCATAAAGCATGACCATGCCAAGTATAATGCAACCAGAAAAGCAGCTTGAGCATGAACGTGAACAACTTTGTTCATGGGTTCACTGATGAGTGTCTCTGTCGTAGGTTTGGGGAAAACCAGCCACCACCAGCCAGCTGATGTCAGAGATTGAAAAAAGGAAAGGGCCTTTATCCCTCGAGGTGGACTTGGATGACTTCATGATGCCATTCAGCCACAACATCCAGAAGAAGATACTTGCAATGAAAGATCTCACAGACTGAGCTGGAAGAAGGTTCGGCAGAGAGAGACACACAGACACTCAGGATCATGGTAGTTGAAGCGGACAGCAATGATACTTATGGATGTTCAAATCTACCACAAGGCAGCTTTTCCGTTTAAGCAATTCAAGCATAGAGCACTAAAAAGGAGACTTTTCTTTAGGACTCAGACACACTGTGTAACAGAAACGTCATACAGGAGTCATACATCTTGACTGGAGTCATCTCGGGTTGGTCACATGACCTTTGGCCCCAGGTTTTAGTGCATTCACCATTATGTGTTGAAGGTGATGGACCAGTAAAGATTTTTTTTAAATGCAATACTGAGTAAAGTATTTAAAATAAGGAATTAATTACTATTGTTTTGTACTTCCTTGAAAGGTGATTGAATTCCTTTACAAGTTACTAGAAAATAAAAATAATGACTTGAGTGAAATCTTGTACTTCTATTTGTATTTTTAGTATTAAACATGTTGACAAAGTTGTATTATTGTAGTGTTGCTGTGACACATCTCAACACTTTGTGGGTCAGTCGAATGGCTGATTCAGGCTTTAAGTTAACGTACCAGACCAGGAAGATTCCCTGTATTTCTATAATTATCTGGTTGCTAACTGTTCATGTGAGGAACAGATTCATGAACCGATGATAACGAGGAAGTGGCAGCAACAAAAGGCGTGAGATAAACCATCAATATGTAGACAGCTCTGATACAGATAAGCTGATATTTATGTACTACAGTTTCTGTGGACACAGGCTAAAGGTGCTATTACTGAGAGTTGTTAATCTTTTATGATGTGAAGTCTGAGCTACTCCAAGAAGAATAGAATAGAATAGAATAGAATAGAATAGAATAGTTTGGTTTTCCTCCTTGAGGAAACAGGACTTTAATCAATTTTGCAATAGAACTTCACAAAACCCACCGATGATGTTATGGGCAGGACAGAGAGACAGGAGCTCAGCATCGGAACAACTGCAATAAATGCAAATGATTGCAGCTTCCCTGCCTAACCACTGTGCACGCTTTGGGATGAAATCGACCTGAGTGAAAACCAGATCTGTCAGTTACCGACTGATTACACCTGTGCATGTAAATATGACTCAGAAACTGCAGTCCAGACTTCAGACTAGAACTTGACTAAACACTGACATCACCTCAGTACCACAAAAGCAGTTCTGTTGAACATAAATGAACAGATTTGAGCAAATATGTACGTCTCTTGATGCATCATCAACTGGATAAAACAAACCTGCATAACTTCGGCTCTTGTTCTCTATTAGTGGGCGAACAATCCAATGTTTCCGATTTCTGTATCACAAGGATAGGAAGAGCTGGCACTAAAGGATCAATAAGTTTCAAAGCCATTTAGATAACAGCGAAGTGAATATTCAGTTATATTGTCGGTGACCTGGGTAACTCTAATGTGTATCTTGGAACACATCCATATCCAGCTGGTGAATGTTTATCGGTTTTGCTCATTCAGATTCCGTACATATTGAAATAATGGGTGCTTTGCTTCCTCTTAAATCGCATGGTCCCGAAACTACTGGGCTCACTTGTATAACAAGGCGACTAAACTAAGTCGTTTGGTACGTTACAGGCTGTGAGTTCATTTAAAGTGTGAGCAGGGAACAGAAACACGCTGCTCTGATTGGCTTCACTCCCTTTTGCTGGAAATTTCTGCAAACATCAAACTGCAGGCTGAAATCAACTGCAGTGTCCAGACTTTACCAGAGGGGGGCGCTGTCTGGCAAATTTACCACTGCAGGGGCTTCACTTGTTCATTAAGAAGAGAAAACTTGGAGGGAGCTGTTGTGCTCTCAGAACAGAAAGGCATCAAAATGGCAGCCATGTATATCTACTGTCCTCATGTTGGCCACTCGGACGCCATCAAATTAACAACCTACAAACACAGTATTAAAAAGAAATGACTGCAGCATCTTAAGATGCTGTCATGTCTCATTTCACTGCACCTGTTTGATCTTTCCCTTGATGACATGAGTGGTGTAGCACCTGAGGGGGTTCCGTGTCGTATTTCTGTTGCTCATCGGGAGCCATCCAAAGAATATCGATGCAGATTTTTGTGTGTTTAATGTCGCATCGGGGCACACTCCCATCATCACCACCACCATCGCTAGATAAAATTAGATTGCAGTGTCCTCAAGGTCCACAGGGACGCCGTTATATAATGAAATATACAGGCAGAAGCAGGGGGGAGGGGATAGCAGCTTTGAGGTTCATAACACAAGGCCTGGATTGTATAAATATACATGGTCACGATATCATTGATGACGGGGATGTGAGGAATGAGAGTAAGGATGGGAGCAGGGACAGAGAGGGGGACGATGATTTGTGCGAGCTTAAAAGGGGGAGGCAGGAATGAAGGGGTACACACACACACTCCTCACACACTTGATGTACCTTGATGCACGGAAGAATCTGAGACAGTAAACCGAGAGGAAAAAACAATGAGACTGTTGGAATGAAGGACGCAAGACCACCGAGCAGAGGAGATGGGGGAGGAGGGTGACTCAGAGGAGGCATGGGGGGGGGGGGGGGGTGCATGCGTGGGTGGGAGGAGGATAAGATGAGGGCTTTTCTAGCACAATCAGTGGCACACAGGTTAGAGGGAGTAAACAAGGCTGCCGGCTGTGATTGTCGGCTGTGACGCAGTGTGTCTGTCTGACAGGGTGTGGGCTCGGGCTTATATGGTCATGCAGTGTGTGTGTGTGTGTGTGTGTGTGTGTGTGTGTGTGTGTGTGTGTGTGTGTGTGTGTGTGTGTGTGTGTGTGTGTGTTGTGTGTGTGTGTGTGTGTGTGTGTGTGTGTGTGTGTGTGTGTGTGTGTGTGTGTGTGTGTGTGTGTGTGTGTGTGTGTGTGTGTGTCTCTCTATTTTAAAACGTGCAGATACATGTAAACCATTTTTATATGTATGTTCTGGCATAACTGTAGTGGTCAACACTCTCCTCTAGAGTTTGCTTGTTCCATGGGGCTTGTTTTTTTTTTTTTGACTACACAGTCCTACAACATTGATGCAAGTGTCAGAATACCCATTCAATCACAGTTTGCCGTTTATGGGCTTGCACAGCTGCAGACCAGTCCGGGTGCCCACAGTGAGGCAGCCTCACTACATCGTCACAGAATAATGGAAGGTGATGAGTCCATGAAAAGAAGGTGTAATGTTTGAAGCAATGGTAAAATATGGTTCCTAATCTTTGTTGCATGACTATGTTTCATAGAAACAGCATTCCCTAATGGCTTTGGCCTTTTTCTGCATCATCATGCAACAAAGTGGCTCAAAAATGGCTTGAGGAATACAACCTGACCTTAAAATGACCCAGATCTTACTCCAGTCAAACGGCATGTGTTGGACAAACACTCCCGATCAATTGCGGGCTCCACCTTGCAACCGATCAAAGGATCTGCTGTCAACATGTTAGAAACCACCGCACAGCTTCAGAGGTGGAGGGCATTGATGGGTCAGGGCAGAAAAAGAGAAACCCAAACATTCACCAGTAAATGGTTAATGTTTTGAAAGTGGGTTTTTTTTGGTTCATTGTACTGTAGATTCTGAAGGTTTATATGTACCTGCTCTGACTTCCTAACCAAGTTGTCATCATCTAATATTGAATCATTAATCCTAAATGTGTCACTATGGTACAAATACTCATTATGAAAACAGATTTCGCCCTTTGTTTGACAATATGACCTTTTTGTTCATGGCAACATCTCCTTGGGGTGTCTTTAAATCTGCGTGACTGAATGAATGTGTGAAAGTCTGCGTTCACATTCACAGACGTGGATGTCACACGCTGTGCCTCAAAGGAGGTAAATATTGCAGCGTGTGCTCTGTGAGTGGGGGTGGATGTGTGTGTTGTGCAAAGATGCGAGCGCACATACATGTCAATAAAGTATGTTCAAGGATCCCCCCCCCCACCCCCACACACACACGCACTCCAGCTCAGACTGATACTCAGTGTGTGCAGCCAGTAGCACTGCAGTCTCCCTGCTCTGCTCCTGCACTGCTTACTCAGCACTCCAGCCCTTCACTTCCCAAAACAGTCCTGTGGGACACACACACACACACACACACACACACACACACACACACACACACACACACACACACACACACACACACACACACACACACACTGATATTAGTATGCACACACGCAGACACAGATGTGCTCACACATGCGTGTAATCCAGTAATTACATGCTTTGGCCGAGATGCAGACGCTTCTACACACACACACACACACACACACACACACACACACACACACACACACACACACACACACACACACACACACACAAGTACACTTTATTTGCACGCCCCCCCTCCCCCCGCCCCCCCTGCAGATCCCTGCAGCAACACAAAAACATTATACAGTAAATACTTCCTATATAAAGGTCTCAGGGATGCAGTAACACTGTGCTACACAAACCAGCTCGTACATGTTTAATCTTAATTACTTCTGTTAATGTTCAAAAACAAGTTTGTAGCTTTACGTGGTGAAGAAATAATTGTAGCCACAAGATTTTCGATTGAGGTTTTATTTCTTGTAACATCATGTTTAGGCTTTCGAGCTCGTGCTGCCTCTGATTCCCGAAGAGCCATTAACTGTAAACACAGTTGCAGTGCTGTGAGAATGCCACGCTCAGCAAAAAACAACAGCGTCATTGTCCAGGTCCATCCATTATTGATAAGAGAGTCGAGTTTCACTCAGTCGGACTGACTCTACTCTGTTACACAACAGTATGTGTGCGTTTCTGTTGTGTATGTTCAGCCGTACGGGTTTCCTGAGTAGTTAAATACACTGTAAAAATGCTCATAAAAGTCAAAGTTATAGAAGACTGTAAAATCCAAACGAGTGAATGTCTGTAGAAGATGCATTACGGCATCTTAAATCAGACTTTAATTCTCACTGCGATTGCATTGAATACACATATATTTACTGAAAAAAATACCGTTTTATTCAATTTTACAGAAAGACATCGGTATGCATGCAGCAGCATGTTTTATTTAATGTAATTTCTCACAAAGAAATCATGTTAAAAATTAATGAAAGCTAATATTTAACGACTTAAAAGACATTTTAGGAGATAATGCTTTGAAGACCAATCATTATGACGAGCTAAATTGTAGTGAATAACCAGAGGTGTACCCGATATGAGCAATGCATCTCTGTACGGAAAGAAATGTCGATGGATTCCTGCAGCTGTTAACAACACAAATCAACTCGGAAAATTCTGGAAGTCTGACATCTACCAAACCTTGTTACTTAGTATGTGAATATGTGATCTCTATGTGTGAGGAGCTTAGCTTTCTTTGGGATTTTTGTCATCGCTATGGGATGGGAATTTGTCATTTGTCGGCTGGAATTGGTTCCAACACCGTTTCCCTACGTTGGACACATTTGATAAAAGCTGGATGGATAGTTGAAACCATAGAGTGAATTCCTTAATATCACAAACTATACAGGAGTATAGTAACGTATACAAACAGTGGCTTTTTGAACATTTTAGGAAAACAGATCTCATCATTAAAATGTTTCAAACATTCTGTTTAAAAACATGAATGAAGATTTGTCCTAGTTAAGTTGATATTATGTCTCTGACATTCACAATGATCTAGCATAAATATTTTAGTATTGTGCTATTATATTTATATATTTTTTAAATCAATAGCAATGCAATTCACAGTGAAAATAGACAGTAAATATCTTTGTATCACAATCAAGCAAAAAAGAAATATAGAACGATCTCAGTCAATGAGCATTATAGATAATCCTGTTGTTAAAGTCTTTTCTACATAAGCAAAAAATCTTTATGTAATGTTGATTTCATGATTTTTAGCTGTCTTTGAGCAAACTAACATGAATTGTAAGTATGTTTTCAAATGGGAAATGATCACCGATGCGTTTATTTTCTGCCAAACACAGCGGCCAATATTTTATCTTTAATCAGAGGATTTCGGTGTGTTTCTGTTGAAGCGATTCATCATTCATTAACGCAGTCTTTCCAGCGCTATAGATCGCGTTCACTCGCTAAGCTATAGATTCCAATTTGCTGCAGGCTGTGAACTTTTTATTATGAGGATATTGATTTGAATTTCATAGTGAGACCAATAACGCTGGGTGGACAGCAGCAGGCTGAGCTTTGGCTCACGCAAACACAGCGATTCCTGGGAAAGAGACCAAAAGCCAATATAATAAATATCTCACAGGACAGATCACAGCTGCAGCATCTCACCGACTAAACTCTGCCCTCAGAAAGGAAAAGTCCAGATTATAGGAGGCAGTAAATGCACAAAGTCATCATGCATTTTTCATAACTCTCTGTTTTGAGTGAATACAGAATCCATTACAATGTTTAGTGCCACAGAATCTCCTTAAACCTTAATGCACATCATGAATACTTCTGGTTCTGAACTTTTGCCTTTGTTGAGATTCAGGTTACTGTTCCGGCATTGGGATTTAATTGGCTTTTTTTTTCAGTATTTTTCCAAACTGGCCAGCCTGTAATTGTGGAGGCAGAAGTTTTCACTGCCCTAAAAATGGCTCATCAGCGTTGTTGGCAGCAATCACAGAAATCAGAGGGGTGCCGTTGGAATAGACCATCAGTGGTTTCTGCCTCGTTATGTGTTGGCTTTTCGTGCAGAATATTGAAATAGCCTCAGTCTGGAGTTCATTCTACACTCATACACAGTATTCAGATTTCGAATATTCCGACAGGTAAGTTCAGCTCGGCAGTCTCAAGGACACTGTGTATCAGTGGTTTCCACAATGGGGGGGTCAGGCTCTCTATTGGGGGGGTTTGAGGTTTTGCGTGCTCTTAGGTTGTCTATTAAATTTGCACGATTCAACAAAAAAACAGAATAAGACAATTTCTGAAGAGCAAACCTGGGAAATTGTCCAATCCTTTTATTTGAATGATGGGTTCCAATATATAGTTTGACTCTTAACAGAAACACCATATTCAATGATAATTAACATTTATATAGTGAAATGTATCTCAAATGCTAAATAAAGTTATCATGATTCTCTCATTTATTGTTTTTTCTTAATCTCACCCAGATACAACAATATTAATAATAACAATAATAATAATAATAAAATAAAAAAAACCCTGCTAAAACAAGTGTGATCATTAACTTCAGCTCATTGGACAACAACAAAAAAAGTGTCTCCAAATGATGACTGGTCTGGATGTGTGAATAGGCAACTTTCTGCTAAGTGAGAAATAAAGAACACCATTTATAGTGTTTTATTTGGCAGGAAAGGAAAATGAGAAGAGTGTTTTATGTCTTTTTTATTTACTGGTCACAAGCACTGGAACCGGTTGCAGAGTCTTCCTCACAATTGGTTGTGCTTTATGCTGCAGTATTAAATGCGTTCTCTTCCCCCTCTCTCTCTTCAGTTCAATGGGAAAAAGGAAAGTACAGATTTACATTCTCTCAAACTTTTATACAAACCCACACATCCATCACTGGTTTAGACCTCCTTAGTGTCAAATCTCTCACCGGTGGTCAGACTCCAGTGCAGGAGGGAGATTTAAATCAAACTTTAACTGGGAAACACTGCTGAGAAATACGAGCGGGATATAATGAATTGTCTGATAAGTCTCGACAAGTACCTCGTGTAACAGTAGAAGGAGACTTTTTGAAATACTGCTGTCATGAATGTAACTACAATCTGACGCGTGACAATATTTGAGCTCTTAAGGAGTAAAAGTGTAGAGATCTTTAAGTGCTAGCATGAACCACTACTAATGCCAAACCAATGAAAATGGCATCATCTATATAATTCAAAAAGAAAAAAAAAATCATGTTGTTCGTCAACCATGAAGTGCTGGGAGTCCAGGGACCCATTGTCCTACCATGGTGTCCTGTTGGAATGGAATTTAAACCTGCGAAGCTCCAATCCCAGTTCCAGTACTCCAGGCCAACTTTAGTCCTTTCAGTAAGTAAGTGGAGGAAACATAAATATGGACAAGTGGATTATCATTATTTATGAGCCGTGTTGAGGTCGTTCATAGATCCATGGGAAGTCACTAACATTGGCCACATGCTTTTATCTCACATCAAGGAGTTATGCTCAGTCAAAAACCACACTGAGGCAAAAGAGGTTGTCTGGGGTCAAGTGGTTGAGACATTATATCTCCGTCTCAGGTTTGAGGATTGACAATGCTGCAGTTTTTTGTCCGGAATGGTGGTCCAATGGGTGCTCGTCGGATTTGTGATCTAACGGGTTGGAATCTCATTTTCTGAGCAAAATGTTGCTCATCGGCCCTTAGTGATGGGTTAAGGCGGGGGTGTCGGACATTTTTGAGCACCAGCACAAACATTTTACCTAATTAGCTTTAGTTTTGTTGAGCGCCTCCGTTGTTCAAGCCGGTGTTAAATCTCAGTCGTACAATCAAGTCAAGTCATTCCAATATCATTTCAGAATTGGGTGTATGCCAATTAAAACTGAAGTTCAAGCCACATTTGTCCTGCTGTTTTCTAAACTCTGGATCAAGGTAGGGCATGTTAATGTACAATACTATTACTTATTTATTTTTTGTTTTGTTTAAAATGATTTATGTAGCATAAATCTGGAGTATAATCTGAAGTTTTACCTTCCACCTGCTCCTCCTTAAACATGATCTCTTTGCAAAAAAATAACACTTTGAGGCAAAGCCATTCTTAGAAAAGTCTATATTCCCTTGCTGCTTTGCACTGGTGTGCCTGTGGCTTCTTCTTAGAAGGAAGAGTTGCCAAAAATTCATACTCACAACTTCCCGATTTTATCGTACATGTGAGAAACAATGCTGCAGGGTGGAGAGGAGACAAAGCAGAGAAAGGTTTGTACCAAAGCAGCTGCAAGAGGAGGGAAAAGGGGGTTGACTGAAGAATGGGATCTGCATGGCAATTATTACAGGTCAGGAGAGGTGGGAGGCTTGACTTTGTGAGTGGGGTGCAAAGGAAATGTGGAGGGAGAGTGAGGGCAGAGAGGCTGTAAAAAGATAAAGAAAACCTGCCTGTCATGGCTCAGTCAACAAGCTGCTGATGACACTGGCCTCGTGGCACGTGGGAGGGAAATGAAGAGGACACAGCAGTCGGAGACAAAAGAGGGGTATTTTCCCAGCCACTGCAGAGCTGCGTGTGTGTGTGTGTGTGTGTGTGTGTGTGTGTGTGTGTGTGTGTGTGTGTGTGTGTGTGTGTGTGTGTGTGTGTGTGTGTGTGTGTGTGTGTGTGTGTGTGTGTGTGCGCACGCCAGAGTTTAGTTATGCTGCTGCTGCACCACCGAATCGATGAGGAGGAGAGAGCAGAGGAGAAAGTGGGAGGAGGGTCAGCCCCGGTCTGGGGTTGTTTCACTGCAGTGCAAAGTGTTTTGACTCCCCCAATCTCTCTCTCTCTCTCTCTCTCTCTCTCTCTCTCTCTCTCTCTCTCTCTCTCTCTCTCTCTCTCTCTCTCTCTCTCTCTCCTCTCTCTCCAAACCCCCTCTGGGCAGGACCCTGCTTCCTGATATCTGGCGCCCCGCTGTCTAATCTGGCAACCTTGGGTGAAGTTGTGTCGCGAGTCTTGCAGTGCACAGCTCCTACACTTTTCCTGATTAGCTGAGTCAGCGTCTGCCAGACAGTAACTTAGCACAATTGCGCAAAAACTTCTCCTTCTCAGAGCTTGTTTTCAGGGCAGATTTTAGAAGGCGTGGTGTGTCTGGAGGCAGGTGGCAGTCTCCCAGCAGGGAGGCACCGATCCAATCTGGCATGCTGGATATTAGATCAATTCTAAATACAACTTTTTGATCGTGATTAGCAAAGTTCTTGCTGCAGAGAATCCATATCGTCAATCTCCATGAAATTTTACCTTCAGGTTGCTGTCCTGTGAAGTTAACAGTAAAGTGCAGCACAATATGTCAGGAGGAAAAACAGTGCGTCACATGGCTGACTAAAGATGTCAATACTGTTTAACTCAACAAGCAGTTTGTGGCTCATTATACCAATAAAGGAATATTTAGAAATGAACACATTTTACTTTCTGTGCGATCAACAAATATTTTACGCAGTAAAGCTAAAGGCAAACTACCCCACAGTCACACATTGAGCAATACCACTAAGTTTCCACTGTCTATAGTCCTCAAAAATGATATAAAGGGAATCTCTACAAGTAAAATAGTCTGAGCACAACCAATCGAAACAAAACCGTAAAGGGAAAATAGCATTGTTATGTTTCGCAACAATGCTCAAATCTAACTTATCTGCAGTTAGTGCTTCAAATATCTACAATAATAAAATTAATCCAAACAACTTTGACAAACTTTGCATCTATTCCCACTTCAGCCCAGTTTTTACACAAGACTGATTCATTTAAACAGAAATCTTTGTTGTAAAAACTGCTTCAATTCCAAAGTCATTTTGTAGCATGATGTAGCATAGCTACAGTATCTACTCGGATGGAGAGAAATGGCTCAGGGACTGAATCTTCATCTGACCTCATCACCTGAAGAGAAAGTTCTCTCTCTTCTCTTTCATGCACTGGATTCATCATCTCATAATTTACTTAACTTTGAGTGGCTTGACAAATTTTTGCCACGTTCACTCGTATAAAAAAAAAGGACACATTTGGTTGAACTGTAAACAACCAGCTTTCAAAGCCCGGGGGGGGGGGGGCTGTTATGACGAGGGGAGCCGAGTGAGAGGATTTAATAGAACAGAGCAGGAAACCAGACCAAACATGGGCACAGGTGACGCAGAGAGGATACCCAGTTTCCATAGCAACAGGCAGGTGCAAGACTCTGGGAGCTAGCTTTCGATCTGCTAAGGTGAAACATTTGCATTCACAGCACACAGCCATTATTCCATTTCACACACACACTCACACACACACACACACACACACACACACACACACACACACACACACACACACACACACTCGCAATGTGTGGACAATCACACCGAGCTGACCCCCATACACATACTGGGAAAAAGTGACACATTGACGATACAGGCTGACGGAAAGGAGGATGAAAGAGGGGGAGACGAGGGGTAAGATGAGGCAGGAGCGAGAGAGAGATTAAAGGGGAAGAGGAGCTCGGGGAGAAGAGAGTTGATCCAGACCCCGGGGGTGCGTTACATGATGAAGAAGGAGGTGCGCTAGGGTGGGGTTGTTATTGTACGGCGAGGAGAGATTGGAGTGGAAAAAAAGAGGTTGAGTGCAAAAGTGAGAAAGAGGTGGCGAGTCGGAAGGAAAGTAATTTGTAATGTGCAAGCTCGTTTGCAAATTTACTGATATATAATAAGCATGACTAAGGAAATAAATTGAAGTTTCATTATATAATATCCATAAAAGTCAGCTGTTTCGAGAAGTTACAAAAACTTTTAATTGCTGCTTTCCTGCTTATATTTCAACTATTTTCTTATTGAACTGAGGTCTTGTGCTGATTTTCTGCTCAGTATCACATCACTTCCTTGGAAAACCAGAGGCATAGTATCATTTTATTACAACAGTGTGAATAAGACAAGAATGTTACAGGTTAGGCTGGTATTGTGCTCGTTCATTGTGAGTATAAATACAATATATTATGCTTTTTTGTAAATGAAAAAAAAAATCTAAACTAAATACAGCATAGCAAGGATGAGTGTGAAAAACATGCTGCAAAATATTACAAAACGATTTCCATGCTAGTTTACCTTTATAGCACCAATAACAACTCAGTCATCTCATTTTACTCACAGTTCTAATATAGCATAGGGGGTGGGTGGGACTTACTCGCACATGAGTAAGCACTGATAATAGAGAAGAAAAGCTGCTTCATACTCAGAGGACATGGAAACAAAACGAGAGCACAGACTACCGGGCAGAGATGGACAATTTTAATGACTTGTATTACAGATGTGTGAAGAGAGAAGACAAGCTTGGTGAATTAAATAAGATATCAATAATTTAAACCGACTGCAGCTCAACTAAGAAACTGATCCAGGTTGGCCCGAGGCAACTGTTAAGCTTTATCAAAAAGGAAGGTTTGATCCCGAAGGTACAGATATTGACTTGTTTATCAGCTTTTTAGTAAAAGATGGACAACACTTTTGGAATATTACCGATTAAAAACTGCTCTTTAATATGTCAATAAGCCGATTCAGCTATTTTTACCATCCTGAGCACAGATCCACAGAGGGAATTCTGTCTCTCCCATCGTGTCTTACTCAACACATTTATTTCAGTGAGTCATTTCAAAACCATTGTGGCTTTAATTTGTTTGTTTTCACTCGGATCACTTGTTTGAAGTAGATTTAAAATTCCTGAGGTGCAGCTTCTCTTTTGATTCCTTTTGTCCCTCAGATTTCATTTCCACTGCTCCTCGTCAGTGAAGGCACTCTGAAGGAGCGTTATCAATCAAAGTCAAGCAGACACTGTCAGAACGGTGGCATATTTTATTTGTCAAAGCCAGTATTTGCTTTCCGAACGGATCCTTTCAGAGAAAGACCAAGGTATTGATCATTGTTTTTTTTGTTGTTGTTTTTTTACCATCTGCTTTCCTCTCATCCGGAATCATGGCCTCGTTGCGTTTCTCTGTTCAGTGGGCATTTCGGCCCCAGTCATGCAGCAGGCCAGCGTCAGCTGTTCAAACATTCACACGCACATATTCATGCCCGGGCTTAAAACAGGCACATGTGCACATATGGGAGGTGGAGAGTACGCACGTTTTGACTTCAATGTGCCACTTCCTGTCAGCGAGCCAGCAGGGACGTTAGCGCCTGGTCCAGTGCACCTCTCCCACTTCTTTTTTGTGTAATGTAACATTGCCTTATAATTCCATGTGTGAGGATCATTGTACATGTTTTTTTCTTAGTCAGGTTCCTGATACATGATTTTCTTACATAACCTTACATTGCATCATGTGTCATGTGCTGTTTCCTGCTCACTCCTCTTTCTTGTCTGCTCCCCTCTGATCCACTGTGTACACTCTGACTTCAGCCCTGTGTCTGTTTATTAGTACAAAAAAAAAAAAAAATTCCAGCACACATTTGTCTCCCACAAATTACATTTCGCAACAGTAACTGCAAAGAACTTGTGTTTTTATCATCTCTCTGGCATAATTTCATCAAAAGATCCAGAGCAGGGAGAAATGGCTTTACTCAAGGGAGAACCAGTGCTGTTTGTGATCTTCAGGCCCCCTGGCAGCAGTGTGTTAAAATGAAGACACGAGTGTTTGGTGGTAAACGCATCATGGACTCGGGGAAAAGCTCTGCACACAGTTTTGCCCTTTCACCCACAAATGGATGCTATATCTCAATTCTGCAACACAAAGAGCAGACGGATACAAGATAAGTCATGACTCTCTGGCCTGTCATGTGGCGAAGAGGAACCGGCCAGTTTGCTTCCAGTCCAGGCAAAAGAGAAACCGCATCAGAAAGAGTTCAGAAAAACTGTTGCAGTGACGAAGAAAGCTCAGATGGCAAATCGTGAGCAAAAAGCTTCAACGAGCAGAGCTGAGGAATCTGGGTTAATGCTATTTATAGTCCAGATGATATGAGTTGTACAAAGACAAGATGACTTCATGACCCTGCAAAAAATTCCAGTCAAAGGAAAGTGGGAACTGATGCAACCCGGTGGTGAACAGGCTCATGTCCAAACTTCAAAATTAGCACAATTGTTAAAAATGTGATAGATATTTTTCAAACTTTCTCACATGCAATTCTTGTGTAGTTTCTTGTGTAGCACATTCAGATTGAGCTCAGAATCTCTTGCAGGATTCGTGCTATAAAAGTTGGCGAAACTGAGGAAAGACAGCAAAGAAGAGAGGAGATGAAAAGATGGTTTGGGAAACAAAAAGCCAAGGATACAAAAGAGGAGAAGAAAGTGGTGCTGGGGGGGGTTATAGAGCTGCAGGTCGATGCTGATCGATCCTCCCTCTTACAACCATCCTCACCATCGTATACAAGACCTTCAGTCCCACACTTATCAATGTCGCCACTCACTCCCCATCTATCGATACCTCAATTATCAGATTGAGTCTCAGCCTCCCCAGTGGGCCTGCTGGGACACCAAATGCAGTGACAATCAACTCGTCATCCTCATAATCCATTCCTCTCAAATATTTAACTGAAATACTCCTTGTGTGTGCTGGGCTTCAGTATTTGCTCTTTGTTTTTTTGCAACTTAAAAGATTTTGCTTCACAAAACATGAAAGATCTAATACATGTGTAGTCATGAAGTTTGGATCATAAAAGTCAGATTCTCAAAAGAGGATCAATTCGTAGAACTAAATTCTTCATCTCAACTCTTGATGATAACTCAAAGTAAGTCATAAAAATGTGCAAAGAAAGAATAAAGAAAAAGACAAACTTAAAGTATAGTTCATTATTAATCGAATTAAATCAAAATGTGTGATACACACATTTTGTATGTTTGTCAGAGTCTTGTTGTCTTTCATTGTTTATTTTTGAAGGGATGTTTAAAAAATGGGATTTATAGCTAATTATCCAACTTGGAAAAATAATAACTTATTTATGTTTTATGTGTGTATAGATGGATTTCTTTTTCTGCCAGAAATTACAGTTTTTCACAAAGCTTACTCGTCCATGAAAGAATATTTTAATATAATCAGTGACTACGATCACTGCTGCAAAATTGGGGAGTCACAATTATTTAATTTATTTTCTTTCTTGGGATGAAATAGTTTTTTACTTCCTAATCATTTTCAATTTTAGTGGAACTCAACTATAAAAAAAAAAAGCTACAGTACAAAACCGTACGTGTAACAGTTTTAATGAGCACAAGTTACAGATGTAAGCTACTGAGAAAAAAACTTTTTTAACGACCCCACATATAAAGAGTACAAAGCAAACAAAAATTACTGATTTTTTGTTACTTGAGGAAAAGTTCAAATGTACAGGTCCTGAACTTAGTGCCTTTTTTTTTTAAGCATCTCCCACATCTTCACCTCTGATGATGGTGGTCTAATATGTTTGCACATATTCATACTCACGATTACAGTAATACACAATCGCTGTGCATGCATACGTCAACATAATCATTTGTCATTTTGATCAATCTTTTTAAAGCTTTTAAAGCAAACATGGAGTCTTGGCATTCAGCCATTACTGATGTTCCTTCAATTCATCAACTGCTGCAGCTTCATAACAAACACTGTCACTCTGAATCCTCCTCATGGAGGTTAAAACCAACCAGTCTTTGAATGTAAGAAGATGCATTTTTAGAGCAAATCTATTAAAGTAGTTTATTTGCCACCTTAACACATCTGCAAATTTTCATAACTGTCTATGTATGTATTAGGATAAGAAAGCTAGGTACTTCCTCAACTGGAACCACGGTGACTTTGCAGTATTTTTGTTGTTGTTTTTTTTCTGGCAGGTCCTAAAAGTCATAAAACCTGAACCTTAATTTTGATGTGAATATTAAATGTTTAAAAAAAAATTTTTTATTAAGCTTCAAACTGATCTGTGATCATCACTGTTATTCCCCCAGACTAATCAGGTTTATATGAGGTGAATCGACTTTACATGTTACACATCTCTTGTGTCCTATTTTAGCAGAACGTCTCAGTCGTTCTTTTTCCTTAAACCCTGTCCGAGATGTGACAACGTTCACCAAAGTAAAAAAAAAACCAGACAGTAGAAGAGACTTAAATAGCTGGAGCCAGTCTGAGGAGCACATTACTTTAATCCGATGCAACATTTCAGCAAATCAGCCACATCACATGGAACATGGTGTCGTGACGGGGCTCTCGGAAAGCTGATGAAATGCAAGTGTAACGGTGTGATGCTCCGATGACTAAGGGCTGATATTTGAGGGAGAGAAGAGAGAGAGAGAGGCAGATTTTAGTGCTGAGTCACAGTGAGGGCCTTTGCTGCTGCTGCTGCAGCGCCCTCCCCCACACCCTCTCATCCTGCCCTCCTTCTCTTCTCTAGACACACACACACACACACACGCGCGCGCGCACGCACACACACACACACACACACACACACAGACACACACACATTTCTGTGCAGCGCATGCATAGTATTTGCAGATCTGTCACCTCTCTCTCTCCTCTCTCTTTCTGTTCATCCTTAAACTATTGTTTTTTTCATGCAAATTGCCTCACCCCCCCCCCCCCCCCCCCCCCCCCCCCCAGCACTTCTCCACCACCACCACCTTTCACTGTGAAGTTTAATTAATAGAGAAATGGGGGGGGGGGATCAGGGTCCGCCAGCTTGTCTGCTACAGGCTTGTTAATGCTGCAGCTAATCTTGTCCTCCACTTTCTGTGTTTTGCTCTTTGACCGTGAGACGAAGCAGCCCACCACCACCCCCCACCCCCAACTCCCTGAGCTCCACATGCGCCTCCCATGCACGTACATCCACACGTGCACATACATCCACACATGCACGCACGCACACGCTCTCTTCTCCTGACTTCAAAGACCTCTTAGAAAAGTTAGATATTCTCTTTAATCCCCGCTAAAAGCACCACCACAGAGCAGCTTTAATGGGTGAAAAGACAAAGAACGGAGGTTTTATCTTCCCAGTGACATCGTTGAGGTCAATTCCTCTTTGGTATCGTTCGGTCTGTGCAGACTGACAGGGTTAACTCACTCCTGAAGCCACGAGGCAGAGACGTTCGAACCTGCGGCACTGAGACTTCATCGGGCGGTTCGATCTGGAGCTGCTCTGTGGAGGATCTAATGTGAACGACAGGCAAGTGCTCGCGGGGGGATGTCTCCGGACATGAGCTGACAATGACTGGCTCAGACAGCCCATAACCCGCCACACATCGAATTCTATTCATCTTTACTTTTGGAATTGTTGAACAACAGCGTGCCTAAAATGGGAAACCTGAATCCGGTTTGAATAGTAATTGTAACCTTGAAATGCCATTAACAGAAGACTCAACATTTCTGACCATTTTTCAGATGTAAAACCTTTTTAAGGAAATGGATTTTGTTTTATTCACACTGGCTAGCGTGCATTCATTATCACAAAACATTCAACTTGGATTTCCATGTGACAATCCAACAAACTAGCTTTAAGCGGTCCTTTATTGTAATTCAATTTTGCACCACAAGATGGTGTAGTGAGTCACATACATATAATCTACCAAACACTGCACTGCACAAAAACTGCAAAAATGCTATTGATGTATTATGTAATACCTTAATGACTGCAGTTATCACATTTTCGGAGTATTATCTCAATACTACTGAAAATATTGTAATATTAATAATATGTAATGATGTAATGATTATGATATTTGTCCAAATATTTCATCACACTATTGGAAAGTTAATGTGTTATTTGTTGAATTTGAGAAAATGTCATGAAAATTTCATGAGTTTGAAGCCAGATTTTTTTTTAATATATATATAAATCTCTTCATGGGAAAATGAGCTACTTCACTTCAGCTAGTTTTAATATAAATACATATATATATATATATATATATATATATATATATACATATATATATATAGTGTAAGGGTCTGCTCTACTTTTTGAAACCGTATGAAAATCCAACACTTTCCTCATACTATAATTTAGTTTGTTAGACAGCTGTAATATTGTTGCAGGGGGAATAAATGAGAAACCTGTAGACACACACACACACACACACACACACACACACACACACACACACACACACACACACACACACACACACACACACACACACACACACACACACACTTCCCCCATGTCATTTCCTCTCCTCTGGCTCTCCTTCTCTCAAATTGATTTTTCATGCAGAGTTATCATTATCATTAATTTAGCAGACAGGTTCGCTTCACAGCGATTGAAGAGTCATTTGTTACAGTCCCAAGCAGAGGTAGCGAGCTGGAGGGAGGGAGAGGGGGAGCATTCCCACGCTGCTGAGTCCACAGACGACAGTGTGTGGATGTGCTGAGTGAACATCAATCACTCTCTTTTCCGAATGCTCCTCAGAAACTGATCAGGACAAACCCCTTCGGGACTAAACTACCTTGTAAACATGTAGCTTCTCTTTAGGACGTTGAACAGTAAAGCATTGGAGTGCGCGTTAAACATGTGCATACATACATACATGTCCTTCTTTGTCTTCCTGTGGGCTTTCATTCTGAGATCTTACTCAAAAAAAGGTCAGTTTAATAGTTGGGGGGGGGGGGGTTATTAGTTAGTGGAGTGATAGTAATAATTCTATAGTGATTTATTGAGATGCGAGCCTTTCCAATCTGAGCTGGGTGAAATGCCAAATAAAGGTCTCTAATGCCCCAGATACTTTCTGGTTTCTAGATAGTGGCTCTTCATATCCACAGACTGCAGGGCATTTTAGTCATCCATCCATGGGGGGGGGGGGGGGGAACCAAAAAACTTGTTGATTGTTTGCACAGCAGCCCCACAGTGCAAGCTTCTTTGCGTTTCCCCCCTTGTGCAGACGATGACTTGACCAAGCATGTTTTGAGGGAGTAAACTAACCACAACGGCCAATAGAAAAGCGACAAGTCCAATCTATTCTCTCAAATGTTTGGTTGATCAATGCATCCATTAGTACAGGATACCCTTGTTCTCTCAGTACAAAATCTAAACATTTTTACTAATAGATATTTGCAAACTTCAAAAAAACCTTTTTGTCATTGACCCATTAAAACTGTGTAAGTTGCCAACAGACAACCAGTAACACATCTGTGGGCAATTTAGGGTTATCAATTAGCCTCACATGCACAGGGAGATGCTCAATCTCCACTTGGTATAGCTGGGCCCAGACTTCAATCCACAACATTCCCATTTTAGGTGAGATTGCAAACCACTGCATCACAAACAACACCCACAAACGTTGTATTTTATGGTATTTGAAGGAATGGGAATGGCGTAATTCATAATAAACCTCTTCACAAAGAGAAACAACAAACTTTGTCAATAAAAATGTGAAACATTAAAGTGTCAGTCCTCCAGGTGCCACCCTAAGTTTGAGTTGTTGAAGGCCCTTAAACAGATTCTCTGGATCCGCACCTGGATGACGCTGCAAAGAAAAAGCTGCTCTGAATAACAAACAAAAAAAAAAAGTTGCGGTGTCATGCGATGGTAATGTTACATGAATCAGGGCTATTGAAATGATGCACGATTCAGATCTATTGCCTCTACATCGTAGCCATGTGGGATGGGAAACTCAAAACATGTATAATATTCAGATGTTGAGCGGCTATCTGCGCAGCTGCCTATTATAACAAAGACTTTTTGAAGCCCCCCCTCCTCTCTCTCTCTCCCTCTCTCTCCCTGTTTCTCGCTGACAGATATCTATTAAAAGCTGCTGCTGACGTCAAAAGTGTCCGCCATCTTTGAGGAGAGCTGCTTTCCCCCCCATTGAAGAAGTAGTGAGGAGGAAGCAGTCGACGCGCAGTGCCTTTGCAGCATCGCAGTCTTGTACAGAGAGAGGCGGGTATCGGTTAGCTGCTGGTTAACGCAGGTATTTCCTCCAATACTGACTGCGGGGCACCGACACCAGGCGCAGGTAGGACCGCACATCCTTTTTTCTGAATCATTTTTTAACCTCTTTATTCGCCGCGATCTGCTTTTTCGTTTTGTTTCATTTGCGTTTGGAGCGGCTGATCTTTGAGCGCGAGCGCAGGATGCTGATGTTTCAGATTTCTAAACACACACACACCACACGCACACACACACACACACAAAAGAGATCTGAAAGGTTTTGTTTTGTCGTGACGGAATTGGTTTGTGGTGATGTGAGGCGAGGAAAACGGACGGAGGGATTGGATGTGAAAGGCGCAGTGAGGAGCCGAGGATGGATGCGGTGCGCTATAATGCGTAATATTCACTTGTGGGCGTTTTCGGCGTGTTTCAGCACCTCGGACAGCGCCACGGGAGGAAGGCACGCAGGCGCAGGACGCACTGAGGAGGAGAACGTGCCTCTGCGCCGGGGCTCCGAGCTCCTTTTAATACAGGATTTTTGCTTCCTTGTTAACAAATTATAATTTTTTTTTAATTTACAAACAAATGTGCCTGACTTCCTCCTCAAATCCAGCGAGGGAGACACAGCTGGTGTCGCAGTGAGATTGAGGAAGCGTGAATCAATGTGGCGCAAATCAGGGGAAAAAAAAAAAAAAACAACAAAAAAAAAACCCCGCAACATAACAAAAACAAAAAACAACCCTGAATATCTGAAGATAGGAGTCGGTTGGGGGTGGCTTCCTTGCGTTGAGAGAATGTAAGTTGTAAAACTGCGCCATGGTAGGTGTCAGAGGAAGGCTGGCCGATATAAACAGGGGGTGGGGGGGATGGGGGGGGAGGGGGGGGGTTGCGACGCTCCCTGTTTTTATATCATGATCGTTTCTTTTTTTTTTTTTACGCAGTATCTTTGCATCACCAGACTGAATCCGTGAGCGAGGCATGACGCAGAAATATCCAGTTGAAAGTGTGGAGGGGGGGGGGGGGGGTACAAGGAAAGAATGGAAAAATGAGGGGGTGGGTGGTGTTGGGGGGGGGTGAATGAACAGCATCGGGGAGGACCATGGTGATACCCGCACTATGACACGCCACCCCCCCCTCCACCCCCCAGTATACCTCAGCATCCATCCATCCATCCATTCATCCATCCATCCCCATACAAACTTGTCTATACCCCCCAATCCCCAATCCCCAATCCATCCATCCATCCTCCATGCTGATCTCCTGCCGATCACGCATGGTGCACACCGGCTGCGTGCTAACACGGTCCCGTAGTGGTCTTCCAGTCTGACATACATTATTTATCTACAGATTGTTTGTGACAGTTTGTGACGCTGCCTCAACATGTGGCGTTTTCCATGTCGTGCGTGTCCAAATGAAACGAGCCTCTCCTCCCGGGTGCGTGTAATTTTCCACATTCTGAACACAAACTTAGCGTACTTCGCAGTATTGATCGTCTCTGTAGGTGCGCAGGTTCGGAGGAACCCCCAGGAGGAGCTGTGTGTGTGTGTGTTGCGAGGTTTACTTGAAGCTGCCTGCACCTGAACGGTGCACGATGAGGGGAGAGTTGTACCTGACCCCCCCCCCCCCCCCCCCCCGGTCTTCAGGTCTGATGATGCGGCAGATTAGCCGTGGTGCTGTTGATCTCTGGCGCACCTGGAATCATATCCCATTACCACATGGGCCGCGTGGGGCGTCCGCTGACTGACAGCCGCTGTCTCTTAAGATTTGACCCAACCGCTGGCACATCAGTCGGACGCCTCGCCGCGAGCGCGGAAGCAGCGACTAAAAGGACACACGAGTCCTCCAGGGATTGAGATTTTTTTTTTTTTTTTTCCCCAGCAGCACAAACAAATATGAGGCGAGACTTTTGGATGTAGTGGGCTGTGGATTCATGACAGGGACAGGCTACTTCCTACAGTAATTACAAATATATATATAAAAAAAAAAAAAAAAAGCCAGTGGGCATCCTCTTATTTCAATGACCGCTGTAACGTATCACACTATGCAGCGTGCTCTGTTTAGACTGCAGAGAAGGAGAGAGAGAGAGAGAGACAGAAACAGGGAAGGGGGGGGGTCGTCGGGCCTATACTGCATACATTGTGGAGGAGCTGCCATGTGGATAAATGGTGACTCACTACACCATCACCACTCGCTGATTGTTTCTTAGAAACACCCTGGCCATTGTTCGTCTCACGCCCGCTCGTGTCGTATATATTCTGTTCCACTTCGTATGTGCACGAAGCAACAGAGCTGCGGCCTGGCTGATTGATGCCGACAGAACCAGCCGGCTGCGCATTGCGTTGGTTTTTTTTTTTTTGGGGGGGGGGGGGGGGGGGGGGGGGGGGGGTTGCAGGTATGGGGCCCTGTTTGATTTCCTCACGTTTGGAAAGCTCGTTTGTTCCCCCCCATCCCTCCCAGAGACAGCACACTCTCTCCCCGTGTCTGTGCATCGACTCCTCGTTCACCGTAGCGTGACAGTGTTTTGCTTTTTGCACATGACGCTTGTGCAGAACATGCTATTCACCACACAGCAGATGACGATCAGGCACCAAAACGGCTCCGTTTGTAAATCTAGGGCGGGAAAGAAACCGAGGAAAATCTATATGATCAAGGGCCTGTTTTCAAATCCCCTTAAACCAGGAACCAGACGACCCCTTGCATCGTCTTCAGTGAAGTGCCCCATGTGTTGGGATTGTGAATTCAAAGCCGACTGCAGTTGTTTCACAGCGCAGCTCAGATTTTTTTTTTTTTTTTTTTTTTTTAGCTGCATGACAAAGTCCTCCTCATCGATTCAGCAGAGACTCTTCTGCTTCTGTCGCATTAGCAGCTCCGAGATATACCAAACCTCCCCCACGGTGGTTAGATGTGCCTTTCGCTTCGTTTTTATTTGTGTGAATGGTGTCACATAGTTTGGGTTATAGACCAGAGTATGGCGAGTCTGACAAGGATTTCTTCCCCACTATGTTAGCATTATCATAACTTTAGTGCTGATCACCTCCAATTAAAACAGTAGGCAATAGTATACAGAGGTTATGTTTTTGAAAATGCTTCTAATCAAAACCTACCAAAGTCGGTTGCAGGTCATGAAGTCGCACCAGGCTTTCTTGTTGGGAGTTAAATGAGTCAATAATACAGCGAAGCAAAGTTCAACAGTCACCAGCCTGCGGTTTACTATAAGATTGAAAGCAAGCAGAAGTTTGGAAGCAGCCTGCAAATCAAACCTTCTATCTTGTTTGTTTAGCTCGCACTAAAGCAGAAAGGTAAAGAGAAGAGTGATTTTTAGCAAGATTATAAACACACTGTGTGGTTTTACACTGAAATTAAGCCTCACAGGTGCTGAGAGTTTGATTTTTATTACCTGGAGACGGAATGTGCTTTTCTGTTTCCACCTTTTAAGGGTTATTTAAACTAACAGGTTGTTAGTGTTGGCAACAGGCAAAAGAGAGGCGCATGTTTTTGTTTTTCCAAACTCTGAGACTCTGTTTGAAGAAAACCAGCTGTAAACTAGTGCCTGAGAGAAGATTTGAGAGAATAAACTTCAGTTATAAGTCTTCTTGTTCAGGGGGAAGATAGAAGAAACTGTTGTTTTTCTATCAGCTACGTGAGCGTAAACAGCTCGCCGGCAGTGTGAGTGGCAGATCGGGTAGAGATTTTTTTTTTTTGTGTCCACTCAGCCCCCGCGGGACCACCTCTCACTTTCTCAATAACGTAAACAAAAACAGAGGAACAAAATGGCCACCGCTGCAGGCTGCGGCCTTCAGAGAGGAGGCGGCATGGCGCTTTCTCCTCTCGATAAAGCGTCAATTCTGGATTTATTTCCCCTCCGTGACACGTGCACGCCGTCTTCAGAGTATTTTCTCCTCCAACAAGCAGCCTACGTGCAACATACAGTCAACTAACATGGTTAATAGATGTGGCATACTTCTAAAATCTCTCTTCAGTACTAAAGCCAGCTTCTCTATATTTAGTTTCATTCATCTTCTCACAGAGAGTTGATATGATCACTCAAGTGATCTTTTCTCTTTTTGTAGTCTGAGTAATAATAATATTAATAATTTTAAAAAAGTATCCAGGACTTTCAAAGCACACTTGCAGTGAGAAGGTGATGTGTGCTGTCAGGCACTGTTATTATCTGTCCTGTCTCGGCTCCCACCGGGCTCTTCTCATCCATGAAAGGAATTCAGAGAGAGAAAATGAAAGTGATCAAGAAATGCGATGTGGGGAGATGGAAAATGGGCCAGGCAAGAAATTAATCAGAATGATTTCATATGATAAACAAGAGCTGACATGATTACTTGAAAACACATCAGGTTCGCTTTTGTTTGTTTGTTCGCAGATGAAAACCACAAAACCAAAACTGTTCTGCCAGGTGAACACATCCATTCAACAACATACAAATGCATTAAAAAAAAAAAAAAAAAAACACTGAGCTTTTCCCCAGCTCTGCTCCAAATTCAATCTAAAATCTAAGTTTCTAGAAAGTGGAAAGTGGAAACCTACTGGACCACACCTGAGATCTCTGAGAAGCTCCCATGGCCCAAAAAAGGACAGATTATTATTATTTCAGGCCTTTGCACCATTTGAAAGTACATTATACTACATTTTGTATTATATTATGAAAGTGTGTATAGAAATAAGTTGTGTCAATTCAATTTTAAACTATATTATCTCACTTCGGACAATAAAATGTATCAAACAAGAACTTGGAATGAGTAAGATGAGGCGCAATTTATGCAATATACTGAACTTTATATACAGTACACATAATCACATAATCAATCAAAACAATTATAGTGACTTTTCTGTCTTTTGTGAAAATGCAAGACTACGAGTATATGTATGTATAAAACATATTTTAAATCATACGATATACAAGTATTCTGTGTCATATCAATAGACAGACAGGCATTATATTGTGTGTGTGTGCATGTGCATTCAGTTTCACATTGACGTATCATTTTCACCGCACCATTAGCTGCATTGTATTGTATTTGTAAGCCTCCATTTCTCTGAATAACAGTGTGTGTTTACATCTTATCCATGCGTCACCGGAGCATAAAGTCCAGCCGTGACTCTGCCCGGCTCAGCGTCACACAGCAGTTCGTGTCCAGGTGGACGGTGCGTCTGTCCCATCAAACACTCACACTTGGGGGACGTTACACGTGGGTTTGTGTTTCGGGGGACGGATGCTGTGCAATTTACGATGCTGCAGTGCGGCCGGGCAGGCGGCCGGTGCAGCTTTTCCTCTGGGGCGAAGAAACGTTCCTTCCATCATGTGTCAGAAACGTTTTGTGTATTTTAGGTCTTGATCAGAAGACTGTCTGTCTGTCTGTCCGTCTGTCTGTCTGTCCGTCTGTCTGTCTGTCTGTCTGTCTGTCCATCCGTCTGTCTGTTTGTTTTTTTGTTTCAGAGTGATTAAGGCTGAGGTGGTACTGTGTGGAATTTTAATGAATGAATGAATGAATGAATGAATGAATGAATGAATGAATGAATGAATGAATGATACAACACATGGTATTATAACTCTTGAAGACCTTAGACCTTTTTCTTTTTTCTTTGCCTTCCATTTATTCCTTATTCTTTCTTTCTTTCTTTCTTTCTTTCTTTCTTTCTTTCTTTCTGTCTTTCTTTCTGTTTAATTTTTCTCATTATTTGATATTTTATTTAGATATTTCCAACATGTTTTATCATGTAAATAAGCATTTTTTGGAGGAGTTTTATATTTATAATCCAACAGATTGTCATTGGCTGCATACAACATCTTAATGGGGCATGTCAATGTTTAATTCAATTGTTGAGCACCTATTAATTTCATAACTGTTAATGAATCAGCAGCTCCGACAGAAGAAGGCGAGAGTAGAGGTGTAATATCACATTTTTATGATCACATTTGTGGTTGAATTTACCTCTCGGTGCCTCAAATCACTTTTTAATGTTTTTATGACTTCTGGAGCATTTTAATTGGCCCGGACGAGTCACCGATAAACCTGGACTCTCGGGATGGAAATGAGGAAAATATGTGACAGAAGGAATAGTAAGAAAAGAATAAATAAGACTAAGAATAAGCTTCATGTTACAATTTTGCATGACAATATATCAAACATTACTGTGTTTAACGGCAACAAAATCTTTCCAATAACAACTAAATGTATACTATTAAATAGCTCACAGAGGCATAGTGAAAGTCAAAAGTATCTGTCAGACATTAATTCAAAGAGACTGTGGCAGACAACATTAAACTTGTTTCCTATTGAGCCTTTAACCTTTTTTTAAATTCTTTAAATCATTATAGTGGTACCAACATGCACAATTTACATGTAGCAAAGACCTGTGGGAACCTTTCAATGCACTGTGCATTCAAAATGATTATTATTTATCCAACAGCACAAAGACATTAAGTTTATCTAAATAAGTGTTTGTTTTGGCTGTGAATCGGGTTACGTCAGTCTATCATCGCATGTTTCACTTATTATCATGCAAATATTATATTTATTTGATGTGATACATTTGAAAGTGTACCTACAAACCAAGAATGAGAACCTTATTATCAGAAACTGTTAATTTGAATGATTAATTCCTCTATTCACAAAAAAGAAACGATCAAAACATGAATGGAGGCCTCGCTACCGTGGCATTTATGTGTTTGGAGAGAAATCCCCAAACTTTTTGTTTATGTTTTTTCATACCGAAAATCGCATTCTGACTGTTACTCTTATGAACAGATATTTGCTGTATTGTCCAGCTGGTTTCTCCATGTGCGTTCCATGTCGAAGAGTGCGGTGGTCCGCCGTCAGTTGCCTCATGGGGCTCCACCGCTCTCCATCGGGGATTCCATCAAACATGCTCCTATCATAAAAAACAACTGGAGGTGTGCGGCGTGTTTCGCCCGGAGAGCCTCCACATCGCCTCGCCCTGATGTTTATTGCCTCGTAAAATGGGAGAGCTGCTACTTCTAATTCAAAACAGGCGGGCAGGGGGCTGTGCAGCATGACTCTCTGTCACATCTTCACCTGCACCTTCATGTCTTATATCTTTTATTTTTCTTCCAACTGCAAACCACCAGTCGCCCTCCGGGTCACATTTGTGGTGGCTGCAGCGGCTGGAACAGCCATGTGGTTTTAAACATGGCTGTGGGTGATGATGATGATGATGATGATGATGATGATGACCATGGGGACAATGGTGTGCGCAGAGGCTCGTGGTCAATTTGCTCTGCCAGCAGGCTGATAAGCAGTCGTGCAGCTCCGCACCGATAGAGGCCTTAAATTACCACGTGCCCTTCGTCTGTCGGGCCTCTATTAGCAAACAGAGCTGCAGCATCACCTGTCTGAGCTGGAGTTGTGATGATGGAGGCCGTTTTTACATTAACGCAGTCTGTAACGAGGGATGAAATGCCCATAAAAGCAAGCCGAGCGGCAGCACTTGGATTCCTCAGCGGCTTTAAAAACACCAACATCCACCATGATTTATGGTAAAACTGCGCAGAGCTCTGAACACCCCCACCCCCACCCCCCATCACCCCTCTCGCTCTCCCCCCCCAGGCAAGGATGGAGCATGTCTTGTAGGATTTACGTATGTGTTGTATAATGTGCCCTGCAGGCCACCATGATCCAGATCGTGTTTGAGCGACTGTGTTTCTCTTCACGGAGGGAATAGTGCTGGAAATCTTTGTGTACACACTGGTTAGAGATTTTATGGTGCGTTTATTCATAATGCAGGGTGTGATCTGCCAGGGAGGGGGTGGGGGCTGGGGGATGCAACTCTCCTCTCATCAATATATCCTTGTGCTCATGTATTTTCATTCCAGTGTCGAAGAAAGAAATCTATTACAGTAATAGTATTTATTTTAACTCCTTGTGATATTTTATAATACAGGTACCTCATTTCAGAAAGCCTCAACACTTCCAAGTTATTGTGAAACTCTTTATTTTACATTTACACATGGTAACATTATCATGCCAAAAAATGTTACATAACTCTAAAATTTGTAAATGTTCTCAACGGAATTCCCATTAAAGGTTGACTTCATGCTATTAAAAACCCTTTGCTGGTTATATATTGTATTATTTGTGCAAACGTTACCTAATATGAAGCACTTATAGTTGAAAAATCAGCAATATATTTTAGAATATCAGTGAATATAATAAAACAAATTGATTCAAATAATGTCAAATTAAATGACTTAAGTCCTGAAAAGTCCTAAAAGTATTTAAAATGATATAATAGAATATCTGATCATGATAATATTGAGCAAGTGAAATGTTAGATGTTCGATGTAAACTTTTAAAAGGGATTGTGTGAAAAATGGAATAATGTTTCTAGGAACTTTCTAGACTGACTGGTTCAGAATTTGGTCCTTGAAGTGTTAAAGATGAAATAGATCACCATCACACTGCTTGTTTTTTTGTTTGTTTTAACCATTAGTCTAACAGCCCCTGAGTCGACTTCAACACAAGGCTAAAGCACTTTAAATGGACTGTTTTGTCTGGATTTGAGTATCTGATGTCCTCTGTGAGAGGCAGGTGGGGTGATCCTGTTATAATTCTCACACAGCACAGCCCTGATCCTCTTAAAGCTTTGCTTTCTCTGTGTATCTCTGTGAGGGAGACTCCAGCTGCACTGACTCTTACTGAGCATTGTTACATCACAGTTGTTCTTCAGGCTGGTTGCACATCCCGGAAGGACAGTATGGACTTATTGTGGCTGCATTAATGTGCTGTAGCGTCGGAAATCACTTTGATGAAAGCTGAAGAAACACCCACATGATCCTGAAGTATAATGTGTCACAGTGCAAAGATGGATGGTTTGAAGCTCTGAGACGACCTTCAAGAGTTTAAAGCAGCTCTGGGTCCGAGCAGATCCTCTCAACATGTGTTTTTGTGCAGGAAAGTTCTACTTACCACATTGTGGATTAGTTTCTGACGCACTGAGACACTGAAAGTGGTTCTGGAACTCGAACAAAACAAAATGGCAGCCAACGGGCGTTAGCGCTCACACACACACACACACACACACACACACACACAGCAAAACAAAGCGCAGTTGTCATCTTTTCCACCCAAACAAAGCTCTACAGAGTCCCGTCACATAAACAGCGGAGGCAAAACAAAAAGTCATAAAAAATTCTATTTTATGGCAACGATCACGGGACGATCACTTTTTACCATCAGAGAGTTATATTTTCTTTCTCCTTCATCAGAATGTGACGTTTATCTGAACCTTTATGACGTGCTCATTAATATACTTGGACATTTTCACATCAAATACAACATTGGAGACTTTTCCACAACTTTCTATTACTTTTTGTGACTTTTTAAACTTTCAAATTAAAATTTTGTTATGTAATGTTTGTTATGTTTTTAAATCAATATCAAGCAAAAAAAACACCAGTCTTCATATGTAAATATTGAGAGAATCATTAAATTGACCAAATGTCATAGTTTATATAAGATTTCTTTTACCAACAAACCAAGGAAACGACATCATACGAGTCTGATTCAGTAAAGTACATGTGTCTTATATATATAAACATGCTGTGGTTGGGTTTTCTTAGACAAACGACAAACGACAGTTTGTTCTCCATGTTCCATTTTACTTTTGCTGTCCAGTCGTCATAAACCTGTCATTTCCTTCGACAATCATCCACATTTCATGTGTTTTTGGCATATCAATGCTGACAAAGGACTGAAGTCTCCTAAACCAGGACCATAATCAAAGTCATCTTCATTCAAAAGTGACACGATAAGAAATTAAAGAAGGCTCTTGCCTTCAATATGACATAATATCAGCTGAACATCTGATGAAGCACTTACAGTAGAGTTATGTTTACAGTGTTTTCATCAATCGCTGTCATAACTGACAGTATTTTGAATGTATGATCTTGCGCGTGAGTATTGAACATTTTTACAATGCAAGTTTCACCTGAAGAAACTGGACTGAATGTGGATTAAATACACACTGATTTAAAAGTTGTCGGCAGTGGCTGATTTAAAGGGATAGGAGAGATATGAAAGGCAGGATGAAAGGGGGAAATGTTGAGGCGTAGCAGCTGTTGGAGGGGGGGGGGGGTGTAATCTCCCTGCGGTGGAGTGTAATTGGACAGGGTGTGAAATATGCAGAGGTTGGAGAGCACAGGGACTGGAAATAAGGCCATCTTCATATCTTTTATTGTTGGTGTCGCAGCAGAGGCGATGAAGACGGTGACGGATGGACAGACGGGGAGCTGGAAACATGGACACCCTATGAAACATTCATTAGCTTGCAGCACCTAAACTCCACATTAGTGCCTTCTCATTACTGATAAATGTGTTTTCACACTGATAATTGCATGTAAGCCTCCGATGACTGCCACACCGAGTCACGTTTTTCCTCCACCCTGCCATAAAGGAACTCCGCGAAGCTCCACCAGCCACACGGATGTCGTAAAGTGTGGATATATAAATATGTGCAACTGTTCACCCGAATATATGGAGGACGGCGTACAAATAACTAATCTGGACTTCGGTCTCCAGAGAGCACGACTTGTCTTTACCCTCCTTGTGCCTTTTAATACCTTCCTGTTGACTTTAGGTCACCGTCACCCTCCAAAAATGTCGGCATCCATGTCAGACACTGTGGGGCTAAAGGTCGATCGTGTGTGTGTGTGTGCGCGCACGTGTGGTTTTTGTTTGACGGCTAACAAAAGGAGACAGGTGTGTGTTAGTGGATAGAGCGGAGGGGGCTTTGGAGCCACCTGTGTGGCAGATGTTTGGAGGAAATGAAGGTGTTCATTACATTAAGGATCCAGTCAGCCTCTATGGAGTCCCCTATACTGACAGATGGAGCGGTACGCATTAGATCACTTTGAGAAGGAAGTGATTCCAGGGGCAATAACTCATTTCTTTCGGGGCAAGTTATTAGCTACACTACTGGTTGGATTTGTTTGTGGCAAGGTTTAAGGTAATACATACAATAACAGTATCCTAGAATATGTAAAACTCCTCACGTATTGGAATTATTTAGAATATATGACTATTATTTTGTATTTATTACAAACATACATTATCAGCTGTAATTACATTCACAAAAGATTATCAATGCCAATTTAACAATGCACTTGCGTATTCATTTATTGGTAAAATATTCTTATATTTCATCATGATATTATTGTAAAGTTATTACATTATCCGCTTTGACAATTGTTAAATGCTTTACATTTTCTGACAGGAATTATGTCACTGACTATTGGTGCAATATTGGTGCAAAAGTCACTATTTGCACATGTATAGATCAGCTGGTGATACATGTTTTTTTAATATGAGGGAATCCGGAAGTCTGGATTTCTGCCATTTTTGATCACAAGCCACTGTTAATATGAATAAAGTCCACATATAAACTCATGAAGGGCGTCTTGTTCAGTCGCAAGTTTAGACTTCCCGTGTGTGATCGTGAATGTCTGTGATGAGCTTCTCAGCCTTTAATCAGATGGGAATATGTTTCACGGCTGACGGAGCAGCCTTCTGGTTAAAAGACTCTGCGGCCCAAAGGTCAGACGTGTGATCCCCGTCATGTTATCTGCCTGAAGCCATTTAACTCGTGTGTCTGCCTGCTCTGGTCACTGCACATTCTAATAAAAGGATCTGTGCAATTTATGATAATAGACCAGCAGTGATGGCTGATCAGAAATGTGGCGAGAATATTGAAGACGTTGCAGGGGATTTCTACCGTCATCGTGCCTTGTGATCAACAATTATTAACATATATCTTTTCCATACAGTTTCTGGAGAATATAAGTGTAGTCTTGCTCATGAAAGTGAGTTTATCCTGTAAACTCCAAGAACTATGTGACCTTGCTATGCTATAATAATATCACATGTCTTTAAGTTATTTGTGTATTTACTGCTGTGACATACTGGGAGTGTATGTTATTCTATGGTCTGTTACTGTGCCTAATTGACAGTTTTATTGCACAATTGTCAAGAATTATGTGTTTACAATGTTCAATAAGCTGCTTTGGAAAATAGAGGCTCATGTTTAACTTTGATGGTCCACTTGAGTAGAGAATGTATGACTGGAAGAGATAAGTGGGGGACAGGATTACACATTGAGCCAAGATTAGGAGGAAAATTAAGAATACCACTTCCTTTTCTCAAAGGAAGTGTTTTGCATTCACATAGTTATTTTGCTTGAATCATGATAGATTTTTTTTTTTTTTATTAGATCTACTGCACAACATTATAGATCAGCCTCCTCCTCGGACCCCAGGTCAGTCTGTGGGCTTCACTTGTTCAGCCAAACGTGTGGTGCAAACTTGAGGCATCCCATACAAATATAGAACTCATCCATTATTTCAGACGTTTTTTGACACATGTGAATGCAATACTCTTCTATACTTCTTTTAGCGGTTGACATGTGGTCAGTCGATATAAGCTCTGTCTCTATCCTCCGTCTGTTCTTATGTAAACCTGATGAAAGGTTCGTCCCACAACCGGAGCAGGCGCTGCTGAGGGCAGCTGAGATGCAAAACATGAAGCTTGTAATTGAAACGTAAAGTAAAAGGTCAGTGCAGCCTGTTAAAACTTAATTGCCTGAATTTGGTTATGTAAGTGAGCAGGCCCGGCCGGCCATGACGGTCTTTCTTCCTTAAGCGAGTCATTTGTGAGGAGAGCGTTTGTGAATCTGTCTGGATCCAGACATGAGGCGCTGCACTGACCACGCTGAGGTTTATGTAACCCAACATGGCCGTCGTTGATGTGAAGCGATGCAGGGGAGCGAGAGGAAGGCGGAGACGGAGGAACACGTGAGAAAACAGTATATGCACGGTGGGGGGGACACACACACACACACCGCATGAATTTAGATGTTTCTGATTCAACTGCGAAGACCTTCATTTATATAATGCAACCTCTGAATGAAACGAGTGATGCTAAAGGAGTGGTGCAGAGAGCAGGACGTGATCATTACCATGCAGGACGTATACAAAGCTGAAACCCCCTACAGAGACGAATGCAGTCGGATTAATGCACCAGTAATGACGCAGGGCTTCACGTGCTTTGTGATGTTGTCCCAGCAGTAAAAAGTGGCATCATATCCTGCAGCAAGGCTGAGGCAAACACTGTAAAGTCTCCATCCAGCTAAGACAATACACCAACTCTGCCTATTATTACCACTTGATCGGGTTCTGGGTGAAAGCTCAAGACTCTTATTTTTTTTAATTTTCTTGTAGTGATGCAGTTATATGGCAATTACACAGATGATAGGAAGCAGTGCTGCGTATTTGTCTAAATGTGTGAGTCAAATAATAAATCCTGGTCAAACACGACTGGTGTTGAAGGTCAAAGTAAAGTCATCCAGCGTGGCTATTTATATGTGTGCGTGTGTGTCTGTGAAAAGTATGAGTCTGAACATAGAGCCTTGTGGAACTCCCATAATTCAGTTTATAAGCGAAAAAGTACTCATAAACATGAACATGAATCTGTCTTGTAAATATGATTGAAACTCACATTGTTTATTTGAAAGGACCTGTTCCAATCGCTGTAGGAATGTTATGCTCAATGGTAAGAAGAGTCCATGAGAAGATTATTGGTAACAATTACAAGGTCTCACAATAATGCAGTGAAATTAGTTCTCTGCAAATAAAGTATCTGAAATAAATGTTGAAATAGGGGAAGGATCTATATTAAGAAGTTGCCCTACTTAATCTTTCTTCCGTAGAAATATATATTACTTAGCTAATATCCAAAACTGCTTATTCCAATAACAATTGCATCAATTTTACAGATATGTAAACATTAAAGGGTGGATAGTGTTTAACCGCAAAGCAGTCAAAGTCTCATAAGATCTCTGGCGTACCCTCAAGGTGGTCCATAATCTCCCTGTGGGATCCACTGCAAGTACTGTTTCTGTTTACTAATGCTCTTCTACGAGCGCCATTATTAACCAACTGACTCAAAAAAAACCACCAAAACATCAAGCTGCAGCATGCTAAAAATGTACTTAAACACACAAAAAAAACCATCTTGACTTCATGTAAATGATGCTTCTGATTCACTGTTAGTACAATAAAACTTGATGTCGACATACTTAGATTTTCAAGTCTCTGAGAATATGCATTTAAAAAAGAAACTCATTCCCGGTGGCTATTGAAGCAGGATTACTGCTGAGTCCAAAAAAACTGAGACAGATTTAGAGATGATTCTCAAAAGGCTTGAGATCACTCGACAACTCTTAACTGGAGTCACTGATGGCAGGTTGATTTCATGATCATCTTTCATATGGAAAATCGACAACTTGATTATCGTGTGATGCTGGTTCTTTGACCTCCAGAGAGGGAATGATCACAGCGTGTTTGTGTCTGTCTGTGGTCAATCCTCCAAAATCCCATTCAGCCCCTGCTGTGTTCAAACATCAGCCGGCTCCCGTTCACCCTCCAGCAAACAAGCAAGCAATGCTTCTGCAGCCTCCTAATCCTCCATTATACCACCTGCAACAGTGAACAGCCACCTGCTACATACCTCCCGCTTTAAGAGATTTCCTGCTGCTGCGTAATAAAGTGAACATCAGTAGAGAGAAGACAGTCCATCACCTTGCTCAAGGGCAAAGTGACAGGAAACATTCCTACTGATGGATGTGTTGAATCTCAAGGATAAACTGTACTTTATATGATCAAGTGCTATTAAATTATTCTGTTAGTCTGTGAAGAGCTCAAGTGGCACAAAGTAAGAATCAGATGTCACCTGTACAGTTTCTGATCTTCTCTTCACTGTCCTATGGTTGAAATACTGACAGTAAATAAATCTTATGACAAACTGAGCGTAGTAAGTTGTATGATTTATGCCAAAACCTCTCTTCAAAATGAAATTTACATTGCATTTCAATCTTTTATTTTGCTATAATTGTTTTTCACATAAAGATAGTATATGTATTATCTGATTATGTTTTTCGACTGTGTTTCTGAGTATTATACTCAACCTCAATCAATGTTTTAAAGATAATATATATGCAGTTGTGGCTGATAAAAAAAAAACAATTATGAGTGAAAACCAATGTGTTTTGTAATAATCAGGGCTCAAAAACACATTTTTGCAAGCCATTTTAAAGAAAATTGTTCAAATGACTTGTCAGAAAAGTTTAAAGCAGCAATGTTGAAGGCATTCATAATATTTTTATGTATATATAAATTGGACTTTATGAAGTGATTATATTGTTTGTGTTGTATGATTTTAAGAAAAAAGGTAAGCGAGTCGGTGTTGAGGCTGGATTCAGATGATTGTATTTTGCAGTGAAAAGATGAAATTCAGTTGTTTTACTTCAGGATCGCAGGTACAGTTCAAACAGCCGTGGACTCAAACAGGAACAGACCTAAACGAAGCCTTGAGATACATGTTGATAACATGTAGGTTCCGGAGGGCGTTGTCCTCTTCCTAGTAGCTTGAGGTGTATGTCTGTGCTTCACTGCCATTGGCTATAGTATACAGCTTGTCACCAGGAAGAGCTCGTTGCCTGGGTGTGTGTGTGTCTGTGTCTGTGTGTTCATGATCACACAAGCAAGCGGTGGTTTTTCGTGTCGTGAGAGAAAGGGATTCTTTCTGTGGTGAGGGTCCTTACGTGACCTTCGTACAGTATCCTAGCAACTGGTCTGAAGTGGAACTGCCATTTGTGACCTTCTTCACAAAGACATGAACACCGAGACATAATGAATACAGATATATGCACTGAATACCAATGGCAATAATGCGTTTAACAGTGGATCCACATCCGTTATCCTCTCCGTTTCTTTCTTCTGCCAGTCGTTGTGAGAGATACACAGACGAGATCATGCAAATGTGAAACGTTGGTTTGGATCCCGGACGTGATCACAACATGTTTTTTGATGTCACGCCAGCTGTGTTATCACTGAGAGCATCAATGCCTGAGAGGATTCCGCTCCAGCTCGGCATCCTATAGAGGATTCACAGTTTTGTTTTTGTTTATGTTCTCCCTCGTCTCTCTTTCAGCCCTCCCCGGATTCCCACTAGGATCTTCTCTTCCCTGTTGGAGACCTTCTCCACCCCCCACATCCAGCAGCCATGGCAGATGACGCGGACATGCGCAATGAGCTGTCAGACATGCAGCAGCGCGCCGACCAGCTGGCCGATGAGGTGAGAACCACACGTTCGCTGCATCGGGCGACGGGACGTAAACAAATGAAAAAACACACGATCGCAAGAGAAAGGTTCAAGTTGCAACATTTTAAAGGCAAACGAAAATGTTCATGTCGACTCCATGTTTGAGTTATTTTAGACTCCTGTGAACATTAAGTTTGCACAAGCTGACACAAGCAGGTCACAGTTTCCATACAGTATATGGCCATTTGGTCCAGAAGCGGCACATTCCAACGTATCGCACTGAGGCTGATGTCAAATTACAATCCTTCCATTGTGGACCTCAAGTCAAATCCTTTATTTGTTGAGAAATACATTTTCTGGGAGTTGGTCATTCAGAAAAAAAGTGGGCTGGCCTTTAAAGAGACAGTAGCCAGTTTCATTTGCATCGCCCAAAGAGATTCATGATGAACCTTTTGAATAAGGAATAATAAAACGCACCTCTGACAGAGTTCCACAATACCAACAAGATCACAGTGATCTTTGCGAAGATCATCCATATTCACGTCACGTCAGACTTTATCTTATAACAGGACCTCAAATTAGTTCTATCTGCAACAAAAGCAGCTCTGCAGAGACAAACTGTACATTAACATGTTTGAATCGGCCTGCGCACATTTGCATGTGTCTGTTTGTGTCCATGTGAGCAAGTGATCGAGACCACAACCTGGACAAGACTTTACGTAACATCCCCAAGCGTGTGTGTGTGTGTGTGTGTGTGTGTGTGTGTGTGTGTGTGTGTGTGTGTGTGTGTGTGTGTGTGTGTGTGTGTGTGTGTGTGTGTGTGTGTGTGTGTGTGTGTGTGTGTGTGTGTGTCTCATTGCCAGCAAAAAAAAAAAAAAAAGCAAGAGCAAAAGACCGTCATGGCCCAGAGCAGATCATCCCACACCCCTCCAGCTCCACATATGACTCACAGTGGCACAGCTGAGCAGAATATTAAATACGCACAGACACACACACACACACACACACACACACACACGCACACGCGCGCATACATAAGGCATGCACAAAATGGCGGCACCGGAATAACACTTTTCGCCTCTGTTGCACTAACAGTCACGGAGAGACGACAATGTCTCGGCGGCCCGCGTCGCAAAACTTGCAGACGAGAGCTGAAATATCAGTGAAAGAGTGGATTCTGTTTGACAGAAAGAACAGCGAGGGATTACAGAACACATGCAGTGACGAATGAATCCGAATGAGGAGGAAGAGGAAAAGATGGCTGCGCTGTGTCCAGACAGAGATGTTGCCTATCTGTCAGAGCACGTACTAATGATAGGCCTCCCCCGGGCTGGATGGTCGGGGGGCATCAAAGCCTGCTTTGATCGTGAAGGTGTAATTATTTTCATTGGCAGAGCTGTCGATTTTTTTATGCTTAGATTGCAGGTGCGTTCGCTAATGAAACATGCGATCCCAAATCCTAATCACTACCAGCATGTTCCCTAATCGGCTGTTTGTTTATCTTATTATATTGAGGGCTGAGACCTCAGACTGTCTGTCTGTGAGCCTCAGTTGAAACTGTGTCGATAAACATCGAGCATTGATTACTTTCTGTCCTGCTAATTGCTCACATCAACCCGTCTGGTCACACGGGAGCGCGGCTGAACAGGCATGAAAGAGATTGTGTTGTTTTTGTGTGAAACCCTGCACAATTCGATTGACACTGATTTTGCAGAAAATCCCAACGCAGAGAAACTAACTGTACTTTTTGTTTCCCCACAGTCACTGGAGAGTACTCGTCGTATGCTGCAGCTGGTGGAAGAGGTAAGAAAAATCCACGATACTCTCAATCCTTCAGGTTAATCACTGCTGTAAAAAAAAAAAATCACAATTTCAGAGATCGGGTGTAAGGAAATGAATATACAATGGAGGGAGGAAGAAGTGTGACAGAAACTAGGGTTACCTGGCTAACCAGCAACTTTGAGCTAAATTGAAAAACAATCTGTTACTTATTTTAAAATCAATATGACAGGTCCTATTAGCAAACAATATTTAGTTGCGTGGATTTATTTATTCTTCCATTGTAACATTTTGTTAAGGTTGAGTTGCCGCTTGGATTGTCACATTTCTTACTTGGAAATTAGATGTTTTCCCCAGATGAGCCAAAATTGCTTTAGCAGTTAGCCACATCGTGCGAAGGTTGTGGGTTCGAATCCAGGCTGGGCTTTTATGTGTAGAGTTTGTGAGTCAGTGTTCTCTGGGTACCGGTGTTCTAGTGTCCCACCACAGTCCCAAAACATACCTTTGAGGTTAATTGGTGAAAAGAAAAAAAAAAGAAAAAAGGATTGGTTTGTGATGTTGACGTCTTCCTGGGAAAACCTAATGATGACATAAGAAAACTGCAGACCCCCGTACCTATAAAGCCGGGCGATCATCTTATATCTGGGTTCTTGACGTGGCTGTGATATACATAACATTGTTTTTTCATCTAAGTGCTTGAATCCATTAGTGCCGCCGGGCATGACTGAGGGAGCCGTGAGTCGACTGAGTGATGCATTAATGGCACTTTACAGGAAGCGAGCTGACATCACGCTCAGTAGATTGTCACACGCTCATGCAACATTCATGGCAATAAATAAAACTGTGATCGACTGGGAGCGATGACGGCAACTGGCAGGAGCGAGGTGGACTGGAGGGAGGGCGATGTATGGAGGGCAGGGGGTGGGGGGGGTGGAGATACCCAGTGCGTCTCTCAAGGTCATATTGATCATCAGTCTGCGTATCTCAGCGAGCAGCTCCACCCTGCAACTGCACCGCAGGCGAGGAGGAGGAGGAGGAGGAGGAGCGGGAGGAGAAAGTTTACTGCAGATGGCCAGAGAGATGGAGGAATTTAGGAGTGTTTAAAAAAAAAATTATCGCAGCGAGTGGAAACATCCAGCTGGACACATTGCAGAGGAACAAAATGGAGGAAGTGAGCAAGACGGTACATCATAGTGTTACGTAACTGAACCCGCTCATTTCTGCTCTTCTTCATTGAATTGCTTCTGCTCACATGAAGCCGACCGTCCAGTTTATTCTTTGTGCGTTTAACTGAGAAGCATTAACACTTTACCTGCATTTGTTATCAACTCTTTAGTCCAAAAAAAAAGAACAGATAGAGAATGAAGCAACCCTGTACCAACTAATGATACAACCAGGCCAAATACCTGCCAATAATGTAATAATTTGGGCCTTTTTCAATGTAATAGATCCCCTAAAATCATAACATACCAGTATTGTCATTAGATAATTGATCCATTATTGTATTACGTTTTCTCCTTTAACA
The DNA here is from genome assembly GCF_963422515.1 of Blennius ocellaris. Classification (NCBI taxonomy): domain Eukaryota; kingdom Metazoa; phylum Chordata; class Actinopteri; order Blenniiformes; family Blenniidae; genus Blennius; species Blennius ocellaris. The sequence continues at coordinate 8,237,411 of NC_137667.1, forward strand.
TTAAAAAATACTATTGAACTGTAAAAACTGCGACCTATAATGTACTAATATGCAAATATGGCTGGATTTCTATGAAGTAAAAGCAAAAATAGGTATAGTATTATAATAAAATATTTGCTATCTATCTATCTATCTATCTATCTATCTATCTATCCTTAATATGTTGAATAAATGAAACAACTACAGTTCAATCTACCAACATAAGCATTACTTTATTGTATTAATTTGCTGTTTTACACATGTAATGAAAAAAAAGTCTTTATTACAAACCTATTCAGTAGTTCTGTGAATAACAACCTGAACAAATCAGAAAAAAATAACCAAGAATAACCATATAATGTGTTTTATGTTGACTCTTTAATTCAAAAGTCAATAAATCAACTTTTCTGTCTCCTGTAAGTGTTTCACGCTTACCGTGTAAGAAGCCAATTTTACAAAATTGTCCATAAAAGCATGTAATTTCCTAATTTTTCCTCAGTCTTTTGAAAGGTAAGATTATTCTGAGAATAATGGGAAAAAGTATATTCCTAACTTGCACTCATTTCATATGTATGTAATACTTTAATATTAAAGTAAATATCTTTTTCTGCCAAACTTTAACCTGTCAAATTACTTCAATCTTCATAAACACAAATCCTGCAGCTCAGTTTGATTCAGAGGCGTTCCTGTGAGGGATCCTGCTTCGTTATTACTGGGTTTTTCCTCGGGGACACATTTGGGATTTCTCCAGGACAGAAGCTTACCGAGTTACAGAATAATTCATACCCCCGTTTCCTTATTGCTCCCCTCTCGTGTCAGTGTAGCTTCTCCTCCCAAATCTGCTGAGGAAGCAAGAGGGAGCGTATAATGATGTGTACGTACGCATCCTTGCCTGCAAAAGTAGATGTGTGTGTGTGTGTGTGTGTGTGTGTGTGTGTGTGTGTGTGTGTGTGTGTGTGTGTGTGTGTGTGTGTGTGTGTGCGCACGCGTGTGCGTTAATCTCATTTGTGCCTATCAGTGTGAGCCAGGTGCCACATCTTAGTGCTTATACGAGCGTCTCCATCCCGTCCCTCCTCAGACTCAGTTACAGGGCCGCCGTTCAGCCGAACTGTCATGAAAAGCTTCACGGCTGGAGACTCGGGCAGGCTCGGCTCGCCAATGAAATGAAAATATGAAGGCTCACAGAATAGCGCTATTTAAAATCTCAAGGGAAGGAGGAAAAGAAGTTGGAAGTCACAGTGACGCACGTTCCATCAGAGCGCCTCAGTGTTTGATCCTGCACTGAGAAAACAAAGACTTTGTTCGTGTTCGTATTGTTAACCTCTATTTTCATGTTTTAATCAATAACCTGCCAAGATGGTAGAGATGAAATACTGAAAAAAAATGTTTGGCTCTCTGCAGATTTTAAGTTGTGTTTGTGGCTATGATGCATTATGCAGTCAGAAATGTAAGTGTTGCAAATGTGTTTGTTTTTAACTCTCCTGCTTACAGTTTATGCTTTACGGATCACTTAATCCCTTACATGTTTATTGTCAGTGATTGCAATTATCAACACAAGTTGTATTAGGATGCATGTTTCCAGTTCTCCTACCACGACTGTTCATTGCTGACCTCTGTTTCATTTTATCTTCCTCCCCCCCCCCTCTGCATCCACCTATCTTCCCCTCTTCCTCGCCCTCCCTCCTCCTCCTCCTCTTGCTTGTGTTTTGTGGAGTAGAGCAAAGATGCTGGCATCAGGACTCTGGTCATGCTGGACGAGCAGGGAGGTAAGTCTGTGATGTCGGAGGAATAACTGAGCTGTTCACAACTATCTGTGTTGGTGTAAAGAAGATTCAGTAAATCATGATGATAGTCACACACTGTCAGCGACACATGAATATTCGTAGCTGCATTAATCGTTTCAAAGAAAAAAAAAACAGGAAAAAAACGCTTTTGTGAATGCTTGAATTGTTGCTTGTTTTTATTTAACTGCTAAATGATTTCATTTTTTTTTCTCTAGATTTTTGTTTTAAAGTGATTTTTTTTTTCCTGGGTTTGATTTAACATGGTTTATTTTTAACACGGTGAAGGGTGCACATTTAACTTTGGGGACATTTTCTTTCTTTCAGCTTCTTTTAACTTGTGTTTCATTTGGCTAACATTTTCTCCTTTCTTCTTTTTTTACATTTTGATTTGCCTAACTGCTTTTCATTTGCCAGCAGCTTTTCTTTTTTTCTTTTTTTTTTAATTTGTATTGTTTGTTACCCAAGAGTGACAGTGAAAGGAGACTTCAAAAGTGCCAAAACATGAACAGATCCCATGGAGAATATTAAGTGCCAAAAGCCTCCAGCTTGCACAGCTCTGCTCGCTGTGCTGGGTGAACAAGATTATCTCTGGGGTAGTTTTTGCCAGTGTCATTTCCAGACTCTCCTCAGATCTGTTTGTGCTGTAAAAGCCACATAAACACACACACAGCTCTGGTCAGGAGTCACTTTAGTAAAGGTTTTTTTTTTTTATCGTTTCCTCAACCTGTCTATTCATATATACAGTTATACCCCTTGTGAGGAAGATTAAGGTTAAAAAGCGTAATTATTTTTGAAATCTAATCAACTTTTTGAACCTAAAAACATTGAAATTATTCATTATTTTGACTGTTTTCCAAATCAGATAAACATTTCGCATAATTTTTGGTTGTCTTATATGCTGAGACTGGAACATTCTTGAAACGTCCATGAGCAAGGAAAGTTTTCTGAAAATCAACAGTACTTGCACTGTGGTTGAAATCGAAAGATTTTCTACATGTGTGTCTAAATTTAGAGTAGCAACCATGAGAGGTTCCAGAGTCTTTGTTTAGCTGCACTTTTCCACTAAAGTGTAGCAATACGACATCATCTGCATGAGCAGAGACACTTTACAAAGCGCAGACACTGAGTGGGTCTTCAAGCACAGCTGAAAGGAACTTTTATATTATACTGTTCTCTGCACACATGCATTACAAAATCAACAAACATCCCCAACTAGTGGTCCGGCATGCAAACTGCGGCCTTTTTTTGCAGTTTTTCTGAAACAAAAACGTAAAGTTTTACATTGTTTCCAGCAGATTTTTCTAATGTAAACAGACTCAGATTCACTGTGGTTGTTTGTTGCATAAGTGAGGTTTTCCTGCATATGTGTGTTCAAGCACAGGACAGAGAGAGACCTGGAAATAAACCATGCAAACACAACTCTCACTCGTCCATGTGGACATGCACACGTCTCCCAATCCACACAAAAGCAGGAAAACTGCACTTAACGCTTATATAATCTGGAATGTAAAATCTGTGGACGTGATGCGCAGGGCAACAGACGCCAGCTTCTCAACCGTTTATGCAAACTTTATGCCGAACTATGACTCCAGAAACCTCCTACAGAAACAATCTAGAAGTAAACAAAATTCAACAATGTCTGTTGCAATCACTTCAACTCCTTACAGAACTATTGACAAACTACAATTATTGTGTATTAATGTGTCACTGTAAAACACCATTATGTGCCTTTTACAAAATAGAATATGATTTTAAAAAGTGTTATATAAGCGCAAATCACTCAAATTTGATCATATGATAATGCACTAACTTTATGTGCACAGTGCTCTGCTCATAATTTGTTTTTCCAAATGTTTTTATGATATTTCCAAGTTTAACGCGTCAGTCAGGTGGAGGAACGAGAGCAAGTGGGCTAAACATACAGCAGCTGCATCGATCTCCATGTTTCATATCACAATTGAATGGAGTTTTGAATTTAACTCTTTGAAAAGACCAAGAGACAACACAGAAGTTGAGTTTAGGAACATCAATCCCGCCGCTTTTCTGGATCTCAGCCACATGACAATCTCATTAAACGGAGTCAAAGCATCTTGTAAACTGGGAATTTTTATGATCATCATAAAATTGTTTTGTTCCAGTGAACCAGCTGTTGACTGAGTCAATCATTTGCACAAAACCATGTCTCTAATTTATAATCGGTCAAATCTGATGGGAGGCACAAGTAGCAGTCCACAGGCTTAGAGATGAGCAACAATACACTCTCAAACCCAAATTAAATTAGTTAATAAAATCAGTTTTTGATATTTAACATCTTAAACTACCTTTATTCATAGAGTAATTTCAAAGTATTTCCAATGATATCAGTTTAAAAAGTGGTTTAAGTTGTTCTCTTCCTCCCTTTACCTGTGAAAGTAGTAACACAATAATGGGATTTTGGGATTAGAAATAAACTGGAAGAGGTCGACTTTGTACCAACTGGACTCACTGCATCTTCAAAGAGGGAGCAGACTCGACAAATCTGTCAATGGAAATATCTATAAAATGAGTCAGCCGGCCTGTTTAAGTTATTTCATGGGGAATTTAGAACAACCATGACAAATATTGTTCCTTGAAATGATTCCTAAAGAGGCCTTGAAGCTCAAACAGGTCTGGGGAGAGTTGGATAACCTTCCAGAATGAACTGATTCAGGACTTGAGCGATCGAATTTCCGAGTAATGACAAAAATCTACAGCCACTCCCTTATCTGTACAGTCCACGGTCTTTAATGAGCACAGTCGTTCAAGCGGACGCGAGAAAAACGCTGCGCTGAACATCCACTCACCCACTGCGACGCCACTATTCCAAAACCAATCATATCGGCTGACTGGACACACTGAGGCCACCTCTGACCCCTCGTTTATTGACCCTGCTGCAGGCAGTCAGCGTGTATCTCTGCAATCGATCACACTTATCAAAAACAGGAGTTGCTTTGCTTCTGGTGACGCCAAATATAAATCCCAGCTATTTTCCTCACTCAGCACATCCAAAAGGCACCACGCAATACTTCACGAGCCCAACGGTTCCTCTGAGATGTCCGAGAAAAAGGGGAAATAGGTTGAGTCCATCATTTGATCCACAGACCGCCCAGACCAGCTGGCTTTTTGTGTCAGTTCCTGTAACATCTGAATGATTCCAGCCGCTATTACCATCGATGGATGAGCTGCACAAGCATCATCATAACAATAAACAATGTTGAAATCTTAGCAGTAATAATATTTCTTCGGAAGACATCAAATTAGAAGATCTAAGTGTTAAAAATTAATTTTTTTAAAAAGGACCATGTCGTAAGATCTGCCACTGATGCACGATGCATTAAATGGTTTTAAGTCAACAACAAAAAAACAGCACATTTATCAAAGGTCTTAAATTAAGGTGGTGTAATCTCACAATGAAATGCGACAGAGGAATCCTGAAAATGAGCTTTGTTGTATAAACTTAGAGAATGTGTGAGCAATAAAACCCTCATGTCAGTGCTGCAGGTCTGCTAGCAGATGGCTTGTACCCGAGTGTTTATCTCTTGCAAAAATGCACCGTCACTTACTGTAGAAGAAAGTTCACTCATCAAATAGCTAAAAAAAATGTATGTGGTTGGTTGCTACAGATCTTTGTAAAATAAAAAATTCTTGTTGGACATTAACTAAAACAACTATTTGTGTTTTCTATTTCACTATTTGTAATGTGTGTGACAGAGTTGCACACATGAATTAAGTATTATGTCGGTATTGGGCTTAAGTAGGTATAAAAGTGAGTGCAAACCATGCATAAAGTGATTTAGGAGGTGCGTGAATAAGACATGATGACAAGTTGTCTCTAACAGCAGCCTGCAGCTCTCAATCTAGTTCCAGGTTCACCTGATGCTAAGCTAATGAGCTCCGAACAGTAGCGCCATTGTTTGAGAGTTGTCTTGATCTGCTCATTTAAGAAAGTGGAAAAACTCATTCTGAGACTGTCGCACTGCTTCTTTAACATCCTTGTTGAAAGATTTGCAATAAAAACCCAATTCACCAAATTGAGGAACTGTAGTCCCTGTCATGATCTGATCTTAGAGGCTTTTTCAGCCCATTTTTAGACTGAAAATCTGCTCAAGTGCACGTAATTGTATTTTACTCCACCGAGTCGATGCACTCAGCAGAAACATCTATTAGTTTTGATCTCACTCACACACGCGCTCACTCACTCACTCACACACACACACACACACACACACACACACACACACACACACACACACACACACACACACACACACACACACACACACACACACACACGGCTCAGTTGCTGCTCATCATAATTCATATTTCTGTGGATCAGTCAATGAAATTCATTCCACTACTGTCATCCTTTGTCCTGACCAGAGCAACTCGATCGTGTCGAAGATGGCATGAACCATATCAACCAAGACATGAAGGAAGCCGAGAAAAATTTAAAAGATTTAGGGAAATGCTGTGGGCTTTTCATATGTCCATGTAACAAGTAGGTACTGACAATGTGCCCCAAAGGTTTTTGTTTTTTTTCTACATATGTGGTGGCGTCCAGTTTTTCCCTTTTTTTTTTTTTTTTTTTTTTTTTTGATTTTTGATTTTCTTTTTTGTTTTACTTTCTTTCGTCATAGTGAGTGTCTGAAGTTTTTGTCTTCTCTCCTTTGTCCTCTCTTTATCTCTCTTTCTCGTGCTTCGTTCTGTGGGGGAAAAATGACTTTTGTTTAATCAGAGCAACTGGAGCGCATCGAGGAGGGAATGGACCAAATCAATAAGGACATGAAGGATGCAGAAAAGAATTTGAACGATCTAGGGAAATTCTGTGGTCTTTGCTCCTGTCCATGTAACAAGTAGGTGCTGCTTGCCTGCCTGCCTGCCTGCCATTCAAACGATACCAATCGATTATCTAACTAATCAAACGATGATGATGATGATGATGATGTTGATGATTATGATGATGATGAGAACTGAGGTAGAAGTGACATCACGATGGCCATCAGCCAATTGTTCGCTCTGCTCAAGCTGCAAATGCACTCCGACTCTGGCACTTCATCCGAATCCCCCCCTCATACTTACAAACACAAACTGCATTCTTAAAGTCGAACTGAAATCGGATTCTCGGTTGTTGTTTTTCCTATTAGTTTTCTGTTAATTGTGCCAATTAAGAACTCTAATGTGATTAAAAATGTCCTTTTTCAACAGAACAATTTAACAAGGATCATGTCTTATAAAGCTCCATCATAATCCATCCTGGCAAAAAAAGCCACAAAAAAAATAAATAAACACAACTTAAATTAGGGGCAAGAGTGAGGTCACTGTTGGAACAATCCTCATGAGGCAGAAGTTTTCGCGCGGGGCACATGTTGTGACAATTCTACAGCGATACAATGTCAATAAATCCCGGCACTTTGCCGAGATTCCCTGAAGACGTTATTGTTTGCGCGTTGAGTCGCTGGCAGCTCGCACACATCGGGCGGCTGCGTTTGTCACACGTTAGAGCAGCAAACAGGTGGAGCTGGTGACGGCGTTCCGCAGTCCGTTCGGTTCAGACGTGACGGTGGCAAACGGCCAAACCGCCGCAACACCTCGGCTCCGAGGAGCCACAACACAGAAGAGCAGAATAAAGATCAGTGCAACCCCCGAAGACGACTCAGAGCGCAGTGCTGAACACACATTAAACTGTCAAAAAAATTCCTTGGAATCACACAGACTAATACTGCCAAAGTGTTCAAACAAAATGCAAAAAAAGGTCATTTCCAATGGGGTATTTCAGTTCGACTTTAATGCGATTTGAGATACTACTTGTACACATATTGTGGGAAACTGCAGGCACATGCAGCCGCCTTGGGTATATATATATATATTATTTTTTTTTAGTGCCTTCTTCACTGGGTTGGCCTCCAAACATACCAACATCCCCTGAATTTAAAGCTCTGAAACTGGTGGTGCGTCAGTCTGAATCAGTGCCTGAGAAGTTGCACCACTTCCCATTAATACTCCAATGTCTCATTTTGCACAGTCCGTGCAGACTTGTGCAAGTAGGTTTCTGACACCCAGGGTCGGAGAGTCCAGTCCTCCACGTACTAGAATCCCTCCTCCACTCTGCCGAGGCCATGGTTCATCCATAAGTGCCTCTTTTTAACACCCTTCTGCCAAGTGCCCTTCTCAAAGTGCCCTCATTCTCGCAAGCTTCCACTTCTCCAAACATCTTTATAACAGGAGTCATTTACATTCAGGTTTGGCTGTTGTAGAAGGATCTCTTGATACGTTGAGAGAGTCTTGTCTCTCAGCGCTGATGGGACTTCTACAATGCCATGACTGCAGCTGCTGGTCTTCCAAAATCTATATATTTTAAAAACAGCGAGATTCAGCCAAGAAAAAGAGCAGGGCTGGGGCTCCTGAGGCATCTTGGTACTGAGATCACCTCCACGTGTGCTTGACCTCAGCTGGGGGGGAAATCTTTTTTTTTTTAAAGTGCTAATCTCAGTTCCAAAATGTCTCCGGCGAGCCTGGTCCAGGACTGTTTGACACTTCTCCTCATCTCTGCATGACCTCTACCACCACCGCGCCGCTCTAGCATCCAGTAGATCCTCACCTTCTTTCGCAGGCTCCGCCTCCTGTCCCCCCCCCTCCCCTCCCCACCGCCATCTTTTTGAAAAGCCATGAGCGCCAATGGAATGGAATGACTGGCGAGCATGACCCTCGGAATGCTCATGCATGCATGACGATGCAACTCATATAACAATGCTGCACGTGATGATGCAAAGATCATGATGTGAACAATGAGGATGATGTTGATGACGAGGATGAGCGGTTTCCTTTGTTCTTTAGATCGGACCAATAGAGGCGGGGGGTCAATTGGGTACATAAGATGTTGAAACGGCATTGAAAAAAATGTTGGGCCAAAATATCATATGACTGAAAGCAAATGTTTGAAACTGCTTCCAAGAAGCAGATCTAGTTGTGTCATGCAAATCAGAAACGTTTCTAAATGAACCACAGGTAAACTGTGTAAACCAGATAGACTTAAGATGGATTAGGGTCAAGTTGATAAAAAGTCTGAACATTAAAAGTTTATAGTGATTTTTTTTTTGAGGGGGGGGAAATAATTGAAGCTGTTGGCTAAAGAGGAAAAATGGCATCAGGATCAACATCAATGAAGCTCAGTGATGGTGAACATTTTTCAATGTTTTATATGCTTCTATATATGTTAAATGTTTCTTTAAGGAGGGTTTTCTTAAGCAACAGCGAGGGAACACTACATTCTGTATGTGACCTGCAGTAAATAGAGTCCTGTCTCTAATCCACTGGAAACAATGCACACGTTAGGAAATATGAATAAATGATGAAATTGTGTGTAAAGTAGCTGATATCTTACGTCGGTCAATATTAGGAAGACATTTAACTTTTCAAACGTGAATTGCTTCTTTAAAACAGTTTTCACGTTGTCTTTGGATTATTTTCAAGCGTTAACACGTCCCTGCTTTTCCTTTCAATTGACATTTCACACAATGTCTTCAATTCAGAGGAACTGGTGTTGTGGTAAAAGCTGTTCAAATGTTTCCTTTAAAATTCATTAGACACAAACCAAAAAAGACGTTACACAAGAGCAGAAGGAAAGCGAGAGAACCGTCAGACGTTAGAAGGCAGCGAACGCAGCAACGGGAGGACAAAGAAACGGCAGCATGACACGATGAAAGCAGAAAGAGACAAACAGGAGTGATCTGCAGTGTCGCTGCGAGCTGGAAACTGGGTTACAACACATGCGCAGTGTGATCTTTGAAGGGATCATGTTGGAGACGTTTGGAGGGGGGGGGGAGAAAAAAGAAAAGAAAAAAAACGGGTGCATGTACCGCGTGGTTGGCTTGTCTTTACAAGCCTCCATGCGGTTTTCCAGCTCAGAGCTTTGCCTTGTTGTTTTTTTTCCCCCCTCTGTGATTCCTGCTGCAGTTTCTCTGTGGTGCCACCTCTCCTGCAGAGCGCTGTGCTAAATGAACTTTTATCCTGCACATAGTGTGGGCTCCTTCACTCCTGAGGGGAGCTCTCACATGTAGGTCAGCCATGACACGTCGCGGCACGATAACCGGTCAGGAGCGCGTGTCGATCGACGGCAGAGAGGCAAAAAAAATAAATAAATCCAGTTTTCTATGGGGGTGAAAGCGAGACTGCAGCTCACTGGGTTCCTTAATCCCCTCAGCAGGCTGGATGTCTGTCAGAATTAGCTGACTCCAGGTTTTTGGGCACTTAATGCCTTCATATTCTCTCTTCTGATTGGTGGACTTGTGTAGGTCGCTCGAGGAATGAATCAGAGAGAGAGAGAGAGAGAGAGACAGAGAGTTGAATTTCTCCGCAGAATCTAATCAGATCATCTCAGTTCAATCATGGCAAAAGTTGATTAGCGAGGTGCGTCACATCTATTATACCATGGCGGGAAAGCAAAAGGCGAAGGAGGGGAGAAACAATGTCAGGGAAGAAAGCAGAGGTATAGAGCAAATGCTACAAAGGGTAGGGACTCTGTGTTTATCACGCTGGTGTGTGTCAGTGGGGACAGAGAGCCCAGTAAAGCCTTGCCTCAGTCCATTTCTATTAATAAAAGCATTGGTGGAGGCTGAGCCATCCCCGATACGGACAGAGTACATTTACACAGCTCTCCAAGGTTACACAGAACTCAGAAGCGAAATTGTAAAGCCAGTGAAGAAACGACGGGATACTGCCGATTGGATGCTTCCACCCAACGTGCCTCAAAATTGAGGCGACAGTGAGGCAGCGTTAACTGAAGAGGTGCAAAATGTGCGCTCTATCTATCAATCTCACGCTGTTTTGTTGCCGGATTTGAGAGCGAGACACAGCGAGGTGACATTTACAGAGCCGTGTGGCTGAGCGGTGATTGCGTATCGTGTTGGCACAGCTGGATTTGTCAGTACAAGCTCTGCCGTCGAGACAAAAGCAGATAGATACCAGTTTCAACATCGGGGTGTGTCATTGTCCAAATACTTACCGGCTCACCGCGACCTGGCGTCCCAGATCAACAAGGCCGAGGAAATAGTGGCAATATTTTCTTTAAATCATCAACTCAAGGGTGGGAGGGGTGTTTGATGAGGTCAAGGTCTATTTAAACACTGTGTTACTCTCTATTGACTCCCTCTAGTTTCTTGTTTTGTTTTCTTTTGTCTTTTTTTCGCAGTTTGTTCTCTGCATTGATCGTCGTCCCTCCTGACAGTGTGACGGTCCTGTACACTCTGTGTTGTGTGTCTGCTAAAAGCTTGTCTCTTCTCTGTTCTCTGTCACACCGGGACATTTAAGTGTTGGGAGTGGGGGGGGGGGGGGGGGGGGGGGGGAGGGATTATAGCCACACGGCAGGAGTCGGTTGGTTAAAAAAAAAAGGGGGGGGGGGGGTACACTCACTCCGAGTCATCCGAAATCTTGTAATTTCAAAACAAGTGCATGTGATGCCAAATTGTGACTTTAGCATACAAGCCTTGCTTGATTCTGAACAGTATGTTATATATCTGCACGATATAACATCACACACATAGCAGAATGAGCCTGTACCCCAAACTACCAACCAGTCCATGCCTGCTATGCTTTGCTTGACTTAGTCTAGTCCCCACCATATATTTATGTGCTGGATGCATGAAACCAATTAACACCTGTGTCAACTGATCATGCTACATACTGATATACATCTATACATCTCTTTATATGATATTGACGTACCTCAAATCTAGGGCTCTCTTTCTAGTGTTTAATGGGAAACCAGCCTGGTTGAGGTCATTGTTGAGTCGTCCTGTCAAGCCGTCTGATTAACTGTCTCTCCTCGTCCTCTGCATTGCTGCCGTCGGCGGCCAGGATGAAGAGCGGCGCCAGCAAGGCCTGGGGGAACAACCAGGACGGGGTGGTGGCCAGCCAGCCTGCCCGCGTGGTGGATGAGCGTGAACAGATGGCCATCAGTGGAGGCTTCATCCGCAGGTAGGTAACCCCCAAAACTTCAAGTAGACAGGCAATGGGGCAATTGGTTGGCTGGCTGATGGCTAAAATGAGCCATGAGAGAACTGGTTTGCCCGAGTCTTTCTACGAACCACTAGTATTCCCTTCAAACCTATTGATACCATACGGCACTGTAAATATAGAACTACAGTATTTATTCCAGATAGCTTAAGAACACTGTATATCCTAGTCAAATCTAAGTCTGAGTCAAACCAACAGTCACAGGCTGATTTCTATATTGTAAGATCTGCGCTAATGTCTTCTCTCTGATACAAATGACAGCGTCATTGATCAAGTTTCCTTTATCCAAACCACTTGACATAAAGTATATTTCGTTTTCCTTTTTATCCCATTGCCTTAGCATCTTGGTTGCTACAGCCACATTAGCCACCTCAATGAGAGCTCAGATTGTGGCACAAACGTTTTGGTTTTAACTCATCAATGAGAGAACTAGAATACATTTTTTAGAAATAATTATAATTTTTTCGACATAGATAAAGATAAAATATGTAATATTTGATTTTAATTTCAGATATTCATAGATCATCATTTGTCATCAAATGTAATTATATGTGGCTGATAAATCTAAGAAAATCAGCAAACTATCCAGTTAGCGACAGCTTTTTTCATCCCGCAATGCAAGTTTGCGCCACCAGATGGTGTCTTGAGTCATTCAGTGAGGCACCAAAGAAATATGTAAAACACCGATGACAGCCATCCTTACTGCTAGTGCTTCTACCAAACAAGAGCCATAACTCCAGACAAACGACAGACTGGCTATAAAGTAGACCAACACTGCCACCTAATGTACAAATGAGGCACAACTTTTATTTTACACCATGCTTATTTAAAACACTTTCTCCAGCGCTCGAACCAATCCTAGGTTATTGAAACTATATTATGTTGCACTCTTCCAGACTTTCGTGATTCTCTGAAGATATTTAATGTTTTCTGCTTCCGTAACCTCTTGTGTTCAGGGTAACAGACGATGCCCGGGAAAATGAGATGGATGAGAACCTTGAGCAGGTGGGCGGCATCATCGGTAACCTGCGCCACATGGCCCTGGACATGGGCAACGAGATCGACACCCAGAACCGCCAGATCGACAGGATCATGGAGAAGGTACGCACGCGTGGCAAAGATGGCTGTGTAATCTGTCCCATGATTTTAGATTTAAATCTCAGAACTAAATTGGTCAACTAAGCCACCGATTGACACCAGTGCAATGAACTCAGAGCAAGTGTGATCGGTCTGAATGTGTCTGGTTAATAAAGTCACTGCAAAGAGCTAAAAGAAGGAAGCAGAGATACACGGTCCGAGACTGACCACCTTCAAAAGACCAAATCCTCACCCTCACCCACTCCTCCCTCCCTCCTTCCCTCCCTCTCTCCAGGCTGACTCCAACAAGACCAGGATTGACGAGGCCAACCAGCGCGCCACAAAGATGCTGGGCAGTGGCTAAGCGCCCTGACTCCGGAGCGTGATCGTGGCTGGCGTCTCGCGCCACACGTCAACAGGCGCTGACATGCTTTCATCATGGTATTGACCTTCTAGGTTTGCACACATGCACATATCACCTCCCCTCCCCATTGTAAATGTTGTTCTGTGTTGTCTGTCCAGCTTTTTCAAGATGATTGTCCTCGTAAAAAGATGATTTCTTATACTCCGTATATCATTCTTTCCAAAGGTTGTATATAGTGCTGACTTGATGGCTCTCTAGCTCACCTGTGAAGTTTTTATTCTCATATATATATATATATATATATATATATATATATATATATACGAGAAATACACTGCTCTGGATGACAAGTATATAATAGGAATGCTATACAAGCTGTTTGTGTTTGTTTTGGTTCTTTTTTTTTCCTTTCCAGTATCTCAGTATCGTCTTAGTAAAACTGTGTCATTCCATCTAGGCTACTGTCATGCTCTTTATTTTGGTGTTGTCAGGACAAAATAAAGGGAGAGGACGGATGGAGAAGTTTTTACTAAATGGGCGGCACAGTCGAGTGGGATTGCAAAGAGCACTTACAATCAAAAAATAAATAAATAAAAGCAGTCGTTGGTCTATTTTCCTTCATCGCAATCATACTGAGTTACTGTTTAGACAATGTGCAACTAGACTCTCTGTAGCTGTATTAGACATTGCATTCCAAGTGATGTGAATTGTGCGTTTCTCTGCATGACAAATGGTAGATTTTAGTCTTCTAAATAAAACCTGTCTGAAAAATATATATAAAAAAAACCCAATAACATGGCAGTAGCAAATTGACGAAAACGCATGCTCAGTATTAGGACACAGTTGATCGTTCCATACTCCTGCAAGTTTGCAATAGTGCCACTCTTTCTGTCTCGATATATTTACCGACTGTGACCATCTCGTTGTACGATAATGCAAAAGGAATCAAAAACGTGTGTTGAAAGTTGAAAAACAGAAAAAGAAAAAAAAAAAAAAACATGAGGACTTGGGGGTTGTATTGCAAAAAATTTAAAAATGACCTGTTTTCTAAATGATTATGCAGTTCAGTGATGAAGATGTTGATTATGTGATGAAAGATGAGGACTGGTTGTGTACTGTAACATAGGTTTTGGATGCTCTGAAAAAAATACGAATAAACGTTTGCAATGTAAAGCAAAGACGCATATTTCTGAGAGACCTTACTTTTATAAGAAGACTGTACCTGTAAGTTTATTCTCCCCGTGTGGTTTGTTATTGGTAAAAAATAATGATACTATTGAATAACCATGGTAACTATACTATAAACAAAAAAATACATACAAAAGGGTTTTTTTTTTTGTTTTGTTTTGTTTTGTTTTTTTTGTTGCTTCTGTACTTTAGAGCTATGCACACCAAATCGCCAAAATGTCGAGTAGTTAGAGTAAGGTGATTAAATACCCAAACCTGAATGACACCATAGGTTAAACTGTGAGATTGATGTCCTCAACGCATGTAATATTAAAGACTCCCTCTCTGTATTCTGTCAGTGTGTGAAGTGGTGGACATTTTGTAGCTAGCTGAATTGATTAAAAGTAATAAACCCTGGTCGCACTGGTGTCTGTCGTTATTGCTCACAGGCTTCTGTCTCCCTCCCTAAAGTCCAGGGCGACTTTTACAGGCGAACATGTCCCCATTTCCTCTTAACAACCAACCACTGCACCTTAAGGGAGGTCAGCAAAACCCTTCGATTAGAGCACTGACAGGCCACATTTTCATCTCTCCTGTGGTTTTATTACAGCCGAAAATACAGGACGAGTGAAAAGGAGGAGGCTAATTTAGCCTATGGACACACTGAAAAGCTAACAAGTCAAATATTATGGAGAAATTGACAGTACAGTGGAAATATTGTTTTGGAATTAGCATTAACGGCTTAAGCACGAAAACGTTGACTTAGGAATTGGATTGAAAATCACTTTTTCGCGAAACAAACTAATACCAACCAGAGCGGATTAATGAGAAATTATGGCCCAAATGAAATTCAGTGAATATGGTGCATGCAAGACAAATGTTTTATTAAGAATGAGAAAGAATGACGCAGGCTCAGCCCTCCACACTAATCTTTTTTTTTTTGTGAAATTTAGTGATTTCTAGTGATTATATGAGGTTGTCAGAGAGGGAGTTTAAACTAACCTACACCAACTTTTACACCACGTGAACGTTTGGCAGTTAAACACCAAATCTTTATAATCCGTCAGATTCAAACAGTTATTAAAAGTTGTTTGACTTGTATTCGCTCAAACAGAAACGCTTTGGCTCTCATTAATCTACAATATCGAGTACAGTGATGTCAGACGACTGGCATCTGTATGCATTTTCTCCATGTGGCCTTGTGAAGCCTCTGCCCTGCATCTGCCTCGATCAACTGAATGGATGAAGAAACCAGCAGGGGGGCAGCGGGAGCAAACTATTCATCCCAGTTTCCACGGAGGTTTGTTCATTTTGACGATCAACCAACAGAAGAACTGAAGAATGAGCTCACTGATGGAGGTAAACATTACCTGGGAAGAAAAATTAAAAGGCAAATGAGCCAACTCGTGGTCACAACTCAGAGTTTTGGCCTCTGGGGAGCCAGTAAGAGATTTTAAGCTGAGAAATGATGCTTTGATAAGCTATAATACACTTTTAATCCGGTCGAATGCATCAGTGCACCTAATATTGAGCAGTTCCAAATCATTTTTTGTACTTCCCATCTTTATTTATAAAGCCCTTTCATACAACCTTGTTTGAAACAAAGTGCTGTGCATTCAAAATATAACACATACAACTAAAACAGGTACAATTAAAAAAAAAAAAATAATTGTCGTCTCATGCTGGGTCGAAAGCCAGTGAGTAAAAGTAGGATTTAAGATGGGTTTTAAAAGTGGACAAAGAAGAGAACTGTCTCATATACAACGGCAGACTGTTTCACATTTCGTTGAGCTTGGATTTGATTTTGGTCCTGCCAGGAGCAGCCGATCAGCTGACCTGAGAGACTGAAAGATATGGTGGAACCAAACCATTCAGATATGTAAAAACCAATAAAAGATTCAAATGAACATCTAAAATACACAGGGCAGCCGGTGCAGCGAAGCCAGAATGTCATATTATCACTCGTACGTGGTCCAGGTAAAAGACGCACAGCTGCATTTCGAACCGGCTGCAGACGTGAGAGGGGAGACTGGCCGACTCCAGAAGAAAGTGAAATAGTGAGCGGCATGTGGCAGGAAGCACAGGGACCAAACCCCATCACTCCAGTTATTTAATTGTTAAAATGTTTTTAAAAAAAAAAGTGGCATAACCAAGTAGGCGTCATTCTCTTTCAGAGATACATCAACTATTGTCTGAAAATAGATGGAGACGGCAGGTAAAACCCTCAATCTGATTAAATATTCCCTAATTTTGACAGTTATGTCATAGATATTTATGCGAGGAAAAAGAAAACTAATCTTCCAAGGTTTTAGGAAGTGGACCGTTTGTGTCTAAATGACTCGATAAGTTGCTGCAGATGTTTCCAGTCTACGTGGAGGTGGGAGCTCCCGCCGCCTCCTCCTGGCCGCTCCTCACCGAGAACTTGATGCCGTGACCGTGGAGCCGGTCGATCAGGCCGGTTCGACAGAAGGCCGCCCCCGGTGTGTAAACTCCTCCCCTGTGGATCACGTCAGACGGGCAGAGATAAGGAGGAGGTTCATTACCGGAGCGTTTACAGGGAGGCGGAGGCCCGAAAAACTGTGAGCGACTGCACCGACCTCCTGGGGAGAGAGTGCACCTCGTCCAGCACCGTCACGGCTGACTGGACCAGCGCAGACACCGTGGCGACGTAACCGGGCTCTGTTCACAAGCACAGGAGTCACAGCAGCGAGTCACAGCGAGAAGGCTGTCCTGATTTCAGACCGAGGCTTTTCGGTGTGGTTAGAGCTGTTAAATTCACAATGCAGGTTCATTGTTTTGCTTATTTTGAGTCTCCAGCCTGGAGGTTGGAGAGGCGGACTTCGAATGCAGCTGAACCGCTGAATCCCTGTGCTCAGGGTGGCTCGCTAATAGTGACGAGCAACAAAAATATTTGAACGAAAATACTTCAATCCAGTGACACTTGAAATATATTTTACATTAATTGCACAATATATACATATATATATAATTTGATCTCTTAAGTCGTTTAAAAAAAAAAAAACCACAGAATCTCAAAAACATTTGATTTTTGCTTGTTTTGTTTCTTCCAATTTTACCCACTAATTGTCACAATTATTATCATTTTTGCTTCACACGGAGAATATTTCGGAGCAAACAAAGTGGCCTCACCTGCTCCCACGACCTGCGTGCAGATCTTGGCGTTGGGCCGTCCCTCGGCGGGATCCGTCCCCTCTGAGTACCCCTCCCCGTAAAACGTCATGCTGAAACAGGTTTCTTCAATCTGTCGAAGAGGAAGACGCACGTCTCACCTCAATGTGAAGCACGGCAACAAATACTGTGAATGTTCGTGCCCACGGAAGGTCAACATCTAAACATTTCAACAGTGCCAAACCTCCTGAAAAATGGCATAAAGTGTTTGTAATTTGTCACCAGCATCTGCCGCTTTGGCAAGTGGAGATGCTTCCATATCGAAATGGGTTATGAGAAATGTGGCAATTTCTTCAGGTTCATTCAAACATTATGTCATTTTTTATCATATTCCCACAACCCTCCCCCCCTAACCATTTATAATATTTGACACTTTGACCTTAACTAAAATGCAACTTTCACCAACTTTGAGGCTTGAGTCTCCTGGAAGGGACAGGAAGCCACCAGAGATATCACATTCAACAGTTATCAGTCACAGACTACAGAGAAATGGTGAAATGTAAAAAAAAATAAAATAAAAGTACAAATTCTAATGATTTATTAATTTAGTAATGATTTCAGTCTATAAACAATGAATAATGTGTATATCTCAGTGTTACCTGTTTTGTGGTTGGACCGGCTTTGGAGAACAAACCAAAGGAGAAGAATGACGGAAACTTTGAACAAAAAAAACAAAACAGGATTAGATTTACAGTAAACAGAGGAGGAAAGGGTGCTCAAATATTCTACTCTAGTAAAAGGAAAATTACTTGGATCCGATATTACTCCAGTAAAAATTATTATTATTATTTCTACTCAGTAACAGATATGATTGAAAGTGTAGTGGAGTACGATACTTAAAAAAAATAAAAATACTTAATTTGAGTCAAATTACAGAGTTTAAAAATGACTCAAGTACACGAAAACAAATAACTAAATTACACTAACGTGAGAAAATGTGGTAAATGTATGCATACAAATAAATCACTATTTGTTGTGTGCACCCTTAAAAGCATGAGTACAAACTTGTACTTGCAACTTGCTTGAGTCTGTGTTGAAACGTTTGGCAGAACACGTCACAGATCTGGTTCAGATTCCACAACAGTCTTTTGGATCTTATTTATTAAACACTGGCTGTACGTTTGGGGTTCGTTGATTTGTTTTCTTAGGCTGCAGATTAAATTTGGAGCCAATCAGACACCTTCCAGCTACCTTTACATGATGGATGAGCAGCTGCATAACTTACCTGCTTAAGATTCCGCGTGCACATGATCCACTATCTATATACACAATACATTTCCTCCCTGACTGTTATTGCTTACGACTAAACCTGATTGTGCCCTGAATTAAACTCACAAACTCCCTCGGGGCTCAAACGATGTCCTGCATGTTTTGGGTTCCTGAAATAGTCAAGATAAATTATCAAACTTATCACTATTGTATGCATCGCAACGCTCTACGACTATGAAACTTTATGAGCGCCGCCTTAATTTTATAGGGTAAGTGTGACTCAAGACAATTTATATTTGGTGGAAAGTGGGGGGAAAAAAAAGAAGCTCTTCTGTTCAGAAAGAGTTAAAAGGACCACAATGTGTCTCAAGAAATAAAATTATCTATAAGGAGACTCGGCTGGTGTTGTGTGGCCGGACAGAGAGTTCAGCCATACTTACTGTAGTCAGCAGTTTCCTTCCCAGGCTGAATTTAACCATCGCCCAGAAGAGGAGGCCGCCACACAGGATCTTGATCACCGAGAGGAGGCCGCCGACACCGACGAAGGCACTGTACTGGACCTGTGGAGACGGGGAGGCGAGGTGGAGGGGTGAGGAAGTGCGGAGACGATAACGAGGGAAATTAAAGTTGACAGGATCGGGAAGAAGATAAGGAGAGGGAGATTAAAGGTGCGGGAGAGAGAGAGAGAGAGGGAGAGGAAATGAGCAATGACGGACAAAAAAAATGAGAGTGAAGTGATTAAAAAGTGGAAGAAGAAGAGAGGGAAGTGTAGAGGTGAGAGAGGGAAGTGAGTGAGTGACGGAGGCGAGATGAGGTGTCAGAGGGAGTAATGAGCAGTGAGGGAGAAAGTGATGAATCACCACACACGACTCCACATTTTTTTTTGTTCCACTCAGCTGGTAGATGGCGGTCTAAACAACCTAATGAGATAACTTCCAATAAGTACAGCGTCTCCAGCTGTGATCAGGAAGCCCTCGGGGAGTGAGACGGCTCACCGGGTGACGGCAGGAGGAGCTGAGAGAGCAAAAGAAACTCCTCAGTGTGGGTGGAGAGATAGAAGCCCCTGAGTCAAAACAGAGGGGGTTGTGGGGGGGGGGGGGGGGGGGGTGAAGCTCTCTCTAGGTGCTGCACAGTGGTGGTTTCATCTGGTTTGGTCTGTGAAAAACAGCCGCGATGGCAAATTGCTGATAAAAATCCATGAGCGTAAATGAGGAATGGATGTCGCGGGTTTCAGCAGGGATTTGTTTTCCGAGCAGTTTTTTTTTTAAACTTTCCATACGGAGAGGGCCTTCGCCACTGAGCCACTGATTATGCTGACTGGGGCCAACTTCTGTACGTGTGTGAAGACAAATCTTGATATAAGATATGAAACACAATTAGTTTGTGTGAAAGTTAATAAATTAATAGAGCATCGAAACTCTTCATTTGCCCGTGAGAGAGTCACTGTGAAAGTATTGACGACAAAATGTAACCATATGATTTTCATACACAATTATCAAATCCTGAGTTTGTCTGTCTCAATGTATTTGTCCTGTGAATGACTGGCGACATGCCCGTGGGATATCCCGCCTTCACCCACTGTTGTATAGCAAGAGCAGCAGCATCCAGAGGCCCGACATGGAATAAAGCGTGATACAAAAAAAAAAAAAAATAACTGTTGTGTGATGTTGGACTTACCGGTGAGCGCTGCTGATCCTCATAAAGGAAACGTTGGGTTCTCCTGACGACCGAGGGGTCCGATCCCATGAAGGGGATGACATACTGATCCATCTCTTTACTGAAAAACAAAAAACCCCTGGACACACACACACACACACCCCCACACACACACACACGCACATTCATCACCAAACCGTCTCTGCTTGTACTTGGCTTCTTCGCTGCCAGACCCCATGTTCCAATAAACTAAAGTGCCAGACAGTAATTGCTAAATTATTGCCTCACCTCTTCTCCACTTTGGCTCCGACGAGAGGCAGCGGCTTGTGGCCAAACTTCCTCCTCAGCTGGCGGAGGGATCTGTTGTCCGCGAAGCCGTACACCGCAGACTGCCAAGTGGCGTCGTGGCCAGAAGTGCCCTGCAAAATCATGACACTGTGTGAATCGATAACACACAAAACCATCCTCAATTTACACTCGGTAAAGTCTAAAACTTCCAACAGAGCAGCTATGAGACAAAGCACTGAGTATTTGCCATTTGACACCAGCCTCAGTCTGCTAACTGAAGACCATATATAGAAATTTATTAAGAGATAATCCAAACAAGATAGATGTCCAGTTATATACACTCTGTGTGGTTCATCCAAACTGCTGCAGAGGTTAAAGCAAGTTCTGATGAAAACAAAGTGCCAGTTTGTTGTGTACAATGGTGTTCTGAAAGAAAAGTGTTCACCACTGACTGCAGCATCAGGCAGCCGAGACGTTTTTAATTCGTGCTGGTTCAATTTACCTCAGGTCCACTGATAATGTTCATGAAGCTCTCCACTGCTGTCAGAGTTCCTGAAATCCACAACAGATTTCCAAATAAAAAAAAAAATCTGTGCAAAAATAAAACAGAACGACTGAATGGTTGGTTGTGTTTCCCACCTTTGAACTGCCTCTGTGTGTAGATAATACCCAGATCTGCAGGAATGGAGTCAAAGCCACAGCTGCCGATCACATACACTCCTCTGTCCAAGGCCTTACTGTGGTACTCCAGCTGCATTCGCTCCAGGAACTGTGGAGAGTGTATGCACAAAATATAAACATGCCATTACAATGCACTGACTCCTCGATGTGCAAATACCTTGTCTCACACCCTCCTCTAAATCCTACCTGAGGCTCCCCGCAGATGTCCAAGTAGTGAGCTCCATTCTCTATGCAAGCTCTGACCACTGGCTCACCATAAAACCTGTACTGAGAGGAGAAGGGCAGAGTAAAGACATCTATGTGCAGTTTATTAGGCTCGGGTTGTGCAAAACACCGTTTCAAACTTACTGGTCCAACACAGTTGAGAATCACCACACTTTGCTGGCACATGATGGCCAGCGATTCCTCGATAGACACATCTGCAACAACGATTTCGATGTCTGTCCTCAGCTCCGGCATCGCTGACAAGAGAGGGAAAAGTGGAAACGTCTCACCGACAGTAAAGTTCGTCTTCACACAGATAAATGAAGATCGAAACCTTATGGGTGATATTTTATTACAGTCAACTCTGGAAAGAGTTCAATTCAAACATTAAAAAATAATGGAAATGTTCTATCTATACGGAACTGTTTATATTTCTTGACTGGTTTTTATAATTATGACCTAAAGCGATAACACATCTCAAAATATCATGAACGTTAGCTAAACTTGAAGTCTTTATTCCTGCAGTGCGAAATAAATTAATGTGTGGAGTTTAGCACAAGGTATATGAAGACTTATACTGTATATGTGTTGCCAAGTTGAATATAATCAATACTGATACTATAGTTTTAATATAATCAGTTGATGGTAATAAGTATAATTAGTCAGGGAGGCCTATATAAATACTAAAACCTGCATAATAATGTGGGGATCTGTGTGAAGTCTGTCGAGTAATACGGTCTACATTAACCACAGATGTTAAGCAGTAATACAAACGTCCATTTATCATGTATGACACTTATTAGTCAGACTAATGTCCAGCAGTACAGCTGAGTGACCTGTTAATATTTAAATGCAGCTTGTAGATGTGGAGCAGAACAATCACATATATTTAGAGGTCAAATTCAGAATGTGGGTGTGTGTGGAGCGACGGTCGTTGCACGGGGCTGCACCGGGCTCCAGTCTGACAGCGGACACTGAGCTAACAGTTAGCCGCTACACGGGACACCCTCTCCGGACACCTACCCAGCCTCTCTGCGGCTCTCCTCAGCACTTCCTCCAGGCGCGGTCTGCTTCTCCCGGCCACGGCCCATTTCAGACCGCCGCTGCTCTCTGCTGCGCACCGTGCCACCTCTTCCACCACAAACTGTCCGGTGAAGCCGGTGGCACCGAAAATAACAACGTGATACGGCCTCTCCGCCGCCATTGTTTTCGTATTTATAAACAACTTTATTCCGGTGTGCAGGTTGACTTTAAGGCTCCGCCCATTAGTCACATCGAGTTGGTTCCGCCCCCTGATTGGCCAGTGGAAATCGTACGTCACGGTAACCGCCATATTGGACCGGGCAACACTGACAAATCATAAATATGCGAGTGACAGCACTACAGCAGTAATATGTCTTTATTATGATGTGGGACAGTGGTAATTTAATAATAAATAAAAAAAACATCAGTGGAAGGCGTGTGTATAAATTATACTCTCCTGTAAGTCATTACCTGTAATCTGCCTCAACAGAACAAACTAACTATGAGTGAACAGCCTTTTATAAAACTGGCCAGGATTTGGTCTGTTTCAACTGTGGCTAGTTCCTCAATGGAAACGATTTTCAAGAATAGAGTACTTGAAGTAAGTAAGTGTTGAATAAAAAAAAAAAGAAAATCATAACAATGCTGCCTCCAAGTGGCCAAAGAAACATTTCTGCACTTAAAAGCTTGAATTCCATTAATTCAACCTCTAAACACATTTACATTTTTTGCAAAATACACCTTTAAGTCTCAAGTACTCCTATTGAGAACCACTACCCTAAAGGTTACTGCAAACAGGATACAACATTATATCCTGCCATATTTTAAATGAAGAGACAATTTGTGCAGCAAGTAAAGACTTTATTTTTGACATGGAGAGAAAAAAAAACACATGACATATGCTTAATACTCCTCTCCATCGTCTTCATCTTCTCCTACACTATCCGCTCCAACCTCTTCGTAATCCTTCTCCAGGGCAGCCATGTCCTCTCTGGCCTCGGAAAACTCTCCCTCTTCCATACCTTCACCCACATACCAGTGCACAAAGGCACGTTTTGCGTACATCAGGTCAAACTTGTGGTCAAGTCGAGCCCAGGCCTCTGCAATAGCAGTGGTGTTGCTCAGCATGCACACTGCCCTCTGCACCTTAGCCAGATCGCCACCAGGAACCACAGTGGGAGGCTGGTAGTTGATGCCCACCTTGAAACCGGTGGGGCACCAGTCCACAAACTGGATGGAGCGCTTTGTTTTGATTGCAGCTATGGCTGCGTTCACATCTTTAGGCACAACATCTCCACGGTAAAGGAGGCAGCAGGCCATGTATTTACCGTGGCGAGGGTCACACTTCACCAACTGATTGCTGGGCTCAAAGCAAGCGTTGGTGATCTCAGATACCGAGAGCTGCTCGTGGTAAGCCTTCTCTGCCGAGATGACGGGGGCATAGGTGGCCAGAGGGAAGTGGATACGAGGATAAGGCACCAAGTTGGTCTGGAACTCAGTCAGATCCACATTGAGGGCACCGTCAAACCGGAGAGACGCAGTGATGGAGGACACAATCTGACTGATCAATCTATTCAGGTTGGTATAGGAGGGGCGCTCGATATCGAGGTTCCTACGGCAGATATCATAAATGGCCTCATTATCGACCATGAAGGCACAGTCTGAGTGCTCCAGGGTGGTGTGGGTGGTCAGGATGGCATTGTAAGGTTCCACCACTGCAGTAGACACTTGGGGAGCTGGGTAGACCGAGAACTCCAGCTTGGACTTCTTTCCATAGTCCACAGACAGGCGCTCCATCAGCAGAGAGGTGAAACCAGACCCAGTGCCACCACCGAAGCTGTGGAAAACCAGGAAACCCTGGAGGCCAGTGCACTGGTCAGCCTATGAGAGAAATGTCACATTATTGGTAATTTTCAAGGAATATCTCACGAGATTACTTCAAAATAACTTACCATTTTACGGATCCTGTCCAGAACCAGGTCAATGATCTCCTTGCCCACTGTGTAGTGTCCTCGGGCATAGTTGTTGGCAGCGTCCTCCTTGCCCGTGATCAGCTGTTCAGGGTGGAACAGCTGGCGGTATGTCCCACTACGCACCTCATCTAATAATGTAGACGAATATGCAATCAATTGACCGAGTTTACAGTTCCTCACTTTTACCAGATTAGGAACCAGTCTTACCAATGACCGACGGCTCCAGATCCACAAAAACTGCTCTGGGGACGTGCTTCCCAGCACCGGTCTCACTGAAGAAAGTGTTGAAGGAGTCATCCCCTCTACCAATGTTCTTACCACTGGGCATCTGACCATCTGGCTGGATGCCATGCTCAAGGCAGTACAGCTCCCAGCATGCATTGCCAATCTGGACACCAGCCTGACCAACATGGACTGAGAGGCATTCACGCTGTGGAAACAAGACAGTCATGTGTGTTTTCTTAGTTTTCTCTAGGTGTAATATGGAAGAAGGAAACAAAATATCTCTTGTGAAGCAACATCTTGCAGTTCTGGAGACAAAAGTCCCTAATCAAGTCAGCCTATAGCTGGGGAAAGGGGGGGAGGGGGGGTGATCTCATGGACATTTCAAAAACAGCAGACATTCCAGGCATGGTTGATAGAAACAATGTGCCGACGCTCAGTAAGAGGAGCCCATCATTACTGCCCAGAAATATGTGGCTGAAAGAGAAACAAAGCCAGAGAAACACTGATAATCAAGTGAACAGTCAGTCTAGTTTTGACCTGCTGAGAGTTACTCATCACATGTTGAGGCCTGAGTCAATACAAGGTCCTCATAGGAAAAGGGCTCTTTTGTTGAGAATCAGACACCAGAACATCATGACTAGTCACCAGATCAGTTTCTCAAGCATTTTCCCTCTGAAGTGAACCCTTTTATAGAGATATTGTGCAGAGGAGGTTTACCTCAGGCATTGAATGTACTTTGAGAACAATCCCCCTTACATCAGAATTCAGTGATTACACAAACACAGCTGATGGATCCACAGAAGAGTAGCAGAATGAACACACGCCCAGTCCTGCAAGATTAAAGGCCCTAAGCTTTGTGTGAATAGGGTTTGTTTAAAAAGCCTGTGGTGGCAGTTTCATTTCAAGGCCTGGCCCCTTCAAAGAGTAGAGAGCTTCAGACTGAATGAACACTTGGCAAACTGGGTCAACGTGAGTTGGAATGTCGGAATGCAGGAACTGGACTTGAACGCAAAGCATTACAGCAAAACATAAGAATGTTCTAAAATATCAGCTTCCAAAGTCAAATCCACTGCAACCCACAGGATGATTAGACAAATCACTTTCAAATAGTTAAAAACAAACTGTGAGGAGGAGTTATTCAAAACCCTGTGAACTCACCATGTTTCCTGAAGTTGAGGAGTTCTGGGATTTTTTTCTAAGTTGAAGAATAAAGAAGAGACGGTGAACTCTCAGCGTTGGCCTTCTATGAGTCCTGAGTGAGAGTGAATGAAGGAGTGCAGCTGTGTGGGCGTTTTTTATAACAAGTTCAAGGTTTAATCCCATTGGTGCAATGTGCCACCTGCTCAAATCCTATTGGCTAGAATCTGGATCAGTTTAGTTGACACTCCCAAAAATGGTTAACGTGATGGAACTCAGCTGGTTGCCTGTTTTAATGGATTTCCAATTTCCAAAACCTAAGTAAAACTAGCGAGTAATGTCTATAAAAAAAATCCCACATTCAGAACACAACACATTGGATGGTTTGACATGAGATGGTTTCATATTTTTCAAACAGGTATCAGTTGAAATCACTTTTTCCAAAGTCAAAAATCAGAAATGCATGTACATTGTCACAAATTTGTCATAATTTCAATTGTATTAAATTCACAGGCCATTTTCTGGTTTGCCTTGTCACCATATTGTATAACTTGAGACTTTCTCCATGAGCATTTAGTATTACAAATGGTGGTGCAATCTGGGGTCATCCGTTCATTTGAAAAGCTTTAATATTAAGGTTTGAGTTGACACAGGCATTTTGGTGTATTTCCTTGTGGTAAAGTGTGTATTTATTCTGTTCTGCAGCAGTGGCATTCTTTCTACTTGTAGACTCCCAGTGCATCAGCCTGCTGAGCTGTGTGCAATGTTTCCTGTTGAAAGATGTTTCCATTGGCAAGAGATTGTTTTTACACTGTTCTTGAAACAAAGCTTTTTGTGCGATTTTAACCTGCACTCCTTCAGTCAGCAACTATATAATTTATAAATGAAAAAAGGTGATTATATGGTATGTATAGGTTGGACTAAGAAATGTACATTTTAAGGGTGTCAGGAGGAGATTGTACAGACAGTGTTGAAATGAATGTAGGAAAAGAAAACAGTCAGCATAGGTAAAGTAGAGAGGCTGTGAAAGAGGTTCCAACAAGCTGGGTCGGAGGGAGCGCATTCCTACACTAGAAGGTGGGCAAAAAGAGGATAGGAACCAAACAAAATCCATTATGGACACCTCTCACATGACAGTGCATGTACAGACTTTCAGCAGCAATTATTTTTACCTACAGTGTAAGAGAGAAAAGTACCACAGCCCCTGCCTTCATCTCTGCTTCAGTAATCCAGCATAGCATGACCTTTTGTAAGCTTATGTGTATGGATCAGAATGTGTTTATATACACTGTGCACATGCAGTTCTGCCTCAAAGTGAGAAGGTAGTGAGTTAGAACCAGGTGCCAGTGCCTTCTATGCAGAGTTTGCATGGTCTGCGTGTGGCCTCCCTTCCAGTTTAAATACTTCCCCGACTCAGCTACTTGTGAAATTCTTTTAAACATGTCAAAGTACACAATTAAATCTCAAGTTCTCTGACCCAAGTTACTGCAAACATTTCAGAGGATGAAACTTTATACTGAGACAAACACCAAATGAAACTTCGCAACCTGCCGTATTTTAAATGAAGAGACATTTTGTGCAGCAAGTAAAGAAACTTTATTTTTGACATGGAGAGAAAAAAAACATATGCTTAATACTCCTCTCCCTCATCATCATCTTCTCCTGCTAAACTATCCATTCCAACCTCCTCGTAATCCTTCTCCAGGGCGGCCATGTCCTCTCTGGCCTCGGAGAACTCTCCCTCTTCCATACCTTCACCCACATACCAGTGCACAAAGGCACGCTTTGCGTACATCAGGTCAAACTTGTGGTCAAGTCGAGCCCAGGCCTCTGCAATAGCAGTGGTGTTGCTCAGCATGCACACTGCCCTCTGCACCTTAGCCAGATCGCCACCAGGAACCACAGTGGGAGGCTGGTAGTTGATGCCCACCTTGAAACCGGTGGGGCACCAGTCCACAAACTGGATGGAGCGCTTTGTTTTGATCGCAGCTATGGCTGCGTTCACATCTTTTGGTGCCACATCTCCACGGTAAAGGAGGCAGCAGGCCATGTATTTACCGTGGCGAGGGTCACACTTCACCAACTGATTGCTGGGCTCAAAGCAAGCGTTGGTGATCTCAGATACCGAGAGCTGCTCGTGGTAAGCCTTCTCTGCCGAGATGACGGGGGCATAGGTGGCCAGAGGGAAGTGGATACGAGGATAAGGCACCAAGTTGGTCTGGAACTCAGTCAGATCCACATTGAGGGCACCGTCAAACCGGAGAGACGCAGTGATGGAGGACACAATCTGACTGATCAATCTATTCAGGTTGGTATAGGAGGGGCGCTCGATATCGAGGTTCCTACGGCAGATATCATAAATGGCCTCATTATCGACCATGAAGGCACAGTCTGAGTGCTCCAGGGTGGTGTGGGTGGTCAGGATGGCATTGTAAGGTTCCACCACAGCAGTAGACACTTGGGGAGCTGGGTAGACCGAGAACTCCAGCTTGGACTTCTTTCCATAGTCCACAGACAGGCGCTCCATCAGCAGAGAGGTGAAACCAGACCCAGTGCCACCACCGAAGCTGTGGAAAACCAGGAAACCTTGGAGGCCAGTGCACTGGTCAGCCTATGAGAGAAATGTCACATTATTGGTAATTTTCAAGGAATATCTCACGAGACCACTTCAAAACAACTTACCATTTTACGGATCCTGTCCAGAACCATGTCAATGATCTCCTTGCCCACTGTGTAATGTCCTCGGGCATAGTTGTTGGCAGCGTCCTCCTTGCCTGTGATCAGCTGTTCAGGGTGGAACAGCTGGCGGTAAGTCCCACTACGCACCTCATCTAATAAGATAACAGGATCACAAATCAACTGACCGAGTTTACAGTTCCTCACTTTTACCAGATTAGGAACCAGTCTTACCAATGACCGACGGTTCCAGATCCACAAAAACTGCTCTGGGGACGTGCTTCCCAGCACCGGTCTCACTGAAGAAAGTGTTGAAGGAGTCATCCCCTCCACCAATGTTCCCACCAATGTTCTTACCACTGGGCATCTGACCATCTGGCTGGATACCATGCTCAAGACAGTACAGCTCCCAGCATGCATTGCCAATCTGGACACCAGCCTGACCAACATGGACTGAGATGCATTCACGCTGTGGAAACAAGACAATCAGTCATGTATGTTTTCTTAGTTTTCTCTAGGTGTGATATGGGAGAAGGAAACAAAATATCTCTTGTGAAGCAACATCTTGTAGTTCTGGAGACAAAAGTCCCTAATCAAGTCAGCCTATAGCTGGGGAAAGGGGGGGAGGGGGGGTGATCTCATGGAAATTTCAAAAACAGCAGACATTCCAGGCATGGTTGATAGAAACAATGTGCCGACGCTCTCAGTAAGAGGAGCCCATCATTACTGCCCAGAAATATGTGGCTGAAAGAGAAACAAAGCCAGAGAAACACTGATAATCAAGTGAACAGTCAGTCTAGTTTTGACCTGCTGAGAGTTACTCATCACATGTTGAGGCCTGAGTCAATACAAGGTCCTCATAGGAAAAGGGCTCTTTTGTTGAGAATCAGACACCAGAACATCATGACTAGTCACCAGATCAGTTTCTCAAGCATTTTCCCTCTGAAGTGAACCCTTTTATAGAGATACTGTACAGACGAGGTTTACCTCAGGCATTGAATGTACTTTGAGAACAATCCCTCTTACATCAAAATTCAGTGATTACACAAACACAGCTGATGGATCCACAGAAGAGTAGCAGAATGAACACACGCCCAGTCCTGCAAGATTAAAGGTCCTAAGCTTTGTGTGAATAGGGTTTGTTTAAAAAGCCTGTGGTGGCGGTTTCATTTCAAGGCCTGGCCCCTTCAAAGAGTAGAGAGCTTCAGACTGAATGAACATTGACCTTGGCAAACTGGGTCAACGTGAGCTGGAATGCAGGAACTCGACTTGAACTCAAAGCATTACAGCAAAACAAGAATGTTCTATAACAGCTTTTAATGTCAAATTCACTGTAACCCACAGGATGATTTAACAAATAACTTTAGTTTCAAATAGTTAAAAACAAACTGTGAGGAGGAGTTATTCAAAACCCTGTGAACTCACCATGTTTCCTGAAGTTGAGGAGTTCGGGGTTTTTTTTCCAAGTTGAAGAATAAAGAAGAGACGGTGAACTCTCAGCGTTGGCCTTCTATGAGTCCTGAGTGAGAGTGAATGAAGGAGTGCTGCTGTGTGGGCGTGTTTTATAACAAGTTCAAGGTTTAATCCCATTGGTGCTACGTGGCACCTGCTCAAATCCTATTGGCTAGAAACTGGATCAGTTTAGTTGACACTCCTAGAAAGGATTAAAGTGATAGAACTCAGCTGATTGCTTGTTTTGATGAATTTCCAAATCTAAAAGTAAATATAACGAGAATGTTTTGTCTACAGTATGAGAGGTGTGTGTGTGTGTGTGTGTGTGTGTGTGTGTGTGTGTACGTCAGATAGTCATACAAACGTATTCAACATACCGGTAATATAATCCTGACAATATGATTTGTTTAGAGGCGTGTAACTTGCAGATTTGCGGCACTGCAGCAGTTTGTTAATTCGGTGTAAACAGCGACACCACGTGGCAACGATCAGGAATTACAGCAACGGGTCCATGACGCTCCAATTTGCATAAAAATGTTTTTATAATCACGTTTAAAATTACATTACAAAGCATTCTTTCAAGGTTCCGAATTCAACATAAATACAGACACGCATAAAAGGGGACACATGTCGGTAAACAAAAACCACAGTGAGAATACACGTTTAACATCTGTCACAAAACAAAGGTTTCAAGGAACATGCCTGTTTCATGTTGCTTTCTCTGCTGAGAGGGATGTTTTCAATTGCGTTTCCTGATCCAGCCAGGATTCACACCCGATGACCCGCTCAGCTCTTTTTTTTTTTTTTTTTTTTTTTTTAAGGAAATGAAGATTGGTCCCTCAATTCAAATCTTTATTTTCTTTCAATATAATTGTACATCTGTTAGAGGATATGGGTAGAAAAATATCATCCTACAAATCCTGACAAAGACAAAGTTTTGGGCTGCAAACGGAGGGACCAATTTTTTAAAAACAGAGCATCAAAAGTATAAAAAAAAACAGGGTGAGTGCCTGAGGTTGTTGAGGGCCTCTTCTCGTAGGTCACTCCACTGTATGATAGTTACCACCATCGCTAAACATAAGACTGAAATAGCTCTCTTTGAATTTACGTATGACGTTTTTGTTGAAATATTCACATATACAAGATTTCCCCAGAAGCGTAACTGGAAGAGGGCTTTAATTTTCTGTAATTTGCCATTAGCTGACTCATACTTTGTTGTAACAAGACATCTTTAGCAGTAATGTTTACACCGTTGGGAAGTCTGCTTTTTATCTATTTTAACAGGTGCCACATTTTAAAGGAACTGGAGGAGCAGCAGAGCTCAGTTTGTGGGTTGTGCTCATGAAAACATTGTGGAACCTGGTTTGCCAATAAAACTTTATTTTAGATGACACAGCCTCTGATGCTCATCCCACAAATGCAAGTGCAACGGGCCTTGAAGTATCACAAAGAAAATAATGTACCAAACACAAATTTCTTTACTTTCTAGTCGCTTTGATTACTGTATACACGCAGACTTTTTAGAGTTGTGACTCGGGGCTCCTTTTAACCCCGACTGGAGTTTGTTACTCGTTTCGGAAGTTCCGCAGTTAAAGTGTACTGTTTACTTTTCCAGTTTACTTTTTTATTTCATTTCATTTCATTTGTGCAAATGCAGTAACTGTGTACTTTTCTCCTCTGTATGGTGTCCAAAACTCTAAACAGGAAGGTTTTTTTTCCTAATTCTTTGGCACAGAGGAACATGAAGAGGCAGTATAGAGAGCAAAGAGGCTCAGACATCTCCGTCCACCAGCTCTTATGAGCAGAGCCTGGTGGGAGGCAAGCAGGACCACCTCAGCTGGATCCTCTCAATCTGGAGGAATAGCAGCCGTCACTATCAAGTTGATGCCTGTCAAATTTTACTGTTCCTGTTTTCTGCAAGTCACACAGTGGAGGGAGCTCAAGTGGTTAGTGGATAAAGCAGAAACTTCTGTTTACAAAAGGTTAAATCCCAAAAAAGGTTTGTGCAACATGATTGATTGTGTTTCAAAACTTCCCGTCAGGACCTTTTATTTTGGGAGGATCATTTCTTTGTTATAACGATGCTTCTTGTAAATAAATCATATTCTATTGGAAAGACTGGTTATTTTCAAGATTTGAATCTGAAGTAAAAAGACAGTTTTACCAGTTTAATAAACAGGAGCTGTCAGTGACTCTACAATCGGAGCAAGTTAACTGGAATTTGATGGCAAACATGCAGCTTCTGTCAGCTCCTCACAACTGTGGCACTATTTAAAAAGGACAATAACCAGACTATCCAATGTTTTGAATGAAGAAATAATCCACCAAATGCATCCTGCATCCTCACTTCTTGTGTGCAGCTTACATGAAAAGGGGCTTTTATAATTTTCTCTGACAAACCGTGATGTGAAAATCTCCTACAGAACATGATGCTTCAGTCTCACCTGCTCATATTATCTAGTCAGGTGACGGTAAATTGTTTGGTTCATAAATCATTAAAAAAAAAAAAAAAAAAAAAAAACACAAATACGATTCAGCTGATTCTGACACTATCTTCATTTCAACTCCTAAGGAAAGTCAACAAAAGGGCTACGGGTGCTACAGCCGTGAGGGGGAAACACAACTAAACAGACCACCTACTTCTTCTTCTGGTTTCATATAAGCAGAGGAGAGGGTTGTGAGCACGTCGTGTGGCGTGGCATCCACGCGGACAGTCGTAAACAGGTGTTTGTGTAGGGTTGTTTTTTTTTTCTGCGTTCGTATCACGTGTCACAGTTTTCTTCTGGCGTATGAGAAAGCGTCGACAGCTTTTACTGCCTGGTGTCGAGTTGAGCACCGCTTCAGTCACACACAGAAAGGATGCGAGCTCTTTCGTTCAGGCCACCCGTGCCGTTTTTTGTCCACCGGTCACGAGACGTCTCATCTTGTCCAGATCGTAGATGATGATGATGAAGATGAAGATGGTGGGGTGGGGGGTGGGGGTGGGGGGGGTATCGGTCTACGTCCGGAGGGGCAGCCAACGCCCCAGCCCGTCAAAGACCCTCCGCACGTACGTGACGTAGACGTCCACATTGTGAGTGAAGTCGGTGCAGATGTTGGAGTAAGTGTCCACCAGGGTGCAGTAGAGCGCAGTGCCGCCGATGCTGATCACCACGGTAACCAGACAGAGCAGCAGCAGGATGAGGCAGGAGTCTCCACCCACCTCATCTGCAGGTAGGAGAAGGAAACAGAAGGATGGAAGGATGAGGGAGGGGGAAAACAAAACAAAACAAGAACAATGAAGCCTTGCAGTATTTGTGACAGCTTTTCCGATCAGCGTACCTTGCTCGATGCCGTCCTCCGGCTCACTGAAGCGAACTTTGCGTTTGGAGTTCTGTTGGACGGTAGTCGTGCTCGGGGGAGGCAAACCGTCGAGGGACGCTCGCCTCCTCTTCAGGATGGAGACCAGGCCGTCTGGGGAGGAGTTCTACGGCGGGGAAATAATCAGTTAAAGGCTCTGTCAGGTTGAAATAAATATACATAAGAATAAACCAGCTGCTGGGATGAGCTGCACAGGAGGAAAATGACATAGAAAACACACGCTGCAATTATTCAATAAATGTCACGTCACGTCACAGAATTTAAAAAGAACTCAGTTCATGTATGAAAACTTTTTTACTGGTTCAAATCATACATATCTTTGATTGCAACCTTTCCTTATTCTGTTAATATTTTCATTGGTATCCACTGAGGGTGAAGGATGTAAAATGATCCATTCCCTCCAGTAGGGAAACAAACCTGATTCTGCCTTTACGGCCTGACAGACGCTTCACTGTCTACGAGGAAAGGACATTTAACACCAGAGCTGCTAATTTGCGCAAATCTGAAAGATCTGTGAAGTGCAATCAGTGTTTACAACCAACCGTTTCCGTAACAATTTCATCACTTTGTTTGTCTGTGATGGTGTGAAAGCCTCTCTGGGGTGAACGCTGCCTTTCAGCCAGTGTGGGCTGGGAGGGGCTAAATAACAGATTGGAATATGAAAATGAAAGAGTAAAAATATAAGTTGCACAAAACTAAAAGAAAAGGAAAGATCAAGGAAACGATACTACAGTCAATTATCAATAAAGGTACAAATAAGAGTTCAAATCTGACTTCAATGTTAAAGCCTGTTTTGTGGCTTTTTAGTTAGATTTTATATGTTTATTTGTGTTATTTACATCTATATTCATTCATTTCTATCCATCCATCCATCCACGCATGTTTTCAGAAGCCTCGTTGCTTGTTTCTCTGATGAGATGCGGAAACGCTGGTTTAAGATCTAAAAATAAAGTGCAAAGCTGAAACAGGCCGCTCTAACATATAGGTCAGTTGTTATGTGAGGTCAGTGGGTCGAAGCATGCTGAATATCACACTGCTGATCGTACTGTCTGCACAGGCACAATGCAAAATCATGTAAACTTCAGTCACACTTGTTCAGTGCTGTGAAGGGTGGAAATTTTCATCATTTAAAATATATATTGACGGTTTCGAGAAACCTATGGAGACATCCATCCACATTCAAATATCCCTTTCAAACCAGAGTCGCCAGTTAGGCTCACATGGGAATTTCTGGAGTTTTTAAAAATTCCCACAGGAAGAGGAAGAACGTGCTATTGGGACATTAATATATCAAATTATTTATAAAAAGTTTGCATTCAAGTTGCTCGTGTTCAAAACAATAAACTAAAATCTTCACTGCAAATTTACTTCCAAAATCTTCCCACAAATTGACGATTGAATGTGTATAGAAATGTGTATTACGTGTGTACACAAAGTGGCATGGGATTACGAATAAGTTGGGTTAATTTCGGAGAAGAAATCATGATAAAATGAATTAAGAGTAGACTAAAATTCCCTTATCAAAACATTTCTTTCACTTGTCTTTAAGCAACTGAGTCATATCTCAACTGGACTTGGTCATTTAAAAATAAAATTGTGCGTAATGGAGAGGAATTCAAAATCATCGGGAAATGCTTGAGGAACTAACGGAGCAATAACACCATGATTCAACCGCGACAGATGAATACATCTCTCACATACTTGTAGTGTTTTAATGTCGACTCGGCCTCTCCAGCGACACAACGCAGCCTGTTACACGCGTCACACAGTGATCTATTATGTGGCCTGTAAACTCACGCTGCTTAGTTTCACCCAGCGGCTCTCTGCTGAGGCCGGGACTGAAAGCAATGAGCACTCAGTTCCTCAATGCAGTGATTTCAGACCACTTTGCTGCTGGTAATGTATATTTAAAACACCAGCAAATGTGCACATGACTCACCACTGCTTATTTCTTCCCAACATCTACTTTTTTTGCAGTGCTGAACTTGTTTGGAACGGCTCTGATTTCCAGGACCTGATGTTTGGCATCAGGCTTTTGCCTCGGTGATCCAGCACTTTTTGGCAGGGCAAGATTTCCCCGGAGGGAGAGAGAGAGGGAGGGAGGGAGGGAGGCCACACCAACCAGCGTGGGTGGAGTCGGGGGCTTTCTGAACAGTAGAGTTCAGGATGAGCTCACACAGATCATTCACGGGTGTGTCCCAGCGAAGACAAAGAGCTGTGAAGGATTTGTGCGTTTAAACAGGAATATTTTCTACTTTGGTGAAAACAGAAGAAACCAGCGAGAGAAGGAGGAAGAAAGATAATAAACAAGAATGCATTAACATGTCAAACTGAAATATTTCTATTTAATATTAGGAATTCCAATTTTAAACTTCTCCCTGTAGGCTTTTTGTTGACGTTTCTCTTACACAATGTTTAAAAGTGTCAAACGTGTTATTTTATTCCCATCAAATATTTCTTACAGGTTCTTTATTAAATCTGCCGCCAACAGAAATGCAGATGAAGTTGGATCATTTTCAAAAGGTTACTCGAGTATAAGTAAGGGAGTACTTGGATCAATGAAGTCGTGAGTAAATCTTGAGAAACCTTGTTGATGTGAATTTTTACAACTCTTACTGAAATTGAATGCATCATTATAAAAATAACACAGTAATGCGAATTTAACCCCAAAGTTCAGTATCCAATTATAATTTTTTTAATCCTCTTTGTTTTCTTCCCAAACACAAAGATAATCTTGAACCCATTACTCTAAAGAGACTTTATATGTGTGTAATGTGAGTCATGTGACTTTGTGGCTTCGTTTGATTGGTCACAGTGAGTCAGGAGGCGGAATTTGAGCAGGAAACCTCCATCAAAGCAAAATAATGAGAATTTTTCAAGAAGTGAAAAGTGTGTCCCAATAAAACAATTCTCACAACTAATGGGAGTAACAAATTCAGCACAACCAGCGACTGAAAATACCAAACACGCCTGAAGTATTTGTAGGAAAACGCATAATTAAATATAAATTGCACTCGTACCCCTCCCTTGTTGGACAGTTTGGCCAGGTCCTTGTCTGAGGCCTGCGGTACTCCTGTTGGCCACTCCACCTTCACCTCCTCCTCCTCTGGCGTCTCCTCACACTGCTCCTCCTCCTCCTCCTCCTGCTCCTCCACTTCCTGCCCCTCCTCGTAGATCTCCTGCCCGCCTCCGTCCTGCTCCTTACAGTCCGTCTGTGCCGAGGAAACCTCGGAGGCCTTGCTTTGCTCCGTTGCTGCTGCATCCCAGCATGCTGTCGCAGGCTTTCTGGCTGGAAAGTGCAAGAACAATAGAAAGATGAGAATTTGAAAGGCTTAATTGAATATTGATAAGGACCACTTTTTTATTTTTATTATGGGGTATCCTTTAGTGGAAAAGATCTTTTGATGTTGAGCCAAACCTTTCAAAAGTTACACACTTTTGAACAGATGTATTGATTTCTTCAGCGTTTTTCCTGCTATCACACTTCAAAATGTACTTTTACAAATAAATATCTGAATAGCAACTGGAAAGCATCGTCAGTAAGTTTTAGAAGTTGCTCATTTATAATTTTTTTATGACTTCATTCAGCAATCGTAGCATGTTAAACTCAGGGTAAACGGGGTAAATATTGGAATTATGACCATTATTACAGAATTTTACAGAATATAAGTCACACTGGTGTAAAGTGACATTTCTTTTTCCACATCCAGATGTAACTGCACTTTTAATAATCCAAAGCAATCTGTGAATTTGTTCCTCAGCTCTGGTTGTCATGCTTTTAGACCCACAATAGGTTTTCTTCATCACGGAAACAGATTCTCTACTTTTCTCCAGTCCCTCAAGAATTTCTATTTCTGATGCTGTTTCTGTTTGTGAGACATTTTTCTTGCTCTGCCATCAATACAGTAGAAATAGAGGCCTTCTCTGGTACTGTCGCAGCTTTCTGTTGTCCTACAGTGACACCTAGAGGTACAACATGGTATGAACTGGTATATTTTGTACACATAAGTCACTTCTTAATACAAGTCGCACGAGCAGCCAAACAACTAAAAGTTGTGGCTTACAGTTCGGAAAATATGTTACCATGAGTGTGACGAGAATTGTTTTCATTTAACCAACACATAAGCTGAGTGCAAAGTCTTTTTTGTTCATAACTTAGGAGTAAAAAGACGATAAAATCATACGAATGTCCCACATCTGCCATCTGTTGTTTTTAATGTTGACAAAGCTCACTAATAATTGCGGCAAAAGCATGTGTTGGTCGTTCTTCAGTATTGTTCATGCGGTTGTTTACCTTTGTCGTGTCGCGGTTGTCGCGTCTCGTTCTCGGCCAGAAGCCCTCGGAGCATCGCGATCAGCTTGTTCTATTGAACGGAGCAAAGTTTCACGGCTCACTGAACTGAGCTCGACAGCGAAGCAGAAAGTTAAAAGTGTCTTACCTCTTCCTCGCTGGCGGACGGTCTGAGAGTGAAAGACAAGAAGACAAGACAAACCAGAGGGAGAAAGAGAGACGGACAAGAAAGGTCACAGAGAGTTTCTTTAATGTTTCCGACTTTATTATTGCAAACATCAGTGAAGGTTTCGCAGCAGAACGTGACACATGTTGCCTGTGAGGATCAAATCCACCTGCGCTAAATGACTGCAGGGAAATACCGGGAAGGCAGACGCCTGTGCGGGACACAATACCGTCTGGTATTTGTTTGTTTGATCCTCGTGCGGAAATCTCAGAAATATTGATTTCCCCAGTTCATCCCTCTCCCTTCTCATTCTGGCCTCTGATTTTAATCAATGTCTGGGTTTGACTTATGACGCCAAGGAATGAAAGGAATTTTGTTTTTTTTTTTGGGGGGGGGGGGGGCATAGGAAAGGCGTGTTGCCGTTCACATACCTGAGGTGGTTTTTGCAGATCTGGCTCAGGGTCTCGATGTGGTTCGGACCGATGGTTTCAGCTTCAGCATTAGTAGGTGAAGAAGATGAAGGAGGAGGAGGAGGAGGAGGAGGAGGACTCCTCTCAGCGTCTCTCCTCTCGCTCCACTGGCTCTCTGAGAGCAATGCACAAATAAACAAAGCTCTTTACCTGGGTTTGGCATGGAATCTTTTTTTTTTTTTTCTTTCTTTAAATCAGTGGTTACATGAAAGGAGAGAAACAGATACCCCAGTCCTCCTGCAGCGAGGCGAGGTTGGTGAGCAGGCGTTCATGGTAGAGCTTCTCCAGCTGGAGGAACTGGATGGCCCACTGGTCTGGTGCGAACACCAGTTAAGGACGTCACTCATGCAGGTTCGCTTATCATCAATATTCGGCAAATTACTGAAAATAAGCAAGTGGCTTTTTGTTTTAAAGGAGTTAATTCACAAGTTGCTACAAATATCTCAGTATATCTTATGTTTCTCAAATTGAATTCGAGTGAATGTGAACCAGGTCAAATTTCAACATTAGACAACCTTACCTTTTTTTAAATTATTTATTTTATCTCAGAATTATGAGATAATTATCTCATAAATTCAGGAAAACAGAGCCAAATTTTCTTAGAATTTATATTTTCTTAAAATGATGTCATTAATTCAGAAAAACATTCAATTTTTTTTGTTTTTTAATGTGAATGCAATATGCTTCCATATATTGTCATGGATTCACTCATTATCATTATTATAACCATTTAGCTCCTTCAGCCATTTAGTGGTTAAACCTAATTTCCCTTTGTTTTTAAGTCAATTCAGCCAATTTAACTGCTTTAACTTTTTTCTGTATCTTTTCTTTTGGCCATTTGTAGTTGTTTTGTCTTTCTTAGTCATTTTAACAGTTATTTAATTCTTTTAGCCACTTTAACTGTTTTGTTTTGTTTTGTTTTTTGTTTAGATTGGTTATACAAAACAACCTGTTTATTTCTTGTGCATTTTCTACTCACTCCTAGTATTTTCAACTAAAGAGAAGGCAAAACCACGGTAAATTTTATATTTTGAAAAATTGTATATATATTTTTTTTAAAAACAACACAAAGGTATCAGTGGGAAACAAAACAAGTGACAAAAGAGCATTAAATGCATGCACGCACAAACACAAACACACAAATCCATTCATGCACATTGATTTGTAGAGTTGGGTGACATTTAAAGGAGACTATTGGTAATTTCCATTGCTTGTTTTTTTTCCACATTTTGAAGCTTCACTAGTTTAACCTTTCATGTTCCTCAGTTCAAGTTTATTTTATACGAGTTGTTCGTGCGACCTCAAAACACCAAAACTTCTCTCTTTCTAAAATATCATCCAAATGTCACTAATAGACTTTTCACCTTCCAGGAGCATTCAACTGCAAGAATCAACAATTTAGCTATACATTGCTTGAAATTTGACGTCAGCTTCACCTCTTGTCAGTGTCAAAGAACTATAACAACAAAGCTGAGATGAAAACAAAACAACAAAACAAAACTGAGATGCTTATGGGATTCAAATAATGTTTAGTAACCAGTGCCTCTTCTCTAAGTTTCTGATTTCTTGTGCTTCCACTGTCCTATATATTACAAAATCTCTCTCTCACATATACACATGAACATGTAAACACACACCATCCTCCTCACAGCCAACAGCTGTTTCCAGGACAACGGCACAAACAGCCCCATAGGAAACTACCCCGGCGAGGCCTTAAGGGCTTTGAGCCAAAGTGTGGGGAACACCCAGTGACTGAGAGAGTAATGAGACAGAACAATAACGCAGAGACACACAAAGACCAGTGTTTTTCACCCTCTGACATCCTGTTCCTTAGTTATCGCTCGATGGTCTGAATAGAGCAAAATCAGAGGTTTGTTTGATTCTGGGGCCAACATGGGTTTTGTGTGTGAACTTCCTTCTACTTTTTCCCGCTTCTTAAACTGACCCAATCCATCATCTTGTGGCGGAAACTGGAATTGCAAGACTAAGCAAGCTGCGGAAAGTAGGAAAACGCTGCTGACATCCGTCGATAATATACTGTATTTCATAAAAAGTTTAATTTAACGGACGCTTAAAGATGAGGAAGAATCGGATCATGATGATTGTGTGAGTGTCTTAATGATCCACTCAACTTTATCCGGAAAGTTTTGACATCACTGTTGTCTCCTTCAGCTGATTACTTTAGGTTTTGGAATTTTCCTTTAAAGAAAAACCAATAAATATTGTACATATACATATAA
This sequence comes from Blennius ocellaris, assembly GCF_963422515.1. Classification (NCBI taxonomy): domain Eukaryota; kingdom Metazoa; phylum Chordata; class Actinopteri; order Blenniiformes; family Blenniidae; genus Blennius; species Blennius ocellaris. The sequence continues at coordinate 8,278,051 of NC_137667.1, forward strand.
CTGGTGATGTGTCTCGGGTGTAACCGGCCCTCAACCAAAGTAAGCTGGGATTGGCTCCAGCACTTTGGCTGCTCACTGACTAATGTCACAAAGCATTAAAAAAAAAAAAGAGAGAGAGAGACGAGGTCCCGGTGCTTTGGAAAGGATACAGTCATGTTTGTGCGAGTAGGCCACTGCAATCTGAGGAGGAAACAAAACAAAATGAAATGAATTAAACAGGAGCAAGTGAAATCACTGTGTGGCATGAAGTACAAGTCATTAAATCACATTTCCATGTGATAAACGTGCTGTTATCTTAAGCTGTTCAACAATATATTTTTTTTTGCAGAATTTGACCAAATCCCTTCAAAGACGAGGATCACATGTTGGTGTCACACCAGAAAACACAGACATGCAGGCAACCTGTGAAACAAGAAGTCACATGCAACTACTTATGGTGAGGATTAACATGTCTCTGTAGCTCCCCCCCCCCCCCCCCCCCCCATCCAGCCTCGTACCTTCATATCCACCACCATCATTCAGCACATCTACAGATGGAAAAATTTGCTTTCCTTCCACAATGTTCTGTGATTTAAGAGCACTGTGGGTTTGCAGCAGTATTTTGGGATTTATTCGGAAAGGGTTAGCCATTAACATCTCAAAATCTTATCTATAGGCCCTTTGATGATGTTTGATGATTTCAATGTAATTCCGGTGAGTAGTTTTTGCGAACGGTTGGTAAAATACATACAAACCAAAGAAAGAAAGAAAAGTAACCTCCGTTGGTCGCCCCAATTTTCATTGGCGAGGGAAACAACACTGGTAATTACCATCTGGGACCACTAGGTGTCACTGTCGTTCAACGGAAAGCTGCTGGACTACCACAGAAAATTCTCCATCACTATTGGGTTCGACTGACAAAGCAAGAAAAACGTCTTCAAAAAGAAAACGGTAAAAATTATCAAATGTGCATCGGAAAACAGGAAGAAAGAAGCAGAAAGAGTTCAGAGTGTGTGAGAAACTTGTGAGGGGCTGGAGAGAAGCAGAGAAACTGTTATCGTGACTTCTCCTCTTCATGATGAATTTCTAGGGTCAGTTGGACTTATAGCCAAGTGCATTTTATAATCTGGAAAATATGGTGCATGTCCACTACCCAGATAAGAGAGAGGAGTGGGAGTTTCTGCATGTTTCCGCATGTTTGGCATTATTGTTACTAAAATCAGTAGGAGAACGTCGTCGTGACGCTCAGTGGCGGCACTGCAGGCGAGAATCCGTTCAAATCTGGCAGTGGCAAGTCACCACTGCCAGGACGGCTTCATCTTGGAAGCATTAAACAGCTTTAATCTGACTCCCGGCGACGCCAAAAGCAGAATAAAAAAGGACAAGCGTGATGATTCGAACATGTTCGACGGGGACAAAACAAATGTGGAGGCAGCACAGCTGAATCAGAGCTTCTCCAACACTGCAGCTCCTGTGGAGCATTCCTGGCCTGCAGAGACCGCGTCTATCGAAAGGAAATCAAGATTCATTGAAGCATGTGACCGCCGACGAGCTACTGGAGCGTGCTGCTGTGTAGGATGAAGTCAGTTCTGACAGGAAGATGGTGAAAGAAGAGTCGGCAGCACCGACTCACTCCCGCGTTCCCTCCATGCCGCAGCGGCGGAGAAATGAATCACGTCGTGAGCGCTGGGGAGGAAGCTGCGCTCTACAAACTGTTGTGCGCCGACACGAGAGCCTGCTGATGTTTCGCCGCGATCCGAGCTATATTGATCACGCTGCTAATTAGCGTGCCCGTCGAACACCGCGATCGCGATGCGACGGCAGCGCGCGCGAAACAAAACGGTTTGCCGGTTCGAATCCGGGAGAACCTGGAGTGGAAGAACAGAATCGCCCAGCAGGAAACTCCACAAGAAACATGTCGACACGGAGGCAAACATACAATACTGAGACACACGTCGGCACGCGCTACACACACTCAGCTGATATTCCTCTCAGAGACACACACACACCTGGTGCAGGGTGTGTGGCAGCAGTGTGTAGTCCTTGTTTTCTCCCAGGGACTGCAGCGAGGCCAGCAGCTCTGTGCTGAGGCCCTGAGGGTCTCCTGCAGAGCCTCCTGGGAAACGCAAAACACAAACAAACACAATATCCACATCTTCGATTAGAGTTTGGGTTAGTTGTACTGCCATTTCGCCAAATTGTCATGACCTTCTTGGATATTTAGTAGATACACAAGGTACAACTCTTTTGCTGTAGTTTCTCTCAATGATGAAAGATTATCTTATATTTTTCCGTTTCGTCACATTTTATGCAGACCTAGTCTTACATTTTGTCACCGTTCTGTCACATTTGGTACAAAAATTAAGGTTTATTCCAACTAGAGTATGTTCATTATAACTTAACATTCAAATCTAAAGTAGCAGTTGCTAGACTAGACTGCTACTAGAATGCCAATGCTTGCTTTTGGGGTTTTTAGGGGCCAGTACAAGGGTGATGCGTTCAGGTGCTTCACGTAACTGTGACCTTTTTCTTTTTCTTTTTAAATTTGGTGGGACTGCTTATATTCAAGTGCGCAAATGGAAATGACGGTATTTATATGTATGTTCAGTACAAACATCATGATTGCTGAGAAAGTTTGTAAAAAAAAAAAAAAAGTAGCTATCTTAAAAATGTACTTTAGTTTCTGAAAAGTTGATGCTTTAGAGTTCAGTTTTCTTTATACTCATCATGAATGAAACCGGAATTAATGTGCTGTAAAATATATAAATTAAAGATTAATACCTAATAAAGGTTTTAGATAGCAGGGAGAAGGTTTTTTTTTTTTTTTTAAGTTTTACAAACTTTTTTTCTCCAGAAAAACATTAAGAAAAACAGCAAAATTCAAGGTGAAATACTTATATTTAAAGTATTTTTGCAGAAGTGAAATGTCAGAACGGGTCAATTTTTCAATCAGTAATGTAACGGTGTTATAAATTAAAGGTATGTTGCCGTGATTAAGGAGACAAATGTAGCACCATACGTTTACACTTCACGATAAAGCGAACCGACAGACCTCGGGGGCTGCAATCAGCGGTGCCAGCAACAATTACTGCGAGCTTTACGGTGCAGCTCTTATATAACACTGATTATCAGCTGCAGCTGTACAGTAACATGTAAACATCCGACCGTCTGAGCGGAGTATCATCCTGATCATCTTTACCTCCAGACTGATGCTGAGCTTCTGAAAAGATTTCCATCGTGTGCTCTCACTCCAGTAAACGGATAAAACTCAATTACGGTCACGTGAGAGAATTGAGGAAACGATTAAGTTGTGATAAATACACATTTTTAAGCCGATGATCTTTGTGCTTTGAGATTTGTTCTTTCAAATTTGAATTTTTTTTAGTTTTTACACCATAGTATGATTCAGAAAAAGAGCAGTTTGTTAACTTTGCTGTTGTTTTTGCTCTTTTTTATCTAGATTTTTTGAGATATTCATCTTGTGCTTTCCATACTGAACCGTACTTTCATGATTTTCATTCTGGCCAAGCGTTGCCTGAAAGCCTCATTCTAGACATATTATTGAAAAAAAAAAAGCAACATGTTTTCGTGAAGCATCCCCATCTAAAAGAAGTCATATAACCCACACATAAACAACACATAAATACATGTATTATACCTGTGTCGCTATCTATGAAGAGCCCTCCCTCCTGTGGAGTGTCCCCACCTTCAGGGCGTTTGGCCGGACTGGTGTTTTTGTTCCCCATCGCCTCCGTCACTGCAGCGCTCTTCCCCTCGGAGACCCTCCGGTGGGCCGTGGCTACGGTCTCCTCTCCTCTTCCAAGGCCCTCACCGGGAACACATCAACCTGTATCTGACTTCTATCAGAGTGCTTCCTTTTAAGACAGATAAGCAAATTCACTTTGTGGGAGGGTTTTTTTTTTTTTTTTTCCCCCCCGCGTCTTCTGAAAGTTCCCGGAGGTGGTGTCGGCAGGTCTGGCTCGCAGTCGCTCTCAACGGAACATGTGATTTAATCCTCCATCACCTCTCCCGGGTGGCCAGGAAGCAGGAGAAACGAGAGCGGGGGAAGGCGGGACTGCAGAGGAAGCGACTCGCAGCTCTGGCGGGATATTTTCAGTCCTTTTAATATCTGTCGGGAAGAAAACGAGGCACATTTTACCAGGAGAATGAATCACACGTCTCGTGCAATGCAGTGCAGTGTGCTCTGACTCGGATGCTGGTGAAGTGGCTGTTATGTCACTGAGTAAATGGGTCGTCCTTGTGTCTAAACTATGACTGCCAACTGATGCATGGTGGAGTGCTCCGTTCTTAAAAAGACGCCCGGGTAGTAAACAGTAACGTGGCGGGCACACACACACACAACACGAGCGTGTTGGTTTTACATAACCTTCGACCGGCGATCTACGTGTGGTTTACACGGGATTTATGAGCGGAACAATTGTAGCCTGTGGTCATTTGATAGTTGAAATCTAGATTTTAAAGTGTTAAAGCAGCTTTTCGCCACGTTGTACCTCACATTTAAAAAAAAATGTTTCTCATAAAGTGACAAAATTAACTTAAACATCCTTAAAAGAAATGTGATCTTGGACACAAAACACATGCAATATTTGCTTTGCTAACTGAGACATCGAGCATCACGTCTGCAGATGCAAGAAGATAACACACACTCTCCATTTTAGAGTATTTTGAATTTCTGAATATGGAGGCTGGGACGTGTTTCAGATGTTACACCACAAGTCTGACAATCCTCAACGTCTTGTACCAGAAGGAACTTCTAACTGGCTCAGACTTGAAGTGCATGATGTTACTCATGATGTCATTCTCAGTCTGACTTCAGTACATCAGATATTCAAAGGTTAGCGTCTCTCGCTACGGGGCAGTTCATACATGAAGTTTTGATCCGTGTTCTAGAAGCTTGACAGTGGACAGCTCCGCTGGGTTGACAACACATGGCTGTAGAGAGCCGAAGATGTAGATCGTTCTGAGTCACGAGATTTACGTTTTCAGCCCGGTTGGTTTGACGGTATGAAAGCTGTGCGACAGCACGCAGTCATGTGATCAGGAGGAATGAGACACAAAGTACAAACAGCAGCTGCAAAATGAAAAGGCTCTAATTCTCTCCATCTATTAGCGAGTCAACTGTCAGTAAGAATAGATACTTTAAAGACAACAGATGTCAAGTGTGGGAAAAGCAGAGGTTTGATACTTAAGTATGGAAAAAAAAGCTTAAATAAAAGTACCAATTCAACTACTCTATATCAGTAAAAGGAAAGTATTCCAGAAAAGTTGCATTTTCACCCGTTTCATGGAAAAATCCTAAATAAACTCAAAATCCTCCTATAGATACTCAACTAATTGAGTGAATATGTGTGTGTAATTAAACAGCTTCATACAGCATCTCTCAGGTGTAATTAATAGCAATGGCACAGATCATAATTCCACTTGTGTCATAATTTGGAGACAAAAATTTTATTTTTAACACCCAAATAAAATGAACTTCTACATTAAAAAAAACAAAAATAAAATAAAAGCCTTGAATTGACTTTTGTCAAATGAGTTCTTGCAGCCTAGTAAGCATCAGTGTCTCCATTTGATTTATTCCTGAACATCTTAACATGGAGAGAAAACAGATCAACAAGGCACATCATCTGAAAAAGTTCAGTATAATGTAGTACTTTTAATTGGGACCCAAGTGATTTAAAATTGGATATTTACCTTAAAATTAAATAAGATAAAATACCAGAGGATCCTTTAAGTTTCTAAAAGGAAATCTGGATCGATATAAAATTTTGCTTAAAACTAATATAATCAAGCTTGTTGACCCGCTGTAATAAAAAAAAATACCCCCCAAAAATCCGAATGGTTGTAAATTAGACTTATTGAACTAAAATTTTTAAATGTATTTGGAGTGTTTTACTTTTTGGGGGTTTAAATGTGGTTTTGACGTTTCTCACCTCACCATTTCGAAAATCACGTGCACGGGGAGAACATGTAAACATGTAAACATGACACAGACATCCCTATTCCTGGAAAGATTTAAGTATGAAACAAAGTGTTCAAGTGTATTCGAGTGAAGAAGCAATGACAAAAAATAAATGTAAATAATTATAAAAGCCACGTGTGTGTGTTACATCACACCCAGCATTCACCTGGAGTTGGGTTGTTGGTGTATTTTCTGTTATTTCCCTCCGTGGGGTAAATAAACCAAATCTAAAGAAATGTCGCACCAGCGGGGGTGACGGGCGGTCGGACGGAGGCACGTGTCTGTGACGCGGCCGCGCGCAGCCGATCGTGTTCCATATGAACGTGAATGAACCTCCATTTACACCAGCTTAGCTCGTTTTATAAGCATTTAAAATGAACATTTGTACCAGAAAGCGGTTCCGTTGAAGAGAAACGAGACATGCGCGTGTCTGTATCGGCTTGTCCAAGACAGGGTGTCGAGTTTATTGCGTTATTTTTTTTATTTATTTTTTTTCTTCTTGCGCTTCATCCCCGGAATTGGACGTTTCCATAACTAGTCGGTCAACTTGTCACTTTTAGTCCGTGACGTCCCTCTCTGCTAACAGCCTTTCCGAGGCTGACCGTAAAGTGTGTGGAGGTGCGAAGGCAGGAGGATGGAGAGGTACTCACCGCTGGAGGATGTTAGGTGGTCCGGGTGGGCCTCCACAGCTGCTCGCTCTCTCTCTCTCTCTCTCTCTCTCTGCCCTCCTTCTCCGACGCTCTCTCTCCCTCTCTCCAATCCTGCTCCTTGTTTACAGTCCAATCCGGGGATTTCTCCGCTCCCCCCATCGCAGACACACACATCTGCTCCTGCATGCACACTGCGGTACAGTAGAGGCGCCACTAGATTTTTTTCTTCTTTCAATGTGCCCGTTTATACTGGACATTACGGTAAACCATCGGTACGTTTTGATAGCTTTTCAAAATATAAGGTTACGATAGATAGATAGATAGATAGATAGATAGATAGATAGATAGACTTTTCAACATTTCATCCTGATTACATGATTATTAATACAATTAATATCATAAAATACATTTGAAATGATGAGAAATATTTTTTTACATAAGCACTACTGAATTCATTGAAATGTGCAAATATAAAATATATATTTTAATTATCTTTAATTCTAACGTCTACTATTATAATTTGTAGGAAAATACTGACACCTGGTGGACAAGCCCCAATACTGCAACTGTGACAATTATGGAAATATGATCACATCACGGCTTTCGTATAACCGCCGTTAAACCATATTTAATACCTGAACCTAAACAAATGCCTGATGTAATAATATTTTAAATGGGAAGAAACCAGGAAAGGAGAAATGGAGATGGTTGGTGTAACAGTAGAGGAGGGACATGATTCACTGTGGCGACTGCTGAATTGAAAATACATAAAAAAAAAACAAAAAAAAAAACACATCTCCATGTCTTCTACTATGATGGGATATAAAAGTCCCAAGTTTCCTGGATACTATTAAGCAGTAACACAGTGGTCTAAGATCGGGTCCAGCTGAGAAGAAAAGAGACGTGTAGGGTAAAACTATTCATTATTTTATTAAAACAGTTTTTGAAGTGGGTTTATTCAAGCTCAAGTTGATTTTGAAGTGTGATGGAGAGAAATTTGAGTAATTGACTTTAATGAAGTGCAAAAGTTAAGATTGCTTATGAAGACTTCCACTATTTAGCTTTTAATTAGACATTTTTTAGAATTAATAGTTATAGTCGCAAACAAAAAGCGCCATGAAGCAGTGAAATCACACGCCACTTGGTAGTGTTCGTTTTATTATTAATCCAGAAAACAGACAAAATAGTAGAATGATAAAAACAAGGTACCAGTAACATTGCATTTCCCTTTAATGCATTCAACCGCTCACATGCTTGTAAAAGCAACACCATCCATTCAGAGTTCCTCCAAATGAAACATATGTTGGACATGTTGGCTAAAAACACACACACGTGCATTTTAAGCTTAAATTTAGTCAAATAATATCTTAAAATAACCCAAATCCAAAGCAGGATCGTTCTTCCTTTACAACCGCCCCAATAACCATCTGTTATGGATATACAGTACCTCCCATATCATGCTGATGCATTTTAAAGTAACGTTTGCACCAGGTGTATAAACCATAGGAAGGGTTAAAGGGATAAAATCCCACATTAAACCAGAGGGTTGTGAAATAAAACATGGGAATACAGTAACTGAAATCAAACCCAATATATAAAAAGGCTCCGTTATGGAGGGTGACCATGTGAGTGTGGTCACTCACAACTCCCGCACATTTTCTCAGGGGTCACATTCTCCTGAAACTGGCTGCACAGGCCATATGTGGTGTTTTATGGAAACTTGTCTTGTCTGTTGGAAGTGTGCAAGAGTCTAAAAGGCCGTTAGCAGTTTGGGACTTTCCGTATCAGACAATCATACAGGCACTCAAAACGTCTGTGAACCGACAAATCAACATGGATCCCTCAAAGGGAGAGATAAAGACTCTTCCTTATATGAGTCCAGACTGCACAATCCCTTTCTGTACCGTTTTTCGCATTGAAGAAAAAAAAAGAAAAAAGAAAGAAACAATGAAATAAACATAGAACACATGAATAGACCAATAGCACCACAGAAAACGTGGCCTTATTTCCCAGTTTGGTGCCACTTTGTGGAGTTAAACCTTCTGCGCCTGAGCCTGCGACGGCCGGCAGCCTGACTTCATGCGGGTCCGCGCGTACACCCGCAGGAAAAGTGCCAGGAAAACCACGGCCACGCCAAAGCCGCCCAACGTGCTGATGGCGTGCCCGTAGAGGAAACACGAGAGGAGGATGGCGATGGCCTGCCGCAGGGTCATGATGATGGTGAAGACGGCGGCGCCGAACTGGTTGATGGTGTAGAAGATGAAGAGCTGGCCGAACGCCGAGCACACGGACAGCAGCACGGCGTGGAAGGCGAACTCCGAGTGGCGCGTCATGAACGCCAGCGAGTCGAAGAAGGCGCCCTGCTCCAGCAGCGAGCCCACGGTGAACAGGCAGGAGAACAGGTTGACCCCGAACATCATCTGCACCGAAGACATCTTGTACTTGAACAGGTTGTCCTGCCAGTTGGAGGTGAAGCTGTCGAAGACGATGTAGCCGACGAGGATGACCACGCCGCTGAAGGTGGTCACGGTGGACGGGTGCTTGTTGGTGGTGCTGGTGAGCAGGAACATGCTGACGCCCACCGAGATCAGGGCGGCCGTGAGGTACTCCCAGTACTCGTAGCTCTTACGGGACACGATCTTGCCCATGAGCATGACGGGGATGACCTTGGAGGCCTTAGCCAGGACCTGCGTGGGGAAGCTGATGTACTTGAGCGCCTCGTACTGGCACCAGCTGCTCATGATGTTGGAGAGCGAGGCGAAGGAGTACTTGTACATGGGCACGCCGTGGCGGAGCTGCTTGAACAGGACGCACCACAGGCCCGACACGGTCAGAGCCAGGATCCGGTTCATGAAGACCAAGAACTGCGAGTCCTTGAAGCGCTCGCCCTCCTCTTCCGGAGACTTGGCGCCGTAGGAGCGGGTCATCACCCGCTCCTGCAGGACGCCCCACGTCAGGTACGACGCCTGAGGACAAGAAGAACGACTTCACGTTTACTGAAAGTCTTGACTATTCAGGCTCTTAAAGCAAAATGTGCAAATGAATAATCTTTGACAGACGTCCTGTCAAAGAAGACGCACTTTATCATATTCAAGCGCTGCCACTTTAATGAATTATGTGCCAGTAATGAGTTACTATAGCAACCAGTTTGTCTTTAGTCTGAATTACTGTCTGGCTTTTCTGTTTATTCAGTAATTAACCAAACGTCTGCTTTCACTGTGTTTACTGTTGCTGCCAGGGACAACTGACGAAAACTCAGCAGTTTGTGGCTTATTGACACTCTGGTTAATGACCAGCAGTCAGTGTTGAATGAATGAACGAATGAATGAATGAATCAATGTCCTGGAGGCAAACTACTCCTACGATGGTGCTTATTAAGATTTGTTCGAAAGCTGGACGACCCACCTGAAGCCCAGCGGTACAGATGACCAACTTGACGGCTTGTCTGACCGTCGAGCCCGACTCCCCCTCGTTCCTGTTTGTGACGGACGCGTCATCCAGCTGACCGCTTTTGGTCTCGTTGCCAAAAACACAAGACTTTAGGAAAGGGTAGCAGATCCCACTACCTGAGAGAAAAACCGAGACACCCCAAACACATCGTGACAAGTTTCTGTCATCGCTGAGACAAGCTGGGAAATTAAAACGCCGGCGTGTGAAGCCCGCACAAACCTGTTTCGAGGTAATTGGTGCGTTTTAAGTAAGAGATGAGGAGGTAGCCCGGGATGATGATGGTGGAGTATCCCAGCACGTTGACGAAGAAGCGGAAGAACCAGACATCGTGCCAGCCCTCCAGGGAGAACATTTCCGCCGCCATGGTGGAAGTGGACAGAAGCAACACGAGCGCTTGGCAAACCCTAGAGTGTGAAGCGACACAGAGCGTCAGGTTACAAACAAATTATTACCGTAATTTCCAGACTATAAGGTGCTACTTTTTTCACACGCTTATACAATGACGCGGCTAATCTATGGATTTATACGGGCTTCGTGCCGTCAGATTCTACTTCTGCATGCTGTTTTGAGCCAATGCTTCTCCAAAACTTGCCCTAAAAGTGATATTTCTCCTCTTGGTGGTCCAGGACTCCAGCAGCTGATGGCTGTGAGTGATGCATTCAGGTGCATCACGTAAAGCCGCCCTGCTGGACTTCTTGGCTGAGAAATCTTACTATTCACAATCGGCAAACTATCGATAAAATACTTTATCAGCGATAAAACCCTCAGTGATTCTCGCTCTCTCTGTCTTTTATGCCATTTTTTTGGTTTCGTAACTTTGTATGGGAAACAAAATGAAAAAAATGTCCAATACAAAGCGGACTGAAGAGGCACCTCATGGAGGAGACGCAAGGGCAGTGCTTCTCAAATGGTGGGGCGCACCCCCCTGGGGGGGCGTGGTGGGGTGTCAGGGGGGGCGCGAGGCGGGCACGACTTTCAGTATTAGTGTCTTTATTCATGCTTGAAGGATTAAAAAAAAGGGCCTCCAGCCACTAGGTGGCAGCAGTGCTCAAACTAATCAACAGGCTGCCTGTTCAACCCAGTAGAGAAGAAGAAGTACTACACATGAACACGGTGCACAGAGCTGGCGGAGGAGGAGGAGGAGAGGTGGAGAAGTTTCTGACAGGAGTGAAAAGAAAAAAGGATGAGGCATCAGAGGAAAAGAAAACAGGTGAGAGTAAACATAAAGCTAGTAAGAGCAGGAGATATGACGATGCCTACATAGCCCTTGGGTTTACCGTGAACACGTCGGGAACCAGGAAACACCCGTTTGTGTTTTATGCCTAAAAACTCTGGCAGCGGAGCATGAAACCAAATAAATGAAGACGGCACCTGGAGACCATACACCATACACCTGGAGACCATACACCATACACCTGGAGACCATACACCCGTTATGTCAGTAAGCCACTGGAGTTTTTTCATCGTAAACTCCATGAGTATCGCCAACAAGCCGGTCATTTTGTCAGTGCGGCATCAGTAAACAAAGAAGCCCTGTTAGCCTCTTACAAAGTTGCCCACCACATTGCAAGGTGCATAAAACTCTCACACCATAGCAGATTTATTTTGATAATCAGGCGATTGTATGCAGAATGCTGGTGCCAGCAACTGATACAGTGGTTTATACAGATAAATAAATAAATATTATCAAGTTCTCAATGGTAGTACAATTCGGGGGGGGGGGCCTGAAAAAAATTCTGTCCTCTAGGGGGGGCGTGACAGAAAATAATTGAGAACCACTGCGCAAGGGGATCAAGGGAAATCAGCGTCTGTTGCCAGGGAGACGGTGAGATTGAAGAAGAAGCAGGCATACAAAATTTCCTCTGGAATTTTCTAGTTTATATAGCACCTTTCATAAATAAAGATCACAGAATGCTTTACACCATTAATAGCAAAAAGATTTAAAAAAAAAAAAATAAATAAAGAAGAAGAATTGATGTCAATAAAACTCAAAACATACATAAATAAAAACATTGAATAAAATAAATAAAATTGATGAGCTACAGGTAAACCAAAAGCCTGGCTGAATTAAAAACATTCTCAGCTGTTAGAAGAAGAACATTCCACAGCTTTGATGCGAGAGCTTGAAAAGCACAGTCAAGACAGGTTTTCGTTGTACTACATAGTACTAACCAAGCCATTCATCAAACCATTACAATGGAAACAGAAAAGAGTCCGACAGGCTTTGAATTGATCCTGTAGCAGAAGAAAACAGCATAAAGAACAAGAAGTTCAGAGCAGAGCGTAGCTTTGCAACACCAACCATTACCCTCGCGTGAATTCCTGTCACAACACACACTGTCAAAGAATGAATCAAAAAAACAAGCCAATATAGAAGTAATAAGGACAAAATCTGACCAGAGTAACACAACGAAACACAATGAATAGAACGTTGAAAGGTGCTATCGTTTCCCTGTTCTCCCTGTGTGTGCTTCTTTTCTAAAAGGTACTTCAGCTTCTTACCACAGTCCAAAAACGAATTGAAGGTAACCTCAAAAGGTACGTATTGGTTTGTGATGGATCGGCGAAATAACCGGTATAGAAGTTGAATTTACAGCGAAGCCTCTTAAGAGTCTCCGGTGCGAAGCCCCTTGTTGATGCCGCAGGCTACAGACCAGACTGGTTCAAAATGTCACAATGGGAGACGGAAAGGCAAACAACTTATTACGATCTCATTTATAGACGCGCCTCATAATGATTTGCCATTGTCACAGAGCCCAAACTGGTTCCTTCAGCATGCCGATAAGTTCATTGTTCTGAAATAGATTTCACTGTCAACCTACCGATTACGTCACACCGCCTTTTTGTATGATTTGAAGCAGAACAAAGTTGTGTCAACTACTTCAAGATATTAAAGTCAATCTGGAGGAAAAACCTGGCGAATGTATGAAAGCCATTATAAATGAAGTCCGACTCAGACAAGGCAAGCTGTATAAGTGGCACAACTGCTAGATAAATATCTATTTCAAATGGTGAGCTCGGCCACAAAGCCCAGATCTGCATCCAGAGTCTTTTCTGACAAATCCTCCAACCTGATAAGAGTACACCTGGGATCATATTACTTACAATCCTCCATCAGTGTTTAAACTACAAAAGGTGTATAATTAAAAACTAACAAAATCCATAACCCATCAAACCAGTCACAGACCCACGAGGCACATAGCTGTGACACACCTGCGGCTCGGGGGTTGAAAGGTGTGCTTCTTGCAGTCGTGGCACTGAGATGGATCCTGTTTAACCAGAGGGAGGGAGAGGCAGGGCCTCCTCCCAGGAGGGGGGGGGTGAGTGAGCCCAAGTAACACTGAGACTCTTTGTGTGCAACTCGGCTGTGGCCGAATAGCCCACTGCAGCGGGACCTGGGCTCTGAACAACAAGCTTATTACATGGAGGAATTCACTGCACTGGCCGGGCAGCCAACCCACTGGCTGCTGGAGCACAGAGCGAGAGAGCGAGAGAGCGAGAGAGAGAGAGAGAGAGAGAGAGAGAGAGAGAGAGAGAGAGAGAGCGAGAGAGAGAGAGAGAGAGTGTGCATGGCCATAATTCACCTGAGAGGAAAATCAGCATGTCTAAAAATAAAAAATAAAAACCCAAAACAAAACAAAAACAAAGAGAGAGAGGTTTTAAGATATTGTGACCTGCAGTACTGGATTGGCATGCCTTCATGTCATAAATGTTTGACAGTTTTCCAATAAGAAATGGAACGACGGCAATTGGAATGCAGCCGTCACTTATCTGACACTTAAGACTCAATGGCTATTATATCAATCATATGGTGCAAATTCACTGCTTCATCAGTCAAACGGTAAAACAACTACCTTACAAGGTGTTTGCAGCTATCTGGAGTTCAATGTCTTGCTCAAGGACACTTCACCACATGGACAAGGCAAGATGAGGGTCTTCAACCCCTAAAATTGTTATTGGAAAACAATCTAAAAAAACAAAACAACACAACACTTGTAGAAAATTTGGAGGATAACAGATGCATTGTTAATGGACCTAAAAATCTGTGACTTGCATTTTGCTACAGTACTTTCCAGAAAAGGAACAACGTTTTGAGTTATAATGTTAACAAACAAAGAAAGTAACAACCTCTGTACAGACGCACATCTGGCTTCCTTTGTCATCCAAAAGACTACATACCAACACTTGACATATTTCAACACACCTTAAAACTGTCTACATTGAGTCTGCGCTCCTCTTTCACAAATAACATACAACCAACAATTTGTCTTTTAATATATAACCACAGTAAAACACTTATTCCTTTCTTTTAAGATTGTGACTGTGTATCAATGGATCCATTTGTTTCTATGCTTTTCTTTGTGCCTCCTTGCTGCAGCAAGCCATGGTAAATGTGATGCCTGAGTAAAGTGGCTAATAGTTACTAAAACAGTGGATAACACACAACAAAAGCACATTTTCAAGATGTCACTTAAGTTGTGTGATAAGATGCTGAAGCCCAGACGCTGGTTTCCCTCTGCAGACTTCGAACAACGTGTATGTATTGTCAGCAGACCTCCCGGCTCGGTCGGGAGCCTGCCAGCTGGACGAACCCTCACATTTCCCGGTGAGCCTCCGCGGCTTGAAAAACGTTTTTTTTTTTTGTTTGTTTGTTTGTTTGTTTTACCTCCATGAAAAAGTCTTCATTTTCCCCCCTTCACTGTGCGGCCGAGCCCCGGCGCGGCGCTCCGGTCCTCACGCTCAGACGTGCCCGCGGCGAGCCGGCACGAAGCCGCGGCGGCTCCACCACCGGAAGGACCTCAGCAAGCAAGGGGAACGGTGCTCCGTGAGGGCGGCCGCCGCCTTCAGCTCCGGGACGTCTCAGACGGCTCTCCTCCACGGTAGAAGTGATCATCGGAAGGACCGGAAACGCAGCACGGGAAGCCGGAGACGGGAGACGGCGCGGCTCGCGGCGACGCTCAACCAGCCCCCTCTGCTGGTGTGGAGGAAGAACTGCAACGCTCCCAGAATAAAATAGTCGCAGAAATAACTATGGAATATTTTAGAAGGAAATCGTGAGAATAATTTGTGTTTCTTGATACAATTTGGATGGATGATTAAATTGACAAACAAAAGGCTTTTCACAAAATTTAAGACCTGCTCAGAAAGTCCAAAGTGATAAAAAAAAAAAAAATCTAAAGGAAAATGAAGCATCAGTAATCAGAAGCAACAGGGAAGCTCAGTCGATGAAGTGAACATGTCACAGGTTAAAAGTAAAACATGAAAATCAATGAACACAAGGACCCATGAGAGGTGCAAACGACTTTATTACATGGTAATAGAAAGAGGAATATTAGTATTATAAATCAGCTCGAAAAATAATCTGTTGATAAATTTAAAAAATATTGTTAATTCCCCAGAGATTAAATATATCCATCCATACATCATTTTCTTACCAGCTGGGTATTGGTAAAGACAGCGTTCATGTTCGAGGAGTCATCAGTCCATCACAGGGGAAACTCAGTGAAACAGACAATCACATTCCCACGCAAGACAAGCAACATAATATAAGTAACAATAACCAATGGTCAGGAGTACACAGCAGCTCTAATCAGGTGTTCAGTACAGATAGAGTTCAACTTCTGAACATGCCAGGCACTGTATGAACAAATGTAGTTCATACACAGTTCAGAAGGTCAATAAAAGTACAAACTCGAGTCTTTCACAAAACAATATCACACCATCAGTGACAATGGGAGATCGTTTTACTAGATACAGAATCACATGTCGTGAGCTTTCCCCAATAAAGTGTATCACAATGATGTACTTGAAAAAGCATGTGTATCATCTATGCTTTTTCAAGGACATCATTATGACACAGTTTATCTTATGTACTTCTGTAAATCTCACTGTGGCGAGTGATGAGATTCAAAATCTCCCATATTTCCTGTGTACTGGTAAAATTCAGATGTATTTTTGCCCAGGAATAATACATTACTTAAAGTTAATGCTATATAGCTAATAATATGTAGTACATGTAATATGTGCTCATATCTTCATGCTGCAGGTCTGTTCAGAAATGTTGTCTTCTACTAAAATCTGTGATCTATTTATGAGTACAAAACCACATTATTTCCCATCTCCTCTTTTTGCTTCGGGGCAACACTATGATAACCTACAAGAAGTCTCGCAGGTTACAGTTGAATGGGGAAGTAGGGTTTGTTTTATAACGCTTTGTCCTCACTGATAACCACAGGTTTTGTGAGAGCAGCCTGCGTCATGGGCCGCTTGTGTACACGGACGTTGTTCTAAGGCGCTTCGCAGACGCATTCAAGGGGAGAGTCGTTTTCCAAATGGCCAAAATGAGCCGCGTTTTTCTGTCCGATTCCACTCTCGGCTGAGCGTCGTGTTCCTGCACGAACACACGGGGAACCTGTTCCGCGGCGAGAGCGTGTTTATGAAAGAAAGATCAAGTTGAGTGGAAATTCCAGGCGTCGCAAAAGGTCATTGTGCGCGAGGAGCCATCGGGACTCGCGGGGAAACAAATGATACACCTTGAAACAGGAAGCGAAGAAAAGGCCTTTGTCATCAGGATATCATTCCTGTAACATGTGCAAAAGGCCATGAGAATTCCCCCGCAGAGCTTAATTGTACATACGCAGCACCCGCGGTGAATAAATAAAGAGGTGTTTTCATGCAGCGTCCCACCTCTGCAGTCACGCAGGATGTCGTGCATACCTGGAATAGTTTCTGCGAAGCTTTGAGTGAAGCTGTCAGTTACGAGATCAACTCAGCGGCGTCTGGGTGTGTACGGGCATCACATGAGTTAAAACCTCCTCGTCAAACGCAACCAACAAAAACAACAACCAAAAAAAAACCCCACAAGAAATCATGACTTTTTGTCATTTTATTACAAAATAAATGAATTGCTCATATTTTTTTAGACGGGCCAGTGCAATTACGGACAAGAGAAAACAGTAAGTTTGCAGCAGATGAAGGCAAAGATGAGATAAATAGCGGACAAGGTAACAATCTTAAAACTCAAAAGAGACGAAGCTTCATTTTGTGTTATATATTACATTTCTGCCTTTGTTCATCTGCAAAAAAAAAAAAAAAAGAGAGAGGCTTGAACAATCTTTCTAGGATTCAGATTTTCCATTCGGCAAACAAATCATTTTCTCCAACTCTGGTCGCGGTTGTCAAAAAGTCTGGCTTACAACCTGACAATTTAAAGGCCGGAATGAAAAAACAAAACAAACCAAAAAAAAAAAAAAAATCTCCATGACAACACAAAGGCGGGAAAAGTTTGAGAAACAATGGAGGTTACATTTCAAGCCACTGGAACAGGATTAATACATTATAGAGGTAGAATTTTCTTAATGGGAACTGCTGATGTTGTTAGCACTCACAGTGAGGTGGGTTTGGTGGCTGAGTCCAACCTGTCCTGATGCATGATGGGAAATGTATATATATACATATACATATATATCAAAAATAATTCCTATAATGACAGATTTCCTTTTCATATCAGTGTTGATCAAATGAGAATAACTACTTCAGAGGGAAGTGGGATTTATGTGGTGCACACATGGTATTTGTTTACATATTAGAGTATACTACAGACAGACAACTATTTAATGAAAATAGCTCAAATAAAGCTCCTTTTTTTCTTCTTCTTCTTTTTAAATCATGGTTTCGGCTGCAGTGAGACTCGGCGACTCTTCAGCCAACGGTTCAGCTCAATACCTCACGCTTACCACCGACCTCCCAGAGATCTGGATGTCATCAAAGGGAAAAAGAGCCAGAATCTGAAAGACAGGCAAGAGAAATGGATAATTAACAATTTTTTACTGATGCAATGACAGACAAAAAAAGCATTTCAAAACACTTTAACAACAACAACAAAACAGTAAAACAAGCCCCCTAAATTATTTTTTTTGAAGGTCATTAAGTCTTATGACAAACTTTTTTCTCAAAAGTCAATAATATTTGTCTAATTTGGAAAAAAACTTATTTTACTGAGTTCATGTGAAATATCAAACATTCCCACTGCGACATTTTATGAAGGATTTCATTCCAGCCAAACTTGGATTTCATGGATTAATGGTGGCGATTTTTAAAACTGGGAAGATTTCAATGTTCATGTGTCTTATTTGGGGGGGGGGGCGGGGCGGGGGGGGTCTGGCTTCCCTCTGAGCTTGTCGAGGGAGATCAACACTCCACCACTGCTGATCTGACTATCATGTTCATGGCAAAGGGCAAAAGGGATGACGGAGATGGTACGGCCTGTAATTACGCCTCCAGCCGCAGCCAGTCCGCTGTGCTTGTTGACCCAGCAGTGACACTGAGCCTGAGATTATTGCAATAATAACAATGTTGGCGCGAGTCACAAAATCTCCACGTCCTAACAATTATACCAATCTATTCCAATGTGACGCAAAGCTTAATAAACTTTTTTTAAAATGTTTATAAAGCAAAATATTTATTCTGAATACTCGGAATTTTTACATTTGACACATGCACACTTTCACTTTACCCAATTATGTCTATATTTTTAAAGAGAATATGTCACTTTTGGCCGTTTCAAATTGAGGATTACTACACATTTAATGCTCTCCTGAGAATCGAAGGCTGCCTCGTGTGGGACGGACTCAAATTAAACTTAATAACAAGTGTGAACCTGTCATACAGGCGCTGGCTTTTGGGCCGCGACAGCAGTCTATAAATTGTAAGAGGTGTTGGCTGCAGAGGCAGTCCTTCACTTCGCAGCTGGTTTTGGTCTCTTCACAAGACAAATACAAGAACGCTGCCCAGTCCGATCCCCCTGAAATATGTCCGCCGGCGATAGTCGGCGCCCCGACCGTCGCTAGTAAAAACGCTCACGTCGTCGTTGCCGTCGGCGAGATCCAGCGCCGTCTCGTCCTCCATGTTCCGCAGCATTGTGTCGGCGCCGGACTGGCAGAGGAGGTTGGCGATGGGGGCGTCCTGTCGCCCCACCGCCAGGTGCAGCGGCGTGCAGCCGTTGAACATGGCGGCGTCCACGTTGGCCCCCCTGCTCAGCAGGAGCTTCACCGACGTGATGTCGCGCAGCTCCACGGCGAGGTGGAGCGCCGTTTTCCCACTGGTTCCCTCCTGCAAGTCACAAGGGAGAATGCTCTCAAAAGCAAGTCGGTTTTTGCCAAGTTTGACTCCGTGACGCACAAAATTTGAATAATCAGGCAAATACTCAATTCAACACAGTGGATGTGACGCACCGCGATATGTTGAGCCGGTGATTTGAATCGAGGGGGAATGTCGGGGATAGTTTCGGGACTGAGTGCCATGTTCCCGTCCATCAATAGAAAGTTAAGAGCAGCTGACCGGCCGAGCCCCTAATCATATCTCAAATCTAATTATGTCTCCCTGAATCTTTGCGGGAAGCCCTGAGCTCAGCTCGTATCGCTATCAGCGTTGCACAGGTGCAAACGGCTTTCAAGACGGGAACGCGGCGCGAGGCCAGACGCTTGTAAAAGCAGCTTGAAAGAGACAAACCGGGATCGCGGATAATCACCACATTGCTGGGTCACGTCAGGAAAGAAGGAAACTTTGACGTTCGCTCACGCCGAACTGACCGATTCTCTCTTTTACCGCTTTGAAATATCAGGCAATTCAGGCCGAAACGCTAAAAGGCATCAAATAAAGAAGATGCTCATGAAAGTCAGGAGCCACAGAACCAACCTGGACATTGAGGTCGGCCTCCTTCTTCATCAGCAGCTTCATAATTTGATGTTGCCTATTGAGTGCAGCCAAGTGAAGACAGGCCAGACCTGCAAGGACAACAACTATTACAGATATACAAGCTTTAAGAGTTTTCAAACAATTAGGCCAGAATTGGCTGCCGAGCAAACGGAGGAGCCGAGGTTCGGCTCGGCGTCGGCGTCATCGTCGTCGCCCCTCCTCACCTCTCCAGTTCTGGGTCTCCAGGACGGGGACGAGCTCGCTGGGAGGAAGGTCTCTGGTCATCTCGGTGGCGCAGTCTGTCTGCCCGTGTTGGCAGGCCACGTGGAGCGCCGTGTTCCCGTCCTGGTCCTGCAGCTCCAGGCTGGCCCCCTTCTCCATCAGACCCCGGACCACGGCCGCCAGGTTCAGGTAGGTGGCCAAGTGCAACGGACTCTGAGGATCGCACACGCAGTTCGGTGGTTCAGCGTCATCGTTCACGTCAGTGGTTTTCAACGCGTCGATTGAAGTAGCGCGACAGGCGAAATCTTCTCTTTCTGCCACTTCGAAAAACATAGTTTAGGTCATTTATGAAGTGTTGTTCTATTAACTCTTCACGGGCCAAAAAAGCACATCTGGCCTGGAGAATAATTACAACTCATACAACTCAACAAATTTCACTTTTCTGATGTAAAAAAAAAAAGAAAAACCACATGTGATTACATTAACAGAACAAAAGTTGAAAGCTTTTTGAAGTAATCCAGTGACAATTTTCACCTTTTACAGACCCCCCCCCCACTATATTTTACTGAATACAATGTCATTTCAGTCCATTTTCTAATATCCAGTTGTGTTTTCTAAGATTGATTCTAATAATCTGTACCCTTGAACACATGCATCTTTACTTTATCGACGATCAGTATAACTCGTCGTACCACTTCTGCTGTTTTTGTTTAACTTTTTGTATTGAAATGTCAGTCGTACGTATAAATGAAGACAGCGATATTTAACTATTTCAGTAATGGAAGCGACCGTGGTGTCTTTTATCCAAAACAGGTACATCCCGTTCAGTCCCGTTCGCGTGGGGCGACACCAGCTGAGTCAGCAGGATAAAACCCGAGCAGGCCACCGGGTCATCCCAGGGCAAACACTTTAACACCTTACGGAGAATTTAATACATGCAGCTGCATGTTGCTTTGGGGGCCAGAGGTGGAAGAAACCCAGAACAAAAAACAAAAAACAAAAAAAAGACAAGTCGAGCCTGGAAATGAAATGTGGACATTCATCTCGAGGCATTGTGGTCGCAATGTGTTTTTATGTCCAATGCTGCGAGTGTAAAATAGGATATCTCTGGTTCTGCTTTTACAATGAGCTTAAATATTCTTTGTGTATCACGTGTTCTGCAAATCACACTCAAAAGCAGCAGTGCGACATACTTGAACAAACAAATAATAACAAAAAAAAAAAAAGCTGTGTTTGTGCATTTATGAGGGGAAGTTTTTCCAACTTGAAGCTTTTATGAAGTCTCCAAATGTGAGGTCTCAAAATGTCGACCGAGAGGAAATTAGGCAACAACATACACACACAAAAAAAAAAAATGTGACTCAGTGCAAGACTTAGTGCAAAAAAACCTGCTGAATCTTCACTTCGCGCGTTTCCTTTTGTCATATCTGTGAGTTCGCTCCTCACTTCAGGTTAAAACATCTCCGCCCCGACTTCTCAACAGTGCCTGGAAACACAAACCCTCCACCCACATCCACACAAGGATACACGGCGCGGCTCCCTGCGCTTCTATTTTCTAACGCGAGGTAGAGGAGGGGAGTTTCCATGCAAAGTCCCTTATGAGCCAACAGTGCAGCCACCCACAGTGACGTCCCTGGCGAGAGGGCCGACTGCGAGTAAAGAGGAACAACGGTTCTCTGGAAGAGCGCAGATAGACATAATGCCGCAGCCTACACAGACAATGGGGAAGTGTTTTTCTATTGAAAAATTCCCACAGAAGGTGCAAGATTAAAAAAAAAAATCCTGCTGCACTCACCTGGTATAGATTGTTCTGGATGTCGAGCACTTCTTTTGGGAAGAGCTGTATCAACTCTTGAGCGAACGACGTTTCTTCGTGGATGATTGCTAAGTGCAGGAGTCTACAAAAAAAGAAAAAAGAAAAGAAAGAGAAAAAAAAAAGCAAAGGAAATTTGACATCTTCATTCTGAAAGCCTGCTTTCACTCACTCTGAGCAATCAATGCAAAAAAAAAAAAAAAAAGAAAAGGTGGAACATTAGCTTGTTGACAGAAACTAAGCATTTCAGCAAAAAACGTTGCATCACAAGTTCCCCCAGTATTCATCTGGAGAGTATTCATAAGTAGGCTGAATGGCAAGACTGAGTAGCTGGAATATTTCGCAATCCAAAAACATAACAATGCTGCAGGTTGCGACCGGGTTAAAAAAAAAGAAAAGAAAAAAAAAATTCACCCAAAACTGCAAAAACAAAAAACACACAAACCTCAAAACCAGAGCGGGAAGTTGTAGCAAACAAATATGTGCACAAAGCAGGAAATGGAACAAGAGCTTTGGTGCTTAATTTAGACAGGACAACAAAGCTCTGATACGACAAGTGATTTAAACAGATAAGAAGGTTCACGTGAAAGTTGATGGGATGTGCAAATTCTGGCCGGATTTGATTTTCAGTAAAGCTGGAAACCGACGCCGCAGAAGGGGCGATCGCAGCTGTGTGCTTTTAACTGTAAAACTCTGGTTGTGAGTGGTTCTTCTTTCACGTAAATGTCATGCAACCAAAGACTGGAGGCCGCAGTCTGTCGCACCCAAAGTAGAATGAGAACGTTCTCAGAAAATGTCACCGCGTGTCACAAGTATAGATTCAACTTTCACCTCAAAATCATGCATTCACTGTTCGTTCTAATGTCTGATGTTATTAGAAATCAACAGTCGGGTTCTGTCATTTAAAGAATGGATTAAAAGAAGAAATCTTATTACTTTAATAGCTAAAAAAAACAACAACACAAACATCTAATAAAATCCTATTTCACACGGTTTGATTAAACGCCTCATTAATAAGACCTTGCATCAGTTTAAAATAAAATTAGTTTCTAACTTTTCAATTGAATCCCAGATATGGCTGTGTAATGTGGTTTTACAATATTCGCACTGAAAATTATTCATTTATGACAAAAGAATAAAAGTTTGAAAAATATATGATCAAACTGCATCAGTCAAGTTTTGAAATCGAATGCCCTCACTACTGTTTTCCAACAGAAATGCAAAAAAAAAAAAAAAAAAGTGTAAATTTCTCATAAAACATTTTCTACTTTATCTTCAATTCAATTTTGGAAAATGGTGCGGGACATGAATGAAATAAAGGAAGTGAATCTGGTGTGCAGATTAAATAAGATTACAGTAAGATAAAAGTTAAATCTATCCACGTCATAACTTTTAAAATGCTCTTGTCAAATCTGCTTTTGTGCGAGCATACATGCACAGGTCCTCAACCCTGCAAATGTCTCAGTGTGAAAGAGACTTCCTGGTTTGAGTAAGACTTGAATGAATACAAACTTTAAAAAAAAAAAAACCCACACAGGGGGAAAATGTGCCTGACAAGAGTGGCGTGTTTCAGGTGTGAAAATGAAAGCATGCGGTCTTGACAATCAAATGAAATGTAAAGGGGTCAGGGACAAGATGACACTTGTGCAGCCAACGGGTTGGACAGAGGCCACAGGACTCATCAACGAATCCTCATTAAAAAAGAAAAAAAAAAAAAAAAAAGCATGCAGTGATGATGACACAGCATCTCTGGATGAACGGGTCAGCCGGAGTCTGCATGGGCTTCATGTGTGAAGCATGACGCACGTCAAATGTGTACCCGAGTCAAAGTGAGAAAAAAGCAGCAGCAAAAAAAAAAAAAAAAATCACTGGGCCACAACTGACATCTTGAGACGTCTGTGACAAAAGGAAGGAAGATAAGAGAATGAAGCTGGTGCATTGTGTGGTGGTGGTGGTGGGGGATCAAAACATGCGTAAGCACTGTCCCATCCTGATCAACAAGTTCCTTGGATTAAAAAGCAAGTTGCACTGCTACCTTACAGCATGTGCTTTGTCTGGGCTGCAGGGGGAAGTCCAGGCTGATCTGTTTCACTTCTGTTTTGTGACTGAGAGGCGCCCTACAGGAGATCATCCTCATTCATGACATGGACAAAGTTCATTTATATATATATATATATATATTTTTTTTTTTTAAAGAAAGAAAAGTCTGCAGTATCACACTATGAAATCCCCTTCAAAACCGGCATCATGGGAAAACGATGCCTCATGATTCAGTGCGATTTACAGACTATAAACTTTCATGGGTGTATTAAGTTCTCAACTTGGATGGAAAACATAATGGTGTGGCAGATTGCCCTTACATAATTTAGGACCGTTTAACATGCAACTATCCCCATTATTTATGGTGATTCCTCTGACTTAATACCCAATATTAAAACAAAAATTCATACACTCGTGAAATTATCGGGAGGATAATAGGCTGCATCTTCTAGTAAAAGAGGTGTAGTTGGATTAAACATGACAAACCAGGGTTACGATCAGACAGAAGCAGAAGGCTCGAATGTGAGTATTTAGACAGAAACCTACGTGTCTCCTTCGTCTGTGATAGTTCTGAGTAAGTTCTCCTGTTCAGAGAGTTCGGAGGTGAGCGTCGGCTCCTCGACGGCCTCGTCGGACAGTGTGCACTCCTTCACGATCTCCGACAGACTCTCCACGGTGATGGACGACGACCCGTACGCCGAGTCCAGGCGCTCCTCCGTCCCGGTGATGGAGAACTTTCCCCGGTCCGCGGGGAGGTCGTCGCGGGGCTCCTCGGACTTCACGATGGAGCGGTACGACTCGATGCCCGAGTCCGTGCGGTTCTCCTCCAGCAGCTCGTCTTTGCTGCAGCCGTCACTCGCCATGGCGGCGTCGCTCGCTCTCTCTCTCTCTCTCTCTCTCTCTCTCTCTCTCTCTCTCTCTCTCGCTCGCGCTCTCTCTCTCTCTCTCTCTCTCTCTCTCTGGGCTTCCCCCTCCGGGTGATTCAGCGGCTCGCCGCGGGTGGAGTCGCCGCTCGGTGCTCGGCGGTGTGAGCGGAGGACAGCCTGCGGACACCGGAGGAAACCACCAGGAAGGAGTCGCTGCGTTTCATGCCACTCCGCACCGAAGTCCCCGACAGCCGCGCGGCGTTCCGCTCCCCACCAATTACAAGCCTTTTTCTTCTTCTTCTTCTTCGTCTTCTTCTTCTTCTTCTTCCCTCACACACTTTCAAAACATGGCAGCGGAACCGGTTAAAACACAGACCAATCGAGCGAACCGAGCCGGGCCAGTGCCCCCCTCCACCGCCGCCTTCAGTCGACTAGATATCCGGTAACAGCATGAGCTCCGGCCGGAGAGCGTATGAGCAATGAAAGGCGATAAGGGGAAGAGCTGTTTTTGTCACGCGGGGGAATCCCCAGTGCGCGCGACAACGTACACAAACACGCTCGCGCGCGCACACGAGCTATTTCTCGGCTGTGAGAAGCGGTAAAGCGCAAGTCGACGCGTTCAGAGGAAACTCGTCGGGGCTTTTTCAAATTAAGAGTCTATACTTCAGAGGATAAGAACACAATAGAATAGAATAGAATAGAATAGAATAGAATAGAATAGAATAGAATAGAATAGAATATGGGAATTCAGAACTTTGGAATGTCCCGTTAATAATAGGAACAGCATATATTAAATTGACAAAGAAGCTTCATGTAAATAATCCATTGATTAATATATTGAAAAACTGTTGGAAAACAGTAAAATAACATCATGTACCTACAGTATATGAGTTAAACTACTGAAATGGTTTGCCGATGACAAACAAAAAATTGTAAATGTGCCTTGAAACCTATCAGTATCACTTTAATCATTGTATTCTCACTTTCTTTCCTGTGTTTTTTGTAGGATTTAGTATATAAACAGATCAGTGGTCTTAGTTGTGCTCTGTAGTAATATATTTGTATAGAAATAAGA
The DNA here is from genome assembly GCF_963422515.1 of Blennius ocellaris. Classification (NCBI taxonomy): domain Eukaryota; kingdom Metazoa; phylum Chordata; class Actinopteri; order Blenniiformes; family Blenniidae; genus Blennius; species Blennius ocellaris. The sequence goes on from NC_137667.1 coordinate 8,303,825, forward strand.
GATCCATCTTCCAACAGTCTCTGCTTTCTTGTAAAGTTATATATTTGATCATAGTTTTTTCCCCCTGCCAGAGGTATCTAGATATCAACATTGTATCACATTCCTTAAATGTTTTAGTTGGTATTGGCACTGACAGAGTCTGGAAAAGGTAAATGTATCTTGTTAGAATACTCTTTTTAACAGACTCTGCTCGGGAATTGAAGCTTAAAAATGGAATGTTCGATCATTCCATTTTGTCCGATCATTCCATGTCCAATTTCAATTGTGAGTTTAGTGGATTATAATTTAGAATGTAATGTTAGATACATTACGTATTCCCTTGACAAATTCTGCTTGATTGTTGACACTACTGGAGAAATGTCCATATTCAAACTATATAGTTGCTCCATTAACCAAGACATCTGATGTTGGACCAAGGGATTTGACCATTTGGACAAGGCTGGGCCTTTATTGGTCTTTGGGCACCAATGCCTTCCCATATCATTTATCCAGAGTATCATTGTAACACTAGCTTGGATGTTACCAGTGGATAAGGTACCAGGAACCCTGGCAATGTGATGGGAAGTTAACCGAACTCTGGGAACAAGAGTCTGATTCACTCTGTGTTGTGACCTATAAACTGTGAGAGTGGCTTCAGCAGATTCCTGGTACAACATCTGAGATGTCAGTTCAGAAGACACCAGCTCCAGAAATAGCCCAGATTCTGTACGTAACCCTTAAGTTCCAGGAGTCTGGTAGATGACTCAAACTCTAAAGTTGACAACGATTTTAGGTATGCTCTTATAGTAAAATGAAAATAAATCAAATGTTTTTAGTGTTTAATTATTACACACAGAGCCATTAAATGACTATGCACAACTGTTGGTTCCATTGCATGGTTGTCTTGCTCAAGTACACATTTTTGCATTTTAAATATCTTACTTGTAACTTTAAAAACCCACATTGCCCTTTGGCACATTGCCTATTTTCATCCGCAACAGCCTGTGAGTTTTATTTTTATGGCCGACGCCGGAATACTTCCCCCTCCAGCTCTAACTGGTAGCAGCAATAAACAACACATACAATATTATTCATGGACTTGAGCCCTTTTTCTGAGAAGCAGCAAAACCTGAGCTTAGTTTATAAAAGCAATGTCCATTTCCATTTGGCAGCTAAGTATAACGATGTAGCCACACTATCACTTTGCAATCTGACATATTGTATTACACATATCTTCAATGTGCAAAGTTGTTTTGTATGGACTGTGTTTACCAGCCACAAGCAAACAATAACGCAATTTATAGTTCAACAATTAGCCTGAGAACCCATTGTTTTCTACCTTACGTCAACAATAAACAATAATACATGAGCACTGAGTTTAGAACACTAACCCCCAGGTATTACCCAGCTATTGTGTATTGCCCCACACAGATACACACCCACTCACACGCTCAGACCCAGTTTTTTTTTCCATAGTGCTTCTTGTGGTTTGGCCTTTAGAGGGCTCACTTGCACAGTTGATCCGCTTTCTGACAACCACGTTCATCATAAATGTAGTCGATAAGACAAAACTGACTGTCAGAGGCTGTCAGGGAAAAGCTCTCAGTGCTGCCATGAGCTGCCATCTGTTTTCATCATCTGCTGTTATGTTTACTTATTCAACTTTATGCCAGCAGTCCAGTCCAATGTCCACATTGCGGGCTATGATACACAAAGACTGGTGTGTGTGTGTGTGTGTGTATATGTGTGTGCCTGGATTTCAAAGGGAGGATTTTGTTTTGTGGGTAAATAAGTGCTGTGTATGAGGATTTTTTTTTCCTTATACACACTTGATCGTTTTAGTGCCACATTTATTGGATTTCACATAAAAGCAGTTTTATATAATCTCATAGGGACACATTGAAGAAGTGTCATTTGCGCCTTTTGCCACAATATAAAATGAAAAAACTGAAACGTGTAATATGTAATTTTGCTGAAACTATATCCTTGTGTTAGAATTAATTTTTTGGTGTGTGTAGGCGTGTAAGTGTGTGTAGTCTGTGAATGTGTTAGAAAGCTGTATAGCCAAACGTAGGTGTTTTTCCTTGCGTGTGTAATTTCAGAAGAAGAGCCAAAATTCAAGATGGAAATCAACATTTTGTTAAGTTGACATACATAGAATACATAAAACAGAAGTGAAATTTCTCTGCTCTGTAAAAAAAAAAAAAAATCTACGTAAAGTGAACTTATATTTCATTTCATTTCATTTTATTGAGAGCCCCATTAGCTTCTGACTTATTGCAGGAGCTATTCTGCCTGGGGTCTCCTTCAATTTCATTACAAATTAATACATAAAAAGCAACATAAACACACATACACACACACACACAACAAACCAAACAGTGGAAGTTCAATGTGAAACAAAAAACATATCACATAATGATAGCAACATTATCATTTTGCTATCACCTACTGACAAGTTTAAATTAACAATCAGAATTCATTATTGTGTAAACAGAAACACTTTCAACTTCTTTTGAAAACATATTTTGTTGTTCTCTGACAACAAAAATCCAGGTAAAGCATTCCAGGCAACCATGGCTCTGTAACAAACAGCTCGCTGCATTTGGTTAGTTTTACAACCGGGTAAAGCACACCTTGTGTCAATGGCCTGACGTGTTTCATAATTATGGTTATCTGAGAAAAATGACAATTTATTATATATGATTTGGGGTGTTTTTGTAACAATTACATTCCTCGTAAATGTTGTTAGGAAGTAATTTAATCTACATTTAACTGTTAACCACGCCAAACTTTCATGCATTGTCCTCACATTAGATCTAGATGGACAACCTAAAATAATTCTTGCCGCTTTATTTTGAGCTATTTGCAACTTCTGTAGGTTCTTTTCATTTGTGTTTGACCAAACAACTGATGCATAGTCTAAGTACGAAAGTACAAGTGATTGAACTATTCGCTTGGTCAACCACTTGGGAATACATTTTCTAGAATAATAATTATATACAGATACATTTTAGCTATACCACACAATAAAGGGCCAAAAGAAATTTGGACTTTTATCTGCCATTCAGCCATCCATCTGTTTTCAAACCGTCTTTATCGAGTTGAGGATTTCTTATTTGCCTTGTTACGTGCAAAATCAATAGAAATACAAAATCTGGATCAGTGGGTTTCAAATTGGATTCCCTTTGAGAGATTTGGAAGGGACACAGCTAGAAAATGTTTAGCTCAGAGCCACAGACAACACAATGATTTGAAAACACTCCATCTCCGAAATGCTGCTACCTCACACACACACACATTGGTCGGAGTAAATATTTCTTCTGCAGGTGTGTAAAAAGTATTCATTCATAACGATGAATGTGGAGCCTGCTGTTCACTCTTGATTGTAACAGCGCTTAATGAAGCGGAGACACGTTGTTTTCTCACATACAGTAGGCCAAAAATGACAAAAATAACCTTTAAAAGAGCTTGAATGTTTAGTGTGTTGTTTTCTGTGCGCATGTGGTTTTATTACATAAAAAACAGCACTCACTCATGGCCAAACATGAAAATTACATCATTTTCAGAGTTTCTGCCGTGTGTATGAACATCATTTTTGGAAAGTTGTGAACGAGACATGAAACCTTTCTTAAACAAAAATGCAAAAACGATTAATTTTCACTTTAAACGTTGTCGTGTTAAAAGGGCCTAAATTGCCTGTGAAGTTGATTTCCTGGAAATCATGTATTCATAAAATATTCTTGAGGTGAGAAATATCGTTATTACAGGAACGGGGGGGGGGGGGGGGGGGGGGTGTGTTGGAGACAATGCAGGGCTCATGGGATGCGGAGGGGGAGGGGTTCCCCTCTTCTTAGCAGCGCCCCTGTGCGTAATTTGCATAGACGCGCATGTGCGCATGGAAACAAACGTGTGTGTATGTGTGTGCGGTTGTTATTTACAACGAGGTGTCGAGCTGGCAGCTTCACACGTGCCCGCCCGTCTGCTGCCTTTGTCCTGGATCGCGGCTGGATCACGGCTGGATCTCCGCTGGCTGCCATGGGCACTGTCTGTCTGTGGGGAGAGGAGCTGACTGCCGCCTTTGTCGTCTCCAAACATCCCCATCCCTCACCGTCCTCCTCCTCCTCCTCCTCCTCCTCCTCCTCCATCATCTCCTCCTCCTCCAGTCTGTGAGTCTCTCAGTCGGTGCGCCTCATGAAGACGGGGAGGCAGAAATGAGCGCAGCTGAGGTGAAGCCCACCTGGCCCGGGCTGGGATGATGATGATTATGATGATGATGATGATGATGATGATGATGATGTTGCGCCCTCACCAGAGCGGCTCCTCTCGCGCTCCCGCCGGGCTGGCTTCTTCTCTCGAATGATGCGCAGAGGGCTTCTCGGCGTGTTTACGTTTCACCCTGCTTCGGAAGCCCCCCCATCCCGCCCGCAGAACCTCCATGCACCGGTTTTCGGGTCGTCGCCACCATGTCCCCCGCATCGGCTGCCACCGCCAGTGAGAGCAGCACCACCACGGTCCCAGAGGAGGAGAGTGACGGCCCCCGGGAAGAGGTAAGGACCCGCCGGTGGAAACCAAACGCACCGTCTCAGTTTTTTTTATTGACAGACTGTAATCTGACTCAGACAATCACAATTTCGAGATTAGGAATTTGGCGCACATGTTTCTACTATTTATTGGCCTAATAATATGCACAGATACATGAACCTGTGACCAGGCGCGCACCCGCGCGTGTGTACGAGGATGGATTTGCGCTCCAGTTTGTCCACCCTCCAGAAAAGTGCTTTACAAAACGAGGTTCAGGGAACTAATATGGGTCCCGCACGGGGTCCAGTCAGGTCATCCAGTGAAGAAAAGATCAAATAATTGTTGTTCTCCCCCACAAAGTGCTCATATTTCTTATGAAACACAGCCAGAGGCGCAATGTCTAAGCAATTTTAGACAAAGAAATTTGGTTGCAGGCAGTGGCTGTCTAAAGAGGAGGGACGTGAAATGTTTAAATAGACATCCAAAGTCTTCCGAATCTCACATCCTTGCATTTCAAGGCCACAACTAAAACACAGACTCATTCGAAGCTCTTTAATTTGGGATACAAGGATTCAGCTCATGGGTGACTGCACAGTTAAATACTCCTTGTGAGACTTCCTCTTATCTCTAAACACAGAGCGTAGACGTCAACTACAAACACACATGTTGGATAAGTTACATATCCATTACACAAGAGGCTTTTTATATAACCTAGCTGTTCTTATTATGTCAAAAGAAAGTGCCTGTGAGTGTGAGAGGAACTTAGTGACAGGCACAACATGCAGTCTCCTCAAGACTTTCTTTTCTTAGATATTTTTATTTATCAGTGTTCGGTGTACGTGTAAATAGGATTACCGATATCAGCATTATAAAAATAAATAAGCATTTAACAAAGTACACCTTCATGCTGAAGATGTCCTGTTCATGCATTGAGGCTTGTACACTTGTTATATGTGTTCCTGTGGACATAAATCAGTTCAATAGATACAAAAATCGGCTATCAAATGTTCAACAAAATGAGACGAGCACCATCAGGTGACCCTTTTATGCAATGTTATTCTGGTTCTACTCAGATGCAGCTGTTAAATCCAGTATTTCTAAACTATCTCACAAAGAAAGAAAACCTATTTTTCAAGCACACCTTCAGTTCATTTCCCTCCTCCTTTCTGCACATAACAAAAGATATACATTGTGTCGCTGCCATTTAATGATTGATGAGAAGTCGTTTTCATGACCTGCTCGTCAGGTCACAGGAATGTCTTTGTCTAATGTATTAAAAAATGTCAGCACCGCGGCATTCGTGGTGGTGAGTCAGTTCCTTTCTTTCCTGCCGACCACTGACTTAATGAGCATCTCTGTTATGATCTCATACAGACACTTTACATCGTGGAAATGTCCTTACTCCTGATTTATTTTTAAAACTCTGTATCTTTAACAAACTGCTAAGACTGTCTGTATGTAGAAAACATATTTACTGCCCTATCTATAAACTTCTGTGAAGGCAATGCCACATACAGTTGTGTTTCTCAATCACTGCACAATTTGTTTTTTTTGATCAAACAAAAACAAGATTGCACTTGCTTCGTATACATATGTGATCACATTATTCCTCCAGTTTAACGACAGCCTGTGAAATGTAACATGAGCACCAAAGTATGTCATGTTGTATTGATTAAACTCATCGAGCATGCACAGGATGCGAGTGAGTAAAATACTCCTCCTGCAGCAGGTTCCTCTCACTGGCGAATTTCGGTGTTTATCCCTTCCCACCCTGCGCGGTGCAGCCTTGTGTTGGAGGGGGGGGGCCTTGGGGACCATGTGACCAAGGTGGGGAAGGTAATTACGGAGGAACAACATCTATTATTTATGCTCGCCTGTCACTTGAAGAGGACAGGGCTGACGTGTCGGGTTCAATACATCGATGCAGTGATGCTGTTGTGGTTGACGTTGATCTATGGACTCTCACACGTGCGGTAATAGACGATAAAGGTCAGATTAACAGCTCTGCGTGGAATATTTGGTGTTTAGAAATGGCAGACTGCGTCCCAGCGCAATGTTTGTATGCAAATTCATTTAATGGATTTTATTCAAATCCCATCCCTCCAGGGGCTATTGAATCGCTGCCACGTTTGTGTGTTGCTGTGCCCGTACAGGGCGTGACTAGCTCTTGAGCTCTTGATACGACCACTGGGGCTTCCTGTACCCCGAGGTGATAAAGGATGGCACCGGCTTTTCGCTGCCAGAGACAAACGGCCGCTTTTTTCTGCCCGGCTTGGCATTGAATAATGGAGTTTACCACAGCAGAGTGTCTCTTTATCTTCACCAAAGTAATAATATTGGAGCATTTTCAATTAAATGGAAGCAACACAATTAAAAAAAAAACCATGAGGAAAGATTTGACAAAAGGCTGGAGGACCTCAAATAAGTGAAACAAATATAGTGGTTAAAAAAAAGAGTATTTTAGAGAGACAGGGTCTCTCAGCAGAGGTTTACCAGTGTCAAAACATTTAAGAGGGTAAAAAAAATTAACCAACAGTTAAAATGATTCGCAACTTTTAAGATATCATTATTTTCAATATTGGATTCCCGACAATGTCCTTCAAGGACATACATGTTTTTGTGTGAGAAGCCATCGCACGGAGCTCAGAATTAAACCCATAAATCATTGCCTGTGAACACGGCTCAAAGAGCAATAAACCAATGCAAGTCAAAGCTGCATCATGGAAAGAAGATATGTCAAAGCGGTTCTGTTGTCTATGAGCCACAACTTATCTGAAATGATCGGAGTCGAGATGGGAAAACTGCGCTTTGGGCAGATGACTCAAAATTAGATAGATTAAAAAAAAAAAAAAAAAACACCATGTGCTGTGGAGTAAAGAAGAGACGGATCGTTTGTGTCGTTATTAGCAGTTATATTGAACGTTTTATTACTGTCAACTTGGTGAACGTACACCCCTGCGAAGGTGCTATTAATGCTGAAAAACATATGAAGGTTTTATGACATCACATGTGATCATCTCAACAATATCTGGACAAGAAAAGGTCTTGTTTATTTCAACAAAACATATTATATCCATCATCCAGGCTCACGGTAGAAGAGCAGAGTTTGATAAACTGGCTCAAGTTGAGATCTTTTATTAATAGAAAACATGCTACATTTTATAATGAAACACGGGTAAGGACTGTTTAACGGCTCAAATTCTACGTCACGCCAACAACCGACCTCCTTTCTTCCTGTACAAATTGTGATGATACAGAATGACAGACAAGGCAGTGTCCCAACCTTTCTGCCTCCAAATTCAAAATATGTCAATATTTTCCATGAAATGATAAAATCTATATATTTTTTAACATCTGATATGTTGCATGTGTTGTTTTATGGTCCATCTGCCATTGCTGGGGCTGTAAAAACACAGCCATCCAATAATCTAATAAAAGATTGCCCAGTGCTGGACTCAAAGCAATGTGTTCTGTAAAAAAAAAAAAAAAAATGTTTTAATCTATTTGGGTTTCATCATCAAATAGAGGGTGAATATTAGAATTATAACATGCACAGAAAAGCCATGGGCAACTAGCTTGCGTCTCATGCATAAACTATGCAAAAGCACTTACAACGCAGAATATTTCCTTAAATATTTTATATGCATGAGTCGCTGCTTTTTAAGCTGATCCTAACAAGGCATTTAGGTCACATTTTTTCAATCTATTTTATCTTTCTATTTGAAATCAGTTTTTTTTTTTGCAAAGTCCTTGTTGTGTATAGAAATATTTATGCTTATGAGTTGATTTGCATTAATTACTGACTGAAATCTCTCTCCCCCACCACCCCCTCCACTCCCTCATGTATTTTGCAGCAACAGCCTCAGAAGCAAACTCTGACCAAATCCTTGTGCCAGGAAACGCACTGGAAATGCCTGCTGCTGTCCCTGTTGATGTACGGCTGCGTCGGCGTGATGGCCTGGTGTCAGGTGACCAAGGTGACGCGCCTCTCCTTCGACAGTGCGTACAAGGGGAAGTCCATGATGTACCATGACAGCCCCTGCTCCAACGGCTACATTTACATCCCCCTGGCCTTCCTGGTCATGCTCTACGTGGTCTACCTGGTGGAGTGCTGGCACTGCCATACCCGCAACGAGCTGCAGTACAAGGTGGACGTGGAGAGTGTGGCCGAGCGCGTCCAGCGAATGCAGCAGGCCACACCCTGCATCTGGTGGAAGGCCATCAGCTATCACTATGTCAGGAGGACGCGGCAGGTGACGCGGTACCGGAACGGAGACGCTTACACCACCACGCAGGTTTACCACGAGAGGGTGAACACGCACGTAGCAGAGGCGGAGTTCGATTATGGGAACTGCGGGGTGAAGGACATCTCCAAGACCCTGCTGGGCCTGGAAAGCTTCCCCATTACCAGGCTGAGGTTCACTAAGTGCTTTAGCTTTGCCAACGTGGAGTCGGAGAATTCCTACCTGACTCAGCGAGCCCGGTTCTTCACAGAAAACGAAGGCCTGGATGACTACATGGAGGCCCGCGAAGGGATGCACCTGAAGAATGTAGACTTCAAGGAGTATATGATTGCCTTTTCTGACCCGACTCACCTCCCTTGGTACGCTACCAACTCCACCTTCTGGGCAGCGGCCGCTTTCACCTTCTCCTGGCCTCTGCGGGTGCTGACGGAGTACCGCACCGCCTGCGTGCACTACCACGTGGAGAAGCTGTTTGGCTTTGACTACGTGCCGGTGACGCCGTCTGAAGAGCGGCCGTACTGCAGACACATCCCGCGGGTCAACACGATCGACAGCACGGAGCTGGAGTGGCACATCCGCTCCAACCAGCAGCTGGTGCCCAGCTACTCAGAGGCGGTGCTCATGGACCTGGCCCAGCTCTCGGGGAGCTGCAACAGCTACTCGGCGTGCGGCGGCTACAGGCAGAACTGCGAGCGCTGCCACCGTGCCATCAGCAGCTCCTCCATCTTCTCCCGCAGCGCCCTGAGTATCTGCAACCCGGCGAGCCCCCGCATCCCCTTCAGCGCCAGCCGCTTCTCCCTGGGCCGGCTGTACGGCTCCCAGCGGAGCTGCCTGTGGAGGAGCAGCGGGAGCCTGAACGAGCGGCCCTCCCGCCCCACCGAGAGCACGCGCTGCCTGTCGGGCCAGCAGAGCGGCGAGGAGAACCCCCCCGCCTATCAGGACGCGCTGTACTTCCCGGTTCTCATCGTGCATCGCAACGAGGGCTGCCTCAATCACGACCACCGCTCCCTCCACAGAAATGGCTCCTGCGTGGAGACTTCGCTATGACCCGGAGCCGCCGCACTCGTCCGAGGCCCGGTCACGGACGGCACACACAAAGGCTGAAAAGCCACGTTACCAACTGGGCTCGGATGACACGGACCTTCTGAGCCATCGACAAGTTACTGCAGCTGAGAAGAACAATTCTCTAATTCAGTCAGAGAAAAAACAGACATAAAGACCATATTGCCAAAGTGTCACATACAGAGAGCAGAATAACTACAGAAAAGCCAAGGGGAAGTCACATTCTACTGTAAATGTGATATTTATAGATCTTCGACATGACTCACACTTCCTAGTATTTGAAACCTAAAAAGGATCGTGACTCAGCAGCAGATGAAGAAATCGCTGAGAAATGAAAAGGGGATGACAATTAAGGGTCGCCTGAATGAAAAATGAAACCGTGAGACAGATGTCATGTTAATCCTGTGATTTGGCGCCATAAAAAAAATATATTAAGCTTTTGTTCAAACATGATGAACAGGTCTAAGTCGTTTTGCTAAAATATACAAGGTCTTAAAAGGAGCGATTACTACGAAAATCTAACATGTTATTCTCTGCATGTAAAACCTTCTGACGGTGGCTGAGTCTGATACGCTCACTTGTAGACTCAATACTGGTGCAGATTAAATATCAGCTTGGTCGCAATGACATTATACTCTCCGGCTTGCCAAATATAGCGCAGGAGGAACATGAATAATTTAGCGAGGGAGGACTAAAAGGACACGTTAACTTAACGTCAATCAACACTTCCGCAGACTGTCTCCGATGTACATCTTACAAACTCCCCAACAAATCGAGTGTTGTGTGAACAGAAATTGCTGCAAAATGTCATTTAATTTCACAATTGGGAATACTGTTGCATCCAGCCTACCTCCCTGTTGAAGTGCCTCGCGTCAACTGTTACTCACATAAGCTCTCACGGATTCAAGCGGAACAGTAGCGTGGAGGGAAGGACGCTGACGCTGCTGGACCAGATCTCAACTGTTCTTCACAAACCAAATTCTCTACAGTGGGGCGGTGAATGTTTTTCACATGATTTCGCCGACAGTAAAACAGGTCTCGTGTGACCGGCTCTGGGCTGCTGCTGATGCGTATCAGAGAGACAGGCAGAGAACTGGCCATCAAAGATGCTCGAAATAGGCATAGCCCCGGATTCACTACTGATAGTGTCAGATTTAATAATATGACAGGATCGCTTTTAAGAAAACTACTTCCTCTCAGCTGGCTGCATGCAGTGAATTTAGTTTTTACAGCCAAGCCACGGGCAATAATACATGTAATGTTTAACTTTTAACAGTCATGAAAATGAGACATGCCACAACTTCCTATTCTGTTCCTTTAAAATCTTTTGAAACTGTATTTTAATGCTGCGTGAAGGGAAAAGAAATTAACCACCCAACATCCATGAGGCCTGCCGACTAAAGCTGAAGGGTCACACTCGGCCAACGGATCCTATTTTGTAAACATTTTGTCTCTGTTAAGAGATTTTATATTCGCACTGATAGGATTGTATTGTAAATTAAGCCATATTCATTACATTCCATGTCTGGAGTTCAGATTGATTAACTACCTTTTTAGCAATACTTGGGGCAAACAAAAGTTAATAAAAAAAAACCAAAACAAAACACAAATTTAATCAACCCTTGCATCTCATTAAGCTTAGAAGGAAAGTATTTAACTGTTTTGGCCTGTTTTCACAGCTCTAGTTCATCTATGCAAGCTCTTAAAAAAAACTCAGGATGGTATTCAGGGTAACGATTCTGGTTCCAACACCAAAACACCCAGTTAATACTTCTCTCTCTCCTTTTAACTTTATCTTATTTCCCCACTATGGATTCATTCCATTTCCGTTTTGTAAAGCAGTATATATGGCTGCGACCATCAGTTTCCATTTCTTTATTCATAAAACAGGTCATTGACTTAGATTTTTTTTTTTTTTTTTACTTTATTGTTTGTAAATGACCCATTTGTAGGATTTTGTAGCTTTCTTTGCCGTGAGATTGCAGATAAACCAAACATTTTGTTTGTGGAATTCTCCTTTCAAGCAATGTGAGGGAATCTTTTGTTGGCCACTTGCAGGAAAATGTTAACGATCCTCTCCAGAACTATGGCACTTGGATTTTCTGTCATGGGCTATTGTAGAAACAGGACAATACGGCTACTTGCTTTAAGATAATGACTTAAAAAGAATCTTACTTTAAAGGCATGGAAAATCCTCCAGTGAAAAAACACATGGTGCAGAAAGATCTCGCTTATTTCTCCTTGCAGATGCAAGTTTGCTTTCATTCAAGCAAATCTACAAAACCGCAAACATCTGAGGCCATTGTAATGAAATGTTACTTATACAGTTTGTATTACCAGCTGTAAAGAAAACAACCCGCAGCCAGAGTTTCAGAAATACATTCAGGTTAAAGAACAACAAAAGGGTCTTTTGCTACCTTCAGACTTCAGCTCCAGGCTCTGGTGTTCATGACACTTCTATAAATAGTTATACACCTGATGACCTGAACCATACTTACATCTCTCTCGTTTAAAAAAAAAATCTGTTTTCAAACTCAACAACACGGAAGTTGTTTTTAGACCATGTCAGGTTGTCTTTTGTCGCCACGTCCGGTCTTCATTCCGGCCGTGAGCCGACAGACGAATGACCAAAACATACGTTTAAGTATATTATTAGGTACATTCATGATGGCTTCACTGTGATATTCATTCATAGTCATGAGTAGGACTAGAGAAATGTGTTTACTAGTGCAATGTTTACGAAACAACAGTGACAAATTTACTATTGGGAGTGTTGAAATGGTTGGAAAATCTGACTAATAGAAACTGGAACATTTTGCCTCAGTAGATGACTGTTAGAAAGAAGGCTTTTGATATGCAAAGCACTAAACTGTTATCATGTCTGTTCCGTAGATTAGGTAGCCAGAATATGTTCTGATTCACTCGAGGACGCTTTAAGATTAATCTTTTTACATTTAAATACGTTTGTAGATTTTTCAAGACTGCAGAAATTAAAGGCTTTGTACTGTAAATACCATAGAGATGGGAGTGTAGAATGATTGTTGATGTGGATATTGCTGTGAATGTCTCTCTCTCTTACACACACACACACACACACACACACACACACACACACACACACACACACACACACACACACACACACACACACACACACACACACACACACACACACACACACAGAAGTAACCCGAGCTGTGACAACACGAAACAGCATCTTGCGGCTGTTTATTTATTTGCTCATTTTCAAGGACTTTATTTCCCTTTAAACAATATTTGTACATCGTTTTTGTACGTTTTTAAACTACTGATGCTTTCAGAAGGATTTGTCTGATTTAGAACATTGAACCATAATCTTTTGAAGAGACTGTTGATTGCTTGCTCAGTGTCTATTTTAAGATTTTGTAATTCTGACTGAATAAGTCCACCTGAGATTGCAGAATAACCTCAGTCAACATGACTTTACACACTGACGAGTGATTTCTGCAAGGTTAAAAAAAAAACTTCTTACATAAATTACACTTTTTTGTTGCCTGCAAAGTAGTTACACTATTTAGCAGTAGACATAGTTTAAAGTAAAACAACTCTGTATGTATCCCACCACAACCACAACGTTGCCTTGATGTTACAAAAGGACTAAATACCAAATATGTATATCATAGTTAAAAAAAAAACAACAAAAAAAGGCTCAATAAACTGAAATGCTCACTGAAGTATCTGGTCTATGTTTCAATGTGTGACTGACAAGTTCATAAACTGATGTTTTGTTTCTTTAAATTGACATTTTTGTTTCCAGAAACAAATTTCCTGACATTGTCAACATTTTGCTGGTCCGGGTCCCCCCACTACTCAACCACGTGTACACTTATATTTAGATATAAGTGTACTTGTGTACTTATGTAAAAATATAGAGTATTTTTCCACGCATGCCATTTTATTCCTATTTCCACCATGTAATCTGCTGTGTGACATTCCAGGTAATAAGTCACGACTCATCATAATTTGAACTTGAACTCAAACCTGATAATCTGCAATCTTCAAGGAACAAGTTGATATTCGACAGATGGTGAGGATATAAATATTTTATGATTTGCCTTGCTTGGTGAGTGTTACTCGAATTACAATGTTTCAGAGGAGATTTGCTTGTATTTCTCAATATACTTTGGTTTGAGATGCCTTGTCATCAAACAGCAATCAGTGACAGGTGTTTGCTTTACTTTCCTTTCCGGAGCTCTGAATCCTGGTTTCTGCAAACCCTCTCACTTATGAAGGAAAGACTCTGCTCATCTACTTCTGTCAGGCCGAGGTCACACTTTGTCAAGCTGATGTTCTCAGACACGCCCTCCTCCAGCGCTTTGCCACCGACCTGCACACACACACACACACACACACACACATACATACACAGGGGAGTGAGCAGACAACGGAGCACATTTGGCACTGATGCATGTTCATATTCCCACATCGCAGGACGTTGCTCCTACAGGCCTCCATATAACCTTGAAAAAAATCCCCTCTCAGCAACTCTTTCCTTAAGTTACTACTCTATTTATTGTTGGTGTCACGAGTGTTTTATTGTTTGGTCTGAAGCAGCCATTTCTATTTTGGTGTAGCATGGACCAAGGTCAGAGTTACCTTGGTACTGCATGTTGCATTTCTGCAATGTGAGTGATTTTTGATCCTCCGCAGTGTATTCCAGTCACAGAGACGGCATTCTATGAAATCTTGTAAGAGCAGAGAGCATGAGAAGAGGCCAAATTCAGATCTCCCTCTCGCGGGGGAAACAACACTTACTCAGTTTTCCATTATTGCATGTTTTCCCCACATGGCCATGAATAATTTAAATCCTTGTAGTTTAAAGAGTTTCTACCAGTATCACTGTGCTATAGCTACACAATCACGCTTCTTCTTCTTCTTTTTTTAGATGTTATAGTATATATAACTGAACCTCCTGGTCTTAATTTATAGTCAAATTCACTTTTTTTTCCATCTCTATGGATAACTTTGCTCAAGAAGCTGAAACGTCTCCCATAGAGCCATCCGTCCATCTTCTATACAGATTTATCCCGTTAACTAACACTGGATGAAGGCAGGGTATGCCCTGGACCATCACAATACATAACAATTTAAGGTCACCAATTAACTGCACGTGCATGTTTTTGCACTGTATGAGGAAACTGGAGTATCGAGGGAGAAAAACACATTTGTACAGGTAGAACATGCAAACTACGAACCAAATTATTAAGGTCTTTGACCTTTACCCTGTTGTCAATCTGGTCCTCCAAAGCAACATGGAATTTTTGATTCATTCATGACTATTTGTATGTACGACTCTATGTGCTTTTGCCACCTCTGCTTTAAAAAGGCAAACCACTGTCAAGTATTGCAGCGTATTGAACATGTTGCTTACGTCGCCCAGCTTGTTACAGGAGAGAACAATGGTCTTCAGTGTGTTATTCTGTTGCAGCACTTTGGACAGGGAGACAGCAGTGTGCCAGGTGACACCGGTGCCTCCGAGGTTCAGGTGACGCAGGGTTTCATTGCTCATCAAGGCCCTGCCAATGGCCTCACCCCCCACGTCCGTCAGGTGGTTGAAATGCAGGTTGAGCGACAAAAGAGTGGAGTTTTTGGATAAGGCGTGAGCGATAGCTTGGGCTCCGTGGCTGCTTATTTTGTTGTCGGACAGATCGAGGATCTCCAGATGACTCCGAGAGAGGAGTTTGCCGATGCCTCTGGCTCCTCGGTCGCCAATCAGGTTGTAGGAAAAATCCAGCTCCCTCAGAGACGGGTGGTCCAGCAGGGATTTCACCAGAACCCGACACTTTTTATCCTCAACCTGGCTGAAACGGAGCCTCAGGACCTGGAGGAATAACACAAAAAGAGTTTGGCTCCTTTTTAAAGACCACCATGAGGAAATAATTCAAGGCCTTGTGTTTGACCATAATTAACTCTGTCCACAAATACAATGAGCTGCCTTATAAAAGAACAGTCAGGGGGTTTGGGGGGCTTGTTTGAAGGCCCACTGTGGTCTTAAAAGTGTTCTGGCACCAGGTTTTTTTTTTTATATAATCACATTTTACACTTACCGGTATATCTGTTGATTATTGAGTGAAGCTTTTTTTAAATGTCAAGAAATCTCTTTAAAACTACAAATGTAAACCAATCAGAATCCATTATCTATAAAACATACTGTGCCATAAATAAGGAGGGATTTGATTTTTGCTGACCTTCAAAGTCTCACAGGACTTCAGGGCCTTGGCGAGTAACTCACAGTCTTGGTCCGTCATCTCAAACATCTTCCATTCAAAGTTCATCCCACATTGTTTGACTCGATACACCAAACTGAGCTCCTCCAGGTTTGTCAGCCTGTCCAGCAGGATACTGAAGTCAAAGTGGCCCATTTTAGATTGATTGAGCTCGTCTTCAGGCTCTAAAATCAACGTGAACACCTCTTCCTCCCCCTGAGGTTCTTTAATTGGCAGCAGCAGCTGGGAGATGTCCAACCTCTTCACATAGCGTTGACAAAACGGGACCACGTTCAGGACCTCCTGAGGCTCGGTCACTCCCGGAGTGAAAAGTTCAATAATGTTCTCCAAGTGCCTCTCGAAGAACATTCGCTTCCAGCTGTGGCTGTAATGAGACACATCGCAAAGCTTCCACCTCTGCTTGCAGCACCGCTTCCAGTAGACCCCGTCAGAGACCCGGCTGGCTGTCAGGTGCAGAGGCAGGTCAGGGGACAGCCTCTCCTCGATGAAGTGTTTCTCTGTAGGTTGAAGTTCTTCAAATAAGGGCATTTTTGCAACAGCTGAAATGGGAACAAAAAAAATGAATCATACATTTCTATAATCCACAACTATTCTGGGTTTCTGGTATGAAACATTAAACATACGACCCAGTCACAACCCAGGAAGGGAACCTAAAAACAATGGAGCAGTTTCAAGTTGGTGGAGTAAAATGAGCAGGAAAATGTTTTGATGAAATCTGATTATCATTTTATTAATATTTCCCAAACACTTTCAAACATTTGGGGTTAAGCTCAGTGACCAGTCCCCAACAATTTGCAACTTTGACTGACTATTATAAAGTGTGCTTTCTAAATCTGTGGACACATATTACATTCTATTCACAAACAAAATGGCTCATTTTACTCCACTAGTAGGGAAAAAGACAGAAAACCCAACACCGTCCTCACATTTCTCAATCAAGAACAGGTCATGACATTAAAAAAAAAAAAAAAAAAGCAGCATACCTTCAAAGTTATCCACAATGGTTAGCAAGCAGAGTTTGGATAAACTAGGCACTACAACCAGGGTCCAACTTGAATCTGCAGCAAAGATCCTCCTCTTCATCTTGCTGTTCTCACCGGGCCTCTTGTGATTTCTATAAAGATTATTTCTGTGCTATTAGTTCACTTCTCTGTTCATTACCAAGAAAGACAAGCTTCGGATCTCACGAGTTGTAGATGATTTTTTTTTTCTTCCCAATTTCAATTCAGAATCAAGCAGACCCCTTTCGCTAAACCGGTACTATCTGCAGAGCACCGGTGAGGCGTTTATCCGTCTCCATGGTAACAGCACTCATGGTATATTTATGGCTTCAAGTAAATATAAACGACACTTTCTGTCCGTACTTTCGGTTGTACAGATAAATAATTAGCACAAAACAGATGAGTTTATTGAGTCTGTTATTGTGTTCAAGAAAGGTTATAAATGGACAAATTCAAGAAAACGCAATGACAGGAACGGGTGGAAATGACTTCCGACTTGAAAACTACATTTCCGAGGAGCCCTGAACGCAACTTCCTCCTACTTACTTGGAGCGTCCGCAGCACGCACTATGCAAGTGTATAAATAAAATAATAATAGCTGCATGATTTGATATTGTGAGGAGAATTTAGAAACATTTATTTATTCTTGTGATTTATAAAGCTGAATGGATGGATTGGAATGCGGAAGACATTCAAACATGATCCAAGTCTTTGTTATTATTATTCTAAATTTTCCCACGCCCCGCTCTTTCTCCTTCAATCTTCAACCGATTTGAACCATTCAAAAAATCAAAATGTGTTTGTTCATGGGGTGAGTGCTGTGCTGTGTTCCTTTTCATATCTTTAACTGTGTCCAAATTAAAAAAAAACAAAAAAAAACTGAGGATCAAGCAAGTCTGCGTGTCTGTCGCAATGGAGAGGCAGAGGGAACCAGCAGACGCTCAGATCAGGGGTGAGATCAGTGTCTGTTCCCATGGAAATACTGAGATCTCCTTTGATTGACACTTGTATTTTATTCTGGAAATGCAAACCCCCGTGGTGTAATTTCTTTTTTCACATGAACATACATAAAACAACACTAAGAGGAGTAGGACGAGCACTTGAGCTTTTTGCGTCATCCGAGTCAGAGCGACTTCGCAGAGATCAAGCTGTGAAACAGTCAGATTCCACAAAACTGCCAGATGGACCTCGGATGTGGACCACGGGCCTTTTGGAAAAGAGCATATTGGAGAGGATCCATGAGTGTCACAAACAAAAACATACAGCAGGTGCACAGCTACAGTGTATAAGTCAAGAGACTCACGGCTGTTAGTCATTTAAAGCCAAGTTCTTTTCTATGTGAAGCATCTCCAGTGACCCAGATTGAGACTGGCATTGCACATTTGGTTATAAGAGGTAATTGCATTGGGAGGATGTGGAGGGAGAATCGGAAGTTGCTGCTATCATATAAGATTCATATTACACTGTACATCCAGAACCACATCTATGATAATGTAAAATATACTGTATACAATTACAGAGGGAGGACATATAATCTTACTTCTCTGTCTAAATGGAAGCCGAAGCAGCATCATAGTGATGCTCTGACAGTAACTTTTTAAAAGAAGTGTACTAACTTTTAGTTAAAAAGTGATTTCTTTCAGCTCAAGCTGCCTTCAGCAGTTATACATTTCCCGTGTTCACATGAAGGCAGGTATGCAGAGGAGCTGCCTCTGTTTCTCTCTTCGAGGAGGAGAGCTTGGCCGAGGCGGAGAGAGGTGGTTGTTTCTGGCCCGGTGAGGGTACTCAAGAGTGGGACGCAGGGCCGGACGGAGGAATGAGAGGCTCCGACTGTAGCCCCGAGGGGGCCCATCACTGTCGTCCTCGTGTAATGCAGCCTGACAGACACACGCTTCTCTCGTACTCTGGCTTTAATGGACTGACATGACAGCGGCCATCCACAGCACAGGAGGCAAACTCCCCGTGCACTCTGGGTAAAGTCAGAGGTGGGGGGATCCTCTATCATAAATACCAACAGAATTTTATTTCCTGCTTTATTTGCATACATTTACTCCAAAAAATTATTAGAAAAGGCTAAATATTAGTGTTTTAATCTTTGTTTTTGCCCCAACAAAGCTCAGTTTCCAAACTTGGTTTTCAAACTTTGTTTGAAATGTACATGCATTCACACATTTTAAAGACAACTTGATTGTATTCCCCCCCCCCCCCACCGATACCCTACAATAAAAACCATCTTACTCTTCAACTTTCTCTTATTAATATAGTGATATATTTAGATAAATCACTGGAAAAATTTTACTTTCCTGTTGTTTTTTTGAGTTGCACTCGTCCACACATAAAAGCAAATGCAACTCTTTCTCTACTGAATAAAAAAAAAAAATTCTTGTGGAATAAAATCAACAGCCCAGTACTGGCTTGAATGCCTGTTTTTTTTCTTCTCATAAACATGACATTTGAGGCTAGACTGCTGTTCACCTGCTGTGATGTTTTTTTCATTTTCATTCATTTTTTTGTACAAAGCCGTAAACAAAACCACGTGCAGGATCCCTGCCACCTGCCTACAGGTTCTTTTTCTTTCAGGGAGCCCAAGTAGCTCTGGTATTAGTTGCCGAGCAACGCAGCATGTGCGTAGTTACTTAGAAATAAAACAAAACAAAACAAAACTGAAGGATTTAGCAAAATTATGTTGATTTGTTCATTTGAATTCTATCTGTAGTAATACAACAAAAATGCATAAAAGATATTTGAACCCATGTTTGAACATTTTAGTGTTTAAGCTTGTTTACCTAACCAGAAACATTTAAAAAAAAGCTTCACTTATTAGTTTATATCATGAGTGTTCTATTTTTTTACTCAACTGCATATGAAAAGAAGAAGCCATTCATCTTTTCTTTTTTTAAAGATGCAATATGTAATATTTGGGTTTAATGTGATATTTATAAGTCATAAACAAAGCTCTTGGTATTACGTTGGTGTAATAACGACTCAACATCGCCACCTAGTGTGTAACAGAGGCATGACTTAGATTTCAAGCCGCCTCTTTTCGGAGAGACCATGATGATAGAGTGGAAATTCCATTTTGTTTGTGAATGGAAAGATTTTGTTTTTGGCATTTCACCAAAAGTACAGACCCCCACAAACCCAAATCAGATGATCTCTGTTTTTAATCCAAATACTAAAAAATATTTATCTACATTTCATTTTATGAATGTTATCAGTAACACAGAATTAATCATTAAATCTCAACTTAAATGGACACTGGAAGCATTCAGAGATCGATTTGTTAAAACCCCATCCAAAAGAAAGAGTTCCAAACCATTTATTTCAAGTGTAAGTAAAGAAAATATACAATATACATTTATAAAATATATATATATAAATATATATATATATATATATGAAAGTCACTTTGGATATGAAGAGAATCTTAAAAGTTCTGCTG
Organism: Blennius ocellaris; assembly: GCF_963422515.1. Classification (NCBI taxonomy): domain Eukaryota; kingdom Metazoa; phylum Chordata; class Actinopteri; order Blenniiformes; family Blenniidae; genus Blennius; species Blennius ocellaris. The sequence goes on from NC_137667.1 coordinate 8,324,343, forward strand.
AGTAACACCAATATTGTTATTATTGCACAAAGATTGGTTTTTCGATTGGCCAATCTGACACAATCTTAAGTTAACGGAGAGAATACTTTCTCTATCCGAGGGAAATGAACCTTTAATTCTGAGAAATAAATAGAACTACCAAGGACCTGCCAGCAGGAGCGACGTGTGAAGGTTCAGGGGAGAGTCTTTATTTAAAGTAATCCAGAATAAATAAATACAGAAAAAAAAACAAAAAACAGAAAGAACTCAGTTGAAAACAACTTCCGAGCTTTTAATCTTTAATCCTCTTTGACACAACCAAGAGAAACGCAAAAAACTATACAACACCCCAGAACAGTGAGAGAGAATTATTTACATGCCATCACAGCTCACGCTGTGGTCGATTACTGTCATCAGAGACGTGGGCGACGTTGTTGAGGTCAGAGTCTGAGAACACAGAGATGGAAACAGTCAGGAGACACAGACACTTCTACACACAAACAGCTTCACCGACTCGGGAGAGTTTTGCTTCGATTTGCCCAAAATCATGTCGCGGTCATGGATTTCCTGCAGGAACGCCGAGACGAACGCACCTGGTGGCGTTCCTCTCGTTGATGATGGTCTGCCGCCTCGCCTTGATGTCCGAGCTCAGGTTCTCCACCATGCTGTCGATGCAGTTGTCCAGCGCCAGGCACCGCGTCTGAGACAGGATGGCCTTCCGGCAGATGGGACAGTCGTTCTTCCTCAGGCGCCACGCGTTGATGCAGTGACTGCAGAAGCTGTGAGCGCAGTTCAGGATGCAGGTCTGCAGGGGGATGACAACACGAGATTTACGGGAATTGGAATGGTTTATCTCGCAGGACCACTTTCATTTCGTCCCGACTTGTAAAAAGCTTCTCAAGAGTTCCAACTTCCCGATTTAAAAAAAAAACACAGTTAAGAAAGCCGACTTCACCTGGATTAGAAGTTCTGAGCAGATGATGCACTGCAGCTCGTTTTCCAGGACTTCGGTCACTTGTGTTACGACTTCTTCCTTCTGCGCCTTTGCCTTTTCTTTCTCTTTCTAGGAAATAAAGAAGAAAATCAGCAAGCAGCTAAAAAAAATAAATAAAAAGTACAATAATAATCAAAATATCATTTTGACTGTACCTCAAGTTCTTTGTTTTTGGCCAACAGCTTGTCTTCAAGGCTTTGCCGAGAGTCGACAAGCTCCTGCATCACCTTCTTTTGCTGATGGCGTTGAAGATGCATTGAAATCAAAAGAGCACGTGCAGTTGTTAAGGTCATTTGATATCATTTGATATGTGCACAAAGCTGCGACAGAGGGTGGGAACTCCGATCTGATGAGAAACAGGAACACGCCGACTCCTCTTATTCTATTGTAATTTCAATGAAACGGAGCCGACCTAATCAGATAGGAGTGTCAGCAGTATTTTAAATCGATGAGTTTGGTGGGAAGAATTATCATCCAAGTAGTTGGGCGCAAGTGACCCACTCTTGCTCAAAATGAACATTCGAAACACATTAAACATTCTATTTTGTGGAGACACTTGAATGCCCTAAACATAAGCACAACTTCAATGTATTTCTCTATCGTTTTATACTTCATACCTCTTGCAAGGCGTTTTCCAGCTGATGCTTCAGATGCTCATCAAGCTGCTGTATTTTCTGCTCCTGAGCGGTAGAGGTTAGATTTGGATTAAAACAATTATCCACACGGTTATTGTCTGTGTCAGGTCTTCTTGACACAGACTTGAGATTTATCCGTGTGATAAAGTCTCACCTCGAGCTGCTTTTTTCTTTCGCTGAAGGACTTTTCTAATTTTTCCATTTGGCACATTTTTGTTCGGATCGTCTCCAGGTCATGTTCCCCTGTGGCCTCCTCTGCTCCGTGTCTGTGCGTTCCTTCTAGCAAGGCGACCTGACCCTTCAAAATCACGATGTTCTTGCTGTACCTGCAAACAAACAAAATCAGGACGGGGCGCATACGAGCGCGTACCTTCCGCCAGCGCCACATTTGTTAGCGGAACCGCATTTCCCCCCATAATCTATGTTATTAATGTGGAAAACTTAATCTAAAAACATTAAGTCACTTATTTGACTGGAGTCACAGAGAAAAATCAATAAGATGGAGATTGTGTGTCCGAACTTTTACGTTGGTGTTATTGACCAAACAATTCTGACACTAATCTCTACATCTTTGTCATCAAAATACATTTTCAGAGAACAGATTTACACTTTTAAATTAAATAGTTGGTGAGAAATTTTGGAAAAATTGTTAACGCAGTTAAACGGTTACGGTTTTTGCCTTTTCTTTCTTTAAAAAAAAAAAAAGAAAAAAAAGGTGGCATACATCTGCAGCTGGTCCAGGTCGGACGTATTGTTTGTGTCGCTTAGCGGTCGGTCCACATCCTGCTGCTGCTTTGCGCGTTTGATCAGACGCTGACGTTTCACCGACAGGGGACAGGGCCGATCGAGAGAGGAGGGGCGGACGCGCTTCGGCTCCGAGGTGGACGGCTCGGCTTCATCCGCCGCCCGCTTCCTCTTGGGGTTTTCCTGATTGTCGGCGGTCTCGACGGGCCGCCTCGCCATGCAGAACGCGACGTCTTGGCGTGGCCGCTGGGCGAGGACGTAGTTGAACTCCGGTTCGTTTCCGCTCACGGAAACTCCAATCTGTATCGAGTCCCCAACATGGATGGGATAATCCTCGAATGCGGGAATACGCCTCTCGTTCACCCACACGCCGTTAAGAGTCTGAGAAAAGACTTCGTTTAGCAGCAGCTTCTAATCATACTCGGGGCAACGGATATCTTATATAACATTTCATATGATTTTTTCATACGATCAGAAATCTTAAAAACAGAAAAACTTGTGGGCATGCAATTTAAAGATCATTGTTGAGGCTGAACATGTATTTCTTGCTACAGCAGGGGTCTCCAACCATGGTCATCAAGACCCCCCCCCCGTCCTGCATGTTTTAGCCCTCTCCCAGCTGCAACACACCTGATTACAATGAGGGGCTCGTTATTGGGCTTTATCACAACCTTGGTGATGACATCGTCATTTGATTCAGGTATGCTGAAGGAGGGAGAGAACTAAAACATGCAGGACAGGTGGCTCTCGAGGACCAACAAATAATTCAATCTAGATTTTTCAACTGTTATTTGGATGTGATCTGTGTTTGTGCAGATGGGGGAAATCTTATAGGACATGTGTTTGGGAGTGTGTGTATCACTGAAAAGAGCAGGTTCACTCCTCTTCAAGTGTGTTTATCCAACATAACACGGGGACACGGGGTAAAAGTGGGGGACGGCATCGGGTCACCTGGTTGTCCACGATAGACCATTGTTGTCCAGACTTTGGGTAGACAGTGCAATGCATCCTGGAGATCATCAAGGGGCAGCTCGGAGACAGCAGCTGGTAGTTTACTGTCACACCGCGTCCGATGCTGGTCTGAAAGCACAAACAGCAGTTCTATAACGCCTCCTCGACACGACATTTGGGGGAATAAAACCGCATGAAGCTGCGTAAAATCCTCAGTGAAGTTGAGCTAGCTTCTTGTAAACATTAGCAGGTCTGTACCGGGGAGTTTTCGGGTAAATACAGCCAGTCCGAGTTCCTTCCCACCCTCATTAAACAGAAAAACTCCGAGGAGGATATTGCATCCTCCGCTATGGTTGCATTTTCCATCTTTATATCGGTTTGTCCAAAAAAGTAGCCCACTTTGTAGTGTGATGTGTCTTTCGACGCTACGTGTTGCCGCCATACACCGGAAGACGGAGGCACGCTCTGTGGCCTTTCAAAGTAAAAGCGAGACGCAAAACTTTCCTCAAGATCATAGATATAAAATATAGGTTTCATCTTCAGACTTCATTTAACTTTGGCACATCTGTCCACTATTCATGTGATATTCTCAGTCAGAGTCCCGCAAGTAGCAAGGACCCATCTTTAGTTCTCATTTAATTGTGAAAATCATATTTTGATTTTTCTTAAATTATTGTTATTACATCTCTACTGCATATTTTTCTTCCTTGCTGTTCCTTAACGATATTGCACAGTAATCAATATTGTATTGTATTGTATTGTATTGTGGTGCTGCGGTGTTGTGGCACCGCTGTGTACTCGGGCGACCCCGCGTCCAGAATCGCGCGCACCCCGGACTCCGGGCGGGACTTCCTCTCTGGTGCGGATGCGTCGGGGCGCGAGCAGCAGCAGCAGCGGCAGCACAAAGGGCTTGGTCGGGGTGTCACCGGTTTGGACAGCACATACACACGCCGCCGCGGCCACCACTGACGCCCCGTATGTGAGCCTCCTCCCCGGCTATGCTGCCCTGAGAGCGCCGCGAGCACCGCCCCGCCAAAATGTCTGATGTCAAAAAGACTGTCCAGAAATGGCACGCGAGCTTCAGGAAAGGCACAGACTTTGACTCGTGGGGACAGTTGGTGGAGGCGATAGACGAGTACCAAATGTAAGTTGCATTCAACATGTGCGTGTGTGTGTGTGTGCGCGTGTATATTATGCGTGTGTCAGTGTCTTTCTGCGTCGCCGCCTCCTGCCAGGCGCCGCGCTTCTTTTCCCCATCCGCCTCGAGCCGTCTCCTCCTCGAACGTGCGGGGAGATAACGGAGATGGCGGGGCAGGGTGACAGCGCGTGCGTGCGTGTGTGTGTGTGTGTGTGTGTGTGTGCGCGCGCACAAGAAGTTATCACCCGGGCTGTCAGTCCGCTTTCAGCAGGGGAGAAACACCCTGCCTGTACATGACGTGATGTGGCAGTGCGTGTGTGTGCGTGTGTGTGCGTGCGTGCGTGCGTGCGTGCGTGTGTGTGTGTGTGTGTGTGTGTGTGTGTGTGTGTGTGTGTGTGTGTGTGTGTGTGTGTTGCAGCCCTCCATCCAGTCATGGAAAAGCGGGGCTGCCTGCAGTGTGTTCGGTTGTGTGTCATGCGGGCCAAAGCGCTCCTCGGGAGTGTTGAGAAACAGTCCGCCCCACCCTCTCATTGTTCTGGCTCGGTTTCATCTGCTCACCGAGGAATGCTCCCGTCCGCCTCCTCGGCCCACATCAGCTTCTTCGACCAAGCCTTCAACATGTCATCTCCTTTAATCCTATAATTAATTTTTTTTTCACTCCCAATAACTGCACAAATAATGTAAAATGTCAACCTTGCAGCGATATTTTTCACCGCCAGGTGGCGCAAAAAACACACCCGAAGAGTCCACATTAGTGTTATTTATTAAACTTTTGCCTCCGTTGATGCAGTTTGGCCAGACAGCTGCAGAAGGAGGGCCAGTCAACCAACTCGTCGGACTTCACAGAGGAGCAGAAGGTAATCATTATCTGTAAAAGTCAACACAGGAAGTGCTGATCATTTACTGAAACCCCCTCGTTGTGTCCTAGAAAACTTTAGGGAAGATTGCAACATGCCTGGAGATGAGGAGCGCCAGTTTGCAGGTTTGTGATGATCGTCCTCTGTGTGTATAAGCCTCCTTTCTCCATCCTCGGCATCCTTTCAGCTCAGGAGAGTCAAACACAGTTTATTTCAGGGGCCACCTACAGTGCTAATTAAATCAAACTTTATTTATATAACATTTTTAGTACAAACAAGTGCAAGCACAAAGTGTAAAAACAGAGTGATACACACCCGCCATTGTATATACATATAATAAATACATGAATAAATAAATGTTCTAAAAGTCCAACAACAGTTAAAAATAGGGACATTTAATAAAAGCCAATTTGATTTCAGGAGTGCTGAACTGGTAAATAATAGCATGATGTATAAACAACTATAACTCTGAATCTTTGTTTTTGTAGTAACATAGCATTAAGAAGTTCCCATTTATTAAACTATCTTAGCAGCACATAACAAACCTGAAATGTGGATAAAAAGAACTGCAGTTTCAACAACATTACGCCTTAGTCAATCGATCTCAGTGGGTTTTTATTACACTATTTACATTTTCAAAAGGAGTAAAACATTTGGCCACATCTAGCTGGGACTCAAAATATAATAGTTTAGCTCATATTATGATCAGAATAACTTGCGAAAATATAGAAATGATCAGAAATGTTCACACATTCCCACATCTGTGTAGGAAACCATCGCCTCATCACTCACCACATCATACAAACTCAAGTGCTCCCCTGGTGGCCAAATTGATGTATTGCAGTTAATGTCATAATATCTCAGAGTTGGTCAATTTGACCTACATTTCATAGTCGTGACTCTATTCTTTGACCAAAACCTTTATTCTGTAATTCCCTACTGTAACACTGATTCGTTCATCACAATCACAGAAGATTATAAAAAAAAAGGCGCTGATGTGTTTTGGACTTTTCTCTTCCTTTTGTCTGCTTCTTCAGTGCGCTCAGTCAAAAGAAGAGTTCAAGTTAGAAGACCTGAAAAAACTGGAAACCAGTAAGTTTGCGAGACCTTCTAACTCTGGATCATCAGGTAGTCATGCAATGATAAAACCTTCTTTTGTTTTTCTTCTGACAGTCATTAAAAATATACTGACCTTCAACAAGGAGTTTCCCTTCGACGTCCAGCCGGTGCCCTTAAGGTAAAACTCAAAGCTACAGGGTTTACATTCGTATTCAGCTCGGTGTTTCCATTGACAATGTAGATTAAAAAAACTCCAAAACATGTCTGGAAACTAGAACTTCGGCAGTAACTTTGCCCATGGTGACAAAAAAATATATATTTTTTAACATTGTACGTGAATTGGAAGTAATAATTTGACACAGAATGAAGCATATCAAATCAAATTGCATGTATTTCATATTTTTCTTAAGATTTGACGGTTGTAAAATTGTCTAAAAATGGCACGCCGGGAAATCTTGTCTGTGATCGGATAGTTTTATTGTGAAAGTCCAGTATATTTACAAGCAGCTCAATTTCTCTGCTTTCTTGTAGTTTTGCAGGGTTTTTTTTCTTGTATATCTTGAACTATATCAAGAGAAACTGAAGTGCGATGAGCGGACTGATTGTGTTGTCATGGCTTCTCTCCGTCCCCGTCAGGAAAATCCTGGCTCCAGGCGAAGAGGAGAACCTGGAGCTGGAGGAGGAGGAGGAGGACGCTGCAGCAGGAGCAGGTTCAACAGAGGCTTTCCCACCTAGAGCCTCAGGTAATTCACATTCGCCGTGGCTGCTGTGTGTGTGTGTGTGTGTGTTTCTGTTTATATACTTTATACAAGAACAAAGTTGTTGATAGAATTTTAAAACCATTTTTTGTATTTATTTCTTGCGCAAACTGTCACTCCTGCCTCCCAAATAAGGGAAACAAGTGCGAGATTTTATTTAATTTTTTTTAAATGTCGAAGCCCAACCTACAACATTTTCCTTTTCTTGCATTTTCACATCTTTTACGCACCTTTTTAAGGTTTTGTTGTCCTATTTTATGTTGTCAGTGGTCAGAAATATGACTTTAAGGGTGCAGGTATCCTGACTTTGCATTACAACTGCCTGACGTCATAACTCCCAATGATTGAATTGATCTAAGAGACCTTCAGTCTCAGTATCTGTGCACTTTTGTGTGTTTTTGACTCCATTGTTGTGCAGGAATGTGATTGTGAACAGTGTGACACGCTTTGGGGACTGAAGCCGTGGACAAAACTCTCTACAAGTTCAATTCATCTACTGTTTAGCAACACCATCGTGTGACATGTATAAATATTTGAAAAATGGTGTTAGAAAATATGAAAATGAGCAACAACAAAAAAAAACCAGACACATTTTGCAGTTTTATTTGGCATTTTGCACACGTCACATGTTCAATGAAGAGATGAACTAAACAAAACCAGGAAGCAAAACTCACTTAATTTTTAATTTTAAAACAGTCACTTAACAGATGGTTAAATGGTTTTTGAAAAAAAAGTGATGTGTCTGTCCTGTTTTCCACCAACCTTTGCCCTCGTGCAGGTACCTTGTTGCCACGGTTACCGTCGGAGCCCGGGATGACACTACTCACGTTAAAGATCGAAAAAATTGGCTTGAAGGACGCGGGACAGTGCATCGATCCTTACATGACCATCAGCGTCAAAGGTGTGTGTGTGTGTGTGTGTGTGTGTGTGTGTGTGTGTGTGTGTGTGTGTGTGTGTGTGTGTGTGTGTGTGTGTGTGTGTGTGTGTGTGTGTGTGTGTGTGTGTGTGTGTGTGTGTGTGTGTGTGTGTGTGTGTGTGTGTGTGTGTGTGTGTGTGACGCTTCCCAGTTTGTCTCAGTCCGTTTTGTCCCCTCCGTCAGCCGCCTGTCTTCTCCCTCCGTCTGCAGACATGAACGGCGTGGACGTGAACCCGGTGCAGGACACGCCGGTGGCAAGCAGGAAGGAGGACACCTACATCCACTTCAGTGTGGACGTGGAGATCCAGAGACACGTGGAGAAGTTACCCAAAGGTAAACAAAAACAAAAAAAACCCCAACAAAACAATTCCAATTCCAATCCAACTGTGGCTCTGCTGAGCCGGGGCAGAGCGGAGTGTGTCGTTCACGCTCTGCTCTCACTTCCTCCAGGAGCGGCGATCTTCTTCGAGTTCAAGCACTACAAACCCAAGAAGAGGTTCACCAGCACCAAGTGTTTCGCCTTCATGGAAATGGACGAGATCAAACCGGGGCCGATCGTCATCGAGCTGTGAGTGGGACGGAAGGCCGCCGCACTTTCTCTCTCGTCATCGACGTCTTCTCAGTTTATCGGCTGCAAAAAACGTTCATACGTAAATACACTCAGATTTACATGAGAGCAACCCCTTACATAGCCACAGCGCCACCCTGTGGTCACATTACCCCTCATTTGGCTCCTTCATTATATATATTTTAAGGATAAATGACTAAATGAGCAGCAGATGTTCCCCTTTCAGCTCAATAAAAAGCATTTTACTCTTCACTCTGCCTTTTATAACAGACTTGGCCTTCAAATAAGAAATAAAACTGATCTACTGGGGTTTATGTGCAATAAATAAACAGATGGAGGATAGTTTTTTTGTGCAGTTTGGTGTGATATCTTCCTCCCTCACCAAACTAAGCCCAGTTTTTTTTTTTTTGCCTTGCAGGTACAAGAAGCCAACAGACTTTAAGAGGAAGAAGCTGCAGCTGCTCACCAAGAAGCCACTTTATCTCCACCTTCATCAGACGTTACACAAGGACAGCTAAGGAGACGCTCCTCTCCCTCTCTCTCTCTTCCTCTCTCTCTCTCTCCCTCTCTCTCTCACACCAACGTCAAGGAAACCACATCCAGCAGTCCTCAAGTCAAGACTCCCCCGTCCGTGAGAAGAAGCAGCCGTCGTGGCGTCCACAGCCGCGGAGTCGTCAAACCGATGTTCCGATGAGGCGTTTCAGCCGGACACCTCAACGAGGAAGACGTTTGACAAAAAAACAAGTACATGACCGATCCCGCGGAGTCGTTGACATGTTGGTCATCAAGTCGGGGAAACGAGCCACGTCTGGAAGCAGAAGACAAAACGTGTGATATTGAAACGAGACCCAGGAGCCTCATGCCGACGACTTTCTGTCTAAATTCTTACAGAGGACCCTATTTTATTGTAAATACACACTCAACACACACATGCATTAAAAAACAAACAAACTCCTTGTTCACCAGGAGTTTTTGAAGGAATGAAAACTTTTGAACATTCCTGCTGTAGCATGTTGAGATCATCTCCTCCCGTCTTCCTTTGTGGCGAACAAAGTCGATCCGTTTGCGTCGTTCAGCACAACATCGACTTCTTAACTCACTGAAGTGCATCTCAGCAACAAGTGCATTTCCCTGATGATGTATTTCTAACAGCGGAAATTTTCATGCATTTTTTTTCAGGTTTATTTCACAAAAACACATTTTGTTGTAAATTTTACCTGAGGTGATGAAAATCCAGTCACAAAACTTATATAAACCCCCCCCCCAAAAAAAAAAACCCCAACATATTTCATAAAATCTTATCAACTAAACTTTAATGGTCTAGGATTTTTTTAATTTCATGTTGCAAGAAAATAAATAACTGGCAAAACAATTAACTTTTCAATAACAATCTTAATTTTGAGATGCATCCGTGGGGCTGGTAAAACCTTAATGTATTTTTTTCTTCTTCCTTTTAATCGCTGGTTCCTGCTCTTGTGTGTTAGTTTGGGAGAATTTGGGTCTTCAAAAATACTAAACCACTTAAATAAAAATGGATCTAGAATAATAAATGTAATAAAGCCAATGATGTAATAAAATAGTTAATTTATCTTTTAATTCTACTTCACTGTTTTACCAGCTTATTGAATTATTAACAAAATGATATTACTTCATTGGCTTTATCACATTTGGTTTCTTTAACATTTGCAGACCCCGGATCAGATTAGACTTCCTTGGAGGGGCTCATAAAGAGCAGAACTGCCCCCCCTTAGCTGTGCGTTATCTTTTTAATGCGACGAAGCCAGCCTCAAAAAGGTGCTTTTCTAAATTCACAATAAGATGCACTTTACCGGTATCAGTTGCAAAACCAGATCTCCACCTCTTGATGCCAGAAAACCCTACATACTGGCCTTTCAAAGACATTTTCAGTATTTTCACATTTTAGATTATTAAAGATGATTAAATCTGAATCGCAGCACAATAAAACATGCTGTGGAAGCACATCTGATCTTTGCAGTACAGACTCCGCTGCGGCTGCACGTTGGATCCGTTTATTACTTCAGTGATTCTTTTATCCGGTGTGAAAATGACTGCATCTGCATGTTGTCATCCACTTTACGAGTTCTGCTTGGTTGGAGGAGTTCGCGTTTCTGATTTAATCGGGAGTCTCTGTAGTTTCGAGGCACCGGTTTGGATTCTGAGCTTGGAAGGTTTTATGAATGATTAATGGTGCAGTACAGAGAGTTTTTTTTTATGAATTCCTACAAAACAAACTTCCCTCAGAGACAAATTTGAAGGGGGGGGGGGGGGGAATAAGCTGCTTTGAAGACAAGGTACAGGGTCTCACTACTGCCACCTAATGCACAGAAAGTTGCATTACGGAAGTTTGTACCTGCTGCACCTTTAGGAGTGTTAGAAAATTCCATGAAGTTTTATAATCCAGTGTTACTTCAAGCAAAGTCCCGGTTCAACACGTCGGTTCTGCAGTGAAGGACAGAACAATTTCGAGTTTCCACCCCGACTCCTGCGGATGCGCTTCTCCACTAAGACACCTGCATTGTAATATTTCAATTTTAGATTTTATTTTTTGTAATTTCACAAGAAAAAAACAAACCATGACTGTAAATTAACTAAGATACACTAACGGATGAATATATAGCAAGTGTGTGTGTGTGTGTGTGTGTGTGTGTGTGTGTGTGACAAAGAGAACTGTTCAGTGTTTTGCTCAGGTTTGAGTGGGATTGTATTAAACATTTAAAATGCTTGTAATTTCTAATAAACTGCAGAAAATGAGGCTTGTTGTTGGGTTCGTTTCTTGTACAGCATCATACAGTAAAATAAACTGCAGCATTTTGTCTAGTTTTTATACCAGAAGGTTCCATTTGTGTGGTGTTTTTTTTTTAATCCGTGCAAATGAATCTGACCGAGACAGAAGTCCAGGTCAAGATAATCTACTTGCAAGAAAGTGTGACGCACCAGAACAAGTTAGAATAAATAAGTGCAAAAACCATAATCTGTCAACAACTGCAAATTGGTCTGTAGCATATCAGATAAACAAGTCACGCAATAACCGTATAATTTGCAATAAGTACAGTTATGTAGACGAATACTTTTAATTCTAGATGAGAGGAGTCAAACACTTTAGTTCAGGGGCCACGTGTAACTTTTATTTCATCTCCAGTGGGCCGTAAAATATTACTATTCTGTAAAATAACGCCATAATAATCTTTAATTTGATACTTTTTTCTTGTTCTTTGTTGTGGTGCAGCACATACGTGATAGAAAGGTTGATCTTTCCAAAAAAAAACTAATTACTATATCCAAAATAAACTTCTATAGGCGTTGCATTAGGTTTTTACAAACTCATCCTGACAGTACTGCTTTGAGTCTAAAGCGAGTTTGATAACTTTCATGGCAGCATCATTGATATCTTGGAAATGTAAAAATAAAAAAAGATAAAAAAAATCAATGGTTAATTTTTTATTTGCTTGGTTTATTGGACCGTTCTTTTTCTTTCATCACCGGGACGGAAGATTTAAACCTTTTCCCAAACTAAAGGTTTTATTAAGCGTCTTAGTGCAGGTGGAAGCAACAACAATGACTGCAGACACACTTTTTTCATTTATGGAAACATTTTTTTTTTTTTTTTTAACATCAGCTCAAAACAATGAATATTCAAAGCCCTTTAGAAAACATTTTTCTCCTTGTGAGAGCGGGAGCTTGTGGTTCAGGTTGGGCACAGACGCCTTAATTCTTTCGATTCCTCGTTGCCCGACTGGAGCGCGTGTGTTTAAAAGCACCTCTCCATAACCGTCCGCTGCTTTCACATTCTTTATTATTAAAAGTTCTAACAACATAGTAAAATAAGTTATACATCTGGCCATCAAATTACATAAACCAACTGTTCAGTTCGTACTAAAAGCAACAGCTTTGGGGGAAAATGAGAATATCCTGAAATGCTCGAAGCTACACCTCCCCTCCTGTTTCTCCTCTTTTAAAATAATTTCCACAGGAAATGACATTTAAAAATTTGCCCTCATGAAGAAAAAAAAAAAAAAAATCATAGCTATATATATATTTATTAAAATATCAACAAAAATGAAGATCCTCTGGCATATGGTCGAGTGTTATTGCACGAAAAGCTGCTGAGAAAAATGGCGACCCTCATAACTCAAACAACTCGTTTCATTAATCTGAGGACCTTTTTTTTTTTTTTCATGAACGATGCTTTTTTTTTTTTTTCTTTTTTCTTTTTTAATTTTTAGAACAGAAACATGAAAATAATCATGACCGGTGTTTGGACTGGATCCTGGACAAGTTCAAGGAGGGGGGGGGGGGGGGGGGGGGGCATTAAGGCTTGACCGCGGCTGGCCTTGCTGAGTCCTGAGGTGCCTCCTGCTTGGCGTGCAGGTCCTGGCCGGGACCGCCGTGGGCGCCCGCCGAGTTCTGCAGGGGGGGGTGGGGGTGGTGGTGGTGGTGGTGCTGCGGCGGAGGCAGGTCCATGTGGGGCCCGCTGTGGAAGTAGGCGTCGGGAGGGACGGGTGGACGCGGCCCCAGAGGCCCACGGGCATCTGGACGGGACGAGAACAAAAGGAGGTCAATACGGCTTGTTTTACCATCGCGATTGTAATTGTTGACAAAAATGACCCCACAGGTTGTTATTCTTCAACATCTTTAAAATGAAAAGTTGTAATATATTCATATTCCAGGTGTTCCTCATTAAACGTGTTTGTGACATGAGGCCATTTGCATTTTTATATATTTGTTTCATAATATTAAGAAATTGCAGTTTTTGTATCACTACCCCACTCTTCCACTAGGGGGGGGGGGTCAAAGTAACATTTGATTACTAATTCATCACACATCATAATCTGTCAGTGAAAATAAGTTCATGTTACTGGATAAAACTGACCTCCAGGGCAGTGAGACTGCTGACATCACATGTTTAAGTGGGACAGTCAGAGTTGCTAAGAATTAAGTTTCATAGAAGACAAAAACTGAAATTTCTTCAAATTAATGAAAAAAATAAATAAAAATGCAAATGGGCCCTCATGTCACAAACATGTTTTCTGAGGAAATACCTAGAATCTGAAAATATTGCAACTCTTTCTGTGCATCCAAGGGTTAATGAACACTTAGATCCTGAGTTCTGGTTGATAAAAGTTTGTAACAAAATGCCTGAAGAATCCTTCAGTTCAGGTTGTGTACCATGTGACGTAGGCATCGGTCCGAAGTGATGAGGTGGCGGGGGACGGAAGTGAGGCGGCGGCGGACCCCGCATATCCATGACGTGTCCCGGACCGGGCCGCGGCAGGAACACGTGCCCGTTGGCCGGCCGCGGTCCAAAATCCCCGGCCATCGGTCCCGGGAGGGGGCATGCCCGGATAACCGTTGCCGGGAGCGGCGGCCCGTGCAGAGGGGGCGGGATGTGCGGAGGGGGTCCGGGCGGGAGGTGGTAGGGGCCGGGCCGCGGCGCCCTGTAGGCTCCGGGCGGGGGCAGGCGGACGTGGGGCCCGGGGAGCAGCGGGTCGTGGAGCCCGTGTCCGGGCGGAGGCCCCGGCGGCATGGGGCCCGGAGAGTCCCTTATTGGCGACGCCAGGAAGGATCCCGGGCCCTGAAAATAGAACCGAGATGTGTGATGGAGAAAAGGAAAAACCACGGCGGAGTACCGACGTATTCACACTCCACTCATGCACCAAAAAACATCCCGCAAACCACAGAATTCACCCGCAGACCGTCAGTGTATTTAGTAGGGGCTCAATCGGAAGGCCAGTCACCACACACCATGATTATTCCAAGGAAAACGTTCACAAGTGCTTCAACTTGAGTGACAAATGGATCACGGTGCTTCTGTGAAAGCCCGGTGAAAACCACACACACAGCCCCCCCCAGGGAAACAACGTTAAATCTCCTCTCGGATCCAAAATCCAGCTTCTAGTGGAAGCAAACCGATGCCACCCGGACTTGGACGGCCTGGATACTCACAGGCTCCGGCTCTCTGTGGAGGCCTCGGCCTCAGCCTCGGCCTCTTTTATCTGGTGGATCTACTGCTTGTGTCTGTTCAGAGCAACGACACACACGGCAGAGAATGTAGGCAGGAGCTCTGGAGCTACGCATCCAATTCGGAGGGGGGGGGGGGAGTTTTATCAATGGAAACTAACTTACCGATCCGTCCAAGTTGGCTGGAGAGGAGCTGCGAGGGCCCATCATGTCTGCAAAGGAGAAAAAAAGAAAGGTCAGAGTGTGACGAGACCGGCAGAGATCGACAGGTGAAAGCTTTTAAACGCAAAGCCCACGGAGGACGTACCCATCCCAGAGATGTGTTTGTTCTCAGCGTAACGGCCGTGCGGGTCTGACGGAGGCCGAGGACCTGCGGAGAATAAGAACAACGTACTGGGTGAATAACAGCAGCCAGCAGGAGTCCACGTGTCGCGCCTTCCCGGGGGGGTGGGGCGGGAGAGGAGGGATCAGACGGGTAGAGACGATGTAGGGTGAGGGAGAGACTCGAACAGGGAGCCAAGAGATGAGAAAGATCCTGAAAATGTTCCGTTTAAATCAGTGAACATTTGGATTTGAAATTTGGAAACCGAGTTAAAAAAAAAACCTTGATTTTCGAACTTCATTCGCTCCTGAAAGTTGATCCATTTCTTCGAGATGTTCCCTTAAGGGACCTTATCAAGCAGATTGAGGTTAACAATGTTTAACTGCATTGAAGAAGAGAGATCCGCACAAACGCAATGGAAAATGACAACATTTCTGCTGGCTGTTGCCGAGCAACATCTTGACCCGACTTGTTCGGAAACCAAGGTTCAACTCGACAATCTTATTCACCGAGAATTAAAAAGACTGTTTCATCCAGATTTGTTGTTAAAAAACATTCACAAGGACAGAAGGTGACATGCATTTCAACAGAAGGATGATCTTCTTCACTGAAAGGAACAGAACAGGGGCGGGAACCAGGAAGATGCGATACAGACTGAGAGGAGGAGGGAAAAGATGAGGAACTCAAGGTGAAGGAGGCTGGGAGGAAGAAAAAAAAATAAAAGTCAGGAGACACTGAAGAGGGGGGGGTGATGCTGTAGTGGAGGTGACGAAGAGGTGAAGAAATCCACGTGGACTCACCATACGGGTCAATCGTCGCCCGACCGGGGCAGAGGGGGGCCGTCTGGGACCCTCTATCATTAACGGGGGGGAGACGGGCGCCCCCGCTCACAGGGGAGGGCCCGTATGATCACCTGTCACAACCAAAGCAGCCGTTTAAACTGAAGCTGACAAGACAACGGAGGGGAGATCGTCGCTCCCGACAGCTACAAGGCGAAGCAGCGACTCGCTCCCTCGCTCTGCCGTGAGAAAAAAGGAGAGAGAGAAGAAAGAAACAAAGAGTTTGCTCACCCTGCCGAGGGCCGGCGGGCTGCCCGGAGTTTGGCCTGAACAGAGAGCCCGCCGCTCGTTCAGCTGGGAGGTGAGGACGGCCAGTCTGTGGACGAAGCAGAGAGCTTTGATTGGCTGTGATGAGGACGAGATCATTTCATCAAACGGCAAGAAATCCACTTAAAACCTATTTAAATAATATCCTTTTCTTCTTCTTCTTTTTTTTTAAGAAACGTGAAGTCTTGGCATTCAACCTTTACTGCCGTTAACAAATCCGTTCACTAACTGAATCGTCCTCAGAGGAGACATTCAAAGAGTGAAGGGAGGAAAAACTACTTGTCTTCAAATGTAGGGAGAATTAAAAAAAAAAAAAAAAAGGGGTCAGAAAAAGTACAGATGCATCCTCTAAATATCAACAGACACACTCGTTTGATGGCAGAGATTGAAATTGAGCAGTTTGAGGCAAAAACGTACTTTTCACGAAGCTTCGAAGCTTCAAGCTTCTCTTGGTTCAGCGCTCGCTCCGCGTTCCGAGCGTTCACCTGCAGACGACGGCGAGCATTAGTACGCGTGCGCAAAACGGCTTTAAATCCCGACTTTTCGATTCGTGCGAGTGAACTCGGTGCAACGTACCCAGTTTGAGTGAGTCTTATTCTCTTGTTCTTTTATCTGAAAATTCAAAGACAAAAAGAAACGTGTGGATATTTGAAGGAACCCACTGTAGGAGACACATCTGGTGAGAGAATGAAGTGAACTGACAAGACGCTGCAGTGAAACTCGTTAAAATACACCAGCTCAACATCCAAACTCAGAAGAACTGCGCGGCCTGAGAAACATCTGAAGAGGAGGTGAAAGAGGATGACCTGCTCCTTGTAGACCTCTTCGGTCTTCTTCATCTGCTCCTCCATCTCATTGATGCGCTGCCTCAAGACTTTGACCTGCTCCTCGGCCTCCACGGCTTTTCCGCCCACCTCCGACAGCAGACTCTCTTTGCTGCGCCGCTCCAGCTCCTCCTTGGTCAATTTCCTGCGAATTCACACCGCGGTCCCGGGGCCGTTTACCATGACGGAATATTATCCTCCGGCGGTTTCATCCACAGGGGGGGGGTAAATGGAACGCCGCTGGAAATCACGCGACACGCTTTTGACTCACTGCTGCAGAGCGTTTTCCTTCTGCTGGTACATCTCCACCATGATCTCGTTCTTCTGCTGGAGGATGGTGAACTGGTTTTCCACGTGGCTCTTCTCGCCTTTCAGAGTGGCGATGGCGTGTTCCAGCTCCTGGTGTTGTTCTGTTCAATCCCAGAGAGTCTCGTTCAGATTATGGCTCACGAAATGAAGACGACAAAAGAAAATTCCAGTCGGACGAACCTTCCAGCGTCTTTCGGGCCTTTTCTTCATTCAGCAGTTTCGCCATGAAGCGATCCCGCTCTTCTTCAACTACACTCAGAGTGGTCTGGACCTTCATCAGATCAAAATACAGTTTCCACGATTAAACACTTTGAACATTTACTCTTCCCATTTGGAACATTTGCAAACACGCGTTGCTATCCTACCCTGGAAACATCCATCATCTGTTTGATCCTGTTCTTGATGCCCGTCCTCTTATCTGAAGGAGACAAACGCACACAAGTTGAAACCTCCTTATTTCATTACAGCCCTTATTTAGCGACGGAGCCGCACTCACCAGGCTCCACGTCGCCGTTTTCTAAAAGTCTGGCGTCGCCTTTTTGAGAGTCACAAGCGTCTAAGTCGGACAGAAGGTCGGACAGCACCTGCCGGCAGACAGCGTGGGAGAGGGTGAGCCAATAAGTGGGCCCCACCGAGTTAAGACTTTAAGACGAAGGCGTGACGGTGGTTCACGGCCTGACCTCCACGTTGTGATCTTTAAGCACCACAGAATCCTCCAGGTCTTTCTGGGACTTTTGGTAGACTTTAATCTGCTCGCTCAGCTCCTTGTGTTTGTCCTCCCAGCCTTTGATGGCAACTTTGAACTGTGGACAAATAAGCAAAAGAGGAATATTACTAGTCAATTATCCAGTTTGGAACTAAATCTGATGTGCAACTAGTTCTAAAAACTTTTGTACGTTTTTGTTTTCCTCCTTCAACGTCGCAAAGTCTTTCTCTCGACATTTGTGCTGAACATTTCGGGCGTCTTCACGGATCTTTGCCTCATCCAGGAGCACCGTAGTCTGCAGCAAAATACAGATTATTAGGTGTACTGACACTAGAGAGTCGCAGAGAATATTGCGGAATATTGTGAATTTCCACCTTAGCGAGCGCTTCTTGAATCTTTTTCCTGCTGAGCTGCAACTTCTTGTTTGACTCCTCTAACTTTTCAATCTGTACATAAAAAAAACCCAACAACAAAACAAAATATTTTATATCATCATGAATCTGCAAGACTGTTTGAAATATAGTAGGAATAGAAAGAAGCAAACGTTCACCCTGGTTTCATTTCGGTGATAATTTGCTCGCTCCTCTTCGAGGAGTGCTGCTATTTTCTTTTTCTCCACCATCATTTGTTCACTCAGCGTTTCCGCCTCCGAAACTTTACTCTGGGAGAGTGAAACAAAAGTGAGGAGTCATTTCAAGGCGAAGCACACAACACAAGTCAAGATTTCCAAAACACAGTACGAGTGACTGAGAAAGGCACGTTTCAACAACGGGCCACCGTTAAAAGGTTTAAAAAAAAAAAGAAAAGAAAAGAAAAGAAAAGGGAGTAATGAAGCTATCCTTTTCTTCGCTCACCTTGAGGCTTTGCATCCTCTTCATCGTACTACTGATGGTGTCCTTCGACTGTTTTTGATGCTCTTTCAGTTGCTCAGACTTGGAAAAGAAACACCCAGTGAGTCACAAACATTTCATCGTCTTGGTACATCCTGCATATATGAAATGTTATTTTTTTTTCCAGAAGCTCACCTGTTTCTCCACTTCTGATAATTTTACGAGAGCTTCCGTCTTCTCTTTCTTGAGTGCTTGGATTTGCTCCACAAGTTTTTTCTCATCCACTTTTCACACAACAACAATCCCAGTTAGCGAGAATCCACACGACTGAATTTTTTACATTTATGTGCAAATCAATGTGTTGAAAACTTACCGAGATATACTCTCTTCTTTACCTAAAAGAAACAACAAAAAAAACGGTGAAAAAATCTTTAGTGTTACATTAAACCAAACCGTGTACCAGTACATTTTTAATCTTTGTTGCTGTCAAACATACTGACATAAACGTGGGCGGAGAGGAAAGACACTTTATCACAACACTTACAGACAACACGGTCCTCCACAAAAAGAGGATGAAGGTCAGGACTCCAACCAGAGCAGTGATGACAACAGCTTGCCAAGGACACCCAAACAAAGTTTCACCCGGCTTCCACTCGTCTGGCAGTAATGAAATCATCTGCACACAAGGAAAAACTATTGTGACGTTCATACTGACAAGAGAAATGGAGCCGGCTCAGCACAGCGGTTTAAATTCAATATACAATATGCACATGCATCTACACACTGGGAGTGGCCACTGCAAAGAACACACACGCAAAAACAATATGCAATGAGTTAACTGGTGCAACTCTAAGCAGTCAATGTATATTGATTAAATAAGCAATGCCAAAATGTAATTCTTTTTAAACAAAACACAAAGGCAGGGCAATAAATAGCAACCGATTATAGAATTGTTTAATGCCTTTATACGTTTACCCCAGAGAAACATCCAATGTTACAGGTCTTTTGAGTACTGTTCTTTAAAAATTTTTTGGAAAAGAGCAGGAAACAAGTCTATTCATAAATAGTGTTTACTTTACTATGTGGAGTTTGAACTGTTTATTGGATTAGGCCACCAACCTAATACTTTTGGAGTTCAAATGAAAATATTAGCAGTGCTCGAACCCTCTGCAAGGTCAGTAAACACGAGGAATATCTTTATATTTAACAATGAATGCCTCAATATGAGCTAAGCTGAGAGAAAGTGATGATCGCAGAAGCAATAGGATAACAAAGCAACAATGTTAAATGCTAATATAAGATGAGTGAAGACGCTTTTATAAGTTTCCTCCATCAGTCCCGGCCAACAGAGCTTCATACCGCTGGGCCCATGCATTGTTGTACCAAATGAAATTAAACCTGTATAGTGGTAGTGCAAAACTAAACACTTCCAGAAAACCAACACAATGGCGGCCACACCTCGGGCCAACCAATTCACCTCACGTACATGTTTTTGGACTGGGAGGAAACCAGAGTACCCAGAAGAAATCTACGCACCCACACAGGGAGAACATGCAAACTCCAGAACTTGCACATTCACCCGTAAATAGAACTAAACCAGCATTATCCTTCATGAATGTGAACTCTGAACTACTTCAGTAAAGACAAATGCAAGTGCCAATAGTGGATTTCATACAATTTTAAACTAAGGTTGACGCAGCCAGTTCAGACCTTGTTTAATGTCTGTAAACATGTATATTTCCATATTTGTAAAATGGTTTCGAACCATATCCTGCATCTATCCTGACCTACAAGCATTGTGATCTCAGAATAGTTGTCTAATGGATTGCATACACAAATGACGAGAAAATAAAGGGAATGAGTTTGGCTGCAGTGCAGGGAACTGATGCAGTAACCTCGAGTGTGATATTATGATGTGCCTCAACTCCACAAGGATTTACTAAACATTTTAGCGAGGTTTCAGAAGTGTTTTTGTTCTATACGACAAGGCAATCTAATCAGAATGTGGTAAACAAGGCAAGAAGGTACATAAAAGTGGAAGTTGTGCTGCTCACACAGTTGTGAGGCTCCGTTGAAAACCCATCAGCCATTCTCTCATTAACACGTCAGCAGGCCGTGATAGCAGCAATTAATACACGACGCATGGGTTCAGTCTGATCAGTGTTTCACTTACATGTTGCAGTGCCTTCAGGAAAAGCATATACACATGATCCGGCTCCAGCACAGGCCGGGACAAGGTTTCACTCTCCATGTTTTGGAGCAATATCACGCCAAACACCTGACTGACAGCAGCTAGCTGGCGTGCTAACACTGGGCAGCAAAGCAAGCGTTAGCGTGAGCTAGCCGTTAGCAAATGGGACTACGGTGTCCCGAAAACAAGAAAATTCAAGAAAGGTCGTCACTAATGGCGAAAGCGTGAGATAGTAGTAGACAGGTGCTGAATAAATCCGCCTGCGACCGGCTACTGAATCCCGGCTCACCACTACTGTTTCAAACAGGAAAACAACAGACGGTAGCTCCTCTACATTCAAACGTCAAATAACACTGCACAGACAAAAGCGCTGTAATGACATTAAGTCCACGGGCTTTTAGTCTACTACGCGACGCTGTGTTATGGTAATAGGTTGCCAAAGGATGACAAAATAAGGCCTGCCGGTTGTACGAGTGCCCAGTTCTACACCGGCTGAGTGAACTTCAGCCTTCAACAGCATCGTCAACAAGACCGAGGCCCGGGGGGCGTTCAAGGAAATCACGGAATTTCCATCTTCCCAAAACTGCCAGAACTCATGAGGATACATTGCTTTTGCGATAACAAGGTCAATAAATAGTATGTAAACAATACTTTTTGAGTCTACATTCAACAGTAAAGTGACAATAAAAGTATTACTGCTGATAGTAACATTTTCTTACCATACTAAGGAGTTGTAGCCGAGTTCGGGAAATTCGCTCAAACTCTCCGCATTGAGTGTTATTTTCACCGACTATTTCACCACTACATGAACGCAGCATGATTGCAAGAAAGCCCAGTGACAAGGCGCGTTTTTCATGGTCAGTGGCTAATACAGTAACTTTTATTTTTGTTTTAGGTGTTTTACTATGTCCACAAACGCTATTTTATACAAAATCTGTTAAAATATATTATCAGTAAAAATTAAATCATAAACAACTCCATGTAATGCCACACAAGGAGTTAATGTAACTCCCTGTAACTCCTATGCAATGCAACGATCTTAGACACACAGTCACAAGTTTATATTTACATAACAGCGTTATTATAACAGATTAGCAAATGATCTCTCCCTGTATGTGTTGAAAGTAGGTTATTAAAATGCATACCTGCCATAAGGATGCATTGTTTTCACTGACAATTTGATATTTGTTTCATCTTTATATTGGTCTCAAATGCATTATTACACTCGTAGTTTATAATCACAAAAATATTCAGTTTACTGTCATACATGATCAAGAGAGTCAGAGAACATTGTTCCCAATAAGGTATAATCAGAACATTCTATCATTCAAGAAAGTAACAAACTTTCTTGAAACTTCATTCTCGAGGATTTAACCACATTTCTTCATAATTGTGACAAAACACAATTGTGAAAATGTGCAACTATGATGAAGCTACTATATACAAATCTTAGCATCTTAAAATTCTTACCACAATGGTCCACTCCGTAGTTTTATTCTGGATCATTGAAAAAATGCAGCCAGCGTAAACAATCCCAGATGTGAATAATCCCACACTGTCTCCTTCTTCTTCTTCCACTTCTTGACTTATCTCAGGGACTGGCTCCACTGAATCATCCACCGCTCCTAATCAAACAACATTTGTTTTCAGTGATTTGGTATGTGTGGAAAATGTGGGACAATTAAAAGAAAACATGTCTGTTTGACTTTAATGCAATATAACCTTAAAAACCTAAATTCTGCACTCAGTTGTCAACACTGAAGCATTAGCATTTGGACCAAAAGATTGTTTTCTATTCAACAAAGTTGTCAGTTACAAAGAGTAGATACTCTATTTAAAATGATCTGGAAAAAAAAAATAATAATCAATAAGATTGAGAGCTGAAGCTCGACTTCCACAACTAGGATGGTTTAAGATTACCAACCTGAGGGGGATTGATCAACTTCCACGCCGAGGCCCATGTCTAACGGATTTTCCAGAGAGTCTTGAGGGACCATCTCATCTGATGCGCTGAAGTCCGGCTCATCTTCTTTGCTTTTAGTAAAGTGTCCACCATCTTCCTCCATGCTGCTATCTGGCAGAGCGGGACCTTCATCCAGTACGATCTGCTCCTCCTCCACTTCCCTCAGCTGTTCTCCATCGGTTACCCTCAGCTTGTCCTCGCTCTCGGGCTCAGGGATGGTTTCACCAGGTTTCTCTTGAACAACCGGCGGAATGTCAGCTGTAGCATTTAACTTCTCTTCATCTGTAATTGCAAAACCAAAATTATCGCATGGGGGTGAGTCGGTGAAATCAGTTTTAACATCTCTGTGGGTTTTAGGGGAACATTATATTTATGCTGTTGTATGACTGTACAGAGGTGAGTGCCAAGCAAGGAGCACCAAAGAACACATCGAGTTTGAATTCAGTTTACCTTTTATCGCCAACATATCATTTTAGCGACACCTGCTCCAATTACAATGCACAACCATAAAAACAGCTTTCGCTCCTTCTGATCACTATTCAATGAAAACTGAAAGTCAATCATCACAAGTTATTTCAGATGAATTCTGTTGCAATGTGTGAACTGCAGTCCTTTTTTAGCTTAATGAGAACATGCTCCCAATCTACCTGGAAATTAGATACTGGTTTTATAAAGATCTGTATTCATTTTATTTGTGAACAATAAACTGTCGCAATATGCTAGAGCCGTCTTACCTATAAAGCAAAATGTGCAATGCTGCCTGACTCTACCATTCACATAGAGGTCCATCGCTTATCAGCATTCTTGTGTCCATAGCATGTAAACTGCCAGAGAAATCAAAACCTACCTTTTGTACTATCCAGTGCTTCTCCTGGTGCTAACGGTGTGCTGTCGCTGGCGGTTGAATATTTCTGTCTCAGGCTGAATGCAAGCTCTTGAAATTCATCGAGTACTTCAGTTTCCTCATCAAAACTACTCGTGTCCCTATGCTGGCCATAGTTTTGTTTCCTACTGCGATTGTCAAGAATGCGCTCCACGTGATCCAAGATGGCGTTCTCGGAAACTTCCAGGATGGCCTCCAGTGCGCTTTCGACGTCCTGTGTTGCGGCCGCGTCTGACAGACGAGTCGCCCGTAACTCTGCGTCCATGTCACTATACATGGCCTCTATTTTATAGAGGTTTTCAAGTCCTAGAAGCTTCTGGACTCGCTCCATGCTCTCATGTGAGAGGTGGTCTCTCAGCAGACTCAGTCTCATGATGCTGTCACTGTACTCGGGCTCTGGAGTCGTGGGCTGAGCTGATTCGGGAGACTGTTCGGCAGCATCCGACTGTGAAAAGGAAACTGCATTTTCATCTTCAAGTAGTTCTTCTTTCTGCTTGTCACGCTCTTCCTCCGCCTCCATGGTGTCTGGCTCCTCTTGTACCTCAAATGAAGATTCTTCAACACTATTTTTACTTTCTAAATCACTTGCTGAATGGGCTTGTATGTCATTAGGTAGGCTAGTACCTATTATACTTTCATTGCGCTTGATATACGAAAGCACAGATCGCTCCTTTTGGTCTTTTTCACTTTTGCTTGTGTCTACTGCTTGTTGAGTAACCCTTTGGTGTACATCCTGTTGGTTTACTGTACTGCTGTCCTGTACATTTACATTACTCTCAATAACTTCTAAGTCATCGACCATGTCCTCCTCTGTTTCCTCCTCTGTGAGTTCATTTAGGGATTTAATATCAGGTTGTTCACTCTCAGAGCTTCCTAGAGTGGGTTTTTCCAACACTGGATCTACTGATAACACAATGTCTTCTGTGTGACGCTGTTTTGCCGAATTCACTGGGTCGTCCAAAGCCTCCTCGTGTTCAATCACTTCACTATCACCCTCCTCATCATTTACAAATAAAAGTTTCTTTGCATCTTTTATGTTTGGATGCATGGGGCTGGACTGAGGAGGATCTTGAATGTCTGGCTCTACGATCTCAAGAGGTTTAGGAGATTCTTCAGGTTGTGCTTCTGTCTTTAATTCCTCAGAAATCAAGGAGGATTGTGCTGTCGGTTCCTCTTCTTCTTGATCCTCATCTTCATCTTCCTCCGAACTCACATCTGCAGTCCTCTCTCCCCCGGTAACAACCGAAAACTTGACATCTCCATCTGACGTCCACATGTTTCCCTCCTCAGTCTTTGGTTCGTCATTTTGTGTTGGTGGTGGACTTTCTGTCAATTTCACTGGATCGGATGATGGAGTGTTGACGGTTTCCAAGGTGGATGTAAGCAGAGGAATTTCAGGGACGACATCGTCGTCATCTTCGGGATAATATTCCTCTTCTTCATTGTCCTCCTCCTCATTTGGAGTGACCTTCTTGGTGATTTCGTTGTCGGTGGCGACGGCATCAAAGGTTGTTCCAAACGTAGTCTCTACATAAGGGATTTGCATGCCTTCAGAAATCGAGATGGGTTCATGTTCTGCGGGCACAGGGACTACTTCAGATATCGTGGGTGCATCTTTGGTTTCACTGCTCTCTGGTGATGTTTCCAGAACACTCTCCACCCTGTGAGTTGCATGAACGTCTTCTGCCGTTTGATCGGCCTCCTCATCAGGTGAAACAAACGTCCTGGACTCAGTTGCGTCGAATGAAAGTGATTCAGTCGACGTGTCATGAGGCACATGTAAAGAGGCACTTGGATCATTTAAGTCATCGTCATGCGCAATTGGTTTTTCACTCTCCGTCACTTCTTCTGAGTTGTTCTGTTGTGCTTCTTGCTGTGTTTCTTTCTGTGTACTGTCCACCTCTGGGATTTGCTCAGGGTTTCCCTCACTCTCCTGTCTTGATGTGTCTAACAACAAATCTAAGTTGTAATTGTGAAATTTGTCAAATCCAGTGTCAAAACAGACAAAATCTGTTTCCTGGGAAAAAACACACGTAAAAATAATGTTACAAGTATGCAGAGTAAAGCGATCGTTGAAAAGTATATGAAGAATGTCATGTTTTCATACCTCTGCTGGAATTTCAACTTCTTTAGCAGTATAAAGGTGATTTAGAGCAAGGAGATCTTTTGGGAAATAGCCAAAGCTGCTCCCAACCTATTGGTAAGAAAACACATTGAGGATTTCAATACAAAAAAACCAAATAGATAAAAAAAAAAAAAAAAAAAAAAAAAAAAAAAATCACACTTCATCATTTATTCCAGTATACTTACACTTCCTGCCCATACATCTTCCCTTTTCCCGGCCAGTTTGTAGTATACATAGACCGTTTCAGATTTCTTAAATGACAGGAACCGACAATCTGGCCCTGAGAAATCTTTCAAAGCTTTTCCCCGACAAAGGAGCACTGAAAAAGTGAAACATCCAAGATTTAGAAAAGTCATTTATTCCTCTGGCACAATGGTTCAAACATGCAGTTGGTAGTCCATTTTAGTTTCTTTCTTTTTAAAAACGAAAACAAAAATGTTTATGTTGTGGTGATTTATTCAAAATATAGATGCTTCTTAGAAACATCAATTAATCTGACTATCCATTACGATAATTTGTTAAACATTATGTCAAGAAAGTAAAAGCTTCTCAGAAATGCTCTGGAATCAATGATTTCTGCATAAAATAAGTTCATTTGTCAGGAGAATTGGCAAATCTCCTATGTCTATTTATATTCTGTAGATTTATCTAATCAGCCACAACATTTCACCAGGGGTCATTAAAACTTGCATTGCATAGTTGTCATACCAGATATGCTAAAACAAATGCAGCTCGTTGTTATAAAATGCTGCAAAGTAAGAATTTTTTTTTTTTTTTAAATCAAAGGCAATGAGAGTATTTCTATTCCAGCAATGAAATGCAAAGCAAATATGCAAAGAACAAGGAATTTGGTAGCCCTTTGCCCTGCAAGCAGCATTATTTTTCCTACATTTGCCCAGCTTGTGAAAGAACACTGCAGGAAAGTTGTTTGAAACATCCTGAGGAATTAAACAATGATCTTCTAGGGATACATGCTTGATGAAATCCTCATGTCTCTCTCCATTACCCTAACCAGACTCTAACCAATTAAAAACGGACCCTATGTGTGTGTGGGTTGCTATCTTCTGATGCGGAATAGATTTGATTGCATCGTATTAAAGCAGCAGCTCTTTATGTGTATTTCATTATAAGCATCATCATTAGGTTCAAGAAAATAAAGACAAAACCTGATGCTGCAGAAAGAGAAATAAAAACAAGTGTGTTCTGACTATGGTGTTGTTGTTTGGAACTGTCACGTCTTCAAGTCTCAGGTTTTGTATTTAGGCATATCTTAGTTATAATGATGGTATTATTATGTTAATTATAATGTAATGACCCAGAGTAAGTCCTTATCAGTGTTTCCTTTCAGGACACGTTTCTGTCGTGGTTGTGTTTTAAGAGATCAGGGTGAATAATCCAGCATTCCCTTGAACATAAGCAGATGTTTAGCTCGATACATTGTAGGTTTGTGGCAAAGCAGCTCATTTTAAATCTTGCTTAAATCCCGCAAAGCAATCACGGATTTATACCTATTGTCAGCGAGGTATCTGTGACTTGTCAATATTTGAAGGAATCTGTGTGAAGCAGCTGTTGTTTGTGCGGGGACCGGGTTTCGAGAACTAGCGGAGTGAGCCGACCGGGGGCTAATTAGCTGCTAACATTTAGCTTCCCAGTCCTCGGAGCGAAGGCCGGAGCAGCCAGGCAACCGGCCAACTCCACCGCGTCTCCCCGAAAAACTCCACCGAGCCGCAGGCTGCCGTCGCCGCCAACTCCCGCTGCTACACCCGAGCATCGCGCTGTCAAGCAGCATCGGGGCGGGCGGCGGGCGGACAACCAAGGTCGCGAATATCGACCGGCAACAGGTCAAGAGATAAGGCGCAGTTTTTTTTTTTTTTTTTATGGAGGATGGAGAGGGAACGACGCATCCAGGGAGTTCTCACCCCCTCCTTCCTCCTCCACCTCCTCCTCCTCCTCTCTCTCTCTCTCCCCGGAGCTCGGAGTTCACAAGCCCGCAGAAACTTACTGCTGCACTCCTCGTCGGCGCATCTCTTAAAGTCGGAGAACCTCTTGTCCAAGGCCGCGGTGGAGATGAAGTTGAACAGAAGTAGTAAAAAGCCTTTTCGGTAGCAGTGTTTAGCTGCCATGCTGGCAGGGTGGGAGCCGGGCACGGATCTGCTGCTGCTGCTGGAGCGCGAGTATGAGCACGAGCACTGGGCGGCACGAGCCGACACGTCAGCACAGCAGATCCGGCTGGGTGTAGACTCACGAGGGCTTTCCTCCAGGATGGAGGTGTTTCAGCTCCACACACACACACACACACACACACACACACACACACACACACACGCACACACACACAAAGGCAAACACCACTACACTGCTTTTATCATTTTACTTTTCTTCCAATCTGTCTGCCCTATGCAATATGAGCCTGCATGCATTTTTTACAAGTCTCTCTTGATAACATGTGTCACAGTGAGATTACCTTGTAAATACACAATATAAAAATACAACATCACTTGGATGTCCAGGGAAAATTAGCTTTCTTTAAAGCTACTGAACATTATGGATGTCAATCTCATGTCACTTTCTGTATCCAGTTATAAATCTTTAGTATTAATGAGTTGCACTCAGTTCGGCACTCTTGCATAATAAAACTCTGTCCCTAGTTTCAGTCCTTGGGGGCTTCCCTGTGTGTTTGCATGTTCTCCCCATGCATATTTTCTAGAATTTCTTCAAACAGTTCATGAGTAGGCATCTGATACTGTCCCTGTCCTATCCTTTCTCTCCTCTGATCCCCTAAACACAACCGATGTAAACAGCACAACGTCTCCGCTGCTGAGTCTGGTTCAGCAGGTTTCAACCTGTTAAAAGGAGTTTTTCCTTTCTACAATTGCCCAGGCTTGCTCATACAGTTGATTTTATCTCTGTAAATATGCCTTGGGATGACTGTGGCATGATTGGCATTGTATGTGAATCTATATTCAAATGTTTAATCTGACAAGACGTGAAAATATTGTCATTTTTTGTAATTATTTAATTATCATTAAAGCCTGGGGTCAAACAATTTCATTGGGTCAAAGAAATCCCACTGCTCTTTATCTTCAAAGAGCAGTTATCAATCAGCCAGTCCTGAAAATAATCATCTGGCAAAACATAAATTTTTCTCCTCAGATTGAGTAGACTGAAATCAAGGTCCCTCTTATCGTACCCATATGTGAATATTCACACAAGTACTTGGTGCATGAAACTTCCCTCCTGTCCAGAGCCCTCAGTAAACAAAGATACTGAAGAATATTTGCAGTAGAAAGAGCCCAGACAGCAAAGACAACAGTGAAGGAAGAGGAAAACATAATCAATATTTTAAATTTGTAAAGAGTAATAAGCAAACAGTATAATTTAGTAAAGTGATTCCCCCAAATTTTATGGAAAGGCCAGGGAAATGTATTTATACACCATTCAGACACAAGACAATCCACAGTGATTTACAGTGAAATGAAGGAAATACATTAAAACTTGGTGATAAAGAATGTTAATGTTAAACAATTGAGATTATGAAATATATCAAAATATTTCGATGAGGAAAGGTATAAAAAGAATAAATAAGGTGAAAGCTTCATTAAGATAAAGATAATACAATAAATAATATATATTGTTTAAGAGTGATGTCACAAAAGTACAATTAATTAAGCAGCTATATTTAAATTTCATATGATTTTTCAGTGAACAACGACAAGATCAGGAGTAAAAATGAGAAAAAGAAAAAAAAAACCCAGAACAAAACATGCAATGCAGAAACAGCAACGTCAGCATGTAAAACGTCATACATTTATCCCCGCCTCTTCCTGCCTACAGCAGCCAATCAGCACGCAACAGCCCCCACACTTCCTGTTTGCTTCAAGATTTGAGAGCATGGAAGTTCATAGAAAAGATGTATCAAATTCTTATTAATCTATATTCAGTTCTCACTCTGTACTTATCTGTATGAGAAACGTCGTGGATTTAAAGTCTCTTCGCGCGTTTGGACTTCTGCGTGAACAAGATTTTTCAGGCTCGCTGCTAATGTGACTTGGAATCTACGAGGTTAGTCAAAATCTGATCTCCATTGGTTCAAATTACAACATATCAGCTGGTGTTAATTAGCTCCAAAACATTCGCATGTAGGACGTTTTTAAGAACTGGAAATGACTGAAGCAGTGAAGTTGTATTTACTGTGCTCAGATCAAGTCTGCTGTAAATATATCGAGAGTATTTGCAGTAATTTCTCGCATATTTGTAGCATCACGTTCCCAAATACACTTTCTGGATGCACACTTGCATACTTTACCCAAGAGGTGAGAGTTTAAACATACCACTACACTATAATATTTAAATATCTTTTCTTCTCAATGCTTTTTTTTTTTTTAGACGTCTTTACGTGTTAGATTGTTGTCAAACTGCAAAATAAATCAGTGGCATGTCTAAAAACTGAATACTTAAATCATGAGTCACATTTCTTGGGTCAGCACCAGATATGCAGCAGCACGTCATGGAATTCAGTTTTGTTTATACATCATCTATTACCACATGGCCATCTTAAGGCCCTTAACACCGAATCTATTTTATCCTGTGCCAGGGCAGGGAACACCTTGGATAGGTCACCAGATTTAAAAAAAACAAGGGGGGAGACGTTGAACCTGAATTGCGATGGATGATTTGGAGAATGAGCTGGGGCCAAAGGACAGAGGCTTCCATTGTGACAGCGACTTCTCAGACGACTCCACAAATACAGAGAAAAAACCAAAGCTTCCTCTGGCTTCCCCTTTGAATGTCGGTGAGTATGACATGAGTGTATTGCTTCCACACAAAACGGCTCTGTGTTTCTGAATCAAAGAGACGTTTTATTTAATAATTAGGAATGTTACTCATATGGTACCAACTTTCGTTAGTTTCTGCCATTGTCAGATTTTCTTTACTTGTGTCCCTACATAAAGAGCCTGAATGCATTTCAGGTGCATCTGCAATTCATCATATCTTTTAGAAATGCTGTAATATCCAACAGTTGGATATTGGCTTTCTGTAAAGTACAGAGATGCATAAATATGTGAACTTCGTATTTGAAGTATGCCGTTAATTCATAAAAACCAAACCCTCATGAGCATCAATTTGTAATGTTCGTCATACAGTTTGGAACCTCCATCTCGGAAACTCTCACAAAACCGCAGTAATTTGAACCCTTTTTGCCTCAAAAACTGGTTCCACCATTTTAATATTAATCGGATAATGCTCTTTATGCTTTCCAGAGACTCCACATGAAACTGGGTTTCACCGAAGTACCCGCGTGTGTCTGGAGCACATCAGCGAAGCCATGCTGCATCATAGATGGCAAGAGGCAGCAGAATACATGGCGTGCTATCCCCAAGTGTTAGAAGACACGTATCCCACCTCAGCACAGCAGCAGACAGAGGCACGTTGGGTTTTTGGTGCACATTTGGTCTTATGTGACAGATAATTATAGAACATTTCACACAAATGAAATAAATTGCCTGGTCTTTTGAGCTGTTAAGGAAAATTTGCCATCAAACTAAAGATGAAAATTCATCCTTTTACACCAATTTTTCCCAATAATAAAATACTGTGCAGTGGCGTATTGAGCACTTTTGAGTCGTCATCCAAATGAAGAGTTTACATGTTTTCTCTTTCTCGACTTTCCTCTGAGTCGAAAATCATGCATTTGAATTTATTTGCTCAGAATAATAATGTCAGTATGTGAGAAAATGAATATGTGACTTTCTGTCTGTAGATCTCGGTAGAAAACAGTTGGAGTGCACACATGAAATGTGTTTTAAATTATTTTAAAAGTAAAGCTACAAGCCTACATTTGACATACAGTCTTTAGGTTCTAACCAGTTATGTTGGTGTACAAAGTTAAAATGCTTAAAAAAATGGGCAGAAGTTTGCAGGTGATTTACCAAAATGTGTAAGGTCAGTAAAAATGGGTGTAATTTGAAGCAGTTCTTTTGTACGAGTACAGTAATTTTTCCGTGGCGGCCGAGAGGTTAGGGAAATGAGCTTGGACTGAGGGTCCCTGAACAAGGGCCCTTTACTTTCAAACGCTCCGGAATCAAACGTGTGGATCACACGATCCTCTACACCGACGCGCTTTCTCTCGTTTCGTCCTCGCCATTAAAGCTCCCTTTGACATTTCCACCCCAGACTCTTTGGAGAATCGGCACCGAGATCCTTCATCATCTCCCCAACTCGACACTGGCGAACTACAACATCCTCTACGAGAGAATGAAACACTCAGGAGTTCGACACTACCTGATGGTACGCTGGCTGATGAACCTGCACTCCAGTATTGGTAGCCTTTCAAATCAAGGGATTCTTGCCTTATTCTTATTATTTCTTTTTTTTTTGTATAGATTTCCTTGGAACATGCTTTCCACCTGATGCTCCAGGGCCATATTGTTGAAGCGAAGCAGCAGCTGGCTGCAGCAGAGAGCTGGAGGTACGGGAAGGAGTCTGCAGCTCAGCATCAGAAGGTCAAACTGATCCAGGCCTACAGGAGTCTGCTGAACTATGTCAACTGGTGTGACAGGACGTCCAGACACAGCAGTAAGAAGATGCATTGCTCAACACCCAAAGCCATCCATTATTTATTTGTCAGCTGCTCCAGTTTTTCTGTGATGTTACACTGCCACCTACTGGTCACATGAGTAACTATGTGCGTGTCTCTGTTCAGTCAACCTGGTTAAAAAAATACAAAACTGATATTGGTTCAGTCAATAACTCTTCATTTTTAAGAGCTTTTTTTGTTCTTTTCCTTCCATTTTTTTTTTTTAAGAATTTCTTGATTCCAATGACAACCAGGCTGTTCATAACCACTTCAGGCAAGCCTCTGTGAATCTGCGGGAGATTTTGAAAAACCCGGGCGTCTGGGATCCCTTCATACTGAGTTATGTTGAGGTGAGCACTCATGGCCCACATGGTCTTTACATTGTGGACTGATGATACGCCACGTTTGAAGACGCGTTGGGCTGCAGAATGTTCTTTGTTCAGAGTAACACGACTGGACATATTCACGCTCTTTTATGCCAGTTTTGTAATCTGCCACTTCTGATAACGTGTTCTTGTAAATTGATGTTTTTGAGATGATCATATAATTCAAAAGTATTATTCTCAAATTATGATTCTCTCTGTGGAAAAGCCTACTTTGCATTTAAATGCCACATGTCCCGTCTGTCTTGCATTTTTTGCAGGATTTTCAACATATTCTCCCTTTGCCCTTCTTTTGGTAGATGCTGGAGTTTTACGAAGCTCACGACGAGGCTCTGAATGCCCTGAATAACTATGCTTACGACAGCGATTTCCCACCGAATCCCAACGCACACGTGTATCTGTACCAGTACTTGAAGCGACACAAAGCTCCAGAGAAAAAACTGATGAAAGTTTTGAAGGTATGATAGGAAAAGGAGAGTACTGTCTACTACATTGGATTTTGTGAGATTTGCAGTTGGCGGTTTTATGTGAAGCACGACTTTAAACATTGGGATGTCATACTGCAGGTCCTCCATGCGTTAGTCCCGAGCCATGAGTTGATGTTGGAGTACTCCTCAATCCTGCTACGGTCAGGTAAAGCTAGAAATAGCCTGGAAATTTCAGGTTAAATCAACATAATCTGGTTTCAGCGTAATTAATTTGAAGGAATGAACAATAGTGATCCTTCATCCATCCATTGCAGGTCCAACTTTATTGTTTTCAGTAGTAGCAAGGAATCTATATGTGTTGTTTTTTTTGTTTTCAGAGAAACACAACGCTGCCCACAAAGCTTTAGGAGTCATTCTTGACATGCTGGACTTTGACTGCTGGAAGAGAAACCTAGACGTGTGGGAACCGTTAAAGAACATTATTCAGCAGCTGCAGACAACGTAGGTACAACAGCGCTGGAAGCCTGACATATATTGGAAGCTCTCCACACACTGGACGTGGTTCTCCATGGTTGTGTTTGAAAACAGAGCGGACTGGGAGGGCGTTGTCGTCGAAAACATGGCCCAGAGGAAGGACTGGTGGCCCGCGCTGCATTTCACCAGCTTCCATGCCAGTCAGGACTCCGAAGAAAACCCAGAGCTCTTCAAAGTGAAATCCTCACTGACTGAAGTCCTTTTTCCAGGTAAGCAGGGGTGCAGTTTCACAGCTGTCGTTGAGTTTGAGCAATTTATCGTCACTTTTGAAAATGTTTCGTTAATTTTCTTGTCAGTGTTCGAACCAAACTTCAGATTAGATGTTTTTAAGGAGTTTTTACTCTCATAACGATAAGAATAGGAACAAATATAGATAATATAGGATGAGTAATAATGATAATTATAAAAATTGAGCACAATAATCTTTAAATGCCCCTCTCTATATAGCTGTAGGCTGTGGCTCCTCTCCATGTGTTCGGCTCCCAAGGATGGTGTTTCCTCTCTTGGCTAAAGTTTGATTTGATTTGAAATAATGACATGTTTAAATGTTTTAAACATCTTTAGTACTGTATTAAAAAAAACTCAGCTTTTAATCAAAAATCAGGATTTGTTTGGGGGGGGAAACAAAACTATCTTCGGTTTCAACATCATGCAGTTTTCATCATGCCTCCCAATGTAAACCATAGTGAAATGTACAAAAACAGTTTAAATGCAAAAATAGAGCAAATGACATGAGTTTTTCATATTTTGGCAAATCTATTAAAAGATCTGAAGTCGTGTATTGCCACAGTGTTTCTCCTCAAAGTCATGCTGGTAAAATCAAAGCCCGTCACGTCTCTGGGTTCATGATTTCTGCGACCTTCACCAAGCAGGCTTTCACAAACTCACCGCCATAATACAGATCTCTTTGTAATACTACTTTACTTTTATGTTTGATACTGTGTGACACAGTGAAAACATCAGAAACTCCTATAGAAACACTGCAGTTCATCTATTATCTGCACGTTTCATGCAGTTTCAGCCCGTAAGGCTGTATGTCTGACACTCCTGCTTTAAATGTTACTTGATGCCAATTTAACTTTTTCTCTGTCATGGTATCTTTTTCTATTTTTAGAGCAGACATTGGAGAAGAAATGCAGTTTATTGCTTGGGGTCAAGTTCCTCTTGTCCCATTTAAGCTACTGGATTAATGCTGGAGTGGCAGCTACTCAGGGTCGCATGAAAACACAGTGCGTCAGACGGCTTTAATGCACCAGAACAAGTCAGGAAGGAATAGCACTTTACGACTGATACAAATTCACAGCATTTAAACTGCTGAGCTGCCATATAATCCACATAAACTGAAATGAACATCCATTAAAATAGCTATATCGTGTGCACATATGCATGTAACCAACCACCACCAGAATAAAGGTAGAAGTGAAATAAATAAAGCTAAAACCTGATTAATATTTTTTTTTTTAACTTTCTTACTTTCGTTATGCAAATAAGTTAAATGACTACTTCTACTTTCAGCAAAGTGTTTTTTGTTTTTTTTACACAAATATCTGTACTTCTACTTTCCTAAAGAGAGTATGTTCGCCAACTCTGAATATCTGAAAGCTGCTGACAAACGCTGTGCAGCTCATTAATATTGTTGTTTTTAGAGCTGATTACTTCTCTTTGATGGCGTTCTATGATACATTTATGGAATAATCCAAGGATGAATTTATTACCAGATTGCATAGTAATATTAAATGTTTATTATAGCAAATAATATAAAAATGTTAATACTTTCATAAATCATTGGCATGTGATGTATTATATCTACAAAATCACAATACTTTTATACTACATAATACTACATAATTTTTTGAAGCAGATGCACAATCTAAGACAAAATATTTAGATATCTTACATCATTTGCAGATTTTCTTCTAATTAGATTTTTTTTTTTCTGTTTACAGACTGTACACTGAATTACACCACCGAACAGAGAACAAACAAGGACTTCAGAAAACTATAAAGAAAGTTGATGTGTGATCAAGAAGCAAGTGAAAACTTTTAATACGGTGTCTTGATAAACAGTTGACAAATTGTTAATGAAGTCATTTTTTTTCTCATGAAAATATAGAATGATTAAAACAAAGTAATGTATTTCTCGGCCCACTCTCCCAATTCATTTTTTATTTTTTTTTTAAATCCCTGCTCTTTAATTTTGAGCTGAAACGTCCACTATGTGGCGCTCTTGCTCTGCGTTTCTGGCTGTGCAGGTCTGGTGGCCTTCTCAAATTGGACTCGGTGCAGCGCTCGAATGTCAGCGTTATCGTCGCTTTCATGGCGACCGTAACCATTTTTTAACGAGAGCTGAGTCTGCGCCTGACCTCGGATGAACTCCGACCGGCCGTACGGAGGAGGAGGGTGATGTGGGGGGGCTTTAACGTCACTAGCGAGTGTGCACCATGCAGAGCCTCGGGGATTTGCTCCCTGTCATCCCTGTTGTCATGTCACAAGACTCATCGCAGACCTTTGAGCAGCATGTGGAGTCAGGTGGTCGCCGCTAACGGCTTCAGACTGCTTCTTGTGGACGGTGCCTTCGTTTTGATCTGCTTGTCTCTGCAATAGAAGCCTTGTAATTCTCAATGCCGCTTATTTACTGTATCTAAAAAAAAAAAAGGGGGGGGGGGATATTTTTATCCTTAGGAAGAATAGCGTGACGTGTTGCCGGCCTTTAGACGCTGGGCTTTTCTCCTCAGTCTTTTGCACCGAACCATGAAATAAAGTCTTACATCCAGTGGCATGCCAATTTAATAAGTGAAAGTGTTTGTAATGATTCTGTTTGGGCTTGCCACAGTGGTGCAGCAACTCAGTCATCCGTGGTGCGTGTGCGTGTGTGTGTGTGTGTGTGTGTGTGTGTGTGTGTGTGTGTGTGTGTGTGTGTGTGTGTGTGTGTGTGTGTGTGTGTGTGTGTGTGTGTGTGTGTGTGTGTGTGTTGCTTTGCAGTCATTACATAAACCAAAGCCCAGAGCCCTTGCCTGACCAAAGGAGCAGCTGCAGAAGGGATCTGGGAATACATAACACATGTCATTTGAAAATTCAAAACTTGCGGAGCAGCAAGGAGGACGAGGAGGGAGCTGGTCACTTTCTCGGACCTTGTCCCGGGCGTGACCTTTTTTAACAACTTTCTTTTGCGGCTCTTTTGATTTTCTTTTATACATTTTTTTTCTAATCACCTGCACAGATGTTCACAGGTCACATTATCATTGAAGTTACATTCCGTCTCTTCATCCAGCCATCTTCTGCGCTGCTTATCCAATTCAGGGTCAAAGAGGTGGAGCCGATCCCAGCTGTCAGTGGGTAAACGCAGGTTACGCTGTGAACAGGTCGAAAGAAAGGACACCGAAAGAAAGAAACCAATAGCCTTAAATGTATGTTTTTGGACTGTAGGAGGAAATTGGTACACGGACAAAACATGCACAGGGAGAACATGCTTTCCCCGACAAGCACGGAATCAAACCAGGGACATTGTCACTGTGAGCTGGTTGTTCTCACCTCTATACCTGCTGTTCAGCCTCATGACTGTACCGCTCTTCTTCATCAGCTGGGATCGACTCCAGCATCACCCGGTGACTCAAACTTTAACAAAGCGAGATGAAAGATAGAAAATAATAGGAAGTATCTATTGATGGCCTGGTGTTACAGTGGTTAGCACCATCGGCTCACAGCGCGAACATCCAGGTTTGAATCCTGGCTTTGACTCTTATTTGTGTGGTTTGCACGTTCTCCCTGTGAGTTTGTGTGGCTACTCCGTCCTCCCACAATCCGAAGACGCGTTATAGTAGAATAAGTGACTCTAAAGTAATTGTAGGTATGGTTATATCTGTGTAAATGTATGTCTTGTCCAGGTACATCTCAAAAAATTTAAATATGGAAAAGTTAATTGTTTTGCCAGTTAATTCTACAATCAAAACATAAACTGACACTTTTATTGTTTTTCAAAATTGTAATTGAGAATTGTGGCCTGTTCTTAAAAAAAAACCCAAACAGAATAGAATGAAATGTTTTATTGTGAGATATGTTTTGTCCTGTTTTGGGTTTTTTTCATGGCTTTTACACTAAAACAAACTAGGCTCAAATTTTAAGTTTTGGTGTGATGATGCTACAATACAAATAAGTTTTGCTGGTTGTAATTGAATTAACTTGACTGTTGTATTGAAATTTGTTGTGATGCGCCTGTACACTTTATAGAAAATCATTTTTGAGACGCACCAGAATGAAAAAGTCTCGACTTATTTCACATAAACTCCATCGCTGTTCAGTACACGTTGTCTCATCGGTGACTTAATGCAATCTCAAGCTGATGTATCCTGTTGAATAAGAACATAGAGGGCATCCACAGCTCCTGGTCCCACCAGCTGGATCAGGTCTGTGCCTGGGCGAGACGTGCATGTTCATCTGGGAGTGCACCCCAAGGTTGTGGAGGACATACTGTACTATAAAGTCTATCAGTCAGTGAAGGGAAAAAAAAAAAGAAAAACCCTGCCTCCCTGGGCTCGCCTGACGACTCTAACAGACCTTTTAAACCTCGTCCCTGCCCAGGAAGACATTTCCTGATGTCCTGAGCCTCTGCTAACCCTACTGTGAACTGAACTGACAGCCTTAATAACGGTTTGTGCGATTAATCATCCGTGCAAAGTTGCAGAACGAATCCATTTGTTGTTGAGACGAAAACAAAGGAATCGTGTTGGTGGAGATGTTTTAATTTTATGCCTGATGGAGAAAGACCTTGTTGCTGTGTTCGGTTGATATTAATTGACCTCCCCCCCATCTCTTATAGTCTTTCTCTTTTCTTTCTTCACACACACACATGCAGACACACATGCTGCAGTTGGTGACTCAGGGTCTCGCTTGGTTGGTCCGCAGGGCTCTGAGGATTTGTAACCTAAAATCCAGACTTACACAGTGCGAGGGTAACATCTCAGTAACTGCGCGTGACATTTGAGGTCTGGTGGGGTTCGTGAGGGGAGGAAAAGAGCAAGATTGGGCTTTGTGGGGCGGTGGGAGGTTGTGATAATTTGGACTTAACACGCTGATGTGTTTGCCAGTGTTGTGTGCCACAAACTGATAAAACAGGACAAACATTGTAGTTCAAAGTTCAACATGGGATCGAGTGCATGGTGGAGTAGGGGTTAGAGTTTTCTGGGTTTTCTCCAAGTACTCTGGTTTTTCCACAGTCCCAGTACATTGAAACTGTTTAGTGACTTTGAAATTACCCATAGGTGTGTGTGTGGGTATGTGTTGTGTTTTCCCTGTGATGGGCTAACAGGTGCCTATAATCAGAAAAGGAAAAAATAAAATAGCATAGAAGATGGTCGCGGCCTTATAATGAAGAGAGCCTCGCTGCAGAATGGCCAGGAGATCAGAGGTGTACTCCAGTTCACAAGATAACAAAAGGCATTTATTCACATTTCACGTTGCTGGAAGATGCTAAGACCAAAAACTGCTTCGGGGGGAATCGAGCCTTGAGGAACTTCAGTGAGAAGGAAAGAGAACAGACT
Source organism: Blennius ocellaris (assembly GCF_963422515.1). NCBI lineage: Eukaryota > Metazoa > Chordata > Actinopteri > Blenniiformes > Blenniidae > Blennius > Blennius ocellaris. Next base: position 8,363,639 of record NC_137667.1, read on the forward strand.
CCCAAAATATCCTCCTCGTTCAGTCTGTGAAGTTAAAAAGTGACAACTACAATACCTTTGTTCTCGGAGAGCGGCTGCAAAAATAGCTTTCAATAATGTATTAGGAGAATAAAGACTGAGCTGATTTCTGGGGAGACGACGCTCGGCTGGGTGGATGTGCCGGGACCAGGAGCTTTCTCTGAGAAAAGATCAGGCTGGCGAACACAAACTGATCCTCTCTGACTTCTAAGATTGCTCTACTTATCCAGAATGGAATAGAAACCCCTGTGCTTGAAATAAACAGCTTATATATCTGCATACATTAACATGCGATCTCGTGTCTTTGTATTGAACACTAGAAAATTGTCACTTGCAGTGTTGTGCACGCACATAGCCTCTTATGATGCACAACCATAAAAGCTATAACCTAAAGTGTTAACAGGATCAGGGTTGGTCATGACTCAGAAGGATTGTCATGATATTTAAAAAAAACAAAAAAAAAACAACTTGCAAATTTGATGTTATGATGCCTCCTAGTAAACAACATTCTCTTTGAATTTTGTTGCATCCAAACTTATAAATGTCTTTACTTTGTGCTCCATTTGGCAAATCGGATGAAATCATTGGCTGGCCCACAGCTGGTCAGGAGAGTGAGCATCAGGAGTGAAACACACAACAACTGCAATCAAGACAGATGCAAAGTATCACTACCACATTTTCAAAAAGGTTGGAAAGAAAAAGAGAGATGTAAATTATATATATTTTTTTTAAATCTAAAAGGCAATTTAGGGATATCTCTGTGGAGAACGACCAACTGGATCACAATCGGAAAAACAATTTTAGATAAGATTAAAAAAAATAATACTTCATTTGGTGTGAAAGTAGAAATAACTAACTTTTCACATCTTTTCAATGTGATGCACACTTACTCTTCACTATCTCCCCTTCCTGCAGGGGGTGCTCCAGTTAAACACTGCTTGAGCTTGATGTAATTGATTAGCAGAACTGTCCTGTTACATTTATTTCTAAGATATAGCTTTCTATCTTCACACTATAATATTGTCATTTCATCAGGTTTCCACAGAAGAGTCTGAAGATTTTGAGCAGAGCTTCTGGGAAATCAAAAAAGAAAACAAAAAAAAAATCTCTCTTTGTTCCTGATGTGGGCATCATTTATGAGGATCCACATGATGTAATCCTTTCATTTTGGGCCTTTTCTTGTCCTGCTGATGACTGTTGTGACTATACAGAGAAGGACAATGCCCTTTGTTTTCACTGAACATGTAATCTTAGAACTCCATCACCCACTCAGTTTCAAAAATGAAAGAAGCATAATGGATATTTACACTGCTTGAGAGGTGATATCATGAAGGTGATATCACTCCGCACACAAACACACACATAAAGAAAAAAACTCTCCTGCAGTCTCTAAATGAGTGTGTATCGCAGGTTGGTGCAATCCTCTGCAGGTGCAGGAGAGTTTCTTTAATGTGAGATCAACTTGTTTCCATTGTGTGCCACACTGAGTCGAGTGAGTGCATCTGTGGCCTGTGACTCATTTTGTGCCTGCATGTCTGTAATTCAGTGGAAGCACAAAGAGCAGCGAGCAAACAAGCTCAACCTGACCCAGACGAGCCGCGTTCGTCTACATAGGAGGAGATGGTGCGGTTGGAAAATACAGCCTGGGTGCATGTTGAATGAATGTGGGAGCCGAGGAGCGCGAGGCCCGTGGGTCTCCACGCTTCCGCCTTCTTTACATCTGCGTGGTTGTTAAGGGAGATAATGTGCCTTTCCTTTCGTGCAACTTTTGCATGTAAAAGAAGTTATTAAATACATTTGTCAAAAAGCTTTTTAACCCGTCACCCTGGGTCGAGGGGGGAAACCAGAGGAACCAGAGAAAAGCCACACATCTGTATGCAGAACATGCAAACTGCAGAGATACCCACCAGCCAAGACTTGAAACGGGGACGATTTTGGTCTAGACATTACACCTCTTCGAGTAGAATTTTAAGGTTCCATTTATTTGCCCTCCTACACTGCGTACACAAGGTACATAAAGATCTATATGTTTTTTTCCCCCCACAGTCATAAGCAGTGTTGTTAGAGTCACTTAAGATTTGTACTTCATTAGAGTCACAAGTTACTTTTTCAAAGTCAGTCGATGCTTTAATGAAAATTTTAAAAATACTTCATATTTGGGATGGTAATTACATCATAGTGTTTCAATTAGGATGTTTTAATAATGTGCACATATGATTGTATTGTATCACTGAGACACATTAGCTGTATGGGTCAGATTCACTCATTAAGTTCAGCTGTCATCTGATTGTTAGGAGTTCCTGAGAGCGTCACATTTATGGACTAAAAACAACTAAAATAAGCAGCACTTGGATAAACTACCAATGTTGTTCTGAAGAGTAATCGGTTATGAGGTCAAATGTAAAAGCTGTTACAGACTCTTGTAGAACTTAGTAGTTTAGGTTGTAAAAGTCAGTGGGTTCATTGTCCCAGAAATAGAAGCAGTCACACCCACACACCCACATCTAGGTCTTATTTAAAGTCGCCATTTTACCCAACAAATGTGGAACAGAGCGGTTGGATTGTATTGTTGCGTAAGTCATGACATCGCTTGGATTGTTTTGGTATTTTTGAAAGAAATACCCAGTGGGGTGAAAAGAGGTTAGGAAAGAATGCTGGTTAACCAGCGGTTGACTGATTTGAATCCCACTGCAGATAGGCCATGGGTCATTGAGTAACATCCTCAACCTCCAACTGCTTAGGTTGTGTCAAAGAAGAAGTCCGGCATAGAACTTTAACTATGTCCATGTCATAGTGACCATGTCATGTTCTCATCCTACTGGCTGAGTTTGGTCTTCTTCAATTTGTTTCATTCTGCATGAAAACTCCAAGAAATGAACAAAGCAAACATTGATTTTGTCCATCTGTTAATGCGTCCCGATGGTGGCTCACGTTCCTTCTGGAAGTTTTCTTTAAAATAATAAGAAATCCTTCTTAAACTGAGATTTTCAGACACATTTAGACGACCGAGAACGTTTACTCTGGGATTGATTCTAGGCTTAAATGACGTTGTCAGTGTCCTGGATGATGAAGGAACCTGCCATTCCGTGCAACAGCCTGTTGATTTCTGTGTTTTTAGACAACAATGGGGCTCTGTGGCACAGAGGAATGAACAATAAGTGGTTGTTTCTTTCCACGTCTGACGAGGAATAATCTGTCTTTTAACCAAGCGACAATATGAAGCGTAATCATTGGAACAGTAGTTCAAAATATCCCTCCTCCTCTCAGTTTACTTGTAAATCTTTACTGCCTGACCTCACTTAAAAGACACAATTTTATTCTTGTGTCCCAAAAAGAAAAAAGAAAAGAAGCTGTGACGGTGTATTATAGGCTGACATTTCACTCCTGGCCTTTAAATTAGCTGTTTGTGTCCCTTTGTCCTGTGTTTAACCGCGTGTTAGGTCAGATTAACAAATGGTAAAGGCCGGTGGCAGCCTGAATAACAGTATTAACCAGGGGACAATGGGAGCATGGGACTAAGCCCTTTTACAACCTGTCTGACAGCTTGTACCGTTGATGTCACCCTCTGACTCAGGCCGTTACCACCGCCGCTGTCACCCTGGACGCTCGGATGCATGACTTCACCAAATGACACATATCACTCACGGCCGCTGCCTCTCTTCATGCATTTGCCTCTTTCTTTTGCCGTCTCTCTGTCTCCTGTCGTTTGCATACTCATCAGCTTTCCTGCTTCTGTCGGCTTCCTCGCTTGTCGGCCCGCGAACGGGCGGGAGGACGGGCATTAAAGGACATTATGAGTTCCTCGAGGAGACTCAGGTATAGGGAGACCAAATGTGAGGTGCTTCCGACAGGGCTCAATGTTGAATAGAAGTGCAGCACATGAACACAAATATGGTGATTCTTAGAATATAATTTTTCTGTTTGTAACAGATAGTATTCAGCAGTGCTTTGAGAGCTTAATTAAAAACCTCAATTTCTTTTGTACATTTCCATAAATCGCATTTTCTATGTGCCTTTGAGACAAATCAATTGTTTTCTTCCTATGAGGAGAGAAGGCTCACTGCAGCAATCTTTCCAGGCATGAGTTTGTCTTTTTAACTTTTGATTAAAAATCATCATTATGAAAATTGATAGTTGAAGGATAAAGTTACTTCCAACAGTCAGTTTGTGCTGCAGAGTCCTCAATGCCTTGAGACTCCCTGCTCTTTTCACAAAGGTCCCGATGGCTGTTGTATTTATTGGGTACTTCCTAAATGGGGGCACCTTTGCATGTGTCTGAAGAAGATACATTTTTTCTTCATATGAGCAATAGAGTTGCTTCAAGCCCTTACAGGAGGGGTGCGATGGGATGGGGGCAGCATCCTTCCTCACTTTGAGAACCTCAACAAACACCAACAAACACCCGTTATAACTGAAGATTTATCATCTGTTCAGTGTGCTTCAAACGGAGTCTTTATATGTGGAGGGAGTTCGGTTTGCTCCTTCGTCATCACATGATGTGAGCATAGGACTTTGGTCATGAGCTTCAACTGAAGTGTTCGACTGTAGATCAGTTTGAAATGTCTTTGTGAAGCGAGTCTGTGATCTCATGGAGTCAGTCTGTGGTCACAGGAACAGACCGAGGACACAGGCCGAATAAATTCAATCATGAAAGTCTTTAACGTTACTGACATGAAACGTGTGTGCTGAGGTTAAGATGGGACAAATCTGCTCTTAAACACCAGAGAATACAACAACTATGTTTTTTATATTAGGGTTTAGTGATAGAAAACATTGTAGGTTCTTCTGAGTTTCTCCTGATGAATGAACAACAAAGTGCAAATGGATGGATGGATGGATGGATGGATGGATGGATGGATTCATGGGATCCTTACTGTCTTTGGTACATCTATTTTCTGTGTGACTGCGGTCATTAAAAGGAGTATCAACTTCTAAAACAACAGTAATACAAGGCGACTGCCTGAACAGTACTCAAACAACATCTGCTAATATTCCGCTGACTCAGATTTTTCATGTTCGATTCTCTACACCTGGTGTCTTCTAAGTTCTGTTTCTTATGAAATGATGCTCTGTCATATTCTCATCAGGAAGTGGAGCCTCCTACATTTTTGACAGCCACAGCAGCTTGTGCACAGCGACATGAGGACTGATCACAGTGAGGGAGACGAAGCAGCTAATGCTGGAAACTCACGTTTCAATCAAGACCCTTACGCGAATTCATATTTTCAACAAGAGGTGCTTAAATTTCTGGCTTATTCATTACTTTTAATGATTGTGCAGTCTTCTTACTGCGGTAATTGGTCGGTGCAGCTCATTTCCAAAGCTGGGAGACAGCTGCCAACTGAGGCTAAATGCTCGGCCCCCTCTGGGACGCTACCATTCAGAGCTAAAAGTGCCTGGCTCTCACACAACCATGCAGCAGGTGACCCCCCCCCACACCACCGTCCTAGAAACAGTTGCTATTTAGACATGATTAGCAGCGGGTGCAGAGAGAGTCATTGTTATTTATACTATGTTCTCCCTTTGTTTGCTTCAGAGGTGAAGAGAAGAGAGTACATCTGGTAAGTTGCTCCGCTGGAGGGTCAAGGCTGAAAAGTTTGGTTTATAACTACTGAGACAAAAAAGCATTTAATAAACAGACGCTCGCTGTGGGTGATGGGTATAAATATCAGAGGACATCATCTAATACCCCTTAGTCGTGTAAATCCACCCATGTGTGTGATATGCTTCCATTCTGGGTTCGGGTCAGGAATAAATTGGGACCCCACCGCAGGCAGAATGACAATATTTGCTATTCTTGAGATCATTATCTCACATGTCATCATGAGGTAAACCAAAATGGCAGCGCACGTATGGAAAGGCACAGTATATCGGGGCCCGTGACGCTCCCTCCCCTGACCTTATGCGCTATAAGTGTGAGTGTGTACGTGGACCAGGCGTGCGCGGACGCTTAAATCTTTTCGAACGTTAGCTAAACAATATTTGGTTGTTGCTAGGTGACCACAAGGATGAGTCACCCCCTCCTCAGGCGGAGGGACATGCCAACTCGAATGAATAATACTGAGCAGACTGGCCCAACTCGGAGGAAATAGGGTTGTTATGAGTTCAGTGATGGAGCTGTTATTGTTAGGTGTAAACCATACCTCTGCCGCTAATCCGTCACCTCGCACAGAACAACGCTCAGAGGAGAAATGTGTGCACGCGTTCACAGATGAGTTCAATTCATTTCCACTGCCGACAATCATCTGATAATTTCAGCGGTGCTCAGACTTCAGCTGGAACTTCCCCCCCGAGGGCTACGAGACGGTTATAGAGGCGGTGGGTATCACAAGATAACTTACGAAATGCTTTTCTAATAATATTGTCTCCTTCTTAACACAGTAAACCATTGATATGAGTTATTTTTACGATTTCTGGGCAGCTCAAGGGTCACATTTAGGTCCTATTTTGGTTTAAGTCCTTTATATAAGATCTGGGTCACTTGAGAGAATCATCTTCTTTTTTTCTTCACCTTATCAGTGCTTTGAAGTTCAATCCATTAAATGTATTTATTTATTTATTAATAATTAAAGAAAAAAGTGTTCAGTTTTGGAATTTTTCTTGCTGAGAGTTAAAACTGATAAAACTCTGAAGGAGACAGAACATAATGAATGTGGACAGATAGAATGTCATCTGGGTCATTTCTGTTGCAAGAAGGGCTTTTAAAAATCTTTTGTCTTTGGTGGTGTAGCTAAACTGCATTTTCAGATTTATACATGGCTATAATCTAAAATAGGCTTTAAAAATAATCAAACTGATAAAGATGCTTTAATTCAAATCTGTGAAATGACTGAAACACTATACAAAAGCTATCCATATCCAATCTTTTAATAGTCTTTAATATTGAGACTACCAAATGGAAATAAACTTTGATGGGCTCTCTTTGGTTTATGGCAAATGTGTAAATCATAAAAAAACGTTTTTTAAAGGACTATTTAAATTAAGGTTGCAGATTCAATCCTCGATCCGTCCATTATTCTCCTTGTATGGCAGCTGCCTCCATTGGTGCGTGAGAAAGTTGCTGTTTCAAATACAAGCCAGGGTTTTCTGTGTGGAGTTTGCATGTTCACACCTACTTTGCAATAGGGTTATGGAATGTATTACACTTTGCTATGTCTTCCTACAGGCTGGACCTCTGATTGGCTGGTATGTTTCACACCACTGGTCAAGAGGCTTGACTCAATCAGGACTTCAGATAATGTATCTGTGTATTTTTTTCAGGTTTTCAGTAGATTTGAAGTTTTACTTTGAGCTGTGAAAGTTTTGTCACATGCTGTCACTTTGTTCAGAAGTTTAGACAGGAAACTGAAGTTCCAACCAGCGAATCAAGAAAAAAAGAAAGAAAAAAACCCCCCACCAATAAACAAAGCTAGTCATGATGTGACAGTATTTCAGAGGGAGGCACCATAATGCACCGACAGACTGGGCTGACAGTTTTTCATTTTTTGGTTCGAGCGCACGGCTCTCAGACGGTCTGTATGCTGAGAGCCGCGCAGCTTCGGTGATGAACAGAGTGTTATTTTGGAAAGCTGAGTCTGAGATCTTCCTCATTCAATTAAACTGTCCGGGAAAAGCTGATGAAACAGAATTGAAACGGTGGCGGGGGAGCTAATCGGGGGTCCCGTCATGTTAGGAGAGGTCGGGCGCGTTTGAAAGTGTGCGTCTCTTTGTGTTTGAGGCTGATAAATATGCAGAAAGTGAAGCGGCATAGGTCAGCGGGCTGTTGAGTCTTTGGCAGTGTCCCTCCTCGCCGTCGTCGGACATGTTGCTTTTCAAGCTGTTGGGCTGCAGAAAGCCCATCTGTGCCATTCCTCCTTAGAAACCAGTCCAACAACATTTTTTTTTTTTTAAATCTGGGGAGAAAAAAAAAAAGAAGACAGGGCTGAAGTTAATAGGCAGATGGGAAGAAATACGAGTGGGAGAGGGCAGGCTTTTGCATATTAAAGACTAAACACGGCAATTAAAAAAAAAACAGGCTAATTTGTGATTCAAACTCTGCCTCCTGGGTCTCTGCTGAATGAATGCATGTGTTTTGACTGCTTCACAAGGTTGTGTGGGGTTAAGATCTACTTGCAGTATTTTAAATGCACCTTGCTGAAGACAGGAAGTGGTTGGAGTGTTTCATGTGGGCCAGTGAACATAGCGCTCATATTTTCCATGACGAGTTACCCCCCCCCCCAATCGAAAAAAAATAGGCTCACTAACCACTTGACTGTTTTACATCGAAAGTTTGACATTATCTCATAACAGCTACGCAAAGCCGCAGTTTGTCATGTTTTCCACCGCTTGACATTTATAAAAGGAAGGGAGTCGTTTCAATTTAGTTCAACATCTAAACATCCACCTGCTTTCAAACTCTTGTGACAGCACATTTCAGACTTTGCTTATAGTTGTTTTGCTATATTTATCTCTCATGAGAGTTTTAAATCTCTCATGATATTTTCAAGCTTTCTCGCACATGCATATACAAGATCGTCTAAAAGAATTGAAATAAAGTGTTCTTTGCTTAACTCTTGGTCATTTCAGCTCGAAAGTCAAGAAAATACGAATATACATGTTAAAAAATGTGATATTTTTTTTGTTTCGAAAATCTGAACTTCTTTAATCGTCATAGTTAAGATATGGAAATAATTATTCAGACTTGTGGGTTTGTCAGTTATTTCTACACTGATAACATGTAAATGTTATCAGTGTAGAAATAACTGACAAATCAATAAAATTGCGCACAACTGTCAGATTTCTTCTCAAAAATGACGCACCCCAAATTAAAAAAAAAGTACATCTCCTCAAATATGAGGGTCATCTGAATAACCTTGGTGTCAGAATAAACTAGAAAGGTGGCCGGTGGATTGGCAAAAGCATGTAAAAGTTGCTTTCTATTGTTGCTTACAGAATATCCTGTTAGATTTCATGAGCAACATCACTGTATGTTTATACCATCAATGAATTGCTTACTGATGTGTGTGAGTTTTCTCTCTGGCGATTGCTTTTGAAAGGGTTCATTTGTTTATTGGTATTGACATATGTGAAAATGCAACTGTAAATTTCAGTTTTCCAAAAGTTAAAATAACTCACGGGTATGTGCACAGTGGGAATATATGAGAAAACCAATATTTCTAAAGTCCATGCACCATTTGCCAATTCTCTTTTAAAACTTGTGATTTTCCCATCTGTCTCACCCACGCCTATCCCGTTCATCAACTTGAAAAAAAAAAAAAAATTGTGGGTAATTAAATCATTTAATCCGTTTTTCCTGTGGTTTGATCCCTCGTAGCAGCTAAAGATTAATTAAACTTTACACTAAGTGTGTTACAGGAACCGCTGAACTCTTGGTTTAGGTTCCAAAACCATTATGGTTGAATTCTTGTCGTGTGACATAAGACTGATTACTTTAACTGACATTTATCCGTGTAGCCACAATCTGCACTCAACCGAAATTAAAACAGCTTTTTTATAGTATGATAACCACACAATTTTATGAAATATGTTCACCATTTTACACCTCATCCAGCAGATATAGCACCTTAGCTTCACTTGGGAAAATGTTCTCATTACCAATGCAGTTCTAAGCAGTAAATTAGAGGCATGTCAACCGAATTTACTTGATATGAAGCTAGTTTGACTCTGAAATCCACACATTTATTAAATCAGATAAAAAAAACAAAAAAACTCTGAGAGATACAAAGAAGCAGCTTTCCAGATACTTGTTAGCACGTCAAGTCTGCTTCTTGTACTCTTTAATGCCGCAACAATAATCTCCTGATATTATCATTCCGTCTCAACAGTGCTGAAATAGTTTTCACATCTTTGATGGTGTAAACCTGCTTCCTTGGTATTCTTTTTACTGAGCTAATCGTTCATCTTGTGCTCAAATAAAACCCCTGCAAATCCATCAGTTGTGGGTTAGATGAAAGGCAGTGTGAAGGAAACCAGCCACACAGGCTCAACTGGTCCAGATTACATAACTTTGTGCAGAATTTACCCTCAGATGTTTCAGATTTAGAATCATTTTTACCAGTGCAGGACTGTACAAAAACATTAGTTATGTGTCTATAAATCTTTCATTTCCGAATCTTGTAACTCTATTTTTTTTCCCCAGTTACTTTGGTCAGCCGTCCAAAAACATATTAGGTTTTAAAAGGGATCATTTAGGTGTTTTGTTTTTTTGTTTTTTGTTTTTTAATCATTAATACAGATAGTACCTTTAAGGCCAATGAATTATAATAAAAACATACAGTTTATTTTAAGTATAGGTGACGCTTATTTAGGAATTTCAAATGAAAAACTACTGAAAACCAACAGTTTAATATCTTATTTTTGAAAATGACCAAAGATTTATGAATCGTTTCACACTGTCTTAATAATATATCTTCTGTTATCTTGTCATTTTTCAGAATTTAAAAGCATTACTTAATAAACACGCAAATACTGTTGTGTTTTGCCTCTTTGATTCTGAAATGTTTAAAGCTGAATTTGTCTTAATTTGGAGTATTAAATCATTAAAACAACCTAAGCTTTACTTATAACAGGCTATTCTCCACTCTGCCAATGCAATATCTTTAAGATTTTGTAATGATTTATTATAGAAATCTACAAAGGTTATTTTATTTCATTCAGAAAAAGAGGACTTATAACCAATTAATAATAAATCAATAAAGACAGCAGCTCTTCCATTGAAGAGCACACCTGATTTGAAACCATAACTCGATCAGATCTGTTACACGACAGTCGGCTTCAGTTTGATTAAGAAAAATAACACATTCATGTTTTAATTTTAAATATCAATGATCTATGTTTGTCTTTTAAAGGGTACTCTACAACGCTAAATAGCAGTTATACTCCAAACCCCTAGAGGGCAACATATTGGTCAACAACTCCACCTTCGGATAGTTTAATCTAAAATGGCTTTATTTCTGGTATCGTTTTATAACAGGATATTGTAGTTTCAATCAGAATAACTATGATGAATATGTAATTATCCCTACAGGAAGATGAAAAATGCATATGTAATGGTGCGTGCTGCCTGGTTAAGGGTTGAATACACTAATAGGAGCATAATGCGACTGTACATTGTGAATAAAACTGTGGTTTGGCCTTCTTCCAGCCGTGCATTGTGCTTGTTCGTTTACCCTTTAACACAGAGTGAAACAGGAGTCGCTGAGAATCCAATCAAGCTTTGATCAGCTGTGTCCCTTTATAAATAACTGTACTGGGGACTAATAATAGAAGCAATAATACATGCCCTGCATTGTTTCAGCCTGCCAGCCAGGATAAATAGAGTGCTCAGATTATGTTTGTGGGGTTCGAAGCCAGCGAGGCCGTTTTTTCACCGTAACACGGGTGTTGTCCTGCGGGTTGGCTGCAGTCAGCCAACTTGGCACTTGCTTAAGTGTGCTCCTGCCAAAGACACCTACTTATTACCATTTATGACCCCTCCCCATCCCACACAGGTCACTTGTGTTGTCTTACACACGACAAGCGCTCTCTCTTGTTCGGTTATGTTTAATTCCGCAGCCACAAGAGCTCAGAGTCAGAGTTCACACACATTTCTATTTAAAACAAACAAAAAAGAAGCTTCTTTTGTTTCCCCTACCAGCAGGTTGAAACAAAGGTCACTTTGTATTTTTCCACTGGGGGAATGAGAAAGTGAGGAAATGAAGCAATAAAACTTTGACAGAACTGTGAGGCACACAAGAAAATACAAGGTGATGCAAAACATTCACCAACAAAGAAAAGTGATGCGCACTTGTGTTATTCCACTTCTTTTATTGGTAATAATGAACAATTGACCCTGAATTGCCCCGAGGTGGGAATGTATCCTGCCCTCGCAGGGAATAAGAACATGCATATATACAACAACCATAATATGTTTCCTGGTTGTATTTTTACAGTTTTCTAACTTCAAATACAAAAAATCTTCATATTTTTCATCAAACAAAATAGATTTTTGCTCTAAAAAACATACGACACAAGAACAATACAATGTATATTGATTGCATGTCCCCAAACGAGTGTGAGGAAGCTTATTGACTTCTCCATAAATTATCATTAATAACAACCACAATACATTTCCATATGATTACAGACTTATAGAAAAAATCAATTGGCATGAACTTTTACAATTTACTATATTACCCATCAACCATTGGTCTTTAAACAAGATAGAAAATATATTTTAGATATAAAAACACTTTGCTGAAACAGTTGTTTTGTCAAGAATTATTCTCAACTTCTTTATTATAAGACTAATATGTTTTATCATATAAGTGATTTACATTTAAATATTCATATATACATTGAAATGGACCAACCTGAATGTAACACTTCCTCAATCGTGAGATATCTTCAAAATCCAGTCTAGATATTCATTGTTTTTCATACCCAGGCTCAATTAGTCAACCAATGAACCAATTATACACACATACTGTGTGCTGTGGTTTCAAGTTGTGTGACTTCTCCAGATATCTCCAGTGGGCCAACTAGGTCCCATGAACCACATTACATTCGTACTGGTATTGATGGTGTTGTGCACATGTTGAACTATATTATATAAAGACTTCACTTGGAGTAATGGGTTTTGCCTTTTGTGTATTTTTCCTGTCTGAATACTCATTGTCTATACCGTGGTAACTGTGGGGACTCCAGCGAGTATTACACTCAGAGAATCTATATCAGGAGAATCTTAAAACAGTGGCAATGTGTGATTATCAGTAAAGGAAATTATTCATCTGAAAAACACCGAACAAAATGACTACTTCAGTATAAGAGCAGAGGGTATTGTCACACCATTCTGCATGCTGAAGTTTATGTTTGGCTTTTTGCTTCCTATAAATACAATCATGTCTTCACATTGAATTTAGCACTGAAATATTCACAGAGTGTGGGCAGGAGAGAAAAAGTGTGTGAACCTTGAGGCTAATGACATCAACACAAGCAAACTTGAGTTAGGAGTTATCAAACTTGGTCCGATCAATAAAACAACACTGAGGAGCAGGAAGACTATCTTGCAGCCGGCAGAAAACTGTAGAAAAAAAAAAATCACCAATAACTCAATCAGATTAACCGCACCCACGCAAAGTTGACTGCGCTGAAGGAAATCTGGTATTCACACGAATGACTGTGTGACGACAGGCTCACGCAAATGCCCTGGGTCATAGACCGCCCGAGTCGTCGGGAAGCTGCAAACGCTCCCAACTAGTCTTAAAGAGTGTAAATATTGATCAGCTCAGAGATACACAAACTGACTACACAAAGAGGTGATGTACTTTGACTGGACTCACACCATGATGGACGCTCAGCTCGTAACACACAATGAGGTAAAAAAAAAAAAAAAGAAGAAGAGTAACAGCCAAAAGGCAAAATGAGTCACCAGAGCTGGTTTCCATGGCTGTTCATGAGTCAACCAAATGTAAATTTCTGAGACAGTATGTAGCAAACCACCGTTCTCTTAATCACCACCGAACAGAACTGAACAATACTAATGGAAAAAAAATGAACTATATATGACTGATTGCAGTAAGTTGATAAAATATGGAAATATCTGACAACATTGTTTGTGAACTATGGAGCAGACCACAATGAAAGGTGAAGCATGGTGGAGGCAGCATCATGGCTTTGGGCTGCTTTGCTTATCATTCTCAAGAAGAAGTTCATTTGTTCAAACTATCTTAAAGACACATATAAAATGTAATAGATACAACAGAGCAAGACCCTAAACGGTGAAGTAAATCCAATGAAGACCTTAAGTAACTGACTTTTATATAAAATGACTCAGAGTCACTCACATCACAATTTGGCTGAGCTGAAGAAGCTCTGTGAAGAAGCCCGGTCCAAGATTTATTCAGAATGTTTCACAGGTCAAAAATAAAACTGCCATTAACACTTGTTTTGAATTATTGACACAATAAAAGGTTCACCCATTTATCAAAATACAAGCATAGGGACCTTTTCCCCATCAGTAGTGGGAATGATGATTTAGTTTTTGTTCCAGTGACGACACATTTAATTGTGACATTATTAAAAGGATTATATGACTATAAATAAAGAAAATCAAACTATAAATACACTACTGTTTTTCAGACACTGTTCCACACCATCGTATGGGAGGAGAAACTAATGAAAAAGATGTGGTGAAAGTAGTTCAATTTAATGAGGTGCAAGTTTCCAGGTCACACGTTACAAAGACAGAAAGCCACATTATGATGACAGAAAGCAAAACTAAACTTTTCTTTTTAAACATGAATGAAACTCTGTGATCGCAGAGTTCGTCAGTTGAGCTTTTGGCCTCAATTCATTTAAATGTCCACTGAAGGAAGCTGGCTTATCGTAAAAGAAAGAGTTTGTACATCATGCTGACTCATGTTGAAAACAATCTGAAGTGTTTCATAAAGTTTCAGTGATAGAGTTGAAGGGAAGCCATGTTTTTTCCCCCCCTTGGAAGACACAGACTGGTTTGATTTTTTTTTTTTAGCTGAAAACCTGGAGGACCACCACAACACAAAATGGTTTTTTGTGTTGAAAGTTACCAGAAACAAAAAAAAAAACACAATTGAACTTCCCTTAAATCAGCGTGTAAAAGTTGTCAAGATCACAAACTTTGAATTAAATACATATGTGCTCCTCATTCATGGGTGAGAAGGTTTATACCCGCTCTCTCCCCCGATGTGTCTAAATAATTCAATCCTAAAAATGTTTGCATTAATATACAAAAGTTTAGTTTTAAACTCTTAAAAAAATACCAGAAATAATGTACACTGGGAAATAGTCCAACCTCATTCTTCTTTTAAAATGTTTTTTTTTAACCACTCAGCTTGGTGATTTTTTAATGACAAATTGATGACATTTACATTTGACCTGAGCTCGTCAGTAAAGGTCCTCTTCTATCATCTTCCCTTTGGGACTATCGAGCTCCATCAATAAATACAACATTATACAGTCCCTGCACAATCTGAGCTGTGTGAACCAAATAAACTTTGTCTGAGTATGTTATTGACTCAGTCACTGATTAGGTCTGAATTTAATCCATCAGATACACACAAGGGTCCACATTGTGTCTCACAGTCTTGATCCTGGAGGACAGGGAAATAGATGGCACAAATCCAATTTAAAATGAAAGTTGTTTGTGTTTGTGTTTGAGTTTTTTTTTTGCTTGTTTTAAAGCTCATTGGATGCTGTCAGTGTTCTTAATTCACCCTAACCTTGGGAAGTTTGGGTCATGAGATTAAATGGTGCATTCTCAAGTAGATGTGGAATAGAAAGGTCCCAGTTCTGTGTGGGAAAGATGCAGTCAAACTGGGGGATTCTACCTGGCAGTGGCTTTGGTGAAAGTTAATTCCTTCACAGCATTTTATCCCCATTTGTGTTCAAATATATAAGCTTCAGCCCAACTCCACACTGAGTTACATAAAGTAGTATAGAAGATGGATGGATGGAGTGTGGTGTGTGTGTGTGTGTGTGTGTGTGTGTGTGTGTGTGTGTGTGTGTGTGTGTGTGTGTGTGTGTGTGTGTGTGTGTGTGTGTGTGTGTGTGTGTGTGTGTGTGTGTAATGGGTGAAGGCTGTTAACAATATATAAAGTGCTTCAGGGGCTGCTGCAGATGTGGATGGAGAAGTGATATATAAATGAAATCCACTTGTAATTGTTTTAAGCAAAGCCAAATAAGTTAGAAAAAGCCTGGACATTTTTTCTAAAAAAGAGCACATTTTATAACTTCCAAGGATCTCGCTGGACGTTTTATGAAGAATTCTTACTCATAGCTCATAGTGCTACGAACTTTTTAGAACTCTGGAGACGAATCCCGGGTTTCCGAGCGGGACGTGAAGGCACCGCGTCTTCCTCCTCGAGGATCCTGGAGAGACTTTTGATTGGCTGCCAGTGACATCATCCCAGCGCTCGTAACTGGAGGCAGTGCAAGCGACAACCGCTGCCCCCTTCCCCTCCACTACCCCCTCACCCCGGCGGGCCGCCCCCAACAAGCCCCGCCCCCTGCAGGGGACGGACCTCACTGTACGGACGGCAGCGCGTTAAATATTCATGAGCACGCGCATTGGCCGAGACGCGCGTCAATCTCGCCGCGCTCCTTCTGTAGGCTGGCAGACTTCCTTCAATATTATTTCTGGGGAGCAGGGTAAAAGTACAAAAAAATGTTGCCGATCCACAACCCGGGGACGGACTGAATGGAGGCGCCGCTGACAGCCAGTGGAGATCACAAATACGTCTTCGGCCATCCGCGACAGTCTCCGGTAAGCAAGTTTGGAAATTAGTGGCACAAGTTGCTGTCAAAATGCACAGTCTTAAGAGATTTAACGCGATTATATAATTGCTATAAAACGAATACAAAATATAGCTGCATCCATTTTGACTGTTTTATTAAACTATTATTATTATTACATAATTTCAAGGGTGCGTTTTACTCCTGATTTTGCGCTTATTGCTCCATCTCACCATTGCGACAAAGTTGCAGCCCCTTGCCTGTTGGAATAAACCTTCTCGCTATTTTATTTTTTTTATTTATTTTATTTTTTTATTTAATTGCGAGGAGAATGTGATTAGCAGTGGTGTGAAATTGGGTTTTATTCAGTCAGTCTGCAGCTCATCGTCTCCCCACTGAAAGCCATATCACATTCACAGCACGTTCTCATGCCGGTTTCTTCAATGAATCTGGCCATGAATGATTTCTGCTCCTGCTGAACCTGCACCGAGCTTTCAAAGGACGGCAATGGCTGGGACAGGCACAGCTCGGCGTGTGTCTTTACATAATATGCCAGCATGACATGCTTTCAAAATGCTGGGAGGGGGGCTTATGATCAATTGGATTTGCCACCCCCTATTCTTCTTCTTTTTTTTTCTTTCTTCTTTGTACCCCCCGACTTTCCATTCGGGTGAGAGACAAAACTGCGGCGTAGCGTTGATGCAGTATTTTATCTTTTTTCCTCCACCCCCCCCCCCCCTCTCTCTCTTTCTCTCTCGTTATAAAAGCTTTAGAGCAGACAGAGCAGAGTTGAGATGAAAAATTCAACATCGCACAGGCATGTACAGTATCTGGAGGGTGATTCATATTAATTACTCTGCCAGTGATTCAGTTACAGGAGACTCTCTGAGGATTTCACTGCTTATTATTAGTGGCCAGACTTGTCACACCTACATTTTCCCACCAACTTGGGTGTTGCCCTGCAGGTGTTGACACTACTAATATTTGGCTTCAGAAGTCATTTTCTGGTTGATCTGACTGTCAGGAGGTCCTCCTGTGCGCTGTGTGTTGAGCTTGTTTCACTCCGAGTCTTAAACCTGGTCTTGCAGGATTCTTTTCTGGAAGCTGATTGTTTAAAAAATAAAACAAACAAAAAAATCAAACTTGTTCCTGTGTCTCCACAGAGCGGCCCGTTGAGTTCTCCGTAAACGTGCAGCCCTCGGTCTCCCCATGCCTCCATCTCCCCTTGACGACAGAATTGTGGTGGCGCTGCCAAGGCCGATCCGACCTCAGGAACTCCAACTGCGCCTGGACACCAGCTACCTGGACTCCATCACCACCAGTAGCAGCAGCAAGGCAGTCATCAGCACCACCGTGGTGAAGATCCGGGCGACGGCCAATCTTGTGACGTATATGCCCTCATCCAAGGGCTCCACGCGCTCGTTGTCGTGTGGCTGCAGCAGTGCCAGCTGCTGCTCTGTGACTACCTATGAGAAGGACAGCCAGAGCCTCAACCACAGCCAGGTGAGCGCCAGCAGCCCCAACCTCAGCTATGCTGCGCCTCCCAACTCTATGGTCAGCAACCATGAGGCATTAAGCGCCCCCAGCCTCACGCCGGGCACCCCGAAAGCCCTGTCCGCCCTGAGGATCATCCACCCCAATGAGCTGGCCAAGCGGATGACCTGCTGCCCCATGGGTCACCCCGTGGGGCCGGTGCCGGTCATCATCGACTGCCGGCCCTTCATGGAGTACAACAAGAGCCACATCCGGGGGGCCGTGCACATCAACTGCGCCGACAAGATCAGCCGGCGGCGGCTGCAGCAGGGCAAGATCACCGTGCTGGACCTGATCTCCTGTCGCGAGGGCAAGGACTCTTTTAAGGGCATCTTCTCCAAAGAGATTGTGGTTTACGACGAGAGCACCATGGAACCCAACCGGCTCACGTCCTCCCAGCCTCTACACGTGGTGCTGGACTCGCTGAGGAGGGAAGGCAAGGACCCCATCATCCTCAAAGGTAAACGCTTTAAGCAGGCGTATCAAAGTTCGGGGGGACATAAGCTCCGGGAGGGCTGAAGACGGAACGAAGGTTTTTCCTTTTATGAAGACGGATAAAAACCACGAGTGCATGGGCTTTAGTGTGACTCCGGAGAGGCGAACGACTCCAGACATCTGAAAGCAGTGTCTGATTTAGCAGCTGTAGAAGCTTAGGGGCAATATAGACTGATATGAAACTGATGTGTTGGAATGATCGTGTGTGTGTGTGTGTGTGTGCGTGTGTGGAGAGACCGTGAAACTGTTCTGGTCAGCTGATATTGACCACCAGCACAGTAGTTGTGGTTTTCTAATCCAATCAGCTGCCTACAGAAACTTCCCAGCAGTTTATCATACCTCATACAGCAGCCTTTGCACCTTTTAATCTATGTGCTTCCCTCGTGCACGCAAACATATGCGGCCTGTCTTTAGCAGCTTTCTATATGACACACGTTAGGCATTTTGCGGGGAGCGAGAAGCAGCTGTTAGTAAATAAGGGCCGCCTGTTGAGATAGCAGTCTCTGGGTCACTGCCATGTTTTCTATCTTTGGTTTATGTGTTTGAAGCCGGAGCAGTTTGTTGCGTTGGGGGCTGGGCGGAAAGTGTTTTACTGCCTCTCAGTCACCGTCTCGCCAAAAGATCACAGCAGCTTGATCTGCTTCTTCTGATTCTTCTGATTCTTCTTCTTCTTCTTCTTCTTCTTCTTCTTCTTCTTCTTCTTCTTCTTCTTCTTCTTCTTCTTCTTCTTCTTCTTCTTCTTCTTCTTCTTCTTCTTCTTCTTCTTCTTCTTCTTCTTCTTCTTCTTCTTCTTCTTCTTCTTCTTCTTCTTCTTCTTCTTCTTCTTCTTCTTCTTCTTCTTCTTCTTCTTCTTCTTCTTCTTCTTCTTCTTCTTCTTCTTCTTCTTCTTCTTCTTCTTCTTCTTCTTCTTCTTCTTCTTCTTCTTCTTCTTCTTCTTCTTCTCCTCGTGTACTTCTGACCACACTTCTCACTCTCATCCTGCATCCAAGCGTCTGTGGGAGGAAAGAGGCAGACGGTCTCACACCTCCTTCCCTCCACTGCTTTCAGTCTTGCAAAATGCAAGCCCACCCTCTCTGCCGAGCGCTCAGACTAACTTTTACCTACTTCTATCGATATCAAAGAATTCTCTGATCGCAGCCCACATTTCTCTCTGTAAGGAGACGTTTCAAAAATCATCAACACTTCAACGCACCTCAAGTGTAACTCTAAGTCCAGCTTTCCTCATGTTGGGTTCCCTCAATACCCCCAAACGATCGTTACACGTATTTTGATATCAAACTGATGATGATTTATGGTTAAATGCCAGATTTGACAAAAAATTATTACATTAAAGAAAAATACACTATAATTGTGAATGACTTTTGGGATCCATGTGTGCTTGTTAAGAGGTTTTAATTCGAGAGACGGCAGCTCTTCAATTATAGTCTGCAACTGTTGTTTTAACCTTTATTTGTTTTTATGACTCAGTACTGAAAACACGTGTTGTGACAAAACAACTTAGCCCTCCACATTTATTCATTTTTTTTTAAATCAGGATTTCTTCTCCAAAATGAATAGAAAAAAAATCATGTTTGGAAAAAGTATCCTCTTGATCCCAATATTCCTGCCCCAAACTCTACAAACCACTGCTGTGCTCATTACTAATAGTCCTAATTATATTACTATTCTAAATGTAATGCAGATAAATTCATCATTACTGTGGTAAAACTATGTAGAAATGAGTGAATATTGAACACATGCTGTTGACTCATTTACTCACACAAATATACATTACTGGCACAGTAAACACAATTTCTAGTGAATGGCTGTGACGTGACTCTCTCCTCTGCTGGAAACACAGATTCTTCCATCAGGAGAGTAACAACAGGTTTTGCAACATGGCACACGTAAGCAACATGGCAGCGATGTCAGAAGTTTCAGGGTTTAAGTGCTTGAAACGACATGTCTGTGGTTGGAAAGGCCTCGCAGGGCAGAAGCGGTAGTTGTTTTTTTTTTTTTTTTTTTAAAGAGGAAGCCAGCCAGTGGCTTCTAGAAGAAGTGATGGAGACGCTTCTCATGTGTTCCTCTGTGACTTCAGTCAGACCCGGCGACAGACGGTCGCACTCTCCAGATTTCATCTCTCGGCAATGTGCTGCTCCGGGAGGCTGTTCATTCTCAGTTTACTGTGATAAGTGTCGAGTTTGACCAGAATATTTTTTTTTTTTTAATTTGCCGTACGCTGCTCCTCTGTTTGTGTGGGCTCACCTAAATTATGTTGAGCTACAAATATAAAGTACCAGATATCGATATAAGTTCTAGTGTGTTAGCGTCAACGTTCGCCGTCCGCGCGTAGATTATGTAACAAGAAATCCTTCCACAATTGTGTTGGAGATATGTTTGTGGTGGTTTGAATGCAGCATCCCCGTTACATAACATCACACAGCAGAGAAGACAGATCTCCTTTCAAGCATCCTGCTCACGACATGCCAAAATATTTCTTCTCCTGTCATTATTACTCAAATAAAGTCGTCCACAATGTGAGGTGAAAGCAGAAGAGGAGTGTGCGGAAAAACATGAGGGGAGTCAGATGATGTATATAATTAGGGCTCCACTATATATGTATCATTATTGT
The DNA here is from genome assembly GCF_963422515.1 of Blennius ocellaris. Classification (NCBI taxonomy): domain Eukaryota; kingdom Metazoa; phylum Chordata; class Actinopteri; order Blenniiformes; family Blenniidae; genus Blennius; species Blennius ocellaris. The sequence goes on from NC_137667.1 coordinate 8,384,544, forward strand.
GATATCAATGTGCAAAATATACATGTTGCAACAGACTGACTGGAGGTTTCCTTGCTTCCATATTGGGCAAATTCAAACTTAGACTGGAAAGAAAAGTGCAACAAAGCACAATTAATTCATAAATATTCTTCTATTGGCTAATTAAAGAAGTTTAGAGAAAGAGTCTTTATTTTTAACATGACAGTACATGACTTTTAACGTTATGTACTGTCATGTGTGTATCATAAATCATATTGTTATGGTAATATTATTTTCATGCAGACCTATTTGGTATAAATATTTTTCCCCATGGAGCCTAAATAAATGAAAAGTATGAGATGGCCTTTTTAAATTTAAGGAAGTCTTCAAAATTGCCATATAAATTACAGATTTGTGAAGCAATGTAAGTTTATTTGTATCGCAGCATTCACAAGCAAGAGAACCCAAAGTGCTTCACAAAGACGTTGAATTAATTAAAACGGTTGAAATACAAGACAGTGAATAAGAAACAAATAATTCTAAACAAAGGAAGAGCATCAAGAACTAAAGTGCTCACTGGATAATCGTTTGACCAGATTCAGGAAGTTTGTTACGCAGGTGGGAAATATAATAACTGAAACTTGATTCACCTTCTTTGGCCCTGGAAACAGAGTCGCTTGTCCCAGAGGACCTGAGCGGTCTGCGTCCTTCATGTCAAACAATCCGAGGCCGATTTGCGATTTAAAATGAGTTATTCGATTATTATTAAATCAGTTGTCGTGAATTTTTCCAAATGCTGCTCTTAAGCTATTGGGATGTAAAGATATAATGGTCATTATTGTGGGAAAAGCAAAAACGCCTTGGATCGGTTTCAGTGGAAGCCCCCCATGTGATTGCTGGCTGACTCCTTTATGTGCCAATCAAACTGAGAATAGAACGCCGCCGGAACGTGCTTCTCTTTAGGTTGAATTCCGTGTCGATGTTTATAGTGGTCTGACAGACGACAGGAGATTCCCACCTGCTGCCCTCTGAGGGGCGTTTGTGAGCCTGTGCAGTGACCTCACATGGCACGAAGTCAGCTCCTGCAGTGTGAACAAAAGTTGAACTGATACTGGAGCTGAAGGGGAAACTTTGGCTGATGCTGTCACTGGTGCAAACAGGTGCAAACTGGTTATTTGGAGAAGTGCAAACAACCGGCCGGCAGGTCCGTTGAACTTTCTTTACCTGCTCATGTGTCAGTGTGTGCAGTGGATTTGGATACGTTTCCACACAAAAGGAGTGCCGGCAGACTGTGTCCACCTTTTCATATGGAGTTGATATTCAAATTGCAACCAAATGTAACTGTGCAGAAAGCACATGTGAGGTTTCTGTCGATTTTGAAGCCGCCGGAGCTCTTCGAATGTCCGTGGCTTTCATCAGATGTGCATGTAAAGCTGGGTTTGTGGTAACATGTTGCCATGCGGCAGTCGGAGGCATGAGAACATGTATTTTTAGCAATAAAAGCTCCAGTGGGAATTGAACCATTAACCCAAACAGTGCTGGCGGCGCGCTCTACTGAGAGCGCAGGGGTTCCGGTTTGCGTTCACATTTACATGAAGGTAAAGAAATGTTTTTGACAGTTTCATTCATTTTCTGCACTGGGCAACCAAAACACACACCGGGAGCACAATATTTGCTTTGAGCTCTGAGCGCGGCCTTTTCTGTTTTCCCTCACAGGAGGCCTTAGCTGCTTCAGGCAGTCCCACGAGAACCTGTGTGAGCACTCGCTGCACCTCCACGAGGGCCTGGATGCCGGTGCCGCCTCCGGCCTGACGGGGTCTCTACCTCACGCTCTGCCCTCCACCCCGGACATCGAGAACGCCGAGCTCACGCCGATCCTGCCCTCCCTTTACCTGGGGAACGAGCACGACGCCCACAACATCAACCTGCTGCAGCGCCTGAACATCGGCTACATCCTGAACGTGACCACCCACCTGCCGCTGTTCCACTACGACACCGGCCTCTTCATCTACAAGCGCCTGCCCGCGACCGACAGCAACAAGCAGAACCTGCGCCAGTACTTCGAGGAGGCCTTTGAATTCATTGGTATGAAAACCGATGCCTTGTTTGCATTATGGCTTCAGCTTTGTGTCTTGTGACGAAGCTTGCCGCGGCTCAAGGAAAACCAAAGACCAATATTTACTTTTACAGATTGTTTAAGGTGAACAGAGGTGGGAAGTGGAAGAAAAACATCATTTACCAAACAAGAAGATGGTGTCAGAAAGCAGCAATGACGAAAGTGCTTGTGTGCTCTCCGTAACAAGCACAGTTATTATCATTAGACATAATTGGACATATTTGTTTACTATTTATATTTACAAAAAACTTACTTAAGTAAAAGACACCATAAAAAGAAAATACATGTGCAAGTTACACAATCACATCTCATGGAAAAGGTGTAAAATTGACCAAAACTAAACAGATTTGATCATTTCTAGTTAAAAAAAATCTCTCTAAATAGGCTTTAAGATAAAATTAGTTACAGTAAGATAAGATCATTTCTTTTGATCATATAGCAGGGACACTTGTAACAACAGTGTCATATATACAGGACAGTAATTGAGAAAAGGGAAAAGAAATGTATGAATGTACATGATATGCATATTACTGAAATACCCCACATACAGTAGTAATTGAATTGGATAAAGCAAAGCTTAAGGATTACATTCTTCATACAGTCTTCAAAATAAAATTACAGTAAACATGCTTTGCTCTACCCATTGGTTTTATGTTTAGTAGTTTTGTGTGCACAGTTATGGCAGTTTTATTGACATGAATGCAACAAATAGGAGATTCTTTTGAAGAAAAAAAGTCAAAAACATGCTGTTAAAATACAAAAACCCCCCCACAACTATTCTTCTTTTAACTAGTATTTTAATAAATAAATAAAAAATCCCCCAAAAGTGACTCACTCTCACAATAATGCGTTAAAACGCAAAATCATAAATTGACGTTAATATAAGACAAAAGTCGGAATGTAGATTTTTTTTCATGCCATTGATTAAGAAATTATGTTTGAAGTGGATCGACTGATCCACTTCAAACATAAGTGGGTAAATTATCACTGTTGCATGAACACATGCAGAGTTGTTTGATGTCTGGTTGAACTGAGGAGAGGACTGCAATTTCTAGGAAGCTATAAACTCTATTTCTTCTACAACAGGACTTCATAATATGGGATCACAAATGCAACTGCTATATTGCATAAGCCAATGTTCTGGATGTTGTTGTTTTTTTTTCTGGAGGGAACTGCAACATGAAATGCATCTGAGGATAAAAGACAAGCTGGAATTATGGTTATAAAAATGTTTAAATATACGTGCATTGAGTGCGTGCTTTGCTGAGATTACTGAGAAGCTTGTTTCACAGTCGTACCTTCAGAAGTCAGGCGTGAAGCTTTATTTCTCTTCTTGCTGGTGGGTTTTGAATTTTGTTGATGTCATAAACACTCCAGGAGTTATTAAAGGGAAACATATGCGTGCCAAGTCCTCTCAATTGGTTGCGTCACAGGTATAAAAGGGTTAAATGTGAAATAATATTAAAAAAAAAAAAAAATTATAGCATTGAGGGGAAAAATCTTAAACAGAAGAGTTGGTGTGTGTGAACTGGGGCTGTAGGCTTGCAGGCTGCCATGATACCAGGCACAGTTAAGTAGGAGATAAATGGGTACTGACAGTCAACTATCAGCCCTGAATAGCCGCGTTGCCACAAAGGAAGCTTTTAAAATGATCTTGTGCGTGATGACTGAGCTTCCTCATTGGGAAACAATGCATTTACTATTTTGTGCTTTGTTTACATGTTTAGTTTTTTGTTTTTTTTCCCTCTTTCTCTCTCTCTCTCTCTCTCTGCAGAGGAAGCACACCAAGCAGGTATGGGCCTTCTGATCCACTGCCAGGCAGGCGTGTCTCGTTCCGCCACCATTGTGATCGCTTACCTGATGAAGCACACCTGGATGACCATGACGGACGCCTACAAGTTCGTCAAAACCAGGCGGCCCATCATCTCCCCGAACCTCAACTTCATGGGCCAGCTGTTGGAGTTCGAGGAGGACCTGAACAACGGAATAACGCCACGAATCCTCACGCCAAAGCTGATTGGTGTGGAAACCATCGTGTAGGCAGAACCGCTTGACCCGAAGCTCGCACTCCGATCTCGCTGCTCTGCCGGCTGTTTTTTTTTTTTTTTTTTTTTTTAAGGAGTGTGAGGTGTGAGCGTTGAGCTGCTGCGTTCTTCTTGAATCTCCCTCACGCTCATTTGGGACTCTTTCAGAGTGCCAAAGCTCTGGGTCAGCGTGGTGAAGAGAAATGCCAAAAAAATCCCTACTGTTTGGACCTGGCCGACGTCCCGGAGGAGAAGACGAGTCAAGAGAGTGGAGGGAGGGAGGGAGCGGTCAGCGGGAGGCTTTCCATTTTGTGGCCGCAGAGGAGAGCACGCAAAGGAGAAGAAAATCGGTTTGGAAAGAGATATCCTCTGTGCTTTAGGGGTAGTTACTGACAAGAGAAACTCTTAAAGCTCACACTGTGGCACACAGTTCATGCTTTGCAGGCAGGGTTGGCCATGGCAGTGCCTGACAAAAAAAAAGAAGAAAAAAAAAAGAGAAGAAGGTCAAACAAACAAACAGACAAAAAAACAACAAAAAGATGAAGACTTGTTTGGTGTGTTTAATGTTGTTGTTCTATTTTTATACAGGGGTTTATTGGGGATGACCATGACGAGCCCGCAGTGGCTTACTGTGCAATAATTTCAGAGTGGAATGCAACTGAGACCTCGGTCTTATGTGTATATATCGGTGATGATTACAAAACATTTCCAGCTCTTTGCTGAAGTACCACTTTGATGTTAATGTATTTACTGTCGTTCAGTTCTCTGCGTTCAAATTTATGGTGCATACGGTTGTTATTTGGTGTGGATGTGTACAAGAGACGGAAATAGTTTTTTTTTTTTATTTGATGAGTGCAGCTTTCGTGGTTTTTTTTTTCCTCAACTGAACCACCCATTTATACGCTGATCTTTTTATTTTGCCATTCCCATATCCACATATGCATTTATTTTATGCAATATACGAATTACCAGACAGCCACCAGAGCTTTATTTTTCACCATGGCTGTTGGCAGAGGCTACTAGTGATGTTTAATGTAAAACACAACGGAGGAAATTCACTGCCTACTTTTGTCTCATCTCTTGTTTTGTTTTGTTTTTTTTGCTCCAATTCATCTACGAGCCGACTCCGTTGTACTGTTTCATGTTCCCACCATTGCCCTACATTTCTTTTTGAGCTATAATTTTTTTGACATTTCTTAAGGTAGCAGAGGTACAGACTTCAAACAAATGTACACTTTCTGATTTACAAGCGGAGCGGTGTGACCCTTTGTCTAATCTTTAGCGACGCTGACGCTCGGCTCCCGTCGAGAGAGAGCTCCTTTTCCGCCATGCGTAGGCAAGCGCTGCTGTCACGTGCTGCTCGAGTGCCTCTATCAATGCCTTAAATCATGTGTCACCACTGAGCCTGCGCACGGCTCGCCACCACCACCACCACCACCACCACCGCCACCACGTGCAGACGAACGCAGAGCACGCTGAGGTCCAGTTTCAGCTCCTAGACACAAAGCGCCCGACTCCTGGTTTTGCCTCTGTGTAACGTTGCACGTCTGACTCGTTCAACGATTAATCGATATGCAGAACTTCACCAAACTACATTCAGAGATGCTAAATAAAACAAAACAAAACAAAACAACAACAAAAACAATGCTCGTTATGTAACGTAGATCAAGAGGTGGCATTTGTGGGAGAAACTGAGCACCACCATGAATTGTAAATCAACTTGGCACTCAAACAGTTCTGTAGTCCAGACTATATGCAGCCAGGAGGTTTACGCTCCTCTTGTGTCTAAATATACTCACCTCTGACCCATATTGCAACAAATACATGTATATATTTTTGAAGAGTGTTTGAAGAAAAGAAAAAAGAAAAAAAAAAACCCAACCCACACTCTTGCTTGCACGAGTTACGTCTTCGTCTGTGTGTTCTTGTCTAAGCTGCAGATTTCTGCATCGTTGGTGCACAGATTCTACATTTTCTACTTCTCCCCAGTTGGTTTTTACACAATTGATTGTCACATTTGTTTTACTGATGAAAAGATATTCGACTTTTAACTTTTCAACTACCTGGTTGGGATGCATGCGTTTCAAGCTTTTTCAACCACCTCTAAAGAACCGAGCACACAGTGTTTAAGACCTCTTCTTAAGAAGACTGTGTGCCTGGACATAAAAACTGAGCTTTTCACTTTTGTTTTTCTTTTCTTTTTTTATATTATTGTTGTATGTAGTGTCCAAAAAGTTTAAACCTTCCCTTTTGATTGAAGAAGAAGAAAAAAAAAAAGAACCATTGCTTTTGCCTGGAAAAATCACACATCATCAATCTACTTTTCTGTTTCCAAAGAAACTCAAGGGCTGTTGAGGTTTTCCAACACAAAATGGCTCGCTATGTTTTAACTGGATATACAGTTTAAGTCCCCCTAGATAATTGATTGGAGCATTTTCCTCACAAATGATTGTCCTAGTTCTGTTTATGTTCTTATTCTTCTGGTTTTATGTTGAACTCCCCCCCTTGTTTGCATGAAAATAAAAGGCATAAAATGAAGCACAGGGCTAAAAATATCACTGTCAAAGCACCGAAACCAACATGTGTGTGTTGTAATACGCTCAATATCTTTAAAACTGAACCCAAATGTTTGGAAGGATCATCTGTGTGTCATTAACATGAAGGAGAGTGCAAGTTTTCAAATACAATGCAGTCATTGAGTCGGCTTTACAACACCAACATTCACAAACAATAAGCTTGAAAAATCCCTCATGTGAAAAATCCACGCTATGCAAAATTGACTGGTGACAGGTTGTTTCCATTGATCCGAAAATGGTGCGATGAGGTGTCTGCAAACATTTTGAGCATGAAAAACAGGTTTGCAGCCTCGGATTTAACTGTGACTCACTGAGAAGTTAAAAAAAAAAAAGAAAGAAATAAGTGTGTGTGCGAACTTTTTCTGACTTGATGTTGTCGTCGCTGGTGTCTACTGGTGCCTCTCAACATACGGTGCATCTCAAAAAGTTAGGACACAGTGGAAACAGTGTTGCCAACTTAAATACCTTGTTACCATATGTAATAATTTTTCTGAATCGTGGTTCCTCCCCCGTATCGTATTTGTTTGACACCGTAAGTGTCAGAATCGGAAAAACTTGAGAATTCTTGAATATGTCATTGTAATTGCTAAAATTAATAGTTTGCAAGTTTGTGATTGTAATCAACCTGCTCATTTGTGTGAACCATGAAAGTTTCTCTTTGAGTGATACCAAAATATCAATACTTCCTATATCACTCTTTCATTACTACTCCACATTATGATTAATGCTGACGTCAAGGCATTGACCCCTAAACCGAACACAGTCCCGATGGAACTCGGAATAGGAAAGCTATAGCTTTACTTTACCAGTTACCGCACGACATGTTTGACATAGTTTGTTGGGACAAATGTTTCAGAGCATGTTTGGTTGAATTATCAGCTGCGCCCGCCCCCCCCAGTCAGGACAGATGGAGGACACATTTAGCTTAATGCCACAGTGAGTCGGAGCTGCTGATTGTTGGAGTGACTAAATTTGAATATCACGCAACATTAGCAGTTAAGTTTCGGTTATGATGGATGTGTGATAATTCACCCCAAAGTTACAATGATATATAGCCTCTGTTTTGATAACATGACATTTGTCTATAGACCAGGAAATCTTCACTCCCCCATCATGCTGGATTTGCTGATCTCGCAGATTTATAGGCGTAAACAAATTAATAGAGTTTGAAACATTTTCTTTTGTGTGTCTTCCACAAAGTTATTTCACCTGTCCTGTAGCGTCCATTTCAATTATGTGCACAGGATCGGTTAGGCAAATTATGTGACAATGGGAAGTTTTGGTGATTTATAAGACAACCGGTCACGACTTCACTGAGGAGTTGGCAACACTGAGTGGAAAATGGAAAAACAGTCATTCTTCCTTGTATTTTTGATTGATCACACGTGAATACGATACATTTCAAAAGATCAGGTGGGGTTTTTTTTTTTTTTTAACTTTCAAAAGGATCCAGTTTATATGTCATGTCTGTAGAGATAACTGACGAAACAGTTGCTTTTTCCAATTTTTTGTGATGCACCTGTATCTGGGTATGACAAAAAAAAAAAAAAAAAAATTTTGATTAACTCCTTTATTGTTTGCAGCTTGTGCATTTATATTCAGTGGTTACTATTACAAAAAAACAAAACAAAAAACAAAAGAAAGAAAAATAAGAGAGATAGAAAAAAAAAAAAGAATTTATTATCTGAGCCAACGTTACATGAGAAAATTGTTCCTTTTCTTCCCACCCGCTGGTTCCTGTAATTGCAGCCACACGTGGCTTGTTACGTGTGGTGTTTGACTAAATAATGTCACCATGGTACTGTACAATACTCTCCGGTCGGAGACGAAGCATGCCGTGTGCTCCTGGTCTGTGAGGGACTCTGGCAGTCTTTATGGTGCTGTCTGTCTTTCCAACTCTTTTCTGTAGAGGTCATAGAGCCCGAGTGACGGCCACCGAGAGCCCCCCTCCCTCCTCCCCCCCACCTGCCCCCCCCCACCTTACTTTGTTCGGAAACACGATTCTGTACTCGAACAATATCAAGCTGTCATGTTTGATGTGCACTCTTTACAACTAGACTTGTTCAAGAGTCTCTGCTTTGGGCTCCAAGGCTGTGGTGGACACGGGCTTCGCTCTACAAGTCTCTGTATCTTTCTTTGTGTCTATAGTCAACAGTCAAGTATAAACAGTATATAAATATATATATATATTTTTTTTTTTCGTATGCATATATTCATTACTATTTTTGCACTGACCTACGGACAGATGGATTTATTTTTTTTCTTCCACAAAGGGTGCTAATATAACGGAGGCCTTCTCCCACACCTTTTTTGCATGACTCTGCTCAAACTTCCTGTCATCTCTCCTACTCTTCTCCTACTACTCCTCCAACTGTTGCAATTGAAGCACTGTAATTTTGTAATCCCTACTTGTGAGCGTTGAAATAAACAGGGAGGCTTCAAGTTTAGTTTGGCGTCCGGAAATTTGTTTTGTTTTGTTTTTGTTTTTTTTTATTCCCCCCCACCCCGTGTTTGTGTTCACTTCTCATTTCCGAAGCCACACACACAAAGCTGAGTACGCATGTGTTTCCAGTTTCAAGGGTTTAAAATCCATACACAGATTGCTTCAGAACGTGATCATGGCTCTATCACTCTGACAATTAATTGAAGTGTTTTGATATCAGTTATCAACATTTTTACCTTCATTTAATCAGGATTTCTTTCACAAATAATAATTAAAAAAAAAAACTCTTTAAAACAAAGAAGTGATGCACAGCATGATTCCTGGTTTCCACGCAAACTTCACACAAAAAAGTGTCATTGGCCCGACCTCGGATGACTGGAAGTCGGGGACCTTCTGGCTACAAGGCGTGAGTGGTAACCACTACACCACTGTACACACCCCTCAACAGACAGTTTGTAAATAGGTTTTTTTCTCAAATATTCCCAGCACTATAGCCAGTGACATCATTTTAACAGCAACATTTTTCACATCAAATTGTCTTAGAACTGCAGCAGGCTGAGGGATAAACTGGGTAAGAAAACAGTACACGTGACACAAGTCCCAAGATAAATTCATAATTAAAGCCAGAATGGCCAACTGGAGCACCAGGAAACTATGGAAGCTCAGATTTCCCCCCTGATGATCGAACAAACCAGGCCCTGCAGCTTGCCTGCGAGAACAAAATGACGGCCTCCGTCAGGCTCCTGACATTTGAAGTGTCCGCAGAAGTGCACAGCCGGAGTTGTGAATTATCTGCGTTACCCTCCATTGAACCATGTGTCACATAGCTACAGGAGTTACGAGCCTATATTTACTCCCGACTTTTCAGGCGTCTCCTGCCCTCATGGGCAAGTGGGGAATGGGAGTTAATGGGGGGGGGGTTGGAGTTGAGGGTGTGGGGGATCCTAGGGGTCAAGATCTCTCCGTAGGAACAAGCACAGAAATAGTTTTTTAGCGTTGTTTCTAATTACGAGCGATGAGCGCCCCGCCTCATTAATCCTTTTCATATCAGCACTGGGCAGGCTGGCAGCACCAGAATAGCTCTGATCTTTGCGCTGCTGCACACCGCTCCTCAGCAAGCCCTGCATGGACGTATTAGGAAAAATAGGCCTGAGAGGAGGACCCACCTTTCCTGACCACACACATACACACACACACACACACACACACACACACTGAGGTTGCGTGCATGCTTGTCCAGTCAGAAGAAGCAGTGATAGAAAGCAGAGAGGATCTGTGAGCTCTGCTGGTTCCTTTCTGAGCTGCACGACTTCCCACCACAGCGTCACTAAATGTCACTGCAGCAGCTCCTACAGCGGCTCCTACACACCTCATGCATAAAATAATACTTTCCATGTTTAGCAAACTGTGACGACGTGAGCTTAAGGTTGTGGTTTGGATTCAGATCAGGGGGTATAGAAGTGTATGTGTTGGGGAATGCCTTGCTGCACATGCTTCTTAAAGTCACTTGCTTGGACATTGGAGTCCCCCCTTTTTTTAAAAGAAGTGTATTGTGATCTATAGGTAATTCAAGCTTCCGGGGGGAGTAGTCTGGGGGGTCACGGGTCTTCCTCAGGAATGCACAGTGTCTATGGTGGTATTCGAACCTTTTATCCCAACATTGTTTCTTTAGGCCACTAAATAAGTCAATTTATTGGTTTTATTCTCCACTTCTTTCGTTAAAAAAAAAAATGTAATCATGAATACATATCAAAAAAAGAGAAAATGATGTTGGGAAAAAGTACCCCCCCCATTTTTCCTAAAGATAAAAAACAAACTTCCCTCAATAAATGGGACCTTTATGGCAGGACGATAAAAGTCCTATTCGCCGTTTTCCTCAAGCCCTGTTTGGAACACAACAAACATATAGGGAGAGTGCTCTGATCAGATCTGACCGAAAAAACAAATCTTTGTAGACTAAATGCTGCACATCACCGTGAACACACAATCCCCACTGTGAAACATGGCGGTGGCAGCAGCATGCTATGGGGATGCTTTTCTTCAGGAGGGACATGGAGGCTGCTCACAGTTGATGAGATGATGGATGAAGCCAAATACAAGGCAATGTTGGAGAAAAACCTGCTATTCTGCAAAAAGAGTCTGAAAAGTATGAATACTTTTCCACACCACACTTGTCATTTCTTTATTATTTGTTAGGCGATAATAATACTGTAAATTTGAAAATCCTCTATCAATCCATTTCTCAATCATCAGGCACGTTATATTTGTAGGTGTTATGTGAGAAAATGTGGAAAAGCTCGATGGGTACAAATGCTTTTGCAAGCCACTGTGTGTTAATGTGAATGTCTCCACTCCCTCGACACATCGGGGAAGTCAGAAATATGATTGAGAGGGAAAGAAGGCCTTTTCTTGGCTCAGATTGAACCATGGCTTGGAAGGAGAGTTTACAAGTCGACACTTCTTCATTTTGATCCCTCAACACTCAGCAGCCGCAATAAAAGACGAGGGAACATGGTATCATTGGAACGACATTGGCTCCAATTACAAATCTTTTCAAAGCTTAAAAGGCCACATTTTAATCTGTGAAAAGTACTTGAGAGTAATGACTGCAGTAGCAGCAATAGTTTTCCAACCATTTTTTTCTCTCTCATTTACAGGGACACATACTTGCTGGAGCACATTTTACTTTGTATAATGTCCACTCACTTAACACCGCTGATTTATGTTTTTTCCCATGGTAACAAGGAACAGCACAAGGCCCTTGCTTTCCGAGATTTTTTTTTCTCCCTTCCTCTAATACACTTATTGTAAATGTTTGTGTAAATTTGAGTCTGCAGTCTGTTTAATGTGCTCACAAACCTGGTGTTTATGTAAGCATTTAGCGGTGGCACGAGCTTCCCACTGGAGGTTGTATTGATTTAGCTGCAGTGCTGACCAAGCCTGAAGACCTCCGTCCATAATCAGTGTGAAGAGTGGAGAGAAACAGTGTCGAGGTATGCATACTGAAATAAAAACAACCAACTCATCATCAGTCCAACAGCCCTGTGGCATTTCTGTATCAGGTGATAAACAAAGTTTATAGTAATAACACACGAAATGTGTCTTATAATTTTATCTATTCATTTGAATGTAATAATAATAATTTTAAGTTAAATTTATTTTTATAACAGCATTTCTTATTAATGCAGTAACTTTGCTCCAGTGCATAGATTACATACATACATATGTTGCATACATCATACTTGGAAATAAATCCTGTTGTTACAAAGCATTGAAATGACCAAAAAAATTGTTTCAATAGGTGTTGCTACTTTTGAAAAAAATAAATAAATGTAAATAATAAAAAATAAATAAATCTCTGCTACATTGCTTCATAATAACCAAATATCAGAGCAACCCGAAATTTGATTTAGTTTTCACGAAATTTAAATAAATGAATGAATGACTAAATAAATAAATAAATAGATAAATGAATTTAAAGGTTCTCAAATAGATAAAGATGACTACATTTTTCTCGGAAAAACAGTTTGCCAAGTTTCAGGTAACCTGTTTTCGTGACAGTTCACTAAAATCTGGAAGTGCGTCTGTTCACGCAGTCACTGCGCAGCTTTGACGCTAATGCTAGTTTGCGAGCATTGAGAGTGTCTGGTGCTTCACTTGTGAAAAAGGTTTTATAATACCATCCATGGTTGGATGTCCGCAAACTTCTGGCTTCACAATATTAGTATCTGTGATAAAGATTAGTCCGGATGAGCTGTCCCACTCACTGCGATGTACTCCAGCTGCAAATGCATTCTGGCCTGCTCTTCTCTGCAGTCAGCTCTTTGCTGGTGAGTATGAGTTATTCTCCTGCCTCACAAGACAGAGAGAGAGATGGACAGGACGATGCAGCGAGGAAACAAACCAATGGGCGCGTGAGCAGTGAAATGATGAGGACAGAAAGAAGAGAGCGAGAGGGAGAGAGGGGGGGGGAGGTCACGGCCCATTTCCACAAAGTGCTCCAAGAAGCTTACAGGAGGTCTCCGGGCATGACACAGGTGCTATGGTGATGTCTCTGCAAATCAGCCCATGCAAATCTGCCACCTGCAGAGGAGCTGAGGACAAAAGAGGAGAGAAAGCTCGGAGGGGGGGGAACGCAGAGCGAGAAAAATGGTTTCCTGTGAGATCGAAGTGATATCAAACAAAGGCGCCGGCGCCGCGCGGCTCAGAGATAAAAAATGCTGTCGACGTGAGTCTGCAAAATGAGCACATTGGCTTTTTTCTTTAATCGCTACAGCAACTGCGAAACTTCCATATTTCAGATTCATTGTGAACTGAACTGTTTAGTCTCAATAGTTTTAGCGTATAAGTTGTAAAAAAAAAAAAAAAAAATGCAAAAATATTTCTCAGGATGTTTTTTTTAAAAACAGTTTTTTCAAAATTATAATTTCCTGTTATAGTGACCATTTTAAGGGTGAACAAATTATTGAAAAAAACACCCAACTTTTAAAGTGTTCTGGGATATTTTGAGAGCTTCCTCATTTCTTCCAAACTCACGATGAAGAATAATATATTTAAATTAACAGTGATGTTTCTTTCTGAGTTTTTTTCTGCCCTTTTGCCTCCAAGAACTTTAAGTAAACTAAAGTGACAATAAACACATTTTGAATAAATAAATCATCACCTTTGTTTGTAACCTCTTTTCAAAATATATTTCCCGTTCATACTTTTCCCAGACGACGTATTACAATTAATGGCACATAATGATGTTAATCAGTTACTTTTGTGACTCAATAAATCGGCATGTACAATTTAAAACATCCTTCAAAACATGTCTTGGCGAGCGCCTTATAAAGAGTTGCGTTTCATGAGTGTGACACATTGTGAGAAAATAACAAATGATACTGTATTTATTCATATATTCACGCTGCATTTCTTCTCATTTGTGGCATGACTCAGCGCGACGCTGTCATGAATCTACGGAAACTTGTGACCACGTAAGAGTCATGGTGTCCTCTGATTGAAATAAGCAGCTTGCTAACGTGCATGTCTGCAGCATAAAGTCAGCTTGACAAACATCAAATGCACATACATTCAGATGTGACGAACACATGGGAGATTCGATCATGAAATACAAGTGACGAATGAGTGAGAGATATTTTTGTACATTTCTGCTGACCTCATGGTTTTTTTCTGTTTAACTCATGCAGGGACTGTTTATATATAGCCGACTTAAGTAGAGATTCTTTTCATACATCACATCAGGAGAGGTTTCTTGTGTCGCCGCCACATTAGCTCTCGTTATACATTTGTTTGATTTGACACAAGTTTTCACAGAGGATGCACTTCCTGACACAACTTACAAGGTTAAAGGTCGACAACAGTGGGACTGAAGCCGTCAAACTTGTTATTACAGGCCACTATGCCAAAAAAGGGCCATTCCCAAACTTCAAAACATCACAGCTCACTTAAGAACTTGTTCCAGAAACAATTATGTGAACTCACTTCTTCGTCTTTCAACAAAATGTCGATGCTGGTATTACAGTTCATCACAGCTGGATGTCGATGTGAATATTTAAAGAGTCTGAAGTAATGAGAAAAATCAGATCTATAAGCTACAGCGTTTGGTTCAAGTCGGACGTTCTGTCTTTACTTCTGTTTCTTGCAAAATAATGGAAAATTGCAGACAAACAGAATAAATAAAGCTGCTTAACAACATGGAAAGAGTTGTTTGTTCGATATTTTTTTTATTAAAAAAAGAAAAAAAAATGACACTTAAACATGTCAACATAAATGTTGTGCAAGATACTGGATTTGGATTTTCAAACATGCAACTAATCTAAAAAATATTCTAAACTGGAAAAAACTAAATTGGGTCTGTTACACTCTAAAAACATGAGTTCATTTAAACTGACAGGAATGAAGTAAAACTCTATTGTGTAAATAAAAAAAAAGGGTTGTGAACCAAAAGGAGGAAAACAAAGAAATACAAATGAATGTGAGGCAGAATAAATATTTGGTTTAATTTTATTAACCACAAATGTTACATGGAACCTCCGATTCTGAGTGTGGCTGGTTTTGCTGCAGTCATAATATCTTCATCATCAGTGCAGTACGAAGCCTGAAAATCAAAAGACGCACCAGTGAACATGTGAAGCGTTTGTAGCTGAGCTGTCTCCTCTTTCTACACTACTACTCATTTGTCTGCTCTAGATAACCTGATTCAATTGCTGGCCTTGTTTTTTTAATATTTTTTTTCATTCTCTGACCTCTCACAAAATGCATGCATGCACAAGGAGCAGTGGTTATAGTCACACCACCAGCCTGAGGGCGGGTTAAAGGTCTCTGACTTCTGTCACCGAGTGCGATTATAAATAGAACGTGAACATTAGAATAAACACAGAAACACTGGAAACAATAAAAAGATCAAACTCACCTCTTAGCAACAGCTCAAGGTCCCAAAATGTTTTTTTTAAATTCGAAATTACAGTTTATTTGAAAAAGTATAAAAGGGTCACAGAAGATTTTAATGAAAATAATGTCTTTGTTGAATCTTCAACAGCTGAACAAATTTCATTTCACAAATGTGTTTACTATAAATACCATGCGAATCAACATTTTGAAACATTTTATTGATTTAATTTAAAAGAGTCAATTGTTTTGATGTCTGTCATTTCATATTTTTAAACATCGGGAATAGAAAAATCTAACTTACTTTGGTATAATGCAAAAATCTACCTTTTTAAACAGATCATATCACATACCTAAAGTTTCACTAGTTACATTTATATTGTAGATTTCTGAAATAGAGAATTGTGACATTGTTGCTGAAGAACGTTTCAAGACGTAATTTAAAGTAAATGTGACAAAATGTAACAAAAATTAGTTGGAAGGTGTAAAACTGACCCTAAGTTTTAATTTCCTGATGTCTGATCCTGATCCGGAAATAATGTCCTGCAATGTTTCATCAGAAAAGTGGTGTGTTGCAAACATGATTACTGTCCTGCTTCACATTTATTTTCTTGAGGTATTTTGAGATTCTAACTCCATCTTTTGTTTCAGGTTCTTCTCCACCCCCACCCCTGTCTGATTGCTGCTCATGTGCTTCACCTGTGCCTGAGTGTGTGATTGTCTTCACCTGGTGGCTTTGGTATATATTGGAGCTTTCCTTGTGTGTGTCTTGTTTGCCGGTTCGCCTATCTGTCAGCGTTGGTTGCGTCCTTGTGATTCCTGCATCCTTTGTGCTCCAGGCTTTTCTCTGTGTGTGGATTTTCATCTCGATGGCATGGCTTTGTTGGCTGCTTGCTCCCCCACCCCTTTCCCAAGCACATCTATTCATGCAAGCGCCTGTGTCTGATGGTCTAATGAGTCCTCTTCCAATCCTTAACAACAACCTTATGATGGTTCATTTTAAAGAAACAAGTAAACGCTAGAAGGTTTCGCCCAAAACAATATAAGACGACGCCACGTTATTGTGAACTGAGAGCATTTGTTTGGCAGATTCACATGAGTTTGCGGCTGTGACCGGATCCCGAGGAAGTGCGATCCGTCTCTCTGCACTGTCGCCGCCACGAACACTCGCTGATCTCTTCTTGCCGCCACAGACACAAGGCAGCCGTCCTCCTCATATTTCCATCCTACCCTGGGAAACCCCCCGCCACAGTCTGCATAGCACATCATCCAACCCACCTATTTTAGCTCACTGTGGGGGGGGGCCTGCCAAGCCAAAACAGTCATTTAGCCCCTGGTTAACTGGGGCACTTCTTTCTTCTGAGGGCTCGCACAAGTAGTCCGAGTCGCACGCTGTCATGATGTCATCAAATTTTGACAGATGATTGAATCTAGCGTTGGAGCTTAGTCTGCTCCCGACGGTGATCCTTAAACAACAGACCTTAGATGGTAATCATGAAGATGAATGTCATTTTACTCCTGTGTTTAGTCACTCTTAACACAACATCTCTGTGTTAAAGACACACAATCCTCCTGAGTGGGTGTCTGACTTTCAGTGCTCCTTTAGTTTTACTGCAGCTTTGTTCGCGGTACAGCAGCGGTGGGAAGAAAATGGAAACTCATTATGAAATCACAGGTTTCACTTATGTGCCAGTTAAAAAAAAAAAAAAAAAACGTAGGCTGTTTTCATCAGCGAGGATTACTTTAGGAAATTTAGTGGTTTCTTCATTGGTAAAGATTTTACGATGAATCATGCTCCCCCCTCATAACACAAAGGCATGAAAGGTTCTATTTGAAATACTGTTTCTCCTGTTATTCAGACACGAGAACAGGTAATCCCTCCGTGGTTTACAACACCCTGGAAAGGTCAACAGTTCATCACAGGGCAAACACACAGAGAGACAGATAAACACACACAATCTCACACCTGTAGGAGGAAATCAAGTAAACGGTGTGATAAAGGGTGAAGTTTCAGGAAGTGGGGGCGTATCAGAGTGGACGTAAAGTTTAAATCCACCCTGTGATAATTAACTAATAAAATTGACTATTTGCACTATGGAGGACTTTGAGGCCAGTTGTGTTGAGGTGGGTTCTTATCAGGGATACTAAAGTTTTTTCTCATTCAATCAAAACTCTACTCTCCTTTTAATTACATATAGACGGTAACATTCAACACATATAGTTCTTGCACAATGAATGAAGGGGGAGATATGCGCTCTTGCTGCACATGTGCACATCTCCCCCATCCTTCCCATTGATAATAGATCTTCTGCTCATGGGCCTGTAAACAAACATGGTGGACCCGTAGCGGTATGACTTGCAGTCCGTATTCTAGTTTTATCGTTCATATCAGTAGCTTGATAATTGAGAGTCACAGTCAAGGGCTAAATCTGGTCCAGTGTACATCGAGCAACTGAAGATAGTAAGTTGGGGGGGGGGGGTAAAAAATAACAAAACCCTGAGTATAAATAGACTGTAACCTTTCAGTTAGGCATGTATATACACTACACACACACACATGCACATGCACACGTCATAACAGCTTGTAGTAGCTCAGCCGGGTCTGTTTGTGGACAGGGGGGCCGAGGTGCAAAGTTGAGCCTGTATTAGTGTCGCTGACCCTTTTTTTTTTCAGCCATGACGGTTTCGTATGCAGCCGGCGTAACTCAATAGGTCCATCAATTACTTCTGTTTCCCTGGTGCCTTCACAAACAACAGCTGCAGAGTTTAATAAACTGGCCCCGTCATTCAATCACACGTTCGGTCATATCACAGAGCCTGCAAACCGGCGGGATGATGAAAGCAGCTCTTGTTGTCATCTGCTGGTCTGCCGGTAATAACTCTGCTTATCTTTTTTGAAAATGCATCGCTGCAGCCTTCATCCTTTTTGATGAAGACCACCTTCCGTTCTCGAGTGGACGCTGCATCGAGGCTGTTTGGGGTTTAAGTTTCTGCATGTCTCATTTTCGGTTGTAGGACAGAGGTAAATTTTTTCCATGGTAACTGGAAACTTCTGTCCTTGAATAGATATGAGAACGACTCCTCTTCTTTTTCGATTGAATTTGAGTTCACAGTGGTTGCCTGCTCTGATATTTACTTCATTTATCTGCACAGATTAAGAGAATGCATTAAAATATGGAGATAAAGACAAAATAGAAGAGGAAAGTCATTAAGCAGTGCTTGCATGGATTACCCTTTAAACATTAATGTCGGGAATATAAAAGACAACTGCTGGGATGCTCAGGAAACAGCATCTTTGAATGAAAGTGTAAATAATGGACAGAAGATACTGAAAGTTGTGTTTGGACTATTTCTTTTTGGCAATAAATGTTTTAAACACACATCTATTATTCACATTTCTTGAGCAGAGCTGTCAATAATATGCCAAATCTGCCAATTCCAAGCAGCTTATGCATCTTCAAGTTCCATTTGAAGGCAGTCTTTAATAAATCCAGCTCGGTGAGGATGAGCTTGGAGGAAGGAGTTTGGATTAATACTGTGGAACCATGAGACATTGGTAACAGACTCTCAGTAAATGGGAGAACCGGACACTCAAAACAGAAGTCAATACCAACAACAGAGACATTAAAAACTGCATTCATAGCCACAGTGTCCCTGTTTCTGCTGTAGTGTGTGCTCTCTCTCTCTCTCTCTCTCTCTCTGCAAGATCTCCAACTGTGGATCTCGAACTTCATGATCTGATCCTCCTGTTCTCCTCAAGTCTGCAGTGGGTGGATTAGTTTGCTGTCAACTTGTTTGTTTGTTCTCTGTCTCTGTCCTCTCCTTCTCTCTCCCTCTGGCTTCTCATCCCGACAATTTCAGGAGAAAGAATCCACCTCAGAGTTTGGCTCGGCAGACGTTTTCCCCCAAAGGGAGTTTTTTTTTTCTCCCTCCACCATGGCCTAAACTCGCTCGTGTGGTATTGTTGGGTTTTCCTCTGTAAAAGTGCCATGACATGGCTATGTTGTAATTTGAGCTATATAAATAAAACTGAATCGAATCGTTGGTCGCTTCCAAATCTCAGGATTGGTCAACACGGGGCACTTATGTCTCTTTAATGTGAATTTATGTTCCAGGCTCCATATTTTAGTTTTCAGTTCTTTCCAATCTGCTCATTCGTCCCCTACTGAAAACCCCAAACCTCCTCCAAAATGCACTTTTATTTCTTGAAAAAAATGGTCCCAAATAACTTCAGAGCATTGCAGAGTTTAAGTTTTACCCCAAACGGGGGTAAATATTGCATTGGTTGGGGGCTATTTTCAGCTTCAAATGTGGTGTGCCAGCAATTATTTAGTAGGATAGTGTATGTGGGACTGTGGCAAAATAAACTACAGCGCTCACACTCACTGTAATTAAGGAATATCTCATTTAGAGCAGTGCGGCAGCCCATGGAAGTGGCTTCAGAGGGTTTCAGACAAAACTAGATCTCTGTGGCTCCTGTAACTACCAGGCTTCAGTCAGTGGTTGTTCATAGGAGCAATACATTGTTTGCTTTGTCTTTTTGATGGATTTGTTGGGAAATGAGCTGCAGGTACATTATGCACGGTGAAAATTATAGTGATACATATATTCACGATCTTTATGAAACGTTTAATGTGAGGAAAGAGCGCCGCCAGCACTAAAATCACCAAAATGGCACCGTTGAAAGAATCTATTGGAATATGACCACTTTTATTTTTAATCACAATATGCCTGGAACAAAATCTAACACCTCACAAAGAAAAGCAACTTCCTCACTAATAAGACAGGGAGATTGACCTTATGTGGTTATATCAATTGTAAATCATTGCAACTTGAAATAATCAGCCAAATGAGATAAAAATTAAAGCCAGAGAACAAAGTGTGCTGGTTTGCCAACCAAAGGCAGCTAGTTTCCCTAATTTCCTCGACTTATTTAGTCTGGCAATGGTAGATTTGACACAACAATTCTTGAAGTTCTCGGCAGCCACACAGGAGTGTAATAATCTATGTGAAAATGATTTGCACTCTCACCTCACACCAAGAGTATTTGAGGTTTGAGTCCAGGACTGGGAAGCCTTCTGTATCAAGTTTGCATGTTCCTCCTGTGCATGCAATGGAAAACCTCTGAAAGGCATGCAAATAAAATAGTGATCCTGAAGTGACTCAACACTATCCCCCAATGTAAAGCAAGTACTTAAGTTTTGCATATCGCACTCCTATAAGCCTGACGTATAGCAGCCCCCCCCCCCCCCCCCCCCCTGTAAGTTCACTTTTTTTTTCCAGAATGGAAACATCAGTGGAGCTGAATCAGGATTTTTATAAATAGCACAGCCTGCGATAAGAGAACAGAGCTTCACAGTGGGGATGTTGAAGCTCCCCTGCAGCCACACTTGTGCTGCTGACTTTGAGGGAGGAGACTGCTGCCCTCTGCTGGACAGAAGCAGAACCAATCCCTTCTTCCGCACCCAGGACGTAGGTAAATATTTGAGAGGCAAATCCATTACATTCTGTGATTGGAGTTGAAGTGCTGCACGGTGTTGTTTTCTTGCAGAAGAGCACTGAAACTCCTCTGTAAGTCTTATGAAAACACCCAGAGGCCACAATGACTTATCCATGTGATTGTTCTCAATTACTTTGTAGATTCATTCACGCCTGTTTTGATCCAGGCAACGGCTGATGTCAAAAATATATTTATTTTCATGTGATTTAAATGATTCATTGAGTGACTGTGTTGAATACAAGATAAACAACCTTCAATAAAAAAAGAAAGGGTATTTATTTAATAATTGAAAATGTCTATACATCCTTGCATGAGATCAGATATACAATATTGTGTTTGATTGTTAACTTGGGAAGTTGTATTTGGCTTTATAAATGCTTATTTATTGAGTTTTCCTTACTATGTTAATAAAACATGCACTGCTGTGAGACGAGATTGTGCAAAGTTGATTATGTAGATCAATATATAATAAAGTAGTTATAAAAGAAGTAGGTGTATTGTGTCTTACAATGATCTTTGACAAAATTATTATACAATTGTTGTTCGAAACAGTTTTGCTGAACAGTTAATTACTGCACATTGTGTTTCACGTGTTACGATTTTCAGTCGTGGCGCCATTTGAGGTCGTGACTTTGGCCACCCTCACGATGGAACAGGAAGTGCTCTGAAAAAGACCTGAACATGACTTGATCGGTATCAAACTTGACACATTGACAGGATGGCCCTCATCACAAACAAATCATGACTCACTTGTAGCGCCATTTGTGGGCTCGCTATGAAACAGGAAGTGCAATTTAAATGGCCTGACCATGGTGTGATCAGCATCAAGGTTCACACACTGCATCAGAGTCCGGCGCTCATCACAGCTACGTCACAGTGACGACTATCACACATCGCGTGGTGTGTTCATTCTCGGATCTGGATCAAACTTCACATGTTGCCACGTCTGATTACAGTCAAAAGACAGTTACAACCATTGGGCAAAACGCCACCTTCAGCCTTTCATATATTCAATCCATCAGAAGGCAATAAGTTGGGTGTTGGCCTTGCATGATAATAATCACTTGTGAGTAAAGAGATTAGCATCTGCGCCAGGGTTTGCATATGGGCTACTTAGCCAACACATCAATTAGCATATATTATACGCTATTTAGTACAAATCCAAATTGGCATTGGCTTTATTTGTAAGACGCACTTACATTACCATGCACGCCAATTAACATACGTGCTAAAGTTAGCATACATGCTATAGTTGCCAGTTGTTACTACATGCTAGCTTGAGCTATGTTCATCTGCATAATGGCATTTTGTGTATTACTGTGATGTTTACCTGTGTGACAGAGATTTTGTGTCTTCTCATTTTTTTTTAGCTTCACTCTGTTGGACTGTCAGTGACTGAGCTGCAAGAGGTCATTAAAGGAACAAGGCTGCACGCGTCCCTGGCTCTCAAAATAGTTGGGCAGGCTGTTTAATCTATGTGAACACTCTGGCAGTACAACACATAGAGAGAGCAGTACATAGATGTCGACTGGCATTCTTGATCGGAGTCCTGCAAGTAGCGAGGGCCCATTCAAGGCTGCTTGCAGCTTTAATAATAATTATTTTTATTGTTTATTAAGAAAATATGTGAACTTTCTTAATAAACAATATCCATGGCTGACGTTGGAGAAGAGGAAACTGGCTGAAGCCCCCCCCCCACACACACACACACATCTGTATGCAACAGAAGTTATTCCAGCCCCTGGCTCTGATTAATGCATGTTTACTCCATTAAAGCTGTCTTTGTTCAGGTACCTGCCCCTCCTCTGCTGTGTGTGTGCGTGTGTGCGTGCGTGTGTGTGCGTGTGTGCGTGCGTGTGTGTGCGTGTGCGTGTGCGTGTGACAAGGCTGAACAGGCCGGGGCACGGCAGGACAGAGAGATGCTGCACGGGGGCAATAAAAGTGTCATTTTTCACCTCGTTTATAAACAGGTCATAATGTTGAGATGAGCCATTGCCTATTATGGGCTCCGTCCAGCCTGCGACATCAATAAACAGAGCGGGCCAGCTCTCTGTGCTCAGCCAATGAGGAGCGTGCTGCTGGGAGTCTGGACTGGCTCGGTCCCTGGCAACCCAGGTAGACAATGTGCTTGTTATGGTTGAGCTTGGGAGCACACTCAGGTCTAACACTTATCAGAATGCCTGCTCAAGCCCGAACTCTGGATCATGAATATTGCAGAGGTTATGGGGTTATGGGACAGCTTTATTACTCTGACAAACACCATTTCTCAGGAGGAGTGAGCTGGAAGGACGAGGCAGCCATATGCCTGCCTCCTCTGCTTCTTAAAACAGAGTGCTGAACTCGAACTCTGCTGTGTGACTTCTGGTTCACCTTTAGCCTGCACTGCTTGACCCACGCTGCTGCTGCAGCTGCAGATGAGCTTCTATCTTTAGACGCAGTGCTTCAGTGTGCAGCCTCACGTCGGATGGAGGCTGAAGAGCTCGGGGGGGGGAAACGTGCCTGCGGTGCTGCTTCTTCTACAAGCCGAGGGTTGGGCAGAAGAACGTCTCCGGGAAGTTGCAATCCACCCCCGTGGATGGCGATGCAGATTTTTGCCATAATGCAGGTGGCTCCCTTCAAGGAAAAGAAGGAACAGAAGGAAGGAGGCAGAGAAAAGAGTCGTGGAGGACGGCCTCTGAGACGCCTCCTCTCCATATGCTCTAAATGCCACTGTCCATATGCATGCAGCTTGTGTTTTACACACAAGGCCAGTGAGGGTGTACACCTCTCATTAATCTCCTGCACAGAGCGAGAGAGCAACAGCAGACCAGGGTTCAGTTAACAAAGGAACACCACGCCCTCTTGTGTATAAAGAGAGAACTGCACACACGCTGCAGTACAGGCCAGGCCATCCGCCTTGTGCTTTTTTCAACTTAAGAGTCTGGAGCACACATCAACCGGGGATGAGTATTTGGAATGTGGGGGGAAAAGTCAGATGACCTGGATAAACCCCCCTGCATCTTCATAGATGAAGCCCACCAGCCCGGACTGGAGCTATGTAGGTTCATTTTCAAATAAAGTTCTGTGCGTTCAGGAAGTATAAAACTATGCCTTTATAATTACTTATAAGTACATTATAGAGATGTTTGAAATAATTTCCCACTAAATTCAATGTTTTTGAATGTCTGTCACATAAATTGGTATTTGTATTAATGTCTAAGTTGCAAATATTGTAATATTATAAATTTTTTAATATAAAAGAGGAAAGTGGGCAGACAATCCAAACACTTACCTTGGTTAAATTGTAAACTTAAACAAATGTAAATATGAAGCTATAAAAGTTAAAAGCTATTGACTATAAAATAAATATTCCTGAAATTATGTTTTCAGCTCTGCCTACTGTTGTT
This sequence comes from Blennius ocellaris, assembly GCF_963422515.1. Lineage (NCBI taxonomy): Eukaryota > Metazoa > Chordata > Actinopteri > Blenniiformes > Blenniidae > Blennius > Blennius ocellaris. The sequence goes on from NC_137667.1 coordinate 8,408,937, forward strand.
CACCTCATGCTGACAGAAACATTGACAAGCTGTGTTTGTATTTATTCATGTCCCACTCACATTCATATTTATATTTTAAAACCTTTACACCCAATTGTTACTTTATTACTTTATACTTTTACTCTAGAGTCATACTATAATTGTCTTTTAATGACACATTTCTCCTTAATATTTTATATTTAATTTGAATGTTGTCTCCCCTCAGGCTGCACTTTACTGTGTTTATATGTTCAATTGCTGATGGAAATTTTAAAAACTCATTTTCTATTTTGATTTCTTGATTTGTGACTGGTGCTCCTTCAGATGAATAAATTAGAGCAATTAGATAATTAACAAATGGATCAGCAGATAACAAAAACAAAAATCTCTTCTTCCTCATAAAATTTGATAATCATTCTTATCTAAACTCCACCCAAAAAATGTTTTAATTGTAAAGATTAACTATATTTATATGTACTAATAGAGACATTTTATCATAAAATCAGAATAAAAGTTGAGCTTGAATGAAGCTTCAAAGATTCACGGTAGGGGGTAAGGTTTTTTTTTGCTTCATCCTGAGAAGCAGCACCTTTCTAATACATCTTCATTTGTTTTTCACCACATCCCACACATCTGCAACACTCTGTCAGCGGCATTGTCAGAATTATGTAAACTATTGTGGTGGTGCAGTGCTATTCAAGCTTTTGTGAGGCCCTAAGTTGGACAAACCCATGACGAAAATAAACTGATTCAAATGGCACAATTATCATTTTGAGGATATTTTGTTAAAAATTAGACAAAAAATTTAATTCATAAAGCTTTAAGCGTATTTAACTAACTGGAATTTACTTAAATGGTGGGAAAAACTACAATTATCTTGATAAAAGTTTTCTAAGCAAACATCTGCCCCTCATCCAGGTAATATGTAATCTACAAATCCTTTTTCCCCTCAACATTTTGCACTGGTCTTGCATCTTCTCACTGTGTAAAACAAACTATTCTGTGATTAGATGTGAAAAATGCAGCATCCAATCCATAATTTCCATGGTGGTATAAAAGTTTAATAGCATTTCAATAAATCTGCTCTTCTCTTTGGTTGCGTTGCGTTGCGAAAGAGGCTTTTCTCCTCTCCGGCCTCTAATGACAGAGACGTATAGGACCGCTGAGAAATGATTGGACAGGATGGAAAACAGGATCGTGAAAGCTCCCAGGGTGATTTTATGAGGATGTGGATACTTCTGGCTTTTAGCTACCACAGAAGACAACATAAATTAAACTTCATTTGTGCATCAGGGCCCAAACGTTCAACAAGTTCGGAAAGTCGGGCTCCTGAGAAACTCCTCGAAGAGGTTTGAACGGGTAAAGCTTCTCACTTTGGACGAGCATTAGAAATCTGCAACTACTGTCAAAAGGGGAAACCGTCTCATGGTGCAACGAAATGGAAATTACATCATTCAAGTATATTATCATCAGCTTATGGAAGGCATTCAAATGAAACTTTACCCTGCGTAGGATTACTGACAGTGAAACCTGAGGTCAAAAAATGGAAACATCAGGAAAAAGTGTTTGAATAATATTATGTACATCTTTTTCTATTGTACTTCCTGTGTTTTGTTCTATCTTATATTGGTTTTTATGTTGTTTTTCACTCTTGCGAGGTGACCTTGAGCCACAAAAAGGGAACGGGGAACAAAACTGGCCTGTATTGTTTTAATAAAACAATGCAGCACCTAAAGCTGCATTAGAATTTATGGTTTTTGTCATTAAAAGAATGACAATGTTTCCTGGTTATTATCAAAACTTTTTAGGCTTAATTAAAATCAACCTAGGTTGTTTGTGACCACTTGAACTGAAAAGTGGCTCACATTGAACCACATTACCTCCCATCAACACCCCTGAATCTCACAATGCTCATGCTCTGTCTCATACAAATTCATTTCAGGAAAATGTCAGAGGTTTTTCTACATTATAAAACAACTCTTCATGTGCTTAAATGCGTTTAATTTGGAATATCTGGTCAATCTTCATAGTCTGCAAATGTTGTTCTTTTTCGGCACTCGTATGTCTCAATGGAGTTTTTATAAATTTCTTCCAATTTTTTGTTTTTATGAGAATATAAAAGTGTAAAGAAAAAAAACCAAAACAAATTTTTTTGTTTTTAATTTTTAGATTGAATGACATTGTGTCCACTTTAATGACAAACCAACAAAACTCATAGTCTCAGAACACACATGTTTTGGGACTTTTGAGCTTTCCTCTGAGTATATTGACATACAATCTCCTTTAGTCACAGAAGTGAAGCAGCTGCAGGTCAGCTGGACAGTTTTTTTTATTTTGTTATTTTTTTTTTTTATTTTGTGTGGCTTCAGCCAGTTTCTTACTTTTATATCATTGTTTTTGTGACTCGGTGACCCGGACTCATCCACCTAAAATCACACAATCCTGCTGTTTTCTGTACTTCCCCGCTGCGGTGGCTCTCTCCACAGAGACTTCTCTAAAAGCATAAGTGATTGAGCTCCATGGTAATTGGATGGCCACTAAACGGATCAGTGAGGATCAGCCTGAATCTGATGCTGAACTGGCACAGAGACACACTTCTCTCAGACTTCCACAGTCATTAAACGATTTGTTCCAGGTGGCTCCGGTCTTCACATCTCTCTCTCTCTCTCTCTCTCTCTCTCTGCCATTATTCTTTCATTTCGAGCCTCCTCTTATGCGTTTCCCAGTCTCTCCTTCCCCACGTCTCGGGGATTCTCGATGGGCTTGTAAAGGAGCTTTAATAGAGAGGAATATAAATCTGCAAGTGACAAACTCCAGTCGTGGCCGAGCGGGGGTCGGTGTGTACACTGTGAACTGCTGCGCTGTAAAACCAGGACCTCCGAGGCTCTCGTGCCCCCTGTGATCCCCCCCCTGGCACAGCTGGGAGACCCCACAACCTCACAGACCCCGGTTTGAAGACAGCGCCGACGATGAAGGCCCGTCACAGGCCAACGGCTCGGATTGAGGACGTCCACAAGGCAGAGGCTGCACTGCCTTTAATGTCACTTTCTAAAGAGTTTTACAGGCAAAAGGTTTATGAGATTTATTACTGTTTTTATATGCATGGGATGAAAAACTCTGTTTAATAAATGCTGCTGGCAAAGTGTGTTGTGCAGGTTTATGAGTTGGGACACACTGCGTAGAGGGAAGCTTCCAGGGATGGCATATCTGCTCCACATAAACAAAATCACTCAAATTGTTGGGCAACAATGTCTAGGACACATCTTGAAATACATGTTTCTGTTTGGGGCTGTAGCTGATTAACTACAAAGTGAAAAAAAGAAGATTGTATCAGAACTGCTGGAGACACAATACTGCTGGGAGTTTGAAGTTGAAGCAGGGAGTTTAAAAAAAAAAAACAAGCTGAAAATAATCCAGATGCACTCAAACCCTCATAATAGCTGAACGTTGACCATCCCTCCATTGGGTGGCACTGCTTTCTCCCTCTAAAGAAGGAGAGCAAGTGACTTTACACTGTTAAAACAATGGATCAGGCTCACTGGCAGCTGAACTGCAGGCCGAATGTGTCCTTTGGATTCCTGTTAGAATAATGGAATGATAGATTTAACAGGCCCAGTTCCCAAATTAATAACACTGTTCCACATTGCAGAGCGTATCAAATCTGTCAGATAGTTTTAACAGCTTTTCGACTCCACCTTTTTTTTTTTTTTCTTTCCATTTTGCTCCACTTGAATTTGGCTCCTGCTTTTCCATCCGCCAGCAGCTGTGTTTGGACTCATTTACAGCTCAGCTGACATAAATAATGAATCAGAGGACAATGAAATCTTTTTTTTTTTTGAGAGGGGGTGGGGGGGGTTTCTTTGGGGAATCCAGGGGATACAACAGCTGATAAAATTCTCCTTTGACTTCACATTGTGTTGAAACTCTCGACAGCCATCTCGTTGAGTTATTCACAGGGGGGGGGGGGGGGGGGGGGGGGCTCTTGAATTCCTGCACTGACATCATTAAGCATGCATTAGCTCAGGTGACAAGTGCATTTTCTTAAATGACACTGCAAATGAGGTATGGCTGTCATTTGTCAGGATACTAAATTTCTCTCGTCTATAAGCCTGCAGACGGTTTGCAAACGCATTCAGATGTTTACATGAGGATTAAACACTTGACTAAAGGCAACTATTACTCACTTATTAACCAAGCAAACATCCAGATCATAACAAATATGTCGAATAGACTGTGTGAACTTTTGTTCCGCTGTTTACATCATTTAATAGCCGCATCCTTTTTTAATAGGAACCAGTCCTACTGTATTCTCAACACAACTTCTATTTAGATCTTTTTCTCGTCTACTTTCATTCACAGATCTCAACAAACTGCAAAAACGGTGTCTGGTGTTATTCATTCGTCGTAAACAAACAGCAGCATTTAACAAGTAGTTAAAGGAAGGATGCTTTATTTATTTATTTATTTATTTATATATACATATAGCACACTTTTGGACCAATTGCACAAAAGAAAATATTAAAACTAAAGGAAACACTTAAAATAGGAGAATAAATTAAATAATATTGATAAAATCAATGTTTTATTGGAAAACCTGAACAAACAAACAAAGAATAAATGAGTTATTTTACTATATTTATTCCCTCTTTTTAATGATTTCTTATTTGCTTTGTTTTAATGCATTTCTGTCCCTTATACTTTTTTGGATGTTTTCCAGTAGCATTTGCACCGATTTTCTCTGAAAGGCATTCATACACATCGCATTTAGTGGAAAACCAGTTTAATCATCTTTATAATACAGATATAACTGATGATTTGGAAATAAAAAGCATCTGAGAGGAGTCATTTGTATCTTTACTCTAAGGCTGTAGCGGGAGCTGCATTTTGAAATGTTCAGTACTGTTTCCACCTCTGGCCGTCAGAGGAGCACTAAAACATACACAGTGTCAGGTACCGTGATAATATGATTATTTTTCGTTCATAAATTCACCGTGCATACTAAGACCATCATTTTAAATTATGTTGTCAGCGGGCTCGGTGTAAAACTTCCAGGAAATATTCACCCACTGTGAAACGACTGGGTCTCCGTGCTTGATCACGCTGGGTGGCAGAGCTGGCACCGCACTAGAAAGCATTACTTCTGCCTAGTGTTAATGGACTTACTTAACTCCTGGGTCCTGACTTGTGTTTTCCAATGAATTAAAGTGTCAGGAGCCACAAATCAGAGTCTGGGATAGGTCATGTGGGTACTAGAGGAGGAGGAGGAGGAGGTTTTGGGCGCAGCACTCTTTCTTAATGGTTTGTTCCCTGGACGCATGAAACTGGAGCTTTAAGCCCAACCTGTTGTTCCTGACGAGGCCCCGGTTGTACTCTCACATGCGTGCCATTACATGCTGCCATCGCCACCGAAGACGGATCCACTCCCACACACACACACACACACACACACACACACACACACACACACACACACACACACACACACACACACACACACACACACACACACACACACACACACACACACACACACACACACACACACACACACACACACACACACACACAAAGCCAGCTCCACATCCCCTGCGCGCTCTGGCAGACCAGAAACATTTACTCAGCTAAATGAATTAAGTAATCGCACAATCCCGCAGCCCCTGCGTTACAGAGGAATTTCCATATTACAGCATCTGATACTCCCTGTTCACGGCTCTCCTACGCCGCTAATGCAAGGCCCCGGCCAGACGGGCCGTAACCGGATAGCCAATGGGGTCCTGCTGCAGCAGATGCAGTGACGTGCAGAGGAGGTGTGTGTGTGTGTGTGTGTGTGTGTGCGTGCGTGTGTGTGTGTGTGTGTGTGTGTGTGTGTGTGTGTGAGGAAGAAGAGAAGGAGCAATGAAAGTGGTGTCAGCAGCTCTCTCTCTCTCTCTCTCTCTTGCTCTCTCTTTTTTATATAAGAGCTCATTAAGACAGCAAAAGCCTCCACTCCATTTTCGTCATTTTCATCCGAGCAACAAGGCTCCAGAGACTGTGGTTCTCTGTGATTTAGAAAAGCCATGAGGTGCAGTTTGGCTCGACTCAGTCAGGAGGAAAGACTGGCGCTAAGATTACCGCGGCCTCGCCTTTTAACAACATCATTAAAGTTCTTGAAAGAGAACTTCATGCGTTTAACGTAGGGCATCTGATTACCATTTTTAAAATGCAGCAGACTTACAGATATCACATCGGATTTCACTTTTTATTTTTTTTATTTTCTCCTATACTGGTCTTTTTTTGTGCTCACGTGGGAAAAGCTGGTTCAGAGAGAAGACAGAAGTTTAAAAAAAATAACAGCAGAAGTTATCTTTCACTGTCCTGTGGGTCTCAGTCCCTGGTGAACAGATTACTTAGTTACTTTTACTTTCACTTTTTATACCATGCAGGGTAATCTTGTGGCCCAAACCAAACACTCTGGCACTCCAAATGTAATCCGCTGACCTTATGTTTGACACCTACTGCATCACTGTAATAATATTACTTTCATAATAATAATAATAATAATAATAAAAACAGCATGTCAACTAAGAAAGAAAATGCGTTTTAGGCCATTGCTGTCAAACATACAGCACGTAAGGAAAACCTGGCCCAACAGAAGGTCCAGCATGGTCCACTGGATGACTTTACAAAGTGTACAAAATGACAAACGTCACCTGTTCTGTGGGTACAGTCAGTATAGTGGACATAATGACACAATAATGATCGATGATGCAGCAGTCAAATATAGTTTAGATCGGGCTAAAATTAACATAAAAACTCCACTGATTGGTGAAAATATGCAGCTGTACAAGCATGCCCCAGAATGAGAAACAGGTTTTTTTGCCAGCAGAGAAATTTTTATGGCCGAACAGATCTTTCTGCAAAAGTCATGTCATATTTTGCATTATTCCATGCTAAAAGAAAAAAAAAAAAAAAGAGAAAACCTGGGTGTGAAAGATGGGACCAGCTTTTTGGACATTTTATTGTATTGTATTACAAATGGCAGAATATGTAAAGAAAACCCTAGTTTTAATTAAAATGTGTTTTTTTCATTATGTACTCACTAAGCAAAAGGGAAACATTTGGATTTGTCATTATGTCAATGTTACTATGCTATCACTTTACTAATTCGGCTGCTCCTGGACTGTAATGAATTTGACTCTGCAAACTGAAGCATTTGAGTCTGCAGGAAATAAAAGAGAGAGCAAAGTCCCAAAGTCCTTAAAGCCTCCCTATGTATAAGCACACAGGGGAGGTGCATTTCGTTGAATTTCACCCACCACCTGACTTGCCAAGTGCTGTTTCCTGCAGTCAGGTGTCTCGAGGTGCTGTTTAGAGAAAGAAAGAAAAAATCATCAAGTCAGCACACACTCTTACTCAGCCTTTAAATCTTCCTCTTTTCCTCTCTGTCGCTCCTGGAGTCATGTTTCAGGAGCTCTCTGCGATTGTAATCAAATCTGTATTTTCTTTTTCTCTTTCTGGCTTAAAAAAAAAATCCTGACATTTTCTGCATCCAGCACCTGCAACAGGAAAAAGACCAAACCATAGGATTTATACGATGGCCATAAATCTGCTACTGGCTTCAGCCTATTCTTTTTCTTGGTCATTTAATGTGAACAGTATTTGATAATGTTTGCATTTTCTATGTGTCACACAATCAACATGGAAGAAAACACTAGTTTGTGACACGTGAATAATCCCACTCAGCTGAGCTAAATGTACAATTCTGTCAAGAAAAGAATAGAATTATTGTGTAAACTTAATGTGCCAACCAGTCAGCGCAACAGCTGAAGGGTATAAAACATAGAGGAAATGATACACCAAGTACAAAAAAATGAAAACAAGATTCTGAAACATTTTGAATTGTAAAATAATCCAATGCTCTAACAATTAAATACAGCAACGGATTATTTTTAGTTATCGTTATTACTATTATTACTATTATTATTATTAATAATAATAATAATAATTGACATAAATGTTATACTATTTTCAAATGAAATGCATTTGGTAGTGTTATTTAAAAAAATAGTTATTTATTCATGTGCATATAGATGCATTTTTATACATTTATTTATTTATTTGTTTACGATTGCCATGTTTAATTAACATTTAATGAATAAATCAATACACATTTTCTATTTAAATTATTTGTTGATTCAATTAATTGATTTGTTCTTTTATTATTTGATCAATCTTTATTGGAACCTTTTAAACGTGATTTCTTCTTTTTGGGGAATATATTATAATGTATCCATTCATACCTGAGCAGTCTTTGGTGTTGTTTTCTTTGTAATGTATAAACATTAAACTAAACATGCCCTTTCGCTGCACAGACATCTGAAATATGCAGGGATGTGAATTTTGAAGCTGACTCACACTGTCATAAAATGCCATAAAATATGGTCAGTGCTCTTTAAGTGTTTTAAAGTGCATGCAGTGCCATGCTATATCCACTAGAAGGCAGATACACACATTAGAAGGATGAGAAATACAGTACTGTTAGACTGTTTACCAAACAGATGGACCACATCATGTTTTGTTATGTTGAGGATGACTATGATAAGTACTGCCATTACACCCAGGAGCAGAACACATGATAGAGTTTCACTTGCACACTAAAAGTGTCCCTCTCGATCACACTGGATTGAACCCAGTCGATAATCTCAGTGTTGAGGAATTTACAGTTTACAAGATGTGGGTCTGCTCCGTATACCCTGACCCCGTCTCTCGGTGTCGATGATCCTGCTGGACACGAGTATCACTCATAGTTATCTTTAGATCACTGCCTGCAGCTGAAGGCTGGACAAACAAGGCAATAATCAGGAACAGTAAACAAAAGGCCGCTTTCCTGTTGGAGGACAATCACAATAATCAGAGGCAGTGTGACTGATTGCGAGGAAACAAAACACACAATGATGGAGAAAAAAACCCACTGAGAAGTTACAACATACAGTATTTACTCGGATCTCCAAGTATGTCAAAGCTTTAATGTTGATATTGCAGCAGAGCGCGCAGTAGGTTAGCGTTAACACTTTCAGTAACAGGACCAGGGTCCACCACATACTCAAACATATGAAAGCCATATTCAAATGATAAAATAAGATACTGGACAAGAATGCAAAACCAGTGCAACAGGTGCAACAGTCACAGCTATACATACAGGCACTCGGTGGATTCTGACGAAAGACATATACTTCAGTATGCATCCCAAAATCCATTACAAAACATCTTTTTATTTAAAATCATATGTTCCACATGTTATGTTTGACTTACGTCTTTACTGGGGGCATATTGTATGAAGCGAAATTGCACTAATGCTACGTAGCTAAAATAGACAGAGGTGCAATATAATCACATTTGAAAACTTGAAAAGGAATCTGCAACTCACTAAATTACTCAAAATGTCAACTTTTTACCTTTTCAACACTAATGTTTCTTTTGTTTTTATACAGTTTTATGTAAACAATTTTAAATTGCATAAAACAATATCAAATATGTTTTTTATGGAGTCTTAAAAAGCAATCATTCAAGTGAAGGATCTTTATTTTATTTATTTTGCAGAGGGGTTTTAACAGAAATAAGACATTTTCACTATTGGACTTATATATGCCTGCTTTATTGCCGATACAACTTGTTTCCATTATTTCCATTATTATATTTTCACCTCGCGCACGCACGCACAGACTTTTTTCATCTATTTGAGCGAAAGGAAGTCAATAACATGCTTTAGCACAGAGGCTTGCACACACAAAGGGAGTTGTATTATTTTGGCGAGTGTGGAGTTTATTATTTTGTTTTATGGGTCTTGGGGGGGGTGGGGGGGTGGAGGGGTGGAGGTGAGGTTGTTTTGTGGCACTGCCTGTGATACTGCGGCTCTGTTTGTGAGCTTGTGAGAAAGGAAGCACCAGTAAGATCAATACATCCTCTACGCAGATTTCCAGCAGAGTGTGACGTGCGTGTGGGGGAAATGAGCCGGGCCGAGGATACTCGCCTTGTTATGGATTTGACATGAACTTGGCCCCCGGCCCCCTCAGAATGTGATGAATGTATTATTTATTCTTCCTGTCTTTGTTAACCTCCTCTTGGCCAAAGGCGAGCGCATGAAACAACATCTCCAGTGTGGCCTTTTGATTTTGATGGAGTATAATAATGTCCTGTAATATTAGAGCCTCTTCACAAGGACCTTTCCAACCACAGACGTGCTAATGGGATCTGGGCTGTATTTTAGGCCCACGTGAGTCAACTGGGTGACACCACTTTACATGAACACTAAGGTGAGGTATCACTGAGAATGACACCTCGACAGCTGCACCATTAGTGCCTTGTCGTGTACATTAATAGTGTTTGCAAGACCAAGTATGAATTTTATGATTTGATGCAAAGGATTTTCTTTTATTCTTTTAACAATTTATTTCTGGTCTGAGTCACATTCAGGTTGTTTTAACTTGAAAACGCCACAATGAGTTGAGATACAGAAAGATTAGACGGCTAATATTCAATAAAAATTATAAGAATTAATACAAAGTCAACAGTGGTGGTCTAGAAGCACAGGTTGCCATGGTTACCACTATACAGCTGTATAGATCTTGCATATCCCAGATTGACACTCTCATGTTCTCCCAGTGCATGGGCTCTCTCCACATTATACAGTTTAATCCCACATTTCAAAAACATGCATGTGAAGTTGATCGGTGAGCCTAAAATTGTCGATGTGAGAATGTGTCTAATTTTCTGTCTCTCTGTTTTTGCCCTTTCATGAATCGTACCATTAAGTCAGCTGTAGACAAATCAGTGTAGACAATGGATGGATGTACACTTATATTCTCATAAATGTATATCATTGTATGAGCTTTTTATTTTTCTTTTTTCTTCAAATGTCACAGTATCATCAGGAATATCTAACAAAATATGTTTTGAATTTAAAGAAATACCAACATTGGATGTAGGATCCTACACAAGCCTGCTATATAAACATATAATGTCTTGTTTTCTCAATAAAACATGAAAAATATCATCTGATCAATGACCTGAAACTTATACTTGCATACTTTCTAGAAAGCTGAACAGGAAATTTTCAAAGATCTGTACTTTTTCCTGGCACCTTTTAACTGCTACTGTCTACATTTTAGCACACTTTTTTTTTTCTCCTTCTTTTCTGGAGTCGGTGCGTTACATTGAATTCTTGCAGACAGGATTCATAACCCTGTTACTACCATGACAAACACACAGATGATTGAAGTTATCTTGGAATAAGAGGCATTTCTGCCAATTTTACAGACAAGAAATAACAATTATTTCAGGCAATTTAGTAGTAAAATAGATAAAAGGCATTCTTTTTCTCAAGTGTCTGTACTTCTACTTTAGAGAAGAAAACATTTATTTCAGTAACCCCTGGTACCAGGATGCCTTTGCTTGTGTTTGCATGTATTTCTCTGTGTAAGCGAGAGTTTGTGTGTCACTGCCAAAAATAAATATCTTGCCAGTGGCCTCAGACAATGACAGGGCAATATTCTTTAGAGGTCGCAGACGTCAGAGGTTTTGGACAGGATTCAGCCTTGAAGACAAAGAGACGAATTTAGACCTGCGCTTGGTTTTTGGAGTGGGAAAAGATATTCGTCACCTTCGGGTCAGACAAGAGTTTTTAGTGGGTAAACAGAGAAACACACGAGCACACGCACACGCACACACACAACAAAGAAGATGACGGAAACAAACAAAGGGGGAGAACAAAGCAGACGGAGCTAGTGAGCAGGAAACAGTAAAATGTTAAAAGAAATGGCTGTGGTCTCAATGAGGAGAGCTGAGGTTGACACATCATCAACAGCTAATTTACTGCACCTTTACAAGACAAATGGCTTAACAAGACATTCACACTTCACACATTTCACAGATTTTACTGCTCTCTTTTGGATTTCACTGTGAAAAGCCTTGGCTCATTAAAGTTTTGTTTGCCTGTCAGCAACCTTGATTTCTTTTTGTTTTTTAACTATTTATGTAAATTGTTGACTTTTTTGGTGGAGTGGTGAGCATTGGCATCACCCAGGGGGCATGTGCCGGATCCCAACCTGTTGGAATAATTGTCAGATTGTTCTTCCTGTTTGTGCTGGCTTTCTCACAAAGAGTTTAAATTGGTCACAATTATGTGTGTTTGCCCTTTGAGCGACCTCCTTGAGCTCAAGCTTTCTGTTAATCGTGTCTGGGAAGGTGTGAAATAAAAGTCATTCTGTCAACACATATTAAATCAGTGGTTTGCTCTCCATGGCCACAAAAGCTGCAAATTGTCAATCTCAATAGTGCACAAGTCGGAGAGCGGTTGGAAACAATGTAGTTAGAACCAGCAGGTGGCGGTAATGTGACTTTATGGATGCAAAACTGCCATTAATCCCAAAAGAAGCATAATAGCGCAAAGCCTTGAAATTTGACATACTTGACCTTTTAAAAAGTTGAATGCTAACCGGTCCTCACATTTCAAGAAGCACACTAACCCCACATACTTTGGCAAAAAAAAGTTTTGTAATAATATGAGATTGAAAAAAAAAAAGAAAAGTTATCTGCTTCAGTGCATTTGGTACAAAAAGCCTCGGTGTGATCCCAGTGTCTGTCTGCATCACTTAGACTCAATGCTTCAAAACACAAATGTTAGATAGGACGCTCGATGTGCAGTGCAATGGAGCTTCACAACGTCTCTGCTGCAGCCGGTGTGACCTGATGCCGGTGAACCAGCACAGCAACCGACAAAACGAGCCAAGATCTTTCCAGAAAGAAGAAGAGGCGAGTGAGGAGCGATGAAGGGAGAAACTTTGTCTTTAAATATTTACAGCAAGATACAAGTAATACCAAGGCAGACCTGTTGGCTATTAGAGCTGCTGTCAAAACACTGGTTGTCTTAAACGAGGCAGACGACCTTCTGTCAGCTGTGGTGGGCAATCAAACAAATATAGAGCGTCGGATTATGAACCCAGAGTGGTGCCAGTTGCAGTCGAAGTCTCCAGCAGTGGGCAGACTCTTGTTCGTCGCCCTACCGTCGTCCTGCCCCGGGCACTTCCTCCTCACTGCCCCGTGTCCATATATCATAGCATTCTTCGATTTGAGCACATGGTAATTCTAACAAAAATACCAAGTCCCCACCGCTGACATGCGGACTGACCCAGAGGTCCGTGGATGTCACGTCCAGTCCCCCACAAAACACTTTGAATTGGTTTTCACTTTGCACTGCCAAACCACAAAGAAGAAATAAGGTCAGATCTTTGAAAATTTGCAATAATACATTTTTTTTTTTTTTAATGGCTCTATTTGAAGCTCGGGGTCGAGCCTTAAGCTGCTGACGAGTGTAAGATCAGGGTTAAGGTTGGGGTAAGCTTTAAAAACAACATGCAAGGTGAAAATTATAACAAAATCCCGCGGTGCAGCGCGGCCAGAGAGGATCAAGCTCCTAAATCTGGAGCTTTGCCTCCACAGTCTGCAGGACATGACTGACCACAAAGCAAGGCGAAGCAGGAGGCTTGTTGGATGTTTTAGTAAACACACTCTTTGGCTACAAAGAACTACATCGTCAGTTCAGCTGGACTGGCGTTCCGAATTAAAAAGGCATTTGTTGGAGAAGACGAGGATTGTCCACTGGCCCGGATCTGTTCCACACATTTTTTTTGGGAAGGTTGTAAATTTCAATACATGCATCATTTTTTTCTGCTTCTTTTTGCCCCAAATGATCCATTATATGACAGTGAATCAGGGGGCCTGGACTTGAGTGGTCTCCAATGCCTCTTCACATGCATACCTCAACAGCACATCCCTCCCCCCTGCACAGGATACAGGAGATTTGGATGTGCAGGACTGTGCTCAGCCCCTGATGTCAGAGATGACTCAATCCAGAGGCTTTTAACTCCAAAACACTTCTTGGAGACCCTGAAGTGAGGCGAAACGGGAGGCAAGGAGTCGACAGAAAGTGTTTCCATGACTCCATGAACATGTTTTCCCTATTAGATAAAAGTATTCTCATGAACATGTCAGTCAAAACAAAGGATACAGAAAACGGGAAGCTCCAAACACTACACAAGGAAGGAAAAACATATATCTATATTTTTTTAACAGTTTCAACACCGTGTCTCTATTCAAGAAGAGTGTCGACTTTCTTTTTGAATCGGACTCAAAAGCCCACTTGAGTTAAACACATCGGTGGTGTTTTGCTTAACTCTCCGCGAGGCCCTCACTACGAGGCTCCTGGGGGAGGTCGAGATTAGCTAGAATGTGATGAGATGGTGACAAATATCCAACACTCCCCCATATCAACAATCCTGAATGCAACCACAATGGGGGAAGAGTCCAGCTCCGATTGGGCCGGAAAACAAAACAAAACAAAAAAAGGAGTCATGGCCAGGAAGCAAGGTATCCATTTCATGCATCCGTCTGTTTTCCCGCCACCTGTTAGACATGATCATTACCACGAAGCAAGGGCGTAGGGGGCTAAGCTGGCCACATTTATATCAACAAGCTAGGATAAAACTGTCTAATTATCCCCCACGGCCCCCGGCCTGGCCCCCGGCCCCTGAATCTCCTCGCAGGGCTGCTCCCATTTGCCAGCTTGGCCTGCAGCCAAACTCTGCAGGCTGGTATGTGAAAGCACATCCTAATGACAGCTCTCTTTCAATCCCAGGTCTGTGTAATTGCCCGGCATAGCTTATAGACATTATGCCACACCAGTTCAACTCAGTGGTTTGAAGTTCAAGAAGAGGTTTGATGGAATAAGTCTGCAAATGTATTGCCGTACCTGGTCTGTATGAGTTCTCATCATGCGAGTGTGTTGAGGTTCCCGATGACAGCTGCAGCTCTATTTATTGTAGGAAAATGTACATTTTCTGCTTTAAAGCTGTGTCAAATACAGCTTATGTGCAGTTTCAATGCCTCTGACATTTAAAAATGAGCCATTTCTACTTCGAACAAATGGGATTTTCAAGTGTCATCTCAGCAAAGTTGTGAGCAAATGCTTCAACCAGGCAGAGTTGAGCTTTGATGATCAGCCGCGACTGAGAGCAAATGCAGGCTAAATGTAAGCAATTTGCACCTGTGCAAAGCTGACTATTACCATAACAGTTTTGAAAGCAGCAGAGGGAATGTGGTGGGTGGGAGTGGGGCATTCACGTCCCCGTGGGAGGTAGCATTAACGTCTTAATTAGGACGCAAGGGGGAAGATTCAAAGTACTCCAAGATGACGAGGGACGCAGCGATGGGAAACCAGAGCCGATCGTCTTTCCCAGTTCAAGGCTAATTGCTGAAAACGATCTGACATGGATGTACGGGGAAACATGGACGGCATGTAATGAGATGATGTGAGGTCATTTCTAAAAGCTGTCGGACTAATTCTGTATGTCTTGGGAAGCTATCTTAATAAGACATCACAAACACAGGGAGGCCAGACATTTAAGTGGATGTACAATTTATTTCGAAAGAGTTATAGAAAGACCCAGAAAAGTGAGTTTTTTCAATGTAAGATCATCAAACTATTTACTTTTTGACCTTTAAGGGCATGCGGATGTGTAATTTATTCCATATTATATTAACCACTTCTCAATTTGCTTTAAACCAGGGTGTCATAATTGTCACTCACCAAAGGCTGCCACAGCGGCGTACTTGTGTTTACTCCCAGGAATCTATTTGTCCCCATGATCTCTGATAAAGTGGCAGCTGTAGCAGATATGATTACTACAACTGGGAAGAAATTGGATGCGGGCCCACAGTCTTGGACCCAAGACTTATCTCCGCATATAGAGACGGCTGTAGAAAATGTACGGTAACTTCAAATCTTCGGCATTAGAGTTTCAATCAGATCCCGACAGCGCACATATTTTTCTAAATATTGTATTATGTATTGCTTATGTCTCATGTTTTGTTTTTTTGGCATCTACAGCTTTCAATGGGATACATTTTGAAGGTGATTCAGAAAAGCCATACGAAGGGGTGAGTTTTAAGTTTACGGTTAAAAGTGTCTGTTTCACGTCTTGTTGAAGGAGGTTCCAGCAGCTTGGAGCTAAACGACTGGAAATAGTGTCAACAACAGCATATGCGGGGTTTATGAACTATGAGCATCCATAAACTACAAGCCAATCAGTGAGGTAAACTATTTTTTTAATAGATTTTTTTTTAAACGAAAATAATAGTCTCGGCTTTTCAAATCGATCACTGGTTTGAAAAAGTCTGATAAACTTTAAAGTTTTCATTTGCATTGTTTACATGTCTCTCAACATGCTTTTCTTTGCATCTGCAGCTTTAAAACAATAAATCCTGATGGACGTCAAGAGAAACACTGTGTTGAGATGATGAATCAAACTTCAGACCTCTTGACTGATGAACAAAAAAAAATGAAGAAAACATAAATCATAGCGTGAACCTTTACAACAATATTACTAATGTAGTGTTTTCAGCCGTAATTGGGACGGCAAACAGCATCTAGTTACACTGCTTCCTGTTTTTCAACATGTCAACACATCATACAAGAATAAAGAAAGATTTATAATGACTTTAGGAAGTAAGAAAAGTAGAAAACTAATCAAAGCTGGTGCGTTACCATCAAATGTTTGATTAGCAATTGAACAATTAAAATAAAAATTGTCCAGGTTCATAAACTCAAAGCAAAAAGTGAGATTTTCATCACACAGCAGGAAGTGAGGTAATGTACTGATTTGTATTTGGTTGCGTATGTTTGAAGCTCCGACAGCCACAGTATACGGTTTGCTGGTGTTATCTTACACAGAATTTCCCTGTTTCAGCCATAAAACCAGAGCAAAAAGTAAATTACAGAGTTGGACGTGGCTGAGTTGAACGGCTCAGATTCTACTTTTCCTTATGCTTTAAGAAATCTGTGAATGTTCATTGACACTACGTGGTTAACACATTTGTTACGGTTCACACATGTCAAAGTAAACTGAGGGTTGCTTTCAGTGATGGGCCACTGCAGGAGAATTTCTATGAAATAAAATAACAACCCCTAATTGCCCCATCAAATGAATCCTTTTCTCTGACATCATTTTCAAACATTTCTTCCTGACAAAATCCTTTCGGGCCAAACTTGTGTGAAGAAAAGGCGCACTGCTGTTCTAAAGATCATCAGAAATGATTCCCCTGACAGCGGCCAAACTTTATAGAGTAGTATAAGGCAAGCCTTCCCTAATAAAAATACAGGTGCTTTTCTTCCTCCTCCAAAGACTTTTGCAGACATCTTGCAGCGAAACCGTGATATATCATTCATTTATTCTTTGACTGATCTGAAGTCAGTGCTGGACAGGACCGTGCCTTTAAGCGCATTCACGCTGTTTGTGAATAATTTGACAATCTTCTCCAAAGCATTAAAATGCTGGCTTGTACATCTCTCTGTTTGGAGAAAAAAACCCTAAAAAAAGATCTCCAGCTTTGAAGCAGCTAAAAGTGCACAGGGATAAAAACTCTATACAATTTCCACATGAAATAGGAAGACAGGGGTCCACAGGGAGAGTCTAAATTGAAACTAAGGCTGTGCCTGATAGACCACAGGATATGCCTGCAAAATTTAGACATATCAAAATGGCGAAAAAGTCTGTTAGTGCCCATTCATATAAAGTGAATGGCTTGTAATGTTCTCGGGCCCTTGGAGGATAGTTGCGAGGTTGAGGAAAGACTACAGGAAGAGCAGAATGGTTTTGACATAACTTTATTTTAGTGCACTACAGGTTTTCTCTCCTCCCTGCAGTTTAATGTTGTATTCCACTGGGTCCCGGAAGGAAGCAGCCCAGTAAATCCCTACCGCTGGACTTAAAAAGGAAATGGTATCTGAAGACAGGTGAAAAACTGAAAGATAAATACATCCAGGCCTCTCGCCTGCAGCGTTTCTCTCCAGAGGGCCGTCTTGCAGTCCCACAATATAATGGTCCAGGCGTTTGGTTTAAATTTAGCCTGAGAGGAAGCTATAACGATGAAATAACACTTGCTCACTTTTAAAAGCATATTTCATTTTGATTTAAAAATTCACGTGTGAGAGACCACCGGCTGTTTCTTAGATAAGCCTGTCAGGTTACACAGGTATCTGGGTTTGCAGGCCAATCTGCAGACGTGTAATTGGGGGGAATTGAGGTGGGAAAGTATCAGCGGACATTTTAAAACCACAGAGGAGGCCCTCCAGGGAGCTGTGGAGTGGTATGTGACTTAGGAAGTCTTCACTTAGCTGGCCGTAATGAACAGAGCCGATGTCGACCCCTGTAAGTTTCAACATTTTACCCTTTTATTCGGAGGACGGAGGCTGGGGATTGAAAGATAAACAGTGAGAAGTTGTGCAGCCGCCTGAGCTGCTCCCAGTACGCTTCAAAGGGGATCCCATATGTTTTCAAGATTTGAACCAATCTGAGGGATGTTCTCCTTATTTTGTTTCAGTACTTTTAAGTACTTGCCTTTAAAACAAGCCACACGGTGACATCGTGGTCAGCACTTCTGCCTCACAGTGAGATTATCACCAACTACATAGTTAACTACATTGTTATTGGTGCTAGTTCAATTAAATTGAATTGCATGCTCGGGGAGGACATGCACACTCCAAAGACGCACACTTGAAGCCGTTACACAACACAGACCATCATCCGACTTGTAATGAGTCACAAAATAAATCATTTTTTTAAAAGATATAATAAGTACTTAATAACCTGACTGTTAACAATGATTTCACATGTTTATATTGAAATGGAAAATAATTGAATATATTCCATTTGTAAGTTAGAAGTAGAACAGACAATGATAAACTGTAAATGTGAGATCAGGGGAGACCATTTCAACAAGTACAGAAATACTGATACTTTAAAAGTTAAAGGCCTTCAATGACGACATATTGTGAAGTCGAATTGAACAATCACTTTGTTTGTTTTTTTGTGTTTGGGTGAAACAAATAAACAAATACATAAACATTGATTCAAAATTCATTCAAATTTGTTGTTGGTTTTTCTGTGTCACAATCTCACTGGGTTCAAAACTTTCCCTCTCTGATACATTGTAGTTTTAAAAAAAATGTCACATTGCATTAATATTTCCATAAACAGATCTTTATAAAGTTTTTGGATTGGCCCATTACTATCTGATCTTTGGTCACATATTCATATTTGCTTGTATGTTTTTTTCCTAGGTAATCTCCACACGACTTTATTGATGGTCTTTTATGCCAGTGTCTAATAAAGAGATATAGATATTTTTTTTTGGAAAGAATAAAACTGGCAATAAGCCAGTGTGAGCAACGTAAGTAAGAGGAATTAAAAACATATGTGTTCCAATATAGGAAAATGAATCCTCAAGTATGGTATACATATCTGAAAAATCTATTTAAGTTCTCTAACAAAGAACACATATATTGTTATGTCCCATCTCTGTCTGAATACAATGAGCTCTTGTCCACACACCTTGATAATGCCTCATTCATCAGACGTAGGAGCATGAGAGGAAGGAAACACATAAAACATGCTGGACAGTCGGCCCACAACGACCAGGATTTAACACCACTGAGTTATAGGAATGTAATCACTACCAAGGCGTGTCTCTTAGGGCGGTAAAACCTCTACCATCTGCTGTAATCCAAGTGCAGGTAATAATAACATGAATAACACCACTGTAGAAGTACGTATATGATTTACTAAACATCGAAGTAAACACCTCACACAGTAATAGATCAAGAGAAATATTTACTTTAGACCAAATTCTTCAATCTGAATCACAGGTTTTTACTTGTGCAACTTTCTCAGATGCTTCCCCAAGAAATCCTTGTGATAATTGCATGTATAAGAAGTATAAAATATTAATTGCAGAGGCAATTCTAATGCTTTTATCAAATGTTCTGTCACTATTAATGAATGCATGAGCGATGTGGCTCAACACACAGTGTATGGAGATTAATAGAATAGCTGCATTATCGTCTTCACTTCAAGCTGAGTTCATTATTCTTTACTTAAAGTCAATCAGTGAGGCTCCCATTCTGCGTGGACTGCACGAAACATTATTTACATATCTGCTTTAATCATTGCGGTTCATTTATTTTTACCCTATTAAGATAAACAGGCTGGAGTATTACCAGCTGGTTGAAAGAATGGAGGGGATTAAAAAGAACTGCTGTGTAAACTGGGAAATTGTGAATTACTTTGGTATGAGGAATGTTAACCCAAATACAAGTGGCTGTAAGCAACTCCAGTACTGGAGAGAGAGCAAACTATTTAGAAGTTGTATCACTTCAAAATTATGTTTTATATCAGCTTTTGTCCAGCGGTCAATAAGTCACGCTCAGGGCTTATAAAAGTCCCGAATTACAAATTGACAATATACATCTAACATCCTGAAGGACAAAGGGGAGTGTGCAATAACCTCTGAACAAGATGTAAACCAAATGTGCAGAAAAGCATAAAAAGCACCATGAAACCCAAGTGTTTCAATGTCCAAACATGCCATGACCACGGACCATCTGTTTTTGCCTCGTTACAATGGGAAGCCAATGGAGAGGTTCACAGTGATGCGTAACCTCAATAAATATCGCAGATCCACAGAGACATCCTCCAATTTGTCCGCTGGTGATTCATCTGGGAACTAATAGTAGAAGACAATAAGCAGCGAGAGGGACCATCTGAAAGACATCAGTAAACATGTGCGTAAATCACGCTGACCCAGAGCCATGGAAGGAAAAGTCTCTCCACAAAATCATCTTGCGGTTGTATGAGTACAGGCCCGATGGCAGGACGCTGCTAAGGCTATTCCCAGATTCTTGTTGTTTTGGCTCAGATGAATTACGCGAGTTTGTCCTTTTGTTGACCTCATAAGTAATTGTATATTTGTAACTTCAAGAGGACTGTCAATTAAAGAGAGAATAGTTGTGTATATACACCATCAAGTGACACCTGGACATCAAGTTTAGTTAGATAAAAAAAGAAACTCACTGTTTGTGAATCATAACAGTTTGCATGGTGGTGAATATGTTACATCCACTCTTTCCTCAGAAAGGAGACGGACTGAATGAGTTCATACAATAAACTCAAATATCCATACACATATTTAATCTTAATTCTTAAACTATATCTGACATTCATTTTGGAGATTTTAAATGAATTTTCACAACTAATGTTTAAAGTTGCTTTCTTTTACACTATAACAAAATAGAAAACTACACTTTTAATTTGAAAGATGCAGCTGAAAGTAGTGTTCTCGATGAGGAGCGCCACCATCTGTTTTTCGTGTCACAGTAGCACAAATGTGATTGACCTTTCAATTAACCCAGGTCCTTTAATGTGATGTGCATAAATATAAGCAGATTTCTTTTTACATATTGTAAACATGAATGCCCTAAAACAACATCAATCAGTTAATTACTTTTCCCTCAACCAATCATATTCATCGATGCAAAATTGTCCAAGGTGACTGTTTTTGATGTTTCCATTGTTTCATTGCTGCTCCACTGGAATGCCATGAGCTAAGAACGGCTTTAGTGTCACCTAATCCAAGCAAGAACCAGTAGATGCCTTTAAATGCAATTGGTAGATCTTAGTTACACAGTGCTTCTAATTTGTGATTCTTATTTGAAATTGAAGCTCACAGCACCCTCATTTACAAGTGAAGTGTAATACACTTACAGATTAAAATTATACCAATTGATTCACTTTTTCTATAATCTCGTCTAAAATACTTTGATCACAACACGTGCTTTTCACAAGTTTTCTTCCACAGTTCAAAGACATGCATATTTTGGTAACTGGTGATTCTGAAATTTCCCTTCACAGCCATGGATGGATGGATGGATGGATGGATGGATGGATGGATGGATGGATGGATGGATGGGTAAAACATTGAGACAGAAAACTGCCTATTCCCCACTTCTATATGTTTGGTTTTGGATAACCGAGCTATAAATCGTTCCTGAATGGGGCTTTTGTAAACGTACCTGCGGCTCCACATTAAACTGCAGTTAGCCGATGATATGCTGCAAAGCTTTGCGATTTTACGGTGAGTTACTGATGCGACTGAAAGCCCGGGTAAATAACTGGATATACTGTGTCATCCATTTCTTACACTTTTGTTGTTGTGTTGTTGGTTTTTGGCAAGACATCCCCTCCATAAACACCATAAAAGCTGATTTTTGCTCAAAATAAAGTCCCACGGGTTTAATACAAATGGAAAGGTGCTCAGCTATGTTTAGACAATCACCTTTTGTGGCATTAGTTCAGAAAGGGGGTGTTCTGTATGTCCATTTTATACTCCAACTTTACTTCTAGGATCTGCAGCTACTTTTGAAAAGCAATGCTTAGATGCCCATGCATAATTAAGGATGTAGCTGTTTGTCTATTCCGAGGATTGATGCCAACGAGGGCTAAATCTGCGTCATTTAAGCCTCTTCAGCAGCAGAAATTAACATTAAGCTGTAAACACCCGGGCACATGAAAAACATTATACCCGTATATCAACATTCATTTAATCCATATGCAGTGACAATTTTATTGTGCTCATAAAAAGCTTGAAACTGCCCTTAAGCACGCTGCATTTTAAGAAGGCGCTTTAAAAAAGGCTTAAATTACACTCAAACAGCATCAAGACGAATGGATTGGCAGCACTAATACGAGAGCGCTTTTTTCTCCTGGAGACATGTAATTTCCCCCCGCTCAACAGCGCCAAGAGCAGGAGGGGAAAATCAACTCCATTCAACTATTTGTCAACTCCCTTTAGAAACATTTAATAGTAATAAAATTTATGGCTCCAGTTTCCAAAGGATACTGCCAGTGCAGTTCATCTCTACGAACGTGGTTGTAAATGCTACTATTGTTTCACATTTTGATTTATGACCCAACCTTTCACTGTGGTTTAACATTATAAACAGTGAAAACCTGTAGGTAAGGGATGAATATAATGTATGCATGCATTCATATGTCTATCCATCTCGATACCAATCTGCAAGACAACCTGCCTATTCAGTCAATTCCATACTGTCCTTAAGGAATAGGGGCTGAGGACGATACACTCTAGAGTCTGTAGGATGAGCAATGACAGTTCCAGACAAGTCTCAGGAATCCACTGGAGCAGCGCTTTCTGAATGGAGTTGCCATCTGGCAGAGATACTTAAAAGTTGCTTCGAGACAGGTTACAGCACAAACTCATTTGTCATGTCAGTCAGCTACATTGAATTGCTATCAGGACTTTGATTTATAAAAAAAAAAAGAAAGAAAACAAATCCTCCACAAGTGAGTATTATAAGAACAATTGAGAATACTTGGAGTCATCCTTTCAGGACTTTTAGGCTGAGGTGTCATTTCATCACTCACTGTGTGCGATTTCCTCATTTTCTCTATTTCAAAGACTTCTGGGCTCTTTCCTCCATTATTCCATTACTGTATAAATCAGGAGGTATTATAAAAACATGTTAGTCATACTGTGGATCGCAGTTCAAAGTGTAAACCTTTTTATTGTACTGTGCAGGGTTGGCTATAATAGGGTCATTAAAACATGGCGTAGTGGAGGTGGGTATGAGGAGGGAAAGGGGAATCATGGTCAGAGTGAGTTATGGACCATCAAGGAGCAGTAAAAGCCAATGATGAATTAGTATGTATTTCTAGTTTTTCCCTTCTTCCCTTTTTCATCCTGAGACAAGGAAGGAAATGCTCTTTGTTTTCTTAAGGATGTGCAATTTTCTTCTCTTCATCCATTTCAAAACCTCCTGCTGAATACTCAAGCCATCAAATTGAGGATTTAAAGGCCTTTAGCCGGCGGTTATGGCTCCCTGCTGAAACGTCCTCGTGATGCAGAGTGGCGACTCTGTATGGTCAGGGAGGAAAACCAATTTGCAGGAAAAAAAAAAAAAAAAAAAAGGATTTTCCAAAAAGCCTGGCATGAACTTGCGCAGGCCTGTTGCATATGGAGCTTCAATCAAGCTCTTTTGCTGTAATTACTGGGGAATGCTATAAATTCTGTTCTTATTCTGAATCGAGTGTGAAAAACATTTGAGGATAAACACTTCTTTCGCGACAGGAGAGAGTGAGTCACTCACTGAGGCGAATGAATGAAATCAATAAAAGTCACATCAGTTTGAATGTTTCTGTTATCATGCAATTCTTTAAACGACGAAGAAAATGAAGGCAATAAAATGCACCTCCGAACTCTGCTCAACAAAGAGGAGAAATCAAGATCACCCACACCCTCGCAATGCACATGTGCACATGTGTAGATTACATTATGCTCTGAGTAGTACCACAAAAAAAAAGAAAAAAAAAAAGAAACGTGTGTAATTTACAGGGGAATAAATCTATCCCCTTCCTGACAATTAAACTCCAACTCAAAAGGGTGGCACAAAAGAAAAGCTCTCCTTAAAAAAAAAAAAGAGCTCCGTCCTAAATCACTCACCACGACGTCGCTGTGCTTGCTCGCTTTTCTTCACAGCTTTTCTTTCTGACTGTGAGTTTTGAACACTGCAGGAGCGAAAGTCTGCATGGGACAACCATGGGTGAGCATCAACATTAAAGCACGCATCTGTCATATCCCCCAGTGAACCGGCGAGTTATTAGGGAGCCAAGTAGAGATGATCAGCTGACAGGTGGCTGCTGTGTTGACGGACTTGAGGAAGCCATATGCAAAACACAACACTGTGACACTTTACCAGCTTCATAATGGATCCAGCCTCAAGTTGTATGTGTCAAATTATAAATATATATATTTTATGAGGGTGGAGGTTTGCATGGTACCACACAGACATATACACCTACAAGCAATTTAACCACCAATCAACTTCAAGTGCATGTTTTATGGACTGTGGTAAAAGACCCAAAAAAAACATTCCTTGTCGAAATACATTGTGGCTTTTAGAGCAACAAAACTTGGTTATAAACATAATTTCTTATTCAACAAACACACACTGGAAATCATGCAAGTGCGCTGCGCTGTGTGCTGAAGGATAATCTAAATTAATATTTGTTTTCTGCCTGCCTTCTAAAGTGCCCAGTGCCTCCTGTCTGTGTTCTCATTGCATTGCAATCAGCTGTTTGTTTACAAACGGTCATTTGTTGGTATAATTAGTCTTGTGAAGGATCAAATGCAAGCTCAAGTAATCTGAACCACTTCATGCAGCTGTAAGCGGTCCACTGTTCCTCTTCACGCTGAGGATTTCAGCAGCTCAGAGTGTGACCGCCACATGAGCCAAAAGGCAGAATTCAGCCAAGTGGGATTAAGCACCACTGTTGGATTGCAGTCCGTTTTCTTTTTTCTTTTTTCTTTTTTTTAAATATTCCCACACTACACAATTTCTAATAAGCATAAAGCTCAGCAAACAGGAGTTTAGAATTCTTATCTCACAGCATTTCCTGAAATTAAGTCATCACCTTCAATCGTGATGAGGCCACACCTGACAGGAAAGCCTGAGGCGGCTGACTCAACAGAAAAACAAAAGGCCCGCGGCCGCGCTCGCTTTTCATGTTGTCTGCGTGATTTCTTTTCAAACTTGAAAGTGAGACTGCAACGCATTGCATCACACGCTAAAAACAACGGCCGTGTGTCACAAAGTGGACTTTCATCGGCTTTCTCAAACTTCCTTTGATTCAAACAAAATGGACGCGAGGCAACAATCACTGTTTTCTCAGATGTTCCGTGCAGCTGGAGAACACATTGTTTTATGCAATATGCCACATACGAAATGTTGCATGGTGCAGTGGTCGGCGCTCTCACTGCACAGCGGGGGAAGTCCCAGGTTTGAGTGTAAGAGGGGGCCGATAGGCGGAGCCTGCACGGTACAGAAGATCGACGGATGGATGTAAACCCATCGTCGTGCAGGCAAGTTCATATTTCCTCAGGAAGCTGACAGTAACAGTCGTATTACAGAAATTGTTTGGCTCTCATTTGTCTAACTTTTCCAAAACAGCTGATTTGTGCCCTCAAACTAATCCCGTTGTGAGTTTTTACACCACAGACTGTAAACAGTGAGGGTCGTGTTGATCCTGGCCAGGAAGAGGGTCACTCACCCGTTGGTGAATGAGTCTGTGATCCTGCGTAAACGTCAGGTCGGAGACTTGCCTCAGCTCTTAGCCAAAATGTCTGAGCTGTTCTTCAAGCTGGAGACAAGGTCAAGGAAATAATGTCTGATCTGTTATGGCACTCGTATAATTATTTGGACCCTGGAGGAGGACCTTTTCTTTGGCTTGGCCGCTGCCATCTAATAATTCATTTGTAAGATGTTAAAGCCACATCACTGCATGTGGTGTGAGAACACGGCGAGAAATGTTTAAATCTCTTCATGAGTGGATTTTATGCTCATTTTAAATCTGATTATTACAATTAATACTAAATACTTTGTGAATGATATTAGACTGACAGCCCCAACTCTGGAGGGGGGGAGAGTTTATTTCAACCACCTTTTAACCTAATATCTATTCTGAATAGTCTGTAAATGCACTAATAATAAATGTATTTAAGATTTATTTCTTCAAACTTTTATTTTCAATAAATCACTTGTGGAAATTATTTTATATTCTTGTGGAGGGAACCGTCCGTCACAATTTGTCCCTCTTAATGATTAAAACTTAGCAACTGTGCTGTAGTGGAACTCTGCTTTCACATAATTGCATCAAAATAAAAAGGTATTTAAAAATCTTTTAACCCTTTTTCAGGCAAACATTTAATTTCTTTAAATGTATTTTTAACTAAGCTTAGAACTTCTTGTACATATATTATGTGGAGTGGTCATTATCGTGGCTTTAGAAAGACACGAATACAGAAAAGCGAGACATTGAAAGTTTCCAAATACCTCAAAGAGATAAATGGCTTTTATCCAGCACTGTGAGGAGACAAATTACATTTTGAGATAAATCCTTTTCAAGTTCAACAACTAAAATAAGCGTCACGCTCTACTATACATCAGCCTGGAGCCTTTTAATGCAGGTAGTTCGTGTTGATTCCGACCCTGACTCAGTAATCTAACCATAGAGTAATCCACAAAAATGAAGGGAAATAGAAATAATCTGTATGTTTGATGGAGAAAAAATGACCGAAAACAAAGGAAAGTAATGCTGAAAGTTAAACGAAAGCCTCAGAAGCTAAAAACAAGACTATTCAAAACATTCTTTATATGATATATGAGTGTGTTTTGGCTGCTCCTCTTACAGCTCGGTGGATCGTTTATGATTTGGCACAAGTTTTACACCGGGTGCTTTTCCTGACACAACCTGTCAGTTTCCCACAGCAGTGAATTATCGGGATTCGAACCAGGGAACGACTGATTGCAGGAATACTTCCTTAACTCGGCCACCACTTCCTCACCATGTCACACAAATATACATAAGATCATTTTAGTTTTACTTGTAAAATGAACATCTCATTTGTGGTGAAGGTTGCAATGTTCTGATTTGAGATTTATTTCAGTTCTTTTTTTTTTTCTTTCATTAATTTTTCCACTCTGTTTAAACTCTATAAATTTGAAGGAAACCATGTGTGCAATACTTTGTCCACTGAGGATAAAAATGAAAAAAAATTGAAATTGTTGAATAAATGATCAATAAACATCTCAATAACATAGTTTGAATTACGTATGTGTAGCGATTAGTATACATTAAAATGTAAAAATGCGTATGTTGACCTGGTTTTATTTTAAGGATGCCCCCAATTCGTTGATAACAATTATTGTCAATGAATTCCATTTACACGTGCATGATGTTTCAATAACAAGAGCAAAACAAAATATCACATAGCAGAAACTAATATAAAATGTAGAAAGGTTTTACTTTCATATCCATCAGCATTGTTCATTGTTTCTGTCTGGACTCAAAAACACTTGGGTGATTCTAGTTTTTTCCTCTCATGTCCATCTCATGTCCATCGTTTTGTTTAGAGTAGATTTCTTTTTTTTTTTTTGTAAAATAGGATTTTACTACACCTTAATGCATCTATTCAATATGAAATGTCGTGGATAGATGTTGTAAAATTCTTCACAATGCTGAATCCTAACAGAGATGAAGGCCGCACTGTGACCCAAACAAAAGTGTCGGAGGAATTTAAAAGCACTGTTAAAACAATATATATATTCATAAAATCGAGGGTAAAAGTGAAGCCGGTGTTATTCCATTCAATAAATCTTCCACAACAGGAGGGACTGCAGGAAAATGTGTCTGGCTTATGATGGCGTGAACTGGAGTATTTCTTTACAAGTGGTGACTTATACAAGAGTTCAGCTGCTCCAGAAGATGTCCTGTTGGCCTGCATGACCCGACACACACGTCCACTCGAATGGGAGGAAGAGGAAGAGGGCAGGTTTAATGTGTGTGTGTTTCTTAAAGGGAATGAAGCCTCAATGTAACAGTGAGTAACTCTCATCAGCACATCAGCAAGATGATTACTGTTAACTCACTACACTGTGGTTAGACTCATGTGTCTGCAGCACAGTTGTGACTCAGACTGTTGAGATCATATTTCCATATCTCTTTCCATTTCGTAATTCACATCAGTATTGCGAAATTAGGTGTGTCTTTAAAAGCAAAAGCAACCAACCCAGTGATGTCATTTATCATGCTTTTGTCTGTATTTCATAATTACAGTTATAATAAGTTTTACTAAAACAACACCTTGTAAGGAAACTGCACCCTGGACTTCAGTCTAATAAAGGACCCTAATAGCTGAATCAGGTATTGACAGTAATAATTTTTCTTTCGGTTCAAAAGCAAGATTACTGGAGTCAGCTTTAGCAATATGGCCACTGACCAGAGAATTATATACTCGTCGAGTTTCTTTTGATCATGACATCTGTTAGTGATATCAAGCACCATCATGGACATGTTGTCAAAGATAAGTGTTAGAAGGGGAACAAAAAGGGAAAGTATAAAGATTTGATCTACAAAACTGCAGCTCTTTTGGAAGGTTCCTGTATGTATATAAAGAAGTGGCCCAAGGAAGGACAGGAAGTGAACCCGCGAACAAGATCATTGTTTGCAAAGACTCATGGACGGCCCGTGTGGTTCATTATAGCAGACAGTACAACCGTAGCTCAAACTGTTGGTTTTTGAGAGATGGAAATCAGAATAAACAGTTTAAGTATGTGATATGTACAATCACTGTGCAGTAATAAAATTAGTCTAAAAGGCTGAATTATTGCATCTATTACCACTGTATATTTTGCAAATATCCATGTACTTTTTATGCAACTTCTGATTCATATTCTGTTTCTATTTTTTTATTCCTCACTGCACCTTTAGGGATGTCATGATCAGAGAGTAAAAACAAAATACATAATCATAAGTAAGGAATTGAAGGTTTTCTATTGCACATAGCGTGTTGCACTGTTGATCAGTCCGAGACCTGAATGGAAGAAAGTTGCTACTGAAGGAGGACAACCCGGTTGCATGGGAAATACAGCTGGAGAGTTTTCTACTTGTCGTCTTTATTATAATCACCTACAGCTGTCAGATGGTGGTGCACAATGTATGGAGGTGCATTTATGTGCAACATATTAAACTTGCTCTGCGCGAAGGAGAGAGCAGGCCTTCAAATGTGACGCTCTTGTTAGAAAGTAATAATTTCTCGGCGCAAAGTGATGAATGAGACAAGA
This sequence comes from Blennius ocellaris, assembly GCF_963422515.1. Taxonomy (NCBI): domain Eukaryota; kingdom Metazoa; phylum Chordata; class Actinopteri; order Blenniiformes; family Blenniidae; genus Blennius; species Blennius ocellaris. The sequence continues at coordinate 8,438,482 of NC_137667.1, forward strand.
ACCACTTCTCATTTCAGCTGCGAAAAAATATACTGCGGCAGCACGGAGAGAACAAGCGAACATCATGACTGTGCAGTCCGCCATCACTCAACACGGACGGATCGCCGTTTTCTTTCTCTCTTTTTGCTCCGTTTCTGCTTTTCTCCTCCCTCGAATGCCGCGCATTCCTCTTTGTTTGCTCATACCGAGGCCTCCCTGCGGATCCCCGGGCCTGACTTTCCCAAAGCCGATATTAATATCACAGGCCATTGTAATGGAGTTATTTTCATGGAAGCCCCGGAGGAAGTCACGTGGCTATGATTAGTCCCCCGAGGGCCCAGAGTCTCCATTAAGCTCGTTGTTTTAACTCACATAACCATCAATGAAGTGGAAAAGCTGAGGAAGTAGCTATCACTCAGGCCTGGCTGGGGTGTTTTCTGAGCACCTATTTTCTAAATGGGGCCAGAATATTTTCCCTTCTCTCCTTTTTCGGGGGGGAATTATTCTTAAACCGTGCCTCTCGGAGAGAGCCTACACATGTGTGCGTTTATGCCGACCCACCACCATTAAGATTGATAGCAATGGGATCTGGTGGTTAACACACTGTTTAAACCTGGAGGAAAAAAGACGGGGAAAAAATAACATGAGGAAAAGCACGAGGACTCACACACACTCAGCAACTACACGCAAGGGTGAGCTCCAATGCATCTGCCATCAGGAAGACAACTTGAGTTAGGATGGAAAAAAAAAAAAAAAAAAAAAAAAGCACCCTGGAATACATTTACTCTGTCAGGTTACTACTTAAACACACATGACTGAGAAAAGCAGACACTGCCACATGCATGCTTCCTCCCATAACTCTGTTCACCTCTCTTCTTGACCTAAAAGCCACTGGGCCACTTTACCACTGGGCCACTTCCAAGGAAACAGGAAGAACCGGGCCAGCAAGGCAGTTGACAGCTTTCAGATGGACTATTAGTGATCGACCATGTTCAGAGGCTTACTGTGAGGAAGTGAGGGCTGTTCCCACTCCGCACAGTGCAATTACCCAGACATGAGTCCCATAATTGTCAAATCGAATTCTCCTCCTGTCAACTAATAACAGTCGCGGAATCAAAAAAAAAAAAAAGGTCTGATTGAAAATAAAAACTGACCTTCCACAATAAAAAAAGGAATTTGCTGGAGTTATGAGTTTGGATTTTCTGGTGATTTAGTGATCATATCAGTCATTTCTGACTTGGAAAATAGACTGAATGGCAGACATTTTTATCAATGGAAATATCAGACTGGGAAACAAATGAATCACTTTTTCATGCTGTTGAGATTATGGCCTGGCCTTTCACTTAAGTTCATTTCACAAGAAGACTGTACTAGATCCATCAGACTGTTTAGTTGGGTTACAGATCCACCGATGAGGTTGGACAGTGACATATTGACGAGAGGCCATGAAACACCTCAAACAGGCATTAACACTTGGGGAAACATGCACAGTTTAAACAACAGGGTGAGAAATACACAGTAAAGCATGCAGTTTATTCAACTTAGAAACTTAAATTCACGAAATTCCTTCAGATGGACTTTTTATACTGATAAATTGGGTCAAAACTTGTTTGCTCTCGAGATTGCCACCGTGGCTCCATCTGGACAATATGTAGTAAAGAAGACGGATGGTTAGACGGAATCTTTGTTTTATTTTATTTTGTTGTTGTTTTTATCTTCTCAAATAACAACAGAAAGGAAAATCATGTTAGAGAAAAGGCATCGGCCGGATGCACAGATTTTTCCGAACACTGCACTCAGTGGCAGTTTCACCAATTTACATCTTATAAATAAGAGGTATACCACTTTGCATGAGTCATAGGGCCTCATTTACTGAGATCCTGCAGCTAAACTACATGCTCGCTTAAATAGTCTGCGCTTCTAATTTCAATGCTGGAAGCATCGTCTCTCCCACAACAATAGCACATTCTTTGATAAGTGCAAGCATGAGGATGCCAAACATATAAATAGATAGCATAAAAAAGTCAAAGAAAAACTAAACAAAGCAATGCAATATGGGAGCGCTTAGTAGATTAACTTCCACACTGTGTGTTTGAGTCTGTTTTTATAGACCTTTGGTAGATCTGGTCCAATGCATGTACTCTTGGTGTAAACGATACGATTCAATATATTAAATAAACTTAAGAAAAGATGGGTATTTTCGACTGAACTCCTGTATGGTGTTTTACAGTGTAAAATGAGCTGACTGCTTTTCAAATAACTTACTGAGTGACTATTACTCAGCAGGCCTTGAACTTCATAACTGCTCATCCTGCTGTCTGCTTCCAACTCACTAAAAACACATTTCCAATGTTACTCCTATTTTCAACTTGGATGATACATCAGAAGAAACTGCATTTTAAAGCTCAGAATCCTGCACATAAACCTAGTGTTTTTACTGTTGCTCACTTTTTTTTGGGGGGGGAAAGTAAATACCAAACTGCTCACATCATTGCAAGTGGAAGATGACTAAGAGCCTCCATTCAGTCACATCTGCATGTCGTCCAAAATGATGTAAGCAAGTTCCCATCACGTTCCCTTATTAATGTCAGCTCCATGTTGGGCGCTGAGCTACATAAACACCCACACACATGTTAATAATGCACACGCAGCAAGACTCTATGTGGGCCCCAATTGACCTGCGTGTGTTAAACTGACACACATATAATATGCCATCTATCCTACCGCCCCGATCCCCATGCTGCTCGGTCCCGACTGGGCCGGTTAGGGGAAATGGAAGATCCACATGGAGCTTGTGACACCGCGGCCCTCTGCTTTTTCCCCAGTCGCCGAGACCAGAGGAGGCCGCCCGGCCCTCTGCACATTAACTGGAACAGGTGCAGTGAGCGGGGGCTTGTTTTTCTTCATCGGCTCCTCAGGAAATCATAAAGCAAATATATTGCTGGAGGACGGTTTTCGGGGTGCCCTGTGAGCAAACTGAGAGGGGAAATGGATCAACGAGCGGCCACCGGGGACAGTAAATCAACAGGCTAAAAGGAGAGCTGAATGTACTGTGGAGGCCCCAGGAGCCCAGCCCAAGGCCAGGGCCTCTGTCAGTCAGTGCCTGGTGTTAATGTCAAAGCCAGCTGGACCTGGCAGCACATGCCTATAAGGAAATGATTGAGCTGTCTCTGTCAATCGCTGGTGTGCCACTAGAGGCCATTGTGTCACAGGCCAGCATTTTAAGGAAGGATTAGTTGGGTTTTTTGGGGGGTTTTTTTACTGCCCAAAAATGCCTTTTTTCTACATCTTCCTATGCTTTTGTCTTAAGGGAGAGGATCAGATTTTGTTGTCTGCTCAAAGGTCCCAGAAGTTGTTTAGATTTTTATGATATCAATATAAAATTGAGCCTCCCTTTGATATAAAAAGCCATGGTGAGATCTATGCAGGGTGCGACATCCCCTCTTTCTTTCTGAATATCTCCGTTTCTGCTAAATAACTCTCAACAAGACCAGACCCAACAAATCATTTTATTTTAAACTGCAAGTAATGCAGGAATACATGTACTCAGAGTCATGATATCAACTTGAAGATAAAACTCAGTGCCTTGTGTTGTATATTACGGAGTGCATGCGAATAAAAAATTTTTTTTTCAATCCAAATGCAATCAGAAGTGCAATTAGCGGCGTCAGAGGCTTTTACTTAAATGTAGGCCTGCAATCGTTCCTGTTACACTCACTATTTTGCAATGTAACCTGCAACCAGTTCAAATTTCATAGAATTAAGCCACGTTGGGAAAAACAGACCTCCTCCACCGTGGTCGTCAGAAACAGCTCCTTCCCCCCACTAGTTCCTTCACAAATCGCCCCCTGGATCTATGTCAACAGCACAGTTCCAAAATATATGAGCCTTTCTACACACTCTTTTTGGCGTAATGGGTCATCACTAATCAATTTGTGGCGCTTGTTTAAACTTCAGTGAAAACTCCATGTCCTTCTGTCAAATGCCTCGATGCACACAAACGTCCCACTGACTGGAAAAGCCTTTGTTTCTGCTCCTGCATTTGATTCAATCACCGTCAATCAGGAACATGTGGTACATTTTTTTATCATTTTTTTTGCTCTGGCGAGTCTGACCCCCTCACCGCTGCCACCGTATTGAGTGCCACACACACTCCGTTTCTCTCTCGTGTAGTTTACAAATTAGAGCAGCTGAGGTTTAATGTGACTTCTCCCAGGCCGGCCCTGCCGCTGGGAGCCAGGCCGGGGCAGTTACCGCCTGAATGGGGCATTATTATGAACTGGAGACACAAGTTGGTCCAGCCCGATTTTTTTTCTGATTGAGTGTTTCAACACTTCATATAGGGAAACAGCTGTACTACAAATTAGCATGTTTTCTTTGACATTGACAAATGTGCTGTGTGGACTCCACGGTTTCCAAAGCCCTCTGTTCTTGCCCACCTTCTCAGCTCAGGCACCTCAACCACACACGCACACACGCATGCACACGTGCACTACACCCGTGCACTTGCCTGGCACAGCAGTACTGTTTGTACTGCGCAATCACTCCGCTTAATCATCTATCTGTCATTCTGCACACTGTTGCCAAAGCACAAATGCACAACGTTGTGCAACACAATATCTATTGTCGAGAGACAGCTGTCAAGTTACCGAGCGCGAATTCTACTTAACTTCGTATGCTGATTGATTTAAAAGCATGCTGAAACTCAAACTTAGCGTTTGTGATGAGCCTAAAAGCAATATTTGGTTACTCTGAACTGCGTGGGCAGCCATTTTTATCACACATCATGAAATAGAGTTGAAATATGAGACCCTCTCTGCAAGGCTACTACTTAAAAGGCAGTTATATTGAATTTTTGGTGGTACGGTTACTGAGATTTTAGACTAAAAACAAGTGAAAACCATGAAGGCATGTAATTTCAGGTAGTACTGACACAATAAAATACAATCTGGGGAGTTCAGCCTGAGTCACAAATCCATGAATACATCTAACAGAGAAGCAGATGCCAAAAAAAAAAAAGAACAACAGTTAATAATAGTACAAAGAAGGATTTTATATCTGTTATTTCAACATTAATGTTTTACTCTGTATTCCAGCTGTGTCAATAGCAGCTTTGAAGGGACATCTGTCCTCATTTGAAGGCTAAATGGTTTGTAGCTGCTTTGAATAGCCACACTAAAGGAATGGTGAAAACCCTGCTGTCAAAGAGAAGGGCGAGATGCCATAATCGATAAAGAATAGTCTCTTCTCAGAGGACGAAGGATTTTTGGAGGCTCCTCTGGAAGCTGGCGGTATGACTTTCCTTTCTGTCAAAAAGCCCTTTTCTTTCCAATTATTGTTTGATCATGGCACAAAATCAATTCTGTAGTGAACATTTTACACAGTGTTCAACATTGTCAGCAGAATTTAACTCCCGTTTTGTCATCTTTGAAGGAAGGATAAATGCAGTTGCAGCAATCACAAGGGTGCGGAGCCACATAGTGCTCGCCTCCCACTCATGAATGACATTTGCTCTGAGTAAAACCTAAAGGCAACAAGAAGGACGGTTTAAGTCCTGCAGCATTCATGGAGCTAGGACCTGGGATAGTTATAATTGGGAAGGTCCCATTTCCCAGTTTAGAGCAAACTTAAGTGTCACTCCAGCGATGCTGGTGTCAGAGGAAAAGAAATAGGGAAACAAGCTGAACAACACATCCACTGACCAAGACTGGGATTAAATTAAGGTGTTGTGATGAATTCCTATGAGTATGAGGGGAAAACAATAAGAGAAGCAACTCATTTAGGTGCAAAATTAGTAAATTTATTACCTTTCAAACCCATTGTTGGAAGCTTCCTAAAATCTCTCACCTTCCTAGTGGGAAACTCCCAGTTTGAACATGTTTCGGTACATTTCGGGACCACTATCCACTCATAATCAACCATTAGAACAGTTTAGCAAGTGAGTTTACTAATACAAAGCTGCTAAAACAAACAAATTGAGTTTGTGTCCTTGTCGCTGTAACATTGCAAACAGCTTCTAGAGGATGATTCAGAAATGTATTTGAAAACAAACAAACAAAAACACATGGCTTTTGTTAGGGAAATGTCCTGAAAAAATGTGAACTGTGGTGGTGGTGGTAGGAAGAACGGGACATACAAAGATGCAAAACGTATCTATTTCAGTCTTTTCCGATTCAGTTCTTTGGCATCTCTAACTGACCTCACACAAAGTGTTTGAAAAAACGGTTTGAATCTTTCCTCCTTCGCCTTTATTGAGCCTAATTATCCAAAAAGACGTATTTCACACACTGTCAGGCGATCCAAGAAGCACACCAAAGAGCTGGAAAATGTTAGGATAATACTGGTCCCATCAAGGTAGCTGGCAGGCTTTGCAATGTCCATTAAACTGAAAAGAAAAGCATTGATTCAAGAAGGTTCAGCACCACCAGAACCCAAGGAAAGAAATCACAAATCAACAGAGACTCTTCTTTCTGGGAAATGGAAACAAATATGATAAGTGCTCAGTAAAAAGGGTTTTCCACTTTATGCTTTCCAGGCAATTGAGGATTTCCCCTTTACAGGTAATTGTGTGGTGAAACCGTATAAACAGCAATTAAATTTAAATACAGTCTGTTATTTGCAAGTGGAAGTCATAGTCTTAATGTCAGTGATTTGAAGACCAAACATGTGGTTTGGGAGAAAGTGATTGTACCAACGAGCTCGCTGGCTATTTTGCAACTTAAACGAAAAACTTGAGTCATAGAGAAGTGAAACTACTTTTGGGGTTGAGCTGCTGGAGCAGCTGGAAGGCAGCATGTTCCAAGGTTCATGTAACAGGAAAATAAAAGTGGCACTTCCTCATTTTTGCACTATATGTAATTTCATACTCATCGAACAAAAAGTGTGCAGCAGAGTTGGATCCTGGAAGTGTGATCTATAGCATGCTGAGCTGAGTATTAACCAGTAAAATGACTTTAAAAGGTGTGTTTTCGAACTTCTTGCTTTCCTGTGTCGATGCTTAACCAGATCGAGCCGAAAGGTCATTTAGCTTGCAACTTTAACTCATAAATTCTCGAGAAAACTATATTGATACCGCAGCATCTTTACTTCTTCATTCTGATAATGACACATTGTGACTGTTTCCGGTTTTATTAGTGTCGGTCTCGCCAGCAGAGACAGACTGACCACGGAAAGCTGAAAAGTTCACCGTGGCATGTTAGAATAACAAGTGTTGTTGAAGATATATTCTGAAGTGACATGTTACTCCAATGCAATATACTGTATTTAACAAGACCTGGATTGTAACTGATTATTTGTGTATCATGAATATCACAATTACATTTACTAAACTTTAGTACTTTAGTGACTTTAACTTTAACTTTAGTGAGTTAATTGCTTTTACTCAAGTTAAAAACGATTGTGAACCTGTTGTCTGTCTTTGTTACCATTACTGAAAGTTGAAGTTTTTGTTTTAACAACCTCCAGTTTACATCTCATTACCCCTGTTGCTCATTAATAGCAGAGATACTTTAAGGGGTACGAATACAAAACAAAAAAAAAAAATTCTGATGGATTGACTGATGTAATTAGGATGTCTGGATGGCGTGTTGCATTGTGTTATATTGCTGTGACACATCAGCTGTTGGCACTGTTTACGTCAAGCTGATTCTCTCATTGAGTTCTGTTGAAATTACATCACTTAGTTTTTTTCCACTTCACATGCTCAGGGAAAATCTGTTTTTTTTGTATTCTATAAAGCAAATAACTTTTGGTCTAAACATGACAAGAACAATCAGAAACCCAACAGCAATTAATAAGCTAATATGAATTTCAAACTGCAAATACATCACAGGCTCACTAAAACTTTAGTAAATGCTTTATTAATCGACAACTGTCAATATTTCCAAGCTCATCACTACCAGAAGTTGTGGTATTATAGAAGATGTAGATTTTATTTTGAACTAAATCAGCCCTCCTGGCAGCATCATGATGTTGATCTCAATTAATAAGCTTCAGCCTTTATCCATGTATCCAAATAAACTTTAGCTTTAAGATCTGACTACTGTTGTGTGCAGGTTCGTAGTTAATCTCAGGTCCTGCTTTGTGTTGTTGACATTAGTTTAAAAGTTTGATGATTGATGACACTTGCACCCTGAAATACTGAACTCGAGCAGACTTACTGTAAATTGTGCAGTAGCATTCGACTTCCCAGCAACTTCAGCAGAATTTAAGGAGTGAATCAGTCACGCTACGATGTTTGAATGTTGAATATATAACTAACGGCTAACTGGAATCAAGTACTGTTTATCACACTGTTGACAACAATGAAAACGTTATGTTGATTTCGCTGATGCATGAGAGAATCGGGATAAGCGAGACTGTGCTGACCAACAGTCCTGGAGAGTCGAGCGACATGGTGTTTTTGATGTTTCTCAGTTGATCTGTGATGTGCTGGCTCTGCTGTGGGGAAAACATCGCCGGGCTTAAAGCGCAACGAGTCGAGAGGCCCGTTTGTTATTCTTTCTACCCTTCAGAGTGGCAGAGACAAGCTAAATATCTACCCATAAATTTGACCCGGTGTGGGTCAGGCTGCTGGCTGAGCATCAATACAGGCTACCTAGTGTGTGCCAGGAAGCCCGGCCCCTTCCACCACAGAGCTGCTCATATATCTGACTGCTCACATCATTCTGACCGGCTCTCCACATGCTCGCAGCACCTGAAATTGACATTACGATGAGTATTTTAAGATGGAATGCTGAAACACCACATTTCACTGTTTAAACATGTCACTGTCAAATTCATTTTGATGCATTGGTGTTGGATGTTGCCAAAATAAGGGCTGAATTACCCAAATCCAAATCCATGGACGATAGTGTTACTCAGGCTTGTTGATGCAGACCAAATGTTGAGCTGCAGCAGAGCACAGGAATACTGAAATTGTTCACTTTATTAGATAGGATAGTCTTTGCACAAATGCACACTTTGCTCTCTGGAGTCAACAGAGTAATGCTGCACTGTTTCCTCGGAGGCTCGTTCAAATGTAAGCTTTGCCAGTCAGCACATGTAAATAGCAGTAACAGCAGACTAGAAGAAAGATGGGACCATAGAAAGGTAATCATTTTGCTTTCGTGATGAAGTGAAGGTTTGGCCATTCAGCTGATGTCAAACAGACATTGCACAGCAACATGCACAGCACCAAATATAGGACAACCTTGATTATGAGACGAACTCCATTTTCCAACATCTGTTTTAAAGAAAAATACTTTTTCTGAGGGTAGGAAATGCTTCCCCCCCCCCCTCATCCTGTTTTGATATGATAGCATTAATTCAAAGGGGAGAGTCTTTATTATAGGAGCATGACAACAGCACCATTAAAACACACATTTGTGTATGCATGATGTCTTTCTTTAAAATAAGCAGACCTTTTCCACCCAGGTAGTTTATATTGTTTCAGTCCTACTAAAAATGGACCGCAAAGACTTGTCTGTGATGTTAACTCTTTACAGGGCACTAATGGAAAAAAAAATATCTAATGTTTTTAAGATAAATGCCTTTGAAATGTATGAAGTTTACAAAAGTGACTTGCTATTTCAACACAAATCCTCCAAAGAAATCTTCACAACGCTCTCACAGTTTTGTCATCTCATCCTGTACGCGACACAGAGCTCGTTTCCACAAGAAATATGTGTTATTGTCTGGAAAGGGATGTGCTCTGTGACTGTTATCAACTCACACCAGTGAGTTTTGAAGACACAAAAAAAGTGGAAGTGGCTGGGCAAGTGAGACCAATAAAAGTTTAAGGGCTGCGTGCAATCCACAACGCAACTGTTTTCAAAGTTACATGACAAACCTCACTTCTGCAAAGAGAGAGATCTTAAAGAAGTAGTGTCCCTCAATCACACCTATCACGTAAAATGAATATACGTAGCATGTATGTATTTGTTATGAAAAAAGAAAGAATTTCATTGCTGACAAGTGACAAAGGAAATTTACTTGATTTACATGATGATGAGAAATTACAAAAGAAAATAGACTGCAATTCCTGTAACTTACAATTTATTGAAATTTTTCTTTATCACAGGTGCAATATTTGTCTCAGTATAATAATTACTTTCAAAAACTTAAATAAAACGATAATGCTGGGGAAAAAGCTTACAACTGATCCCTAGATTTTTTTTTCTGGAGTCATCTAAACAACACCCAAAAATCATAGCTGCAAAAGCCATCAGGAAATTTAGATTATCGTGTTATTTTTCAAAATGGTCAAGTTTGAGTTGTTTCTAGTTGAGAGATCAGATGCTTACCTGAGCACTGACAAAAATGATCCGACTAGTTAACGTGAATCAAGAATATCATCTGATTCAGTGAGTAGATCAATCCCATCATGCTTTGCACTGTGACTGTATGTGACATGTGCACCTGATCACACATCCAACCAGTAATGAAGATACATTTGTTTGTTCTCGATTCAGTTTCCATTTCATGTACCAGGTTAAACAAGTGACTATTGCAAACCTTATGCTTTTTATTTTCACAATTTCAAATTTGTTTTATTCTGTTAAAGAGCAGTGCCAGATCTTGCATCACTTGTGTTTTGCTCTCACATAAAAAAAAAAAAAAAGCAAACATCATGGGTCTGATCTACTAAAAAAGTTACGGTACATGATATTGTGAGTTCACACACAAGCAAATCTGCTAAAAGGACACGCTGACACACTTCCTCATATTCAGCTCCAAATGCCTGTGCTTCTGGGGAATCACGCAAATGGACACGTAAGTTGCAGGCAAACCATTTTTTGTGTAAATAGGACTTGATGCAAGACTACATGAAGTCATTCTTAGTCAATTTTATACAAGCAGGAAGCAAAATCTTGTTACCCGAACATGCAATTTAGCACATTTTATGCAGGATCTTAGTGATTCAGGACAACAACCACTGTTCCACTTCCGACAATCAAATTGTATCTTCAAACAGAGAGGCCCAATCTAATCATGTAGACATGTGTAAATGACATGATTTTAATCCAATCTATATTTAATCTGATAATGTATGGTCTATATAACCACAGCTTATGGGTTAACTGTAAAACCTTCCCCATCAAAGACCTCCGTATTTGTTTTTTGTGGCTCCAAGTTGAATAAAATGTGCTGCAGTAATCAGTCTGCACTTTCCCTGGCCAGATAACCTCCCATCACATTTGCAGACTTTCATGTTGACACAACCAGCATCACCAACATGACAAGGCGCATGGTGGCTGGGTGGCGTCCACTTTCCTCGGGCAGATTTAACAAACAGTCACAGTCTAGATTACACACTTTTCAAAGGAAGCCAAAGTTGGGTGCTATTTTTGCCAATGCTAAACCACACACTGTATGCACGCTGCTGCCAAGACTGAAACACAATCTCACATCCCACTGGCAAAATTAATGTTTATGAGTATTTTTAATGGGCTACCTCAGACCTAAGCTTTTTAAAATTATGCCAGCACTACCAGAGCCTGTGAAATGATTTCAGAGCTATAAAAGAAGCGTTATGTTCTCCCACCTTCACTATAATTGAGAGCAGCTCCCTTCAACCAGTCATGTGAGTTATGGCAATGATGGAGAGGCCTTGATATTGAACTTTGGGTAAATCAGTGCCGTTCAAGCCTTTTGAAAATGTCAAAAGTGCAGCAGTCTAAATGTTCGCTGGTTAGATTTACTGTGATGAATTTTGCCGTGAAGCGACACAGTTGTTTTCACTGTGGAAGCAGAGAAGGATTTTAAAGAGACACACATAGAGGAGAGACTAACACAGGCGAACAAGGACTTTCAACACTTTTTCCTTCAGGGATAAGACTTTATTGAACTTGTACTGGATTATTATGGAAATTCAGATTATCTCCAACTCAAGTATGACTGCAATTGTTTTGTCAAGTAAACTAATGAATAAATTCAACTTTAGGATTTTAGACTCTAACATGACCCAAGTATATGACACCAACAAGTGGAAAGAGTATTGAAAAATACCGTTTGTACGTATTTACTTTCAGTAGATGTGCTTAAGTACAGATCCTCTTCTCAAAAATAGCCCAGGGTATTACTTACCTTATAACCAAATGTAGCAGGCGTTCAACTCAATTTAATTACAGAATAAACACAATCAAGCACATACATGCATCTATATATTTATTTGTTGGTAGTCTATTCTAATATATTGTTCTTTTTTTTAAATAACTAACATCTAAACATATCCTGTTTAAAGCTGATGAGAAAGGCCACCTTGTTCCTCCAACAAAGATGGACAACATTCTTAATATTTTGGTAATAGTTTTTGGTAAGTTAATCCTTTCTAATCACGCTTTTTCTAAATCCATCTCATATTGAATTACTGGAGTCTGAGCCAGCTCAGCAATTTTCATAATGAATGTTTAAGAGACTACGAGTTTCTTACTGGCTGTGTTTCTATTGACGAATGACGGGTAGGCCCACCCTGCTAATGAACTCAGTTCACACAAACCCTGCTCCAACCAAGCAGGGCTAAAATTAGTGAGTCACTGGCTCAGTGTGAAAATGGCTTTAGGAGCCAGTTTTGGTCTTCTTTTTCCATGCTTGAAGTAGGAAATAAGAATCTGCATGGGTACGGGTGCCTCGGTGGTGAGGGCGGACTAGTGGCACAACTGAACCAGCTGCTCAGTGATGGGAACCCAGACAAGAACAGTCCTGATCATGAAGGACCTGTGGATGGAACCGTCCCATCCAACTGCCGGGATGTTGGCCAGATGAGGATATAGAAGCAGATTGAAAGCTTCTCACCATACATGGAGGTCTTCACCCCAAGATCAGCCCACTAAGGCTTTTTAATTACTTAAATATTAACTTTTCAAATACAAAATAAATAAATAAATAAAATGCACATAGACTATTCTTTTAATCACTAATTGATATTTTGCTTATTGATTTCTGTACAAAAATTACTGCATGTAGCTCTACTTATGGTGAAGTCAAATCTGATATATGCAGTATATGTGTAAAACATTTAGGTGAAGTGCAGAATAGCTGTTAGAGGTTAATAAGGATAAGGAAACAAAAAAATGTGTGCGATGAAAGCACTGGATTTGGTTTTTCATTATTTATTTAGCCCTCAGAGCCCCGCTATATGTTCTTTTGACATAATAATTGGCCACAATTCAAAAATAGTAGAAAATACAGGGAAGTTTGGCTACTGTAAATTTGTTTCCACCCCAGACTGATCAAGACTGAAAAAGCGGCTCGTCACAATAAAAGTACTGCGAGTGGATGGAGCGGAAGTAAGACAAGTCTACCAGTCAAAACAGGAATCATTCATTTTAATCACCGGGCACAGGAGACAATAGAGTTTGTCTTGTTGTCAACGGTTCTGAGACAGACCAAAAATGTTCAGACTTTCACAGAACACATGCACGCACACACGCAAGCGTCCACACATACTGTAGTTCTCACTGGTGTTGTGAACAATATGTACTGTATGTTTTCCAAGTGAGGATGGGATCTACAGTCTAAATAAAAGGCTTTGAAACAGAGGTCTTCACAGTGTGGGAGGATGGGACCTCCTCACAGAACCTTAAACATATGTTTGGCTTGAAGTGTATTAAAATAATATGTAAAGCTGACAATTATTTAAATTAATACTGTTAACACTGTTCACTGTGAAACAATAGAATAAAGTAGATTTAGCTGAATAACCGCATTGAAGAAACAGATGTCGAAAAAAAACCCAAAACAATGTGACCAAGGGGACATGTTCCGTGAGGCCTGGTCGATGCCAAAATATAAATAAGTAAATAATGAGATAGAAAGTAAAAGAATAGAAAAGCAACATAAAATAGGCACAATAGTAAACATATAAATAGGTGTGTGACGTCAGTGCTGGAAAGAAAGTGTCTCGAGTTGCAGGTCGGTGAATAAGCATGTGTGGAGCTTATCTTATCTTATCTTATCTTATCTTATCTTATCTTATCTTATCTTATCTTATCTTATCTTATCTTATCTTATCTTATCTTATCCTATCATATTGTATTCAATTGTAACCTATCATATCTTTTCGTCTTATTATATTTTATTGTTTTGTGATGTAACATATCCTATTGTATGGTACAATAATTATACTAATATTCTACACCATATTTTACTGTTTCACTTCAAATCAATCATATCTATCACGTTATAGTACTGCATCATATTGGATACCATTGTATTGTATTGTATATTTTACCTTATTGTATCACATCTTAAATGGGATTTATAAAAACTTGCAAGAACTCCTTTCAATACACATTTACACATATTCTTATCTTTTCTTAATGCGGTGGGCCGGCGGTGACTCTGTTTAAGGGTTTAAAGTCAGAGAAGCCCCTTGTAGTTGGCGGGATGAAATGTTGCGTCAACTCCAATGGGTGTGTGTACAGTTGTGGCCCCGGTGGGAGAATCTGGGAGCCCTTTATCACCTTCCCGAGCTGTTGAGCAAAAATAATGCCCCCTCTGTTATCCTCATCATCGACGCACCGAGCACGTCTGGGGGGGATATCCTGTTGGCGAAGGCAACGCATTCATCCTGCTCGCGGTGGTTTTGGTGACACAAGATTTACAAAATGTTCCACTCGCCTCCACTTACCTTTTTTACAATACTCTGTATATAAAGTAATGGGCCTTAGATCCTCTGTTATTTCAGAGAAAAGGGGATTCTTCGGACGGCGCCAACTTGAACGGGGTTAACACGAAGCTATTGCGAGCGGGGCTGTTCTCACTTACTCTGACAGGACAAACAAATACAAGCTCTGCTTAATTTAGACTTATTTATGACCCCCGAACGAAAAAGGTTCAAGGGTTCATTCAAAAAATAAAATAAAAATGAACTGCCTGATTAAGGTTGGAAAAAAAACTCTATCAAAGTACTCTTTTCGAATCCTCAGCAAAATGTGATTATATTCAACACCAGTTTTCACCTAATAACAGTAATATGTTTTCCACCCTCATAGTTATGACAGATAAAACACATGTACGCTTGATATTAAGCAAGAATGCAGCCTTCAAATTAAGTGAACAACCTCTGTGCTTCAATGTGAAGGGTGGGTTTAGAAAGGAGATTACTCAACATCCAACTCAATGATTTAAGCAAAGTTTTAAAACCACTGTGAAACAATTCTGTGGGCTGGGTAAGGAGGAACCATTAAGTAGCTGAAGTAATTCAAAACATCCACTAACCATAATACGTCGTGTGGTTTCTGATTTCTGGAAAAGTGAAGTACTTAAAAACAATCGGATTTGAAGAATTTCAACCTCCTCCTCCTCATTCCTTCTCTCTCTGTGGCAACCGACTCGGACCTGAGACAGGAATATTCAGATAAAATAAAAGTCATTTTCTCCTTTCTAAAGGCGGGGGGGGGGGGTTGTATCCTGCTATCACAGCTTGTCCCTTTTGTCTGACCAAAATCATGCTTGTGGTGAAACTCCTGTCATACCAGCAAAAGCAATGACATTAACATCAGAAACCAAAGGAAGCCCGCTCACAGGCCACCCAGGTTTTCCAGGGATCTGAGAGCCAGGGAAAGTATATCTTGGACAAGTCACTGGACTACCCTCGCATTTCCTATTATTAATTTTACGCAGGCGACCGACCGGGCTCTGTAAATCATACCTGTGGTTTTAGGATGGGCCGAGGGCTCTCTTCATTTCTCCTCCTCTGGTAATTCATGATGAGCTCTGCTCATTGTCCGTCCTGCCCTGCCTGTCACTTTATCCATCTCGTAATCCCACCTATTAGGCTTGTCACTGGCAATTTAACACATGAGCTCAAAGTGGCGTTGAAATGGCTCCATTTGAGTTCAGACTTTAAGAATTCTTCGCCAGCGTTTCTGCGGCTTTCACAAAATCATCTTCCATTTTAATTCCTTGATTGTTAATTTTCAAAGGTACTGTTGTTTTTAAGGAAACAAATGTGACACGAGTAAAACAAAGATGTCATGAGTTTTGTCAACTTAAGTCACCCAATGTGTCATATTAGACAATGTTTTCTGACTCATGCGTATCACTTCCAATTTTTCAATCCAAATAAAGTAAAGTCTTTGAGTAAATAGATTTTAATGTGGACTGTCTCATTTCTTTCACCGTCATGGATGCTGGAGTGTTTGTAATGTAGAGAAATAACTGTGTTGTTGAAGGCTTTGCCAAACTTGCGAAAAATGCTAAAATGGCTTAAATACAAGTTAAAGACGTCTGAAACTACTAAAATGGCTCGAACAACAAAAACAGTTAAACCCAGTAATAACATGTTTGAGGTTCCTAATTGCCGTTCTTAAATTTCATGAAAGCAACTTAAACCACAGTTTTGGTAAATTCAACAAAAGCCCGTGTGGGAGTTTGTTACTACACTTTGCTCTCTTCATGTCTGCTACTTTAAACTAATTTCTGAAGACAAAAAGTGGACAATGAAGGCTTCAGATCTCTCATCGAGACAAACGGAAACTCTTTTAATCTAGGAATCTACAGAAGTCCACAATCTAGCATTACAATCGTGTTTCTGGCATGTTCACTGACGGTAGATTCGGCGGTATTACAAAGAGGAAGCTGTGGCGAGAACTGGCAACTCATTCCTCCCTCTGCACTTCACCTTAAGCAGAGGAGACATTAAGAGCATTTCCCTCCTGACTCAATGCAACAGACACACACATACAGTATAAATGTCAAATAGGCCGTGAAGAGAACACTGGAAGGTTCTGCTTTACTGTACATTTTTAAGGTTTGCACATAATGCACAAGTTTTTGCAAAAGTAAGTTTTTTGTTGTTGTTGTTTTGTTTTTGTTTTTTTTAAATTGAATGACTGTGTGAACTCTTACATCCTGAAACATCCAAATATGCTTTTAAAATAGTTTACGCACTTTTCCACATGTAGCATAGAGCCCTTAGCTTTTAGTTCAGAGGTGTCAAACACATTTTAGTTCAGGGGCCACATACATCCCAATTTCATCTTGACCGGTGAAATAATGCCATGATAACCTTTAAATTTCAACAGTAACAGGGTATAAGTCATGGTCATGTCTATGTTTTCACAGGACCAAACAATTTCTACAAAAAAATTACAACAATCTCAACATGAAGTAAATTTTACAGAATATTTGTGGTGCAAAATACTGTTAAACGTCTAGAAAACTTCCATAGCTATGGAATTATGCATGTTGTTTTTTTTTTTTTAAACAAACTCACCCTGACAGAATTTGAGGCTCACGCTAGTGTTATCTTTCATTCCATCATCACTGATATCCCAACTCGGGTCTCGGTGCTGTGTTGTGTCCGCTATACTCTTAAGAAATGTGTTTAAAAAACAATGTTTACTTTGAATTTGTTTTACAAATTGCTTGGTGGTTTATTGGCGGACTGGATTGGAGCCGCTTGCGAGCCGGTTTTGGCCAATAGGCCTTATGTTTGACATTCCTGCTTTAGTTCTTTACTTTCGTTATGACTCAGATGGCTGCTGTAAGAACTATTGCTTTGTAATTTCCTGTTTTACTTCATGCAATACATGAACCACATTTCATATCAAACAACATCTCAAACACGTACCCAATAAAGATGGTGTTTTATCTCTTTATTTATCAAGCAGCTTCGGACAAGTTCTTTATCAATGCCTGGTTTGCTCAGGATTTGTACAATTGGTGAAAATTGTTTTCCTGTTTGACATCAGATTAAAAAGTCATATTGAGGACACATTTGACACAAACAAGATAATATACTGAATGACAGTATTATATCATATGATTCATAAAAGAATGTTTTTTTTTTACATTTTCGGGGAGATGTTTTTCTCTCAGGTTTTAAGATAGTACACATTTAAAATCTAGGATCTTGGTGAATTTTCCATTAAAATACCAGCGGCATATATTATTTGGAATACTTTAATTTAGATTAATTAATTACGGAACAGAATATTTGTTTGCTGTGTAAAACAATGTGAGTTTTTTTTTTATTTTTGGTTGATTATTCATTGACCAAAATGAGTGTGAATTGAAAAAAAAACTAACTTTTTGTTACAAATACTGAGATATATTTAAAATGTGATTCTTAAAAACCCTTAATCACTTGAATTAATCTCATCTTATTATTCTGACACAGTCTCTGGTTTCAGGCTCCTTGACTTCCCCCTCCTCGTGCTTGATTGCTGCTCCCTGTCCTGATGTGTTTCACCTGTGCCTGAGTGTGTGATTGTCTTCACCTGGTGGCTTTGGTATATATTGGGCATCTCCTGTGTGTTCTGGTGGCCAGCTTGTTTTGTTGCTTGCTTTCTGGTGTCTCAGTGTTAGTAACTGTCAGTATCTCAGTCAAACATTTGTTTGGGGAATTGGTGTCTGTGTGCAGTCTTTGCAGACACTTGTCCTGAATTATCACAATCCTTCCAGCTCACACAGTGGCATATATGGTTGTGTATATAGGGGGCGCTATAGCAGAATCAGACAGTAAATGACAAATTGATTAATAGATCAAGCATGAACACACTGAATTTGGGATACTTGAGCAATTTAATACACTTTTTCCTTCATTTGAAGGAATTTCACCTATATGGAATATTTTTGCAGAGGAGTGAAACCACATTATATGAGCTTGTCAGTGTAAAAATGTTTGACTGAAGCAGATTTGATGCACATGTTGGTGTACGATCAGCTACAAACATATGTAAACAAATCGCTGCTTCTTGTTCCAATAAAAACTAGATTCCATCTGCATGATTTGACCATTTTGACGCGCATTCCATAAAAAGAGATAATTTCATGCAGCAGTTTGGCCCACAAATGATTGATCTTCTGTCGGAGTTAAAATCTGTATCTGAGGCGTCTCAGTGCTGTCCGCTGTTCATACAAATATGTTGAACAGAAACCACACAGGGACTATCGGGTACATCTTTTCTTTAATACACTAAGCCCATTCATTCCCATTCTTGTTATTCTATGAGGTTTAATCCCATTTGTGAAAATTAGGTTTTGATCTCCCTGGTGTGTAAAATCCTGCAGCTCAGAGAGAGAAACTGCCTGTGAAAGCTCAAGTGATTGCTGGAGTCATTCATTTTTAGGATTCTGGCACGCTCGCAGTGAGGATGTGGCAGCTCCTGCTGTGACGCATTTACTTAACTGGAGTCCATCAGAACACAACTGCAACGTGTAACGAGTGCAAAGCTTCACGGGATAATGGGAGATTTAATGGTTTGTGCAGAAAAGGGAGGACACAGAGTTGAGTGACAACACAGTGGGCTGTTGACATGTCCAGAATGTGTTCTTTGAAATCTCATGTTAAATCTATTTATTCTGATTAGCATACACTCATATATTCTGAGTGTTTTGCTTAACATTTTCTGGTGATTGCAAAATTGGGTTATTACAAAATAAAGTCAATGTGGCTAGCTTTAAGTCCCTGACTCCCAGAGCTGTGCGCTATGTTTGATTTTCCAAACCGTCAACTTTCATGAACATACAAAAGCAGGAACCTTCAAGAATAGAAACAATGGTTGACTTGTGTCTGTTCTAGTTTGTAGAAAGTGCCTTATTGTGGGTTTTTATTTTTTTTATTTTTTAAATTACTGGTGAGGAGCAATCATTCTTGAATGATTTTAAGTTGTGAAGATTAATTCCAAAGTACACTGATGCGTTCAACTTTTAGTTTACATGCCACTTCTTTTATTTAACTCAAGTGCAAATTGTTGTTCATTCAGGCCATTACTTTATGATGCAACG
Source organism: Blennius ocellaris (assembly GCF_963422515.1). Lineage (NCBI taxonomy): Eukaryota > Metazoa > Chordata > Actinopteri > Blenniiformes > Blenniidae > Blennius > Blennius ocellaris. The sequence goes on from NC_137667.1 coordinate 8,458,177, forward strand.
ATAGACTAAAAGTGACTCGCCTTTCTGCACATAGAGCAGAACTTTTACTAGTTACTGACCCTTTTTACATGTTATTGTAATCTTCACCTAAAGAGTAAAGAATCTGAACACTTCCTCCCACACTGCGAAATTCCTATACAATAAAAATTCCTGTTTTTAAGGCTCAACATAATTCAGACCTTTGTTGATTCTGTGAGCGACAGCTTACGCTCGAGCGCAAACTGGTGAGAAACTTCAGCCCAAATACATCTGCACTCATAAAGATGGACCCACTTGGAATGTGCTAGTAAAGGGGAGCAGAGCAGAGTCTCTGTGTGAATGTGTTTAGATTCAGTGTCATTTGAGTGCATTAGTTAGAATGTAAACACGCGCCGCCGACATTTACCGAAACCAGTCTGCGCACTTACACGTGAGGCAAGCAGGCTGCGTGCAAACTGCTTCAATCTGTTGATTCGAGTGCTGCAAAGTTGTGTGTTTTTTTTTTGTCCACTCAATTGTGCCGGCTGCAGTGCCCGGAGTCGTCATGTTCTCGAGACCTCAGACAGACAGCTTGAGGAATTTTCAAACAAAGCTGGTCAAATCCATCATATCAATACCGTTTTAGGTTTTATTCGGGCCTCTGGTATCTCTCATCTCTTTTGGAACATGACAGTAATTACAGCCATCAAGGTGCTTGTCTGGAGCCGTCAGCCAGCAGTGTGGAGACTGCTTCTCCTCAGCCGCTCCTGCTCGGACGCCTGACATCACCGCCGCGTTTGTTTTAACAGACTTTCAAGTATGTAATGGCGATAATCGCAGGCAGGCCAGATTTATTTCAAATTGTCGCCCTGGTCTAATTCATACATTAAGTTAACAGTTACTGGGAGGATAATCTTATAAACAAGGTGAAGTATTAGCCAGAGGAAAGAATGTGTGGATAAACTTGGACAAGAAGGGAGTCCTCCCTCTCCGTCTGAGACCGTATCAGTGATACATGGGATGACTTTAAAGGGGCACTGAATTTTCACGTCAGGTTCACTTTATTGGACAGAAGGAGTGGTTCACTCCGTGAGAAAATAGTCATATAACATCAGCTGTAGCTCAAAGCCTCAGAAGATAGCTCTGATGATTTCATTAAGGTCTCTTTGGTTGGATCGTAAGGATTTTTTTTTTTTTAAATAAAAATTTGTTTTCACAAACTGGTTTTTGTTTTCAAATGAATTAACATTCAAGGAGAAGAAAACCTGAGATAAAAGACATTTCAGCTGCATTAGCAGAAATATACAAGGGGTTTAAAGACTGACTGGGGGATTAAAATGTAAAAACTTTGGCCTTGGTTTGAGTTTTAGAAAATGGAAAGTCACTTTTGAGGCTTTTGATGTGTGCATATACAAGTCTATGGGCAATAGTACGGTTTGATATACAGTCTGAAGTGCAATATTTCCTTCCAAGACGCCAGCACATTTGAGCATGTGCAAGTTCCCTTTTTGTCTTTAAACAGCAAATGGGCTGTGCACAGAATCCAGTGCATGGTTAGAAGTGGTCATTTTGTAGTTAATCCAAACCCAAATGTATCTGATCTTTACTCGTTTTGATGAATACACAATTTGCTCCATAACGTGAGTGTGAATTTACCCTGCAGTAGTGGAAGTGACAGCCAGGACTGCAGTGTGGTAAAGAAACGATGAATACGTGACTGCTCACCTGCCACATTTGGTTGAGTAAACGGGGCCTAATGCATGCAAAATCCTCATTGGAATATCCCTATTTGCATGTCATGTCAATCACGTTTGTATTCATTGGTAGTCACCCTTAAAATGCTACATATATTTGTGTGAGCTTGCATTTTAGTCTCATACAAGACCTTGGAAAACCATAACATTTTGCCCCTTAAACTTTAAAGTAAAATGACACCATTCACTTGCAACCTGGTTTTAGTTCCTTCAAGACACAATTGGTTTATGTTTCCTTGAGGAACTACACTTTGCAATGCAGCTCATCACATTTAGATCAACACACTGGGTTACACTCTGGACAGGTTGCTCAATCACCACTGTATCGCCCAGTTTATGATTTATGCTGGATAACATGTTTAGCATCTACAATTACAATTATTTGTGGCCCTGACAGAAAAACACTCTATACCGCAGACCGACTGGGACTTTACACGGTTTGATTTTAATATGAATGGATTGATCTGCTTCATTGCAACATTATTGTGAGGGAAGAAAAGTAAGTACTCTCTCAGACCAATGTTTCCAAGAAGATTTTAAAAGTGACGACAGAACCAAATTGATAGCGTGGGGATTGCAGTTTTTCAGGAGGAGATCTGCCGGGCAGGTTGAGCGTTCCCATGTCAGACTGCTGGACACTCAGCACTGGCCCACTGGAGGTTAAGTACCTTGCTCAAGGGCACCCTGATGGTTGCACTGCAGGCACGACAAAGCATCAATCACTCGCTTTCCACTTCCACATTTTCTGAGCAAGTCCAGAGTTTTCAACTGGCAACCATCCAGCTCCATTCACTGCTGATATACAGTAGTATGGGTAACAATTTATGGTTATTTTGCTTTACGGTGGGATTCACGACGATCAGGTTACATGAGTAAGTTGCACAGACACAAATGGAAACACACATTTTCTTACATATGCAGTATTGTAGGTGTGATTAATGTCATTATTTTAAATTTGTCAACATCCAGATTGATTAGCTCATCAATAAGAAACAATATTATATCATAGAAACTAGGAGCTAGAAAATTTAAGAGACTTTGCACAAAAAGTGGGAAAAACAAAACAGAAATTACACATTTTTCATTATTTGCAACATTATTAGCTTTGAAAAATCTCTACATAGAAAACATTTGTCTCTAAATTGTAGTTAAAGGAGGAGGATTTGTATAATATCCTCATTTTCACTAATTCTACAAATCTGGCACAAACGACCTCAATCTATATTTGTCAAACGCATGCTTTATGTCAAACACGTCCTCTGCAGTCCAATCCGGCCTCCAGGTAAAACTGACAATATGAACAAAATTTCTTTACTGTTCTCATTTTATTCACAGTTGGTGACACAGTTTTAGTGAGATTAACAGACACAACACAACTCTAAAACCCAGAACTGAACAGATAACAGGGTGCTGTTGTGAACACGAGTATATTAGCATGAGTGTATTCAAGATTCCCTTAGAAGTGCTTTAAATGTGAACATTTTCATAATGCACTTATTGGTTTTATAGTATCAATTTACTGGTGACAATAAATGAATGACAATAAAGCTATATCTATCTATTGGTCTGGTCTATTTAAAATGTGTCAGCACTGACTGTGGGACTAAGTGGTATATTTTAATTTGAAATAACGCACTATGTTAGGTACTGGTGCCAAATTGATGTATGACCTTTTTCAGAAATTCAGTTGGTATTTTCTTCAATTCAGAGGAATATTTAAGACTCAAATTGGAGAAATCTGAAGTTGGATATCGAAGGATTTATTTCCTAGTATATCAGTTACCGATAAAGGATTAAGGAAATAAAAAGAAACTGCTGGTTAAAAAAAAACACACACGCACACACACACACACACACACAAAAAAACATGGAAAGTTTCAGATGGATGTCCCGTTAATGGATTTTTTAAAAAGTAGTATACTTAGCTTAGGTGATAAATGTGGCCTTGTTGGTAACAGTAGGGCAGAAAACACAGCCGTGCAGGACTTGGCAGCCTTTCTCCACAATGTTCCAGGAGTGGTGAACTGTGCTCCAGTTTCACGCTTGTTTGACAATGTTGTCATCCTTTTTCCTCTTAAATATGAAACACTAAACACGTGTATAAAAATTTATTCCACTTTAACAGCCATTAAACGAAAAGACAAATTATTTTTCAGCATTAAAAGCGCTGACTGATTTGCAGCCCTCATTACTTAGGTGTTACTCGATTAGGTTTCACGGTATTATGTCTAATGATGTCAACTTTTCCCTCATGCGCGAATGTGGCTCCACCGCATATTCATTCAAAGGAAAATGGCGTCGCTAAATCAAGTATAAACTCTTTATATAATGCTCCAATAAAACACAGACCCAGATAGAGAGAGAGAAAAAAAAAGAAGTCACCTCTGGAGACAGAAATGTGCATAACATCAACAATCTGCAGTGAAATGTGAAATGAAGAAAGTGACCTCTAGTCCCGCTGCTCCCGCCCCACTCACATTCATCAGCTCCCAGTCTCCACTAAAAGCAGGCTTTACAGCCAGTTGGCGCTCGCACTCTAAAATATGTTCGACTGGATGGACACAAGTGTCGATGAGGTGGTATTTCTCAGGCCCCTTGTCTTTCCGTTATCGCAGGATGTGGAGTTGGGAAGAGCGAGGGAGCAGAGTGGGGAGGACTGGAGCCCTAAAGCATGATTTACTTGACCTTGCAGCGCTGGAACTCGCAGCCAGAGCCTCATTAATTCCCAGGGTCACTCCGTTCGGACATAAATTGGTTAAAAATCGGAACGCGTGGATGACTTCCAGACATGCACCAAGAATTATGAAATCTCTGGCCTTAAACCAACCTCCCTCGAAATCTCCACGTACCCACTCCGCAAGCAAAGCGTTTTCAAATCGCAGGGTGTAAATCACGCTGCCTGCTCGGAGGAGTCGCCTAATCCTGATCGAAGGGAAGAGGCCGATGGAACGTTTTGTGCTTATTCGGCAGCAAATATGCCGTTGTTTTATGTGATTATCAACAGGGAATGATTTTTCACTCGCATCCATTCTGGAGCCTTGGCTTTTGTTTGGGGGGAAAAAAAGAAAAGAAAAAAAGGAGCTGGAGCAACAGCAGGACTCTGAGAGGGAAGCCCAATAAATTACACTAATGCACACATTTAAAGGGGCTCATATTCCCCCTGGCCTGTTATCAAGACTACTCCAGTGAGAATGTAAACTACCTCTTTCTGTCCCCCTCCCCAGGCCCAATATTTAATGTTATCATCTTTTAAAACAACTCAACTGTTTACTTTATCGCAAATAAAGGGCAGATTATTTCAACTTTTTCTCACTATTTCATGTTGGCCTCAGATTAGTCAGGCAAATAGTTGTCTAATGGTGCTGCCGGGCTCATTAATTTAACCAGATAGATCCAGAGTCGTGTAAACAGAGTGAAGTCAGGGCTGGTGAATCACACCTTGGGTTTATGGAGGCCGGCAGAGGGGGAGGACGCTCCGTCGGAGCCCACACAAGGAAAGTTGTGTAAAGGAAAAACAAGCGTAATCCTTCTGATAAAAGCAGGATTGTTTCAGGAGTTTATTTGGACATGCAGTGCCTGGTTGAGGTTAGGCCCTAATGAGACAGCAGCCTCTCCGGCGTGGATTCATCACCGCCGGATCGGGGTTATCACCCTCTGCCGTGCCCCACTACTTTTAATCAGGCTCCTCTCTGGTCACTCCCTATCAGCAGCAGTCCATCTCTGGAGCCGTCAGCATCCATCAGGAGCTGCAGACGGGCCCGGGGAGCACGGCTGAGGAGTGCATTAGTAAATTATTGCTCTGTGGTTTAGCTTTAGTGTCTATCATGTCGCAGAGCACATGTGTGTGTGTGGAAGCAGACACACACACACGTGCGCATGCACTTGCTGCAGACATTTATTTATGGGGGAGATGATAGAGATGAGAAGCAGTTGCAAGTCAAAAGCACATAAAGGCTACACCTGAGGACAATAATTGCAATATGAGCAAAAAAAACCAACCAAACAAAAAAACTATTTAAAATGCCTTGTATGGTAAAATCCCAGAATAAATCTGCATATTGTATGAATATTGTCGCCTCAAAACCAAACAAATCCCGGTGAAAACGTCCGACTCAAACAGACTTTTCTACTGCCCTCGCACGGCCACGGTGCCATGTTTGTGTGATTAGTTTAAATTGGAAGGTGATTTAGTGTTGTTAGTGTTACTCACAACCATGACACGACCCACTCCCACCTCATCAGCGCGCCCCCACAGCCCCGACCAAGCACATTAAAGTCGCCAGCGCTCTCCATCACGCTGAGGCGATGAGACGACACCGTGGTGCAGCTTCTTCCGTCGCGCAGAGCCGCATCTTTGTGAGATGGAATGAAGAGCCCCCCCCCCCCCCCCCCCCTCTCTCTCTTCTACCTCCGGTCAAGTAAAATACACAAATCTCAGAGTCTGAGAGGAGGCATTAAATCACTCATTGTTGATGTTTAGACCAGTTAAGTCAATAATCCCCTTCTTGCCACAGTGATAAGTGATACGGCAGGGAGACTCTCTACCATTACTTCTTTGGGAGTTTGAATTTTGCTTATAGCAAAAGCATCAGTCAGACCATGTGTTCTGAATAATTGGTCCAGAGGGAGGAATAGCCTTGGAAGTGGAAGAACAATATGGCAAATTAGGTTTCCCCCCCACTTTTTCTCCCTGTCTTTTTCTATTTTTGCACATGTAATGGTCACACAAGTATTAGTGTTAACAGAGGTGTCTGGAAAAGAGTCACACAAGCTAATAATCAAACTGATATATTTGCTTTTCTGTGCTTGCAGTTCCTCCCCGTGCATGCTTGGGCTTTCTCCTCCAGCTCAAAAATATGCATTTGAGGTTACGCTGTGATTACCTGGAGTTGGGAATCTGCATGTTTGTTGACTGTCTCTCCGAGATGGACTGATAACCTGTCCAGTGTGTTGAACGCTTTCACCCCACCACCCTGAGTTAGACTAAGTGATAAAGATGGATGAAAGCATACAAACACAAAATGTTTAGATTGTGAAGGACTAGTGAAAATACACAGCCGTTTACTTGTTTTTTTCTTTTATTGCATTTCATGTCTATATATTTCTATTTTTGGTTGTTGTACACTTGTTCAAAAATCAATTTATTAAAAACTATGAGAATCAAGGAATTCAAATGAGTTATTTTCAGATCACTTTGACTTTTTTTAATAAAATATTTAAAAATCCAATATATTGGAGAACTCTATCATTCGTATAATATGTGTTAACAAGAGTGTTTATAAAATTAAATCTAGTGAGAAATATGTGAGTGAGTAATGACTTTTATTGCACTTTGTATGTACATTTTTTCAAACATTTAATTCATCACACCTACAAGACCACATCTGTTGGAAATGTCGGTGTGGAGTTTGCATGTTTCCCCTGTTTGTGCATGCGCCTTGTCCAGCCACTCCATCAAATATCTCTATCGAAAGACAAAAGACTGAGGATGTGAGTCCAATTATCCACCATACCATAAGTGCGCAGTCTGCACTGGTGTAGTGGTTAACTCTCTCACTTTGTGGTTAGAATCCAGGGTTTGAGTCCAGGTTAGACTTTCTATGTGGAGAATGCATATTCTCCCTGTGCATATGTGTGTTTTCTCTGATTGGCTTTGATTTGACCTCAACTGATACTTGAGAATGAGTTGAAAAGGTTACTTTTACACCCGTCGGACTATTTTTGCCTTGTACATTTGACTACATATGTAGTAAGTGACTCAACAGTAGTTGTACTTGCTTTCAGACTTTAATGGAACGTGCATTTTCCATCTAAATAACTGGGTTACTCTTTTTAGTCGGTGAATGTTATATATTAAGGAACAAGTCGTCTCAGATTTTTCCTTTAAAGAATATGAGTTCTTTTCTAATAAGATTTAGTTTCTTTCACTGTAAAATATAGTCCTTTGATGACATTATTAAGGCAGTCACTGTTGGATGAGGAATATTAACAGAAATTCCACAATAAGCCTGCTTTATCTTTAGATGACATAGCATCACTGCAGTTTCCTCTGTAATTACAGGCTCGTGTGGCCTCCACTGCCAATTGCCGAGGAGTCCTGCATCCCATCACGGGTTGAAATGGAAGCCAGATGTCCCCCTGTCTGTTTAAGGCTCATAATCAATAGCCTCACTCGGCTCAGCTCTGACTTTCTCTCCCTCTCTGACAGCTTGTTATGAGAGGATCAGTGAAGGAATGGTGTGCCTGCTCTGCAAACAAGAACAAGTGTGTCGAGAGTGAGATTAACTAATTGGGTTTTTGTTTGCAGGGGCTGCAGGGGGAACGTGGCGGGGGTGCGAGGGGAAGCGAAGCGATCCCTCCCTGAAGCCTGAACAAGCTACATGACACTGCAGATTGTTCCTCCAGCTCCCAGACACTGAGAGTGATGGAGGGAAGGGGATTCCCATGAAAAAAAAAAGAAAGAAAATCTGTCCAAATAAATAACCTGAAGTGGCACTCTCAGCAACGCAGTGCATCTCTATTTCCTGTGACAGTTTCCTGCCGTCAGACGGCATCACTTTATATCTCAATCCATGAGCTGGTGCCAGGGGAGAGATTTCGGAGCGGCCCACTTTTTCTGTTCCAGCGTGTGAGGGGAAGTGGAGGGTATGTATACAGCACCGGGTTACTGCAGGAAGAGGCAGAGGTGTGGCGATTGGAGAGTGCAGGTCGCGACCTCCAACTTGTAATGATCATCTGATGGATGTAGAAAACTCGAGGTCAACTGTGGGACGAGTTGAGGAAAGAGGACTCGCCGGCAGCAATGCGTCAGTGAGGATGTCTGAGTCAACTACTGCAGCGTGGAAAACATTTAACAGAACTTTATCGAACGGATTACATTAGGAAGCTTTTATGCAAAACTTCCTTTAAGACCAGAGAATTACATTTTCCAGACAGAAATCATGAAAATAAATATCATGTTGGAGGACTGAGCTTTTAAGTGAGTTCCATTTTGGTCAATATTAAAATTTTCAATTGAAATCCTTAGAGTCTTTACCTTGAATTTCAGATAAAAGTCTACAATTGCAAGTATTTGCTTGCCAACACAGTGAAGTGCCGACAAATACTTAAGAAAAATAAAGGATCCACTGTTTCCGCTTGTATCACATAAACTCATTTTTGTTTCATTCATAATTTCACAATGATCTTCTATCGGGTTTGACAATGCCCATTTCCGCTCGAGACTGAATCCTCTTGAAGCAACATTGCATGTATTAATATTAAAATTCAGCTGCAGAAAAAAAAGGCCATCAAACAAAATGCATTTGGTTGCACTTTTGAACATGTGGTGCAACAAAGCGCCTTGAAACGATGCTGACTATTGAGCTCTGTTGTCCTGCACTTGTTAGGAAGGGTTCAGATGTGAGACCAGTAATAAGCCAAGCAATATAGTGTACGGACTGCACTGTTTAATTTGCATCTAAAATGTCCTGAAGGCATGGACTCCATTTATGTCCTGACTATTTTTAAACATTAAATATTATTTATGTATGTCACTATACATATTGAAAATATTGTAAATAAAACATGTTGGGTGTGGGTCTGCAACAGTTGTGGAAATGGGATGTTTTCCTTCAACTTTAGTCAGACATTAAAACCATGAACGGCTCCCAATGGAGGCCGAGCACCTTGCATTGCAGCTGTCTCCAATGTGTGTGTGTGTGTGTGTGTGTGTGTGTGTGTGTGTGTGTGTGTGTGTGTGTGTGTGTGTGTGTGTGTGTGTGTGTGTGTGTGTGTGTGTGTGTGTGTGTGTGTGTGTGTGTGTGTGTGTGTGTGTGTGTGTCAACCCATTGACACTGCTAAGGCACTGAAAAACAAATGCTTCATATTTGTGTAAGTCTATTTACATATACACATTTTTAAATGTTCTTCCTGTTCTGTAATTGCAACTAATGCTGCCTTTTGGCCTTTCCATTATCTTAAATGAGAACAATTTCACAATATATCCAACTGGTGAAATAAAGGTTTCATAAATCAATACGGATGCATCCCAAGCTTATATGTAAAGGCAATAACATTTGAGTTCAGTCAAAAATGCACTCAAACAGTTGATGACACATGTTTAGGGTTTGGGTTTCCAAAAGGTTCATCCAAAGTGAGTTCTTTCTGACACACATTAGGACAAATTGCGATTCCATCATACAGTAGAAGGAGAAGAGCGGTTCCTGATGAGGGCCGCTGGGAGGGGAGCAGCAGATCTGGAGCTGAGGCCTCTGACTCTCCGTAGTGGGAATAACTCCATCCCTCTCTGATAAAGGCAGCTGGCTCTGGCGACGCTCAGTTAAGTTTTATAGTCAGATATGCACAGATGATTAGGCCAGCTGTGCAGTGTCATATATTCCTAAACAAACCCTGCAGGAACTGAACTCTCACCCCGTACACGTATGGGTTACAGGCCTTGCACTTACACTCTTGCTCGTGCACTTAAACATGTGCAAACATTGTGCGTGCACACACACACACACACACACACACACACACACACACACACACACACACACACACACACACACACACACACACACACACACACTTAGCAAGAAGTGAGTAAGAAAGTCGCAGTGTGCTGACTGGCCTGCATGAAAGCCTTGACTGTCTGACCCTTATTAAAGTGGAAAAAATTATAGTCTTTATTGGTGCATAACTGCTAAATGGGCTCTAAGTGCACAAGGGTTGCAGGCTGAGAAACGTAACCGCACAGATGCAAATAATGTCAATAATTATGATCTCTCATCCACATCTGAGTCTGTCTGCGAAATGACTTTAACAGGAAGTGGGACAGAAGGATGTGAAACTGAGCTGCGATTTCTATAAATCACCTGTTGACTTTCACTTGTACGTCTGCTCTCCTGTTGCTGTGGAAATGTGTCTGTGTGGCGTTCTCTCGCCACGCAAACTGTTTTGATCAACAGGTTTGGATAATACTCGGCAGCCTCAGCAGCGCTCTCTGCCACGGCTCTGTTTATTTTGGAACAAGAACAAGACAAACCCGAGCGACGTGTTATTTATTTTCCTTGCTCCTGCCCTCTCCTCCCCTTAACAAGCTGAGCCGAGAAGGAGAATTCCTGCACTATCAATCAGTATCAGTGCGTTCTCTAGAGTGTTGACACCAAACACACACTCACAGGCAGATATAAAGGAGTGTGACGATTAAGCACAATCAGATAGAAGAGGTGCGCGCAAATTGGCATGACTGTGATGAGCCCCTGGGGTGGTCCCTATGTTTAGAGGCAAACTGAATAAAGTTTAATATATTTTTCAGTGTTGTTATGCTTTTCTTTGTAGAAGTTGCTTTTCAAAAGGACACATCAAGTGATGCAAGACCTTGGTTAAAAATAATCTTAGGAAACATCTGATTTTACCAAGATAGAAAGGTGACTTGTCATTTACAGAGTGAAGACACAAAAACCTTGTTGGTCACTTGACATCAGCATCAGCGGACAAACAGGTTATCTTGTTATTTGCTTTGTCGTGCTTCGTTTTTAGCTGTTCTATAAAACTGCATCTGCGAGCGGCGATAAGCACCAGAAAGGGGAAATGAGGAAACCTCAGACTATACTCAGCAGACCTAACATTTATCTTCGGAGGGCCCACCCAGGTGACCTCTGTTGCATCACATGTTGAGTTCTGTCTGACTGTAACAGTTTGTCTGTGCACTGGAGGTAAATCCACAGTCTTAATAGAGTGTTATATTTCTGTAACCAACTTCCAGACACTGCCTGATCATCTGAATCACCCGGAAAAGATGATTTAAGACAGTTTTTAAAACGCTATTAAAACAAAAGGGACAAATTCATTTTCTTGAAAGTGCATAATACAGTGTAAGTGAGCGCACTAGAAATCTGATAACTGGGACTAATTAGATAATGCTAATAAGTGAATCTGATGAGTTTATGAACACCTCAGGATCCTGGTGTACACTATTCAGTTCATTATTACATGTCGCTATAAAGTGACATAAGACTCAAACTTCCCCTTGTTTTCAAAACACCTGGTCTAATCTTGTCAAACAGGATCTACTGTCTTAGCATATTCTGTGTTGTGCACTTCCATTGAGACTAACATGTAAGTGATCTCCTCTACAATCCAGAAGTGAGTTTTTTTCCACATGCACAAATGTATAACAAGGAAATTAAACACACAAACACAGACATCTCAATAAACTTAATTATCTGATAAAACATCTGTCTATGATATATGTATATTTACTATGATAAATCTGATTTGATATTAATGTACCTGTAAATGGGTTTAGTGGTTGGAATAAGCAGGAAACCTATAGAGAAAGGAACCAGAATACTAAAGAACCTGGGCTGCAACGCTTGATCATAGCCAAATCGACCATTTGCCATCCTCTATACCAGCTTTATTTGACAACATTGTATAAATGTGGAGCCTGTTACAGTTAACAAATATTCTTTTTCATCAAGTTACTTTCATTGAATCTCTTTGGAGCATTGTTCCCCTTTGGTCGCGGAGATTGGGATTGAGAACAAACAGTGGCTTGCTTTTCCCTGACCTGAATGTTTTTCTGGTCCTTGGAATTGAACCATCCGGGATTCTCACCTGCACAGAATCAAACAGACCTACACACCTTTGGGCCACAGATCAGTCCAACGATCATATCTTCAGATTGTGGGAGACTCACATTTTACTCACTAATTACCTTCAAGCATGCGTCTTTGAACTGTTGGCCGAGAAGAAAACCTTCAAGAACATAAAGAGAACATGCCTGGGCTCACACCAGGGATACACTCTCTCTGTGAGGGGAGAGTACAAACCACTACACCACTGTGCAACCGCTTCCTGGATCTACATACCCACCATCGACCCCGGTAACCTCTGTGATTGCAGCATCTCATTTGCTCATTAATGACAAAAACTTGGAGCAATCATTGGCAGAAATATGTAACTTATAGCAGATATATGGATTCAGTTTCCTAAACCTTCAGTTAGAAATGTAAATGTGGTGAGCGAGCAGGACAGTTCACAGTGAACTCCGTACGCTTCGTTTGATGCGCAACTTGTACATAAACTCTAAAGTCTAACCTCATAATAGGATAATAATAGTTATAATTTCATGCTCTTGAGAGCTCGCCCTGAGGTCAAATGTACGCGCAGCTCTCTCATTTGCACACACATAATGTCGGCTCAATCTCATGCTTGGACCGAGCGTGCGGCCAGCTTGAAAGCCGCTGGCAGTTCGGCCTGGTTTCAGAGAGCGAAGTGAAAATTTGCTGCTGATGACAGGTCATGTGAAATGAAAGTGCTTTTTACATCCTCTCCTTTGTGTGCGCGTCTCAGCGGGCTGCCGGAGCTCGGCCATACCCCCCTTCCCGCTCCACTCCCCACCCCTCCCCTCCCAGCGTGCAACATCACTCAGTGAACTCGGCCTGGATGGAAACGGGCGGGCGGTCGGATCGCTGCCATTTCGCAGCCCTAATTAATACCAAACCTCTGCACCCTTCACAAATTACAGCACGCACCACACGAGGTTGGCTCACGGCAACCGTCTGAGGGCTGCAATAAAAACGGTTCCTTCACGGCCACGTAAAAAAAAACAAAAAAACAGGGCGGTAGGTCAGGGGACTTAGGGCTTGTAACTGATTACCGTCGGCTTTCAGCTGTGCATTATTTGAGACGGGTGGTGAAAGAAATCTTGAGTGGCGTTGTCCAGGTGGCAGATTCTCGGAGGGGCTCGTCTCTGAGGGGAGCCATCCGAGCACAGCCGGGAGAAGGTTTCACCGGAGGGGAGCAGGGGGCTTCTGTGCGGGCGGAAGGAGGAGGAAGCGGCCATCCCACAGTGGCCCGCTGGCTGTGGTCTGCAGCCAGTGCAGCAGTAGGTAACTCTGGAGCCAAGGTGGAGCGAGAAAGGAAGGGAGGAAACTCGGAGAGAAACCATGAAAAATGTGGAGCATGAAAATGTCTCCCTTGGTTTATGGCAGCGCAGCCTGGCTTCCAAGAGAAACACATCTTTAAATTTAACTTGAGATGTCTTTTTTTTTTCTCTCGCTCTCTCTCTCTCCTCCTCCTCTTCTTCTTCTTGTTCTTCGTCTTCTTCCACTCCCAAATGTTGGCAAAGGCCTGGCTTTGAGAGTGAAGCCAAGATGCTTGGAAACTGCGACCATGTTAAAAAAGCACTCAATAATGTGGCTTCTCGGAGATGTGGCGACAGCTTCTGTGCGAGGGGGCTCAGTTTTCAACGTTGGTGAACATGTTCGGTGCCTCATGCAGCTGCAGAAAAGCCCTGAGTAATAAATACATGGAAAACATTTGATTTACGCCCTGGAGGGTTTTATTTACCAAAGCCTACTATGAAGTGTGAGGAGGGGAATCTTTAAACCCTGCAGTTTGTTTTGGTTGATTTAAATTTCACATCCACTACATCAGACATAAACTCTGTCTTGGCTCGGCCGTCAGCTAATGTGCCTTTAACTGTTTCTCCATGGCAACTTCAGACGGAGACTCCCCCTCTAATACTTGGAGAAACAGCCCAACTGTGTTTGAAATAAAAGGCTATAAATAAAAGACTTGATACTGGTTATTCCAGTGGATTGGATTAAAATGACGGAGGCGGCTGGAAACACTTTGGCCTGCTATCAAATTAAAGCTTCGTACCATGTAATAATATTTTGCTAGTCTCAGGAGGAAGTCGTGTCTCATGCCGATGATTCAGAGCTCATTTAGGGAAAAAAGCATCCAGCCGATGTTATAAATCAGCGTTTGATGGAACAAACATACCTCCGATGGAAACAAGGCATCGCCACTCACTCCAATAGCATCAACAACTGAATAAAACGCTCCATTGATGACGAGCCGAGTTTTCAGGTTTGGTATTTAGCGCACTTTAGCCAAAAGCTAACACGCCCGAGCTCAGCGGAGACCATAAACGTTAATTTATATCAAAGACGTTTAGTACCGTGGCCAAAGAAAGCTGGGATGTGTTGCAGAGATCTTACAAACGAACTGCTGGAACAAATATTGCCCACGGAGAACTTTTTCAAGGCCGTAGTTCCAAACTCAAATTGCACATACAGACTTGGTCAGCAGTAAACAAACACGATTTGAAACAGATATGCATATTTTCTCAAATGCCTAAAAACTCTGGAAAACTCAAAAATGACCAGGGAAACAAAAAAAAAGAGAAAGCAGAGCTTCAGGGTCAATAAATGTGGGCCACATTCGGCCTCTGTGTCCACTTTTTGCGGCCAAAAATCCTCAAAGGATTGGTTCCACTAGTCATTATAATCCCATTTGAACCAAATCTGAACTGTAATTACTCTGCAATTATTGGATTACCGTCTGTGTTTCAAGGTGAAAACTGTCAGATACATGCGTGCTGATTTAATAACGCTAATCAGGAGACATATTGTCCGTTTCGTTAAATGCGTTTCCATAATTGTCATGTATCCTTGTGGGTAGGTCAATAAAAGTTTCCCATCCCTGCCCAAGGCCTCACAGTGGCTCTCAGGATCTCCGAGATTCACCCGCATGAGATTCACATCAGAAACAAGCTTCAGCTCCCACATGATGAACGTTATCTTTAAAAAGAGGGGAGAAACATTTATTCAACGTACATTTTGTACACTCATGAAATGAAAATATATTCAGATCATTTAGCAATAAATGTGTTGAACTTAATCTAATCTGCATTTGTCAGTTCTTCTGTTGGGTTTAGTCACTGGGAGCTACTAATTATTACTTCATATAATATTTTCTTGAGTCATATTTTAAGCTTTTAAGTAATAAAGATAGAAAAACAGTGTTCATCAAACACTGGGAATTGGCTTAAAGTGTCCGACACAGCTATGTGCAATGTCTCATATGTTAAACTTAAGCTTGCAGGGTGCTAAAAACATCAACATTCTGTCCATGTATGCAGTGAAATCACATTTTGATGTTCAGTTTTCATATAGATATGTAGCCTGCACATGACAGAGTTAGATTTGCAGTGTTTCACCTTTAACCAATTTGTTGTAATACAAAGGGGTTCTGTTAAAAAAAAATATTGGCTGCTATTTCAATCAGTTTTCTGAATTATTTATGTATTTGGATCCAATACAAAGGAATCCTCCGGCGGAAACCAGACACTTCTCATACATTTGTCAAAAAGAGCATCTTGCAGCTGGATATTTTGAGTAATATATGAAGGTTACAACCAATTGTTTACATTAAGAACCGTAGCATGTGTTAAAGATTAATAACCCAATAGAGACATGAAAGATTTAATGTTTTTAGAGTGATAGTTTAACTGCTCATGATATTAAAAACAAACATTGTCACATACTTTAACATGTTTTCCACAATTTCACCCATGTTGTGCTCAATCATTTTAAACAAATGTATGATGAAATGAACGGAAATCTATTTTAAAAGGGGGGAAAATACATGTTTTTGAGGTATTTGGAGGATTTGATTGTGGTTGATATTTAAATTTAACACTCCAGACTTGTTGGATATGTAATTATTGCATACAATCATTGAGAACATTTTGGAGCCATAATGGTTTTAAAAATTAACTCCTGACTGCAAATAAATGTGGCAATGAAAGAGGTGAAGATCACAAATACGTTTCACATAAAACGGAGAAAGTGCTGAAATAAATAAATTTGACTTCGACCTGCTACTTTATGGACAAATAGTATGTAACAATACATCTTTTGGACTTTATTATGAAAGCGATAAATAAGTGAAAATATAGAACTTTTTTTCATTTTCTCTTTCAAGCATTTGGAAACATCTTGTCATTTCTTAACTAAAATTACTGATAACTGAATAGTTCTGGGTATCATATGAGTTATGATTTCTGCAAAATGTAAAATTAAATTATAACAAAACAGATTAGAACAAAATAGAGTATTTCATCTGCAAAATGTTCAAAATGTGTAATTTGGATGTTTTAATACACTCCAACACCCCCTGAGGAAAGAAACTTTAACTTTCAAAAGTATCTCAGTGAGCCTCGTGTGCTGAGTTGAGGAAGAGTGTACCTCTCTTGAATATGAGTGCTTCCTATTTATGTATCTTCACCATCATGATGACAATTTAGAGAAACTCTCAAATTTATCCCCCAAATGAGGAAGGACGAGCTTTGTGCACCGTTGCTTTCTTCAGCTGCACTTGTTGGGTTTCGGTGCAGCGTTGCTTTATCCCCAGCAACAAGCTGTGAGGGTTTGGACCCCCCCCCATGCATTATGGCTACGTTAAGAGAAATCTCCATCAGTCTATCAAGCAGCTTCACAGATAATACCTCAAAGAGCTGGAGACCTCACTGCTTTTAGTCCCTCAGCCTCTGCAGATGGATGCCCCCCTCCCTCCCTCCCTCCTGCTGCCCCCACAGAGGTAATTTGTTTTACACAGTTACTTTCTCAAAGCGTTAAATATTGGCGAAATCCGCAAGGCTGGTTTGTTTTATGGGTTGCCCTGTCCCGGGGTTGCCAAGTGGGACGTATAGGACAGCTTTTAATGGAGGCGGGAAGGCTGACATTAAATACAGGCCAGATGGACTTTCTCCTATCCTGCTCATAAAAGTTCTCGGGACAGTTCACAAATCAAGGCCTCTCAGTATTATGTTAAGCGTTTGGATTGTTATTGTTATTGTACATTTGCAAATACTAAAGTAATTTATGGCTTTTTGGGCATAATTTGAGACTCAACCCACCCAGACATCCAACACAAGAGTTTTTAATAGTTAATATTAGGCTGATAAAGTTTCTCAGGCCTTTATGGAAACTGGCCGCCATGACCCTGACAACTCCTCATCCGGCTGGAATTAACCAGGAGGATTAGTGCGATCAGCTTCTCGGGGCGACTAAGTTAGATTATGAGCGGCTGCGTTGAATTTTTTTGGGGCACTGAATATCTGCTGGAATATGAGAGAGAGAAGAAAAAAGGCAGCAGGTATATGGTGCGGCAAGGCAGGAGGTGGGAAACGAAAAGTGAAATTCAAGATGCGAAGCTAAAACGGAAAAACTGCAGCTCTCTGGGGGTCCGTCCTCTTTCCGGAGGAGAGGAAAGTGGACCCCATAGTAGACAGAGTCTGTGGTGGTCTGGCTTTTTGGGTCATTCACTATGATGTTGCTGAGAACATGACAACAAATAGCCGAGGGGTTTGGGTTTCCTGACTAAGATATAATGCAGTGTAAAGGACCAGGGATTCATCTGAGATCACCACATCACTTCAGGTCAGGGTTTGTATTGTTTTTGGGGTTTTTTTGTTTCCCCCCACATGGAGATGAGGTAGAAGAGCTGTGAGAGTAAATGAAGTCGTGGAAAGTAGAAACAAAACATGTTCACCGAGTATTTGCACTTGAGTCTCCAAGTTATACTTGGAGATGCTCAAATTTCAGAGGAAAACAAAATAATGTGCCTTTGTTTTACTGCAGTAATAGACACGCTGTTGCACATCCATCCATCTTCTATAGCACTTTCTAAAATCAAGGCCGGAGCTGATTCCACTATCGACTGATCCTGGCATGCACAGGGAGAACATGCAACCTTCTACATCTTACTCAAATAAATGGATTTAACACCATAAAGACTTCAGCGATTAAATATTTAGCAGTTTCAAATGATTTCACTCTATCCTGTCTGGTTGCACACATGCGTTGTCTTTCATAAATATCAAAACAATTAAATCAGGTCAACAGACTTGACCCAAATTAATTCCCTTTGAGAGGCCTCCTACATGGACAGATGACAATATGCACAGGTTTACTAATATATGATCCATTGATAACATCTCAAATAAGTTTAATATTAACCTGGATTTGAACCAGACTCATTATTGCTCACCACTGCACCACATCAAAAAGTACTTGACATAATAGAATAAATATATTGTGATTCCAGAGAAGTTGTCACGTGGGGACAGATTTATTCCTTTCACAGAAATCACTCATAAACTATCTCTCATCTGACACAAATCAAACAACTGGATCTGTGTACCTTTTTTTTCTCTCTCTCTTTTTTGAATTGTCTGTGAATTTTTACTTTGTAACCTGAGAAAAACTACAGATTAATAGCAAAATACAAAAGATGAAATAGCTCAAGTTGGCCAAGGTGCAAGTTATTTCTATATAAATAATATCAGTGAATTACTCAAATCTTTGGCTTCAGCACCACAATATTCTCTGAAATATTATTTTAAAACATTATGGAATGATGATGCATTCAAAGCATCTGAATGTCAGGAAGACACTTTTGAGTGTTTGTTGTTTGTCACAACTCTAATCTGTATTTGTACTTGGCAGTAACTGGAGGTCTGTGTATTGGGGTTAAAAGTTGAATCAGTCCCTGGGTGTTTGGGTTTAATTATGGAGCTGCAGAAAATGGAAACACTCAAGCCAGAGCTGTACTCGAGTACATGTACTGTCCAACGGGTCTCAACAGGGACAAGCAGGAATGGAGGCTGAGCTCAGACCCTCCATAGAGTTAAATATATAACATGTGGGCTGCATTAACAGTAGAACATTTGTAATGTTTTCTCTGTTGTTGGGTTGATACATTTTTTTTTAAAACGTTTTCCAAGGGAAATTGTGAAAACTTGTGGTACAAATGCATCATTCAAAAGCACAATAATAAATTGCAACGGTATCACAACAATATTTTGTGAGAGTGAAGCTGCATGTTTTATTAAAGCGGTGTTCAAGGAGTGCAGTAATATGAGGACACTATATATGACAAACATCACAGCTATAATAATTTAAGAATATTTTGGCTGTTCCATCACAGGTTTATAGTAATATTTTGGATACAAACGTTGACTGGTACTGGATTATTTCCACAGAGTGTCCATAAATCCTCTTTCACTTTGTGTTTGGGATACCTTCTTATGATTATTTATTTTGCAAGGACACAAGCCACCATAAAGCTCCTTTAGGCTTATTTTTCTATCTGTAGCCATGACGTTCCCATTTAATGCTAAAATAATTCAGAATATGGATTCACTGCAGGACACCGGAGCTCTTAAATATATTTATACTCGCATTAATAAAGAGCAGCAGCCTGAGTCACTGGACTGCTGCTGGCTTCAGAAACTTCAATTCAGGGGAATTTTCTGGATAAGTCATCATTTTTCTGCACTGATGTGACTGTGTGGTGACTAATGAGTATTAAGATGGATTAAGACACAAACAAGCAGGCAATTCCAATAGTTTGGGGAGATTAAAGATGCTTAAGTGTAGCATTTCACGTTTTATAAGCTGTACAGTAGGGAATTACAGATCCATGACTGTATTTCATTTTGGTACTAGGACTTGTCCAAGTATGCAACTTTATACATGTTTCAAAACAATTTACATAAATAAACAGCAATCTACATTAGAACTAATCATATTAAGAGTATAACTGCAAAATTAATTATTATTTGAATTTTGGAGTGAACTCAATGAGTTCAGTATTTATTTGCTATTGAAAAAAAAAGATTTATCATTTAAGGCATTTTATTTAGCTAATTGTTTGTCAAACATACAAAGCAACTAAATGTGTTTTAAAAAATTATACTTACAAGTATTTTTTGAGAAGAGAATTTCTATTTTTTTTTTTTTTTTAATGACAGTAATTTTAAAGTTCTTGGCTACAACATTTTGAGTAGAAGTCAGTAATAATAGTCATATGACAGTACCACTTTACTGTGTAATCCACATTACTGGAGAGGACTTTATGTTAGGACTTCATCAAGTCATTAAACTTCTTTTGCGCTGCAAATGTGGAACTGCTGCAGTAATTTGGTAAACATATTCAAGTCATCGTTATAAGGCTGATTGGAAAATTACGTTTCATCATCTGATCACAGCGACTTCGTTTCGCTTGAGAGGCAGTTCTGCAAGAGTTTTTGCTGGAAAGTGACTGCAGAGGTTATGATCTGCCCCTAAACGGAGGATGTTGATCGTATCTGTGTCTGGATGCGTAAAATACACTCCTCCCGGCCGTCGCTGCTATCTGGAGCCAGCCAGTGTATACAAACTATAAATTACGCTCCTCTTCTGCACGGCTGGGGAGAACTGGGTGAACCGAGTCACACTAATGAACAATCTGAAAGGAGACTCAATGGCTCAAGCTTTTGTTTGGATAACTTATGGAATTAGCATTACAATTTTACATTTAATCTCACAATTCTGTCAAAAAAAAAATGACCTTGCGGTTTTTTTGCGTAAAATGTTCATTTTCATTTTTTTAATTATGGGATGTTCCTTAATTTTATAGTAGCCTATTAACATTATGCACCTTCTTAATTGAATTAGAGCTCAAGGGTCACGTTAATTTTGTGAAATTGCAAAAATAACGCCCACATTTTTTTTTTAACTTGAGAAGTTGACTACTTATTATATAGTGAGGAAGCAAACTGAAAATGTATAATAATAATAATAATAATAATAATAATAATAATAATAATACAATTATCAAAGTTAGAAAACATTTTATTTACAATATTTTCAGTGCAAATTATTATTAAAAAACAAAATAGCACAACTATATATATATATATATCAAAAATACATGAACACTGCCGTGATGTTCACCGATTTCATTTAGAAGGTGAAACTGAGGGTTCATAACCTCGTAATAAAATTCACAACCGCGCATTTCCTTCTAAAGGAGGAAACTACACGCACACAGAAGCTTTTTTTTTTTTTTTCTTCAGAATAACACGACAGTAAGGAGACGCGAGGAGGAGGCCGTGGCCTCTACAATTAAGTATTCTTTGCTTTGGTTTTTATTTTGAAAATGACAATTTATTGAAATTCACAACTTAATTTGAACATTTCCTCCTGTTCCAGGCCTCGTAAAGAACGTGTAATGGCTTAAAGGGCAGTTAAACCGCTTTTGGTTTTCCTCAGTGAACCGACACTGCTTCTCCAGGTGTCCTAACATGTTGCCAGAAATAATAAAAACTCGCTGTGTTCATTGTTCGTAAAGAGGCTTCATATTAGCCCCTGTGAGGCCGCTGTGTCCGTGACTGTGGCCTCTGCATCCGCGCCACCGCCACCGCCGCCGCCGCCGCCTCCGGGCGCACTCCCGCTCATGATCACGCTGGTTTTGTTGTGCTCCAAAATGTCCAAATGTCCGTCTGCGCCACTTTCCTCCTCCGCCTCGTCTGACTCACACTCACTGCGGCCCTCGCTCTCACACTCCGACTCACACACCGGCTCCTGGGACTCCCTGCTGCCCGGCTCAGACAGACCCTTCTCCGGCTTCTCGTCCTTTTCCTTGTCCTTCTGGGCCTGGGCCTCCTTGGAGTGTCTCCACTTCATGCGCCTGTTTTGGAACCACACTTTGACCTGGAATATGAAATAAAATGATCTCATCATACGCATGCAGTGGCATACATTTAGTTGCAGTCATGTGCAGCCTCAGATATTCTTCACATTTCAACTTACATTTGTTAAGATTATATATATATATAT
This sequence comes from Blennius ocellaris, assembly GCF_963422515.1. Lineage (NCBI taxonomy): Eukaryota > Metazoa > Chordata > Actinopteri > Blenniiformes > Blenniidae > Blennius > Blennius ocellaris. The sequence continues at coordinate 8,480,336 of NC_137667.1, forward strand.
ATATATATATATATATATATATATATATATATATATATATATATATATATATATATATATATATATATATATTTATTTTTTTTATTTTTTTTAACTGAACTATCTGCTCCTAAAAAATGTACACATTCATTTCTAATCAATGCAACTAATTGTCTGAATGATGGAATATTATTTGCATTCAGCAAAGCTTACATACACTAAACTTTTGTTTTAATTCCATGTCACAATCCTCAAGCAGAAGTTCTGCAGAAATGAATAATAGTAAAATACATTTTAACCTATATATATTTAAATTGTTTCAACATGTAAATAACATCGTGGCATGAGAAGGTCTGTTTCTGTTGTCGGGCTGGGGGAGATTAATTGGCTCTGACATGTGCAGGTTAACATGGAGTATGATGAAATGTAAACAAAAACAAGTGGAGAGATGCAGATGAAGATATGGTGGGATCAGCAGCACAATGGGACACAAGGAGGCCTGGATCACAGCCTCTCCTGGCTTTTGTTCATTGTTTATTTCACAATTCAAGTTTTGGCACGAAGAACAAACATACACATGTATAAATAATGTAAGAACTTTTGTGTTTATTCATTATTTCAAGATGTATTTTAAAAGATGAATTTAGCTAATTAGGACTGATTGTATAATATTGAGTGGAACATAAATTTGATTGCTTATCATGCTCCTTTACATAATTTAAAGCTGGTTTGCGATTAATTGGCGTAAAAAATATAATAAAGTGATATATGAAATAATCTATATTTAAAGAGGAAAGGGGTCCATAATTCTACCAATGTCCTTGTAATTGATTATTCTTCATTTTGAGGTGGTGTGTTGGCAGCTCAGTCTGGGTCATTACTCAAAGGAAAAATAAAAACTTTAGCAGTGCATCATTACGCCAAACTGTGGCGTAATGTGCAAGTGAAAATATGCATAAACAAATATATTTAGAGTAATTTATTATGGATTTATGAACTAAAAAAAATCATCAGTTTTAGTTTGATAAAAAATCCCAAGATAAATGAATCTCACCAGTTATATTTGTGTTTGTTTTATGGCGCTCAAACGAGGAAAGTCTAAATCTCCCTGTAAAGGACGTGCGTCTTACCTGAGCGTCTGTCAGCCCCAGCATGGCCGCCAGCTGCTTTCTGTCAGGCTTGGTGACATACTTCTGGATTTCAAATCTCTTCTCCAGCCCTTTCCTCTGCAGGTTCGAAAACACTGCCCTCGACCATGACCTCTTCCTCTTGTACGTCTGAGGCATTGTGTCTTTGGTGAGGACTGCGTACGGACCTACAACACAGGAGGAGGATGTGAGGTTAACGCACGGACAGTCCGGCCATGACACGATCGGTCACTGCAGGTGTTTTTTTTTTCGAAGCTCAACACAAAAGAAGCAGGGGAGATTTCTCCGTCTGCTACGGTCCTGCATGGAAGGGTGTCTACCTGGGAAGGTGTCCTGAAACTGATGCTGGCCTGATTGTCTGCTGCTGCTGCCTAGTGAACTCATCATGGAGGACGCGTCGCTCATCCCGTGGTCTATGGAGGAGAAGTACTGGCTGGCCGGAGGCTGAACGGGGACGTGGAGGCCTGACTGACGGTTCGAGCTAACGATGGATGTGAGATCTGTCACAGAGCGAGAGGCTTCAGTCAGCACACAGTCATCGCAGTGACACAACACGACCACTGACTCTTTGTATGTGAGGGCTGCGCGAGGATAACCTCAAGTTTACTGAGAGGGAGCCTTGTTTTGACCTGGCTTTGAATAAACTTCCAGCTGCTCAGCTGCTGTTTGCAGCTGAATCTGACCTCTGGCCTCTTGTTAGGGGGCAAAAGAGGAGAGGATTTCCCGCACAGGGCTCCTTAATGGGAGGCTATTTGCGCTCTGACTGCTCTGTGAACAAGTCTGGCACTGTTAGAAAGTGGAACAGGTAACCGAGTGCACTTCTACTGCGTCTGCTTTCAGTTGCTGAACTTTGTACATGTCTTCTTTTGACACTTGACAACTCCTATGTATTAGATTCCCTCATCCTATGAACATTTAATGTGATAAAAACTCTCTGCTCACCTCTTAGTGATGACTTTTCTCTGCACTTTGGATCAAAGTCTGTTGACAATATCCGATCAATTCCAAATTTGAGGTCTTTGCTTGAGGGCGGCGGGACTTGTTGGGAATTAAATGCGGTTCTGGACACTGAGGTCAGTTGTAGTCCATGCCTGTGGTACGCAGACGCCGGGCTCAGCCGGGCACCGTACAACGACGGCTCCGGCGCGACGGGCGCAGGGCGCAGCGGAGAGCCGCCGGAGTGACCCTGCTGAGCGCGGTGGTGGTGGTGGTGGTGTCCCATGTGCACCATGAGGGCCGACGATCCCGGGATGTTCTCGGCATCCCCGGCCTGCAAAATGTCTGCGATGCAAAACGACGGCTTCTTCATTGTATCCACAGCGAAGCCCCCCGCGCAGTACGCGGACCAGAGGCTGAAGTTCGACGCGTAAAACGGGTTGAGCCCGGCGGTGTACATCCCGGAGTCTCGAACGCGGCGAATTATCTCTCAAAAAGAGGCTATAACGCGACAGACATGTAAAAAAGCACGCGTCGCGTTTTAGGAGGACAGATGACCGTCCTCTTTGCGCTGGTGCCAAAATCGCTCTCCCAACTCTGAAATCCAAACCCTGCAGATCCACTCTGAAGTTCCTCCACTCGCACCGATTGGCCCAGCGCTCAGCCAATTGCTGCATTGGCATTTGCTCACGCCACGCCCTAGAATGCAACGAGGATGATGTGCAATACACAAGTTCTTTCTCTCTCCCTCGCTCTCTCTCTCTCCAATACACACACACACACGATCAGGGACATTTCGGAGCAATTTTAATCCTGAGATGATGGATTGATCACTTAAAGAGAGCCTCCTCCTGTTCACCCACATCACTGCGCACATAAACAGGCAGGAACTCCTGTTTATTTGATGTAGTAAACTTGGACAACACATTATTGTTTGAAGCAATTTGCTCTGCAAGTCTGAAAGTTAAAATGTGCTGCTCAAGATAATAAAATGAAGTCGAATTCAAACCCGAAGCTGTAGTGTAAAAATGTGAATCATCCATACTGTGCGGTGATATAGCTCCAAGTCCAGGAGGGACTCTATTAGCTCCAGCTCATCCTGTTTTTGATGGGCTGTGATTCGTGTTAAATGAGCGGATACGCCTGCTAGATTTGGCCCCAAAATAGAACCGCTTTTAGTATTTTAGGATACAGCAGAAATCCTTATTTCTTCCGGAGCAGAAAGGGGGAAACTTTATAATGACTGTTAGAACTTCCCTTTTTCAATATTTGTGCAACTTTATCTCAACCTGCAAGTTGCACGGTGACGCAAATCCGTCCCCATGCTCATAATAAACAGAGGAAATCTATTCCCCTCTTAAACGAAAACACAATTAACTTCAGAGGCGATACTTCATCCGCAAGGCCCCTCAAGATTCACACGTTGGGCTGCGGCCAATAAAATGTTATAATCAAGGACGCAAATAGCCCTTATTATGATCGTTTTCCTGCACGATAGACGCGGCTCAGCTGACCTCAAACGACTCGTTTTCTGAGTCTGTAATCGCCATTGCACCTTTGATTCTAATATGTTTAAGCTCGAAGAGGTGAACTATATTCGGGTGGCGAATTTGCACGAACCCCTTGACTTTCTCCTCAGCGCAGAGGCTGTTTGCCCCCCCTCCATTCCACCCCCACCCGCGCGCCTCCACGGACCCTCCGATCGCATGTTTCTCTTTGCATGTGTTGAAACAATGGCTTCAGAAGCCCGCATTCATTTAAAAGTCTTGATTCATGCGGGCGGAAAGGCCGATGACCCCGACTGCCTGCTATCATGATGTTTTCGAGTGACACTTTTCCGGGTTAAAATTAGAAATGACATTTAACGTTTGCCCTCCATCACGCAGTCAAAACAATCCAGGGAAGAGGATGTGGCAGACGCAGCACGCCTCGAGTTATTTCAGGTGCTCGTGCGCTTCTTCAGTGGGAAGCGCGCAAGAAAACAGGCCTCCGATCTGCGTCTTTACGCACCGCGTGAATATAGAGACAGTGGAAACAGGAGAAACTACACCGAGCCAAGTGGGGTTATATTAACGATGGGATGTATGATTAAAAAGGATGAGGAGCACCAAATTAAAAAACTAAAAAAAAACTGTAAAAAAAAAAAAAAAAAAAAAGTACGATTAACAGCGGAACTTTTTATGTGAGCAACAAAATGTATACAATGCAGTATACAGCGTGCAGCATGAGTGTAGAGTTAATTATGTTTATTTTATTGTTTAATGATGGCATCTCCCCAGTTCTTAGATTTTTAAATACGTTTATGTGCAAAATATATTGCTTGACTATAAATGAACAATTTTCACCCCTCCTGAAAAATAATAAAACAGAAGGTGGAAGGATTATATCTCTCACACTCCAGCAACTCACACTTTTTTATATACACCCACGAAATCCAAGAAATACTTCGAAAAGTATGTACTGTGCAGACCCACCACAAATAATGTGAATGGAAAATATGCAAAAATGTATTAATATGTATTTTTAAGAATATAGAACACTATAACACTGTTTTTGCATTTTTAAATTACTGCTGCACATTAGGCTTGATTCAGGCTCTTCTAGAGAGAGAGAAGCAAGCATTAATCTGTCAGCTGTTAACACACATCCTGAATTCAGCCTTCAGACATTACAGGCATACTAAACGTTTAAATGTGAAAATTGAATATTATAAAAATTGCAAATTTAATCCATAAATCACATGTCAAAACTTCAAATGTTGCTCATGCCAGAGCCCTGCTGGATGCAATTATTCACCTTTATTTCACTTTTCCCAGCCAGTTCTGCAGGAGCTGTGTAAATGATTGCAGGTGGAAATAAAGTCAATGCCAGCAATTCCAGTCTCTGGATTTCAATGACTATAGGCACTTGAGTTGAGCTATATACAGTCTGAAAAATAAGATTAATCTTGGTCTATGTTTTATATAACACAACTATTTTGGCCCCTTACAAGCCTTTCACTAAAACCAAAACCCTGTGTTTAAATCCAGCTCGGAAACTTGCATTACATTTATAATATAATCATAAAATTCACTGGTTTTCATGTAGATTTACATTTCTAACATACAAATCTTTAACAGATCAGTATGAAAAAAAAATTATATATAATTTATTGGGCTTGTGACCTAAAAAAGCTTTCACATTTTTCTCTTTATCTCATAAAATTATTATGTTTGGTAACTTTTCCCTGCAGCTGTGGCTCAGTAGAATGGGTCATCTTCTTTTTCAGGCCGGTGGTTTGAATTCCTCTTCACAAATGTGCCAAAGTTTCCTTGGGTGACGCATCGAAACCCAAATTGCTCCCGATGGACATCGAGCACCTTGTACTGCAGCTGTTATCGTGTGAGTTGCTGATTGTGACTTTCAAGTACTTTCAGACCACCGAGACTATGGAAAATACACTATAAGTGAGGATCAGTTACTACTACAATCTACTATGCTATAAGTTAATAAGTTACCGGGTGGATCACTTAAAGCTGGTGTTGCTTGGCCCCTTCTTGTGTTTTGGCCTTTTCCTTTGAAAAAAAAACATCTTTTAAGTGTACCCTAGTCATGCTTTAAATTTAAAATAAGCTAAATGGAAACAACATATGTGATCATAAATACAATCCGTGCTTATTAAACTATAAAGAAATGGAGTGAAATACATCTCCTAGATCAGTTTTAGGTCCTCACACTCGCTGCAGCCAAGATCATCAGAGTCCAAACAACATGAAAACAAAATGTTGAAGCCTTTATGAGTCACATGTGCATGAAAACAAAGCAATTGTGCAGTGTTTGTCTGCCTGGAGTTTAAACATCTGACCGAGGGGTGGGGGGTTCAGGGGGCTATTGTTGTCGCCTGATTGCCGGCTGTGTGTTTTTCAGGAAGTCTTATCAGGTGGAGGAAAACTGAATGAGCACCTCGGATTGCATGTAGCCTCTGCTGGATCACATGCTGCTGGACAGAATTAAATGATTTCCATTATTACACCCAGAATTATTGCTCCCCTCTCATAGGGCTCCAGCCCCGGCCAATATTACTATTTCTGGCAATGTTTGCCTCAGGAAGGAACTTTCGCAGATTTAATGGGACCTGGGCCATTGTACACAGCCTTCTGTATGGCACGCTGCCATCATTTCCACAGAGAGGAGAGGGAGAGAAAAGGAGTGAGGGATACCTCTGAGGACATTTCAGAACACCGTCTCTGTGACCCTGAACACGTCCAGCATGCTTCAGACGCTGAACTCTGTCCAAGGTCCACATCAACTCACATTAGTGTTAAATTGGCGTGTTGGAGGTCAAAGGTCAGCGTTGGGAAAAAAAATTCAGTTTCCTCCCTGTGATCATGGATTTTATATGAGACATAGTGTATGACCCCCGTTAAATAGGTATTGATTAAACTAAGCGACAAGAAAAAGAGCACATGTATTAATTAGATGATTCAATGTTGTGACGAAAACGTAAAAAAGAATATAGAGCTGCTTTAAAGGGGGAATAAACAAGCTTGCAACAGTAAAATATTCCGGTTCAAAAATCATTCAAACTACAATAAATGAATATGATGTTGCTGTTGGACAAACTGTTTATCTTAAACTATCTTATGTGGAGAAGATGTTTGGAAACATTTCATGTGCATAACAAATCTGCTGATTATCTCTACACATTTTCTCACAAATGATCTACCAAACACAGGCTTTCTTTCTCTTTCTAGGTTATTAATGTCCGTTAACATCAATTCATACAAAGCAGGACATGTGCAAAAATATTCAGCTCCCCCATCCATGAAACAGCAGGACAAAACAGTGTGTGTGTGTGTGTGTGTGTGTGTGTGTGTGTGTGTGTGTGTGTGTGTGTGTGTGTGTGTGTGTGTGTGTGTGTGTGTGTGTGTGTGTGTGAGTGTGTGGTAGCAGTAGCAGTAGCAGCATCTAATTATAGTATAATATAACAACAGGTACAATCATATATTAAATATGCAGTGTTCTTCCAAAGCAGGTCATGAATGTGTATTAAAGTAATTTGCGGAGCAGAGTGCAGGAGCAGCTCCCCCCAGTGACTGAACACACACACGTTTGCAGAACTTCCAACCGCTGTTTGACACAGCAAAACGCCAATAAATTGAAATGAGTGAAACTTTTTGAGGATTTTCATATTTTATCCTGGATTTCTATACATTCTGGCTGTGAGGAAAAACTTTTACTTAGCTCCTTAACTGTATCTGGTGAAGAGTAAATCAATTTAGTACGATAACGTTTGGGATATTCTCACTTCAAGTCAAATGTAATTTATATTGAACTCCTGCTGTGTTGCGGATACAGATTAAACCCAGAAACCATGACCAGAGATTACATCAGTATGAGTTTGGATTAAACAAATGAAGAACTTATAACCCGCTGCAACATTAAAATTGTGTTTAGTTAAATTACACAATAAAAAACAATGTCACTTTTAAGATTTTGTTGTTGTTTATTTATCTCAATTGTTTATTCACAGTTTGAAAAGCAGAGGTTTAGCTGTTTAAAGACAAAGTCAAAAAAACTTATACAGACTTTGAAATTAATAATTTTAAAGACATTTATTCACAATTTTAGGTTTTTAATTCACACTGGCTGTTTAAAATTTTTTTTACTTATACTGTCACTTTCACTAGTTCTATATAAGGATGCCTGTCTGGTGTCACAATTTGTTTCCATTTTTCACAATTGCATGTGAAAATTAAGCACTCAGAAAGATGAGCTTAGCTGATTTATAACAGATTTTATTTGATTATAATGGATGATTTCCCCCGGAGGGAAGAAACATGTTATAAAATATAATAGGATAACGGCTGTATCCACAGCCAATGAAAGCTTCTCGTGAGGCTTTTAAATTATGAAGTGGTGGGTGTATTATAGATAATAACTTCTTTTATTACAATATAGGTCACCAATGATTTCCGTAAATGTAAACCTGTGGTTTAAATAAAAATCACAAAAAACGTAGTTTCTCAGTGTATAACAATTATTTATTCATGTATGTGACGCAAAGAAGGAAGGAAAGTTTCAAAATGTGTTCACCTGGAAGGACTCAAATTGACGTTTATTGACATTTTCAAGAAAATACTTTGATTTTTATAAAGCAAAACAGTAGTTTTCTTTATCACTGTTCAAGTGTTTCTTCTAAATGCTTCTCAGAACCGGCCCAGTGAGGCAGACCAAAACGACACCATGACGATAGAAGCGAGCCAGAATAAATCCCACTAACGGTTCCTTTTGTGGTAGAAGTGTTCTCACAGTCAGACCTGAAAACATTTAAGTGGTCATTAGCAGGACAGTGGAGTGGCAGACTAATCCCACTCGCCGCGGCCTGCCCCCGGCTGTAAACAACCTGAGGGGGCTGCGTTAATGGGAGCGTTTCAACGTGACGGCGACTCGCTGCCTTGGTGTTTACACTGGGACAGATTAAAGTCTCGTCCTGCGTGGAGGTTCGGGGCCTTCGCTGCCGTTCCGGCGTGCAAATGTACACACGGGTAAATCACATGGACTGGAAGCAGCACCACGCTCGCCCCCTGCTACACGCCGCAGGAGGTCAAAGAGGTCAGACTAACAAACCGTTCGGACTACTGCGGAGAGAGCAGGAAGCACCGCGGACGTACATCAAAACACCTTAAAGATCAATTTCTTAATACGTAGAAAGAGTCTGCAACAACTGTTTTGTGTTTTTTAGATCATCGTTTACCTTAGTCAGAAAATTACAAATACTCAAAATAATGTAATGAAATAATATTTAGGGGAATTTGTATTCTTCTTTTTAATTTCACTTCAAAACAATGTCCACTGAACTACCAGAAATCGTGAATTAATATTAAAATAGTCCGATCCTTTTGTAGCCAATAAATGTGTTCATTTAAGAGAGTAAATTAATATTCTTTTCTGCATGTCTTACTTGTGCAATTTCCATATATGTCATCATTGAGCTGCACAATGTGCTTTGAATGTTTATATCTGAAGACTTACTCAAATGTGATTCCAGCAATGTCACATTATTTCATATGAAAGGAAAACATTTAAGTAGTAAATCAATTTAGAAAAAGTCATTTTACCAAATGCTGAATAGTTTTATTTAGATTCAATGACAGCTGTCAAAAAGTGAGTAATCAGCGAGATTAGCAATGTTTTCAGAGATAACTTCAACTTTCAATATCTTCTGTATTACTGTGTTTTTAACTGTAGTGTGTGTGTGTGTGTGTGTGTGTGTGTGTGTGTGTGTGTGTGTGTGTGTGTGTGTGTGTGTGTGTGTGTGTGTGTGTGTGTGTGTGTGTGTGTGTGTGTGTGTGTGTGTGTACAGATGACCTTCTTGTGCGACCCTCCAGATGCAGGCGGTTTGATGCAGAGCAGAGCGTCCCAGCATGCAGCTTTAACGGGACTCCACATGTGGACCAGAGCCGCCTGCCACCGAAACACACGATCCATCAGGCAGAGAAACCCCCAAACAGCAGCAGAGGACTGGCTCTGCATTTAATTAAACACAACAAAGATTCCAGAAAAGCGTCGATTTAGTAAACAGGATAACTTTGTGTACAAAAGCAAATAAAGACACAATCAGTTACATGATATAATTATATATAAAACACAGAAGTGTAACCAGTCAGGCAATAAGACCAAAAATCACAGTTAATCTCAGGAAATGTATAGAATTTTGCTGGTTTTCCTGTCTCATCCAAATGAATTAAATTTTGTCATTGGATATCTCCTGATTACTATCTCCATACAAACAAAGTGTCTCGTTTATTTTATCTGCATTACGTTTACTCTTTGAACTTTCACTAAAGCGATATTTTTTACAGGCATTTAATATGTAATTCCATTTCATTTAATTTCACCCCCTTGAAAACATCCCCACTCATCTATCTTTAATAAGTAAATAAAAACTGCATAAACATGGTAGCAGTTCCATTTTTGCTGTGGGTCTCACAGTCTGTCTCAGAGGTTTGGGACACAAACAAATCGCAGTGGGACACTTTTGTGCAGAATACAGCTACTGGAAGTTTTTTTTTTTTATTCCAATCTTTCCCTGGAGAGTCTTCAACTTTTTTTAATCATTTTTATTTTTAAAATGCTTGCTGATCTGCTAAAGCAATGCCTCTTTTACAAAGCAAGTTATTTTGGTTTGTAAGTGAGTAATGATTTAAAAAAAAAAAAAAGCCCCCACATAACATACTGAATATAACTGATCCATTTATAACCGATCCATTTTGTTCCCAACATTTTGTTCTGTTTTATCATATTTCATGCTGAAGTTGTATAACCTGGTCTATTTCGGCTGCAGCGGAGGCAGTTTGAATGAAGTCACAATGGAGTTCTTTTGTTTTATGATCTAAGTGTTATTGTTCTGCGGACAACATAATGTAATGTCATTTCTCTCAGTACATTCACAAGGTCCCAGACCATAACCAGAAGCAGCCACACTGCAAGGAGAGGGCAGATCTATTCTTAGAAGAACGCTGCCATCCAGTGGCTGAGTCTGCAGTGAGCGCGTGTGTGTGTGTGTGTGTGTGTGTGTGTGTTAAATATCATACTCAAGTGAGAGCCTGCAGACATTATGATTGAAAAAGTATTATTGCGTAAGATTGTGTGAAACTCACCTTGCCATTGCCAATTAATAATGTCTTTATACTTCATGTGTTTTTAAACCTCTCTTTTTCTATGACTGAATGGATGGATCATCACTTCACGTTAAGCACTCCATTTTCCATCCTTCTCTTTCGCTCTCTCTCTCCCTCTGGTCGGGATGTTTGGTTTGTCTTAATAGGCTCTGTGTGAAACATTAACCAGGTTGAATCCCTCACCCCGAGTCTCCTTTTCCTCTCGCGCATCATCGTCATTCATCTTCTCCCTGTAAAGCCATCAATTCATGTTGTATTCATTCCTTCTTACAAAGGAAAGAAGTGGTTTATAGGCAAATTTGATGATTTTTTAGAAGCATTTTGTTTTCCAAGTTTGCAAATTTTTTTTTTCTTTTTTACATCTTGCAACATCCAAATCTTTCAAAAAACAACAAAGCTCCACTACATTACTTTAATGGACAGGTGCTAATTTTTTTTATCCACATTTGTCAATTATTCTCCATGTTCTCCACAATGCAACAGTAATCATGCTTGAGTATAAATGATCCGGACTCTTTTTTTAATCTTTCCACCTCCGGTAATTCACATGTCCGGAGGACGTCATGTGTGCAGATCTCCTGGATTTAACCTTTGACCTCACAGTGGTCCTTTGGGGTTAAACAGGCTGGACTCAGGAAGTGAAAGCAGGTGTCTGCTGCTGGTGACATCGGATCCCTTTATTGACGTGTTTCTCCACACTTAATTACCAGACCTTCGTTACGATTTCCAGCCTTTAGAAGAAATCCTTTCCAAATAAGATCCAGTGTTTTTGGTATATTTGCAGAAAAACAGCAAAAAATTGTTGGACCGTGAAAGCATATGACCATCAGGAAAAATTCAATTCTACATTTAATCTAAAACATTTCAAACGTTTTTGAATGGATTTGTGATAATAAAAGAGTCTCTTTGAAATATTAAATATTAAGATGAAATATTGTCATACTTTGAAAAAAACGATATTACTATTTTTTTCATCTACAACTCAAATAAGCTATAGATATTTCAGTTTATATGTAACAAACAAAACATGTTTGGAATTGTCCTTGTTTAAGTTAAAAGCAGTTATTTTTCACAGTGTTCACCGTTGTGCATTTAAAAACTATGATTTTAAAACAGTGTCAACGCAATATGAATCTTCGACATCACTTGACCCATATTATTTAGAATAAAATAGCTAACGTGGTTTTCGGGTATTGTAAGGAAACTAATGAAAAAACACACGTTCACAGCGAAAACATGAAAACTCTACAGAAACAGGCCTCCAATCGACAAGAAACTGGAGATATTTCAAGCTATATGGTTCCTATCATACCTTTCTGCCCTCGCCAACAACTTATGAATTCACACTGATGCACTCTTGAGACGTCTAATATACCTGCACCAGTCTAATTCTGCATATATATTTAGGGAGTTTTTTTTAATAATACTAGTTTTTTGTTTGTAAGGCCACATCACACAGTGGATGTAATGGTTAGCACTCCCAGTTAATCCTGTTTGTCTCTGGTTTTTTTTTAGCTCATTCTGTGTCGTTTGTATGTTTCTCTTCTGTGTGGATGTTTCCTCTGGATGTTCTTTTTCGCTATATGTGACTATATGTGCCTCTAACAAAGCAGCGAGGTCGACTCACTGCCTCGTTAGACGAAATGAACAAGTTTAACATAATGTTTCCATTTGCCCTTATTGGTGTTCGATGACTTCATCATTCCACATCTACAGAGTGCTTTTCTGCACACACCTGAGCAAAAACACCGGAACAATATTGAGACAAGTCTTATTTAATGATTATTCCCTTTTATCTCCCTGCATAAGAGCCAACACCTTGAATAACCAAATATTCACATTTGTTTACACAAGAGAAAAAAAAAAAAAATGAATTCAAAGAGTAAACGTAGAAAGTGTTTCTTTCAAAAACCTGTCTCTGAATTCAGAATAATATGCGATTGAGGAAGTGGCTACAACAGCATGATAACAAGAGAAGTGTTGCACTCATGCCTCCGTGGTGCTGCCACGGGGAAGTGAACTCGTCTGCACAAGACCCTGGCACGATAAATCAAACCCCAAAGTTGGCAATGTTAAAAAAAAAAAAAAAAAACAGAATAAACACATGACATAAAAACCCCACTGAGAGAAATATTGCAAGCGTGATTGAAAATAATGTGATGATAGATTAAAAATGTTCACTTTTGTGCTGCTGTGATTTGGCTCTAAAACGACAATAGAAATCCGTCAGTTCAAGTTTGTATTTTTAAAAAAGAAGAATGTTGAGGAAGGCTGAGGGCCGTCGTTCTCAAAAAAAATTAAAATAAAAATAACCAACAGTTCATGTGTAGTTCAACATGTCTTTTAAACAAGCCTTTAAAAAGACTGATGACGCCCTCATGGCTGTGAAAACCAGGCAGGAATCAGCGGGTTGAATTAGTTTCGGATGAAAAGATAAAAGACAACATCTGACCACCAGCTCCTGTGAAGGTGATGAAGTATCACATGACGTCAGTTAAAAAACAAAACAAAAAAACCAAAACAAACCAAAATAAAGTGCGAAAAACAACAGATTGTGATTTTATGGCAGTGATTCGTCAGACTGGCAGCTTCTGTTGCTTTGGGATTTGAGCCACTTGTGTTCAGTTTCTCAGGTTTAACATGTTTACCACCTTTTAACAAAATGATAAATAGTACATGTGTGTTTGGTAGAGTTCTTTGTTGTAACGATGTGTCTTGGCAATGCATCTTCATTATTTAAACAGCGCTATGGTTGTACGTAACATAAACTCGGGGGATGAGTTTGAGCGTTCCACCGATGAACAGTTTGATAAACCTCAGAGAAGATTCCGCTATTTATATTTCTTGGACACAGCTCAGCTGCTCATCCCACTAATGCATGTTATTTATAAATGTGCCACCATCTAGAAGAGAAATAAAGTATTTCCGATGGTATAGGAGTTATTTTTACAATAAAGAAATAATCGACCAAACCCTGTGTGTGTAGTTTTTGGAGTATTGATAAGATTTCACTCTGAGTGAGGTGCAAACGGAGAATAGAAAGTTGTTTTTAAAGACAGCATTCATTAAAGGTGCAGTGTCTCTGACAGACCGTCTCCTCCTGAGCGAGGTTGGCCGGCCTTAGCTGTCGCCATCCGCCTGCACGCTGCCGTTACCCAGCAGTCTCTCCGTTTCCTCCGGGTTGCTGTCGTCTCCAACCACGGCTGCGCAGCACGGCATCCTGGCCAGCAGAGGGCGGTGCAGCCCGTTGTACAGCGCGGTGCCCACCAGCAGGATGACGAAGCCCAGCACCTGCAGGCCGTGGAATTTCTCCCAGCCCAGCGCCAGGCTCACCGCCCAGATGACCAGCGTGCGCAGGCTGTCCAGCACCATGCGCGTGGTGGCGCTGATCTCCTTCGTGACGCTGATGCCGGCGAAGTTGAAGAAGGCGATGCTGACCGTGTTCCCCAGCAGGGCCAGCAGGATGAGCGGCTTGTGCCCGATCTGACAGAAGGCGTCCAGCGCGTCCTCCAGGACCTGCCGCGGGTTGCTGGCGAAGTCGCCCACGGGGATGAAGTACATGGGGATGAGGAGCAGCGACAGGACGACGAAACCAAAGAAACCTGGAACCCAAAAACAAGAAAATAGTTTTAAAAGTCGTTTGTTTTCTCTTTCTATCTTCGAACCAGTGTAAAAGTGTATCGAGTGTCCAAACTTTAACAATTGTAAAAAAATCTGTCAGCTTGCAAAATCTCCAGCTTGAGTGGCTTGAAGTGTTATAGAAGATGAATAGATTTTATGTTTTTAGGACCTTAAATTTCACATATAAAATACATGTTTTATTGACACGGCCTCGTGAACACTGTTTTTACGAGTACAAAGTGAGTCCGTCCTGCGTGTACCTTCAGTGCCGACCGCTCGCAGCGGATGAACGTCATGTTTGTAGACGAACTTCTCCTCGAGGACCATCTGCACTGAAACGATGATCTGAGCCATGATGATCAGAAGATCTCCTGCGGGGCCGAGAAGAGCAGCAACGTTGCATGGACACATTGCTTGTTGTTGTCGTTCCTCTCTGTGGATTTTGAAGCTCACCCGTGATGATGTCACTGAGTTTGTGCTCGTTGTCCTTGTTCCCGCTGACGAAGTCGGCCAGGCCCACGACCACCAGGCCCAGGATGGTGACCAGGATGCCCAGCCACTGGCTGGGCAGCAGGCGGCGCCTCAGAAAGGCCACCGACAGAAGGCCGGTGAAGATGATGACGGACCCCCGGAGCATCTGGAAGCTGGAGGCGCTCGTCATGTTGAGGGCTAGAAAAGCAGAACGGATATCCTGGAGTTTAATAAATTACTTTATTTTCTAATTTAGGTATTTCCAAATAATTTTTATTTTTCTCTATGATACAGAAACAGGTTAGATCATTGAAAGTCAACATATTGTTCTTAACAAAAACATTCAAGGTATCTTTTCAAAAAAACGAATCATCCATATTATCTAACATTGTCAATAGGAGGTAATAAATTCAAACTACCTGTATAAAAAAGTCAAGCACTTTAAGATGAACACTAAAGGTCTGACATAACAAGATCTTGCATAAAAGGAGCTCAGTGGCTCATGCAAATGGTTTGCACTTGACAGTTTACATAAAAAGAAGTTTTCAAAAGACCATAAATATGCATTAGGCTTGTTTACATGAGATTGATCAAGTGTGCACACTTACTTCTGTGTTCATATGTGCAAACTTTCAGTGTATGAAAATCATACTCCACGTCTATATAAAGATATAAAGCAGGACTGTGTCTGTGTTTAAGAAATAACTTATTGGTTAAGAAAATAAAATGAAGAGGTGGATCATATGGTGTGAAATAGATAGAAGTGTAAAGAAAACTAAATAACAAACTAATACTACTTTTCAAATTAGAGAAACCTCTATGCAATTTGTTTTTTATTGTCACACACCAAAAAAAGGAACATTTCACCATATTTCTCCTTCCATATATTTAAAAAAGGCCAGGATCACTCACCGACATACATGATGGAGGTGGCCGTCATGTCACACATGGCGGGAGGGAAGAAGAGCAGAGGGTTGAAGCTCTGCCCGGGGTTCATTTTGGGCTCTGACCTGCGCCTGTCGTGGTTCAGCAGGATGTAGAAGACGGCGAGGCAGCTCAACTCGCCGAGAAACATCCCCACGGCCTGGAGGGAGCGTCACAAAGGAAAGAGAAGAACTCGATTCATCAGGCCTCCGAAATGACAAAGTTTGAGTTTTTTTTAGTAATTGTACAAATATGTTTTAAGCTCTGGAGGTCTGATTTTCACTCCTACTCTGACAAGAATAAAAATAAAAATAAAAAATGTCAATATAATATGTCAATTAAAAAGCATTGAAAATATGCTAAAACAAGCATAAAGCAGAGAAATACAGATTTTCATCCAATTACTAGTAAATACAAGATTTTTTCAGTACCAGTGTCCAATCACAGACAGTTTTTTGGGAAAAAGGTGCAGAAACACTCACATTGCACTTTCTTTTACAACTGCACAGCGATAAATTTAAAATAAATCAAGCTACTATAGCAGTTAAAACTGACATGAAACACAATAATTGAGATTTTAACATTTTGAATGAGTGCAATATGATTAAACCTTTAAAAAGACCACCTTTGCAGCTGGCTGCTTTATGCTTCTTTTGAACTCGTTGCCCAGTAAAATATATAGAGCGAGATAATGTTCAAAGTGTTTTTATTGTACCTGCACAAATGGGTGAGAGAACGGGTGCTCTGGCTCGCCGTGGCAGCCCTTTGCAGAGAACATGTCGGCCCACCTGACAGACAAAGAGATCATTTTACAAGCTGATTCAGGATTTTGCAAACAGTTAAAAATACATTACAAGGAAAGGGTTTCACAATTTAATCTATGGTACATCAATATAGGAAAACAAAGTTTAAACGTGTTGACCAACCATTTGAGGAACCAAACTTGTTGCTGCTGCTTTTAAAATAAATTTTTGTTTTGTTTTGTTTTATTTAAAGAATAAGGTCAGTATGGGTGTCTGGTGAAAAAAATTCAAGTTTAACTTCAAGAGTTTTTTCAGTCAGGTTTAAAGAGTCTGGCTGGGGTTTGATGACATCCAAAGTCCAGTTTTCACAGTCGAGATTTTGTTTAAAGAATCTGTTTTTACAATTTAAACCTGTTTTGAGGAGTCCCGGTCTCAGGTTTTAAAGAAAAAGTACAAAAGTAACCAAACAAATTGGTGCCTTTGCATTTTAAAAGTGTCGACACCTTCAGAAATCTGAAGACTTCTGCGGCCAGACAGTGTGAGGAAGCATGTGACCCGGCGCTGGTGCAGACAGGAATGATGATGCATCGCTTCATTGAACCGCTAAAAGAACCGGCGAGGAGAGCTGCAGACTGACACAAATCTGGATTAAATGTCTCCAGCATGCGAGCTGCTACTGAGCCGGGTTTCAAGTGACTGCTGTGAAACTCTGCCTGATAGTAACTACTGTTTTTCTCTGACACATGAGCAACACACACCAAGTGATACCCAGCATCACATCCACAGAGGGAGGAAGAAGACAAGTGTGTGTCAGGCAGAAAGCTGACATCACAGATTAATGGAGAAGTAAAAAAAAAAGAAAAGCTGAATTCCTTGTTTCACTGCATGACATGACAAACCTCTTCCTGTTGTGACTGAAAAAAAAAAAAAGGTACAGACAACCAACCCTTGATCTGATAATCTGCAAATCAACTGAGGCGTGATCGAGAAACATACATTTATCTGGAGGGATTTGAAGTTTTCTGTGGGGAGTTTGCATGTTCTTCCTCTGTGTACATTGTTCTGCATATACTCTATATACTTTAATTGAATTAACTACCTTTTCCCGAATTGCTTTTGAGAAAGATACAAAGAAGTACAGACATTGAACAACGTTTAGCTCTGAAGAAGATACCTTCACTGATACCTTCAAGACTCGTGATGTATTCAGGACATACACCATAACATGCTTTTGATCCAATATTGTCATTCTAGTGCATTCGTGTCCTTCTACAATCTGTAGAAAGTATGGTCACATTAATATTTATTTTACATAAATGAGATGTTTGAACTGTAAATCATAAAGATACCTTAAGGGCAGTACTATATCAAGTCTCGTGACATTTATTTGACTAGATGTAGTAATATCCTGTGCTTTGGGGCAATATCATCACAGAATCATGGACAAACAAGAGTTTTAATCACATTTATCTTGCCTTTTCAGATGAGCACGTGCTGATTAACTAAATCAGCTGTAATCACATGACAACTTCAGTCTTTATCGATGCCCTAGATAAAACACTCAACTGTGTCTGTACTTCAGTCTGGACACTGATAACTGAGTGAAGCAGCTTTAATCAACACATAAAACCTTTCAGTTTCACTTTCAGTGCTGCTTTATATTAATCTGTTGTAGATGAGAACAAAAACAGCGCTTACCTGTACATACGGGTATTTCAACACCCTGCATGTCCTCGCGTGCCTCCAGTGAGGCTAATAACTCGTGTACATGCTAACCCATTGTAAGAAATATGTTATAAACAAACCGACTTTATCTATAAGCGTGAATTGATTGATTCAAGAGTTGAATAGAATCCTAGCTCGGCTTTAATTTCGCTGTCAGCGTGGCTTCGCTCTGACTTGTTTCACTTCTTACAAACATAAAGACCATTAATTTTTACTCACTTGGCCGACAACGTGTTAATAGAGCCGGTTGTTAGCATGAGTCCCGCCAGGAACAGCTGGTATTTAGTCCACGCCATCTCGGAATCCCCAAAGATGTCCCGACAGAACCGTTCCGAGCTGCGCTTTGTTTTAAAAGCCTTGTTTATTCAGAGTGTGAACTGTGCGGGTTCACCTCTGTCCATGAACGTCACATGACCAACTCACGCAGTCAGCTGACCGAAACGCTGCGTTCAACCGACTCGGAAAAGACGCAACCAAAAAAGACGATAACGACCTGAAATACACAATGAAAGCTGGGAATCAGCGAGTGTGTTATATTAAACCTGCAATATAACATCACTTGAATTGAAGTCATGTACAACTAAAATAATTGCACATGTAGAGTATTTTTTTCAAAGCATTACTTACTTTTTTAATGGCATTTAGTGTTACATGCACTTGATTTAATTACCTTGTAATATAATATCTATATTCAAAGCATTTCTCAAATGAGTAAATAAATATACATTCCACTCTTTTTAACTAGATTATACACTATAAATGGTACTTGAAAAACACTGTATTTACTGCCCCCGTGTTCATGGTAGAATATATGTTCCTGATATCCAAAACAAAATTGGTTACTACTATTTTATAGTGGTCGTCATATCAAGACTGGGTGAGATGCTGTTACTGCTACAACTAGGATTCAACCAAAATCTGCCAAAGTGTAGCCTAATATGGACCATCGTATCTAAAACAGGACACATAAAGAAGAAATATGCCATAAAAACAGTCATGATGATTGAAATCTACATCAACCTTATGAACTGCTGGGTTATTGGGAATGGAATATCTTATACCATTGTACTTTTGTTAATTTTTTTAACTAATATTTGAAATACTGTTGCTGGTTTAAGGCCTTTGATTTGATCATCTAACAACCATCAACTAATGAAGTTTGTTCAGTTGTTATGGAAAGTCAAATGAAAATAATGTACCGTAATCTGATAACCCTTCATTGGAAACACATGGGGTCTTGGGGAGATTTGTCATTTTCTCATGATAGTATTACACTGACCTACACGGCTTTCCAACCCCTCTATAACATTTCTCATAATACCTGCAAAAAAACATTTTTCTCTCTCACCTTGCAGGTGGAGCTGAAAAAGCCCCCCCCCCCCCCCCCCCCCCCCCCCCCAAAAAAAAAGAATTGCTTTTTTGCATTGCATCTCTTTACCATCTCTATCGATGGAAAAGATAGTCTAATTTACCAAATGGGATTTTCCAAGAGGACCTGAACGTCTCATGGCAGGTACTCTGATGGAACAGCAGGTGGAGTCAAAGACCAGAAAACCCCCCTCAACTTGTAAACTGGGACCCCTGAAGCCTTCCTCCTCTCCTCTGCGGCCTCACACTTCTTCAAACTAGAACATGCAGTCCATTTTCCATGTCGTGCTCTCTTATTACGTCAATCTACGGCTTTTGAAGACCAATGAATAAAAGGTCAACAATATTTCAGAGCTCATATTTCAGCAACAACATTAGTAGGATAAAGGTGAATTGTGTGGGTCACCTTCCATTCTGTCCAAACAACTCCAAAAGCCAGGCAGAACAAAGATGGCAGATAAAGTTTGTTCTTGGCCTCAGAGATATTTTGGGATCATCTCCTGGAGTTTGAAGTTGTCAAGACAGCTGATGAGAACAAGGAGTGATTTGTTCAGTAACTCCCCGTGAAGTTCCTCCTCTCGCAGTAAAGGCTCCTGCCAGTTAATATTAGGATATGATAACTGTTCAAGTACTGCCATCTATGCAAAAAAACTACTTCTTTTAGTGACTTGGAGCACAACTGGGAGAGAGGAAATTAGGATGGAAATGAAACTAACAATTCAACTAACTAATTAACCAAAATATAGTCTTAAGTTTGCAGATACGTTCAAACAAAGGAACAAAGGAGGTCAAACTATTGTTTGTACAGGGAGCACACCCACCCTAAGAAATGCAGTTTTATTTATGTGTTATTATGTCAGTTATTGCAGTATTACACTTTCAAAGGATTGTTATAAAGATACTTCAACAATCCAATAATGTATTCAGAATCAGAATTACTCTATTAATCCCTGAGAGAAATGATAATTAAATTGCTGTTAAAATGTATTATGATTTTGGCTCAAATATAATTATTACACTATTGACAAGTTATGACTTTATTGGCTTTATTACAATTAAAATGGTATTGCAGTATTGTATGCTACACACCTACAGGTCAAACAGTTTGTACCTGCTGCTGGTGCCTGAAAGTCAAGGAGGCTCTGGACTCCCTGGGACAAATATCCTGGGAACCGCTGCAATCTGGACAAAAGTCAAGGTCGATCCATTTGTTTCCCAGACAACTTGATGTGGACCAAAATAGTGTTTCACCCAACCAAACCAATTGCATAGTTTACCGTCTAGAGAAGAAGAGCATGTGTAAAACAGGTATTTTTCTTGTGAACTGCACCGGGAAAGAGCCGTTAAATGATTCCAGCAATGCAAAAGGTCATCACAAATGTTAAGAATCAGTCATCCCACCCTGAAGACTGCTTTATTTAAATAACAACTATTCACAGGTGAAATCAAAACTCTCAAGAGAGACTGCAGCAATTGTTTTATTAGTAAGATTTTATTCAGTCATCATACCTGGTACAATAAATCTAAACAATATAGTGAGAGTTATTTTGAAAATTAGTCTTGAAACGCACAGTAAACATTCTTTTTAAATCTGTTATAAATAATGCAAATATTGTTAATATGGCAAAAGAATATGAAAACTATTATTACTGTCATTATTCTGTTATCTGGTATTTAGTAGTGTGGCAAAATTGATTTTTGTGGAAAGTTTTTGGCAAATGAAAAGCACAAAAAATGCAACCACCAATAATCAAAAATGCCCTCTATCATGAGTGTATTAATAGACTTTCTCTCTTCCAGTTCCTTTTCTTGCTGGAAAGCAATGTTTTCGTCACTCGCCTCTTCAGCATTTTTCTCAGCTCTGACTGTGCAAACAAACATATCAATGTCATGTTCAAAGTTGGAAAGACATTCTTTTGTCTACATACGGATCAAAATCATTTGGGTTGAATGTTTCAATAGTTATTTTTGTTAGTTTTGTATTTGTGTCTTTGTTCATACAATTTTGTCAGGCACATCATGATAAAGCAAGATCTTACTCATGATTAGTTCCTCTTATTATCAATATTCGGTTTCCACTCAATGTTACTCATTGTGTCCAGGTTGGATTTCCCAGAGCTCTCAGGGCAAAATTTAAACTAAAAGTAACTGAAGAGAAATCCAGATAAAAAGGGGAATCTTCCCTTAAATGGACAGAAAAGTTGTTCCACAAATACCCTTTCTTTTCCCTGAGCTCAATACCTCTCCACCCAGAAGGATATCTTTTAATAACCACTGATGAGGCATCAGATTCTCATCACTGTGACTTTTGATGGCAGCATAAACTGTCAAACTCTGGTCCTCCAGTGCTGGAAAGGGTTCGGTTCCCCGTCCATGTGGTGGCCCTTCTTTCTTGCTGGTCGCAGCTTTATTCCACCCCTGTTGGTGCAAATTGCAATGACTTTTTGTGGTGACCAATGAAGTGGCTGCAGTTGAAAAGCTTTTTTCCCCAACATATACTTCAAACTCAAATGTATATTAGAAAACTGGAATAGGTCTTTATTGCTTCATTATTTGCATTTTGTGCTTCGACATGTATGAGATACCTTCATTTGGATGTACTTATGTAGGCATCCACCTACCTCTTCTGCTATTGGTTTCCACTTTCTATCTATATGCATACATGTTGTAGTAAGACAGCTACAGGTCAGTGAACAGCTGGAGCGGTATTGATCAGGAGTGCATACAGTGAGTTATTTAACCATTCACAGTTGCCACATGCTTAGAAACGTGGTTGCATAATCCCGCTTGGTCGAGCTGATTTTACACTGATGTCGAAACGTAACCAGATTCATTCTTGGTCATGATGATCCACATCAGTTTATGCGAAGTGAAATTGACAAGGTGATCAACAGCACCATCCGATAACACACCGTAATGTACATTTAATAATTTTGGGGAGAATACAGTGGAACATGTTGTGATGCTTGTTGTCAGCTCATTTAACCCCACTGAGCCCAAGGCGTCTTCCTGACATTTCCACCCCAGAAAGTCATCAAATTCAAACTGACAGATGCACAACTGTCAGGCCAAACTGAACATCTTGTCCCAAGCGTCCTTGTCCTTGAAACCAGGCCACTGTGAAAGTGAAGCCCACTGTAAATGAGGAGTAAATGAACTGCACCTTACAAAAGAGGTTAAACGCCAGGAAGGAGCACATTGCCTCCGCAACTACTGGACATCGTCTTTATTTCCAGGTCTTTCTACTGCAGGACAGACTGCATTCGTAGGATTGTTAAAAAAAAAAAGTGAAACGAGTGAGAGCCGCTACACCCTTTCCCAAGACAACTGCAACTTTTAATATCTAACAGTTTTTCAGTATTACTGTGTGATCTTGATGAGAAGCTGATGTTCTGCAGAAGTACAGGGAACTACTGCAATAAATTTTGAATTTTCTCATTAGAATAAACCAGAGGTCCTAAACTGTCAGCGCCATTTCCAGCTCATGTACTGCCTTACCTGAAGTAGAAAGGGAAAAAAAACTCCCCATAATTAAATAACCTTTTATTTTGCATTTCAAGTCATGAAAAACAATTCTATCAGCAACAACAAGGAAAAACTCCAGAAGTTCCTTCTCTTGTAGACTCACACAGCTCTACTGTCACAAAGAATCATACCTGACTTCATTTATTCCAAACACCATAAAACTTCACAATAACTCGCCTCTGTATGACAAATATAAGACTCCACTGTCTCTAATATCCACATACACAATGCAATGTACAAATATTCTTGGATTTCTATCTCAATGCTTAAATACTTACTGTAGTTCTTTGAAATTACTTTCATTTATATCACTGCTTCAGAAATGCATTTTTTTTTTTTTTGTGTGATACTGTCAGAAAGCAAAGAGGAGTTACGATTATCGGAAATATGCAAACAATAACGGTTCAGCAGAGACAGGAATAAAGGGCTAATTGACAGTAACATACAAAGTTGTTCTTTATGCAGTCAAATAATAGAAAGACAAACAGTTGCACACATGTCTTGGATAAGACAGAGTGTATTGTTCTCCTGGGATGTGACCAAGCTTCAGCTCATTCATGTTGCATCAGTAGCAGTAGAAACTGTCTCAGGGAGCTTTACTGTGCCTGAAGCCCCCGAGGGAGAGCAAACCACTTCAACCATCTCCTCACATGCTGCTGGGTCAGCCGCCGGGGGTTAAATGTATTCTTCTGCCTCTGCTTGAATGTATTCCCAGCCTTTAAACGGAGCTCAACTACAGGAATGAACTATGAACACGAGCGTCTACCTCCACGCAGTTTCACCGAAGACTCTTCTTGACCTTTTGAAAACTATGAATCATCGAAAACTATAATGATTTCTGGCTGGATGTGAGGCGAACACGTGGATCTGGAAAGAGTGTCAGCTGGAGATCATCAACAGTTGTGTTGTTGTAGCGGGGGTCGAGTCTTGAATCATGATTAGACTATTGTGTGACACTGTGTCCAAAGGTCGCGGCTCTTTGTCTCCCTCACACACGAGAGCCAGCAAACAGCAAACGACAATCCCTGTGGATCAGGACAGCAGGGTGAAACCAAAATACTCTCTTCACATCACGGAAACATTGTTGGCGTCATTTCTCAATACTTGTACACTGAACAAAAAATATAAACGCAACACTTTTGTTTTTGCTCCCATTTAACGTGGACACCCTAAGGCACCCCTGTGCAATATTCATGCGGTCTAATCAGCATCTTGATATGCCGCACCTGTGAGGTGGGATGGATTATCTCAGCAAAGGAGAAGTGGTCACAAACAATATTTGAGAGAAATAGGTTTTTTGTGTCGATAGAATGTAGATAGATGAACTGTAGGTTTTATTAAATACAAAAGTCTAAATCCTTTCCTTAAAAGTACAGAGAGCGACAGTCTCCTAAACTGAAACTGGAAGCTTGTTTCAGATGAGAGGCACCTGATAACTGAAAACTCTGCCTCCCGTTCTACTTTTAGAAAACCTAGGAACCGCCAGAAAGCAGCACTCTGAGAACAAAGTGTTCTGCTGGGTAATATGGGACTAACAGCTCTTTAAGATATGATGAAAGAAGGTTTTATGCTTACTGACACATACACACACACACACACACACACACACACACACACACACACACACACACACACACACACACACACACACACACACACACACACACACACACACACACACACACTGGAAAAAGTAAATAAGTAAAATTAAATATTGATGTCTACAGGGATAAACAGTGACGCGAATATAGAGCGAAATTAACAGAACAATGCAACAAAGACTATTTCCAGAGTCTTATGGACACAGGAAAAAATGATTTTCTGTGATCCTGTACTGCACTGGTGGTCTGAGTCTGGAGCTGAAGGTCCTGCTGTTGATCAGGACATCATGGTGGAGGCGAGAGACTTTGTTCAACATGGACCTCAGTTTGGTCCAATGATTGACTGTTAACCATTAACAGTGACACAGATGATTAAACTTAGTGTTTTTCATTGTAAGCTAAACAAGCAGGTATTTTAATTACAAAATTTGAAAGCTCTCTGGATGTAAAGCAGGGAAGATCACATTTATATTTGAGTGCAATTTAAGCAGCTTTCAATATTATAAGTCACAACTAAGTTTAATCAATATGCAATTCTTGTGATCTGCATTGCAATAATTTTTTTCTTTGAATTAAACATTTTAGCTGACGATACAATTAAATACAGCCAAGTAGTAAGTCATTCTGAGTAAAGTAAACTTCTTAGAGCATTTATTTTTTCAATCAATGGTTTTCAATGGTAATCATGATAAAAGGCAAATTAAAACATATTCATAGATGAGAAATTTTCCATATTTGAATAGTAGAATATTCAGGTTTCACCCACAATTGGCTGCTTAGTGTGAGGCAACACTTTGAGTGAAAGTTTTTTCAACCTCTTCGTCATTTATAGCTGAACTCAGATATTGTCATTGTTTAAACATCTACTCAGATGATTTAAAAGTAATTGTATGAGCATTGTTTTACACAAACAGATTGAATACCATGACAACTTCCATACAGAGGTATTTCCATAATGCTTCCTATAATGGAACTGATTGTGAGAGATCAGGAATGGAGGTCAAAACTCGGGCTGTGAATGTGTATCTTTCTCAGAATTTCGGAAATTCTAGTGATGCAGACATTAATCTTATATTCTACATAACAAACCAGAACAGAGAAGTGAGGTCAGAAAGCCGTCCATATTTGGCCACAGTCCCAGCAGCCTCTGTGTGAACTTTGTAGACTTATATCAGCTTCAAAAGACAGTTGTTGAATTTGAAACAACATAATATATAGATTAATGTGGTGTTTTACAACTGAAGTTCTGATTGATGATCTTGAGCTTATTTGAACACCAAAGCACATACCTCATATCGGAATGTAAATTAAAATGATCGCATGAGAAGAAAATAACTTCAAAGGCATTATGTTTGGACTGTTGAGGGAGAATAGACAAACCTCCTCATAAAGACCCCAAACCGAGACTTAACCCACTGCAGCAGCAAGTGGCCCCCGACAACACTGATCCACTTAATGCACATTTCCATTTTCAAGGAAGCAGAAACAGACAGAACATACAAACTTCCTCAATCGTGGAATCAAACAATGTTTTTTCCAACTGTGAGGAAAGACTGCTCGTCACTACAAAACTATACACTTTGAGGAATCAAATGAAAAGTCAAAATGCACAGTTTTTTCCTCAACATGTGACACAAAACGACCGGTTGTGACATTTTTTGCTCCATCAGCAACTTTCCTGCCAGTGCGGCAAAGTGGTAACAAAACGCTGCACATTTCAAAATGTGACAAAATCTCTGACGCAGACATGCCAAGCCCGTGATCCACTGTCCTTCCTGTCCACTTGTCTTTTCTCTAATGGATATATCTACTGTATCAGCAACACAGTTGTCATGATCGTGCATCAGCGGCTGAGTTATGCAATTGCTCTCCAGAGCTGCAGTGAACGGAAATCTCACGAGATCTTCAACAGGCCCTTCGTCAAACAAAGCTTCACAGAAATTAAAATAAAAATCAAACCCTATAAAAGTTTAGGTTCTACAGGCTGGAAAATACAACCTTTAATTGAAAATTAATCAAGAATAACCTCTTATGAGGCAAGTGACTGTGTTGGGTAACTTCCTAATTTCTTCACATTTCATCCAAACTAATTATAGTAGGGTAATAATAACCTCTGAATACGTGATAAAACAGTACAGTTTAGATTTTATGAAAATGATGACATCTTCTGCATCAAATTTGCTTTTATATTATTTTTGCTTTTGGTATTTGTTACCTGCTCTCACCACTACTGCATTTGTGAATTAATTTAATTTAATTTAATTTAATTTAATTTAATTTAATTTAATTTAATTTAATTTAATTTAATTTAATTTAATTTAATTTAATTTAATTTAATTTAATTTAATTTAATTTAATTTAACAATGAATGTGTTTTTGATTAAATAATTGTTTATCATTTAATCAAATAGCATTTTTAAAATGAAACAACATTTAGTTAGTTGATAAAATCCCAGTTCAACCCTCACAAGTAATTCCTCTCTCTTCCTCTCCAAACTCTTCATATTTCAACAAGTGCCTTGAAAGGGTTAAAAAGTTATGCCAAAAAAAGGATAACTGTAACATGTGCTGCAGTTGCAAGCTAAAAATACTTAACATAATATCAGTGTGAAGTAGGAATAATCCATTAAAATCATCCCCACAAAGATAATTCAGCTGAGAATGTGACATGTTGCTCTCAGCACCCGAACCGTAAAAGTCCCTTAGTGGTTATTCTGATAATAATAAAATACATGTTTGTGAAAGATGTTGGATACCAGCTTTCTGCTTGAAGCTCACTGGAGTTCCTTACTGTCGGTTATATTTTGTAATTAGGCGTTGTGGTTCCTCCTCCTCATTTATGATAGCGTTCTATTATTAGTTCATCATTGTCTGTCCAGAATCATTAACTGTCATTGTTGCTTGTTGATGATCTTACACAAGTGGTGTGTGTGGATTTCATAATCACTCCAGCTCATATCTGAACTGATTATCTAACCATGGAGGGGCTTCACGACGTGGCCGGGGTGTGCAGTGTACGCAGGGCCTGGCAAATTTTCTCGCAGATCTTCTTGGAGGACACCTAATCACAAGTGACACAGGAGCAGCCCTGCAAACTTGATGTTAATCTGTGCTGAAGTCAGAAACATTTCCAAGGCTCTCAGCGCTTCTTTCCAGAAAATAGAGTCCAATTGAAACCATGCCATGGGAGCTGAGACGCGATACCTATTTCAGTCATTTATGCACACCTTTAGGCTACGAGTACGAAGGAGGAGGAAGAGGAACTCCGTGCCTCACAGTACTGTTGCTTTGTGGCAGGGAGCCGAGCTCGGGGGCCAGCTCGTTCGTGTGCAGGTTCTGTCTGTCGCCCCGGACAGCGTTGCTCCATTTGACGTTGAATGTCAGGTTTTGTTGTCCTTGCAGGTTGTGCGTGCGCAATGTGCTGATCCGCCGAGCTGTGGCATGTTTTCCCACCTGAATGTGTGCACGGCGTTAAAAAAAAAAAAGAAAAAGATATGTGACGACACGTGGAATGATGTTACACACGCACGCACGTACTCACACACGCATGCACGCACACACACACAGACACACACACAGTGATTGAACTATTTTTTTGGCTGTCAACGCAGAGTTGAGGTTCCAAGGTTGACGTATGACAGAGCCCCCCCTGCAGCTCTGTCTACTGTTGGAAAACTGGCTGATGCCTGAACACAATGCATTGTGACAATGTCGAGAGAAAACAAAGGAAAAGCTATGGAGAATACAAGTATTCCTGAGATGAGTTGCAACGTGGATGTAGTGGTCAGCTCCCCATTCTATCTTCTTCCTGTGCGTGCGTGGGATTTATCCAGTTTTCTAGAGGCCCAAAATGACGACAAAATCATTTTCGGCATTTCTGACATTTCCATGGAAAGGGACATGGTTTTCAAAATGTTAGTGTTTAAACACAATATTTGTGAAATAATCTTATCTTTATTCTTTATGGGACAACTTCTGTAAAACAATGGCATTGTTTTATTATAAAGAAATCACTTGTAAGTACAGTACTGTAAGTACAATCTGGCTTTAAAAGAATGATAGAAAAAATTTTGGTGAAAGAGGGCATAAGAAAACAACATATGTACTAAATGACATGCTGATGAGTCATAATGGAAGACAATACTAAATGTTACAGGTGCCTCAGCTGTATGATTATGGTTTCGTAAAACCCTCTAACAATCACTTAACAAATGTTACTTACATTTGTCACTTGTTGGAAATGATTCATTTTCAACCAAAATTTCCATAAGTTGTGCTGCGTGAGTGTGAGTTCAGAGTTAATGACGTGATTTTAATGCATGAGACGTGAACGCTCTGCTGTATTTCAAACATGTGTCAGATTTATAAATATAAATATAAATCTGATTTTTCTCTTTCTCTCTGGTTAAAACAAAAACAAGGCATGATGTCTTCTGCTCTGGTCAACGGCTCCACAGACACTGAGTTGGATCAAGCACTTCAGAAGATGGATGGAGTGATGATCGGCTTCAGGAACAAGGTTCGGCTTGATTGAAATAAATGTCTGGCCCTCCGTGTCTTCCCTCTTTCTTGTGAGCCTGTGTTGATGAAGCATTGTGATGTCTTTTTTTTTCATGTTCCAGGCAGGAAAATGTCTCCTTTGATGGTCCCTCTGTAATTGCTGCTCAACGAAATCAACCTGGTAAACCTCCTCATTAGTCACCTGTTAGTTCTGACTTCACGCAGACCTGCAGATAAATCCAATAATGTGTGCGTTGATTACCAGAACGAGGGGCTCCACATCACTGCTATTCATATATCCCTGAGCTTGTTTCTTCTCTGTGTTTGTTGTGGGGGCACAACGGACGTCGCACTCGGCCAAGACAGTGGAAACACATTAAGAAAGAGAAACAAAACATTTCACTATAAATAAAGTATTACTCAACAAGGAGATATGAGGGAGGGTAGAGAGTGAGATAGAGAAGAGAGAAGTAACAGTCGAGTTTCACCGGCTGTTTGCATTGTGACAAATTAAAATACTAAAATATGCTTGGAACTGCCATGAACAACAATATCTTAAAATGTGTGAAGACATGAGAAAAACCCACCATTCAACATTACTACTTGGCATGAGACAAAACGTGTCTGGCGTGAAAGCTGAAGGAGCCGGGGCGGAGAGCGCGTTGCGGTTGCTGCATGTGTGTAATGTTGCCTTTTTGAGGATTCACAGTTCATTCACATAAGGTTAGAAAACACCAAGAACTGAACGTTTGTAATAGTAGTTACTCCACAGTGGTCAGGTCAGGAGATTACAGTTCATCTAGCTTCATAGATTCACCATCGCTTTATGCTGGAAAAAGAAAAAAAGAAATGACTCTCAGCCTGTACCCGCACACTCAGCTCTGTTTCTTCTTGTTCTCAGCTGTTGGCATCATCTGATCAGAAGAACATCACAGCAAGTGCCAACAGCTTGTTTGACCACAAAGCCGGGCTCATGTCTGAAGCCGTGCGAGCAGAATGATTACAGGGAGGACGGGGAGTCGGGTGGGGGTTGACTGTACCACAGTCAGCAGCAGCAGAGCCGGAGGTCACAGTTATGCAACGCTAATGTCAGACCATCACATAAGATGAGACCCTCCCCAGCCTCCCTGTTGCTCCATGCCATTTTCTCTTTCCATCAGTGAGAATAATCACATTAGGGATGAACTGAAACGTGGCGGCTGACTGCTTCTCACCAGCATGTCCACTGGATTCAGGTGTATAATAAAGATGAAACGTGGTCTATATGTTCTGACCTCGCCATGGACGTTTGATGTCTTTGTAAGACTGTCATTAAATAACATCTTTCAGCTCTGTTGAGTTACCTTGTGATTGATTTTGACACATAATCATCAGAGCATGTCAGATCAGGTTGTTACACATTCCTCCTCTTGTGATTGCTTCAATATGCGGCTAACGCAAAACAAAAAAATTATATTGAAATGGGAAAAGATGAGAGGCGTCGAGTCACACTTGTTTATTCATTGTACCTGACATGATGACGAGCAGCCCATCATTTCATCTGCTTAAAGGGAGAGAAAAGCCCCAGGTGCAATGTGGAGGGAAAGGAAAACACTGTCAATCTTTGTGAAGAATTCGTCTTTAAATGTCAGCGAACAAAAACTGAAATTATTCCCACTTAGAATAGACTTGCAAATTGAATCCTTCTTCCATCCTATTAAAAAAACCACAACAAAACGGCACCAACAATGTCCACCATTTAACAAGTTGGGGGGGGGGGTTATCTCAGCTAAACAAAACTGAAGTTGAAAGACACACAAGCAATGTGACAAAAAAAGTACTTACTTGAAGGGTCATTATATATTGTTATATCAGATCAGAGAGCTGATCTGAAACCAGGAACTAAACATCACCAGGAGCGACTCAGGCTGATCGCCAGTCTTTGATTTTACCGAAGACGAGATTAGCGACAGCTGGCGGTTCATCAGCATCTGTTCATCATGAAACCATTGAAGCCTGTTGTGATGTCAGTGACGTCAACATTGGTAAACAGTTTGATGTGCTGATGCCCTGAAACGCCAACGGGGAGACAATAAAGCCAAGCCTTCTGCTATGAACCAAGGCAGAGAAAAAAGGTGCCATCATTCCAGCTGCTTTGTCCAACGTACGACTCATCCGTGCTCGATGTTAGATACGAATACAAAGCCTTCCATCAGTACTCTGCGTTCATCTCGTCCATATTTCTGTCCATCTCCCGGAAGCTTACTGGAACGTACCAGCAGTAAGCTTGGGGTAGCGTAGCTTCTGACGACTGATTGGAACATGAAGAGGGTGCAGAGTTGAAGGCTTCGGGGAGAAGTTGTGTGAGTTGGTCAGAAACTTAGAACATGTAACTTGCTGGCTGACTCTTATAAGGAGGAACTGCAGGGTGAGAAGGAAATCTTCAGCCTCACCATGTGATTTCTCATACATGATGTGTAGCACCACCGGGACAAAGCAAGTAATGGAATACCCCCAAAAGACACTGAAATATTGAAAATGCCAGTTGTTGTCAATGGAGCTCATTCTCTGAAATGCAATGTATTCAATGGCTTCACCAACCATCATCTTCAACTCACCTTCCTCCAATATATGTTTCTCTAAAGGTACATGATGCTGGTCTCCTCAGCAATCACAAACACGTATTATATACAGCCACAGAAAAGGTAGAGACATCAATTCAACTACTATGTGTTATGTGGAGGAAACTCGACTAACTTTGAAAAACCCAAACCACAGGGTGAAGAAAGCGAATCACCCCGGTCTGGAGTCAAACCACTACAGTAGCATGCAGCTTCGTGGGTAAACAACAGCAATTTAATTCCACATGTTTTTATTGTATTTAGATTGTAAAATAACATTTCAGTTGTTGGAAAGACAAGATGAACATTTTCAGATATCATCTCGTAATCAAGGTCATATTTTATTGTTTCAGAATACAAAAACAAGAAAAATTCCAAAATACAAGAACGACACATCAAAAACACAAATTTCAACTGGCATCTGATTTTTTTTTGTACTTTAGAAATAACTGACAAGAAGCAACAATTTAAATGTTTCTTCCCTGTCAGCCTCACAGATGACAACAAAGGGACTGTTTTGAAGACTGGATGCCACATACTGTCTGACGAGGACAAGAAAGTAATTGCATTGGTAATTTTGACATATCACTTGGTTGATACACAACATCTCTCTGCTTTCTTCATCACGGATAGTCTCCATCACTTAAAAAAGACGTTTCCTTTTCATGAGGTTGACAGCTGGAGTCAAGCAGGCCATCCCTTCAACTCGGGAGATAAAAGTCTTTCCAGCCAGGGTGTATTTTTCATTTTCTTGGGAAAGATGAGTGAGCTTTGTGCTCCTGAGTGAGACAGAGATGCGAGAAGAACCGGTCATTCAAAGGTTGACGGTCAAGAGGGACGTAAAAAATAAAATGTAAAAAAATCCATTGTTTGTGAAACAACCAATGATGCCCGCTTTACTTCCAGAGATCAATCTGGGAGGAGATTACGGGTTATTCTACATGCTGTCTTTGAGGATACAGCACTGAGAGGTAGAGTGTGTTGAGAAAGAGCTGAATATATCTAAAAAAAAAGTTTATGATTTAACAGGTGGAAACTCCTTAAATGGACAACCTGGTGAACTGTCCAGGGTGTATCCTGCCCTTGCCCAGAGTATGCTGGGATCGACTCGAGCACACCGCAACCCTGAACAGGAAAAGCAAGATCAAAGATAGATGAATGGAAGGATGGATGGATAGATGGATGGGTGGATAGAAACTTCTCAAATGCCTCCAGTTTATGAAGCATTTCTTCTCCTGCCAGCACCGTTCAACGTTGACATTGACCTAGAGACACTTAAATGTTCACTGCCATTAATGTCTTGATTTGACAGTAATTGATTGACAGGGTGAAGCAGAGATTACCTTTTCCAGCTGACACAGAAGGAGACCTGCCAGTTTCAGGTATATGAATGATGGAAATGATGTTTCGAGTGTGATGTATAGCAATCATGCAAAGAGGGACATTACTTTACCATAACTACTCTCTGAATTGAAGTCATGTCGGAAGAACATACCTATAATCTCAGTTCGCTTCAGATTGAAATTTTCTTGAAATTCATTGTGATGCTTGACCATTCGAGTATTATGAACTGCAGCCTACCAGCTGTCACCTGCATGCTTAAAATTACAGATCCATAGATTGTCTTCTGTCTGTTTAAAGTGATTTCCTGATTGCATTCACCATTCTTGAAGGAAGCTGTTTAACAGGATGGATGGATGGATGGATGGATAGATGGACACACCATGCCTGGGGAATTGCTCATCAGGGTTTTTTATTAAATTTTTAAACAATACTGTGTGTGACATTTTCTATTTTCATCAGATGAGTGTTGCAATAAAAGACTGAGTTCATTAAAAAAAGAACATGATTTCTGCATTTCCTTTATAGAATGTAAATTGTAACTGTAATTACCTTCAGAGCATTTGCTTAATGGACCAGACTGTCCACAAACTCAAGAATAAACAATTTCACCTCTTTCTAACATTTCTCCATATGTACTGAAGGAAAAACACGAAGGTTAAAATGAAGCCGCTTTAGTGAGCAGAGGGCCACAGACTTGGATTGAGCTTCATATAAATAAATCAATCAATCAATAAATCAATAAATAAAACAAACCAACTTCAACTTACAACTGATCATATGAAAAAGAAGAAAAAAAACATCTTGGCAATATTTCTATTTCATCCAATCATTTCTTCACTTTATTGTTGAGTTAGTGCTATATCTTTGCCTACATCCACAGATGTAATGTGAGCAGGATGCTGGGATTGTTTCTGTTATATGTCTGTTTGTATGTTGTTGTATTCTAAAGATATCTGTCCAAATCTTGTCTGTTACCACTGTGTCTGTGGGAAACTGGATGACTTGCTCAAAGCTGGAAATAGCTTTCTTGGGGTTACCCTTTCACATGTGCGGCCACTGTGAAAACATATCCTGGAAATGTACTGCATTTAATGTGATGATGTGTGAATAAGCTAAATGTAAATAAACATGGGTTAAGGCAGTGCAGGGAAAAGGCACCAAACGTTCAGATGCATACTCAGAAACCAAAACTTCTCGTCAATGAATATAAACTGGTATCAACAAACTCAAAGTCCTAACTAATAAAACAAGCTGTTCTCAGCTGACCATGAAGGATCACTACATTTAACTATTTATCATATTTTGTTACCAACACTTTTAAATTATAGTTTATTTAGTTTTTGAACCTAATTATTTTTCATTCATTTTTATAGATTGTAATATTTATTTTAACTTATTTTTCATTGTTATTTTTCATTTCTAGTGTTTCTTTCCTGCAGATGTGAGATAGCTCTCCTCACTTTTTGTTACAAATAAGCCCTTGTGTGTGTTTGTTAGGAGCGTTTCTGTGTTTGTTTTTAATTGTGTCAAGCAATTTCAGCTTTACACTTTATTTGACTATGAAAAGAACAATAGAAATAAAAAAAAATTAAATGGTTAAAAAAAAACAAACCCAAAAAACATTTTGCATCAGTTACAAAAAGGCCAACATGCTCAACGCAGCAGTCACTTAAATCAGAGTGACAGACGACGTGACGATAGAGAAAAAAAGTGTTGTCAAGCTGCAGGACTGCAGAGTAAAGAGTGACTCAGACCGCGCTGGATCCCAGCTGATCAGCGAGACACTTTCTCCTTGGACGTGGAGCGGAAAAGTTCACGGTTTGCGGCAACAGAGGTGCAACGGTGATGGTTACATAATAAATATCATAACAGGGGTGAGTGAACCCCGAGTCATCTCATCCAAAACTTTGGTTATGCAACTTGTCTTTGAATTTGAACTTGAATTTCCCCACGGGGATGAATAAAGTATTTATCTATCTATCTATCTATCTGAAGCCTGACTAAAAAGTTCGTCCTGATGAAAGCAGCGGCGACAGAGTGTGATTCAAAATCTGAGAGTTGTTGCAGCAGTATGAGGTCAGGTGGTCGGCAGTTCAGTGTATCGAGTCACTTCACACTGTCTGAAACTTTGAAGCTTCATTTAAACAGCCTGCTCTGGAATTTACATTGTCTAGTAAACAATGACTATTGACCGTATTGCAGCCAAGTTTGGTGCAGCAGAAATGATGTGCAACAAACTGGATCCTTTTTAATTCTAGCAGCGGCAGGCAGCCTTTACCGAAAGTCTCATCCTCTTTAATATGTGACACATTTATTGGCTGTTTTTTCACTGACATATAAATCACAAGAAGGGCTTGTGTTATGCATGCACTTTTAGAGAGATCTGCTGAAAACATTAATTATTTAACTGCACTCTCAAGAGTCTCTTTAAGATCAAACTGTTTACTTGCAGTTTAAGGAATTAGATGTACATGTGTAACCTTTTTGTGATACGATATGCTTTGATTTTCTACTAAATCTATTTTCAAACATGGCTTTATTCAAGTTGGGCCAAGTGACTCAGACAATCAGCATACAAAAAGAAGAACTCAAGAACTCAAGGGCACAAAACTCCACCGAACTGGAACAGGATCTTCTCACTGTGACTCCACCGCAGCTGAATGCACCACCTTGTTCAGAAAACAGGAGCCACACTGACGTCTTGCTGCCATTCATCTTCATCGACATATTTCCTTGATCACTTTGAAGCACAATCCTTGTCATACTAGATTTTGAAAGTGCACAAATCATATTAAAAACTTACTCAAATCACTTGAAACTGCTATTCAGTCTAACTGACCATCAATCTGTCATTTTATTTTTTCGATGGTTCCGATGAGGAGATATTTTTCAACAAATATAAGATGATTAAGTCTTTATGAGGGGTCAGAATTTACAGAAATACTTTCACATAAATACGTTATACAATATA
Organism: Blennius ocellaris; assembly: GCF_963422515.1. Classification (NCBI taxonomy): domain Eukaryota; kingdom Metazoa; phylum Chordata; class Actinopteri; order Blenniiformes; family Blenniidae; genus Blennius; species Blennius ocellaris. The sequence continues at coordinate 8,516,455 of NC_137667.1, forward strand.
TATTTGAAGTTGGTCTGAGACTCAAAATGTTCAAGGTTTTTTTTTGGAGTGCAATAGATCATAGATCATAATAGACCGAAATAAAGAAGGCCACTGTTTTAACTTAAAATTATATTTTATTATTGGTAAAGAAACAAAAATATTTTAAATGTATAGTTACACACTCATCAGCTAATGAGAGATGCTGGACAATGTTAACAGGCCTATTGCAATTCATGAGAACATTCCAGTAGAAAATAAATGAAACAGAAATGAGACACTGGAGAAGAAAAAAAAAGTGAAAGAAAATTAAATAAGACACAGATCATGGAAGAAAAATACCTCAGAAAACTGAAACAAATAGAAACACAGCATAAAGACCTCAGGTGGCTGAGTCAAGTGTGTTTTGATGGGACGGGAGCGAAGAACCCCCTTCTAAGTGCATGAGGTGCAAACTCTGAGGCCATTTATTAGTGAGGTGTACTGCTATTATTCTCAATCAGAAACTACACAGTATCAAGTTACACATCTCTCACTGGTAACACAAGAAAGCGGTAACAAAAGTGTGTAATTTACATAACAACAAAAAAAAAAACCACATTGTGATTCCCTAAAAAAAAAAATAAAAAAAATTGCAGACTGGTGTCCAGTGTCCGAAAAACAGCAGTCCTGTAAGGTGCAGTAGTGAATAAAATACGACGTCCTACTATACACAAGTGAGCGCACACGCTCTAATTCAAACTCTCAGAATATAGTTGTGCTGTATGAAAACATATGATAAGCAACATGGACATAAAATAGGTTCGATGCACACAAAGAAACTATGAAGAAGAGATTCATAGTGTAGTATGAAAGGAGTGGCAGGGAGGCCCCGCGGTTCAAGACACTGCCGAGAGAACAGCGTCCAACACGTCCTGTTTGTCCACAAGACAGTTAAACCAAACCTGCTCGGTCATTCTCAGTCAGAACGGTCATTCATGTGCCTGTCATGTGATTATTCTCATGGAAGCAAAAACATAAAGAGAAACTTTGTGTTTTCGTTGATCCTGAACTGTAGCGATGCACACACTCACACTCTCTCACACACACAAGAAGACACTAAGATATCTTTTTTTTTGTTTTGAAGTTTTGACTGAAAAAATAGTTGTTTCTTTTTTTCTTTTTTTTTTTGGAAGTGATGAAGTTTTCAAATATATACACATTTGTATTTTTCCAAAGTGAGTGTTCAACTTACAAGCTCACACTTCTTCAGGGAACGTGTCATTGAAAAATGTGGATTTCCATTTTTTTTGATAAAATAATCTTAGCTGGGCATTATATACAGTTATTACACCCCAATCCTTTCAAAAACAAAAACAAACAAAAAAAGCCAAACATGTCTCACAGTGTGTTTTGTTTCTCTTCATACGAGAACATGTATTTCTTTATAGTGAACAGAGAAACTAATGCTCTCAGTATTGAGAGGTACAGAAATGTATTCCCCCATCTTCAAACAGCTCCAGAGTCTGCGTGATGAATGCTCTTTAACAACCATTAGCCTGATTTCTCTGTGACATCTGCAATGACGTTAGTGCTAAATGGTTTGTGCTGAGCTAACGGAAGTTAAATACATGTCGCAAGTCCGCTGCACCTTCAGTCCCAGTTGGCAGGCACCGGCGTCTGACTGGAAGTGGCTTTTCCCAATGTCCACAGACAATACTACACCACAGTTGGAGGCGGTTCCCTCGGTTTTCAAACAAGAAACCCTCCTGGTGTTTCAGATGGAACTCCTGCGCTTATTGAGTCTCCTGTAGGTGTTGATGCTATGCAGGCCGGTGGAAACCGAGCTTATGCCTGAATGGTGTTGCAGGCTGCACACGCAGCCGTTGGAGTGCAGGGGATTGGAAAACGCCTCCCCCTGCTCCATGTAGGTGTCCGAGGTGGAGAGGTCACGTGGGATTATCATGGGTATGGAGTATTGCAGCTTCTCCCTGCTTTTGTACCAAAGACAGGAGCACATGGACTGGAAGTGGAGGACTTCCGCATAAACATTGCGAAGGCCCCGACTCGCCGCTCCTCCCCCGCTTCCACCCACCGCACTGCCGCCGCCGCCGCCGCACCCGGACGGCGTGGAGGAGGTGGAGGCCGGGTCTATCGTGCAGTTGATGTGTCCCCCAGCCTGACCGTTGTGCACGAGCAGCGCCCTCTGCTCGGCGTCCCTCTTCTCGTCCTCGGCGTTCATGGTCATGAAGCGAAGCACGGCTAAGTTCAGGAAGGCTCCGATCACAGCCAGACCCGTCAGGATGTAGATGAAGCTGAAGGCCACATAATCCGGTTGGTTCTGCAGGGCGTGCTCGCTCTGCAGCGCCACATAGTCCCCAAAGCCGATGGTGGTGAGGGTGATGAAGCAGTAGTAGTAGGCATGGAAGAATGTCCACCCCTCAAAGTGTGAGAAGGCCACCGCCCCCACACACAGCGTGCTCATGCAGGATATGAACCCGATGGTCACCATGTTGACCATGGACACCTCGGTGCGCCTCATGCCAAGGCACTTCTTGAGGCGGTGGAGTAGGTATCGAACAAAGGTGTTGATCCGCTCGCCCACACTCTGGAACATGACCAGGGTGAGGGGGATGCCCAGGAGGGCGTACAGCATGCAGAACGCCTTCCCTCCATTTGTGCTGGGGGCTGCGTGGCCATATCCTGAGGGAAGGAGGCAGAAAGAAGCAGGGTTACTGGGGCAGAACTAATTAAATCTACAGTGCAGAGGACAGGGGTCTGAAAAGAAAAAAAGCTGGAGGCTGGAAAGATAGTCAAAACCTGGACAACTCGGATATAAATGATTTGTATTCTACAAGCAGCTCGTCGGACAAATTCAAAGACTCTTCATTTTACTGCAGCCGAACGCGGGTGGAGATGAGAATACACAGCCGTGTGGCTGGAATGACCAAAGTATTGATGTCATGTACAGGAGAGAGAGAGCTTGAATAATTTATTGGCGAGTGGTCTCCGCAGAGTGGCTTCATCTAATGACGTTTGTGTATTTTTAAGGTTCTAAACACGGGTCCTCATTTGTTCATATGAACAAAAAAACTTGACCTAGCAGGATGTCAGAGCAAGTAATTAAAACATCAACAGCATGAAAGTAATATTCAGCTAACTGTTTTTTGTTTTTTTTACATTTATAAGACCTAAAAAACATAACAATATCAAAATATGAGTGAATCAATAGTGTGGTGAAGTGTCAAAGTTTGAAGTTTACCTTTTGACAGTATCTAACTATTAATATACATACAAAAAAGTTAAGATCGTTAAAACAGTATATAAGTGTAAAGTTTTCCTTTGAATCACTCCCTAAAAAAATCAGTCCTGGAAACAAACAGACATGTGTGTAACATACTTGAAGAAATCATAGTGAAAGATGCAAAGCTTGTGTTATAACTGGTAAAACATCAAGGGTTGGTCAACAGAATCCAAAGTCCCAAGAAAAGTCCAAGTATCTGGTTCGAATTTCAAGGTTTCATTTAAAAAAATGATCAAACCATGAACAAGGATTTGACCAAGCCTTGTATTGAGCAGTATGTGTATTGTGTATGAGGTTTATTTAATTGTTCAGTAGTTTAATTCATGTATTTACTGCAATGCCAGATAAACCAAGAATTGATGTTTGCTGAGAGTTTCCTCCAAATCCACATTAAAAAGAGATTTATATTAATAATAAACTTTGGTTTAGTGTCTTCAGATTTATTCATTAATAAATAAAGAACAGACACCGGATAATACACAAGTGTTAAGTTTAAAAGTCCAGTTTTATGTTGACTATTCTTTTAACCTTCTGTGTAGTTGTTTGTTTTATTTTATTTCATGGAACTGTAGTGACGATATAACTATCCCTTCTCTTCTATTATTTTTTTTTTATCCTGTGTTTACTGTTTTCTCGTTCTGACTGGGTTTGTGTTATTATCACTTTGTCAGTCGTGTGTTAAGCACTTGGCACTCTGATGATTTGGTTATTATAATGGAGGTGTAAGGTTTAAGTTTCATCATATCTTTACAGCTGATAAACCACTTATTGTGTAAAAACTGCTTGATTGCAGCTGTCATTTTGTGCTGACTCGGCGAGATTTCGTAAGCAGTCTCACTGTCTACGTCACCAGTGTCACGGTGGATTTTCAGGTTGAGGGTCGACCTTTTCGCTCCTCACGTCACTTGCTTTTTTCCGCTTTAGGGCTCGTGCATGCAGCATCATTGCTGCCTGAGAGATGTTCCCCATGCGCTGACCTGTCGCACACGAGAGCTGAGAGATGACGTCCCTGATAATGATGGGATCAGCAAATGGAATAGGTTGACCAATAGTTTGAATGTAATTACTGCAGAGTTGATTTAATTCTTCAGGCTCTGGTTTTATTGTCACGCTGATCTGTGCCGTTGAGCCATCTGTCAGTCTGGTGCCAAATCGGTTTAAAGCTTTTCCCAGTTGTGCCGCCAAAATGAGCGTCATTACAACTGATATATCTCTCCATGGAAGGAAAAAAAACGACCTGGTCGCTAAGCACAGAGGACACACAGGACACTATCTTTAATGTCATCCTCAACAATGGATGTTTCACTATTCTCTGATGACACGAGCATGAATGATGACTTTATTCTTTTTTATCTGACAAACTGATTACCATAATAAAGATGTAAAGCGCAATGGTTTTTCCACATTAAAGTCCAACAGATCAGTCGAATTAACTTCAAAATCACTTATGAATTCGGTTCATAATTTGGTGGTAATAAACACGGAGGTTGGGTGGAGATTCATGGGGGAATGAGGGTTGGAGATTAGATGAAAGTCCAATAAGTAGAGTGTAAAAATGTTAAACTCTTTATTAAAACACAAGTTTTATTGCAATTATAATACATGCAATTATTTAGTGCAAAAAACACTAAAAGGAAAAAGTTGTGTTTTAGGTACTTTGGTTCGAGAGACTTACGTATATGTAAAAGTTTTAATTGGCACAGCTGTGGACAACTTTACTTCTTTAGGTCCATACAGCCTGGATTTAAGTGAGTATTTATTACAAGTGATGCAGCCAGTGTGTGATGAGAATCATGGTCTGGATGGGCTATGGGAGGAGTAAGCAGAACTGGAACTATGATAACTGAAACTAGAAATAAACTAATGACAGTGGAGACTGTTGACTGAACTACAAACTGTAGAACCACATCTTTTTCTACATTCTTAAATATCTCATTGACAAACTGGTCCTTTCTTTCGGTAAGCACTAAAGATACATTTTCTTCATACTAAATGAAAAAAAAGTTCAAACAATATTTTTGGGGGATTGCGTGTGCAAATATAATTTTTAAACATCTTCCACTTCCATTATGACTGCAACTAATTAATTCAAACTGCAAAAGAAATTCTAATTTAATTGTGGGAAAAAAATATTTGTTTGACATCATACGTGTTTTTATTATTTATTTTTATTTTAAGTGACATACTGGAGTTGAGTCCCTTGCTGTAGATTGTATATGAAGGTGTATATTATCAAGTCAACATATAAGAGGTTTCCATTCTTTTCAGGGTTGGTGGCAACTTGAGAAGATGTCAAGTTAAAAGTTCCATTATTTTATGCATATGGATTTTAGACATTAATCATCTTTTAGTGACAACTTCTCTGCTCACCACCATGTGGCAACGGGACTGACATCAGACTCAGTACGCGAATTACACTTTTAGGAACGCAGTTTTCTATACCTCATTATTCACAACCTTGTCATGCACGGCTGACTGCACTTCCTCCTGGAGGAGCCTCCAGGTAGCAGTTATACCCTGAATATTCAGCTGTTACAACATAAACAGTCTGCTGCCTTTGGTGTTTATTATAACTGATAACTGACATGTTTCCTTTGTTTTGTTTAAATAAATATAATAAATCTGGATCCATCCTCCGAGGCTTTAGCTGAGGTTCTTCATCATGAAGTGTTATATTTTATAAAACTATGGACTAAAATCATAAATTAACCTTAAAAGTGGGACAGTGCCTTTTGAACTTGTTCTTTTTGCATCAGGAAAAATATATTTTCTTGTAAATAGACTGCATAGTCATATTGATCGATGCGAGGTTGCCAGGTTGCCAGGGCATGAACTCGTCCATTTATTCATGTTCTATACAGCTTCATCCAGCCGGGAGGTACTGGAGCTAACCAGGCAAGGTGCACCCTCAAAAGGGCAAAAACTCGGTGCTTTTGAAAAAGGCCGTATATATTTTATTAAAAAAATTACACGGTTCATGTTGTTGGCATGTGTGAGAACCAAAGAAATGCCGGCAGGCTTTTTATAACTGTTCACAGTGGATCAGGCAGGACAGTGTGTTCAGGTGAACACGCAGGCTGAGCCACTCGGCTGTCAGCAGCTGTCAGCAGCAGGGAGCGGGACATCAAGACGCGGGGACGACCTGAGTGACAGCGGCGCCGCCGACATGGAAGCCGGAGGCGACAGGACCAGTAGTCCTCGTGCCGTGCGAGAGAGAGCGAAGAGGCCTGCATGACAAGCTCATCCTCCCCGAGTCTGTGCCGCCCTCTGAGCGGTGACCAAGTTATTATGAGACAGTGTGTCTCCGAGACGAGTCCCGGTGCGCCAGGGGACTCCAGGGGATTTGCCCTGTTAGTACCGATTACAGTCACAGGCGGAGGAAAGGTTCTGCCTCACACTCCGAGAGGTGTAAAAACAACGGGCCAAAGAAGCTTGATTGACACCTAAGCAACTGCAGATTCTCATGTCAGCTGTCTGAAGCAGCTGCTGCAATAATGCCGAGCACATTCTTGCTTTGCCCGCACAGTGTTGTAATGCTTAGCACTCTCGACTCAAACTGAGAAAGTCTTCCTGTTTAAATCTGGGCTTTGAGGGGTTCTCAGTGTGGTTTTGCGCGTTATTTTGAATGTGTAGCCGACACATTGTGCTCTGGGTTTGGTTCTGATATAATAGCATTTTTAAAAAAGTTGGCTTTTCTGCCGTCTACATGGAGGCGGAGGCGGAATGTTTCCAAAAAGTTGAGTTTTCAGTGGCTCCGAGCACTGTTGTCAAATAAACAGGTCTTTAGTTGACGATGATGCCGTTTTGATAGTTGTCCAATATTAAAACTTAAATAAGGATGTTTAAAACATCAAACTCCTATTTAAAATAATCAGAATTTTCCTTTTATATTTGATGAAAAACAGCTTTTATTTGTCATGTTGTTGCTTAACTGTTTTCATGAGCGGTGAAGAGGAGCTGCACCTTGTTAGGATGAGTTTAAGTCACTGTTGTAATGCTGCTGCTTTGTACTGTGTGGCTGTGACTGGGACATGGCAATAAATAATCCTCATACCATTAGTAAACATGTCACTTTTCTTAAATGTCCATAGCTAAATGGGTAAGCCTCCACTTCTTTATGTCCAGGTTGGTCATGTTGATTTCACTTAGACAGCTCAACCTTTCCTCGGGCGTTGCACAAAGTAAACTGAGAACTACAAATATAGAAGCTGAATAGATGGATGTTTGGCTTTAAAATAAAATAGCTACGTCAGAATGGCTGCACACGTATTTGCACATATTTTAAGGATTGATGAGAGAAAAGCGAGAGGAGACATCTGGGAAATTACAGGCTATCAGTACGTTTTTTTTTTTTTTTTCCCCTAAGGAAACAGTAATTTCCTCTAAAATTAGCTTGGTTTCTCAATTTGCATGGGGATTGTTGCAAGACAGAAAGCCAGTATCAGAGTCTTTTGCTGCATCTTGAAGCTGATTATCTCATAACGTAATTTCTGTAATTATGTTTTGAAAGAAAATATGAAAATTGCATAACATTGAAGGACAATATGAGCTTTATATCAACTTATTAGATAGAACTAACGAGCAGAGAAGCTTAACAATGTCACCAGCGCACAGGTGCACCATATTCAAAATTCACATCTCATCATTGGCTTCTCATTATAAAATCAGAATTTAATTGAAATTATTGAAGCCTATGCCTCTAGCAACAGGCTGGAGTTAAATTAAAGGCTTCCAATCATTTAACGGGGGAGAAGAAAATATTCCCCAATGATAGCTTTACCATTCTAAAACACTGCAGACATTGTATAAATTACAGATTAAATTTGAAGACATCAATCGTGGTCTGTAACACATTTTGCTCTCTCATTCATTTTGCAATTTTTAATCATCTCACATTCACTTTAGCAGATGGGTGTGCAGCTTTATTCAGCGCCTCACCATATTAACCCTCAATCAGATTTTGCAAATTAAATGTCTGGTGTCCAACAGGACTCGATTGCAGAAATCAAACAGCTGCTGGTTTCAGACACGGATGTAAGGAAATCTTTACGTAACTGTCATAAAGGAATAAAATATATATATACTTTTAACATATGCGGGATTTTTCCAAACATACAATTCTGCTCAAACTTCATTCAAATAAACCGGATAAATATACTCACAATTTGGATTAATATTCAAACATTTTTTTAAGCCATTATGTGTATTATTTTCAAAAAATAACTGTATGCTCATGACGGGAATTGAATTTGTTTACAACAGTGAAAATGTTATGTACTTTGCCTGAGATAAGTAGAAAAACAGTACAGTTTTCTTTAGAGCTAGTTACTGTTTTAACTGTATTCAATGCATTTTACTTGCAGGGATTCTTATTGACTGTGTCTGTATGAAATATTGATGTTTAAAGCCAATGTTTGGCCTTTTGTTTTGTAAACAACTGGGGAAGAAATTGATACATTTTATCTCAAAACCTCAAATAGTTTAAATGTCAGTTTAAATTGTGTCAAGATTCTAATAGTATGAAGGATTCTACATGGTCTCAGTAAAAGGACCTCAAAGTAATATTTCATTGAAACAATGTGACTATTTGAATTAATAATATATAAATGGCTGCAATTTATTGTGCAAATCAATCCATTCAAAAAGTAACTTATACACTGTGTAGTTTAAGAAAGAGTAACAATAACTATACTTTATATTCTTTATTGACTTTGTGGGGAAATGTGACTTTAACATTTATACATTTTACAAAAATCATATAAAATGAAATGAAAATTAATGTCTGCTGTTAACAATACAAATACATCTGTTTACTAGCTATTGAATACAAATTAGGAAATGTCTCAGTTAGGGTTAGGGTTAGTACTATTTTACAATTGTTTGCTATGTGAAATGTGACAGTAGTTCTACCTGCATATTTGCAAATAGAATACATTTATGCTAAACTGACTACAAGGGAGGAAACACAAAACGCTGTTGTATTTAAGGATTTTCGGCAGCTCTACTTTCACTTGCAATTGAGTTCATTTTGTATTTTCAACAACTATAGTTCTATCTGTGATTAATGTTTGAGAAAATGTGACAGTAGTTGCACTCAGGTAGTTTCAAAAACAATATTTTCCCTTGTACCTTTCAAAAGCAGTAGTATTTGTTGCAATCGAGCACATTTTGGAAATGTAATACTCATTTTTCTTACTCTTTCCTCCTCTGGCTGATGTTTACTTCTCCCTTCAGTGTTGTGATTGCTTGTTTGCTTCCAGAGAAGAGAACACACTGTTTTGTAGTTCCTCAATAACCCTTCCCACTGCATCTAAAGTCATCATTACTGTGATTAATTAGGCAAAAAAAAGAAGAAGAAAACAGGCTTTGAAAATACATCAATGAAGGGCAAAATGCAACTGTTAAGACTCCAGTTTTCTGTCACTCGATTAAATTTTCATTGATCAACAGGCACAATTTGTTCCCACCAACAAGACGAAGAGCTCCACCTATTCATCAAGCGCGCCTGCTCACCTAATGAGGAGAGATTCTCAGAGGCTCGCTGCATTTATTGGGGGACTAATTTATCACCAATTTGAAGAAAGCAGCCTGTGAGCAACCAATAGAAAGTCCATGACGCAAAAGCTGAAGACTTCAAGAAAAGTACAAAAATAGACGACAGTGCAGGTGATCAATGTAGGGGCTCCAAATCATGATGTGCATGCACGCTGTGTGCATGCGCTGGGGATGAAGCGCTGTAACAGAAGTGCTGGTGGCAGTACTGGACTCTGGGGTTGACTGATAATGTCCTCAGACATCTGCACCCTGGAGACCAGGCAGTGTCATGCTCTATAATACACTTGTGCATGTGTGTCTACTGCAAGGTTTCATTGAGGCAAAGGTACAAACAGCCGCTTGCTGGATTTTATTGCTTTCCTTGTGTGGGCTTTCCACAACAGGATTTTAAATCTACAATTATATCAAAAGAAACATGACACGTTTTGGTCTTAACTAAGCATTAATTGTGATAAAAAAATTTTAATGGGCGTTCAAATCATCCTCATACATATTCATTTGAGAGTTAAGCATATGAGAGTGTATGGAGAGCTCAATTTGTCTAAAAACAACCGTTTTGAGCTGTGTGCAAAGTATGAGACAATAATAATACATTGGAAAAGAAGAGCAGAAAACAATTACAGAAAATCATTATTTAAAAAAAAAAGTATTTATCATGCAATGCGTGCAACTCATTATCATTAAGAGAAGTGCTTGTAATTTACCACCTACCTCTGCACTTCTTAATATGCAGCATATCAGCATCTTTCTCTTCATTGTTTTGGTTGTTTTTTTTACAACTTTACTGTGAGTTTCATATTGCATATCACCACACTCTGACCCAGAGTTTGTGCACTTCAGTAGAACTACTTAAACTTAATCACAAATACTAGTAAAACTTAAGTATATAGTACTCTTTTCAATTCACTTTATCTATATTACATATATGCACTGTAATGTACGCTATTTGCAAGCATATTTGCATACTAAATCTAAAGTAGCCTCAAAATGACTTGTTACGACCTCCATTGTTGTGAAGAAAACATACTTAAGTATATTAAGAAAATACAATTTGCATGAGTTTTCCTGAAGGTTCGACAGGTATTTACCGAGTATTTTCCATCAACTCCATCACTTAATGATGGAGTTGATGGAAATGGATCTTGTTCAATCAGGTTTGTCTCTGGTTGGATTGTTCAGCTCCGTTTCTTTTTATCAGAATTGGTCCATTCAGTTGCTCCAGACCCACGGTTTGGGACCCGTTGAGGAAAAAACCTCAGAGTAGCTTAGTTGTTCAAACTAGACGTTTCAAATAAATCCAGAATTAGATGCTCTACACACTCTGGAGCAGCCCTGAGGATCTGGACCGGGTTCGATTTTGAAGGCTCCAGTTTAGACATGTTGGTGAACGTGTCCACCAGCATTTGTCTTCACTGTAAACATTTTGGCAATCTGAGTTCAGTGGGATGGTCCACAGGCGCAATTTGTGAGCCTTCAAAGAAAAGGAGCAGGACGGGTAAATGGGTCGACTGACAATACAGATATCTGGCGACAACTCATATCCAAACCTCATACAAAGAAGTGAAACACACTAACTGCTCTTTATTTTTTTAGTTCAAACAATTTGTTTGCTAATTTATGTGTAGGTAAAACTGATCTAATATGTGGATGAAAACCAAAAAAGAAAAAAAAAATTGTTAAATTAGACCTTTTTGTAAGAATAATTGCAGCCTAATTATAATCAAGACAATTGAAACAGAGCCACTGTGGAGTAGTTGTGATAATTTATATCTTCACTGAGAGGACACGACTGTCTGTGTGTACAACTTTACTTTCCTGGAAACAAATTCCTTCTGCACAGCTGAAGTGTGCTCAGAGGTGTTGCACACAATCGTGACTTTCAGCCGTACATGGTCAGCCTAGATCTTTAACCTACAGGTGTTGTGAGGAGTTTCCCAGAGTGACGTCGCACTTGTCTGCATTTACGTCATCCCGAAGAAGCAGCGCAGGCCCGAGAATGTTCTGTACAACCGAGCAAATAAACATCGATCATATCATCCTCTTGCTACAGGTGGTCTTTGGGCAGCTGCCCACTCCACTTCCCAGCATGCTTTCTCCACAACACTCTTTCATCTCCAGCTACGTGTGCCAAAGACATCATGAGCACACGACTCTTCAAACTGTAACTCCTGTCTAGTTGTACGCATTAACATTTTCCAATAGCTCACACCCAAAGCTGTTACCTTATAGGCGGTCCTTCTTGTGAGTTATATGCCTTTGCTATCTATAGTGTGAACCTACGGACCTTCATTAATCCTCATTCACAGACACTTCAAACTCCAGACGACCCTACCGTTGTTTATTCAGGCACTTAAACACAGCCCCAGTCCTCCCTCCATTAGTCTGCCTGGCTTCTGACCCACAAAGCCATGCCGGCAGCTGCTGTGAATAATGTATACATCTGTGAAGGTAAAGAATTCTAGGAATATGATTCATTCGGAAAAAAACATCAGCACCTGCAGTGCGATTATTTATCTTCCACTCAATGGATTGAATTGGACCGAGAAGGCGTCTTTTCAACATCTGTGTAAACTGGATGGAACTGGCCCAAAAAAAAAATGGGTTGTTCATATTAAGTTGAATAAGGCAATGCAGGGTTCCTGTGATGTGGTGCAGGTAACTGTCAGTTCAGCTGTATGGCGGGTTTTTAATGAGACACATACAGTCAATATGGTCCAACGACACCTACTGTACTGTATATCAGTGGCGTCCACCTTTGGTTGAGGTATTTAATAATGGAAGCAATGTGGAGGGTCAGGTAAAGTTTAAGAAAGTCTGTATTTTCGGTGGTTCAACACTATAACATGGAAGTCTTCCCAGAACACTTGGAGTTGAGTCTTTTGTGATTAAAAAAGTTGAGGTATTTCTTGAAATTATACCCACTGATGGAGTATAACTCTTGAAAGTTATTTTTCACTGTTGCTGTGCTCTTGCTTTAGGGAAGCTGAGTAGTTACTAGTTGGAAAAGGCCTCATCACCCAGTTTATAGCATTCACCTCACGTTAAAAAAACAAGGAACATGGCTCGGTCGGAATCCAAAACAATAGATAAATGAGCTTGTTGTCACACATAAAGCAAGAGCAGATGAAATAAAGCTCTGGAGGAGCAAATTATTCCCATGACATTCATGCACAGTTGCTGAACAAACATTACTTTATTTTGTGCTGTTAACATCAAGCAACTGTCATAACAGAGTGCTGTTGTTTCTGATTGTGCCATGAATTTGTTTTGAAGGTAGTCCATAGCTGATGAGTTGAAGCATCATTAAAGGTTTAAGTCCTTCATGATACAATTTGAGACGCTGATCTCAATAACACCTTGATTTTGTGGTGTTTTCTGAATATGTGCAATAGGTAACTGAGTACAACTGTTACATCAGGGATAAGAAGGTTGTTTTAATTTAAGGGCAATATACATGATTTGTGTCTCTATGGTGCAGAATATTGTGACATATTCAAAGTCGTGTCATCTAATTTTGTCTTTGGATTTTGTTGTATCCAAAAATAGAAAGGAACACTTAACCTTGAGCTTTATGAGGTTGTCCAAGTCTGATAAAAAGCTATGAAATTCTGTCTGCCGCAGTGTTTCTCTCCAGACTAATGATGGCAAAAGCCTGTTGCTTCTCAGGTCATACATTTCTGGCAGAATTCAGTGCACGTTTTAACCAATTCAAACTCTCAGAATGGCTTTGATGCGAACACGACTCAGCTAGAAATGTGTGAATGAATTACAAAGAGCAAAGACTTTTTCTGAAAAAAATTAGATTCAGTTGTTTTCTTACACTACACAAGGTCATCATAATGGAATACACCCCCTAGTGGGTCATTTGCTTGGCCAGAAAAACCACAAAAGCTTCCTAATGTGAAGTAGGACAACATTCAATAAATAAAGTAGCTAAATTATTTATGTTTATATTTTCAAGACGTACTTCCAATAAAAAGTGATTCTAGAGAAGAGGGATGAATGTCCATTTTCATTATGCTGATATCATGCTGTACTTTAGTCTGCACTCTTTTGGGCTGTTGTCATTGTTTTGAGTCAAACAATTGTGATCCTTGTTGGCTTTGCAACATATTACTTTATCATTCAGAACACATTTAATACATCACATCATTCAGTTTTGTGCCATTGAGCCAGTTCAGCCAGTACGAGAAAGAGGGAGAAACCTGGTGAGACAAACTGGGCAACTCAGGATGTGTTCATCACGAGCAGCCTGATGTACCGCCGGGGGAGACAGCACATTGGCAAAGCGTCTGTCTGGATTCATTTTAACTCGGTTACCCGTGTGTGGGCTCCAAATCGGGGCTGGGAGCATGTGCTCTTATCCTGCACACAGCTGAGACCCAAACACTGAAGCATCACAAGCCTTCAGACCAAAGCAACCGGGCGTTAGATCTCAGCTGCCTGTGCCCTGAATTTACCTGACAAGTAGCAAAATCTTTTCATCATTGTGCGATACACCAAAAAACATTCCTCTGTTGAAGCCCTTTATCTACAATCAAACGCACCACTGTAAGCCTTTGTGTGTGTGTGTGCGTGTGTGTGTGTGTGTGTGTGTGTGTGTGTGTGTGTGTGTGTGTGTGTGTGAGTGTGTGTGTGTGTGTGTGTGTGTGTGCGTGTGTGTGTGTGTGTGTGTGTGTGTGTGTGTGTGTGTGTGTGTGTGTGTGTGTGTGTGTGTGTGTGTGTGTGTGTGTGTGTCCAATCGTTTCGTGTTTTGCTTTCACTGTGAAAAAAAGAAAATCCCTATCAGCAACTATTTCCAAACGTACTCCTTATGTTCCTTTTTAGGGGATATGAGAGGAAACCTTGGCAGGCCGCTGTTTTCCATGAGGTCAGTCAGTGAGGCATTCCAGCCAGAGTGTGAGATCTCTGGAAGGGCTGGCTAATTAAATAATTCACGTGATTTATGTACCTGATACACAGCTGATACAGACTTGTTTCAAAGCTCACAACACAGCTGCACTAAAACCGGCTGCACATACCCTCATAATGCACAGGGAGGAAAAGGATATAAATCTAGAAGGACATAAAACAAGAGCATGAGACGTTAACTGAGGGATAGCGCAGATTTTAAGGACATAATTCCTGCACCGTGGCACCGTGGTGATTTTACAAAGAGATCCACTTTTTAGACATTTAATGCATTAAAAACTAAATTTATGTTACTGGAAGTCATTAATTTGTAGTCATTGCTAATGTACGAGCCGTGAGTTAGGATTTCTTTCCAAGCTTTTAGGAGGTCAAACCAAGTAACACACATATCCTTTTCAAGGGCTTCATTTGAGTTCTCTGCTTTCAAAGTGAGCCTGTGTGGGCAGGGGGAGGGAGAAAAGAGAGTATGAGTTGTGTAATATGATACAGGAATGTAAAGTAGTTTCATCAGCGAATGGATGCATACTATTTTTCCGGCGAGCGTGTGGCCAGAAAGTCGAACATGTCTGCTCGTCAGTACTGAGAACGATCACACATTAGGCAGAGAAAGGCTGAGTAATGACACGACAGCTCAACCAGTGGGATGAATTATCCGACCACTGAGACGAGTTCCACTGGGGAGCAAATTAGCCTGAAAATGCGCATGAAATCATCATTCAGCAAAGCAGAAACCATGATTAGAGACAAATTTACATATTTACAGGTCCACGCGAACAGTATGGAGAGATCGGTGGTGTCCGCTGGCCAGAATCTGCTCACCAAAGAGGCTAAGGCAGATTTCTATTTGAAAAATTGTACACACACAAAAAAAAATGTAATAAAGCTAATAAATGTAGTTTCTCCAATAAAAGTGTTCCTAATTTGACTAAAGGTCACTCCGCTTTTTGGAGATTAGCAGACGTACCACGAGACTCAGAACTCAACAGCTGATTGCAGAAACAATTCCCCATTGGGGAAATTATTTCTCCACATTTAACCCATTCTATTTGTAGGAGCGGCGGGTTGAAACAGTATGGTGCCCGGGGAGCTGGTGCTGGTCAAAGGTCATGCTCACGGCCCCACAGCGGTGACCTGTCAGCTGTCAGTGCGATCTTCAGATCCCAAGTCCACTCCTCTCTAACGTCAAAACCACCAGGACATTTTCATGTCAAAGGGATGGCTTTTCTCATAATTTCTGCGCAAATAGCGGAAGATGAGAGTATTTAAACATTTCAGACCACTAAAATTATCAAATTTTATTTGTTTGCGAAATCATAAAACGATAACAGCTACGACAGTCACAGTTGATATAAAAGACTTACAAGCTATCTCAAATCGAGAGCTTCATGTTCTTTTTAACTGTTTATAGATCTCAACAGCCACTGACAAAGAACATTACTCATACTACTTGTACTCACAAATGTTACTTATTAGCAGTGCGTGTGCAGTGTGAGAGTTGTTGGAGCAGGATGGTTGCATTATGCTCACTGACCTTTGAAAATTCCTGCTCAATCAAGTTTTCTATCGTTGGATGGTCTGGCAGGGCTCCGTTTGGTCCCTCCGTTTGACTGACAAGCATAGCAACTTTATCTAGAAGTTTAACTAACAGTAGAGTCCAGTTCCATTCTCAAACTCTTAAATAATTTACTTCATACTCAGGCACACTTTCTTGTTGAAGCCCTTTGTGTAACCAGGCTCAGACACTGATCTGCATTTGTCTGTGGGACCCACTGTTCTCTCATTTAATCCAGGGTTTTTCCATATTGTTTTTCTTTCTGCTGTGTAAACTGATCTTTACATATTGTGTGCCAGACTGTGGTGCCCTCCTCCCCCTCCTCCCGTCTTTGCCAGCACACGTCTGTTTAGGACAGCATCTGCTCCCTGAGAGCAGCTGAACGGGCTGAACCGGGCACAGAGCATGCACACATATATCAGTGGAGTCAGGTGACAGAGGCAGGTACAGGCAACTCTCTGAATTAACAGCTGAGGGGTCAGAAAAAGAATTAATGTGGGAGAAAAAAAAGAGTAAAAGGATCAACAAACTAAGACAAATAGGGTTATTTTTTTTCCAAGCAATGCCTTGCACATCATAAAATTATGCTGCTTGCCATTCATTGGCTGACATGCCAGCTCCAGTGAGTAAGTTTCAACGCTGGACTCAAGCTCACATTTTTACACCGTGATCCAAAGCAACTACTCCACTGTGCACATCCTCCCGCTGTGTTTCTTTCCAATGACCCCTTGGCTGACATCACATGTGATTTCTCACCTTGTATGGAAACACAACAATACAAGTTTTATTTATATCCCACATCCCAGCTGCCTCTTTATCGTCACGTGCATCAAACACGAAAACACCATTTGGAGGGCAAGTGGATCAAAGGCTGTTAATAATGTGTGAGTTTTCAGCTTCGCATTCACACTTGGCCCAGTTCATTTCCTGGATGTAAGTGTGTCTCCGCTCTTTATATATCGCACTGAAAATCATCCTCGTCATCCTCACTGACTTCATCAACAGTGGTAGTAGGCCCTTGCGGCCCAGATCTTATGTGATGATACTTCAAACTCAGAAAGATGAGATTCTTTCTCTTACTGCAACTTTCTATGTCAGTCTCACTTCTCCTAACCGTAACTACTAGACCATTTCTGATGTCGAGAAAAGTAAAAAAATCACCAGTTAGCAGACAAAGAGAAGTGTTCCTCCATAGAGTAGTCAGCTGGAGGTCAACAGTGAACCATGCTGACAGAAATGCACAGTAATATTGAAGAACTGTCAGTTTTGTCTTTGACACTTACTCAACAATTCTACAAATTTAAAAAGAAAACATAATCAGGCATTCTATAAAAGTGTAAAAAAAAATGGATCTGTTGTGTTGTCTGCTTGTTTTATTTTGGTGATTGAAGAATGTCTGCAGGTAATCGGATCTAAACTCCACAAGAAGAAAGTTAGCTCTGAAGAGATGGACCTTTGATACAGGGCTTCATCTATTTCCCATAAGTTATTGAAAATCACTGGTACTTAAACTAACAAGTCACTCCTTTAAAAATTACAGTGTTTAGTTAATGCTTAGTTCCAACAAAAGATAAAATGGATGAGATGAACTACTTTCATGCAGGCACCAGCCAACAAGTCCACTTTAATGTCAAGATATAGATTGTTGTCCCAGGTAAAAAAGCGAGTGCAGCCAAAAGTGTGAAGGAGAATTATACACCACACTGGTTGTAGATGTTGGTTGCATTGTCTCCTGTTTAAAAAAAAAAGACAAAACTGGGTCACTCTGCACAGCTGCACATTGTTCATTTCCTACCTGAGACTTGCCATTTCTTACTGCTGCATTTTGCAAACCTCATTAGAGTTAAAACCAGACTTCTTTTGCAAGCCCTCATCAGCACAAGTTTTAGCAATAATATTGACTTTACAGACCTCATTTCACCTTTTTGTTGGCTTCTATGAGTGATGTCACTCTTGCTTGTGATTATATGAATTCCCAAACCTGGGAAATGGAACTTTCCCATGTAATAACCTTCCAAGAACCCAGCTGGACGACTGCATCATGAGTCTCTTTGCTTTCTTTTTTCTGTTTCAGACAAATTAAACCCACACACCACTCTGCACGTGTCCCTTACCTCCACCACCCACTGACGTCAGACTTCCCATCCCATTAAGCTGAGAATATTATGACTTCCTGATTTAAAATTGTTGATTTATCCACGTCTCCCATGTGTACCTCAGCTGTTTGTTATGGCCTGAACCAGCAGAGCAAAAGACCGATTAAGGCTGCCAGAGATCACGACTGTGCCCACAGAGGCTCTCTGGCAAACTGCCACTATGCATAGTTCTTCTAGCCCAGTGCTACGCTTTACATTTTTTTAAGCGAGGCGTGTCTAACGCTGACAAAAACGAGAAATCAGTTTTACGAATGAGCTTAAAAAAAACTAGTAAATACTTCTTGAACAATTTTCACTCCTACAACCATAGGCAAC
Organism: Blennius ocellaris; assembly: GCF_963422515.1. Classification (NCBI taxonomy): domain Eukaryota; kingdom Metazoa; phylum Chordata; class Actinopteri; order Blenniiformes; family Blenniidae; genus Blennius; species Blennius ocellaris. Next base: position 8,535,206 of record NC_137667.1, read on the forward strand.
ACGTGTGTGTGTGTGTGTGTGTGTGTGTGTGTGTGTGTGTGTGTGTGTGTGTGTGTGTGTGTGTGTGTGTGTGTGTGTGTGTGTGTGTGTGTGTGTGTGTGTGTGTGTGTGTGTGTGTGTGTGTGTGTGTGTGTGTGTGTGTGTGTGTGTGTGTGTGTGTGTGATGCAAACCATCAACATGTGGACAAGTGGATCATGATTTAATTAATAAATAATCCAGTCCTTGCAGATGCAGTCAGTAAAGTGAGCATGCTGAGCAAAGTCGCTGAATGTGGGACTTTTCTAAATTTCAAATCAAAAGATGCAGATTGTTCACAGCTTGTGAGATCCAAAAACCAACATTTGTAGACATGCAGCGCTTAGATGCATTTAGCTTTATATCCTTTTTTTAAATTTAAATTTAATTTAATTTAAAGTTGAGACAAGATATTGAATTCATAAACTTAATTAATTTGCAGATATTTCCTGAACCATCACAAAAAATATAATCATTGAAAAAAAATCAGCTCAAGAAGAGGCTCTTGAAGGATGAGAACTGTTTTCATAACCAATACACATTTCACTGATATATTACATCAACTTTGAGAATAAAGAAGACTTAAGCTATCAACAGTACACTGTATATAGATTCTAGTGTTTACACAACAATGTTTTCAAGTGTAATATGCAATTGCAATAACATTTTTGACTAAAGATGCATTCATGCACTTCTCTACACCACTTTCTCCAACTTGATGAATAAAATAACTCAAAATAGTTGATTCAGGTGGCCAGCTGTTTAAAGAAATGTGACAGGAACAGTCATAGAATATAATAAGTACTTTACACAGTAAAGTACTTTACACAGGAAGCAGCATGAGACTTAAAAGTCCACTGATGCCTCCTTTTTGAAGACAGGAAACAGCAGCCAGCATGAGACGTGATGAGCAGTCTGGAGCATGAACAAACTTAAAGGTCAAACTCTGTCATGCAGCACTACTCCTCTATTGTTTAGGCTCAGACGAGTGTCCTTCTATCATTGCGTCATTTTTATTTATTTTTTTTTGCAATAATTTGATGGCACTCAGTCAGATAATTAATGCAACCAACCTTTTATGATTATCCAAAGTGTTCTACATTTGCATAATGTCAGCGGATCGAAACATACATTGATTTTTGGTGTGCATTTCCAGCTATATTTGAGTGAAAACTTTATGTCTGACTTCACATAGCTGTCAGTATGTTATCTTAATGCAGCAGTGCACTGGTACAAAATGTAACCATTAAATATTTAAGAGAAAATGACATATATTACCCTTTGGTTCAACACACTTTTCCAAATAAATGAGTATATTTTAAAATGGAAACTCCATGAGGGAAGCTGGGTTAATCAAAATGTGACAGAAAAGGTTGCCTCGGTAAAATTAAACTATCAGACATTTGCGAGTGCCATTCTGTTGTTTCTGATGATTTAATCAGTGGTTGTTAACATGTGGAATGGGTGTAAGCGAATTTCAGGGGATTAATATTTGATTAAAATTTGAAATGACATATATATATATATATATGTGTGTGTGTGTGTGTGTGTGTGTGTGTGTGTGTGTGTGGCATTCTCCACTAAACACAGAAGTGGCCCTCATCATGCTGTCTGCCTGCTCTCGCCACTACACCATAAAGCTCTCGTATGTCACGTCATGTGATGCAGGAGACTCATGCTGGCACCTGGCTTAATGACCGCAGGCAATTAAATCGAGTAATGGATCTTATTAGAGTGTCACAGGAACCCCAAACTCTATTACCTACAGCTCCAGACCTTCGCCTGGTCAGAGAATGCTGTGATGTCTGTGTGATGGGTTTATACGCCCCCGTTGTCTGTCAAACAAAAATTGACGTAACAGCAAAAAACAGAAGCCAGTTGGTCTCTTGGCAAGCGTTTCATTGACCCCTTTGATCGAGATGGCAGAAACAGCTGTGCTGCTGAACCATAACAATATCATTCATTCATTCATTCATTCATCCTATTTTCCACTCTTGTATTTATTTAATTCACTATTTATTCATTTAGCACCTCAGGCTGCCAAACATTACCTTGTTGTCCACTCATAACGGAACTACCAATAATTTTTCAGTTCAGTCCGATGATAAATATCCGTTCTTTTCCTTTCTGCTTGTTTCTGTTTTATTGCATAATCCACCTTCAATACAGCTTCACCCAGCTTCCAGTCGAGAGTCGCTGTAGTCAATCTCAGTTGGCTATGAGTGAAAGCGCAGCACATCTTGGACAGGTCATCAGTCCATCGCAGGGCAAACACAGAGAGACAGACAATCACACATGATCACGATCACACCTACAGGCAGTTTACAGTCATCACTTGTCTCCAAATGCACTTTTTAGTGCTCCATGCACATCTGCACAGGAACCCAGTGCTGGATTCAAAGCATTCCTCATCAGATGACACTGTGTACAACAACTTTGTGAAAACTGACAGGGTGACCATGGAGTTTTCACTGTGAAGCCTCCGTGTCACCTTGGTGAGGTAACTGCTGCCTCGGGCGTCCCATATGGCTGCAGCAGACAGACGGGGAGCTCCACCTTCGCTCAGTCCGCAGCCTCGCCCTACCAGATCACACAGTGTCTGAACATCCAAGCGTGCAGTTTGTTTTAACCCACTTGGGGAACTGCAGTGCTGAGGAGTCAGCGTAAACATAGTCGGTTAGCAGTTATCACAGTTGTCTAATTTAACCTTTCTGCTATTCTTCAACAGAAGTTCAGGCCACTACGACAGCAACTTCTAAAGATCAGCTCACGAGACTTGCTGATATGTATTCCAATATGTATTCCCTGTGAAACTAAAAAGCACTGTCATAAAACAGTTGATGCCTGAAGTCCAGTAAGCTCCTGGGTGGCCGTAAAAGAATTCAGAAGGCATGAACGCTCTGCGTTTGCTGAAATTCATTCAATTGTCAAAACTCCATTCAGACTGTTAAAGAAAACATAATAAGACAATTTGTACACTTTAAAGCAGCCCTGAGAAACTGCACTTCAAGGCTGGGAATTGGCTGAAAGGGCAGCACCACAGTGTCCTATACTTCTAATAAATGTGGAAATCTGTTTAATAACCTTATTTATATTTGGTATCTCAACCTATGACACTCAAAATTAATCGTAAAAACTGAGCTATATAAGTCAATCCATATTAAAAACAAATAGCAACTACATGAGAAAGTCAAAGTCTGCTGCAAGCTTGCAGATTTGACCCAAAATAGCCTGAATGACTTATGTAATTTGAGGTCCTTTAAGGTCCAGTGTGATCTCTTCTGTCCTGGTTTCAAGGATTTTAAGGTTTCTTCCTCGAAGCCACAGGCATTTGGAGCCAGAATTCAGGACTTATAAGCTCAGGAATACATTATTGACCTCTTCAACAGTGCAGAGGTGTTTTCTGCTGAAATTGTTTGTGTTTCTTGATGTTGGTTGTTACCATTTTTGCTTTTGGCTGCAAACCAAGTTGCCCCTTTGGAATTGTTACAGCCACAAGACCATGACAGGTTTTTCATGCAGATCGTCCCACTTCTTTCCTCAAGTGACCACATGTGCTTGTTTGTGTTGTGTCCCGGATTCGGTTTACTGATGGTTGGTCCTTCAGTGTAGATTCAGTCAATGTCATTGGTTGAGCTCCTCTATATATTATTGTTTTTGGTTTTTTTAATTAGATTTTCATAAGTGTTTTTGTTATTGTTGCAGTATTGAATCTTGTTTGAAACTTTACACTTTCTTACTAAGTTCTAATCATAATCAAAACATAATTAATAAGTCAAGTAAATAAAGAAATCCTTGATTTTATTTCCTCTAAATGAATGAATGTGTTTCCAAGTTAGTGACAGTAACTACATCTGAACTAAGACTTATATAAGCGAGATAAAATCTACACTGGACCTTTTGAACCGGCTTGTCTTGGGGTAGCAGTATTGGGTATCAGGTCCGATTCTGCACTCGTACTCGGAAAAGTATGTGACACAACCCGGCGAGTGTTACATAATGTTATGCATCAGCATCAGGTAGACAAGAGAGCATGAGCGATGTCCGCAATTTGGAGATTCTTTAATGAGAATGATAAAAACAAGTTTGACCCATCGTAAAAAATACAACTAAAATGCCACAAACTGCTGTGGTTATTTTGAGACGTAAAATAATTTCTCTGATTCACAGCATGGCTATAATTGAGAGAAAGAAAAGACTGAATTGTGAAATTGCGTTCCTAAAAAAAGTTTTTTACTTTTTAAACTGACTTTTGGAACAATGTTTAATGAGACACAGTTCCAAAACAGAAAATTCAGAGTGCACTTGTGGTTGGGAGCCCTGCTGTTGTTCTCTGTTAGACTAAATACTTCACAAATGTTGATGGGTGACAGAGAGCTTAGTAATTGAATATGATAAATGTCTCTCCCCATTCCTTTTTAATGTTGCAACAATCGCTTGTAATGTTAATGCCAAGCAACAGAAAATGTATTTTTGGTGCGCACCAAAGAAAGCATTCAAAAGCTTCTTCTGTATTAGATCTGCATTTGAAATATGAGGTATTGCCTCATCAGTATGTCTTGTGAATACATCTGTTTATGGTCCAAAAAACCTTTTCTATGAAGTTAGATCACAAAAAATACTCTGCTGCCCAACGCTGACATCATTGAAGTGTGTTTCTCATTAATGGGGAACAGAAAAATAAATCTAAGAAATGGAGAAGTAAGAGATAATAGAAATTGAGGATGAGGAGAAAAAGGAGAAAAAATGAGAAGAAAGGAAAATGAAGGAAGAGGAAGGAGGAGAGGAGAAGAATAGGAGGAAAGAGAACCGGGAAAAAGGTTGGAATCCTGTTGTTTTAGCCTAAGGTTCTCTTGAGACGCTTTTTTTTGGGGGGGGGGGGTAATATTAAATGTGTACTCATAACCTCACACTCTGATCACAGCCCTCGGGGGTAAACACAACTCACCTATCACTGTTATTGGTTTTATCATTACGCAGCAGTGTATGGCAGTCCACTTCATCCAAGTTGGCTTGTTGAGAGATTAAACAGATGCTTGAAATAAATTGGAAAACAAATTACCCCTGCAGACGTAGTAACCTCGGCGAGCTAGAGTCAGTCGGTGCTGTTGGACTGAGTCACTACCAATGCTCGGAGCCAGTCAAAATTAAAAGTGACACTACACCTGGGTACCAAATGAGTCAAAGCCATCCTTTTCCCCCCGAAAGTAGAGATGGTAAAATCTCTTTTGAGCCATTGACTTGTGACAAAATGATAGATTTTCCCATTGCAGATATGACAAGAGGGTTTGAGTCTCAAAATTATGTTTTATACAATACTTTTGAGGCAACAAAGGGTTTTCCCCAGGGCTGAATTCAGAAAAGTTTTGCATTATACAGCAACATTTTGAAAATGACGTCACAATGGGAGTTATTACACTTTGGAGGCCGCCATTGTTGTTACTGTCAATCTACTCTCTGATGTTTCTACCCAAGAACTACTTACTATGGCCATGGTGCTCATTCGCAGTTGCAGTGTTTCAGAAAAGTTGCATTTTCTCACGTTTCCGCAGAGACCCAGTTGGAGCCCTGTTCGAAAACTTCCACCATGGAAGCCGTTTTCAAAAAGTTGTATTTTCAGTGGCATTGTCATGGAAACTGAACCTCCAAAATGCAGCAAAAATGTGTTATTGTCCATCTACTTGCATGTACAGAAGAACTATATACTACCAAAGCATTGTGCAAGTGAATCGTGCAAGTGAAGTCCACTTCCTAAACACTTTGGTTTGGTTTGATCAGTATAATTTGTACCAAAAGTTTAAATTCAATGTCTGAGTTAAACTGCTTTGAGAGTAAAACTAAAATGTTTTTTTGAGTGTTAGACCATGCTGTTTTGTAGTACAATGCATCAATTGTTTGATCCTTCTTCATCTTGTATTTGTAATTATGTACTGGTTTCATCTCATTCAGACTTCCTTGTAAAATCACGATGGCATTTTAAAAATATGACAAAAAGATTATTCCCCACAGTGTTCAAGAATACACACTGTACAAACTGCTGAGGCCCCTACTACACATGATGGGCAAGGATTTATAAATATATATATTTTTTGGTACAAGTATGTATTGAGGCTACTGAGGCTCCACCATCTCTGGGTGCAGGGGGAGACAGCTCACAGCTCCGGGCTCATGCTCAACAATCAGCCGGCTGGCAAGAATCCCCCATTTCAGAGAGAAATCTCTGTGAAGGGTGGGCTTCATGGCACTGCACGTTCCTCAGGGAGAATCTCTCTGGTGTGACTCTGTGACGACGTACATACAGGAATTTTTTGTAGTGAAAGAGGCTCATTTTGAGTTGTGCTGGTCTGAAATAGCATTTGAATGTAATTCACAATTTTTGAAGGTGTGTAATGTTTAAGATCTTGTGGTGGGACTCAAGGGAATGCCTTATGATTAGAATCATGATTTTCCTTCTGTGGATGAGAAAGGAATAACTTAATGGTCAAAACCTTGTGTGATATCATTATTTTCTTAAAACATATTTTTATCAGAAATTGTACAGACTTAGAAGATATTTTAATTCTAAGAGTGGTTAACCATTATGTTTTATCGTGTACAAATTATTAGCATATCCAACATTCAATCCAAAGATCAAAACAAATAATACAATGTAATGTGTTTCATCCTACATATGATTGGCATAAATTACATTGAAATTGAATTTAAAGAAAATGCTTCCCTTAAAGTTTTTGCTTCAGCTAAATTTGATGCAGTGAGCTGTTTATGTGCCTGTATGATTGTAGCACTAAACATTGAGTCTAATGTTTTTTGAATGTGTTACGGATTTCAAGCACAACACAACAGTTTGTCTTGTCTTTAATGAGCATTTTACTAGAATATTGCCCATCTGCATTCAGACATTTCTCAAAGAAATAAACTCGCTGTGCTGCCGAGTGTGAGTTATAATGTATGTGAGTCCCCGAAGTGTTGTGTCTCTTCTCTTTTGTCACTCCCATCTTCCACATTTCAGGATCATTTGCAAAGCACAAAGCCAGTTTTTTCAAGAAGTTCATATGAAATGGCTCACATCGATTTTTTTTTTTTTAGATTAAGGCTCTCGTAGCCTTATATGTTTGTTCAATGCTGGGGGGGGGGGTCCCATTAGTGTGATGTGTCAGATCACACTAATCAGAGTGGAATGTGATCAGGGAGCTTCCTGCTCTGAAGTTTTGCTTGTGAATATCCAAGAAAACAATAATAAGACACTTTCTATGATGAAGAGCAGAATTGAACTAAATAACAGGTTGTTGCTACTTGTTATTGGGTTCCAGGGATTTCCGCCTCCAGCAACTGTAAAATCTACAGGGAAAAGCTTACGTTAAAATTGAAATTTAGATTGAAAATTTAGATGAACATTGTTCATCTTGTGCTGCTGTGAATTAATTAGAATGAACTCCATCATATATTCAGACACAAATAGAATCAGTTACTTCAGTTGGAAACACTGTATGTGGATCGAGAAAGCTCGAGATGGATGTCGTAAAAAACATCTTGTGTTTTGGTAATGGTAACTATGTTTTGTCAAAATATCTTCTAAAAGGTTTTTTGGGGAGGTATTACAGGAAGATGTGTTATACGTACAAATGATTAATTACTTCACTTGCGTCAGTGACGGGAATTCCCATCCAAGGATGATGCTACTTCCCCGGAAAAGAACAGGTTACGCCACTTTTCAAGTTCAGCCAACAGCATGAATGCATCCATGAAAGCGGCCCTTGTTCTAAAACACCACAATTCATTCACAAGAACTGTGTGAATTATATATGTTTGCTCATGTGGAATAGCTGGGTTTACCTCTTTAAAGTGGTATTGTGGTATTGGCACTATTTAAAAAAGGGGGTAAAAGCAATATTTTCCTCTCAGAGATGCCAAAGTATTCATCATCATTCACCTGTTATATCCACAATATTTATTTCACAATAATAAAATATAGTTATTCTTTGTTAGTGTCACCACTACATTGTACAGACGACCAAATTATCTCAAGTCAACAAGAAAGCATCATAAAGATTGTACATTGTAAAAGCTTCAAATTCTTTGATTACAGTCTGATAGCTTTATTATTCAGAGCACTGTTGACAGGTCAATCTGTGTTGATATGAGGTGCAAATGAATTAGCTCAACTGACATCCTTTGGAAAATCTTTTAATCAACCCCAATAACTAAACTAAGTTTTTCTTATTGGAGTAGTTTGAAATAAATGCATTGTAATGTTTCACATCAGAGATCATTGACATGAACTGAATTCTGAGATTTAAAAAAAAAAAAAAAAAAAGGATGCACCGATACCGATACAAGTATTAGATATCGGGCCCGATACTACCTGTATTAGCGCGAGGAAAAAGTTCCATGATATGACTGGATGAGTACTACGTGACATTATGTGTCAGCAATGTCTTCTGCGGATACACGAGAGAGCACAAACGATGCCAACGGTTTGGAGTTTCTTTGATAGTAATGAGAATCATAAATGATAAATGACTATAAACTATGTTCTGCCAAATTATCTAGAGATGGAATGAAAGGCTTTATGGTATTTGTTAAGTATTGGTACTCGGTGTCAGCAAGTAGCTGAAGTTTAGTACTTGTAGTTGTAGTCGTCCTTTAAAAATTAGTATTGTGCCTCCTTAGAGATAAAGTAACTCTTTAGTACTCTCTCTTTAGTATTTATGATGTCCCCAATGCACATAATGCAGTTTTGCAAACATATAAAAAAGCAGATCCGAAAACAAATGTAATGAAATCCCATCAATCCATGTTTTAATAAAACAATAATCAAACAAACATGGAATTATGAACTTTACCCTGCAGTGTCTCTGTCATCCTCAATCGGAAACACAAAGAGTCGTAACACTGACATTCGCCTGATGAGAATCGTTCCTGGAATCACATCCTAAACTGTGCGCACAAGTTTCCAATACCTTTCCTTTTCAGGTCACAGCGGGAGAAACACAATGGCACTGCCTTATTCCAGAGACAGCCGCCAGTTCAGCACGGAGCTTCACGTTGCACGTCTCGCTCTATCAGCTTGTCTTTGCATTGGCATAGAAAAAAAGATTTAATTGGAGCAAAGACTGAGAACATTGCTTTTTAGACCATGTAGCAAGAGTAAACCCCAGCATGTGTTATTGCTCGGTGTCATGGCGGCTCTGAGGTTGTCCAAACACTCTTTAACAGTCATCAGCGAACTGTTGTGTTGCACCGGGTGATATTTTTCAAGATGAACGTGATGTTTATTTAAAATCCTGCTGCAGGGAGCATGAGACTACTTAATGTATATAGGCCAGAGAAGAAGTCTTTAGGTAAAAAAAAAAAAAAAGAGGCTCTGGAAAATGTGTACTGATTGAAAACAAAGTTGTTTTTATTTCTTATAATGGTGTGGGGGGGGGGGGGGGGGGGGGGGGGGGGTTGAAGATGCATACATCTTTGCATGTAACACTGTTAAAGTTGTTGAAGTGAATTATGCATGCATTCAAGAAAAATCTACTTAAGAAACAAAATGTTCCCACAAATTCACAGGCAGACATGTTTGAAAGATGGTCATTGAAACACACCCAGACCAGTTGGGTTTTGGGAAATAGCCTTGAGTTGAGTCTATCTGCAATTATTTCTCTCCACTTTAACTGAATCAAAAAGCTTGAATCCAACAGCTGCTGATGCATCCTGGGAAATAAAAGTCTCGATTGAAAGCACTCAAATTTGCTGGCAAATAAACAAATAAGCAAAAACTGTTACGCCGCATAGTACTTTCAATTACCAATATATTAAAGAGTCTCGTAAAAATCTTACAAATTCTGTGTTTTCTGGTGGCATGGTAAAGCAGTGGTCAGCAATGATGCCACACAGCAAGGGAGATATATCAGTTTACACACATGTGGATGAGCACTCAGTGAGACAATACACTGTCGGAGTTTGTCTCCTTCTTGTGGAATTTGCATGTTGTCGCACCGTTTTCTCTACGGGCAATTCTTAGTAGCGAGTTAACTTTCAATTACATGTTCTTGGAAACCAAAGTACACAAAAAATCAAATCTACTCATGCACAGTAAGAACATGCAAAGTAACGAAGAAAATATACTGAACCAGGGACAATCATATTTCCAACTTGTGACTTTCCACCTACTTGTTTGATAATGTACATATTGAATAATACAAATGTAAAAGGTTTTGCTTGAATCTCACATTTCTACTGGATGTATTATTAGGATATTAATCAAGTGGCTCCGGCATATACATAAAAAATGTACGTTTCCCCGAGAGGAGAGAGGTAAAAGAGTATTTGTACTCCATAACTGTCTTTTATTAAAATGTATTCATGAAATGTACGATGAAGATAAATAATGTAAAAGTTACACAATTAAAGTTGAATTGCAAGACGTTCTGTAAAATTGCTTTTTTTATTATTTACATTCTTACTCATAACTATGATACAAATCAAATCCTGATGATAAATCTGCTGTCTCCATGGTGATGGATTATTACAATAACAACAAATAATGGTGATTTCATTGTGCAAGTAAACTTCAAACAGGAATTACAAGCTCTGAAAAAAGTATTGTGTCACAATAACATTTTATTTTCACTTTTGTTCTCCATTACAATAAACAATTTAATGATTTCTTTCACATAACTATCTTTACATGAGGTTTAAAGTATATTTATACTCTTGATGAGAATGTGTAGGAAGCTTCCAGTGAAGGAGGTGGAGATGTCACTACTGTGTACTATTTTATTTGGTTAAAGTCCAGCCCGCCCCCGCTGGATGATGGACTCTAATAAATACAACATCATGTTGTGTTTAGTGAGTCAGGGCAAGCGTTCAACTTTCCATTGAGGCAGCGGAGCATAAAGCAGACGCACAATAGGTAAACATTGGCTGGTCATGTGAACGCGGCAGAAGCAGCAATGAGAGTCACTTCCATCAACTTTCTCAGACGAGCTGGGCCACCAGCGGGCTCCCTCTGCCAATAATAGCTGAGTGTTTCAACATGTTTCTGTGCAGACTCCGTTTGTTTCAGTGTGAAGGCCTGAATCTGACCACTGGTGCTCAACTGTTGCCATTAACCCTTCATTTGACCACTTAGTTATTATCCTTATTCTTCATGTTGCTAATAACTGTAAATGTATGGCAATACTTGAACTTGTAAATATGAAAGAAATAAAATTATGATATTTTTGCCAAATAATAAAAGCAGTCTCTCTTGTGTATACAATCTTTTTTCATCAAGCTATAAAGGTTTAAAATCTCGAGAATCTTTGGGAATTATCATAAAATCTGGTCACTATTATGTTCTTAATACAACTTAAATATTTACAAAAGAGTTATAATAGTGTTGTGGGTTTTGTTGACGGGGGTTTAGCTTTAGAACTACTGAAACCTTCTTTTATGGGTTTAACTTTAATATTTCAATGAGTGTCGAAGAAAGAAATGTAACTTTGATAAGTTAGTGTTTGAGAGTCCTTCAAAACCCACTAAAAACCTTTGAAATGGAAAATCTGTTTATTTTTTTCTGTAGTTTTTTCCAAAGTTAATCTACAGAGTAAAATGGTTAGCTTCCCTTGTGCCTCGCAATATTCTCCTTGTTTGAGAAAAACAAAAACAAAAGAATAAAACACCTCAAGAAAAACTGTCATGATTCAAAATGAAGGCCATCACCTTCATATGATCAGTATTTTGATGTTAACAACGGCTTCATGTTGATGTCAGAGCTTCTCCTGTGGTTTAGAGGTAATTTTATTAACAAGTAAAACTATTAACAAAAAAAAAGGACTTCTTTCTTTAACTAAATGAAATGTTATAAAATGTACAACTACTGTTATTCTAATAGCAGGAATTAAGCAGCTTAACCATCAGGATTAACAGAGATCGGGACTAAATGTGTCAAGTTTTGCTATTTATTTCCATTCAAAATAGTAAATCTTGACTTGCAAACATTGCTGATCCCTCTTAAATTCATCCCCTTCTGCAGCTTCAGTCTGAGTAAATGTTGCTATCAGCAGCTTTTATCCTTTCACTTTCATTGTATCTCTGATTCCTCCTTATAGAGGTTAAAACAAAAATGAGGAACAAACGTTTGTCTTCAAATGTAGGGAGGAAAAGTAAATCCTCCACTAAAGCACATACACCCAAAAAATAAATACATTAAGAACAGTAACTAAGGTCAAATACTTTGTTAGTTGTCACCTCTGTGAATTGGAACACTGAATTGCGACAGATAACAGTGATGTGACACAGCTGCATATAAACCACATGTGACCGAGCAACTCCATCACCAATTACTGTGGGAGCACATTAACACACACACACACACGCACACACGCACGCACTCACGCACGCACACACACACACACGCACACACACATGCACGCACGCACGCACGCACACACACACACTGCTGGTTCGCTCACATGGCTTTCACTGCTGATTTGGACGGGTTGGTCGACTGCCAACTGTGCTCATTTTCACATCTTTCAGTAGTTCAACATTTCCTCATCAATCAGCGTGTGCATGCGTGCGTGTGTGAAAAGGTGTTTTGTACTGTGATTTGCATATTATCAGATTAAAAGTACATTCCTTTTCTATGTATTTGGAAATAATACAACTCTGTTGTTGAGTTAAGTGAATATTGTTGCAGTACTTGAATTGTACTTGATCACATATTTTGTCTTGCATGTCATCTGATTTGATTATATTTTACTGATTGTATTTGTATTGCAGTGTAAATAACAACTATATGATTAGGTTTACAGTAGAAAATATATATGATTGAAGCACATTATGCAGATATAAAAATATAAAAATGTTACACAATGCTCAAAATATATTTATCTGATAAAAAGACACATCAAAGTGCTGATAAAAATGTCTGATTTAGTCCAATCAAATCTACTCGGTAGAAATTAATGGTTTTGAAAATATTAAAGTGATCATATTTGGAAACTTTTGCTTTTCCCTGCTTCTTTCAAACTAAATTTACATTAACAACAGTCACATAATAAAAATACATCAAACCGTTATGCTGAACGCTGTGGTAGAAGCAGCTGCAGGTGTGTTGTCTTACCCTGTCCGATTTACTTCCTGATGATTGATATATTACGCTTAAAAATTATGTTAAATTATGAAAAATCATGCATAAGATAGGTATCTTACAAACAAAACAAATGTAATTTTTCAATCATTTACCCAAGTGGTGCAACAAATTGAAGCTAAACAGCATTATCAGTAGCATGTGGCTAAACTACAGAAACTTCATAGTAATCCAGGGAGAGATGTGCCCAGCTGAGTTGCTTTTTATGTTGGAAATTGTTGAATATGTGTAATTTACCGCAGTAAAATGCTTTTCAACATATGAGTTGATGACATGTAGCAAATGACAAAAGTTTTCAAATATCCTTCGATTATAACGTCAAATGGTTAGTCTGTTTGAATGGATAGAGACAAGTTTACTTTAGTGGTAGTTGAACTGCTTGTACAGTGTTTATAAATGCTTTGGGTTAAATGTATGTACTTAGTTACACTTGCATAATAAACCTTGATTGTGGACTAAAACTCATAACTGAAGGCATCATTTGTCGCGAACAAACAGAATATATCGACGCTCATCAAACCGTTGGAGTGAAGAGTAATGCCAACCCACCAGTGGGGCTTTTAAAAAGCCTGCTGTGGTTTCGGATATAAACAAAATGAACAGCCAGTGTCTGGGAATTTGGCCAGTTGGTCGCGTCCACCAGAGAATAATGAGAGGACAGACGTCACATCCACGTCTCTGTGGAGGAAAAAAAAGTTTGCTGCTGTGCAGGCCAGCACTCAACGCTAAAACCCGATGTGATCAGAGACAATTAGCACTCGCCACAATGAGAGTACAGACTATTTTAAATCACTAATGCAGCGTTCAGCCTCACAGAGAGTGAGTCCAGGGGATTCACGGAGGAGACATCTTTCTTCTGATGGAATTTTTATGAGCATTTCATCAGAACATTAAACATGTAGGGCAATATTGAATTAATAAACCACACCTGTCTACAACTCTTAATGACTCTGAAGGAGGTCACACATCATGCACAGGTAAGCTATTGTGATGATATCTCTTTGTTGTGGCTCAAATTTGTTTTTGCAGAAGACACAGAAGATACAGTTCACACACAAGCTTAAGAATATTCAGCTTCTTCTTAGTGTTCACAGTAAAAACACCAAAGAAGGTTGAAAGTGTTCATAGTTGACTTTGTGTCCGTTTGAACCGTTCCAAGCCAGAGACGTTTTGAAACGTCCGGCGCCGCAATAACTTACTAAGTTCTAGTATCTTTAAATCCCCTCTGAAGAGCTTCAACCTACATAAACACTTATGTGTGAGCATGTTCCTCCTCCAGCCTGTGTTTTGACACCTTCTCCTGGGGGCCTCCTCTTCACCTCCCCAGATGACTGTGTCCCACTCACCTCCTTCCACCTGCCTTGTTTTGAATTGTGAAACCTTCCTGTAGCCCTACAGACAAACAACTGGGCAAAATCAAACCAATACGTTCTCCTAGATGCCTCAAGATGCACATTTCACTCCTGTCTACTGTTGTTTGGCGGGTTTGTTGTCCTGTGCTCCCCCTCTGCCCCTGATTGTAGTTGTGCATCCTTTTCCTTCTCGTCCTCTGTGTATTTGCACTTACCCCTGTGTTGGTGTCTGTTTAATCTCATTTATTGATCATCATTATTCAGTTCCTGTTCAAGCCCTCTCTGGGTTTCTAACATTTAATTACCGGTAGTTTTGCCAAAAAAACAACATTTTTCTTTAATTTCAGAAAAACTTCGGTTTCCTGGATTATTCTCATTTATCACTTTTAGGCTTTTTTTGTTTTTTTTAATCCATTGTTGAATCAAACTGCTTCTCAATAAGTTTCTTTGTGTTGCTAATGACATTTAATCCAAGAGTGTTTACATGATATATTCGGTAGCAGAGTCTTAATGTAGAGATGTAGGCTGGGTTATGTGTGGCAAGGATGTTGTGGTTTGGGCCCCATTTATGCAAGAACCTGGAGGAGTTACAGATACCTTATCCTCTAATTCGCTAACACGGCCACTGCTCTGCAGCCAGCCCGGGATCACTTCTCCCTCAATTTAATTAAACTGTAAACTGAAACTGTCCTGGTTGATCATGGTATCTCTATGGATTCAGCAAACTCTACAATGTATTTTCTATGAATTTTTAGATAATCTTTTTTTTCCCCTCCCTCTGCTAACCCCTAAAGCTTGACTGAAGATTGACAAGAAACATTTAATAAAACCCTATCCTATTTAAATCCATTCTTTATCTCCACTTGATATCAGCTCTTCCTTCTTCTTCCCATGAGGCAATTGACTCCCGAAATACATTATTTTATCACTGTTTATTTTGCTACGTGCAATACGAACCTATAAGCGGAAAAGAGTGGCCTTCGAGTGAAAATTCAGATTTTCCAATAACTGAAGTAGAGATAAAGCTAAAATATAAAGACTGGTGCAATGCAGCAAATTGAAAAGACAAAGAAAATGTGTTATAGAATTTGGGCGTAGATAGATGGGCTATACAAAAATAATTGGATAAAGTAAAAAAGGCATTTTAAAGAAAGATTTTTTTTATAGTGATTTAAGAGACACCTTTAAGTATAATTGTGTCACTCCCAAAATTTCACAGTTTCCCATCCATCCATCCATCCATCCATCCATCCATCCATCCATCCATCCATCCATAAACATAAATTGTATTTTTGAAAAATAACTCAAAAATGTTTGTCAAGTTCACATGTAGCTTTAATGAATCTGCAGCCTTTTTTCAATAATACATGGCACGAAGATAAATCATGAAGTTTGGATTGTTACTGTGTTTAAATTATGTCATCCTGTTGTTCCTCTGCAGAGGTTTTTTTTGGCATTCAAGGGGGAAATTAACACCACAGGTGGCTTCAGCTTCTAAGTTTTGCACATCAGTCAATGGGAATGTGCCCGGATTGATAACTTGATGGCTGTGAGTCAAGCACTGAAAAAGCTCCAAAAGACATCATTGTTAGATCTTTCTTTATCAGAAAACACTCATAAAAAAAAACCCAAAACATTTAGATCCTCTCAACGACTGATGTAAAGGAAATCCACAGATGAGATGGTGGATTTTCAGTCATCTCTGTTTGTACCACCTTTTTGTGTGTTTTCAATAGACACTCTGTCCACTCTCCTCTGAGAGGAGCTGAAGTAAACGTCTCCATCCATCTGATAATGACAGGTGCCCGTGTGGAATAGCTGGTGAGAGGTATATTCTTTTATGCACTCAGCCACTCACTGCACCAACCCCTTCAGCTGACAGAGTAATGATGAAACTAATGTAAGTAATTATCATTAATAATTCAGGATGTGCTCACATATGTAATTACGCAACAGCTGATAATGGACTCACACCTGACTCCAGATCAAACGACAACGCCAGCGATGGAAATAGAAAAGCCATCAGATATTTGAATGATACCAGTTGGCATATAGGAATGTCAGGCTCGCTGACCCAGGGACGATTTGTTGAGTTCGCCTGGTCTTTCTCAGCTGGGGCCTACGCCGCATTCATACACTAACATGTTTGCACACTTATTAGCCGCCCCGTGAATCAACAGCTGATGGACCAGCGGTGACAGAGCAGCCAGAACGGAGCTGGAAGGGTCCAAGCACTCTGGTCCGAGACATTTTCCAATGTGTTGGAGGAGTATTGCCTGCAAACATAAAGGGAGATTGTCCTCGGGGGTTTCAGTGTTACCACGCATCACATGTCGTGCATGCATTTCCATTCAGTTTCTCCCCTCTATCGGAACAATGACCTAACGTCTGAATCAACAAGAGGCAAACAGCCAAGTTATTTTTGTGCAAAAACTGTTTAACAAGACGTGATTCACAAGGATAAAATCCAAGTATAGCGTGATTCTTTGAAGCAATGCTCCTCTAACTATAACCATATGGTGACTTGAAAGAGTCATATTCCAGAATAAGGTGTGTTTATGAGCCAGAAGGGAAGATGAATGACTTCAGTGATCAGATATTAGACAAACAGACTAAATACATTATTGTTCAAGAGATTCTCCAGGACTTTTTGGAAAAGAGGAAAGCAACATTCGAGCTTAATATAAAGGAGTTGAATAACAATCATATTACACATTTTCTCAGTCATTGAACATGCATCTTTTGAGATATTTGCCTAAGAAGTTCTGTTTAATTTGCATATAAATACAGAACAGTATTACATCTTTTATGTCTGATTCGTCATTCATTGTTATCATAAACCACATAAAAGCACCTATTTTCCTCCGTGGATAGAGAAATCTGTTCACCACGAGGCTTGTGGATTATCCAGATTTACTGAACCATGCTGTTGAATTTTCCTTCCCTTTAAAAGATTGTGCAATATTTAAGTCTCCTCTGGAAATGAAGTGTACATACAGACTGGTGTTAGAGTTTGATCAGAAACCTTATCACTGTATTATGCTAATCATGAAAACAACCAACAGTCATTAGATGTGAATGTCAAATTCAATGAAAAGCCTGAGAGGTATTTCATAACGATGACGTTAGTTCTACATTGCACTTTCATCAGTCTGTGGACTTGTTAGTTAAGGCAAATCAGAGAAACATATCATTAGAGTTTTTCGAGGTTAATATTGCTTTCCCTTCACATGTCTGTCTTCAATCTGCCCCCCCACCGGCACTGGCACTGCACATTGGTTCTAGACATGAATTGTAAAAGTGTATGATCGGTCAAAATGATGTTATGATGCTTTCAGATATTTTTAGGTCGACCCAGATGGGTTTCGGGATCAGGTGTGCTGCAGCCGGGGCGGAGTGAACATGTCTGTAGCAACCAATAATGTGACGTTGGCCAAAAAAATATTCTTTATGACCATTTTATTTTAGCCAGGCTTGGTGCTTCTCCAATCGGTGCAGAATGAGATTCGAGCAGCTGCACCAGGTCATACCTTGCATGCTCCGTTAGTCTGAGCAAAAAATAAAAAATAAAACTCCAATAGCACGAGGAGCGATACTATGCTGTCTGATGGGCAAGCAACATTTTGTAGCCTGTATGATTCCCACATTGTGATGCTCGACCAGCTGATTGAGATCAAAGCGGCTACAGTAGCCGTGACTTCAAACAGCACTAACTACAATGTATCTGATGCACAGACGTGAAGGACCCCTCAGTTAGGATGTATGTTTTTCTTCTGTGCTTTTAAGCAATCTTAATCCAAACTCCATCCAATCCTTATTCGTCCAACTGAGGGTAAGGGTGGATGGAGCTGATCCCGACTGAATACATGTCGCTGCTCCATTATCCATTCAGAACAATACTCACACGCACTCATATTCATACTTAATGGTAATTTTAGAGTCACCAAGTATTCAACCAATGAATGCCAAATGCATGATTTTCGGATGTGGGAGAAAGGTTCCTCGGCCTGGACTTAAACCAGAGAGTCACAATGGGTTGAAGTAACAGTGGCTGGAAACCAGGGTAAATTGAGAAAATCCACACAAAGGGAGAACATGCAAACTCCACTTGTAGGGCTTTTCCACCAGAAAGAACCAGGTGTGAGTTCTTAAATGAGCTTGAAGGCCGTCGAACCATTTTGGACTGCCGAGCTTCGTGCCTCAAGACGAGAGGCCGAACCACTACACCACCCCGCAGCCCCAATCTGTCTTCAAACATCTGAAGGTAATGATTAATTCCGAGTGCTGCTGATGGTGATAAATTGTGCAAACATTTGGTGTTTTCACATTAAATAAAAAGTCATCATGGTGTTGATACATGTGTGCTTTTACAGAAAGTCAACATGACTCTGCCAGCTCGTGTGTGTTTTAATTATAACCAGAGGAGCAGCAATGAAACAGGTGCTAAATGTTGTGTAACCAAACTGTGTTTTCTCTCATAACTTTGCAGGTATGAGGCATAATAACCAGAGGCTAACTTATGTCCACATGAAGAAAGGAATCTCAGCAGACGAGTGGTTGTGTCCAACTGTATTTGTGTCTTCAGACTTTTCTTCTTTTCTGTTTTGGATGAACTCACCATCCAGTCCAGTCAACACGAGCACTCCACTCATATGAATTTATGACTTTGTTCAAGGTTGCACAGGCTTCCACTTCTACAACTATCGTTTAGTTTATATGAGACATAAAACTAGGCAGGTGGGAGAAGGTGGGCTTCTTTTGTGCTTACTTTTGTAAAAGAAAATTTTTTTTGTTGTAAGTTGTTTGTCAGGAAGAAGAAAAAAATAACACTACCAGGACAAACTTCTTTTTTGTGTATGTAATTAAGTGATGCACACCATACAAACACCATGAAGGACTTGTTATCGTGAAACTTTTTACTCTTATTTTGGTGTTGTCCCACAGGATCAGCAGTGCCCACCTCTGAGCTGCACACACTGATCTCTGCATGTAACATTTGCATTCAAACAAGCATCCTGACCCGAATCCATACTTGGATCAGCCGTTTTTGCTTTTCCATCTTTGGGTCACTCGTGTTATATCCTGACGACTGCCGATTGGAAAGAGCTTCAGTTGTGGAGATGATCTGGCTCAGTCATTTCGTCTGGGCATCAAAATCTGCCCCTTGTCAAATTGTCAAATGCGCCTTATTTTTCTTTCTTCATGCACATCAGTGTCCACTTGAGGGTAAATATATCTCAACCACAATCTGGTGCCACAATAAAAAGACAAACAGTGTAATTGACTTCACCTGTCAGTGGTCATAAACATATGGCTCATTGAATTACATCTTCCCGACCCTTTGATTTAA
This sequence comes from Blennius ocellaris, assembly GCF_963422515.1. Classification (NCBI taxonomy): domain Eukaryota; kingdom Metazoa; phylum Chordata; class Actinopteri; order Blenniiformes; family Blenniidae; genus Blennius; species Blennius ocellaris. The sequence goes on from NC_137667.1 coordinate 8,555,050, forward strand.
CCTCTATTAACATACTGCGATACAATATTGCTTTTTCAACAACGGCTACTGCACTAGATTTTAGGCTGTGTTTTTAAAAACCTAGGACACAACCATCTGCTCATGAAGCTCATCACAACTTATTCGCATGTCTTTAATCACACCTTCTCATTGGACTTCCAACACGCAGGCATGCACACACACACACACACACACACACACACACACACGCACACAGGATATGAGTCATGTCTTAGTCCTGGAGCAGAGTTTCCATGTTGTACATTTGCCTTCTACGAACTGTTGGCGACCTTGGACTGGAGCACTTTCACACACTCACTGACAAGACGTTCACTCCCCCCGGAGGTGGGTGAGGGCAGAGGAAAGAGGACTTTCCTTCAGTTGGCCCCTGAGCTCTTGACTCTCATCACATCCAGCTCCCAAACGTGCAGAGAAGCTTCCCGGTAGCTTTCCACTATGAGGGCTCGCTCTCACTCAAACTTGATTTACTTCACTCATGTGATGGATCTCAGTGCACTTCAACCTTTTTCCCTACACACACAGTTGTAAATGGACACCCAGCCCTCTGCGTCCCCATTCCTCTGTGGAAAGTGATGAGTGAGTACTGATTGTGGCTTCTCTTCCGTTCTTCTCTTATGCTAAATAATTAGTAGAGCATGCCAGGGGCGGCTCCAGTCATGTGTCGCCTGTTCTTCACTGCCGCCTGCTCAGCTGAGGTACTGGAACACGAGTATCTATTTATTCATTGCTTTCCAGGATATGATTTATTTTCATTAAATAAACAGTCTGTATGTCATACAGAATATGAATTTCAAAGCATTCAGGCTGACTCACTTCCTCTTTTTTTCTTGCTCAGCTGAGCCGCCTGGTCCTTTGGGGTCTATAATCAGACCTTGTTTCTAAAACCACTGTAATTAAAATTTCAAAGAATATGTCAGGAAATAACGCTCTCATGTATTTTTCTTATATTTGAGCTTCACAAATGAGTTGTTTTCTGAAGCTCGCGGTGTTGATGACACTGCTACAAGTCATGGCTGCGGGATATTGTGTGCAGCGTACAGTATCTACTGTGTTCATCTTGTATGCCAGAGGTCCAGTGGAACAGTGAGGCTCTGGTGTTGTCATTAATACTTGATGACAGGCTGAAACGCCAATCACTGTGTTTGTAGCAGCCTGCAGGCTCACAATTACAGAATGCGGTTACAGACACCCAGGGTTGGGTTTAGTGTGCAATTAGCGGCCTGCATCTGATAGGGTTACAAGCCACAGGTCACCACTAACAACTGCCCCGGTCACTAAATACAGCAGGAAGACTCCAACTGGGGGGGGGGGGGGGGGGGGGGGGATAAGCATGGCTTCTCCAAAACAACACAATTCAGCAAGTGAGCTTGAAAATCAATGTAAATAAAATCCCTTGTCTGAACTTTCCCAACGATTTTGGTTCTGAAGCCCCTTTACCACTTTATCAGGGCTGCAGCCGCCCGACAGTGGGTGTAGGCAGGGTAAATGCAAGACACTCACATTCACAGATGATTTGGAGTCGGAAATTTACTTCAAACGCATATTTTCAGACTGTGCAAGGAATCAAAGACAGAAATTCCCAAAACATGGACTTGAACCAAAGATATTACCACTTTGAAGACAGCATACTAACCACTGCACCCCCATGTGGACCTTATCTGATTTTTCTATGGCTGATTTGATATTTTTAGAATGAGAGAGAAAACATTCACACATGCAAAGACGGAACAGACTAAATGAGTTCAATCTGAGAGCCAACCTTCACTAAATGCTGCAATAATGGAGTTAATACCGCTCAGCTCCACAGTCGTGCAGGATGTCTGGGAAGCTGTTTGGTAAAATTGTAGCACATTTAATGTGCCTATGTCGTTTGCTTGGGCTAACAGTGACAGATGTTGAATTCTTTTAATAACTTTTCTAACTTGACAAGCAATCTGCATGTTTTTCTTTTCTTCTAGTATATATTAGTTTAATAAAAACTCTCTTTTCATTTTGCTTTTGGTGCTAGCCAACTTCAGATAGTGCAATTGCATCTGTGTCTGTGTGCCCTTTGATGGGGAGTATATTGTGTTTATTAAGTTTTTAAGAGATTTTTTTGACTGAAAAATGAATGCTGTGGTCAAAATCCTGAAACATGAGGGATGAGAGTGAAATGAAAAATGAACTGAAATCCAATGTAAAGCTCCATCATTCATTCAATATGTGGGCTGCACAGGAGTGGAGAGGTTCGCAACCTCACCTCACTATGAGATTTTCCCTTGTATGTTCAGGCTTGGGGTTCTTTATGTGCGGAGTTTGGATGTTCTACCGAAGCTTGCATGTTTTGTTTTGTGTTTTTTGTGGGGTTTTTTGCTTGGGACAATAAAACATGTATTTAAGTCTAATCGATTACTCTCATGCCAGTTCTTTCCACAGCTTATACTAGAAATTTCCACAAATACTGGAAATACATTAGATTAAAACCTTTAAATCTTTGTAACTCTCACGTAGTAAATGCAAATGTGGATCCACAGTTTTAGTGAGGGTGTTAATGTTGAGTCAGATGACTGATGAGTGAAGCTGAAGCCTCTGAAGAGGAGCTTGCAGCCTGGTGGTGTTGGAGGGGGATCCACAGCATTAATAATGAGCACGAGCAGAGAGGAGGCTAATGGATGTGTCATAACTTAACTCTCCCGAAGCATCGAGTTTAATAACAAACCTTCAGTTAAGAGCAACAGAGTCTCACGTGTAGGGACTGGCGTGTCCTGAGGAGTTTCTCGCTTGGCTGCTGCTAATATGACTTTGAACTGACATGATCCAGAGCTTCGGTTTGACAAAGAGCTTCAATAGGAAATATTTCCACTCTTAAGGCTGTCTGATTTGTGTTCAGGCCAAATCTATACAATAAATGACACACTGCTTGAATACTTTTCAATTATGAGCGACGGCTTTTGTTAAAGAAAAAAATATGTGCATGATATATGTATGTAGAGCTTTATGGAGTGAATGTATCTTTCAGACTCAACTCATTTTACCTGAAACTATTTTTTTTAAAAACTTTTTTAAAGACTGCATTTAATTGTATTGTCATTATTAGGGGTTCAGTTCAATTCAACTGTACAACATATATATTTTCAAAGCACTTCTTGTTTTTTAGATAAACAAGAAAATATAATTAGATTATATTCTGGTGGGTGTAAATATAAAGGAGGATATTTGTTTCTTAACAGAATTGGTAACAAAAATGCAGGTAGAATATTAATTGAAATTACTGAGTAACAATCTCTGATTTGAATTTTTTTTATTATTGAACATTGCCATATTATTAACTTCCATATTTCTTTACACTAGCAGACTGTAAATTATTATTTTCAAAATATGGTGAGTTCCTCTTTGCTACTTTATTTACAAATATGTTGACACTGGAGGATTGAGTCATATAATGTTTTGACATCAGGCTGCTGAAATCCTTTACAGACAAAATCCTTCAAATTCAGATGTATTTTTTAAGTTAAATTGAGAAAAATTGGGAATTTTGGTCCACTTTTATATTTTTTGCACATTTGAATCTATGGAAATATACATATAAGTTAATATCCTTAATGTTATTGCATGTATTTGATCAGTTTCTGAGTACTTTTTTGTGCCCTATAAAGTGATAAAAGCAACTGAAAACAAACACATCTCGGAAGTGATACCTAATTATGATTATAAAAGTCAATTGTTTTTCAAGTGAAGCACCTAAAACCACAAATTTACAATATTTGTTACTGGTTCCATTCACATCTGAATACCACCAATACATCAAAATGACATGGATGTGGACAAGCTGCATGGCTTTAACCTTCACTATGAGATTACCACTCCATAATAATACTGCAAAGTAATAAAAAATTAAAAAATTAAAAAAGCATAGCTGTGGGGTTTTTAATGGTTTACACAGATATAGGTTTTTTTTAATCAAATCTGAGCTATATACTCAAAATAGCATTTTCATGATTAAATGCGAGAAGTGTGTCAGGAATTGTAATTTGGAGCAATTCTAGATATTTGTAATGCACCTGTTGCAGGTTGTTATAGAAAGATGATTTGAGGTCGTTTCATGCAAACACATTCTGTTTAGGTTTTTGTTTTTTTTTGCAGCGAGGAGCAAGATCAGAGCTGCTGTGAAGGGAATATTTCAGAACATCACTTATTTTTACAGTCTCCAGTTGAGAATCGGGATCCAGACACTTGTTACTCTTGCTCTGATTTCACTTCAGTGGCTCCAACTTTTCTGCCTGCATCAAAATGAAAGCTGGTCTCTTCTTACCTATGGTGGTGATCACAGTGATGGCGAAGTAGAAGGAGCCGGCGAATTGCCACTGCACCCCGGCATTGTGCGGCTTGAGCTGCAGGACCACCCGCTCCAGGTCGTTGAAGCCCTCCTCGGACAGGTTGAAGGTCCGGAGAAGCTCCTCTTTGCGCAGGTCCAGCTCCTTCCGCTGGCTCGTCTCCATCTGGGACTCCAGCGCGTCGAAGATCGCGGCTCCGACGATCAAGTAGGTGAAGGTGCAGATGATGAGGGCGAGGGTCCTCACGTTCTGCCTCTTCATGGTGGCTGCGGCGCGGTGCGTTGCGGTGCGCGGCGGTGCGTTGTGGTGCGCGGCGCTGCGGGCTAGGGGCGCGGGCGGAGTGCGAGTGCGGGTCTGGAGGACGGGGAGCTGGGCTGGCTCATGGCTGTGCTGCTCTGACGGAGCAGAGGAGCTCTCTGATCACTTTATCAGAAGAGGAGCTGTTCATTCAGCACCACCACACCCACCCGGTGCAGGGGTCCTCCCCCTCCACTCACTAAAACCTCCCACTCCTGCCTGCACTCGAAATGTTCATGTCAGAGGAACCAACCCCACATTTGATTTCTTAAATGTGTCACGTTTGAGCAGGGGTGGATCTATTCATGCTCTACTGCTGGGGCACAGGGGGTGGTGGGGGTCTGCTTCACCTATGATAGTTCACTCAATATAACAGTGCAAATGCATGCAGGTGAGGTTAATTGGTGACCCCTAAATTGCGTATCCTGCCCTTGCCATAGTAGGCTGGGATTGACTCTGTGGTATAGAAGATGGATATTTATTAATCAAGATCTCCTGAAGGTTCTCTTGCCATTTACTAAACAACAATATCAACATTGCTATTCCGTTCTGTTTTTACTAATTGCTAAAGGAAACATGTCTGCAATAAGAAATCCGCTGGGAGTTTAAAACATGAATGCACTGGACTGGAAATGTTTATTTTAGTAAACCATTTGTTATGCAATACTGAGCATTGCTGCCGAGTTCCTGCTTTCTTTGTTCGACATCACTTTTAACTAGTAATATAAGGTGTTACATTGAGCTGTTGGAAGATATATTTGTTTCATGTCTTCATGTGCAAAATAATACAAATCCATGAAATCTGATTTACATATTTTTTTTATTGTAATATTACTTTGTTTCTATTTATTTTGCACTACCATTTGGAATTTGTCCCTGAAACAATGATAAAACTTGTAAACAAAAAAAAAAAAGAATGCTCCTGCCTTGAAATACTTGCTTTAGTAATGCATTCGATATGGAGTGCTGAGTATCAAGGAGGATTTCCTGTTTTGCTTTGTTGTACATCAAAGTTAAACTCATCACCGAACACACAACATGTTGTCGTGCTCCTGCTCAGAAAGAGGTCATGCTCGAAAATGTTGCTTGGCAGCGGCTCATCCCACAAATGCATGTCCTATATTTTTGAGAGAGAAACTGAAAACAGAGCACTAATATTAGTTTCAACCTCAAAGTGAACCTTCAGGCTCAACAATAACATAAGATTGTTTCCTTTTTGAAGGAAGTGGTCTGAATTGCTGCAAGACAACGCAGATTACAGTTTTTTTTGTTTTGGTGACGGCTGATCTACATCAGCAGACCAGCTGGAGGCAAAGAGGGAAAGAGGCACCCCTCACCCTGTTGTGAGCTGTGAGAGGGAAACTCCTCTCTGACTAATGCTTCTGGCATGACTCACTCCCAAATTTATTCCTAATCCAGCTGTTCTTTTGGCTCGGAGGAGAAAACTCACATGTCTGCTCTCTGACCTTGACTTAAAGCCTGAGGGTGATAAAAGTTTCCAGCCTTGTTAAAATACCCAATGTTTACACTCTGTGAGAGGTGTGGGAGAAATGAGTTCAAGGAAAAAAACCTAAATATTTCATGATGATGATGATGATGATGATGATGATGATGATGATGATGATGATGATGATGGTGATGACGCAAAGGGACAAAATGTCAAGTGAAAGGCCAAATATGAGGACCTCAGAGTCAGTGGTTTCCACTAAATAATTCCCTTATGTGTCCTACATCAGGAGAAAGCGGTTTGTTAATCGATTAATAAACGCAGACTTCACAGGACAAATATGACATTTTAGCTTCTTTTATGACGCTTTGCTGACCATTCACAAACATGAAGCTGTCCTAACTGTACAAACTGTCTCTGTGACCCAAACTGGAGCTGCACCTCGCCGCCTCGATCAGTGACTGATAGATCGCGGCCAATCTTATGTTCCTCACTGCGAGCCACGAAGCCAAAAATAACTCCAATAAACAGGTCAGTCAAGTCAACCGTGACTGAGCCTGCATAAATCCTCCCTTCTCCAACCAAAGCACTGCAATCCTGAGCCCATCAATACATCAATTAATCCCTCTGATCAGGGATTGGCCTTCGAATGTAAAGACACATAACATCATTAATACTCTAAAAGGTAACAGGTAGATACAGGTTAATCTAATTTATTTATAGAATGCTTATGTTGTTTAAAGTTGTAAGAGAAAATCTTAACAGGAAGAAAATAATTGTCTGACACTATTTACATCAGACAGAAACAAAAATATGATGTTTTTGACAGATAATTTCTGTTCTGTGTAGTCTTAAAAAACCTAGAAATCAACATTTTACTGTAAAGCATGGTGTTATACACAGACTGCAGTAACAAACAATAAAGTAAATGGTGTTTTCCCTTTTTAAAATTCTATTAATTTTCATTATATGATGTGAAAAATGTAACCATATTGATCCTACTGTAGAATAACACAGTACAAGAAAAACATTGGTGTTTACATAAAATACTCTGAAAAATGCAACTGTCCTGTTCATTTTAATACAGTAAATTGCACATAAATGCATCCTATTGTAGAATACTCACTACTCTTACTGTGGTAAAATGAGTCAATGCTATGCTTCAAAAATAATGGTGAAAACACCCTTACCACTGTAAAAGAAAATCATGGTGGCTTTAATTTTATACAACTTGAATCCCAGAGATTGTAAATATATTGTGTGAGTCAGTTATAAAGCTCCGGTGTTAAGGTAAGTCAGTTAAGTCAGTAATTACACTTATGTGTGCCATTTCCTGAGTAAAAAGCTTAATTTGAAAAATATTGACAAATATCAAAGTAAAGCCCAAATGATTGTAAATGCTCACATAAACACTCTTCCATCAGGAAAACTTTTTGATTTGTGTAAAACAGGAGAAGCAATCTTGGCTGTGGAGTCCTGCAGACCTGCAGGGCTTCACCCTCTGCGTGATCACTAATGCATCCTCACCAGTCTGAGCACTTCCTGCAGCCACTGACCCGTCACACAAAACTTCCTGCTGACAGGGAAGAAGCCAAAATCCTCATTACTGCGATTTTAGAGATGCTGCAGTGTCCACACGGGGGTTACAGTTCTGTTGTCCTTTGAACCTCAAAGATTTTCCTCATAGAAACCTTAAAAGTACTCCAGTACTTCCCCTTGGTGACTTCACATTAGATAACGTGGACTGTGTACTAAAAATGCTACTCGCTTGACTTCTGTTTCACTCCTTATCAAAGTAAATGGGATGAGAGACAGCTAGCTACTGGCAAAATAATAAAAAAGTGAAATATAATGAGGAGAAAGGACAGATTGCTACTTAACGAGCATCTTTAAATGAACGACGGTGTAAAGTGAATTATGCAAACAGCAGAAGCAACAATTCAGGTGGAGGAGAGGAGGAGTGTTTGTGGCGTGTCTTTAAACGGTGACTCCGTCATCCCGTCTCACTCAGACAGGACTTCAGTTTGACGGCGTCCCCCTCTGAAACGTGTCCTCCGTGATGTGCCCCGACACTCGGATGATCTCGGAGCACTCAACGGAAGATTTCTGGGAGGAAACAATAAATGCGGGGCGGTGACCCGAGCTGGAGGAAGTGTGTCGACCTTGTGCTTAAGTTAGTAAACCCGAACTTGCCTTCACGAGTTTGTTTTCCTCTTCTCCAAGACCTTTCTGAGAATTTACACACACAAAAAACCAAACACACAATGTTAGGCACATGACCAGAATCACCTTCTCAATGAGCTCAGGCTAAAGATTTTTCCCTTCAATAAGGTTTTTCATTTACATGGCAATGTTTTGAAAACGATGTCCGTTTACATGGAAACGGCAGAAATGCTGAAAACTATGTGATTTTCACATTGTGGCACTAGAGGAGGCACCACATACACATGCACACAAAGAACATTATGCAATAAAGGTGAACAATTTTGATCCTACAGACATTTGTATGGACAGAAGACGAAGTATTGCTTTTGCAGGTGAATCTCAACTATAAAACTATAAAATCCCAGGAGAATCTGGACCGAATGTCATGACACTCTGGAGGCCATTGTTGTTTTTGTCCATCTTCTGAGCATGTGCACTGTGCAGGAGAACTATTTAAAACTGAACCATGGATTAATCTTTGAGTTGATGTAGTGAAATGCTTCGTCCACTCATGTAAATTCATTATTTATACGTTTGATCCGGGAAGTTTCTTCGCTTGTGTATACATTTAATATCTGTATGTTATATTCGTAGAGCGAGTTGCATTTTTTGCAACTGTATATATATTGATTCTGAAGTTATTGAGGCAAAAGTAACCCAAACACACACACACACACACACACACACACACACACACACACACACACACACATACAGGCCCATGTTTGCACTCGTTAGCAGGGTGAACCAGGCTGACTAAACTTATGGGGGAACAAATTACATAATGCCTTGATATGAGGACCTCATTAAGGCAATGCCAGGGAGACTGGAGCAGGCCCACCCTCTCCTCCCCACTTCCCCTCGAAACATCCTGGGAGGGGCGCCCTTCATCCGCCCACATCTCATTACACGAGGTTCAATGTGGCCCACAGCGTCCTGCTGACATTCAATTAGACTCCTTCATTTTCCCGTCATCCGCTCCGGCTCCATGACTCCGCCGCCGCTCCCGCTGTCACTTACTAATTATTCCAAACATCCCCTCAATTAGAGGTGTAACTGTTTATTAGCCCCCCTCCTGCTAAGTGAAACACACCTGTGCTGCTCCACGGAATTGAGGTTTCTTCAGAGTAATGTGAAGGTTTAAGACAAAGCAGAAAGGTTGGATTCATTTGTCCTCACCAACCTGGAGCCATTTGAATATTTAGTGATGGTTGATCACAGCATCACTGGAGCATTTTTTTTTTTTTTTTTTTTGAATGATGGCCATCACTTACCAGCCCGCCAACCAAAAACAACTTTAAACTGGATTAACTCTTTGGGTTTTTCTACTTGAAAATCTGTCAGATTTGTCTTCATGAAATCGATCTAATCTGAAATGCCTGTCCTTACTCCAGGAGTGTCTGGAAAGCATTCTGGAGCACCGAAGCTTGTCGCCATTTCACTTCATGATGGGTTATTGATCTGAAACTTTACCATGGGAAGACAAAAAAAAAAATGAAGCACATTTAATAACGTCAATAATATCCCCAAAACAGAGAACATAATCAGAAGAGTAGAGGCTGCCATTAAAGGTGACTAAACTATGCAGAGCTTACTAAATTTCAGGCGAATAAACTGTAAATCCACTGATCCGAAACCGTCTTTGTCAGTGCAGGGTCAGTGTGAACGTGTATAATTAACATCAAATAGTTTGGCTTAATAATATAGGGATGATGTTAAATACACTGAAAAACAATATAAATGCAACTCTTTTGATTCATGAGCTGCACTCAGAGATCTAAGACTTTTTCTATGTACTCAAAAGACCTATTTCTCTTAAATATCATTCAGAAATGTATCTAAAGCGATGTTAGTGTGCACTTCTTCTTTGCCGAGATAATCCACGCATCTCTTCAGATACTGATTTAGACAGCAGGATCGTTGTGTGACTCAGTCTAGCCACAATAAAATGAAGGACACTCTAAAATGAGCAGTTTTATCACACAGCACAAGGCCACTGATGTCGCAGGTTTTGAGGGAGCGTGTAATTAGTATGCTGACTTCAGAAATGTCCACCAAAGTTGTAGCCCGTAAAGTCACTGTTCATTTCTCAGCCGTCTCCATGGTACAATTGTTGTGCCATTCATCCACGACCATCACCTCATGTTGCGGCACAATTCCAAGAAGCTGAAACCATCTCAGTTCTTGCATGGCCGGCGTACTCAGGGGACATGTCCCCCATTGAGCCAATATCCAGCAGCAACTTGGCACTGCCATTAAAGAGGAATGGACCAACATTCCAAAGGCCACAATCAACAACGTTGATACGCAAATGAGATGTGTTGCATTGCGTGAGGCAAACGGTGGTCACACCATGTACCAACTGTTGATGTTGCCTCAAATTTCCCTGCATTGATGATCATTATGAAATGATGTGCTCTTTAATTCTCGATTGCACCGTGGGAGCGCTTGTTTTACACCATGTGGACACCCTCCTGTCACCACCACCCCTGCTGCCTGCATTATCACCCCCTGCTCTAATGAAAGCTGTCACATGTCTGTTGTCTCATTACATAACGCCTGTCTCTGCAGATGAGTGTTTCAGCCACGATCACTCGCCCTGTCACCAGCTCGTCACCAGCATGGCCCTCATCAGACCTACAGGGGGAAAGGTCACGTACGGACTCCCGGTGTTTGATTTATCTGAATCGGATCGATGAGGATCGCATGAATTCCCGGGATGCGTCTATAAATCATGCACACTTGAAGACACCAGGAGGCCTTCAGGACCATGTGGGTCAAATAATAAATGTCTCTCTTGCTTAAGAAAAAACAAGAACACTCTGCGGTTACAGCATTTGTATTATTGATGGATGATAACAATTAAGAAAGTGAAGTCTGGGTTTGTGTTGCTGCAGGTCCAACAAACAAACACACACACATGCGCGCACACACACACACACACACACACACACACACACACACGGACAGATAAGTATTATTCTCTAGATGTGCAGCTCGTCGTCTGAACATGACACTATCTGACAGTTGGATTATGTTCCTCCAACCTTCTCCATCATTTGCTGTTTGGTTATTACCATAATTCATGCAGATGTCAGGGTCGATTGTTTCGATTCATTTGAATAATTAAGCACATCGTCCTTGATTAATGGTGGTATATAAAAAGCTTGTCAACTATAGTTTGACTGATGTATCAGTTGATTAACAAGCTTTTCACCAGGCGTTCTTACATGGACATGTTTGGATCAGAAAATATTGTAATACATTCTTAATTTCTTAGCAAAATGTTAGTGCAATATTGATTATAATATTTTTGGTTACTGAACACAAATTATTCTTCATAGACTTAAAGTAACAGCCATGATAATTGAGTTAAATTTAATATAGGTGTGTGTACATTGACAACTGGTTTAACTCCAGTGTCAACCATAAAAGTAGTCCACAAGTAAATCCATCAGCACGTGATTTCCTGATTTCTTCATATTCCCTGAAAAACTTGACAACAGTTATATGTTAGAAAAATGGTCATAGATATTTAGGTGGAAACAATGTTTTCAACTTGACAAATTTAGCAGTTTTTTAAATCCTCAGAATGACTCTTACTTCCTTTACAAATATACAAGCACATATTATAACATAATCACTAACTGATTAATTAAACATAACCTACAAACATGCATGTCTGGTGGCTACTTTTGTTGCTTAAAGCATAAGTGTGGTTTATATTGCAATTATTAAATGATTAAATCAGAACTATAATTATAGACCACATGCAGTTTTGGCTTTTCACTCTTTTAGCCTTAATTTATTTTAAGCGTTTATGTTGTTTCAGCTCTTTGTTTTTTTCAATTGTTTGTGATGTTCTCTCCACTTCTCAAAGATACAGCTAAATGACCTTTACTTTTGGTGCAATTTTTCAGTGATTCAACTCTGTCAATGGGTTTTGTTCTATTATACACTGCTGCCATGCAAAGTACTTCGACTGCATTGGAAAACTTTGGGGTTTGGTGCCTTGTTTCAAGACTTATTTACAAGTGGAGATGGGGGCTTGATCCTTAAACCTTGGAATCTGGAAAGTCAATCCACATTGACTAAAACTCTGCTTTCCTTTGAAGCTCTTCTATATTTAAACATCTGCACATTATTGAACCATTTTGGCACTTCAGAGCTGACATCTTAACTTCTAAGTATTATTATGTGAGTTTATTGAATACAATTGTACATTTGTTTACCATTTCTAACTAAACCAATTGTATTTTATTAGTTGCCTTCGGGAAATTTTTTTTTTTTTTTTCCACAATGACCGATCCTATTTCTTGGATGTGGATGTGCAGCCACATTATGGTGCTCCAGGGAGCTGATGGGGGTCAAGGGTCATACTCAGGGATCCACAGTTGCGACACGTCAGAGATTCAAAACCTCCAGGCCTCCATTGCCCCATTTATATGATTTTATATAATTTTTGATTTGAGTACTGAAATGTGCTTTAAATGTAGACATTTTATACACATAAGCTGAATCGATTACATACTAGCCTACTATTACACAATAAAGTGTATCGTGATAAATAAATACAAATATTCTGTGTATCTTTTGAAAAAGGTTGTACATTTACTTGTTGTACTTGTATTTTGTAGCTTGTAGTTTTTTTGCAATGTAAAACATTTAACTGTGGTTGTACTTGGACTCAAACTTTAGTGATTGATCTGCATTGAGTTTTATTAGTTTAATCTCTTCTTTTCTATGAGGACAGTAGAAAGTTGTCCCTCTTTTTCTTGTGGTTGGTTCATGGACCTTGGTGATTCTGTGATTGGTGTCTTTCTGTGTTGCAGTTTGCATGTTATCTACAAATATAAGACTCGTTCTAAACATTGAAAATACACATTGACGTTACAGACTACTTGTGGATACTGGTTCACTTTCACATCACGGCTTCGATTCTTGGCTTGAGTGTTCCCTATGTGGAGATTGCATGTTATACAGTATACGTATATGTATCTGAGCATGGAAGAAAAATCCTCTGCTTCTGAACATGGAGTACACAGGATATGGAGATGAGATATGAGATGGAGAAAAGCAGTTACAGAACATTGCGGTGCAATTTGTGGAGACTTATTTTTCTTATACATGAGCAAATTTTAATATTGGTTTTCCCAGGAACTTCAGCTTTTTCCAACACTTGGATAACATGCTTCCTAGAAATATTAGGGTATGAATGTGTTTTCCTTGTGATGACAACAAGTTTGCATGTTCTCTTTACAAGGGTTTTCAGGCGACCCTTCCACTGTGTGCTCTCGTCCAGAGTACAGACTGACAAGCTGGGGGGGGGGGGGGGGGGGGGGGTCTGTGCCCCAGTAGAGCTTTAGGTCGAGCAGCACCCCTCATGGATGGATTGTTTATAGTGAGTTGAGCCTGTTGTGCAAAAATTCCACACCTTAAAAGAGATTATATAACAGTATCTCTCCACTTCTCATGTCTTTATTTAAACATCACATGCCACCTCACGATGTCCACAGCATCATTTAGCACGCGTGAAGCTCTCAAAACTGTGAGCAGCTCTCACTCCTCCATTCTGCTTCCGAACAGATTGATGTTCTGGAGGCGTGAAAGGGCCTATTTCAGGACAAATTAGATTGTGACATTCTGTAAATATCTCTTAACAGCTACAGTTCAGATGTTTATCAAGCCTTGAAAAAATACCAAGTCTGCAATTCACTCTTCTTTCTTAAAATTAGAAAATAAACATGTGCCCTAAGTCAGCGAGTGGGAGGCACTATTTTATCCCAAACTGTGGGTGTGTTTATGTGAGGAGCTTTTGACAGGTGCTCATTATCTCAGGACAACAACAGAAAAGTGACAGGTAGCCGGTGATGTGTCTGAGCGGACGGCAGCACTTCAATACTTTGTGCTGAATATCGCGCTGTAGCCTGAATAATGCATGGCAGATTTACAAGGACCTACAGTAAATCTCACGGGACAAGTGTGCTTCTAACTGTCAGCTGATGAATTCTTTAAGCACATCCACTGCTGCTCCTTCCCCGATGCATCATTCATGAATCAGGGCTCGGCCCGAGTTCAGACCCCCTCACTTCACTTCAAGCCCCGCCGGAGGCTTTGAATCGTCCCAACAGCATCAGATTCAACCAGTGGGGCCTTTGAAAACCCGCATAAATCCACCTGTTGCTCAAACCTGTTGCAAGTCAAGACAAAGTCTCACTTTATGACGAGAAGTAGTGGATTTTTTTTCTTTATGATGACACAGAAAATACATTTCTAAAGAAAAGGGAATTTAACTGCTTCCGAAGTTCAAATATTAAATAAATCAACTTGCATTATGGGAATGTGGTCAAAAGCAAATGAAATGCAAAGGTCAGTGGGTAGAAATGTGCCCTCCGGACGTCATTTAAGCTCTTAACCTTCATATTTGAGGAACCTTTGCAGCTATGAGACTCACTAGTATTTATTAAACTGACAGTGAAGCAAAGCTTTCTTATTTTAGACTAATTTGTTATCCAGAACTGCATCCATGACCTCCTGAATTCAATTAAGTGTTGGGGAAAGGGAATGTGGATGTGTGACACATGAATATGCAGTAGGGGGGAGAAGAAAAGCCCCTGAGGAAGGTTGCTCCAAGTTCACGGAGTCATTTTAAGTAGTTACAGTTTTAAAATGAGACATCTTGATTCTGATATGCTGTGTGAGACAATTATAGCATATTGTTTACAGCTATCTTCTACTATGATTTAAATCGTTAGTGTCAGGCATTTGGGCAAACCAACCAGACTTCAAATCATGTAATTTGTAAAGAATATATTAATGTATACTAATGTATGCATTAGTTTCAATATTTAAGTTGCTGCTGTTTCTGATATATTCACAGAGAATCAGAGTTTATTTTTTTAAATTTGGAAAATGTAGATTCATCAAAAATGTTTGTACTCGTTATTAAACTGTTAGTTTACTGGTTCAGCTCACCAAAGATCAGAAGATGTATGTAAAAATAATGATTCCTATTTTTATTCTGTGTGGACAATTTTCATAACCTTTTAAAATGTAAAGTCTAAATTAAAGTGTGCTTTGGAGCTTTCTCTCTCTCACTCACACACACACACACACACACACACACACACACACACACACACACACACACACACACACACACACACACACACACACACACACAGAAAGAACATGCAACACTGGACTCTCCAACACAGAGGTCAGAGGTCAGAGGTCGGGGGAACTGGCCACGTGTGATTTCTATCATCACGCAGAACAGAGGGATCTGAAACAAACACGGACCTCACAGAGATGAAGTGTGCTGAAGCTGTCAGAGATGTGCTGGATCCCATCACAGTTTCCACCTGACATACAAACCTCAGCTGAGTGGGAGGAAATCACTGAAAATGTGCTGCTGCAGCACCACCATCTTGTGGATATTTTCAGTACAACACCAAATGCGCTTTTCACTCAGTGACAATCTCTCTGGTTCCAGTTACGGTTTAGTAAAATGAGGAGCCTGCATGTTCTCCCTGTGCATTCATGGGTTTCCTCCTTTGGTTGATTTTGAGTTGCGCAACTCACTTTTTCAGCCTTTCATATTGAAGGTTGTTGTTTTTTTAAGATGTGATGCTCATATCAATGTCAAAATTAGCCAAAAATTGTCAATGAATGGTATTTCACAATTTCTTAAACATTTCAACATTTATTAAATTGATATTATTTTGAGGGCCTATTAAATTATGAGTTACAGCATACAGTTGCAGTTTGAGACAGTTTGTGCAAGATGCACTGAGGTTGGTGAAATCAAAGAATGATTAATAAAGAATATTGTATGATTTCTAAACACTGCTACATGGATGCTGCTTTTTGTTATTCTCCCAGCGTGTCTCTGTGTTGTTTCACTGTGAGTGTATATAGACTGGATATACAATCATATACAATCAGAAACTAGGACTTTTTGATGCAAAACACCTCAAGATATATATATTTTGATCTACAATTTCCTCTATGGTGGATGTGGGCTTATCAGATCACTCAGGCATTCTTTTTTTTTTAACTATACATTTTTTCATACAACAAGTTATCCCAGAAAAAACAAAACTTTGAGTTGATGTTATCCCACTTCTGAAGTGGCTGCAAATACATCAACCTTTTCAGTGTGACTCATGCAGATGTACCACCTGCCTCTTGTGATGTTCCCTACATTGTTTTAACAGCAAGGTCCTGCTGTTACAGCTGTAGTAATCTAGCAAAATACACAGACTATTAAAAATGTGTAAATATATAAATGAATAAATATATTTTTTTTAAAACAAGAATTAAAAATAACAACAACAACAATAATAATAATAATAATAATAATAATAATAATAATAATGATGATGATGGTGATGGTATATTATTATTATTAATAATAATAATAATAATAATAATAATAATAATAATAATAATAATAATAATAATAATAATAAAAATAGTAATAATAATTCCACATAATTTTTGATCCTCAATAAATTTAGACCACAAAAGGAATTTGGGGGCAGCACTTGAGATCCGATAAACCTGAGCAATAATGCTCTCCTCTTAAAAGAAACCATCTGGTTCGCGTTTCCGGGATCGTTCTACAAATAAAATAAACGCACTACCCCAGTCTGACCATCAGATGGCAGCGTTTCTCATTTTTAATAACAACTGTTGCGCGTGTTTGACTCACAGGCGAGAATTTATAGTTTAGAACCTTTTATTTTTCCAATCACGTTTAAGCGTTTTTACCCATACTTTTTTTGAGATGTAGCTATTGTTTCCGCCTCCTATTTCTGTTTAAAAGCTGTGAAAGTTTTCTCTGAGTGTTTGAAGGAGCCAAAGCAAGCAGGGGCTTAATCAGCCTCCTCCTCACAGATGAAGCTCTGCTGCAGCCTGGAAGACGTCAGAAAAGGCGGTGCTACACACTCCAGCACCGGGTCACATCCTACTTTCCCCTTGCACATTGCTCACACACACACACACACAAACACACACACACACACACACACGCTCACGCACAGTGTGGCTGGAGGATCTGTGCGCTCTGCAGCATGGACGGGAGCAAGGCGGAGGAGCGCTCTGCTGAGCAGGCTGCGTCTTTATTTGGGACTCCACAGCTGGAGAGTCAGAGGAGCGACACTGAGCGAGGCCAGAAGAGGAAGAACCACTGTAAAATCATTACTGGGGTACGTTTAACTTCACCTCACCTCCTTCCTGTGCTCGCCTCCAACACATACAGGACGAGGACATGCTGTGTGAGTCAAATGAAAGTGCTGAAAGTTTGTTAAAATAAATACATAGATTCGAAAAAAGTACTCGTACATCTGTTCAGATGGTCTTAAGTATTTTATTGGAGTCGTTTCGAACTTATTGGCTTTAAACCTGCACATCGAAAACTTTCCATTCAAAGTCAACGTCTTCAAGAAGCTAAAATGGAAAGTGATCAAAATCTAAGCTTAGTTTGTATAATTTATATATAAAAGCCCTTCACCTGGTGAAATGATGCACATTTCCCAGACGAGCAAAGGTCACACATTATATCGTAGTGATCTCTGTGGTTAACAAATGGAAGTAGTAATTCCCAGTTGCTGACTGTAAACACACATATTTATCCTGTAGCTGTTTTTGCTTGATGATATTAAAAGTAATGAAGTAGATTATATGTATGAATAGTCATATAAGTACAAACATGATATTTGCAGCGACATTTTTCATTCCCTTCCTTTGCTCCATAGTTGCAGATTATGTCTTTATAGTTGTTGGACTAGTGTTGGTCTCAGTCTTTTATCCAAATTCTCAGTTTGTAAGATGTTGTGTCATTGTATGGCCTGAAGCTTTAGTCATACACAGAGTTTAGAGTGACTAAAGTGAATACCCGTCTGCTTTTTCAAAAGAAACACTGAAAACAAACATCTTCATGACAATTTAGTGGAAAAAACAATAAGGAGTAACATTTTTCGACATTAAATCAAACTGATCTATTCCGGCTCCTTACGGGCCCCGAGGCGTGTCAGTCAGACCTTCTCTCACCTCTGTGAATTGTGCCTGAGTGTCAGATGAATCCAAAACGAGTCACCAGACAGTAAACGTGACTCTTCTCGGTAAAGATCCCTGTCAGACTTGTAAACCTCAGCCTCGGGTCGACTCTGCTGCACTGTTTGCTCTCACATGTGGTTAATCCACAGCTGTCACACGGCCGAGCCGGTCAGTGCCGCCGGCGTGAACGTGGAAACTAAACGTTCTCACCCTGCTGCAAAGAGACGGAGGCCAGCAGCGTCTCTGCAGGTGGACCTGACCCACGCTTGTTAGTGCGAGGCGGGACCAGACCTCCGGAGTTCCTGCTGAACTCTTCATGCACCGAGAAAGTCAGAGACAAGGGATTTGAACTGTTGTTGCTGTTGTTTTTTATCCAGTTCACAGTTCTACAGAAGATGTTCATATGTGGAGGTTATAGATTAAATTAACATGTATTTCTTATGTTGTTTTTTTTTAACAGTTGGCTTATACAATGTGTGAAAACTTAAGACTTGAGATCCTAAAAGTGGAAAAAAGTGGAATTGTCAACGAAGTTATAACTTTTCAAAACTTACTAGTATAGTATCCTAAGTACTCTCGCGCCTTAAACGTCAACACATTTTGACACAACAGTAATTTTAAACAAACAATCCACCATATTATTTTAGCTGTTCTTGCAGTGTAAAGAGCTGCAGTGGAGGAGCATAGACACTATGTAGTCGAGCAAGTTGTTTTTAAAGTTTTGTTCATGAAATGTGAAAGGGAAGAGTTAAAAACTGAATCTCTGTTTTACACTGTCAGACCTAAAACCTAAAACACCTAAAAAAAAAAAAATGTAAACAAATAATCCACTTTTTTGTTTTATGGAAGTAGTTTTAATCTCTGTGTGAGGGGGACACATTTGAGGAGGGATATATAGACCAGAGTGGTTTTTAAACTCTACCAATACCCAATAACCATAAACACCACCAATTTCATTGTCAAGCTTCCCCATGACAGCCAGTGTGAACTTGTTTAGAGACATTTTTTAAACTACAAGTTAATATGATGTAATTTGATCATATTTGTACTTTCAGGCAGATTTTCATTACTATAAATAAAATTTGTATATGTTTTTGTTAGCTTGACTTTCAAAAGTGGCAAAGTAATGAGTGTAAGTGAGTGATGAATGTCAATGAATGCTTGATAATGGTTAATCAATCTATGTTGGCGTAAACAACAAACTCATTTAAATGTATTTTCATTGGTCATTTACACAAGTTCTCTTCACTTTATCACTCCAACACAAAAATAACGGCTTCAGTTGTTTGCCTCTCTTTGAGCCACTGAGAAAAATGTCATATTGCTTTTCAAGAGCTAAATCTGTAAAACATCACAGTCTTTACGTGAAGTCTAAAAACCATAATTGTAAGAAATGTCTTGGAGGGGTAAAAAAAAAGGCCTTTTTGCTTTAAGTGGTGTTTTTTTTTTTTTTTTTAAAGACGTTGTGGTGAGTTTCTTTGTTTACTGTTGAGTGGTGAAACATATGGAAGCATTTGGTATGTTGGGAATGAAAAATGTAAGGAATTTGTGCCATCCAGCGCATGACTGAAAAATGAAAGATGGACACATGAAGTCATATGACGACACACACACACACACACACACACACACACACACACACACACACACACACACACACACACACACACACACACACACACACACACACACACACACACACACACACACACACGTTTCTAACTATTCCTTTGTAAACTACAGCTCTAAACCACAGAGTTGCAGGCTGCTTGGCATTGGTCGGGTAAACGTGGGCAAAGTCTAGACAGCTTTACACCCAGGCCGGTTTTATATTTGTCCCCACACCATTTTTAAATAGCTAATGCAGGGAGTGGTTATTTAAAGATAACACCCACATTTCTGTAGACTGTGAGCATCACTCTTTGTGTTGATGTTACGACAGTGGTGTCTTTACAGTCAACTAACAAAAATGGCAAAAAAAATTTTGGGTGTGACTGGTTTCTCCAGGCACTAGAGTTTACTCCCTCACTCCAAAAAACACAAGATTGACATTAACAGGAGCCTCTGAATTGGCCTGCTTCAAGTCAGACCTAATGCACCTGATCACCTGAAAAGTGCTTGTGAACCAAAAATGGAATCTTTTCATGCGTTTGTTTAATTTAACCCAACTTATACGAGACCTTTCTAAATCAGGGGCAGATTAGAAGATTTGGACAAATCCTGATGCTTCACACGTTGGAAGATTTCTGAGGACATTAAGACATACAGCAGCTAATCTCACTAAAACTCTGCGACCAGCAGTGGACAGTTGTAAACGTTCACTTCCATTATAAGAAATCTACTTAAAATCTTACTTGTAACTTTTAATCTTTGCATGTTGTTCTCGCTGATCAGGTCGGACCCTCTGACAGGCAGATTCTCTTCTCTGGGCTTTAGGCTTGACACCCTTGGCTTAATCGTTACATTTTTTTTTTTTTTTAATGAGGAGAATGTAGAGACAGGGCGTTGGAATAAATTGATGCAGGCAGTAAAACGTCTTTCCAAGTCAGACTGTAGCTTTCCACCAGACGGGTTGTTTACTTTCACATCCCACAAGGACCATGTTTGAAGGTTTTCCCCAAGAAGCCCCTCCAGGTTTTTCCACTCTTTGCACCTATAGCTGGAGAAAATAAGAGCACATACCCAGACGCCGTACACACACACACACACACACACACAGCAGAGCATATTTTCATCATGCCTGTCTGGGACTTCCACATCTGTGTCGCACCAAGTGGATGACTTGCGGTTGATGATCTCCCACAATCATGTTTTTGAGAGTGAGCTGCAGAAAACGTTTTGACACTGGAATGGTCAAGAGGTCGACTTTTGAGTCAGGAGGTCATATTTGTGTTAAAACAAGTAAAAATGTGACCCCCAGCTTAGCTTGTTTTCACTGTAAATCCATGTTTTTCCTCCACAAATCCCCTCACATGTAAATGTTCTTATGGTTTCTGTATTTAAAGTATTTGCCCTGAAGACAAAGCTGAGTAAGAAGGTCTAAAATAACAACTCATTAATCTTTTACTAGCAAAGTTGATTGTACACTGATGTCAATTTTACAGTTTTCCACATGATTAACTTGTCCTTTAAACACTGCATAAAAACAATGTATCATAAAACTTCAGTGCAAGTTTTCAAACATACTAATGCTTTTAGTGAGTGACACTTATTTTTTGTACATTTATGTACATTGTGTTCAAAAGTCTCTAGTTAAACTTTTACAGAAATCGAAGGACAAATGTATCCAGTTTTGAGAATTTTCAAACACAAATGTGTAAATATTCAGTTTACCGGTATGTAAAGTTTGGTGGTTGTTTTAGTTTTTAACATATTTTATCATGTGCAAATGGCACATAAGTCTGTTTCATACCGATATCAAGTTTTAAAAGAAACTTTCATTTCACATTTCACTTCTTTTTTTTGGTGGTGACTTGTTCAGAGAGAAACTTCTCTTTAACCTTTTGTTTGTTTTCGGACAAGTTATGAAAATAGCTTTCCGCTCTGGATCCATTCAGCTTAATCTTGTATTTATTTTTTTGAAATAGCTGTCACCAAACTTTGGTTGTTCTTCCAGGTCATAATAACTTCTCTACCCTGAATCTGACGGAAGCGGTGCTTTACTACAGACTGTATTATTTGTCTATCTGCTCTTGATCTTGTAACTATATCTTATATTAAGCTGTTAAAAGTCCTGAGCTGAGACATAACCCCTCCAGCAGGTTAGGGTTAACATCATGGCCTTGTCACAGTTGGTCGTGGCTGGTAGACCTCCAATGGGAGGTAAACCAATGATCGAACCTCCATAACTATTTCCTCTGTAGCCTCACCCAGATGGTCAATTTGCTTAATTTTTCTCACTAAAAATCACCCTACTACAGAGGAAGTGCATATAATTCGCTTGTACGTATTTGCAATCGTTTTCTTTTTTTCCCCCTTTAAACCAGGTCATGGCCCAAACTGCGTGGCTGTAAACAGACGGGTAAACACAGAGCTTTGCTCCACTACTGTGATCAGTAAATGACGATAATGGCCACTGCTGGCCTGGTTTGGGACTTGTGTGGGATTCAAAATGAGCAACGTTGACAGCGCAGCAGCAAACTGGGATCTCTAAATACACTCATTCACAAACTTTGAAGCGCCCGTCTAATTACAAACACCCCACCACCTTCCTGTGATCTGCTCCGGCCAGATATGAGCTACATGAGTAACATGTGGACAGAGTCAAAGCCAACAACACTTTTCTTCACAGAATCTCTTGGCAAAAAAAGTGAAGTTACAGATAAAAAACAAAATGATGGATGGATAAATAAACAAAACGGCTGCACAAAAGGTTTACAGCCACATCAGCAGACTGTTTGGACACAGCGGTGCTTTGAACTAAATGCTGATGTCGGCATGTTTACATGCTCATAATGGCCGTGCCAGCTTGGAGAGGGAGGTGGGGGTTGCCCTCAAAGTTTAGCATTATAACATTATATGTGGTAATCGGCAACTCGGATTGCAGTTGTTTTTAGCAAAATTTCATGGCAATTTTGAGAATAATTGTGGATTTGAACCTACTAATGTCAAAGTTGCGTAATCTGAATGGGTCGGTCTGTTGGTGAGACAAAAATAATCCCTGTTGGGTCTCTCCTTGTACCAATATGAAGGTCCATCCATTTGTTCCCTTATTTGGTGAAAAAAACCAATAAAGTAAACGCTAAACCGTATAGTGCTCATCAAGTAAGCGAATCATGTCAAATAGGATCATCCTCTGGGGGCCACGCATATTTATTCTGAGCTGTCAGTCTGAACGGGGTGAAAGTTGTTAATGCTTCGAGAGTGTGTGTGAGCAGCTGTTATATTTACCAATGGGGTTGATTTATGGCTCCTCTCTCGCAGCCAAAGGTCTGTTCCAGTGTGTTTGTGTTATGGTCACAAAGGCATGCAGCAGACACTGGCGTGTGTCTGTGAAGGGCCAGCGCAAGAAAAGTGAAGCGGAATCCTCCCTCTACTACTGTATATCATTCAGTAAAGACGTTTTGGTATCAGTCATCATGCGCAACATTCTGTCTGGCACATTCAAATCCTGAATTATTTTAAATCACTTGCAATATCCTTGTTATAATCTACACAGATTGTTTGTTCTTATCGGGATGTATTTTTCTTTCTTCAACACAGAGTTTGAGATTATCACCAGCAGCTGTATTTCACACATATGTGTGGTTTTAACACATGCTGCCATTTGTTGTGTGGGTTTTAGGTGCTGCTGCTGTGCTTACTGGTGGTCATCCTGGCCGTGGCGCTCTCTCTGAGGAACAGCAGCAGCGGAGCAGGTGAGCCTGAGCGCAAGCCTTGTTACCAGGTTCATTACGATGAAAGCACATTTTAATGTTCACTGGTACATTGATAGCATGTTTTAATGGATGTCTGTGCATTTCACAAGTCTGTACAACAGTTCCTGGCTGCAGAGGGAGCAGCGAAGGTAACGGTTACAAACTTAAAAAGTAAGGATTTTCAAACCGTTTTGATTGTGCTTCTCAGTATTTCATTGAATATGCTTGGTGGAGTCCAGACTTACCACAGGGTTAAAAACTCGGCATAGGTTAGCAAACCTCTTCTGCTCTTTTCATAACACATAACTCACCTTAACATTTTGCCATTTTTAGCATTTACCATACCTGTGGTAATGTTTTCATTCAACACTGCTGCTGCCTGGTTAAGTTATCTTGATATAGCGTCACACTTTCTGCACACTCTGATAGCTTCTTATCTTCAAATGCATTTGGTGTCTTTTTATTTGTATGATTTAATCAAAGCAACAGCTTCTTGAAAATCTTGTTTGTGCTGGTTTGCACAGCACAATTTTCTTATGTAAGCTACACAATGAGATTGCAACCATGATTTAAATTTTGTGAATTGAAATTTCGGGTTGTATTTATTTTGTCTGGATATGTGTGGATGATGCCCTACAGGCTACTCTCATGGTCTCTAAGGGCTATTATAGTTGCTCACAGCCCCAGGTTAGTTACGCTGGTGTATCAGGGTGGCCCGGTTACCTGTGTTTAAGGTGCTCTCCATGGTCTGGAGTTGACTGGAGGCCTTTGGTTTTCTCAGCCGTCACCATTGGTGTGTGAGTCTGTGAATGTAATGGATCCTTGTAGTGTAACCAAACTGCCCAAACAGTACAAATTATTATATAAGTGAAGATATCTGAGACATTTTCCCTTTAAAAACTGATTATGATGTTGTCGTCCTTCTAATAAACTAATTTAATGTCTTTTTACTCTGTCATGAAAACTTCTGCTGTGTCATTTCATACCCACATTGTTTCCTTTCACTTGAAACTGGTAGGCGGTCGTCTTCATTCCTGGCTGGCATATTAACGAATTGAGAAGCGCTGTGAGCACTGCATGGATAAAAATAAATCAGTGGCCCACCCTTCGAAAACACTGAAACACAAAGCGACAGACTGACTCCGAAAATATGTTGAAAACACACGGTTAGAGGTATTTTTAAGGTCAGTCTGGTTAAAAATTAACTTCTGGATACAAAAGCTATGAAAACTAGAGAAACAGGGCAGCAACATTCACACTTCACATCTTTTCTCTTTGTCAAGACGTCATTATGTGTGAAGATTCCTTATATGCAGGTCAGACAGTGTTGTTTTTTACTTTCCCCTATATTTAGAAGCACCAAAGCTACATTTTCTAAAGTCACTGTTTTCATTCAACGTGGACTAAAGAACATCAGTGTGAGAAGCCTCGTCCCAGGTTACGTTTAGGGTTTTTTCTCTGACTGAAAATGAGTTTGGCTCTGTGGTCAGAAGGCGGAAAAACAATCCAAGGCTGCATTGTGAAGCAACTTACAGTAATGTGACGAGTGCACAGCTCACTGCAGGCGTTTAGAAACTTGAGACTTGAGAGTATTTAGAGGCGCAGAGGAGGAAAGCTCAAGTTACCAACCAGCCCATGAATGAGGAAAGCAGAGGTGACTCTTCACCTCACAGTATGAATCGCCCTAATGTTTTGGACCAGATTTTTTGTTTTGTTTTGTTTCTGTTGCCCAAAAGGTCTGGTGAGCCCAGGTTAGAGACAGGAGTGTTGCCTGCAATTTCAGATTCACTCCGGTTCGACGAGGGCTGTGGCATCAGTGCGTTCTTTGTTGCAAACTACTAGGCCAAAACACTCCTCTTCCATTTTGGGGGCAGCAGTGGTAAATGTGGGCAGCTGTCCTCAGCCTGGGTGGGGTGCTCCCTCTGCTGTGGCATTCCCCTTCAACTTATATTTCCTACTCAACCAACATGAAAACCATATGGGAAGAATACGTCTTGACTTTTCACTCACCCGGACTCTTATTTATAAGTTATTCACATCCGTGCAGCTTTGTTGGAAACCTCCACGTCTTTCATAGAGCTCTCATGGGGAGGCCTTTGGAAACAGATTAAAAGAAGTGAAAATAACTCCACTTCTTCCTGGAGACTCGGGAGTGTGCAGTACGAAATGCAGAGAGCGGGTTTTCCAGTGGATTACAGACCACAGCAACTTGTCTCCTGTGATAGAGCGTCGCCGTGTTCGGTCCAAACCACACTGCTGGCCTGGAGATGCCGTGAGGAGGGGATTTCTCACCAGCGTGCAGAGGCTGCCTCTGTCATAGGTCCAGTCAGCCACAGGGTCGTTAACTAATGTGTTGGGAAGACATGTTGTTTAAAAAAAAAAAAAAACGGAGAAAGACGAAGTTCTGAGCTTCCTGGTGGGTGTCATGTTGTCTGTGGGAAAGTCCTTGAGTAAGGTGGTTGTATTTGCTTTTAGGTTTATGTCCACACTGTTACAACATCATGGTGTATGTTCTCACCTCACACTTTATTGGCAAACCAACATTAGTACGCGCTGACTGTGGGTGAAGGCTCGTTACACCCTGGACAGGTCACACAGTCGCATTCAAACCTCGGAGCAGCATCGACGCACCTATTAACCTCAAACACACCAAGGAGGAATCAAGAGTACTCAGAGGAAACCGATGCAACTCAGTCTTCTCAATATTGGTAATATCCCTTAATTTCTGCAAGTGTTGCCTGGAAAGTTCACAACGTCACATGTCAGTGCTTAACACAGTTTCACAATGAGGGTGTAACTGGTTTGATCCTGGGTTTGCATGTTTTGCCTGTGTATGCATGGGTTTCCTCCAAAGAGGTGTGTGTTGGTGACTTTATGATTCTGCATGTAGGTGTGAATCTGACTGTTTGACTGTGACTTTGTCTTTGCCATGGATGGATGGATGGATGGGTTTAAAGTACCATCAACAACTTTACTACTGTAGATATTTTAATTTATATTTCACAGCCACTGTTAGTACATACGTATGAGGAAGTGGTTCAAACACAAAAATGTCCTCTCATCACCTGAATTTACTTACTTGTGGTTTTCTCCTTCTTACTTCCTGCTTCTTTACTTCTTCAAGAACAATATCCAGATGGTTTTCATTATATTTGGCTCCTCAATATACTGTCCAGAACAAAATCTGCCATAAAAATGTGATGATCAGACATTTTTTTCTCGGTTCATGAGGTCTGTTCTATTTGTGGCTATTTTGGAAGAGTTGTGCTGTTTTCTTGTTCCAGAAACACAGTGGAAAGACTCCACTGGTTACCAGAGAGCGGAAACCTCTTAGTTACTCATTGTTTGTGCTTACATCACAAATGTGGACAACAAAGCAGATTTAATGTCTGTTTGAGCACTTTCACATCCTGTTTTATGGCAGAGACGATTCACAAATCCCATTTGATCATGTTCTTTCTAAATTTGTTGTCAATAGTGAATTTTGCTGACCAAAGGAATGAAGATGGCAATTAATCTGGCATTTTTACATTTCTATCCATGGTGTATTTATTTGAATTTAAAAATCTAGTGAAATTTCTTTCTTCTTTCTGATTCTAGAAATTTGGGATTTTGTACTGTGCATGATAACTCAAGTTACCATGATGGCATTTGTTTGTGAAACATATAGGGTCCGATTTGCTCTAGGTAAAAGGAGGGTAAAAGAAGAGATTCAGAAAAAGTTGCAAAACCTGAGAAGTAGTGCAACACAGAAAGTTTCTTATAATAAAGTCTGCAAATCACTGATGTGCTGATTATGTCTGTACACTTAACTAAGGTCGAGCCCTAGGGTCGTCGCTTGGCCATAAAGACAGTGACAAGTGGCAGGACAGTGGCATCGTGACATGAATAGAATTCCCCTGGAAGATTTACAACCAAACCCAGAAAAAAAAGATTATTCAAACTGCGAAGGAGAAGAAACAATCTCATGTAAGTGAATGGAGAATAAGTTACAGCCTGAAGGGAATTAAGGCGAAAAGTCAACCAGCAGGACGACCAACAGTTCGGGAGTTATAGTCTGAGTCTGCATGGAGCAGAGACACATCAGTAGAGAGAATAGAGAACAGCTTGTTGTATCTACAGATCAGTTCCCTGTTCAGTCCGCCGCTACATCACAGATTTACTTCCATCATAAATATACATGAGGAAAGTTTGGAAATGTCATGTCAAATCTTAATGATTTACAACAAAGAACGAGCAGTCATGAAGTCTTAGGCTTATTTATGTATTGATATATTTTTGGCTGAATAAGATTGTTTGAAACCTCCTTCAGTTATGGAACAAAATATATTGTTAGGATATTCTATCATACCTTTGACGAGTATTACTTTATCGGATTTATTGTACTTAAAATGGCAAATGTTTATATATATATATGTATATATATATATGTATATATATATATGTGTATATATATATATATGTATTACAATGATGACCTTTCTTGTGTCCTGCAGAAGGAGAACTGTGGCTCCATGTTGCATCTGAAGAAGTTCAGCAGCCCCGGTGTCCATCAGGGTAATAAAATACTCTTTCTTTTCTTTTTTTTTCTACCGCTGCTATGGAAAATAATGACTCCCATCTCAGCTGACTTAGGGTTCAGCATATTTGGGTGCTGAGAAAGAAACTATTCAATGGCTTCGCCCACAGTTTTCATGAGTTGAAACTATTGTTCTCTAAAGTAGTCGCAGAACTGGAGCTGTAACTTCAAATAAAACTATCCAGTCACTCTGTAGCCAAGTTATTTGTCGTTCACTTTTTGTATTTTTAGTTGACTCTTTTTTTCCAATGGTGTCACTTTATTGGGGAAATAAACAGTTGCTAGGGAAACTGGGCGAATGACTGTGAGTAATCAGGCATGTATTAGTGTGGTGTGTGTGTGTGTGTGTGTGTGTGTGTGTGTGTGTGTGTGTGTGTGTGTGTGTGTGTGTGTGTGTGTGTGTGTGTGTGTGTGTGTGTGTGTGTGTGTGTGTGTGTGTGTGTGTGTGTGTGTGTGTGTGTGTGATTCATATATGTGGTTCTGTCTCCACTGTTCTTAAAAATGCTAATAACAAGCATTTCTTTAGGATGACATTGTGAGTTTTTAGATGCAAATGTTTCAATGAACGAGCCATGATTACAGTGTTCAATGCTACACTATTGACCTCTTTGGGAATCGGTATTATATGTCCTCTCGTCTCACTAAAGCACAGCAATGCAATTTCTAATAAACAAACTAGCACATGTAGGTATTTCTATTCAATATTTCCAGTAAGTTTGTAAGTTTTAGTCCTCTTACATGCCGAATCAGAGCCTCTGACAGGCAATGTATTTGACAACCCTGCACTAATCCATGTTCATAAGATATATTTCATCATATATAATGAAGATACATAATAAAGGGGTTATAGACTTGTAACACTTCACAAGATGAACAGCTACACAGATTTGTGTCATTTTAAGGAACAAAAATCCACTAAGATTCCTTCTCTTAGCTTTTGTCACACTTCTCCTCTCTGTGGCTGTGACTTGACGTTGTTTCTCCTCCCAGTGACTCACTCAGGGAGCCGCTTTGTCCTCGCAAGCGACTGTACAACATGACCTCTTCACCGCTGGTGCCAAAGATATCCATGTCTGCCGATAAAGAATTCACATTCATATATTTTCCTGCCCAGCTTTTCCAGGCCTCCTCTCCTCCTGCTCTCCTTGGACGGTTTCCGGGCAAGTTATTTAAAAGATCACATCGCGCACATACCCGTCATCAACAAGTTACGTAAGTTGCCGCCACCGTTGCCCCCACCCCCCCACTTCATGCTTTACTTGGCATCCTGGTGTCCTGTGACTGAGTGTCACTTTGTTACAGGAAACACCGGAACAACAACGCCATACATCAGACCTGTTTATCCCACAAAGACCTTCCCCAACCACTACAGCATCGTGACTGTAAGTCCAATTCATCTCACATGATTTCAGTAGCTCTATTTGATAACTGTAATCAGTAAGTAATGGCACTGTGGAGGCAGGCTAACATCTGGGAGACTTGGGTAATTGTAACTGCGTTCATTTCGTAATAGTATTCAGTTACTTTTGGTGCAAACAGCTGTGGGAGTAGGATTGAGACATAATAGCCTTTTAGCAGTTTTCATGGATACGTCAGTTATTGTAAGTGCATTACTATTTTCATAAGAATGATCAGATTTGCACTCCTCCTTGTTACGCCCAACAATGCTTCCAGTTTAAATGACATACTGTTGTATGTGATTAAAGTCTCTCCTTAAAGTAACAAGGTAAATCTGAAAAAGTCTTGCGCAGAGGTGAAAAACAGAAAAGCCAAACCTTTGTGAAACAAAAACATGCGTAAACTGTTGTAACTCAGTGATTATTTCCTGTAATTGGTTTATGTTCTTGAACCCAAATACTCATTTAAATTTAAAACATCCGCACAGAATTGTAAAGGGAGTGTGTCTTTTGTGGGTCTCCAGGAAAACAGAACTTTTTGTGAGGGAGTTTCCAGGGTGAAGTATTTCTTTCAATCTACACACTGAATAAGATATGTGTGTCAATGTTTTAACCTGAACAGTTACTCGAAGTTCTGTGTTTCGTTCTGACGTGTAGATAAGTAGGTATAACTAGCTCTCAATGTAAAGCATGTTGTTTACTGCATGTTAGCACCATGCTGCTACTGCCCCAGTGTAACAGTGAGCGATGGGGCTTTTCCCAGCAATTACTCACTTTTTCTACTTAGCCTCTCTTTGTGATAGAAAAAAAGGTCCTGCACTGTTGAGTCTTAATGGTTTACATGTGCTTGGCAACGAACCACAGCAGAATTTAGGCTCTACCAAGTGGAATCCACCTCTGTGTAGTTGGAAACAGACCCTATAATTAAACTAAACTGCTGCGGTTAAAGTAACACTTAGATTTGAAAGATTAGAGAGAGAGAGAGGAGGAGATCGCTTATTTGATCAAAGTTCCTCACTGTGACTGTGTGTTGGTTTCGCCTCTGATATCTGCAGGGTCTTTATCCCGAGTCCCATGGGATCGTGGACAACAAGATGTACGATGTGACCCGAAACACTTTATTCACTTTGAAAAGTGATGAGAAGTTCAACCCAAACTGGTACCAAGGAGAGCCAGTAAGTCAGTGTCTGATCACCATATGACATTCAGAAGAAAATAACAATTGTTCAGTCACTATTAGTACACTCGACACCAAAAGTCAGGCGTTAAAATGGGGTAGATCACACTGCATTTTATTAGAAACAAGACTTGTCTAAAGAGTAACTTTCTATGTCTATTTCCCTCTGTAAGTTTCTACCGCGATTTATACTGTTACTTTCTATTGCTATCTTTTTCAGCATCTCTATGTTCTATCTATCACTTTCACAGTCTTTGGTCACCAGATGTTGGGGTTTGGTGTGTCACGTGTTTAACATGGTGGATTCCTGTTTTCAGTCCTGTCGCGTCCATGAGCTGGATTTTCTTTTACATTGTGTGGGACAGGATGAGTCCATGTTGATTTGGGGATGCAGTGGCCCATGTAACTGCATGAGTGTGCAGTGGGAAAGTGAACCAAACTGAGTGAAGACATGAATGTTTTCAGTGTTTCCTGAGCCCGTGGATTCTTTGTTTATATTACCATTTTTTTCAAGGTTAGGTTACACAAGGTTAGGTTACACACTCACACATCTATGGTGAAGGCATGCAGTCATTCATTGGGAGCCATTTGGGGTTCAGTGTCTTGCTCAAGAAGGGGAGACGGGGATCGAGCCTGTAGCGCTCTACCGCCAGAGCTATCGCTGCCCTTGATCCTGCTGTAACTTTGCCTAAAGACACTAAGAGAGTTTTATCTGTCTCTGCATACTGAGCTTTCATGATAGAGCTCTGGATTGTAATGTAAAGGGGTTGCTCTTGTGTTTAATGCAATGTGGTTTTCATTTAAATGTGGGGCCCCTTAAATCACATTCCTCAACCATGTGACAAGCTGCTCCTCTTCAAAATACACCACACTGCGGCCTTATGACGCTTCAGGAGGAAGGGGGAGATGGATGACTCCCGTCCAGCCATGTTTTTCTGCTGGAATGGATCTTCTCTTAATGACCTTCAATCCAATACGACTAAGTGCATATCTGCCAAAATGTGTTTACCAGCCAGCTGCATAAATAAGACAGTAGTCTAAATGCAGATTGGTCAAATAGATATCGATTTGGATTAAGAATGTGCTGTTAGATTTGACAGGGCTGTGAGAGATTACACTTTCATCCTAATGGATGAAACACGGGCTGTGATGCACTGTGAAGGAGGAGTTTGCTCCTCAACTACAACTCACTGGATCCGAGTTAATCATGAACCCAGATGACACCCCGTTCTCCTCTCAGTATTCTTTTTTTTCTTCTTTTCTGTCCCCTCACCTCTTTTCCTCCATCTCTTTCCATCTCATCATCTCTCATTACTTCACATTCCTGCACCACCCATTTTCTCATAACATTTATGTACATTTTTGATGATTTTTCAGGGTTTTATCTCTCTTTTCATCCTTATGATACTTTTTTACTTTTTCTACTCCTGTCCAATTCAGTGCATTGGATTCTTTTTTAACCTTTTTTCCCTTCAATTATTATTTTTGTTGGGTTTTTTTTTCTCTTTCCGCTCATCAAGGTGTGGGTCACCGCTTCACGTCAAAAGCTGAAAACGGCGACTTTCTTCTGGCCAGGCTCTGACGTTGCCATCAATGGCACCTTTCCAACTTTCTACAAACTCTACGATAAGTAAGATCATCATGATTTTCAATCCCAACTTTCACTTTGAACACTGGCTGGAACTTTCTTCTTTCTGATTCTGGATATTTTGTTACCTCGCTGCTGTGATGAGGCCTGATATGATGTGTTATTTAAGAAACAAATATTCCAGAACAATTTATAGAACTTGAGAAGTGGGTTTTGTGAATTTTTGTTTCAAAGAATTATACATTGCTATATGAATGAATTCACAAATCACAAGTCTTTTCCTCCGACAGGACCATTTCATTTGAAAACAGAGTGTCAACGGTGTTTGACTGGCTCAGTTTACCTGAAGAACAAAGGTACAGCTCTCCTCATTGTCTGTTTCAGAGGTCGGCTTGTCAGCAAGCAGAATGCTGTGCTTTACAATTGTCTTTTTCCTCCTGTCAGACCTGACTTCTACACTTTGTACTTGGAGCAACCTGACTCGTCAGGACATCGTTACGGGCCAGCAAGTAAAGAGGTGAGTTATTCACTGAGGTTGCAATATTAGGTTACTTGTTCATTCAAAGAACAAGTGATTTAGTGGAGAAATGAAGAACCTAACTCGTAAGTTTCCCTGAAACTGCAGTACAGAGCGTGTGTCACTGTCACAGACGCAGTTCAGTTTTGATGTTGTAACAACAGACTGTGGCACTTGTGTAACGTATGACTCGGGCTTTACCAGCAACTTTACAGATATTTTTGGA
The DNA here is from genome assembly GCF_963422515.1 of Blennius ocellaris. Taxonomy (NCBI): domain Eukaryota; kingdom Metazoa; phylum Chordata; class Actinopteri; order Blenniiformes; family Blenniidae; genus Blennius; species Blennius ocellaris. The sequence goes on from NC_137667.1 coordinate 8,588,236, forward strand.
TGTTTCCTGGTCACATATATACACTTACAGTAAACAGTCGTTGTCTCCAGGATCTGTCACGGTCTGGCAACTCTTGCTCCTCCCATAGTGTGTCATTCTCGCCATTCAAAGCATTGGAGATGTTTAATTTTAATATCTCTGAATGGCTTCCTGTAATGTGTGTTTGTGAACCACATATTAATGCTGTTGATGTTTGTACTGCATGTTGTGCCTTCAGGTAATTGAGGCCTTGGAAAATGTGGACAAGATTGTGGGTCTGCTGATGGACGGCCTGATGATGAGAGACCTCCACCACTGTGTCAACATCATGGTTGTTTCTGATCACGGTAAGATTGTCACCCATGTCCTCATGGCTTTAAAACACTTTACAGGTGATGAAAATGTTTACTTTGGATTGGGTAAGTGGCTGCATTTGGCCTAATTCTTTGAATCGACTGATGTCACATCAATGACAATCATTAAAAAAAACATGATTAGGTGCATTAATCATTAAGTGATCATTAAAAATCATTAATGCATTAAATGCTTGCAACCATTAACATAATAAGCCGTATTGGACTGGTAAATACTTGATGACATTCTAATAGTTTGACAGAATCTCCCTTCTTCACCTTTGACCTAAAGATGTAAACGTTTTGCTTCATGTTGTAATTTTTAAAATTCCATTACCAAACCTGAATAAATAAAGAGAGTGTAATGCGAAATACCCTATTTCAAAAGGAAGGATGAAAGAGAATATTTAAAATTAAAAGTCAATCCTTTTATTTTATTTGTATTTTAAAATTATGATTTTTAACAAGGACATGTAAAGTAGAAAACAGGTGAATCGTGAAAAGAATCCTGAAAATAAAACATCAAGGTAACCAGTAATTAATGTGCTCATACAAACACAGAAATGTATACATCTTGAAAGATGTATGGAATTTAACTTGTAGTCAAAATTTCCTATCTTAAGATTTATTTTTACACATAAAGTAAATTATAAAAAGTTGTATTGTTGATATGTTCACCATATAAATACTGTGTTATAAAATATCTGAAAATGCCACACGATTAAATGTTTTTCTTTTCAATGGCTATTGATATCTTGACACATTTTAATTTATATGTTATGACTCTCAAAATAACTGACAAAACTATTGACTTTCCAAAGATATTCCCATTTTTTAAAAACTTTACATTGCATCTATGTGAAATCTGAGTGTGCATTTTAGGCATGTACTTTAGATAAATCATATTTAGGGTACCATTATTTCACAGAAATCCTGGCAGATTTTTATCCAACTTAAAGATTAAGATAGAAAATAAGAGTAAATGTGTGATTTTGATTAATATAATGCTTTTAAAGATAATTGGCCATGGGTAAGTGGCACACAACTGTGTTTTAAAAGAAATGCAAGTTTTAAAAAGTTCTTGAACAGCTCACTGAGGTCTAGTAGGGGTTGTTTTGTATATGAATTGTCCCATTACAGACTATTTTCTTACTAATACAGACTTGGTGCAGCAGTCACAAGTATCTGTGGTTTCACAATAGTGAGGTGCAGCATCATTTTCGAGCGCGAGTGCCAGTGAGGAGAGGCTTTTGTGGCTTGATGGCTGCTCCAAATGTTTGCCTTGGTGAGTCACTGCACCTGCTGTGGAGGAAGCTGCAGGACGGAATCAGACAGGAAGTCCGTGAAAAATGAGCTGAACTGAGACACAGTGCAGAGGACACACCGAAGTTACTTGGCAGGCACGAGTTTCTCCGCATATCTAGAGACCATATGTTCAGCCTTGTAATTACGTGCGATAAAGACGAATGCACTGGAGCGAAAGCGGGCGATTTCCCACATATTCGCGAGAAAGACATTACGACCAAAGCAGGGTATAAATCTAATGGGCAGGAGTAGTGATTAGTGGGAAACTGGTTATGAAAGTTTGAAAATAAAATAGAATCCTATCATACTGTTAATTTAAGTCTAGAAATCCTATCTACAGGATTTCAATTTGAAAAAGACTGCAAATATCTTCACAAATGAGTCTGACAAAAGTCTTAGAAGTCATCAGGAGGGCGTCTTCACTGGAAAACAGCTCTTGAACTTATAGAAGTTTGAACAGCACAGAAACTGCAGGAATCAAAGTGTATTAAGTGTATTTCTACATAGAAGATGTTCCCGTTAGAGAGGATTTAGGCAGATACTTTTGGCCTGCAACTTTATGGAAAAAAAAAGAAAAATCAGGTAACTATAATTCATTTTGTTTAATATCTTATCCATTACTATGCTCTCACCAGGCATGGAGGAGGCTTCCTGCGAAAAGGCCTCATTCGTGGCAGATTACCTGGATGATGTGTCCAACTTCACCGTGATCCAAGGCCCAGCAGCTCGCATCCGACCGAACCTCCTCCCAGACGATTTCTTCTCCTGTGAGTTCCTGCTGTTGGACCAGCCCACCACGTCTCTCTGTCACACTGTTAGGAACGAGAATCACTGAGCCTCTGCTGACTTTCTTTCCCTAGTCGACTACGAGGGTCTGGTGAAGCACCTGTCGGTATGCCAAATATTCCCAATGTGTCTTTTGTATTTAGAAGAAGAATGAAGAATTATCTGCTTGCTTGATTTCAGGTCAAACAATTCCATTCTCCCTCTTGCTGCGTTTATCCTCCTTGCCTTTGTCTGTTCTGAAGTGCAGGACCACTGACCAGCCAATGAGGCCGTACCTCAAAGAAAACCTCCCCAAAAGGTTGCACTTTGCCAACAACAAGCGCATCGAACGGGGTCACCTCTACATGAAGTCGGGCTGGCAGGCAGCGCTGTGAGTCAGCCATTAATCTACATCTGAAAACGTTGCATTGATCTGGTTTTATTGTGTTTTAAAATGTTGTCAAATCCACTCAACCTTCAGCAGAGACACTGCAGTGAGTGTAATGAGAGGCATTTCCTCAGCTGGCACATCACAAACTTTATTTGTCATTTTTAGGATATTTTCTGTGTCATGGGTCTTCTTATTCTGATTCTTCTCTGTTGTTTTCTGACAACAACATTTACATAAGCAAGCTTCCGATTTATTATTTTCTAATGTTCTCCACTAACATGTCCGTAATACCACAGGGTTGGATTCCTTCCAATCCACTCCATGGACAACGCATGTAATCGAACACAGGCACTATTGTTTCCAACAGATCATTCTCCAATAAACAAGTCTTGATACACACAAACCATCATTTGAATACAGTTAAATTTGATATGACAGTACAATACTTCCGAAAGGAGCTTAACTAAAAAAATGGATCGAATAACCTAAGCCAATTCAAAGCTTTACCAAGTAAGGAAGTTCATGATCTTAAAGGTAGAGATTGTGTGAGCCTCTCTAACTTGAACCTCCACATGAGTGGAGTCTGATGGCTGAACCCTCTGATTGTTATTCTACTTAAACTTCAGGAGCCTTCAATGAGCAGCAGTCTATGAACAAAGTATTGTGCTGGGATCAGATAGTACTCTATAGACCCGGTCGGTTCTACATGTTTTGAGAAGATTTGTAGGTCTATTCAAGATTTTACAGAAGGTAAGCAAGAAACCAATATGGGAGAAAATGTAAATAAGACTTTTACAAGTACAGTTAAAATAACATGGATTGAAATCTGATTTCTAATTCTCATTTACATTTTTGAAATACATTTTTAATTTAAGTTTTTAGGAACATTGTCAGTTATACAATATTATTTTTACAAGTCGCACTTTTTGACTGAGTGAAGGCAAAGTTCAATCTGGACCGGTCACCAGTTCGTCACAGAGTTTAGACAGTCACATACACACACATGTTTTGGGACTGTGGAAGAAGAACATGCAAACTCCAAACTGGAAGGAATAAAAAAAAGCTGGGGAGTTCTACGTAACACGAATGAGTCCGAATATGTAGAGCGGTGGTACGACGGGAAAAGCAAACAGACTGAAGTTTCACTCAGACAAGAAACTGTTACTTTCACACAAATGTATTTCAGTGACCTCTCCTCCATTAACTCAGAGTTCAAAGTACGAATTGCATCTCCTCCAAACATCTCTGTTAATGTTCACCTGCTCATGGCCTCAGTTTCAAGTCAGTGTCACAGAGAGTGGCCTAAGGTTTGTCACATGATCTTTGATTTCATCGCACAGTCGGTTTACTCTCTGAAAAGGCTCTATGATGAATTTCATCGTGTTTTTTCTGGTGATTGTTATTCAAACGGTCATTCTTGAATGCACTGATCTGTTATCTTTGACTTCAGCATCTCGCATCATAACAATAATAATAATATTACAAAAACGTAAAAACTTTATACACAGCAAAGCTGTAATATTGCATGCATCATGCATACTGACCTTTATTTCATTCACTATTTCTCATGGACCAATCAGGGGCCACCATACGTTAAGATCTGCTTTAGAAGTTTCTCACAATGTTGCATAAAAACAACAAGATCATGTCAAATATGAGATAGATTCAATGATGCACAAGACGTTTACATCCAAAACAAATTGCATCATCTGTTCCATTTTTGTTGGTTTGTTAAAATTATTTCAAGAAAGAGAAGAGAAGATGTTTATCTGGGATAATAGAAACCTTTTGCAGATTGTTGTCGGTCCCATACTGAAGTGAGAATTACACATGAGTCATTGTATCTATGTTTGGCCACCCAGAAGTTGAAGTATTTGTAATTTATAATAACAATCATGAGGGATGCATAAAAACTCTGCATATGAAAGAATCCTTTCATGAATAGCGACTGTGTAATCACAGAAAATTGCTTCAGGCTGCAGAAATAAATCAATGGCAAACAAAGTCGTCACAGAAGCACAATCCACTGGTTATTAGGTTATCTCTAAACAACATTAAAATGGTCTTTAGTGTTCACAAAAATGTCTTTCTGTGTGTCTGAGCAGGAGCAGGAAGGAGATCAAGTACTGCAGCGGAGGTTTCCACGGCTCGGATAACGTCTTCCCCAACATGCAGGTCAGAGGAAGGAAGGACTTTAATCTCCATGTTCTGTTTACATTTTCCATCTGCACACGTGTCTCTTTAAAGGAGCAGGACAATTGTTGTCTGCATCATTGTTGACATTAACAAGTACCCTTTTGTTTTTAGCTCATAAAACAACACAGTGAATAAAGTGGGCATGTTAAAATACTAATATTATTGAATAAATTCAGGTCCTGAGAATTTTTATTATGATTTAATCTGCTATGAAATTGAGCATTTTTATTACTTTTATTGGGTAATTTTCACATTTACACACTAAGAAAAGGCCCAGCTTAAACCATACGTACCCCTCCAGATAGTCCATGTATACTGGATTATATTATGACTCTTCATACTTTCTCATTATACTTTCCTTTGCATATTATGTTAGTCTGCCAAATTTGATCAAAATCTGTCTCCACTTTTTTCTAGTTATCCTGTAAACAAACAAGAAAACCCAGATATATATCACATCATTCCTCCTGTTGGAGGTACATGAGTCAATATACAAGCTTGAAAAGAAGTGTGACACCAATCTGAGTAGTCTATGTATGTTCTGCATGAGCAGCGCAAACTTCCATGTTACCCAACGCACTGGATCATTTTTCAAGTTTTCGTTATCGTCGACAAAAACTAAAAAGTGCCGATCTTCTACAGATCACATAGTCGCAATCTAAAGGCCTAAAACATACGATACTCAAAATACAAACTGATGAAACTGTTCTTTTAGCTCAACTAGAGTAAAGAATCAAACAGCAGATTTACAAGATGTTGAACGTAATTTCTACAATTTATCTTGTGTTAATGCTTTTTATATATATATATATATATATATATATATATATATATATATATATATATATATATATAATGAAAAACTAACAGCTTCTATGTGACCAAACAGATGATACTTTCTGTTTCTGTTCTCCATTTCACAGCTTCTCACATTTATTCTCGCAGTTTTTGACACCCATGTGTGAACCAGTGATGCGAAACACTCATTGTGACAGCAAATGCTGCAAAAGCTGTATTAGCTAGTGACGGTTTGTTCAGGATTATAGCAAAGGCTTACATGTACACTTGGGAATGCTTCAGAATTAGTTTCAGAATAGTTTAAATGGTGTTTCTTGCTTATTTGATTTGGATATTATGACTCAAAAGAGCCTCGTCTGCAGAAATAAAATGGCAAATTCAAATCAGGAAATACTAAAATACTGTCAAAGCTTCCTGAGGTGCTGCAATTACTCCTGTTGAGACATTTTCTTTCCACTCACACTGATGTTTCCGTACGTGATGTAACTGGAAATATGCCTGGTAAAATTAGCTCAGAATGCTGTTGACTTGTCTAAAATAAATGGTTGAAATAGATGGTTTGCTCATCTACAAATATCCGAATCATCGTTCCTACGACTGACAGCTGCTTTTAGGCCACATGAGGTCTTTTTACCACTACAGTTATTTTAAAATGAATACACAATGGTTAACTGAGTGTTTGACGTTTTGTTGACGGGTAAATGTTTAATTTGAGGTTTCAGGTGTTTGTTGTCCTGTAACTCCATCTCCGAGTTAATAAGAAGTAATAATAGTTCTTTGTCTGTGTTTCAGGCTATCTTCATTGGCTACGGACCAGCATTTAAAGTCAACACAGTTGTTCCTCCTTTTGAAAACATTGAACTGTATAACCTGATGTGTGGTAAGAAATGTCACTGTTCTGGAAATGCACTTGTCAGGCCGGGTGTCGAACTGTTGTGTAATTTTCAGCTGATTTATTATGTTTTCTTACGTAAAGTAGATCAACCTGGACTTGTTATTTCAAATGTTTACGTCCTCTTCTTACGCCAGATGTTCTGGGCGTCCGTCCCGCTCCGAACAACGGGAGCCACGGCAGTCTGAACCACCTGCTGAAGAATCCCGTCCACCTGCCCGTCCACCCGGCGCAGCTCTCCCACGACACGCCCTGCGAGACCACCGACCCCGTCTCCTCCAACAGACTGCAGTGTAGCTGCCTCTCGCAGACCCCAGATATGGTCAGTCAGTGTCTGATTGGGAAAGATTTCAATCAATTCTGTGCTGGGGTTTTTTGGTTTTTTTAAATATTTGACTCAAATGTAACGTAAAAAAGTGATACAGCAAACTTTGAAATACTTTTTCTGTCCGTTATCTCAAGATAAGATAAATAATTATTGATCCCACAAATCTGTCAGTGGTAATATATTGGCCAGTTTAGTGACGTTAAGTGGTTACGTTAACGTTTATATGTGTGACTTCCCTTTCAGGAGACGAGGATGAACATAAATCTCTTGTCACCCGATTCAAGTGAGTATGTCTTCATTTGTGCGTGTGACGTTTTTCCCAGGAGATATTTCTGTGTGAGGATCATGATTTCCTCTCTTCAGGTTTCAAAGCCAACTTACGTCGCCTCCACCAGCCTTTCGGCACTCCCCGCGTCGTCCAGCCAGACGCCTCCTTCTGCCTGCTGCACCACTCGGACTACCTCAGCGGCTACAGTAGAGACCGCCTCATGCCCCTCTGGGTGTCGTACACCCTCCAGCCTCTGGTGAGCGCCTCCGCTTTATTCTCTAAACCTCTTTTTTTGGAAAGCTGTGTTTCGATCCGTCCACCGAGCAGCTGTAACTCATCTTTCCTGCTCACGGTGGACACTTCTCTTCTCTCTCGCCGTGCGGTTAAGCTGCAGTGTAAATCATGACCTCAGTGAAGAGTTTACACTGTCGTACAGTCCAGTCTAAATCATTCCAAACGTCTCCCTGCTTCGTCTAATGATCATGTCCTCAGCGAGGTTTAGGATTTGTTTCCCTTCCAGTGTCATCTCGATACTATACAAGCAAAATATAGCGTGTGTGTGTTTGTGTGTGTGTGTATCCTGTATGCTCTGCTTTAATTATGGTTGGAAACTAGCCTCTCACCAAAGTGTTTGTGACTGTGCCATGGCATTACATTCAGACCATTCCAAATCAATTTCACTCCAACACCAACATCTCCATATAAAGTCAGCCTCAAGCTCATTTTCCAACTTGTCCGTTATGCCCCTGGTCTAGGACTGGGAAGGAAATAGATGGAGGGAGAATCTGTGCCAGAGAGAGAGGCAATTTATTATAATTGTTTCTATGGACAACCAAAAAAAGCGAGAAAAAAAGTTATTCTGTATGCAAAAACAAAATCAATCAACAATACATTCCACTGACTCCCAATAAAACTCACTATCCCTGAGAAGGAAATACAAATGAACAAAGAACAGGGAAACAACACAGAAGAAAACCACCTTGAATAAAACAAGTTGACTGAACTCAAGTTAAACTGAAAAAGATAAATCCTACTGCTCTTGGATCTCATTTTGGACGCCAGACAGTGTTGGACGCCTCTGATGTGTTTAAATGGCCCAATCAGTGATCCTCTGCTGTTCAGGCTGCAGCCAATGAACATCCATGTGACCTGCTGACACACTCAGAGATGTTAGACGCATAACACACTGACACAAGAAACGATTAGACATCATCATAAAACTGTCTTAAAGATGGATTTGTCCTGAAAATAGCTCTGTAAATATGGGGCTGCTTTACATTTACATCTAACATTCATCCTGAGCCTGAGAAATAAGACGACCGCGCTGCAGTGATGTGACATTGAACAGTGAAACCTGAAGGGATGAGGAGCAGCGTTTAAGTGCTGTGAGGCTTTTGTTAATATTCTGTCTGTTATACATATATATATATAAAATGAGTTTCCACTACAAATTAATGTTGTCATTATTATGAAAAAAGTCATAAATGTATAAAATTATGCAGAAAAAATGCAAAACCTTGACATTTTTGGTTGCAGAGACTCGCTATTAGAGTTGCAAAATGTAATGCAAACATACGAATTGAGACGTCGCATTACGTTACATTACGTTCATCAGGTTTAAAATAACCCTTCCCTTAGTGTTTAACCGTTAAAAACAGAAACAAAACTGCCATCTTTCCTTTGTGTGCCAGAAAGACGTGAGGAGATTATTGTTTTTAGAGAGCCCTGCAATCACTGACGTGCGATCCCCTCAGTGACCCACATACACAGGCGAAGTGAAACCAAAGCCAAATGATGTTGCGCAACGCTCAGAACTGTCCCGTCCACCTCTCTCAGGCCGCAGTGAGACCCCTGAGCCCCGAGGCGGAGGCGTGTGTCCGTGCTGACGTCCGTATCCCCCCGGCATCCAGCCAGCTGTGTACGCGCTACGAGAACGACCCCGCTCTGTCCTCCGGCCTCCTGCATCCCCCCAGTGAGTGTGTGTGTGTGTGGCATGTGTGTGTGTGGCGTCCAGACGGGGGGGCTCGCAGCTCGCCGTCCACGGTGTCGAATTCAAGTTGACGCGTTTCAGAGCCACATTATCATGTAAAAATGCTGTGGCAGAGGAGAGCGTCCCATCCCCCCAGAGATAGGGTGCATTTATAAAGAAATGCAGATTTTTTATTTTTTTTTCCAGGTAGTTTCACATTTAAAAAAAAAAAGAAAAGAAAAAAGGAGGAACTTGAAGAGTGAACGCTCCTCAACAGCTGCAGTAGAGTATTTGAATAACCACAGAAAGTTTGAGCTACCAGAATTGAATCTATCTTTATCTGGCTGTGGTTGGCAGTTATCCCACCCTGCTGTATGTGTAGTTTAATAAAGCGCTATAGTTTATGCTTTGACTATTCATTATTATATTAAATCAAGTTCAGATTCAAATGTCAATCTATGTTTTTTACTTTTTGCACATTTTCTTTGCTTTAAATGCTCTAAAACTGAACTTTTTTTTATGTTTATGCATCAATCAGTGTCGACTGCAGCCTCTAATTACCTCACCTTTACCTGCATTTATCCCCACCGCTGTGGAAATCTTAATTCTTCCCAGTAGACATATCAGACTTTCCCAACGTGTAATCTAGATTTGATTCCTGTGCCAAATCCACCGCTACGTACTCTCAGCATTTCTCTCCCCTCTTATTTGCTCCACAGATCTGAATGCCAGTGGTCCAGTGGCAGACTCTTTAATCACCAGCAACATGGCACCCATGTTTCCTGCATTCAAAGGTCAGGCACTTTTGCAAATATCTATCTGTCTTTCTCTGTTACCAAAAACATGCAGTAGCGCACCGTTTTTATGTAGAAATGCTTCAATATGTGGGATTATGTCCCGTTTTATGCCACTTTGCAAGTAGAAGATAGTGTAATTATCTAGTAATGTTCTATCAAAATATTTACTGTAAAGTCTTGAAGTATAGTGTAATTATTCAACAGCACCCGGGAGCTAAAATGTTAAATTTACTCGAGTTAAAGGGAACATTTCCACTGTGGGCCTTCTTCCAATAGACAAAGCAGTTTACTTCACAGTCAGAATCAATTTTGTTTGTTTTCTCACTGAACTGTGAGGTGACAAAACACAAGATGAGCCCCTCTGTGAAGTTTTAACTTAACCAGCTCGCTTCTCAACTGAATGGGTTTTGATGTGGCTCCAATATCATGTGTTTATTGCTTAATTCAGTCCAGTCACGGATCTTGTTGGAGTCTTGCCCTCACAGAAATCTGCTGGGTCGTTTGTGAAAATACAGACACGTCTTTGCCCAATTACTTTCTTTCTATTCACCTGTGCTGAATTACATTTTCTGTTGCGACTTGTTGGTTTTGTTGCTAATTTGTCATCTGAGAACAAATTGTATAAAGTGAATATCATAGACAACGAGGCTCCTGCTGGGTTATATGTGAGCCCACTCAGACTGCGGAAAGTCTGGAACTCATTTGAGGTCATGAAAGACAAAATTAAGTCTATATGTTTTGGAAGTTTAAACATAATAATTTGGCGGGTGCTGCCCCCCAGTGGCATAAAGCACATAGTGCTTTCATTTTTTTCCCCTCTCTGCAGACCACAATGACTTCAGTTATATTCCTGAGCATAAACCCTGTTGTTTGGGGGTTGTTTTTGCAGATGTTTGGACTTATTTCCACGATGTCCAGCTTCCAAAATACTCTCAGGAGCTGAATGGAGTCAACGTCATGAGTGGGCCCATATTCGACGAGAACTATGATGGAAATGTTGACGCACTCAGAAAAATTACAGGGTAAGGCAGCCGCAGGCTGACCATCTTCAGGTCAATGCATTTTATTTAGAAGCACCTTTCAGGACACTGACGTCACTTTGCAGTTAATTTGTTCGTTGTTTGATCAGATAATGTAGCTTTTAGTGTAATAACATCAAAAGACTTTTAGAAATTTAAAACATAATTATCTATTAGGTTGTTCAGTCATTTCAGGTGAGAAATCTGTATAAAATAACTTATATCGTTGTGACAGTGTAGGAAAGGACAAATAAAATGAATGCAGAATTCCTTATGTTGATGGTGCTTGTATTAACCAATTGTGTAATGTAATAAAGTCAATAACATAATAACCAAACTGCACAAAAACTGCATAAAATATCTTGTATTTCTAGGAAATCCAGCTATATTCATGTATTAGGACATTTTTGGCTGCATTCATTTCACTTATTACATAATTGGCCAGTACTACATTACAGGTTGTTACAGTGCTGAAATATCATGTCTAAGTAATTAATACTTTTATAATATACCAATCAGTCAAGCTGATTTCGGTTCAGAGGTCAAAATCTAGTTTATCACATTTGGGTGTTGCAGTTTTAGTTGGTGTTGTGTTTAGTGGTTTCACCACATAGTGTGGTTGCCTCTCTCTCTCTGTTTGTCCTGTGATGAGTTAATTTTTTTTATAGAAGTTGGATGGATGCAACAGTTTGCTGAACCCATCCACCATTGTGTCTGTTCAGGAACGAGGCTCCCATCCCGACACATTTCTACCTGATCCTGACGAGCTGCAGGAACTCCACCTTCAGTCCTGTGGCCTGTGTGGGTCCACTCCGGACCCGGACCTTCATTCTGCCCAACAGACTGGACCACACCGAGAGCTGCGCGGTGAGTTACCCCCTCCGACTCCTCACACACTGTGGGGAGAAAAAACCAAAAAAGCTAAACCTGATCAATGGATGACGTTCTCCTCTGTTTCTCTCCAGGATGGGCTGGACTTCTCATGGGTGGAGGACTGGCTGCAGCTTCACTCCGCTCGAGTCCGAGACATCGAGCTCCTGACCGGACTCAGTTTCTACCACGACAGGATATCAGTGGACGAGACGCTACAGCTCAAGACCTTCCTACAGACTGCTTAAAGCCCGAGACATTGATCCAGTGAAGCTTTTAAATACCGAGGGAATCAATATTATGGACACACAGTCAGGAAACAGTTAAAAAGGTTAAAGGGTTTCCTGTTTTCAGACCAAATCAATCACAACTTTTGATTCCATCCATTTTTTTCCCTTACACGTCTGAATCTTTTTTTTTTTTTTTATGTAGTGGAAGCTGTACATTTGTTCTCATTTATACATGAACAGTAGAAGACATCGTCACGTCTCCTGAACTGCTCCAAAGAATTTCCTCACTGTGGGAAACAGGAACTTTAAAAAAAAAAAAAAAAAAAAAAAAAACGAAGGGAAAAGCAAACTTTTATTGATTGAAGGACTTTTGATCCCACAGACAAATATTTTGATTGTAACGTTTTAGGAAACTTCACCTCTGAGATCTGAAGCAATGGAAACGTTACCAAGGGAATCTCGGCAAGCAGCTGGAAAAGCCTCCATCATAGATTTGTTCTCTTCCTGCCAAATTTGCTCTTATATTTTCATGTTTTTATATTTCCTCTTCTTTTTTTTTCTTTATTTTTACAAAGTCAGTGTTATTTTTAGGATTTTGCATATTTTTTAGATGATTATTTGTTGTTTGCGTGCCTGGATATATGACAACTGTCTGCATAGGTGGATTACTTGACATTTGAGGCTCCTGCCAGTGTAATAAAGAAACATGTTTCTACATGTTTTGACAGTTAATGTCTGCTTTTATGAAATCAGTGATGCCGTTACAGTTTCTATTTGTCATCAGTTGCAGAGCTGCTGTCTCTCCCTGAGACTGCTGTTACCCTGCTGTAGCAGCCAATAATGTATTCATGGCCAATAATGTAATATCTGCCTATAACATAAGGATTTTAGCCACTATACATAAAGCCAATCATGTAATTGAGTAATAACATTTTGACAATCACATTACAGTATTTTCTGGTTATTCCATTATTAAGGTGGCATTGAAATACCTTTGGAAATGTAATAACTACAGGCAATAATGTAATAATACATTATTAATTCGGCATTGGCTATTATTACATTACTGTCTGTCAAACCTGCCCCTTAAAGAATTGTTACACATTATTAAGTGATGTAGATTCAGCTGAACATGAGTCATGTCTGACCACATACTGCTGACAGCTCAGCTACATCCTGCTCAGAATCTTTTAACAGACGAGTAAAACGTCCAAAAGAGACATTTTTGCCACCAAGTAAATTTGCATTGAATCCAAAACATAAAGATAACAGCGTAAAATTTTCCTATAGTGATGAAAATTGTGAAAAAACTACGAAGTAGTAACTTTTTTCTTATTGTATTAAACAGCTATAGTCATTTTAGCTTTTTTTTTTTTTTTTTGCTGTTTTAGCTGCAATAATTTATCAGTCTAGCAGTTCAAGTTGTTTAGTTCTTTCACCAAATTGTGAATTTTCAACATGTTGCAAAGTTTAGGAGGTGTAGTTGCTGTGTGTAGTCTGCTCAAAGTTGAGTAATCCCTGTGTGTGTGGAAATTCAGGTTGACAGTTATGTTGCGGAGAGAGAGAGAGAGAGAAAAATAGTTTTTTGTTGCAGCTTTTATTTTGTAAAAAGAAGAAAATCACAATTCCACATAAAAAAAAAAAACCTCCTGTCTACTGACTTGTTGTCTTTGTCAACTCTTATTTTCATAGACCGAAGATGCAAACACACAGGAGGGCAAGCAAACGCTCTAAGATGAAAGTGAACTGTGTCTTCACGTTGCAGCAGCAACGCGCACAAAGGAAGGAAGCCGGCCTCTGCACGTTTCCCCCGGTATAAAAAAACCTGCCACTTCCTCGGGCTGACCGCTCCGTTTGTGCACGAAGCCAGGGAGTAAGATGCTGCAGCTTTCTGCACGCTACAGCAACCCAGTTCTCATGTCACAGAGCTGAGGTGTTGTTTGATTTTAGATTTTTTTTTAATACAAGCATGATTATTATCATGGTGCTTCCTTTCTATGTATGTTGAGATTGAGCAATGAAACAGTGGCGGGTTGAGAAATTTCTTGCAATCGCAGACTCTTGTAGTCATCATAGTATGAGAAAATCAAAAACAAAGTGGAAGTTTCCTCTATCAGTGCAGTTTAATATTGTTTCTGTTGATATTGTGTGGCTTTTGTTTAGCTCAGCATTCACACTGGGGTTGCAAACATTTGTCCGGTCTTGAAAAGAAGTCTGATACCACAGTGAAATAGCACAATACAAACCAATTTTCACATGACTTTCTGAAAGCATCAGGGAGCCACTTCAGAGGAACCAAGTTCAGTGGACGGTGTGCAGTGGATTGTCTAGTAGAAAGTTTGTTAAACGCGTGTTCCATTATGTTCTTTTTCCCTTCTCCAGGAAAACATTTGGAATTGTGTGTATTCATAAGTCATTGTGTTGTCTTCTAGCTGGCCCGGCATAAGTGAGATCAAACCATTAAAATAAACTTGAGGTAGCTACACCTTCCTTTCATGAGAACGTCTAGTATGACTGTTCACCGAGGTGGATGCATGTGTCATACTGCAGCATAGGAAAAAAACTAAATACAAAACTTTCCATATTTGTCGCAACAGAGTTGAAATTTCTGTTCACTTTTTTTTCTTCTTTCTTCTTATATTCCCTCCTCATCAGGGTCTCAGGTTTGCACACATGTCATCCCTTTGCACAGTATTTCTGAAGCCATGGTTTGCATCAGGTCCTTTCTAAAATAGAAGAGCCACAACATTGTGTGAGAATGAGAACTGCCACAGTCTGGGTTTTTAGGTGGACGCCGCTCCACACGCTCAGGCCTTTTCTAAGAAACTCCTCTCTGGGTGGGAAATGTGTCGGAGGCTGGTCTGGTCGTTCTCATGGTTGCACTGTCATACCGTATTTGGGCTCCACGTGGAGTCAGGTGGTCTTTACTGTCACTGCTGCGCTGTGGTGGGCTCACATGGTGTCCCACTATCGCTTCTCGGATGTGAAGTCATTACTGAGTCACACGCCGTCTGATTCACTCTGGAGGCTGGCGTGGAATGAATGTACTCAGCGGTGCGTGTAGAACATTCTGACTGAGGTGGCCACGGCCCACTTCACCTTAAATAACTGCACCTTATGAGTGTATCAACTTCTTTTGAAATTGTATAGTTGTGCTTGAAGACGCATTTGATTCAGTTAGAAAAAATTGCTTTAGAATTTTAGTTTTAATGAAGTTCAAACTGGATTCTAATTTAATTTAGTACATTTTGATTTGGGTCATCAATAAGTGCTGTTATGCACTGAAACAGACCAGTTGAAAACCACAGCAAAACCCTTTTCAGCAGCATAATTCCTGGTTGGTATTTGTGTCTTGACAGTGATGTGGTTTTTAGTAAAGGGCAGATACCAGCTGTGTCCCCCCTCAAAGGCCTAATTGCCCCTGACGCTGATTGTTTTCTCAGGCCTCTTGGCAGCTCTGCTTAGTAACAAGCGACAGGCGCTTATCTGTCAGCACAGGCCGGCATTCAGCAGCCCACCTCTGCTGTGTCCCATCATGCTTCAATATATCCGCAGCTGGAGAGGAGAAAATGCTTCATTTTGTTTAACTGCATGGAAATTAGACACCACAATGAAATATAGGGCAAAAGAAGGAGGGTTTGGCTTTTCACAAAACACATTTATTAGGATTGCTGCACAGACTGAGATGACAATATTCATTAGACTTGATTGGAGGGTGAAGCTGCTGTCTTAAATAAAGAATGAAAATAACCGCCCATCACCAAGGCAATAGTGAAACAATGGATTCTATTTTATGGGACTATTATGGTCAAATTGAGAGAATTCATATATTTTGCAGCAGCATTGACAGAAAAGTCTGGCAACCCAAGATTGGTTGGTTGGTTGGTCATGCAGAGATGTGTCTGCAATGTCTTATCTCAATTTTTCTTTTCTTCTGGATGACTAGAAGTGAATGAGACATAAGTGAGACAAAGCATAATGCAACAATCTGACTATGCACATGGATAAATATCAGTAGTTGCACCCAGTGAATAATCATATAGTATAATAAAGTAACATCCATTGAATACAATTCTCATCATCTTATAAGCTTTGGAGGCTGCACAGTCTCCAGTCCAGGTTGGGACCTTCCTGTGAGTTTACATGTTTTCCCCCTGCCTCCTCAGGTTTTTTCAACAATTACTCCAATTTCCTTCCACAGTCCAGAAACGTGTGTGTTTGAGGTTAACTGTGAGCTTTGAGAGCCTTCCCTTTGTCTCCAAAGTGCCTTTTTCTCAAACTTCATTTTGAAAATCGTTTTGTTGTTAATTGGTGAAAGCATTCCTGTGACCCGTCTCATAATGATTTATGAAAATTAAGCATTAATAAGAATGGTTGCTTTGGAAATATCAGTCTATGCACGCAGTTTTTTGTGTTTTCTCCTCAAATGTGTTTAAAAAAATATTTACTCTCTTAACCCTCCAGTTATCATCATGTCCCAAATTAAAAGCAAAATAATCATGCTTGGAAGAGACAGCTCCGCGACGCCCACACTGCCCCGGCATTTCCTTTGAAAACTTCTGAAGGTCCTCAAAACCCTACGCTGCTTTGAATAAGTAAATTTCTCATGATGTAAAACAAATCCAGGAAGAAAGAAAGAACGGAAGTGGGACACACGTCAGCCATCAATAATGCAACGGTTGGCATTTGGTTTGGTTTGCCGTCCTGACATCAGTGAAGCGTCGCTGCTCCTCCTGCTGAGGGAGCAGAAAAGGGCTGAGCCACAGACCCAGGAGGGGATCCTGAGGACAGGGGGAAATCAAACATAGTCTGAAATGTGAGCCCCGGTTGTGTCGTCAGATCCTGTGCTGCAAGGATT
Source organism: Blennius ocellaris (assembly GCF_963422515.1). Taxonomy (NCBI): domain Eukaryota; kingdom Metazoa; phylum Chordata; class Actinopteri; order Blenniiformes; family Blenniidae; genus Blennius; species Blennius ocellaris. The sequence goes on from NC_137667.1 coordinate 8,605,254, forward strand.
TCTGACAAAACTGCGTCATCAGGTTGCACATTTCAGGTCTTTCGCAGGAAGACGAGACAAGAGATCTGACAAGCCCATTTCCCCCCCGACACGATCTGTACAACTTTGAGCTCCAACTATGAGTGTAGAAAGTGAGATTTCTGTGATTGTGGTGCGGAGGGAAGCTCAGAGGAGATCACAATCAGGAGGAGCAGTGCACAGAGAATAACCTTTACCGTTTCCTTTTGTAATCTTCTCGCCCCCGGGGACTGAAGCGAGGTCTGAGGGTTGAGTCCAGAGAGGGGGAGGGTTCAAGAGGAGAGGAGGTGGAGACAGACAGAGACCAGAAGAAGACAAGCATGCAGATGGGAGGACAGACAGAAAGAAGAAGAGCATAGATGGTGACACATCATCACACCCTCTGCTAACGATGGATTTAAGTTTACTTCAATTTCTGGAGAGAGAGAAAGTCCTGGAGGTGCTTCGCAGGGACAAGCAGCTGCGTATTATTGAGGAGGACAGGATCAGGTGAGTCATGTCATTGGTTCAGTGGTTAACTTGCTCCTCGGTGAGGCAGAGATGAAGATGACACACAGAAAAACAACACACACACAGAGTAACAGTTTCTCTGCTTTCTCTTGCGAACAAATGTTTCATCACTTCTGTCACAATTGGGATCTTTGTATACCTCATATTGAGTGCTTTCATGATTTAACAGATGCTCATGGTCGTGGGGTCAGTCCTCTCATCTAATCACCCAGGCACTGAGCACAAGCACGTGCAGATGCAAAACAACAGCGTTTTAAATATTCAAGGAAAGTGAGATTAGTTGTGATCGATTCATAAAGGTTTTGTAATTAACTTCAACTCAAATTCAAATAGCAAGAATCGTTCAGGCAACCATTAATGATTTAAGGCTTCGAGTTTGTGTCTAGTGTTGTTTCACTGGTTGTTAGCTGCACAGTTACTTGAGGTTTTGTTGTTACTTGAGGTTTCATTGCAGAACCTTAATGTCGTGTACATGTCATATATCCATTGCATTTTAATATCTATTATTCTTTAATATTCTTATTTTGACTTCTTTGTACAATGCAGAGCTGATATAATGACTGAACCTCCACATGTTGGGATGAATGAAGTCGTTTTTATGTCTTGTCTCATCTTATGCTGTGTTGTCTTGTCTTATGTTGCCCCGTCTCGTCTCGTCTCAAAGCTCAACCGGTTATAGATATTGCACATTAGCTCAGTTAATGGGTTAAGGCTTTGATTAAAGGTGTTTTTCACTCTCCGTCTCCCTTCAGGAGGATGAAATACGAGCTGCAGGAGCTTCGGAGAAGGGGGGCGAAGAGTTTCACCCGGCAGTACGGCGAGCGGACCTGCGCCCGATGCCAGAGGCCGCTGGGAAAGTTCTGGAACTCGGGTTCGATCTGTCATGGCTGCAGCCACCGCATCTGCAACAAGTGTCGCGTGGGAGTGTCAAACTGGAAGTGCACGGTGTGCCACGCCTACAGGTAGCGAAAGAGAAAGAGATGCGGAGAGGGAAGAAACACGTGACTATGCGGCTGTTAAATCACTGCACTGAGTGACTCTCTGTGGGTTACTAAGACTGATAGTCTTCACCCAGTTTCAGTTAAACCATTCACCCATTCACTCATGTCGGTTTCATATAAACGGTTTTATAAGAGCAATGACAGAGGGAAACCAAAACACTTCCGCAATGAAAGGGCAGATTTACACAAATCCATTTCTAGGAATACCAACATTCAAACTCTGATAGATTTCTTTTCACCAGTTATTTTGCACTAAATTGCAAATTTAATATAAAGTACCGGTACATAAAACAAAGTTTTAAAAAAATCTAATTTTAGAATTATTGCATTATAACGTTTAAATTTTCATCATTCAGTACTTTCAAGATTTATTCTCAAAATAGTCTCTCTGTTCAAAAATTGCTTTTAAAACACAATCACTGTGAGAGAGGAAAAATATAGTAAACATGAAGATTAGCATCACATCGCTCAGCTGCGCGCCTCTGGAAGGGCTCTCTGCCCTTTCTGAAGAGAGCGACCCCACTTTAGGAATCTATTAGATGTTTTTCAGTGGTGGCACCATCAACTCCAGTTGTAATAGCTCAATGGCATCAGAATAGTTTTCTGTCTGTGTGATATTTTATTTTATTTTCCACCTGCTCATTGCTTTGTTTTTTTTCCCTTCTTCACAGGGAGGTGAAGATCCGGTCAGGAGAGTGGTTTTTATTGGAAAAGGCAAAGAAATTTCCAGTCACTGGAGGTTTGTTTACGTCACACACCACTGCTCTCTTTTGTAAATTCATAGTCATTATTTATTGATGCTTCCTTCATATTATCCACTTTTACCACAATAGATAATTTAAAAAAATTTATGAACCTTGTTGTTTGTTTAAGTTGTTGCTTTAAGTCTAGTTTAGAGGGTATTCCTTATTAAGAGTTTACACTGTAATTTAGTTTATTCACATTATATGACACGTGCATATAGAGTGACCATTTTCACAATGGGTTAGGGTATTATAATATATATAAAATATACATAACATACAAGCCCAGTGTGTCTGTTACATTACATCGGTATGTAGAAGCAAAAAAACAATAGCAGATCTATGTAACCTATGCTAATGACAGTAACTAAAATAGAAAAACAAAATAACAATAACAGGCAATGTCTTTATGCAATGTGGAACCTTTCATCAATATACGAAGTAGTTTTGGTCCTTTTGAAGTTAAGCTAAAACATCATCATGTAAAACTTTCTGATTAATATTGTGTAGTAATTTCTGATTTTTTTCACATTTATCCAGATGGTATGATGAAATAATTGTAATATGAATGCACACCGTGAATATGGATAGTTTTCATACTTTTGCACCTTCAAATGGGTTTTAGAACCTGTGAATATCATGCAATATTTTAAATGACTTTATAGGCTCAAAAATAAAGAATAAAATCTTTGGTTGAACTGTTTTATTTTCTAAGTATCTCTATGATTGCTCTAATAGACGCCACTGTAACGTTGCACAATATCTGTGATCTTTACAGATAAATACGAGACAGTCGGAGAGAAGCTGATGAAGACTTATGGCGTGCTGAGGTAAGATTCACCTCCACATTATGAATCTAAGTTTTCCATCTTGGATTCATTGAACTTTATAATGAGTGTTTGCTGTATTTTCTACAGTCATATATCTGTTGTGCCCCCAACGCCTCCACCACACTTGGATTATCAGTTTCTCAGCAGATCTGGGGTAAGGAATTTGTACGTTTCTTGTATTAGTTCAAGTGTAAAATGTGAATTGGTTGTGATTTACCATTTTAATTTTTTTCAGGATTCTAAAAACTCCAAGCCTTTCACCAGTTCAGTGGAAGATTTGATGGCTTCCTTCACGAGTCACATTAAAAGTGAGTGATTCACCCTGACCGAATACTTGCAAAACAAGGGATTTCTTCATAATTGTAACAACATGCAACACTTCACACACACCTTGCAGACCTGGAGCGCTGATCCTCCACAATTACTCCCGATAATTAATAAAACATCTCTATTCTGTTCTGCTATATTTACTTTGTTTTTGAGTGATATCAGCACTGCTTATTGTTTTCTTTTTTTTTAAATGAATTTTTGTATTTCTGATACAGTGAATATTTTAGTGTGAAATGTTGAGTGCAGGATTCTGTATCAGCATGACATCCTGCAGATTATATCACAACCTGCTCACATCAGCAACGACACAGGAAGGACATTAGGTGCAAAACCCTCATTGACGTCATTAAACCTGCAAAAGTCGATTGTTATCGTGGAGATTCTCCTGCAGACAGTGTTTCAGCTTAGTTGTAACCATCATGGGACAACTGTGGCTCATTGGAAGTACAATCCCACAACTGTTGGTTTGATCCCCACTCCACTCCTTCACCAAGTGTCTTTGAGCCTCAACATTGTGCTGGCATGTATTTAACATTGGTGGGAGACAGTGGAGGATTTCTTCAAGCAAACAATACTTGGATGTTGTCTTTTCCATAATGTGTAATGTCTCGAGTGGCTCATGTCCTTGCAGAGATTTCCACCTCTCAGAATGACGTGAGAACAGACCAGCTGAGGGTTGACAGCAGCAGAAGGCAATCGGGTTTGACTTACAGCAGCCAGAAGAGCCTGTCAGAAAGTGACATCAGCAAAGCCATACATGTAAGTCGACCTCAGCTGTGAGTCAGGTGTTAAACATCATAATGGGTGAGAGTCCTCGGGTCGAGACACTAAAATCCAAGTGGCTCCCAATGGATATTAATTCAGTACTTTTTAGCGGCCTCTGCTGGTGAGAGAAACCAATTACAATAAGTTCTCCAAGTCGTTAATTGTTTTTTGTTCTACTCAATGTTTATTTTTAATGAACGCAGGGAGAGAAAAGCTTTAATATTTAATATTATATGCTTGTAATGTGATTAAATGAGATTGGCAGAGTAAAATGTGAGCTGTCACTTTGGTTTTCAGTGTTAAGTTGTCCTAATATAATGATTTGAGTTACTCACATGAAGCTAGAATCAACATTCAAAGGACTTCAGTCAGAAACGTTTTGAAGGTGCAGTAAAAACAAATCAATGATTGACTTTTCTCTTTGCAGCTCTTTAAAGTCCCAAGTCTTCCAAATCTGTTCAAGAAAAACAAAGACAGTGATCAGGAGGGCTCATCCACCGGAGCAGAAGAAGACGCTTCCTTCAGTTCTGAGTATTCTGGTGGAAAGAGAGTGAGTGAATAAATCAGATTAAAGAGCTTCTTCTCAGAATAACTTCCTCTTCATGGCTGTACTAAGACTGAATGAAGAAGGCTTATCTTATCGCACTTTTAGACATAAAATGTGAGTCTACAGCCTTCTCGTTGGCTTCCTCAGGGCAGCAGCAGCAGCATCAGCACAGACTGCGGCCTCTTCGAGAGCGTCGCCGTAGGCGGGGAGCTGGAGCTGGCTCTGGCCTACAACACCGGCACCTCCTGCCTGGAGGTCACAGTGGGCGCCTGCAGGAACCTGATGTACGGAGACAGCAAGAAGAAGAAGTGTCACCCGTGAGGACGACTGTCGACATTTACAGTATCACATCTTTCATCTCTGATCCTGCATCAGTAACTCACGGTTCCTTGTTTAATTTATGTGTAGATACATCAAACTCTACGTGCTGCCGGATAAAAGCCTCAAGGTGAAGACATCAATGAAGAGGAACACAACAGATCCGGTTTACAACGAGGTCTTAAAGGTAAATATGAGGGATCTCTTCTACTTCAGCTGCTGGAGAGTCATCCTTGAGTTGATCTGTTTGAATTAAACTGAATCTCTATATTGCTTTCCAGTTTCACATAGAGCGCCATCTGCTCATTGGGAAGCGGCTGCAGGCCTCTGTGTGGCATTCAGGGACCCTGAGAAGGAAAACTTTCCTCGGTGAGGTGCTGCTCCCGTTGGACGGCTGGACAGTCGATGACAAGGTCTCCCAGCGCTTCAACTGGTACCCGCTGTGTCCGAAGGTACAACAGATACAGATAATGAGCAATTCAACAAGTGTTCAAGCATGAAAGGAAAAGTCATACACTGATTGCCTGTGACTGAAATACACCAGCTCTTGTATCTTATCTATTTATAACATATGTTTAATAATACTTTTTTCTACCTCGTGATTATGCTCAAAACTTGATGCTTGTGTATTCAGATAGCTATTTTAGTGAAAGAAGGCGGGTTTGTGTTTCTTATCTTTCTCCATTTTTTGTATTCATCAGGTTGAGAGTCCAGATGGAGGCACTGTGGGATAAGACTGTTGGTCATAGTGACCTTCTTCATTCCAGATTTAAATGAAGTCTGTTGGATCATTTACTAATTATTTAACTTTAATTTAAAGATGATTAAATATTGTGCTAATATTATTATTCAATGAAACGTTTTCAAATCTGAACACACTCTTGTAAGTGTTGGCAAACACACAGAAGAACACTACAGTAATGCAAGATTGGAGTATACTTTGTTTTATTTCTTTGTGTTTTCCATTTGATCTGTTAATATTAAATCATTCCACTGTGAAAAGAATGCTGTTGTTACTTTGCATTGGAAATGTTCCCAATTAGTATTTATTCTAATAAATTGCAAATAAACCTGATTAAAGTTGACTTTTGTTTTTATTTCAATACAATCTAGATATAGACATAGAAGAAATAGGGCGGGAGTATTAGACATTTAACAAGCCCCCCACCCATATCTAATAAACTTGTGCTACCTCCTACTCCTTTTCAGCTTCAATGTATTTTGTTTATGCTTATTATATTTGAAATAAAAATAAATAAATGAAAGAATGAATAAATGAATAGTCACACGTGTCCTTGCTCACACCGCTCTACCGCCGTGTTGCTTTCATTGACATTCTCACGGGCTTGTTTAACCTGCTCCTCCTACAGCACCTCATCCTCAATATCTTCTAAAGTATTGAAGAGGCAACATTAAGTTTCTGAGGCCAGGTTGCTGTTGTTTACAGAACATTTGACCTTGAATACAAGAAGATCTGACTTCTTCAAACCATTTTCTAGGAAACCATTGAATTACAATAATATTGATGTTGATATTTTATTGTGCGGGTAACCAAGACTTCCATCGTGCATCGTTTTGACATTTCAAGATAAAGCTGAAATAAGTCTTTTTAGGCACTTTAGCGCCAGCTCTCCTTCAGTTACAGTATTCCTGCACTAGAGGTCAGTGTAACACGGGGCTATTCGGTCCTCCATGACAATAGTGTTCCTGATAGAAGGAACCAGCCAGGCCCAGCCACATGGCAATGATCCACTGCCCTCATTAAAGGTGAAAACACCTTCCTATTAATGCAAACCGGTGTCATAGCACCTGCGTCAGAGTACAAACACACCTCCATTGTGGAGCGGCGTGTTTCTTTGTGAGTGCACTTCAATGTCTGCCGTCTGGCAAGGTGTGTCATGTGTGCTCTGGTGTGCATTTATCAATGCATCAAGAATTGTAAGTGTTTAATAAGTTTGTGGGTGTGCTTGTTCAGCTATTTGTGAGTTGTGTTTAGGTGTCTCTCTCTGGCAGGAGGCAGGGAGTTCCTCCAGACAGCGCCCTTTCGTGATGAAGTTGGGCGTCTCACCTGCAGCTGCATGTAATAAGTATCTGAACCATTAAACCGAAACTCGAACGAAAAGTTTTTTGCAAGACTTGTCAAAAACATGTTGATTCTAATAAATTGTCATGGACAAAATATCTTTTCATTACATCAATGACAAAATAACAGAAATCTAAATTTCGTAGACATGAATCAGCCATGATAGCGTAAATACATTCGTAAAAAACATCTGAACACCATCCAACTGGAGAAAGTGGGACATTTCTGTGGAACTCCCGTTCAACACAACATCTAACATTGTTTTTAGTTACAATGACCTCTGTAAGCTGGACCAAGCCACAGATGATTAACTGAGCTTCCACGCGTTTTCAATTCAGAGAAGTTTCGTGTTTATATGGCAACATTCTGAAAATGATTTCAGTTTACATGTAAATAGCAGAAAGGCTGAAAACAATGTAGTAAGCATACCTGTCCACATGTTGTCGCTGTCATTTCTTTTTTTTAAATGAAAGCACACACACATGCATGCAGCGAACAATAGGTTATAAATATAATTTTATGTGTGTTGCTTTTTTCCCTTTCCTTTCTCAATCATCTTCACCTTTTTATGTGAATGATGTGTACAGTTTGTGGTGGTGACGACTGGGAAGCAACCTTACATTCAAAATGAAGCCGCTAGCTAACATTAATGCAGTTCAAAATCTATGGAACTAATTTTTTTTTTTTAATGAAGGAATACAAAACTTTACCAGCCTGCTTGTACAAACAAAGTAAAACTTTCTGTTTAAAAGACAACTGACACGTTTTCTTGCCATTAATCTATTGTAATCTTCTTTAAGTCCATGACTTCTTTTCTCAGAACCTACACAGAATAGGTAACATGATAAGATTTTTAAATGTTAATGTGTTACTACTTCAGTTAGAGGCCCTTCTACTTCATTCTGAATCAGATTGGGTTTCATCTTTAATGTGATGTTCTTCTGTCAGCCGGCAGATGTCCATACAAATAACATTACTAACAAAAGAAAGTGGTCTAATATTCCGACAAGATGAAATCTGGAGTCACACCGGCCCAGCAGCGGGGAGTGGTTGGAGTTAATTCAAAGTGAGCCACATTAGACCAGAGTCTCCTCAGCGTTTCCTCGGTGGACAATAAAGGCTTTCTTGTCTGTGTGGAAGCAGCATGTGAAAGACTCAGTCAGTCTCTGGTTTCACAGGAGAACAAGACAGGAAAGAAGAGCGTTACTGTGGAAGAGGCGGTGACGTCTTGACCTGGAATTCTGGTAACAACCTGTACCAGCAGGTCACCATGGCAACAGGAAGCCCAACAACTGGCATGACGTTAGCTTGATAGTTCTGGAACATGATGACACTCAACGTCATTGAGTCACTCTATTTATTTCTAAGCAGACATACATTGATTTTCCAAGTAGTATATTAATTGAAGCAACGTATTTTCCACGTAGGCACATGGAACACATTTTTTTTTTGGGGGGGGGGGGCGCAGGATATTTTAATACATTCTCAAACCACAACACATTATAGAACTCTCAAATATTCTAGAAGACTCAAAAATCTCAATGACGCATTCTAGAGACGTTCTAGAACTCACACATCACACACCTTGCCCAATTTTCACACATTGTTTGTATTGATAAGGAATACCCTCTGTGAGTATATAAGTGGTGTGTTGTATGTCAGATCATCTATATCTTTGTTCCTATATAGTTCCAATCTTTATTCACTTCCATGTAGTTGCTCTCACTTGGTTAATGACTCTGCGAATCTTAGCTTTTTTTTGATATTGTGTTTGTCAAATAACCTGTTTTACTCCACCAAATTGAATATCTCACTTTACTACTTGTCAAAACCAGATAACACTCACAATTGTACTGTTGTAGTGAAGCTGCAGTGGAGATACCTTGTTTTTCTTAGTGGCCTACAGGTGGGAATAAGTAAGGCTTATTACTATTGCAAACCTCCCTCAAGTAAATCGCGAGCCAATTCAAGTATGCCGGGTCACATTACTGTCTGAAGGGAGCAGCTGAGAAATCATTCAATATTTAATGAAGAAAAAATGCTTTAAAACCCCAAAATGTATCTAAAACATGAGTTCTCTGTACTTATTTTGTCTTTTAAAGTTTTTTGTTTTTCAGTGCATGTATCCCACCCTGCAGTTGATTTGAGTGCTTTATTAAAAAAAAAAAAAAAAAAAAATGGATTGCATTGAATTACCCAGATTTATCATTTAACCATTGCAGTGTTCAATATCTGCTTGATAAAAAAAAAAACACATGAAAAAATTCTGAGTCCATAAAGGTAGGGCGTTGACAGACTTTCTATCACATATTGTAGAAAGTGACCACACACGATGTATAATCAGATTTCTTTATTGCCAGTATGTAGAACACCTCATTATAAAATCCTTTTCTTAATACAAAGGCCAGCATAGCTGTGTTTCTATTACAGTGTCAATAAATGCTACTCTAGTCCATGTCCAGAGAGAGCAGAGGAGGAGGTTGGTGTCATACTGTTCAGGTCAGTCCATTATGACCAAGCTGCAGGATGAAAAATCTTCAACCTTACTCATTTCAACCTTACTGGAGGTCTAACACTATTAAAAAAAAAAAAAAAAAAAAAACATAATCTAAAAGGTTTTCAGAGTTACATCCAAACGTTTTAGTGATTATACACATCAACCATCTTGGACTGAGCCGACATGGGTGCAGCCAGAGAGAAAGGCCACTTAAACGGGTGAAAGCACACAACCGGTGCTCAGCCCTCACTCTAAAACGACAAGACACAGAACGGACAGAAGAAAAATATATTAAGACCTAAGTGTCCCAGTGCTCTGAAGATGAGGACGTTCCACAGCACGCTGTGAGCTGCAAACAACAACACATACATAAACTAATCAAAGTACCCGGATGGTTAGCAATCTCCTTCAGTGATTTTTGATGGCGTGCAGTTGTATATTTCCTACAGTAAAAAATAATAATTTACAATTAAATCTCTTTAATTTAGTAATCTAAAGATGCTTTGTATGGAACATAAGACTTCTCATTTTGGTCAATATATAAAATCTTTAAAACATATCCAATGTTTTTGTTATCATTAGTAGATAGCAAAATAACAAAAATATACAAACCAAGAGAAAATACCCTTTTAATGTCCCCTATACAGTATAAATATATAACTAGGTATGATTTTAACCTAATTTATAGCAACAATAAACATGAATGGAAGTGTTCATAATATAATGAAAAACAAAAACATACTTTTTTTCTGCTTATACTGTTTTTCCCTTTCTGAGTGGTCGCTATAAACCACTAACTCCTTTTCTTCCTGAACAAACGGATGACAGACATTAAAGAAACAATCGAGGCGCTTGATTACATGTCGTATGAGGAAGTACTGATGAAATCCGGCTACTCTGTCACACCGCTGGATAAAAACAATGATTTTGGTTGAAGCGGATCCGATTACACACAATCAAGTACACGAACGGGTGTTAAAACACTAAGAAGAGAAAAAATAAAGAAGGTTTTGGCACTAAGTTTCCTTCCAAGCTTCTGCAAAGCCCTGCATCCTGCCTGCTAGCAACAGGAGCCTCTGCTGTGCTTATGCTGCTCCAGTTTAGTCTGTAACCCACGTGTGTTTAGCATGTGTGTGCTGATGTGTCGGCCGAGGAGCAAGATGTCGTGACCATTCAGAAAGGGTGCGCAGGCCGCGCGCCGAAGGCTTCTTACAAGGCTTCGAACTCGTCGATCCTCTGCTTGGTGTTGCCCTGCCTGATCTGCTTCAGGGTCTTGTATTTGTCTCGGCCCTGCATTACGTTGTTGGCGTGAAGGAAGTCCATGTCGTTCTTCTTGCTTTCGTCACGTGCGTGGGCCAGCTCCGAGGTCAGGGCCTGGAGATCACAAAGGAGAACCAACTTGAGATCAAAGTGCTGCTCACTGGAGGTTTTCTAACAGTAGAATGGCAGGCAGAGCGTCCAGCTCTCAGGCTCCTCTCATGTGGAACCAACTCCCAGTTTCAGAGATTTTTCTATTTAGTAAAGCTCACAGTTGGGGCTGTTTCGGGCCACTCTGGACCGTTTTCCAGTGAAGATGCTCTCGGTTAAGACTGATGGGAGACCTGCACTGTGCTTCTTTCCAGTCTCACTCTCCAAGTTTCGCTACTGCATGTCATAAACATTAGTTAAGCTTTTGAAGTTTGAAGTTTTTCCACCAAGTAATATGTAATGTTGAACTAATAAAGGAAAATGTGAAATCTTGTCAACAGATGACTTGTTGTTTTTTTTCTCATCTCAGGTAGAAACACCAGCATTGACAAATAGATGTGGTTTGATGTGAATTAAGGCTTAATGGCACATTTTTCAAAACGTCTGGCAAAATCAACAAATAAAAGAAACAATCATCGTTCATCGCATCACGAATCAACACAACCCTTGAGCAGATTGAACAACCAAAGAAAGTTTCGCAGAAACTAGTGACTGCTGGGGATTTAAAAGTTATAAAAACAACTTAACTCGTTAATGAAGTTTGAGTTATTTAAGTAAAAATCTGAATCCAGAACTACTGGTGAATCCACCGGAGAATATCTACATAAAATAAGAGACTCCAGATCACTGAAAATAAGAAAAGTGTTTCTTTTTTGGACGATGGCTCACCTCCAGCTGTTTCTGGACGCGCTCGTTCTTCATGGCCTCGGTCTGGCGGTCCTCCTCCTTGCGGTGGTCATTGATGCCCTCCATCTGCAGGTCGGCGCTGTGCGTGCTGTTGTTCTCCTCGCTGTCGCTGTTGTCATCCAGATGGTCATACATGGGAGGAGGAGGAGGTGGAGGTGGGGGCGTGTCCTGTCTTATGGCCATCAGCAGCTCCTCCTTGGTCTTCTCCAGGTCCCTGTTTGCCTCCCAGGCCTGAGGGCAAAACAAATACTCAGTTAGCTTTCTCTTTCTCAGTAACAGACTGATTTGTAAGGATTTAAAATAAATATTAGGAAACGAATTGTTCTTTCGGTTTTCTTATGCTTCATTGAGGAGCAACAAAGAATAACAGCATAATTTATACCACACTCCAAATAAAGTTCCTTCAATAATTGTTCTTAAAGTGTGGGGCTGATCTATTTCAGTGAAGTGCAGCAACATCTGATAACATTCAAAAATGTATATTTAACAAAAATAATTTCTTAACTTCATCCACCAACACTTCCAACTTCATGTTAGCAACTGTATTGGAGAATTACGGTAAAAATATCTGAATTATGACAATGAGAAACATAATGTGATGGATGATCTTTCACAAAGTCAATGCAGCAGTAAAGAACAACACGAATAACACAAAGCATAGAAAAAATATTAATAGTCAATTAAGTCAAGGGAGGCCATTGAGGAAATGATTCCCACTGAAACTAATGAAGTAAAGGCATCGTGTGTGTAATTTTGATCCCATCAGACAAAATCTTCAGGGTGACTTATGAAGTTTGAGATTCTCTAAACATCAGAAAACCAGAATCTGCTCCTGCTTTAAGTGTGCTAGCTTGAGTGGACAAGGATGTATGTGATATTTGAAGTATTGAAGTAAAAACTGAGAGTATTCTTTATTAAAACAACATTGGCCGGGTAGGGAGTCTGAAATCGAGCTGCATTGCTGCACTTGACTGTGGTATAATTTCCCAGGGGAGAGAAATCTTAGATTGTTCTTCAGTCAGCTGCCAGTCGACGCTCTCACCTTCAGTTGCCATGTGCTGGCCTCCTCCTCCTTGCGCTTCCGGGACTCTTCCAGCAGGCTGATCTTGGCGGACTGCTCTGCCAGCTCTGCAGCCTACAAAAGAAAGAAAAAGGAGCCATTTAATAGAGATAAAGACACTGAGAAGCAACAAAGGATGCACCAGTTTTAGTCAAGGATTGGAATCATAAGGGGTTTTGCTTCAGTCCAACTGGAATCCATCCTTTACACAAACCATGTCTTATTGATGACCCAAGATTGCCTGTGGATAAGATGATGGTTTTGAAAGAAACCAAATGCTAATGGACACACCCACTCTCACCACTGTCACTAAATGTGTCTTATTCTGAATTCCTTTGACATGTTGGGAATCGATTTAGATCTTCATCAATGTAATCGAATAGTAAACATGGGAAGTTTAAGAACACATGACACAAAAGGCCACATCCTAGCATCTAAACATTAAAGAACAGAAGACTGGCATCATTTGCTGAACTTAAATTTACTCTGTTACTTTGAATCACTAGTTAAAAACTGCAGTGACTAAAAAGACTAAAACTATAAGTGTATTTAGCACCGCTTACAACAAGAAATAAGTTTAAATGATGGTCAGGTTTAGTGTTTGTGTGAGGTTCAAGTATGTAAACGCACAATTATTTAGCTTCTCTTTAAAGGTACCAGACCTCCTTGAGAAAAAAATGGCTTTTTAAACCTGCAGAAAACAGTCAGAGTTGCTGAACTCCTCCTTCAGTTTGTTCACCTCGTCAGCGTGACTAAAGTGTGCCATGTTGTCATGTGACTAAAGTTACACAATAACACAAACTAACCAATCAAGTAAGCAGCAGGCCAGCAACTCCCAGGTAATACCAGGCACGATTATCATTTTTGTCAATGGAGTTTGGTGCCCTCAAAATAAGACGAGAACAAGCTCCTTGACCTACAGCTAAGCCAAATATTTCAAATATAGGAAAACAACTAAATGAACACATATTGCTTGGAGTATGGGATCTCTGTTGATGACTGTGTGCATTGAATTATTTTGCTTTGAACCAGCATCTGTACAACAACCAGAATCTACTATTTATAAGTGATGCACAGTAACAAACATTCACTTAAATAATTCATTTTAAACTTCAATTTATGAAAAAGCTTTTTTTTTTAATGTTCAAGGTGCAGTTTGTAAAATTCAAATAAAGCTCATGTTGTGCATTAGATGGCAGTAGTGAGTCAGTGGAGCATTCAGCTTGTCTTTCATAGAGGTTCTTCAAAAGTTCAGGATTTATTTTTTCTTTTTTTAGTTAATAATTACAAACTGTTCCAGCCTCTGTTGTTCACTTTGCAGTCCACCCATTGCTCTTGTTGGATGCTGAAATTTACAAGACTGGACAAGCTGATACTATCTGGTTAACATGCTATTATTAGTATTGATACGGACAGCATAACATCATAACATATAGACAATTCATCAAATGACATTATGACTGTAGTTTTGCATGGTTCACTTATTTTTTTTTTTTGAGGATTCCAATGAAAAATATTACATTCTTGATCTTTAGTGGCTCAAAATAAGCCTATCTGTGAATTAAAAACTTCTAGCAATTTGGAAGACATTGGATCAAGACAGCAGGCAGCGTGTCGCCATGTGACCAAGTCACTTCAGCAACCACCTTCATAAAGGTACTATACCTTGATCACAGTGCTATTTTTTTGTAATATCTTCTTCTGTTAGCTGTCAAGAAAGATGAGAAGGATTGTGAAAGCGAAAAGATAAAATGGAAAATATTGAGAACTACAACAGTGGTGAATAGAGATAATATGGAAGCATGAAAACGGACGTCGGCAGCTCTGATCTGGCGCCAAAGTCTTCCTTTCCCATCCAGCGCTGATCCTCCCTCAATTCATTGTGACTCCTCAACACAGATTACTATTTAAAAAATATTTTTTTCCGAATAACTTTTTGCTTTATTAATTTGGTATGCTACTGTATATTGTGATATTGCATTGTATTCAAAGCATTAAATACAACTAGAAAGGTTTTTATAATTGTTTGTTAAGGGTAAATATGTTTCAGTTGAATAACATATTGGCTTTAAAACAGCTACCAGGGGCACATTATGTTTGAAAAATAAGGTTTGACAGTACTGGAAAGCCGTCAGGGTCCTTGAGGACGTCTTGATTAAATGTGACCGCTCTGTGCCGCCTCTGTGCTTCATTCTGCCAACAATGTGAACCTCTCTTCTCTGCACCTGTCTCATCCTGCAGCGCAGCACCAAGCCGTGAAATTGTGATGTAAAAAGGTACTCGGCTGGTAAATTCAGGACACTATCATTATTCGGGGGCTTGCTTTTCAACAAGTTAATGACGCGGCTGGCACATGCCCTCGGTCACGGTCAGGAGACGCTCCACTGAGACTTAATCCATGGCGTCCTAATAGGGTTTAAGTTTGAGAGAATAAAGGTTTCACAGCAGGTGTCTGCCCAATAAAGCTGTCCGGGTGTGTAACCGTGGAGTGAAAACCACAGCTTCAGTGTCAGGACTGTGAAAAGCAAACGAGCGGTCGTGTGTGTGTGTGTGGTCCGGCGAGGGGGCGGGAGGTGTGGTCCTGCTGGATGCTACAGACGGCTGCAAGGTGACCATTAAAAACATAAAGAAAAGATCGACCGTCCTGCAGAGCAGCAGCCCACCAGTGAATCCGCCATGTGTCACTGAAAAACCTGGGAACATTCTTTCGAGAGGAAACACTGACCAGCTCCTCCTGGCTTTTCTTTTGGCTCTCGGCGTGGCGGGCCAGCTCCTCTTTCTCCAGCAGGGCGACCTGTCGCTCCGACTCCAGACGCGCCGCCTCCTCCTCAGCTCTCCTCCTCTCCTGCTCCAGAGACATGGCCCTCTGCTGCTGCTCCTGCAAGTCTGAAATACAGAGAGAGGGGGGGGGGGGGGGGGGGGGGGGGGAATCATAAAGGTGAATGATAAACTTGATGCTCACAGCAAGAGAAAGACACTTTTCCTGCTGCTCATGCCAGTTTTTTAAACCATCACATTTCTTTTCTGTTTTATCACTGATAACCAACCAAACTATCTTGATCTAATTCATACAAAGCCAGTAAAGCTCATCCTGTAATAAAAGTTAATTCAGCTGCTTATCCTTTTGTTTTTCGGAGTGTGATACCTTAGATTATGGAACATGACTCAAACGGCCAGGAAATGTCAAACCAGGACCTTTGGTGAGAAATCCTGCAATAACTTTGTGTTTGAGATATTTCTTCTTTCTGCACTCTTTCATTCGAAAATAAAGTTTGTAAAAATGCAATTGTTTGCTGAGGAATCAAATAAACATCTTGGACTTGATCTGAAGGAAGTTTAGTGTTAAAAGATTTAAATTATTTGGTATTTAAATTCTGCTTCTTTTAGTTTGATGACTTTTATCAAATTATTCAGACTTAAATCATTTAAGCCTGTTTATATCACCTCGTTGTAATAAACAATCATAGCTTATCTTTAGAATTCATTTGCTGATTTTATACTTTTGGGAATCGATTCACCATTTAATTGATCCTCCAAAACAGTTTCAGTGTCAACAACTTTATATATGATGCATTTGTTATGCACTTTAGCGGTTTTGTATCATTTTACCTTCTGTTTTTCACCCAATTAAATTGGAAATGACAAAAAAAATGGGTCATACAAATCATAATTTGGACACATAATGTTGTAAAAGAAGTGCAGACAATGAGAAGTGAAACCTGTTTCAAGCGATTATGAGCAAAAAAGTGTCAAGTGAAACTGTCACTGTGTAAGCCGTATGTTACGTGCGTTATTCAAGGTTCACTTGGTATGTGAAGCATTTCAAAACAAACACTGCCCCTAGTAAAGAGCTAAGTTATGAGGCGGAAACTCAAGCAGAAGTCTGAAGTCACTTCATGTGTTTGGCTTGTAGGGATGCACCAATAACATTTTCTTTACAGGCTGATTACAAGTAAGAGTACTTCCTTTGTCTCAGAGTACATGATAATGCAATTGCAATTCTTGGAATTACTTTAAATGCGCACCGCCTGGCATCAAGACAATCATTGCTTCAATCGTTAATATATAGTCTACTGATCGACATAAACTTAAGTCAGCTCCTCCTTCACTGAGCTCTACTCTGCTCAGAGATTAATGTCAGTCGAAGCTGTCACAGAGTAGTAAGTCAGAGTAGTAGTCATTTTAGGGAAACTTGAACAATAAACATCAAATTGCAATGACATTTCTACTTGTAGTGTCGAACTGGAGTTGTTCACTGGTTCATGTCATCCCCTTTAAATTTATCTTGGAGTGACATTATAGTTCACATTTTGTGTCCTCGAGGTTAAATGAAGAGGTGCCTCCCTCCCCATCCCTCACCTTTCTCCGCCTTCCTGGTCTTCTCCTCGAACTGGTAAAGTCTCATCATCAGCTGCTGCTTCTCATGCTCCATCTGCTCCTTCTCTCTCTCGATGGCCTCCCTCTTCTTCTTCTCATTCTCCAGGTGGGCTCTGCAGATAAGACACAGGCAGCGTGAGCCAACAACAAGAGCTGACATGCTGTAGGTGATGCATGTCGCACACACACACACACACACACACACACACACACACACACACACACACACACACACACACACACACACACACACACACACACACACACACACACACACACACACATACACACACACACACAGATTCACCGCTGCATCAGACTTGGTCACACGCTGCATAGTACAACTTCAATGTAAATATAATTTCTTTCACATGGTGACAGTTTACTTTGTGGTTTGAAAAGGTGCGACATCCACCAGTATTTGACAATAGGTGAAGTCTTACAGTAATTCCTTTTAAAGTTTAATGAGATCCCCCCCAAAAAGCTGCACAGAAGCTGCAAGAAGCGAACCAAACCGTTCCAAGTCGTATCCATCAGGAAATGTTTTTCAATGTTTTTTCATTATGCAAATTGTAGTTGGAAAATTAGCAAATGTGTAATGCAAATGATAGGATGCATGAAAAAGAATAGAGTTAGGCAGAAAAAAAATACCCAAAAATGCTGAGTTTGCATGTGTGCAGGAAAATAGCAAAAACATGTCTCTCATGGTTATACGTATATTCATACCACTTTCCTTACAACGTTTTTTTATATGTGCAGATTTGTCAAAAATATGTGTCGTATGTGAGCGTTCCAGCGCCTTCTTCCTCAAGGTTACCTTCAACTTTGATTAATCAGCCCAGGGACGTTTGTCTGTGATCGTACGGTGCTCATGCAGAATACCGAGAGGTGACTTTAATGACGAGCATATCGGACGCAAACAACCATTTTTCATCTTTCTGGTAGTTTTAAAATCTTCTAAATATCATAAGCAAGCCAGGATTTTGGGCTATGAGAAGCATGCATGCCAAATCCTGTCAGCAGTCACAGGATAGGAATATCAGGGTTAAAGCCAAAACAATAGAGCACAGGTAAATTAATCAGTAAATGACACTTCTTGGGGTCCAGGCTGACGTGGTGCGCCACCTGTTGATCCACCCTTGTGCATGTGACAGTATCGGACAGCAGTAAACATCCGCAGGGTTTTTCCTCACTATTTCTGGTTGCTATGGTTTTTAATAGGTGGTTAGAAAAGTTCTGCATGCTGGCCAACCCTGACTGCAGCTCACACCTGCTTTCATCATAAAGTGGTTAAAAATAACTGCTATTCAAATTACGTTAATCATGCTGCTGCAACCATCCTGGTATCCTCCTTAAATTTTACTCATGTTGAATCCTTTTTTTTTTTTTTTTTTTGTCTTGCTCTGTTTGACCTCTTTCTGCTCCTGTGTGTGACCCTGGGCCGTCCCTCTGGTGTTCGCCGTGCTGTCTGCCCGCCGTTGCGTCACCGTGTTTAAACAGCTGTGTGGGACAGACGGCGGGACAGACAGCTGTCGCCCAAACCGGGGTCAACATCCACTCGACTTCCAGCTCATCCAGTGCAGGAAGTGGATGTTCTGGATTTTGAGAAGGAATGCTGTCGGTGTCAGTGAACTCTCTGCCAGATTAGGTAAGAACTGGATCGGTTAGTGATGAAGCTGTTCCAACTCAACCAGGTGAAACTATTTTGGTGCTTTGCTGACCTTAATCCACATGTAACTGGGACGTCTGTGGACGTCTGTGGAATTTCCCATTTTTACAAGATAACTTCAACTTTTAGTTACTTTTAGAATTTACTCTGTGTGTCTAGTGCTCAACAATAATGATGAGTATATTGGCGCAAAGCTTTATTTCTCTTCTTTTCTGGTTGGTTTTGAAAGTTTTCAGATACCATAAAGAGGAGCTATATGGTTTAATCTACTCAAAGCAATAATTCACTGTATGTATAGTCTGAAAGAAACAATATTTCTTTAAATACTGATTTTTTTTATATTATGAGTCAAACACAGAAGTCATTATTTAAATGTCTGCCAATTTAGGAAGGAAAGCAATAAAAAAAAAATATGTCAATTTGTTTAATATATAAACTAAATAGTTTCAAGTGTGATAATTAAGTTAAAAATGCATTTCAAAATTCTTATATTAGGAAACATTGTAATAAATTAAGAATGAGTTTTTACAACTTATGTGTTGTACAATAATCACATACTTTCAATAAACCTTGCTGAAACCACAGCATACAGTGTGTAAGAACTCAAATTTAGCATTTATTCTTTCTTTTCTTTTGCCTGAAGTCAGGTGCATATTAGCAGATGAATAAGTGAGTGATATTGAGTCTCATTTTTGGACTGAAAACCGCCTGTCAATTGAACAAACGCACACAAATGGATAGCTGACTTGTATTTTATATGACGTAAGTGTTCAGGAAACATACAGCGGAAACACTAGCAGGGGGCCCCAGTGATGCATTTACCCACTATGCGTGCAAAACAACCTCCTGGTGAGAAAAACGAGGGAGGAACAAAAGTGCGCGACAGGCTTGTGTGAAAACCACAGCGTACCTCTCCGTCAGCCTCGCCTGCTTCTCCTCTTTAGCCTGAGTCTTCATCTGCTGCACCTCGATCGTGTCGGGCTTGCGGCGACGCATGTACAGCTCGTGGTTGCCCATGCACAGCTGGAGGATGCGCTTGTTGATGCGCAGTCTGGGCGCATAAAACACAAAGTCCTGAAAACAACAACACACAGGCCAAAGAGAAGAATAAGACAGGGAAGACAGCGCGTGCGTGTGCACACACACACACAGACACACACACACAGACACACACACAATGCTGATAAAAAACCTCCCGCTTGTCTATTGTGTCAGTCCAGAGAAAAAAACCTTTACTTCCATCAGAGCAGCTCTACATACGGTAAAAGGTAAAGTCGCCTGAGGCAGTGAGATAAGGTTTATACCACTTGCTTTTGTGTGAGTGTTTGTGGTCAATCACGAGTCGCATTGCTCAGGAAACAGCTCCGGCTATTTGCTTTGCGAGATCACACTGAAGATATGTGTCGTGGTTCGCCTCTATTACAGAGAAACGTGATGCTGAAGGTGAAACTGAAGCCGAGAGCTTAAATACAAGAAGATCACTCGACAGTGTCTCATAAGCTTATTAAGTGTTAAAAAAAGAGAAATATGCGTTTTTACTTACCGGAGACTTTTTGTCGATTGGCTTGATGATGAACTTTTTGTCGTTGAAGGAAATGTTTCTGATTTCACTCCAGGGGAAGCCGATCTTTGGGGTCAATCTGAAAAAAACCACATAAAACATGAACTAATAAGTGATGACACTTGAGTGTCTCATCAAAAGTCCTTTAAACATTATATTTCAGTCTGTTTCCCATGAGCTTCTAACCTGTGAAATTATATCTCATTTACAATAATTTTGCAAAAAACAATGACTCCTCACATTGTGTTCAGATCCTTTGGTACCACTGCATCAAAAACAGGTCAAGACTTTTGTCGGGACCTATATACTAGTAATTAGAGCTACAATAATAAATCTAAATTAATCAGCAAAAAATTTGGGAGCGAAATCATATCTTTAATCTAAAAGCAAAAATGTGAAATATTTCACCCATTCTCTTGACGACTATAAATAGCAATATTTGGGCTGCTTACTTGTTTCACCTGCGCGTATGTGATGAAACCTTTCTAACACTTGGCGGATTAACTGTTCATAAAAAACTAATTGTCAGTTAGAGATGTGTTTATTACAGTGACACAGAAAACATCAAACAGCTTTAGATCGGTAGACTGCGAACATAGATTACTAAGACCAACTTTTCAGGTACGACGGATGAATCGGGGGAGTGGCCAGCACTTCTGTCGTACCAGACAAATTGAACTGGTGCCAATTTCATTCAACACAATACTGTAAACATGGACAAGCCGATAGTGTTGCAATCAAGAGAAGCAGTCATCCTCCTCACGGCAAAACTGCTGTGAAACCGAACTCCCTGAACAGGAATTTCACTCCAGTTCACATCCTGACACATACATGTGGAATCAAGAAAACAATGTGCAGGTTATTTTATCATGACGTCCGTTCAAGTTTTACTGCTTGTTCAGCTTTTTTATGAATAAATTAAAATGCAACCTGCAAGAAAAAATATTTTATAAGCTTGCGAGACTCGCGATTTTATTCTAATGACATTTGAAATATAACTTATAGCATGTATTTGAAGCAGAACTGCTAAAACCCAGCAAGGAGACATGAAAATTCAAAAGTAACGTTATGTATTTCAATCATGTTAAATTATACTTTTCAAGTAGTACAAGTAAACATGATGTTGTTTATGCAATTGCAAGATATCCTAAACAAATAACACTTATCCCAATAATTGGCACTTCCTCTTCTCCCCTACACACTAATATATCCTTCAATTTATCTTTGTTGATTCAGAAGATTAGAAGTTACCAGAAATAGTCACTAGCTTGTTAAACTGTTAAGTCTTCAGGGGTTTATTGGGAAAAGTGAGCGCGCAAAATCATTTTCATCCAATTAATTTTAACTGCATTAACTGCTAATCTTGTTTCAGCAGATCACGGCTGCAGTGTCCGTGTGTGTTTGAAGCAGAAAACAGTGTCTGTGCTGAGCGTTGCTGCAGCAGCAGGTGCAGAAGGAGTTAAACCAGCTCCTCGCTCAAGCCTCGGCTGCAGCGTTGCATTGTGGGCCGGCTGCCCACATTTGAGAGACACTGTTGTAGGTTGGCCTCACATTCTTAAGTGCCGCAAAGCTTGAAAAACCAGTCCATAGCCATGGTTACAGCACAGGGCATTTCTTTGCTGATCCCAGAGAGAACACAAAAGACACAGACCAGGATTCACAGTTTTCTCGCTGCAACGCGTTTCCTCGGACAGAAAACCTAAACCACATGAGGACTGGCAGTAATTAAACCACTTAGAGTTAAGATGATAAAGAATCAGCCAGTAAAGGTTCAATTAGAGGCCGCATGGGGCAACTAAACTTTGTCATTACGCCGCCACCAACATGCTGCATTCAGGGCCCCCACGGGGCAAACAGTGAGCGAGCAGCCCGGCTCAGTCAGCCGCATTTCAAGTGCAGGGTCAGTGACTGAAAGGCAAGTCACCTGTGGATGAAGTGATCCTTTAACACGGAGTGCTTCACTCCAGTGGCTCCACAGAGGAGGGCAACAACAGCCAGAGCACAGAACAGAAATCATTCAGCAAAGAGACGGTTATTGTCCCCGAAACAAAAACCACCGGACCCTCAAATACAATTCATAAGAAAAACCACACGAGCTTGTGGAAATACACGGCCAAACGTTGAAAATGTAGGTTAACCTTTAAATTTTTTTAAAAACTCATACAAGTAGGACACTAGTCAAAATATACGTTGAGTATGTTATCAATCATGAACAGTTTTTTGTCACATCTAATTCCCTCACAAGGCAATGAGGTCTATGTCTATAAAGACAAAAGATTTATTATAACAAAATCTGTCTTTGATTTCTAAACTGCACACTGTAAAACACTTTGATCATTTTCTAACTTTTGTGTAAATTTGGAATAAATGTGTCTAAATTGTGAAATATGTATATTTGCTCAGTTTGCTTTCACCACAAGTCGACAATTGAGCTTTGGTTTAAAGTCTTATCTGATTGAACAAATGAATGTCACTTTGATGAAGCAGCTCTGTTTAATTACCTTCTGATAGGCTGTTATTATAAGTTAACTCATGTGCTCTACTTATTGTTGATTGTTATTTATTATTGTAACAACATTTAATATCTGCAGTTGAAAAGACACATGAGATAAAGATTTTTTAATTTGATTAATTTCTATATTTTTACTCTGCCTTGAACTGATTTTTTCCCTAGTTTGCCTAGCGAGGCTATACAGCAACAGGGGAGTTGCTGTGGGGTCAAATGTCATGCTCAGAGACACACACAGTGTATGCAGTGAGATTCAAGCCTGGCAACCTCTGAGAGAACTCACCAGAATCATTAAAAGGCCCAAACTAAAACTCACTATTTCACCAAAGTTGTATCACTGCAACAATGCAGCTTTTAAATGTTTACGAGCTCCTAATTTTACAAACTCTGCATTCAGTTGACCTGCTCAGCTCTTCTGTTGGGAAACTGAAACGGTGATTAAGTGCAGACGTGTACCTGGCTCAGCCAGTTCAGCTGTGTGTGTGTGTGTGTGCGCGTGTGTGTGTGAGACTGGTTTGCAGCTAGCAACGTGCTCAAAACAAGACCGCTCATTCCGAGCGCTCATCAACACACACTGCTTACTTGTCCTCCCTCTCGTAGATGTTGAGTCCCAGGGCGTCCACTCCCAGCCACAGTTCTGTCCCCTTCTTGTTCTTGATGTCAAAGTAGTTGAGTCCGTACATCTCCAGGTCCTGAGCGATCTTGAGGTACTCCAGCATGGCGTCCTCCCTGTGAGCGCAGACAGGTCAACGATTATTACAACAGCATTACGATAAGATGTTGTTTTGAATTCAGGTTTCAGCTCTTTTCGCTCACTTCATCATCCCATTGTGCTCCTCGTGCCACACCTGGATCCTCTCCTCCCACTGCTCTTTGGATAACTTGTGCTGCTCCAAGACTCTGCACGCAGAGAGAACATGTCAAAAGCGTGAATCATGTATTATTACTCAGGGAGAAGTAATGTTGTATAAACATTGTCCTCCTCTTCCATTTGATTGGGTGCGGATCGTATTTTTTGCAGAGCTTTGAGTTGCCTTTCCTCTAATACGAACGCAAAGCCCCATTTCTCGCTCTGGAGGACGTTCCCATCCGTCGCTCACCTTTGCGTCAGCAGCCGTTCAGACACCAGGTATCCGGGTCGGTGGAGTTCCTTGTTGTAGTCTCCGTACTTGGCCTGAACGGCGTAGGACGCCAGCAGCACGGCCGTCTCCGGGGGGCAGTAGACCTCGTCGCTCAGGATGCCTTCCTTCACCTGCAGGAAGAAGAGCTTCTGGGTGATCTCCTGGATCAGCTCCTCGGAAACGTCCTCGGGGAAGAACTTGGCCCGAAACTTGAACTGCAGCGGATTGTCCTTCTTCACGTCCTGAGACGACACCTGCAGAGAAAAATTTGTGGAGTTTGTATTTTAATCATTATTATTGTATTAATTATGGAATACATACACTCACATTCTTGTAATTTAATTCATTTCTTTTTGGCACAAAACCATATTTACGTTTCAGCTAAATGCAAAGTTCTTGTCTTACTGGGTTTCCACAAGATCGAAAAAAACTGGTCACTTGACCTTTGACCTTTTACCAGTTTTAAAATGTTTCTGAGTGGGAAAGATGACTTGGTGGATTTGTGTAAAACATTCATGAATTGGACATTACTGTATATTCATGCAACTAAAACAATGTGTGATCAGTGCCATAAGTCCAATACTGATTCATTAATGTGTCACACATTCAGCTATGTACTGTCAAAAGCACACAGTAATACAAAAATAAAACTGTCAGATATGAAAAGTTGAAGGTTTTCTTGGAAAGAGGGAAACTCATTGTACATTCTGGGACATAAAATCAACATAAATCCAGTCAATCCAGTTAAAGAGAGTTAAAGAGTGATTTTAATTTCATTCAGAAAGAAAATCAGCTAAAAGTTATGCAGAGAATAAAAAAGCTTGTTTTCTCCGTCAGCTACATTAACTACATCTGTGACAAATGGAACAAAAAAGGATGTCACCGCTTGGACGGCTGGAAAGTTGTAGATAGTGGCATCACAGAAAAGAGGATGTAGCCTCTCATTTATATAAAATACACTATATTAGCTGCTGGCTGCAGGGTGTGTTTACACAACGTGGCTCTTCCTCTAATTACAAAACAGGAACAGAGCGGTCTTGATGGAGAGACCGGGGCCGGGAATATTCCAGCCAGAGCTTTGCATTGTGCTGATGAGCTGCAGCGATGTGTCAGCACACACAGCGAACGGCCCGACGCAACGCTCTCGGCCCCCCCCGAGTCACACTCCTCTGGGATCAAAACACGCAAGCACCTTTCTTATCATGTCTGACCTAGAAAGAGTCTCACGTGACTCTTAAAGTATAGAATATTACAGAATGCGTCACTGTCAGCACCTTAAAGTCAAAAAGTCATTGTCAAAGAAAAGCTGTTTCGGTATTATTAGAGAAGATTTGGCAAAAATCCTCATGGACGAGGAGTGTGGCACCACTTAACTCTTTACTGGGCAGCAATGCTTTTGCGTTTCATACTACAGCTGCATGAGATCAGCAGACGATGCGATGATCTTGTCAAGTAATCGGATCACGGTTTGATTCGCTTAAATAGATGAGGTAAATGACTTTGTGCTTTCAGCTTTTTTCTCCTATGCAACAGTGCGCTTTCTTTTTCCTCTAATTCACACCAGCTCTAAACCTCATGAGCGTTCAGCTCTTTCTGGTTGGCCGTATGCGTTGACGTGAATATGAGAGTGAAAGCACAGTGCGTTAAAACTGCACAATATCAGGTGACCATGCAACATGTCATACTGTTCAGTGTTGCGATAACGTTAAGATTTGGAAATAAAATACAAAAAAATACTTAAAAGATGTTCAGGTCCTTGCGCTTTGAGATTTGTTTCCTACAATAACAATGTCCCCTGTCCATTTTGTTTTCATTAGATCATCGCACAGTTTTTGTAAATCAATTATGTTTTTCTGCACTTTTCTTTTTAAAAAATTGGTCATTCAGAATTTGCAGGTTATGAATGCAGAATTCATGTAAAGATAATTTCGTGCATTTAAGTTCATCTTTCGCAATAATTCCTTAAAGTATATTGTGCATATTGGTATTGCAAAAACAATGTATTTGCACCATAATCTGCAGCCTGTATGCATTTTATACGTAATAAAATCATTTGGAAGGTATAAGTTTTGCAAATGTCACACATTGCACAATTTAGAGCTTTAATATATTTCTCAATAGGACAGATTTAGCATTGGATTTCTGATAACGGTTGTAAATCATATAAGATTACTGAGTGCAACTGTCCATTATAATGTGTAATTTTCAGCTTGACAGTATCATTGTGTGCACTAACGGTGGAAATATATATTTTTTTGTATATGTAAAAATCTATGTAACTTCCTTTTCCAATATGATTATAAAGAATTGAAAGGATCTATAAAGCTGCAGATTTGACCAATCTAACAGAAACTGTCCGGGTTGCTGCTGTTTACTCGGGGTAACAGAGAAAGGCAGCTGTGGTTCACAAAGAGTTCGAGCTCTCGCCCAATAACCCACGTTCAGCTGATAACCTGCAGCTCAGAGCCCCTTGAGCGCAGACAGAAAGCAGGCAGGGCTTCACATCAGCTGCCATGTCGGAAAGGGAGGAACACAGTATGTGAGGTTACTGTAGTATGGTGGCTACTGATTGACTGAAAGGCAAACACTGGAGCTTTTGATTGCATCGTTCCCTTCAAACAATACATTCTTTGGGTATTAGTCAATATCACACCGCAGGGGAAGAGTGTTGCGAAACCTGAGCAGCTGGGTTGAACCTGGAGGAATCTACCTCCATTCATGAAATAATGAAACGAAAAACCTCCGAAACCAGATTGGTCCCGTTAAATGAGTGAGAGTGAAGCGGAAAACACACTGCGCAGTCGGTCATGTGTCATTCAAGACAGAATAATACACAGTTTCAAATGTGATCTTACCTTTTTGTCAAGTCTTAGCCAAGTGGTGTAACCTTTGGTGTCCATATATTGAAGTCCAAAATACCAGATCTCCCGTAAGCCGATGGTCTTCACCACCTGCACAATGAAAAGACACATTTGAGCTGCAACAATTACTTATATGGAGTCATAACCTGCTGGTTATCTCGGAAAACTTCAGGTTAAAGTGTTAAAATGTTTCAAAGTGTAGGTCCATCGTGTATCTGGCACATCAGCGTGTGGGGGATGCCGGTTCAAATCCCAGCTGCAGCCGGAAGTGCAACTGGATTAAAGACTCTACAGTGGAATGCCTGTGACCATAAGAAAGTATTAAGGCCTTCCTCACTACGAGTCTTAATACGAGAAGAATAAGTGGGGAGAAGTTTAGAAGTACTTGGTTGTGTCAGGAAGAGTTAGCAGGTCAGCAGTTTTATTTTATCCTAAAATAAAGAAGAAGCCAATCAGTGAACAGAAATGTGGAGGTGATATAAGATATTTAAGTGAAGCCATCAACAGAAATAAGATCATGCCTTCAGTTCACTCAGCAGCGAAATGGCCTTTCCTCTGACGAGGTGTGAAGAATCCAACCACTAATCTGCAGAACAGACCTCAGAGAGTGACACTCTCACAGACCTCACCTGCCTGGATACAGAAAACCTCTTGTCCCATCACACAAAACAAGATGTGGTACTTCTCATAAATAAGACTGAATAACATCTAGAAAATACAAAAACTACCAGAAAGCACCGAAAAAGACCTTTCCGTCATTACAATGGCGCAAAAAGCTTCACAGCTGATGTTAAATCAACGTTTTTCTCGACTTGCACATTCAGTTCAGACCTTTGTCGCCGGATGAGCTGATCTTTAACATAATGATACTAATGTTAGCATGGAGAAGGGGAGTGACGCTGTAAAATGAGGGTGTGCTGCATGACTCCCATCCTGTTTCTGACTCCAGGAACATACGCAGGAGGAGGAGGAGGAGGAGGAAGAGTCTGCACCCGAACTGCAGCTTCTCCTTATTATCAACCAAAAACGCAGCTTATGAAATTTCAGCCTCACTGGAAACACTTCACATATAACGTTACAAGAATGTTTTCATGGCCAGCATTTTGGAGACTTTTTTTTAAAGACCATGCAGCCGAGGGCAGATTGAGAAGACAGTTATAGCTCCGGGATAATCGCTCCTGCTGCAGGAGGAGTCACAATTTTTCCACTTGGCTGCTGAAGGAAACCACCACCAGCTCTTTATGGATGAGTGAGAGGTTTTCCAACAGAACAGTCGAGAAAATCATGTCTTTTTTTTTCTTTTCTTTTTTTTGGTGCATGTGTGCATGATTAAGTCAAACTCCTGAGCTATGCCTTTTTCAATGCATGCCTGCTAAATTCTCCACGCTGTCACCAGGTGAGGTGCTGAACTACACGAGAGAAGTTTGAGTCAACATGTGAGCCCATTCCCAATGATAAGCTGCAGCCAAAGTTCAAATTAAAATCCCCCCCCCTCCCCAGTAGCCGACACTGAATACAGGGCAGGTCGACCTGGAGGAGTGAAAATGAATGGCTTGGATTCAGGAAAACCTCCTGATGGATTGAAGTGAGCCTCGACAACAAGTAGCTCCAGATGAGGTCTGAAATGAGAGAGTGGCTCAGGCTGTATCTCACCTGTAATGAAACTCATAAGGCCTCAGGAAACAATCAGCCCTTTCATGGTACTTTTGAGAGCAGAGGCAGAAAGGCATGAAACGCACTGAACAAACACAGATCTACTGCATTAAAACACGGTTAACAACTCTCACCAGCCTCGAACGACTCTGTGTTCCACCTGTATACATAAACTGGCAACAAGAATGTTCTGTGTGCTGCGCCGCTGCGTGAGGACGCTGAAAGTGATTAAGGTTCATTAAAGGAGGATTAAATGTGAGTCTGGAGACGCTGGTTTAGTAAACTGACATCACAGCAGGTGAGTTTGGCATGCAGCACCGACTTTAATGGGCTGCAAGTTCGCTTCAGCGTCCGGTGAGAACACTGAGCACCAAACACTTCAGTTCATGTGACGCTGATCAGAACGAAACACTAAAAGCTCAAGCTCCATTAATTTGACCCTTTAGATTTGTGAGCTTGTGTGTGTGTGTGTGTTTTCCACTGAAAAAATACAAGTCACTCCATTAATCTGATTTTTTTCTGTTACTCTGAAAACTCTTTTAGTTGACAATGATAATTTAAAAACGGTTTAATTGCTTTTAGCTCCAAAGAAGTTATAGTAGTATATAATGACAAGAAGCAAAAGCAATATTATGTAAATGTGTGCTGATCATATGAAAGAAGAATAGCTGCAGCAAGTGGCACTAATCCTAACAATCAATAGACAATAATGATTCATGCCACATAAATAACCATGTTTTAAATAAAGACTGCAAACATAAAGACTGGTTGCTTTTCTGTGTTGAGTTTGCATGGTCTCTCTGTGCATGAATGACGTTTCCTCTGGTACTCTGGTTTCCACAGTCCAGAAACATTCACTTGAGGTTAATTGGTGACTTTAAAACTGACATTAGGAAGGAATGTGTGTGTGTGAGGGTTTATTCTGCCCTGCGACCCCAAGCTGGATAAAGCAGTATAGAAGATGGATGGATGTAGACACCTATGAAATACTGTGAAAAAGTAGGCCCATGGATATGCAAAAGGACAAGATCATGAGCTGATAGAGGCAAACCTGCTTCGCCCTGGCAACAATTAAAGAAACTGCACTCAGAGTGGAAGAGAGCTACACTTTGATAGATTCGGAATCATTCTGAAGGCAACAACGTTACAGCGAAAGTCAAATCTGCAGCCTGAACTTGAACGTTATTCGACAGAGTGAAAGTTTATGGGACTGAGGCTCTGTGGTGTAACAGCGTTGCTCCCTGCATCCTCCGGGCTGAATAACTCAAGAGTCTTCCAGCGAGGGGAAGGGAGGGGTCCGCCCAGTCAGGACTCATAAAGGGACCAAGAGGAAGGAGTGTGTTTCAAGGTATAGGTGAGCAGTGGAGGGGCTCAGTGGGGACTGGCACAGAAAGAAGAGGGAACCGGCCTTTTACAGTGCGACCGCATTGCTCACAGTGACTGATGTGAACGGCAAAGCTGCACTTTGATATCCAAGAAGCTCGACTACAATACGACTGCACAGATATGAAGGAGGTTGGCTTTTGAAGGCTTTTGAAAGCAGCTTTGTCATGTGGGTTGTGTGACTACATGGACACATTTTGCCCCCTGGCACCTGTCAGACACACTATCTCAACTTGGATGGAGTTCAAGACATTGTTGCACTGCTTTCAGTCGAGATGGTGAAGGTATGCAGTCGTTGATAAGAAATTAGTAAAGGTGAATATACCAATTCGTTTACTCTGTCGAGATTCTAAAAGTCTTTCTCTCATTTGTTTCATGCATCAGCAGCTCTCGCAAACTTCTTTTCGCCAGAAGTAAATAGGTTGTATTGCATGCGTCCACTTTTTTATTTTATTCGTAATTTCTCACTGAGCTCCTTCAGAATGGTCAGCGACAACCAAAAGGGCTATAATTAAAGGGCCTTAATGAGGACTCAATGAGCATTTAAAGGACTGATGCTCCTTTAAATGAATTCATTTAATTTAAGTCATTTTGTTCTGGTTGATACTTTTCCTCATTGCACATTTACCAACACTGAGGCGTCCTCAGTGCTTCTGGCTGTGGCCCCCAGAGTGTCTAGACATGCCCCTGCATTAGCTAGGATACACATATAAAAGCCCCATTTCTCTGGTTTTTGGTGCTTTTTGAGCTTTTTAGATATCCTAAATGATGTAATGAGTTATAGTTATGGCAGTTTGGTATGCTGAATCTTTTCAGTGGTGACATAATATGAATGAAAGAATCAAACTGGAACTTAAAAATAAACCTTTAAAGCCACATTGATTAAAAGACAAAGCACATGGAGGAAGCTGAACTTGATGCAAATACATCGAACGAGTACATCATCCTAAACACTTTTTTTTTTTTTTTTTTTAACTGAAGCTTCAGGTTAAAGCAAATGAAAGGAGGAGCCGCAGTGTGCATTCATATGGAAGTGAAACTGCGTGAGGGTGTGTCGGGGAGTGGCAGGCTTTTCTCTCTGAGAGTGGCATGACAGGCACTAAGGCTATGATCAGCGGCGGCCACACGGGCCACACCAGGCCTCACACTCGCTCCGGCAGTGAGCGCACTGCTGTTACTCAGCATTTCCACAGAACCTGTCGAACAGACCACGAGTGCACTCATCAGACGCTCCACTCATCCCAGGCTGAACACATTTGACAGCTAATGTGACTCCGCAAATGGCCTTTGAACCACAGACACGTTTGTCAGGCTAATATGAGTTTCCGCAATGCTCAAGTTGGAAAATTACATCTTTGCATGAAAATAGCGCACTGAACTCTGTCAGACACTATCACAGGGAGTGTGTGATTATCTGAGGCGGAGCACCTAAAGTCAACTCAAAAAATACTTGGAAATAGCTAAATTCAAACCTGATGTGGTAAAAGACATTAGGCTGTCTGAGTTACTTTTTGTAATATTTTCAAGAGAGAGTCATAAAAAAAATCCATCTAAATAATTAAATCAATTGAAAACGTAAAGAAGGCACCCAGAGACCTTAGTGAGAATATGATTCTCCATTGTCCCATTATTCAATTTCAATTAAATTGTATTTATCCATATAGCACCAGATACAGCACAGTCACAGTCAATCCATTTACAACTCTAAACCCATATGTTAGCCTCTGAAAATCGTTTTTTTTTTTTTTTATCAAAATCCGATCACAAGTTTTTGAGTTATCCTGTTCAAAACGATCAACAAACAAACCAAACAAACAGCCAACCAACCAACAGCAATGGGAATATATACTTTGTGGCAGAGACGAAATACAAAACTGTGGCTTGATTTGATGGCGTGTGTATTTGTGCACGCTTGATATGGAAAATATTTACTGAGTCTAATAAATGATATCAGGGAGCTGTTTCGCATTTAACACATTCAAATGTAGGACTGAAGTATATGGAGGACTAAATGTGCCAAAATTAAATAAATAAATATACCATTAAATAATCAACTACATGTGTCATTAATGAAT
The DNA here is from genome assembly GCF_963422515.1 of Blennius ocellaris. Taxonomy (NCBI): domain Eukaryota; kingdom Metazoa; phylum Chordata; class Actinopteri; order Blenniiformes; family Blenniidae; genus Blennius; species Blennius ocellaris. The sequence goes on from NC_137667.1 coordinate 8,637,319, forward strand.
TTAAGTTGGAATCTAATTATGTAGATGTATCATTAAATGTGTCATTAATTCATTAAAATACCAATTCATTTGATGTAAAAAAACCGTACATCCTTTTTATTTCACTATTTAATTATTTCATGGTCCAGTGTTGCACCGCTTCATGAATTTATTTTATCTGTCAAACTCTCCCGTCAGAAACAAAGTAGATATTTTAATTCAAATGAAGAATTTCACTTTAGTCCAATTATAAATTTAATTCTCTAATTTATACAATTTTAAAATAAAGTGTTAATTGAGTATTAGTTAGTTTGAGGAAAACACATGTTACTAAACAGTCACTTGCCTGATAGTGTATTAATAGAGGTATGACATTCAAATACTGAGGTCTTTCTAATAACAAAGCTGAAAATACAAACCTCTGAAAACACGTCTAGTCAAATATGTCAAGGTGAAAGACACTTGTTCCCTGATTAGAGACAGAAAACTAAATAGACGTTCTCTGAATAATAAACCTGCTGCTATAGTTGACTTTTCAAGGATATCAAAGTCCACGATTGAACTGAAACATGTCTTTGCTTAAATGGTTTCTGTTGAAATAAAGTCTGAATCCCCTGACATGCAGCCACTCCACATGCAAAGTGCTACAGTTGCCGCTGAAAAACAGGTTTTACAGGAAGAAGCTCAAACAAAAATCATTCTTTCCTCCCCCGGTGCTGTCATAATGTCACTGACATGCTCGCACTGATGACATGTCACCTGGCCCTAAATTGCTTAGCCTCATGGCGAGAGGAACACGCAAAATCAAAATACAGAGGCAGAAAATAAAGGAAGTAACCTACATGGCTTCATCAGCTGTGACGGAGGAAAATAATGTTTCAACTTGCAAAATATATATTTGAAAAGTACAGTCAAAACATGATTTCACCAAATAATAGGAAAACAGGACTGATGATCATAAATAATCAAGAGCAGCAACCACAAGAAGGCTTTTATTGTGGCAACACTTTTTTTTTCTGCGTAACTCTTATCAAACGCCTCTGATGCCACTAACCATCAACGTGATGAACGCCAAGTTCTGCTTGTTCACTTCTGGTGTTTAACTTCCATTATTCATCGGGGAAAACCACCACAAACCGCTCCTGGATCTCTCCAAAGGGACGGACACACAGACTGAGACAGCGCACAGACAGGTCAGGACTCTTGAGGCCAAAAGCTCCTGTAATCTCATCTGTGGCGGAGATAACTTTCCAGACCTGGATGTGATGAATGGAAAGAGCTTTTGAGGGAGGATAATGACGGAGGACACTTTCTCCTCACACAGGATGTCTGTCCAGCTAATCAATCTTTGTTTGCGTGTCACCGTTGGAGGCTGCATGTGTGAATGTATGTGTGAATGGGTGAATGTGACGAATCATGTAAAGCGCTTTGGGGCTGCTCTCAGTGAAAAGGCACTATATAAGTCACGTCCATTTACCATATCTATCTATCTATCTATCTATCTATCTATCTATCTATCTATCTATCTATCTATCTATCTATCTATCCATCCATCCATCCATCCATCCATCCATCCCTCCCTCCCTCCCTCCCTCCCTCCCTCCCTCCATCCATCTATCTATCTATCTATCTATCTATCTATCTATGTATCCATTAATCTATCAATTCAACATTCATCTGTCATTGTAACCAGCCATCCATCTATCCAATCAATCAATCAATCAATCAATCAATCAATCAATCAATCAATCAATCAATCAATCGATCAATCAATCAATCAATCAATCAATCAACAATATTTGTGAAGCGCTTTACAACACACACAGTGACCAAAGTGCTGATTCTGTGAGGACAAAGAATCAGAAAGCAAAGGAACATTTTCACCAAATTGGATGTACTCTGTTTTGTCCTGATTTAAATGGAGGAAATGTTTCCCGAACCACAGCTTAATGTCTGTGACCACTTGAGTGCAGTACCTCGCATGCCAATGGAATTCTTTAATCGAGACGGGAGGATTGAATGATCCACCGTATCAAATGCTGCTGAGACAACAGGGTATTTGGCATCAACAGGCATCTTCCTATACATTCATCTGTCCATCCGTCTGTGGATGTAAGCTTGATATAATCTGTGTCCCTTTCTATCACTTTAAACAAATAAGAAAAGAGCTACACCATCAGTTCTAAGACCCCCAGTTCGTCTTTATGCTGGAAATAATCTTTTATTTGATGGCTGTATGTTAGGGGCCGGCCTCCTCTATTGAATTTGAAATTTAAAACCTTTGAGATAATATCACTTAAAACTTTACTAATGGTTTTACACAGCAGTGTATGCATTTAAGTAATGAAAGAGTAAGGCATGCTACGATGTGTGGGTTTGAGAGAGAGACGGGAGGCTGAGTTGGTGGGAGTAGAGATGTGGATGATGAGATTTTATTTGGGAATGAGCAGCAGGTTGAGTTCAGAGATAAAAGCTGGAGAGGGCAGGTGAAGATGGGATCAGGAAGACCTCAGATAAGATTCATGGATGTAGGAGAAACAGACACAGGGGTTATGTTTTCAGCGACCCTAAATGTGACATGAGATGAGACTATAAATATAGCAAGTGTTTTGTTTTGGGGGTTTTTTCTGTACCTGGTCAAACAGCTGTTTCCCAGTGGTGCTGGGCTGGATGGCAAACTCCAGCTCAGCGTCCATGGTGGTGACGCGAACATTGACCTGTCGGAGAAAATAAACAGGAGTTCAATGACTTACCGAGACTCAGAGAGCTGTCAACATAGGTAAAGCATAGTAAACTACAGCAGAGCAGTATGTATATGGGTCGTTGGTGGTGGTGTGGGGGGGGGGTATTTGCAGAGTAAACACATGGGGCGCTGCTTTCTCAGAGCCAGACGGGCTGTTTGAACTGAACTCCAAATCTGAGGTTTTACTGTTTTAAGTATTCAGTCATAAGTCCAACGATTAAACAAGGAGGATGATTGAGAAAGGAAATAATACATGATCTCTAGTCATTTAATTTTGGGTGTTTCGATTGAAGTCACTCAGCCCCATTAAAAAGAAATAAGGCCTGTGATTCAGATCTGTGGTTAATGACTGATCAGGCTGGCCTGTGAGTACACAAAAAAGAAAGACCCAAATGAAACCTACCTTCATGTGCAGAGGACTTAATGTCCACTCACAGGGAACCACCCCAATGATTAATGCACAAAATCATTGCAAACAGTATGACTGGCGTGCCACACAAGACAATAAAAACTGACGTCAACTGTGTCCCATAATGGACAGAAACAATATTGTACATTGTACGTTTGGTTAGTAACGTGCAAAGGCCATACAACAACGCACAAATATTTACAATGGCTGCTTTGAGGTTATGGATGTACTGAATATGTGTGTGTGCGTGTGTGTGTGTGTGTGTGTGTGTGTGTGTGTGTGTGTGTGTGTGTGTGTGTGTGTGTGTGTGTGTGTGTGTGTGTGTGTGTGTGTGTGTGTGTGTGTGTGATGTCACATGTCTCTGGTATTTGCGGGGGGTTATGAAATGACACAGACCCTCCTGGTATTGACCGAACATATTAAAGCCCAGTGAAAGTGATACAAAGAGGTTGGTGGACACAGTGAGGAGAGGAAGCCCGCGAACAGAAGCCTCCAGTGACATCTTTCATCTCCTCTCCATTGTGCACAAATTCAATGACGCCCACTGGAAAAGGGACGTCTGGGCTGAGGCAGCGACTCGACCGATGACTCAGTGCTCCACCGATTCCCATGAAGATAGATGCAGACTGCGCCGGTAACTGACAGGAGCAAATCCCAAAGCGAGGGCAAATCCAACCGCAGCTTTGGTTCGGGAAGCACCTCAGCACTGTGCTGCTGAGGATGTCATAAGAACACAGTAGTCTAGACAGTGAATATTCAACATGCCATATTTATTCAACCGTGAGTCTGCTGGTGTCAAGTGAGGTTAGCAAAGACAACTAACTTAGCCTCAAAACTCTTGAAACTTCAGCAAAGTAAATCAAGTTAATCAAATAAGGATGCACTGAGACCCACAAGGACATGTGGCTGTAATTAGAGTGTAGATTGGACCCGTTCCATTGAGACACAGATGGAAACCTCTACTACAAACATCAGATTGCAAATATGCAATCCTTCTTCCATCGATTTGTGAATAAGACCTCAAACCTGCTTATCTTTTCATAAGAAAACCATGGACTCCAATTTTGCCATTTGCCAGTTTTCAGATGATACCCCATTGACAGACATTGACAACAGACAATTTAAATGTTTATCATTTTCAAGCAGAAACCTGAAAAAATAGGTTTGGTTTTAAAGGGTTAACCGGCTCATACCAGCTCCAATTCACTGCTAAAAAGCGGGGGAAGGAGGGGAAAACCCTGCATTTACTTTACACCGCAAAACAAAGATCCCCTTTCAGCTGCAGAGCCCCAGCATTCCCTTCCTATCGTCCTCTGCATCCTCATAGAGCCAGATTACTTTAAAACCTTCCTACCAAAAGAGACCCCAAAGTTGTTCTATTAAGAGTTCCTTTGTCGGATTTCACTTGTTTGACAGATGGTTTTGCAACTCTGGCAGTTTTGAATGCTTCTCCTAACATAATGGTCTATATTTACAGCAGCCAAAGAGGGAGCACCTAGAAAAACACACCCAAACCAGTAGAGAATGGAACATGTGAATGTGCAGAGCAGAGGAGCCAACAGAAACCACTGAGTGAGGGATATCTGATCTCAAACTGAGTTCTCCAACGGTAACTCACAATAAACTAAGGCCATTCACAGCGGTAAAGAAAACATGACGTGTATTTCTAAAAATATACCGGGCAAAGACCCAGAGTTCCACAATGAGCAAATTCAGTCAGAGGAAAGTCCGGGGGGGGGGGGGGGGGTCACATTAACTGTTTATATCCCAGCCTCACAGGTCAGTGCAGTAGGACCTGACTTGATCACTGTAGCTGTGAAGACCCCGTTTCCAAAACTAATCTTCTATTATGACACAAAGCACCTAAAAGTTCTCCATTAGTGGTACTAAGTGCTGGTCACTAGGAAACAACACAGAAGCACTATGGAAACGTAGTGAAGACTCAGAAATACAACAACAACAAAAAAAAGCGCTTTTGGATGGAGCTGGTTTACTTTCTGCTTTAGGGTGAGGTCAGAAGATTGAACACATGGCTGGATGGTTCCAACTATTTGCTTAGCTTAGCATAAAGTCACTGCTGAAGCTAGCAATTTCTCCTGGTTTCCAGTGCCTGCTAGTGCAGACTCTGTGCCAGTTATTACATATTTACACTGTGGTACCATGGCTCCTGGAGTAAACGTGTTCTCACTGTGTCCAAAAAAGGAACTTTTTGGAAAAATGTTTGATAGACAGAATCAATCCCATTTTTTGGAACGTCCAGATTTGTGATTATCAAATAGATTAACATAGAACGGAATAGGCTAATGCCTGAACATGAGTTTTTAAAGTGTATTTCCTTGACAAATAACAATATTAACTCCTCGTCATCCTTTTGGAAGACAATCATAAATGTAACGAAAGTTGATTGGCTTCGTCTGTGTGTTAGTGTTGCATTAACTGTGCAAGTTGAAAATACCACAGTGAGACTGGGAGTCAGGGTGAGTGTCGAGTCTTTGCTGAGGCAGTCTCCATGCTTCTTGCTACATATTTACAGTTCAGATGCCGGTATATGGTGCAAAGTGCAAACAGTCCACAGAAACACTGCGGTATCAGCTCTATTTCTATCGTTCTTTTTTTTTTGAGGAAGGACAATGATTTGCTTTCTGTTAGGGAGTCAGGTGAGAAAACCAATGGTGCGGAGCTTTTTCCGGTATATGAAGAGAAAATTATCTGTTAAACATAAAGCCTGGAAACTAAATGACACCGTTCTTATCAGATCAGCCGCTGTGCTAAAGCTGTTTGTCTCAGTTTCCAGTCTTCAGCCTGTGGCATAGTGGCACATTTCGTAACATAGTCAATGTTACAAAATGTGTGTGATAAATATGAGTCCTTTCTGCATATGTAACACTAGAGTGGCACTAAACACTGTGCATCTATTCTTCTAAAGACATCTAGTGACATATTTATGCAATTGAAAGACCTTTAAATTTGGAGACTGGTGAAATATGAGCAAATTTGGTCATTATAATAGTATCACTATTTGAAACTTTTAACAGGGAGCAGTGGTGGCCTTGAAGGAAAGGCAGCAAACTTGTAACCAGAAGTTCAGATATCCTTAAAAAACATTCCGCAAGTGTCCTGTTACGAGAAATGTCAAAACAGGTCTGAGGGAGAGCCTGAGCCAGGTGCAACTGGATGATGTGTGAGAGCCGGGGTGGGGCAGAAAATACATCCAAAAGTCTAATAAAATGTTGTCTGTAAACACAATTTTTGACATCATTATGTAGATTTTGTGAACTCAGCAATAAGAACCTGGATTTTCAAATTACTGCCTTAAAAAGCTAAAAAAAAAAAAAAAAAAAGGGGGGGGGGGGGGTCCCTTACATGTTAACAGCTTTTACAGTCAGATTAGTCTAAACCTTGAGAATGAGGGACTCTGGCTAAAGTTGTGGTTGCAGCACTACGAGCCAAGTCTACAATGTCTGGATCAAACACTTACTGTGTCGACCAAAGTAAAAAAATACAAATGGCAAAACGTATTGAGGGCACTTCAATATCATTGACCTCAGTCTTGGAAAAAAAAAACCTTCAATAACTGTCTGTAACATGCTTTTCCAATTATTGCCCCAATGAAGAGTAAGAGACTATATTTTATTTTTATTCAACTTTTATTGGAGTAAAAATTAGTGATCCTCTTAGTACTTAGTAAAGTCAGGTGCTATTCTGTCAATTAATCAATCAAGCCAGTCCTCCTCAAGCATTCAAGCTATTTCCTCCCAGGACTCTCTCTCTCTCTCTCTCTATAGTGTCCCATCAGGCCACCCTTCCCTTTTCTGGACAATCATGAACTGAGTAACTTTCCTTCAGACTACTCAGTGGTGAGGTCAAGTCAGTCTTCACCTCAGTAGTTAAACTGTAATTGGGCCATGCTGCTTTCTTCGCTGAAGACTATTCAATATTTAACCCTCTGCATAGTTTGCATGGCTTTAGCGGGGTGTGTTACGCAGAGGAGTTGCTATGGTGATTTCTCAGACAACAAAAGGGCCATAAAAGTCCAAAGTGGCCATACAAGAAGGATGGTGTAAAAAAAAAAAAAAAAAGCTTTGTAGGCAGGTAGCTTAATGACTTATTTACTATGCTTATTTTGTAGGCTTGTGCTCAAAAATGATACTCCCTTATATTCTCATGTTGAGTGCATGCTTTGATTTGTTAAGGTGTGTGTGTGTGTGTGTGTGTGGGGGGGGGGGGGGGGGGGGGCATGGAATGACAGATTCTCTGAAATAGGGTTAGAAATATATACAGTATCTTGTTGTAGCGGATGTTCCTCTGTTTAATCTAATATGTAAGATGACGATTTAACGTAATATAAGTGAATATTACATTTGAAGTCTTTAATTACAGCCTTCACTGACCACATTGGAACTTAAAAGCTGCTGCTTCCAGAGGAGCGTACACTCCTCTGGAAGTTAGCGTTTTGTCAGTTAACTCAACGTAACAACTTCCTGTCGCCGTCAACTTCACCAAACTTAGGTGGAAGTGCTTTTTGCGAGGTCATGTGTGCTGGTGAACCGTGTCAGACGGATAAGAGCTCAAACAAAGTCAAACTAGCCAGCGTGACTACCCAGCATAGTTAGCAGTATCAGCAGCCAAACGTTTAACTTAATGTGGTTGTTGCTCCAATCGCCCCGACACATCCTGCGCGATACGTGATGTTGGTAGAGGCAGAGATTTATTTAAAGGGTTGAGAACGATCGTTCAAAGACATGAAGTCAGCTCCCATTGGTGAATCACACCTTCAGGGTGTTGCAGGTTCGATTGGGTTATCTATGATTAAAAGAACAAACTAACAATGGAAATTGACCATGAAGAGGAAACACCCATCCATGTTGATGGCGGCCACGCCTTGTGTGGCTTGTGTCACGGGCTGTGACTGCGGGAGAATGCAGGATTGTGGGAGAGCCAAGGAGCGCTATCGTTTACCTGTGACAATGTGTCATTGATGCAGGTGAAACCTGAGTCACACCAGCGTCAACACTGGAGACTTCACTGCTCCTCCAACCTGATCCAAACTCCCCAACTCTGGTTGTTTTGTATTTAAATAAGGGAGTATCTACTTTCCAAACACACAGTGTTGGAATATTCGATAAGAGGCCAAACATTCGAGTCGTCACATCTCAGACTTCCTGAAGGCTCCTGTGCCAGTCACAAGTTTGACCAGATCTGAGAGGAAAGTGACACTTTAATTCTCTTTCCTATGTGCTTCTTAGGAAGACTGCAGCTACAGACACAGGAGCGACCTCTAATATTCAGAACATATGATTTCTACCTTGGATGAAAAAAAATCTAGAATAAAATATACAATATATAGAAAGCTGAAACTTTGCGGTCGTCTTTAAAATTTCCGTGCCAGTGATATTGTACATTTTTATAATTATATTCATTATCTGGAATCAAACTGATGAACAGTTCGATTTAAGATCCAATCAAAAACATATGCAAAGTAAGATTGTTAGACATTTCAAGTAAAATACGATTTTTGAAGGAATTATGGATATGTATTGCTGCAAAGTAAGTCAAACACATCAGCTTTTATCATTAGTTACTGTACATCTTTTCATGACTAATGTCTGATGCTGTGTGAGCTGGGAAAGCTTCCAGCTATCGTGACTCTCAGTGGGATAGCTAGACCATAAATAACAGGAGGACAAGTGGGAAAAATCAAGCAATTTTAGCCACATATATTTCAAAGAGTTATCGATTCATTGCTTCAGACATTTTTCTACTGCACGTTTATAAATGTTTCAACATCTCATACGTGACGATTTACTTAATTATTATTGAGCATTTGTGCATTTTCAACTGAAAACAAGCTACTTGAAATGAAGGTGAGAATCAAAACAGAGGATCGTTGGCGCTGTGCATGTAGAGTGCTGCTTCCTTCACATCACACCTCCCTGCTCTGCTCGCCCACATGTTTCTGCCTCCAGACCCGATGTGCTTCATCACACTTTTCAAGCACTAATGCAATTTCAGCGTTTTCACACAAGCCTTCTTTACATATCTACCCTATGTGAGAAGTGAGAGTCAGCACCTGCAGGATTAAACCAACATTAAGAAGCTGGCTTCATTAAAACAGACTTTCGTCACAGAGCTCAAGTCATTCACCAAAACGGGCTGAGGTGGCTGTAAAGGAAAAAGTGTGTTTTGTTTGTGGAAAATGCATGCAATGAGTTGATGCTGCTATCAGACGTCCATGATGTCACTTCCACAGCGGCGCTCATGACAACCCCGAGGCCTTTTCTAAACAAACCCACAACACACTTTATGACGCCGATCAAGGCTTCAGTCATTGTTATCACAATACCACTCTGTTCGGCAGCAACTCATGTTTCCATCATGACCTCAATGCAAAAAGCAGAAGCTGGTTCTCGCTCTTTCCATATGAAGTAGACTCAAGTGGACTCGAATACACGTGCCTACTAGAAATTTCCAACCAGTGAGAGAGAGATGTGAGTTACATAGACGGGGTGGGGCATCATGAGCCAGGAGCACCTCAGTCAAACTAAAAATACAGCCTGATGAAATGAAAACAAAACACAGACGTTTCAAAAAAGACTTTAAGAGCCCAAAATTTATATATCCAACATCTGCATTAACCCCAGAAGATATTGATTAGTTATAACATGAGGTCAGATTGTTCATGAGAGCTTCAGCATCCAGAAGAATTTGAGCGGTCAGGGAAATGCCTTTTGACCAAAAGGAAGCAAGTAGAGGATAAAAAAAGGTTTTACTTGCTTCACATTTTTAGAAGTGAATTAATTAAGAGATGAAATGATCACTAAAATATATAAAAAAATGTTTTAGTGCAAAAACAATAAACACTATGACCGTTGCAAATTATATACAAAGACCTGCCAGATATTACAATTCAAAAGAAGCTAACTGGCACAGCACAGATTTAGTTAATCCCAAAAAGTGTTTATTAAAGTGTGGAGCAAGGCAACCATAGGGGGCGCCAGAGAGCCACAAGCGTCTGGGAAATCTGCAGGTCGGGGAGATGAATTTCCCCAGCATGATTGTTAATAAAATGGAACAAGCAAGTCACAAACTTATTAATTATCTGATCAAGAGTCACTTTTTCTAGCTGAATTTATTGTTTGTGTAACAGAATGATGATTAAAAATGTTAAATGTGCATTAAACTGAATAACTGTTATGACGGTTGCAGACTTTATATCAAGCTCTCCCAGAGATTTCTAATTCAGAGCAGCTATTTGCTTTCTATTGATTATGGATCCCAACAATAATCTCTTATATGGTGAAAAACATTATATTAGAGTCTATAAAAGCAGAGCAATGTGATTGAAGCTCTGTCAGGACTCATCCTTGATCACTTTAAGAACCTCTGCTCTATATGATCTGAATCTGTGACGATATCCACCAACAACGTAAACACACCACTTTTCTTTTCATGAATATGTTCAAGAGTAAATGTCCAATGACTTCTATGGTGCAAAATGTTCCCATAAATGTGGGACACCCTCAGGATACATGATGGACATGTGACTTGAGTGGCATTTCCCTTTAACGCAGACCCTTATTTAACATTTCAATGACATGAATAAGCAGTGAAAACTGGAAGTGATTTGTGGTTTTTCAAGCTCCGCGTATAGCTTGGTATGTTACTCAATCACCGAAATTTTCGAGATCTTTTTTTTTTTCTTTTTTTTTTGTGAAAACACGAAACACTACGCAACAGATCTCAACAAATCCATTCATAATCAAGGTCTGTACTGATTTTCAATGTTTCTGGGCTTAAATTAGATTTTTTTTAAATATAAAGTTCTATCATTATAATATTAATGTACTACCATAACTGTGAATAATTCTTGAGGTTTTGATTAATAAATGGCCAAATACAGAATAATACTCTGGTTCCAGGAAGCTATAATCGTTCCAGGTGTCTTGACAAAGCTATGCGTAATAAAGATGAATAAATCAAATGTGTACTTACCGCTTTGGGCATTTTTCCGTCTTTTTTCCTGGCTCTGTGCGAGGAGCTGTTAAATAATATTTATAATGAGGGGGTAAAAAATTGTTTTTCTTTCTTTTTTCCAGAGAAGAAAGCTGATCTGAGCGTGTCTCCGCGCGTCCGTGTGCGCTCCTCGGTGCGCCTTCCTGAAGAGAGAGAAAAGAGGAGAAACGAGTTTCAGCCACTTCTGCCTCTCTTAAAGCGGCTGAGAGCAGCTCGACACTCCTGCGAGCGACAGTCATCAGCATGAATCACCGCCGAAACCCGCAACTTACGGACGACCGACCGACAAGTCACTCGCAGAACACGAGGGGCCGGCCCCGGCCTTCAACATAAGAGCTGCCCACACTAAAGTCTCACTTTTATTTTTAAAACAGGAGCAAAATAAAATCTACATTTAGCAACTGGAAAATGACAGTGTATGGTCAAAGCAATCTGTTTACTATTTTTCACTTTAATCCCACTTTATTTTGAAATCGTTTCATTCTTTTTTAATCATATTTTATATGGTTTGTCCTTTTCTATTGCATTAAGTTTGTGCATTTAACACCTTATATGGCAAATAACCACATCTGGTCACTGCTAGCTTTTTTTGGTTCATTAAAAGTAACCATAATAAGCTAATTCTATTCTATAAAAACATTTGTTTCTGCACATCACTTGCACTATTTGGAGATTAAGATGAGCCAACAGGCTTTATGAAGAAATCCATCATCAATTGATCTTCTACACTGCTATACTAGAGCCAATCTCAGTCTGCAACATGGACATAGGTGATTGACACACATGGTGATTATCGTCTTCAAATTGTTTCTCGATTAAACACATTTTCATGGACTTGGTATGAAGACCTTGATTGAGTGCACATTCATTATTATGTGTGATGAGTTGCAAAAACTGCCTCAAATTTTACTGACTGTACAAATTAGCTGCATGTGAGCAAAGTAAGCATTTACTATAAGATTTTAGTTAACTTAGAAGTTGGTTTACAAGAAATGTTGAAGTAAATGAATATGCTCAGTCACCAGTTACAGAGTTAAAGTGGCACTATGTGTATAATCATCCCACAATATATATGACTAGGTTACTTTATTACTGTGAATATCTATAGATTCAACAGTTGATCAGGGTTAACGGATGACAGACAACTTGCTTGTTTGGTCTAAATCCGACTCACTTAGTTTTTTTCTCCTTTCATGTCAAACACATTTCTTTATAAATGACTCATGTCCTTTTATGCGCTGAATCTTTCTCCTCAGCTAAAAATAGGGGCAAAGAAGGATTTTATTTTGAATTATAACACCGGATGTTCTTCCTTCCTGTCCTATCTTGACGTGTCTGAATGATTCAGGCACTCAGGTTGTGTTTGGTGCCTAACATTCTCTCCCGCCTATGATGAATTTGTCGTCTCCACCCGTCTCTGTTTCCAGGCTTTCATTCTGACACCTTCAACCGTCAGTAATCCCGCACCTCACGCAGTGTGACGCCTCCTGCCAGCGCCCTGTGCGTTTTTACCTTTATAATAAACACGTTAAAGGATTTTTTTTTTTTTTTAATCAAAATTTTAAAAAAAAACAGCGAACTTGCTGTACCCCGGCAAGAAGCTGCGCTCAGGCGCAAACACAGTCGATTTCAGAGGTGTTGACCCTGCAGGGTGAGGATCTGTGGGCGCTGCTGGTTACACACACCCACAGAGGAGCAAGGGAACAAACTCAAACCCAGCATACGAGAAAATCCACCTTTCCCATCAGTGATGTCACAACAAAACCTTCAGACGTGTAATACTGCCACTGTCTCTGTTGTGACTGCGCGTCTCCGCGCGCAGCCGCTCCGTGCGCGCAGCGGCAGCCACGCGCATCCTCTCGGTAATCCCGCAGACACCTGTTGTTGTTGGGAGATTTGCCTCCTTTGTGTAAAGCAGAACAGGGGGGGAAAAAGTGCGGAAACTGTCTTTACATATCTACTTTTGGGGGCTGAAGCTTCATCTGGCAGTGGTGAGAGCGGCTGACAGACCCACAGAGCAGCTCAGGTGGATTCTTACCGGAGCTGGTGAAGTCCGGTGGTGGATATCACGGAGGTGAGGAAGGACGGCAGCCGCAGATTTGCCCTCCCTCCCTTCCTCCCTCCCTCTGTCTGTCTGCTCAGCCGAGCGCAATATGGCGCTCAGCCATCAGCTGTGCGCGCTGCTGGAGCTCCGGAGCGCAGCCGGCAGAGGCGCACAAACCTCAGAGGTTCTGTCTGCGGCCAAGAGGTCCACTATCAGACAGGATCCATTTACCTTAAAGATTACAATCTAATTCCATAAATGATATATAATCTGAGCCTAATGTGATATATTGAAGACAGCACTTGTGCACCCCTTCATTACGTTACAGAAAAAAGAAAAATCCAACCCCAGAAAAAGTAGTTTTTGCAAACAATGAAATAAATTGATCATACCATACATTTCACACTTAAGGACCCAAATAAGAACGAAAAATTATAATCCATTGAGTACTGGTTTCATATCATATCACAGCTTTTTTTTTTTTTTTTTTTTTTTTCATTTTACATCATTGTTTTTACTAAACTCATCACTTAGAAAAAATAAGAAAATAGTTGACTGAAAGTTTGTTGATTAGATAAGACAATTCAAAAGATACACACAACATGACAGGGCCATTATGAAATCGAAAATATTGTTATAATTATATTTTTTTTAAAGAAATTATTAAATTATAGGCTACTAACAAATATAAACCTATTTGCCCCCTACAGTGAGACAACAGGTACACAAAAAGTTCTGTGAGCTTGTTCGGGTTTACAGTGTGGGCTTTGTGGGAAGTGTGGACTCAAATCCATCTAAACATCCGAGTTATTATCATTAAAGGAGCATTTTGAACATGGATTGGTGTTTCCTACTTTTTGAATCTTTTTTGTTCCAGATACCTACACAGCCTGCATCGGGTCACGGGTGAAAATAGATATGATGTCTCTAGTAGAAGCTGCTGTGCACTTTTAAATCCTCTTTAGTTATCATTTTCTTCATCACACAAATACATATTTCCACTTGACCCAATTTTAACTAACTCATTTTAACTAACTCATTTTTATTGCATTTTTAACAGAATATTTATACATTCGCGGATTTAAAATGAAAATTGCATGACTGCTCAATCCAGGAAATGCTGAAGGGTGTATTGGGCGGGTCCAGAGCGGAGCCGACCAATGAGGTGAGAGGATTAAAATAGAGCCGTATAAATCAGAGGTCAGATCTTCTTCTCACCAGAATGCCAAAGTCATGGGTGAGGTGACAGACCTGCATACCTCTTCCTCTTATCACATTAACTACTTCATCCTGTACAACTACTCATACCTCCATCAGCAGCATGACACTGATTAGAAGAAATCTGCCTTTGAATGTGTTAGAAATAATCAATATCACCAAAACCACACATACCTCACAATTAGTAGCTCATCATTGGGTGCTATCATTAAATGTGACACCACTGAGAATTTCCCACTGGGATTCATAAAGCATTTCTATTGTATTATGTATCCAATACATTAAAAATAAGCCCCTAAATATAATTTATTAGAGGGTTCATATTTTTGAAAGTCATGTAGGCACATGTGCCAATTTTCACCTGTTCTTAACAGCAAATAATCCAAATGTTTGAGCACCATAGTTCTACAATATAATTGTGTGATATGAAACTATATTACTTAATATCATAATAACAGTTAATCACAGTTGATATATTACAAGATAAAACTGAGAAAAGTGACAGTTGCCAAATGTGAACAGGAAAGGGTTAAGTAGAGGTGAAAGGTATGTACTGTCGGTATATAAGACTCGTTGGTAGCATTGACACAGAGTAAAGATTAAATTTGTATCATCGTTTTTATCCACAATAATTAATCGTGTATGAGATTATTCCATTTTCCAACTGTAAATATCATTATAGTTGTTATAACAAGAAACAAGATAGTTTCATGAATGTAAGCAAGTGAAAGTACAGACATTTGTGTTTGAATGCAGAAAGTAAAAGTAAAATAAATACTCCTGTAAGTTTAGGTAGCTGTAAATTGCACTTAAGTACAAACCCTCTGTTATGTGATCGATCTAAAGTGTACAGACCAACAAACACACTAACAAATGGAGCAGGAACATTAAGATGCAACAGTTTTATTGTGGTGAAATAATCACATGTAATGCAAAACATTGAATTTGAATTTTGGTGCTTTGAAATGAACGGTTTATTTAGTTATGCATGACAGATGCAAATGGTTAAAGTCACTGTAAAGTACTTTGAATGTTCTTCAGAGTGATCCTGGTGCTCTCTTCAAACCTTTCTCTTTCCTTTTTTTAATCAAACCAAAAAACACTGTATCTTTAATTTTGAAAGATACAAATCTGTGAGGGATAAAACTACAACCACTTGCACGTCATATTTACAACAAGTTCTCATAATGTAAGTATTAAAATGGTCTTAAATAGATTTATTTACATGTTGTGTTTCTTTAAACGCAAAACACTTTAAGCTTAATACATTTAAGAAATGTCTTTGGTTTCTTCACAAAAATGGGAATGCGGTGGAATTGGCGACTATTAAATGAAAGTTGATCTCTGTCTCTTTTAAGCAGGATAATGATCAATAAATCAGCCATGACTTCTGTAATGTTAATCAAGCAGCACTAGATGGCACTAGAACAATATCAATGTCCTGGGATACGTCAGAGGACAGGAGGTTACGTTTAATCGGTCAGCCTCTGTGGTTGTGTTGATGACTTACAACAACTCCTGCCAATATATCTTTTTATTCAGGAAAATTACAAAAAATAGTGAAACATGTCTGCAGTTGTGTTCTTGTCGCAATGATAATGTTTAATGATGATGTTGTGTCTGTGTCTAGTTAAAGCAGAATGAAGGAGCTGTCTGGTATTGTTCAGCAATAAAGCGTTTTTACAGATAAAATAAAAAGTCGTCTTCCTTTCCAACATTCTGCGGAACGCAGGTTTCACAATTACACTTAATCCGTTGGGAAAAAAAGAGAGTGTTTACGCTGTAGCAGACACAGAGAAAACGATTTAGTTAGTATGCCGGGTCACAGGAGGGTGCTGTTTCTTGATTTTGGAATGAAATTACACAGAGTAGACGTGTGTGAGTTTCAACTATAAAGCTACATACGGACGATAAAAATAAAATAGAAGCATGACTAAAACCACTGCAGGTCCTCTACAAGCTCCGATGGAGCTGCGGAAGCTACATAACGCTAACAGGAGGGAGAGCGTGGCCATAGACCTATAGAACTAGAGTTATATACAGGTTTATGAGCAGGAATCTACTTCTAAACTACTATAATGCCCTGTATTCTTCTGTGTTTTTGGTGTGTTTGGTGAGTCACAGAACTCCTAAAGGCCAGGCATGTGTACAACATGCCCTGAAGCCTCCCGTTGAGCCGTGTTCATAGTGAGGTGTGGACAGAATTTTTCTGGAGAAGGCTGGGTAGAAAAAAGAAAATTTTCCTTTTCATTGTGTGGATGTAACCTGAAGTTAACATCAATTAGTTTTTATAAGGCAATGAATTTGCATATTTTAATAAAAATTGACATCAACATGTTATGTTTATGTTTTTACAATGTAGGTCAAACATTGAACAGGCAGGCTGTCCTTTGATCTCCTTTGCTTCCTTTGATACCTTTGCTTCCTTTGATTTCTTTGGTCTCCTCAATGAGGTGGTTTTCCCATGCTAGATAATACCTCTGTCAATGTCACATGTGTTTGCAAGACCGAGTGAGCGACAGGAAGATATTTTGTCTGTGTTTCGCACGAGAAAAGTTCTCCCTCCCTGCTTCGATTGAACACAATAATTGACTCAACTATGAAAAGAGAAGTCAGCAGCATCGGAATCATGGCTCAAAGAGGTAACGTTGTGTCCAGGACTCTGTGATCTCAGTCTTAATAGAAAATGACTGTTTGGTGATCAGATGCTCAGTTTAATAACGATGAGAAACAAAAGGCTGCGGCCCATGAGAGAAGATCCATTTTAGTATTTAATCTTGGGCTTGATTAGAAGCATCACCATTTCCATTATTTAGGAGGAAATTATGGATTTAACAACACTTCTCATTTTTTCCTCTATTTATAGATTACCTTAGAGCTAAGATTTTATTTTAAATCTCATGTTTATATGCTCAATGTTTTTGTTAGTACAGCCCAATGTTGTAGTTCACGATTGTGACAACATGCTTAGGAATTCAGAACCATACTTCCACTTCAGGGAACGTGGAGGACGTTTATTTAACTAAACCTACAGAAAGGCTTATCCTTTGTGTAGTCCTTGTCATACCTCATTTTAGTTACATGTTATCTGTAGTACCAATGGAAAGACTCCGCTATGGCTCCATGAAAAGTTTCACTAACTTTTGGAATCCATTTCTTGCTCATTTTGAAAAAAAGATACAACAGCTGTTGACTGAGTTCCTGTTCCAATTTTGTATTAATTTATTTTTTTCTCTACCTCCCCATTATGGTTATACTTTATTGCATCTGAGCCTTGCATCTGCATATGAGCCTTGTTGTCTTGAAAAATTAAAACAAAATAGCGTTAGAATCTGTATATTTTGTTCTTGAGGGTGAATTTTTGTAACCTTTTTTTATCATATTCATCATGGTGATATTTAAATTCACACACAATTCCTTTTCACAGAGTATGATGGCGAAGCCATTCTGAAAAGGAAAGGCAGAGGCACCAGGCGTGACAGGGCCCGCAGAGACCGTGAGCAGGGGGCCCAGTCTACGACATTCCATGGTCCTGGTGGCAGGTCTCACAACGCCCAGCAGAGAGAGTAAGTGTTGGAAGATTCCCTCATGATTTCAATACAATACTCTACTTCCTGGTATGAGATGAAAAGCCTTCTTTAAAATATGTATAAGTATTAAAATAGAATCGGGTTTAACCTCTTGGCAGCTGGTGGTGCAGGAGGTGCAGTTGCTGGTTTTAATAGAATAAAGGAAAACATCACTGGCTGTTTAGTCATTCTTCTTGTAAAATAGAGTCCCTCGTCTCTAATGAAAGTGTGATTTGAAATGGGTTAGCTCTCTCATTTGTCACAATGCAGTTATTGTTCTTTAGGTTTCTTATAGAAATGGTGCATTTGAGTTACTGTAATTGCATTAGAGTTGAAAGGAAGCTTGAAGTCTAATTGAGGAAATCCATAAGTTGCTCACCTTGCATGTCAAGTGCTCTGAAGCAGCTGAAACTGTGACAACCGGTTCTCTACTTGACTTGTCGTCTTCGCGTATAGGTTTTAAAGTGAATTCTCTTTGTCTTCTGTAGCAACCCAATTTCAAGACCGGCACGGAAGGCCCGCTTTAACCGACGCCGAAAAGGCAAGGTGGGAGGAGGCAGAGATGGCAGAGGAGGCAGAGATGACAGACATGGCAGAGATGACAGAGGCAAAAGAGGAGACAGCAACCATCAACGTAATGAGGTGAGTTGATTAGAAGTATAAAACATTTCTCTTTTCAATATGATTATGTGATAGTTTTTTGGTACTTTACAATGCGTCACAAAATCCTGAAGCCGTAGTTTGGCCACGAGTTTTCTGAGTTTCCCTTTTTTTTTTTTTTTACATGATATTATTATTACCACAAATGCAATATTTAAAGTGCTGGAAACTTTTTAATTTGTTTTGAAAATGACCTCACGTAATAAAAAAACTTTTCTATAATCTTGTTTTTTTAAATGTACCTGTGATTAAGAAACTCGATATAAAAAAAATGTCTGCTGAACAAAGTGTACACAGTAAGACACAAATGCCCACAATGCATTTTTCTTATGTTGTTTCTCTGTGATCTTTGTTTTAAGGATGGTAATGACCTCCCTCCACCCAGCAACTTTGGACTGGAAGGTCCCACCACCATCCCAGAATGCAAGGTCAGTTGATTAATGTTTGGAAAAGCTCTTTCTCAGTGAAATCCATTTGCTATTTTTAACGTAGTCGTAGTAGGGTTTGTGCTTTAGAACTGACGCACTGTTTCCTCGAGCGTTTTTACACTTTAAGGTGTGTTGACTTCTTCCTGATTGGAGGAAGACGTTTGTTTTTCTTTCTAATACCTGACAAATCTTTCCACTGTGAACTTCCAGGGCAGCTACTTCTGCACCGATGAAATCAAGGACTTCGTCTACCGGTTCCTGAATCAGTAAGTTTCTGCCTCTTTAATGTAAAAAAGAGGGTTTTTTGTGAGTGTTTGCATCAATTTGATTGCACTTTAAAGTCTAGAAAAGCGCTACACACTAAATAGGAATCATAGGACTGAACACCAGTTACTCATAACTTTGTGATGTGTGTGTCACAGGTACTACACTATCTATGACTCGGGGGACCGGCAGCCTCTCCTGGATGCCTACCACGAAGGAGCATCTTTATCCTTCTCAACACCGTCCTCCAGCCAGAATCCGTCCAAGTGAGAACAAAAACCAATTAAAAGGAATTGGGGGATATATATATTTTTTTAGATTTTCCAGTATAGTATAGTATCGGTGTCCTCCATCGCTGCCAGCCTTTGTCTCATAGTGAGCATATCTGTCTCTATTCCCCCGGTGTTTAGGAGCAGCCTGGGAGAGTATCGCAGACACAGTCGGAACCTGAAGAGGCTGAAAAACCCAAGTGAGTTTTCCTTCATCGTGTGTTTCATAGTACGACCATTTTGTGTGAGACGATCTCTAATGTTTCCCTCTGTGAACCGCGCCTGCCTTTAGACATGCGCCACCGGCTGCTGAAACACACGCGGCTGAACGTGGTGGCCTTCCTCAGTGAGCTGCCAAAAACTCACCACGACGTTGCGTCTTTCACCGTCGACGTGAACATGTACACGGTGAGTCCCCCGGTTCATTCTGCAGAGGGGCACGTGTCCTTGTCACTCTTTGATTTTTTTTGTCCTTACCCTGCTTCCATGTTTTCTACCGACAGACCACTTTACTCTCGTTTACCGTGAGTGGAGTCTTCAAAGAAGGTGAGTCATTTTAACCTATTTATCAGGTGTCATGTTCATTCACTCCCTCTGGGTGTTTCAGTTGCTAAATTACTGGTCGCGTCTGTATTTCAGTTGATGGGAAATCTCGGGAGTCTACAAAGGCATTCTCTCGAGTTTTCGTCGCAGTCCCGGTAGGGAATTCTGGGTAAGTACAGAGCTCCCAGCTGCTTGCATTTTCCTCCTGTTGTCGTCCATCGATTTAACTAATTTTGTCTGTATCGGCTTTGAACAAGAAGCTCTTTGCTGCGAAAACACAGCGATGAGACTCTAATTTATTTGTTTTTCTTCATCAAACCAACCTTCAAATCCACCTAATTGTTCATCTTCTGTGTTCATCCTGACAGTTTGCGCATCGTCAATGACCAGCTTTCTGTGCAAGTGGCTACGACTCAGGATTTTGACCAAGCGGCTGTGGCTACGACTACGGAGTTCGACAAAGCGGCTGTGGCTACCACTGAGGAGATCGACCCAGCGGCTGTGGCTCCTGCCCCGACCCCGCCTTCCAGTTCCGTCCCCACCCTCAGTGCCCTGCAGCAGGAGATGCTCACGGCTTTCTCACAGCAGTCGGGCATGAATTTCGAATGGTCCCAAATGTAAGTCTCGTTTTTTCCACACTTGGCCTTGATGAGGCAAGATAAGTTCTGAATATCGCACCACTCGTTTCCTCTCGCAGGTGTCTTCAGGGAAACCAGTGGGACTTCTACAAGGCGGCACAGGACTTCACTGATTTGAAGGTGACTTTAATATCTCGATTGTTTTACCCTTAACCTTTGTGTAAAAACATTGTTGTAGCGCCAAAACTCTGAAACACTTTGTCGTTTCTTTACAGGCGGAGGGCAAAATCCCAGACGACGCTTTCATTAAGTGAAGCCTTAAATAATGCATTTGTGAAATAAAACTGGTGCATTTCTGATTTTGTTTTTTCATTTATTCTTTGCCTTTTTTGCTTAATTCGGGAAAGTTTTCAACAAGTTACATTAACTATTTTATGAACTGTATGTGAGCCGTTCGACCTGAGTACATACTGATACAGCCTTTAGTTTCCACTGTAGCCTCAGTTTTTGTTCATCTGTATAGAAACATGATGTGTATCTTTGATCATTAAATCAAATAGATTTCATGATTAAATCAATCAAATGATAATCAATCAGAATTCTTGAAAAAACACTACATCACTAATTGAGACATAAATATTCGCCTACACAGCAAAAAGCCCAGAGTTGAATTAACTCCCACAGTGTTCAGATTCAAATAAACCCACTTTTAGATGCAAACAGAGACGCAGAGTTTTTGCAGATCTCCACTGTGCCCGGAGTTTCAAGGAATCCTCATTTGTGGAGACTCAGAGCTGCTTTTATGTTTAAATGCAAGACCCAAATGTAGAGAAATATACTTTAAAAGAAAAGAAAAGAAATACTCGAGTACATGTAAACGTGGCCTGAGGCTGAAAGAGACAAACCCCAGGTCCAATACGTGCCGCTGTCACCAGGTGAAGACGATCACACATTCAGGCACAAGTGAAGCGCATCATGGAAATAAAGGAAACACCATGACAGTACCTCCCTCTCAACAGCCTGCTCCTGATGGCCCAGGTAGGTCTAGGTGGGGGGAGGAGGTCAGGAGGCCGGGCATGTGGAGCGTTTCCAGGGGGCCACGCAAGACGCTATCTGGTGTGGGACAGACTGACTGGAGCAGAACCCCTGTAAGGAGACAACAGCTGTAAGCAGCAAGGCCTTGGTTATCTTGGAGCAACAGAGAATCTTCTAAGTTCTCACTACAGCGTGACTGAGTCCATACGTTGGCCGGTTCGTTCTGTCATGGACGGCTGGATAAAGGATTCAGGAGGCCGAACACTGAGGTTGATTTATTTGAAGCATTGAGGAAAGAGGAGGTGGAGCAAGCAGCCCACAAAGATTGACATTACCGTCAAGACAAAGATCAAAACACCAACGATTGTAGACAGAATGACAGGAACAAAGAGAACACTTACTCTAATATGTGTGTGTGTAGGTTCATGCAAAAGAGTAAATTTGAGTCAGTGATTGTTTACACAAGTATCTTTACTTGTACTGTTCCAGCTTTGCTGGAAACCGCTCAGTTGTTTTTTTTTGCAGTCCACTCTGAACTGGTTTTACTCAGTTAAAGGAAGACACTTTACTCCGGGTGAAGTCAAACCACAGAGATCATTGTTGACACCTGTCTGAAACCGTCTGAGAGGAAAACAACCCACCAGGGTCGATGCCACGCTGTACAAGGGTGACTGACGAGGTGTCGCTTCCACGTCAGGGATTAGATTCTGTGTGTGGATGGCGTCTAAATAAAGCTTCATTATGTAACACGGTGGAGAAAATGTGTGTTTGTGATCATTAATGACTTTCTCATTCAAAGCAGGGGGGCGGGGGGGGGGGGGGGGGGGTGCTGCTGCATTGTTGATGCCGGAGCTGTCACAAGTGGTTACACGTTATTAAAGGGTAAACTACTCCGTCTTAGCCTCTTCTCATTAGTGTTGCCCCACAGCAGAGCTGTTACGCAACAAGCACATTTCCACACACCACGAGGGAGTAATGGAGTACTACGCTGCTCTCATTAAATAGTGTTTCAAGTACTTTCATAAATATCTCCCCCAGCAGGATCTACGAGGATGTAATAAATCCTTTTTGTACTTTGTTTATGTACTTATACTTTTAGTGGTATGAAGTTGTAATCATCTGTTTCAATTGTTTTAAGAAGAAGAATCACACTTTATTAATCCCCCTGTTATCCCTTTATCAATCACTACTTTGGTGACTTTTACCTTTACGAGTATCTTTCCAAGTATGGGATCTTCGACACCATGTAATCTACTTTACTACTTTTGAAATGCGATCTTGTATTTTCTGGTATAAGTCATTCTCAAGAGTAATTTCCAAGTGTGTGACTTTACTCATGCTCCAATATCTATTCTATGTTATCTTAAATCTCACTGAATCTACAGTTTTTTATATACTGTATTATCCAATACTATACGACTTCATTGTTTTAAAAAGTAGTGTTGTGTATTCACTTGCATCATGGTACATCTAGTATGTACATTTACTAATCTTTAAGTACAAGTTACAACATGAAATCCACTCTACTTCCTTATTGTTTGGATGATTATTAATCTGCATTTTTAGAGCCAATCAGACCATATTTAGACTTTTGTTTTTTAATGTGATTTTCTGAGAAAAAATTAGATTTTAAAACTGGAAATATGTCATACAGATGATTCAAAAATATACCTAATACTTTTTTCATTGACTTACAAACAGTATTTCTACTTGTAGTGAGTAAAGCAGTGCAACCGTAGTTTTATTTGAGTAAAAATGTTCACTGGTCCTTCTAAGTTTGCTCCTCACAACAAATTCTTATTGCAACCCTGGTAGTCTTGAAGCTTCACTGGTATTTCCAAAATCCGTAATCAGGATTGATGTTTTCATGAAATGTCTTTTATTGTACATTCCGCTAAAAAACACAGTGTGCAGCTCCAATTAGAGGTACCAATTAAAGATACACACATTTTAAAAATGTGAGAGGAGTGTGTGTCTGCAGGATGGGTACTAGTGCCTCACAGTGATTTGATTCCAGGTTTGTGCTTTAGACTTTTTCTGTTTAAAGTTGGAGAAAATCAGACGAACTGGAATAAATCAACACATGCACAGGAAGAACATGCAAAGTTAACCACTTCACCACTGCGCAGTGCTCATCCATCTTCTACATTTATAAAGTGATATGTCATCATACGTGGGCCGATTATAACAACAAGAGAGAGCTGCTCATAAACCCGCATTAAAAAGCCGATTGAATGCATGCAAGATGGAAAAATAAGTTTTAAAAATGGATTTCTAAAGAACAGAACTCAAAATGGATTACTTTCGTCATCGAGTGAAGAAAAAACATTTAGAAATAACATGAACTGGAAGGCTCAACATAATATCAAAAATCTACTGATTTGAAGACATAACTAACTGCAAAGTTATAAGTGAACTTCAGTAAGTGACTCTTACTGATCCTTCCTGGTCAAACTCAACCTCAGCGACACATCCGAGAAAAACATGTACAAATTTTCAAAACTTCATCCATAAGGACCAGCGGAGCTCTGCTACGATGCAAAACATGCGATTTTGGATTCAGTGGAGTGACTTTCAGTCAGATTTTAAAATGACAGTGAGTTTCATTCAGTCTGTTGGCCAGAACAATGTCAGATCCCACTGACATGATGCCAGGAATACTTGATATTTGATGTAGTTTTGTGTCCTTACATTGAGAAATGTCAAATATAAATACTACCTGGGATCATCTCAACATTCAGAATACATCTTACCATCTGTCGCAATCAGATTCAGTGGTTTGTTGCGCTTTATCAGCCAAATCTACTTGTCGAGAGGAAGGATACAAATATTTTAGAAAGGAAATGAGCCGCGGGTGACATCGGTTCGTCGTGCAGTTGTAGACGAGAGGAAGAGCGATTCAGAGAAAAACCAAATCCGCCCATGTGACTGCATCTGGTTTCCTTCTGTTTTATGCAGCGGAACACGATGTTCTCTCAACGAGTCTTCAAGCTGCAGTTAGGTAACACTTCTAGCAAAGTGAAATGTTATCAGGTCTTAAATAGTTTGTCTTTTTTTTTTAGAGAAGAATCACACATCAAACTGCATTATTATCTCACTTTATTTACAACTCAGCATATGCAAGTTTAAAAAAAAAGAAAGCATCGTTAATGGTCAGAAAAGTGCTCTCGTGTAGTGGAAGAAAGAGATGCACGGTAAAGTGCACATAGAGAAACATAGAAATCACATTCTGTACATGTCACACTGCAAACCAAACACAAAGTGGTAGCATAGTTCACTCTGTGTGTACATAGCTTTATGGTGATAGACTAAATATCTATCGTGTTAATTACTCGTACTCTTAATAGCACTACTGGGAACGTGCGACCGTGAAGATGGCACACTAGTGAAACAATAGAAAGATTTGGGAGGGTGGATGTGGCTCAGCTGGGAGAGTGGCTCGTCTTCCAATGTGGGCGTTGGCGGTTTGATCCCGATCTCACTCTGTACATGTGTGGAAGTGTCCTTGAGCTGCTAACGATGCATGAGCACCTCGCAGGGGAGAAAATGTGATCGAGGAGAAGTTGTAAAATGCGCGACATAAGTCCATCTTCCACTTATCTTCAAATCAGCCGCTCAATTTCCAAAAATGCGAGTGAGAAGATTGGGAGAGGAGGAACCTCTGAAGGCCGTGAAGAAGTGGAACTCAAAGGAAGCAAGCAGTTCCACTGGTGCCCTTTGAGTATTTCTGTCTTTGTCCAGCTCGGGTTCACACATACGACTCCTTGGCATAGGAGAACTCCTCGAACACCGGCTGGCTGCATCTCCGTGACACGGCCTCGTGGCGGCCACCGGAGGCGGTCTCAGACATGGCCCTCTGGCGGAAAGGCCGTCGCTCCGCCACGTTGGCTGAGCCGTGCACCACTGCACCAAAGTCCTGACTGTACCCTGACTGGAAGTCGTAGCTCACAGACGAGGGGCGGGACCTCCTCTCCAGCTCCACTGCGTCTTGTACCGTCATGGAGTGATACTGAGGGGGGAGACCGGTGTTCTGCGTGGCCTGCTCGTACGACGGGGGACTGCACGGCCGCCTGCTGTCCACGTGCTTGAACACCTCGATGGCCGACAGGGGGCGGGGCTTCTGCAGGTGCTCGGCCAGGGGGTCTGCCTCGCTCTGCGAGTCCTCCCTGAGGGTCTCGCAGGGGAAGGAGTTTTCTTTCTGGCAGTCTTTCTTCAGGCTGCTCCTGCCGAAGCCCCCTAAGCTCCGGGTCCTCATGAGGACTTTGGTGGCCACTCTCAGCGAATGTGAGCGCCGCTTCTCCTGCGGCCTGACGATGTCCTGCTGAGCCTGAGCCCCCGCTAAGGGCTGGGTGGCGGCGGCCTCTGCTCGTCTTGAGCACCCTGGTGACGCCGCTGGAGAGCTGGTGAAGACGGAGCCGTCTGATTGGTTGGAGGCGGCGCTCTCCAGGGAGGAGCAGGAGCAGTCTTTGCCCATGTAGGGCAGAGGGTCCATGTTGGAGCTGCTGCTCAGTTTGGGAAAAGACAGAACCGAGTCGGCGCCCCCGTGGCATCGGAGCAAGAAGGAGTCGTCGGAGATCTGCTTCTTCAGAGGCAGCCCGTCAAAGTCCCGCCTCCGCACGGAGCAGTCGTCGTGGCTCCGGGCGTGGCCGCGGAGGCTCTCCAGGTCGGCGGAGAGGAGGATGATGGGCTCGGAGCAGCGGCGGCTGAAGGCCGACGGCTTCGTGCTCGAGGCACCGTCCGACATCCACGAGGGGCTGAGAGAGCAAGACGAGGAAGACGATCCATACTCCACGTGTCTGTTCCCCGCTGCCTCGCCGTCTCCATCCGGGTCGGTGCTGTCGTACGCCGAGTCCTGATGCTGGGAGGACAGCGAGTCTGTGAACAGTAAGAAGAGCATTATTCCCTCTAGAGCTGCACGGCAAGAAGCAAACATGAGATACTGTTGAGTACTAAGATAATAACAACTCTGCAAATGATGTAGACGATATTAATGTCTTTGTTGACATCAGAGTCTTTTTTGTTAATCGCATAGCCGATATGATGAATGTAAGAAGGAGGACAATCTAAATATGGATGGATTTAGTAAGACACCAAAACACATGTATGTGTCATGATGTGAGTAGGGTGTATATTTACCATTATCAGTGTCCAGCAGATTGGGGATGTTTTCTCCGAGGAGTTCGTAATTCTCAATCAGGAACTGAGTTAATTCTGTGGCCTGCAGCAGAGAAAAAATGAATCATGATGAGTAAAATCATAAATGTCATAAAAAGTGATGCTAAAAGTGTAATTTAGATTCTGAGGAGCTTTAGTTCTTCTAGATCAGCTTTAATTCAAAGCAGGAAACATGTAAATGTCCAGCAGAAGCCTTTTCCAAGCATAATTATTTTCCTTTTCATGTTTCGGAAAAAGTCCTGATAAAAATAAATTAAGTGACTGCTGTTAGAGATTTGCAGATGATATAAAAGCTTAGAAGGTATTTCACAATGAAAGCATGTAACTAACTCTACATCCCACATTTACAACAACATGAAAAATCAAAAATCCAGATCAGTCCTGTTTTTGTTTTTCTTCTCATTTGCAGTGTAAACACAAACGCTTTGTGCTTCTGAAACCTTTTTGAGGTTTTGTGCACCCTATACCACAAAGCTTCAAAGCACTAAAAGTGAGAAAACTTAATCATAACCAGACTCTCTACCTTCTGCATTTTTCCCTGCTGCTCATCCAGCGGCGTGTCGTCCAGCCACAGCAGCGTGGGCCCGATGCACACGGCCAGGTTGTGGGCGTCCATCTTGTTGGTATCGGCGCTTTCGAGGACGTGATGGAGGACGCAGATTAGATGTTGAAGGAGGAGCTTGTTGGGATGCGGCAGATCATCCAACACCCTGGTTCATGGGCGGCGAAAAGAGGAAGGGGGGGGGGGGGGGTGGAATAGGAAGAACATTAACTTCGCGCCCTTTTTTTTTGTTAGCAGTTCAAAGTTTCTTCCTTTTTTCGAACAGACAACAGACTGAAAAAGGGGAAGTGGAATATATTTCAGAAAGAGGACCTTGGAAAAGATCTGCAAAACTCCACACCATAAAAACCCCATTCGACTTACAACCGCAAAACCATTCATGAAACTACCCAAATTTAACACTGTTTATTCTGTAAAATGTAAAATGCTAATGAATGGAGGACGTCATGTGTAAGTTATTTTGAGGTGTTCCTCCATTCTGTCCCTTCAAATCTTTAAACATGATTCTTATCTTCCAGTTCGAGGAGCTAAAAGTGAGACATAAATAAAAGAATAGCTGAATAGATTTTCAACTAAAAACACATTGTATATCATCCCGACACATCTGCTGCTTTTCACTGGAAGAGGTAAATTTCCAGAATTGTGTTGCGCCTCTCTGACCATGGATGACTCCAACTATAGAGAAGTTTCAGGTAAAGTTCATGTCTCATATGGTGAATGTAAATGAAATGCAGAAGTTAATGAGCTGTGTTTATAACAAAATTGCATGTCAGACATGATTTGCTGCCCCAGATAAATTGTATTTGGCATGAAGTGGGAAGAAAAGGCTCTTTTGGCCACAAAGATTGCAGACCTCTATACTAGACATGTACTTACTTGGTAATTTCCAGAGCTCTCTGCTGGGTGTCCCGGTTATCCAGGGCCATCATCCACTTATCATAAAGTTCAGACAGCAGCAGGCTGCCAGGGAGGTCCTTCAGGAAACTCTATAAACAGGAGGTGAAATGAGTTATTATCATCACTAAAGGGAAGATCAGGAACCATAAGTATACAAGTATTTTATTACTTCTTCAAAATTATGTCATGAATAATTAAAAGCTACATTAATTCCACCGCCCCTAAACTATGCATTGGTTAGTGAAGTAGTCCTCTTCGTATCATGAACCCATGGTGTCGTGTGGACTTATTGACCACGACTTTGAGTTGCGCTCATCTACAATGTGATTGGACACTGCTTGCAGCGGGTTGCAGAAAACGTACTTTGAGGAGCCCGACGAGCAGGACGACCGGCAGACCCTCCAGGTCCACCTCCACGCCGCTGTTCAGCCGCTCTCGGAGGTCCCTCATGTTCTTGCTGTTGCATGGCTTGCGAAACACCCCCTCTGTGGACGGGCCTCTCTTCCTGAGCAGCACCAGCAGCTCCTGGGGGCAGACGAGGAAGAAGAGGCGGGGGTGAATGGAGACTTAGCGGAAACAAAACCGAGAGGTGTGTTGTCAAAGTGTGTAGGTCACACACCAATGTGGTCTCTCACCACATTGCCCCCCGGCGGTAAAAAACACAACTCTTGTGTTAGTAAAAAAAAAAAAAAAAAAAGCTAGTTAGTCTTTATATGAAATCTGCAACAGTCAGAACCGTTACTACTTCATCACCATTATGCTCACAATATTGAGTAGTTAACATTTTTATCTTCCACTTTATTTATTTTAACTAGATACAAAGCGGGGTCCTTACACTCAAAATCTCAATGTTCCTCAGCATTAAAATGGAAAAACCAATGCAGGTAAAGGCCACGACCCCCACAGCTTTCCTGCTCTGTAACTCACCCGTCCCACCACTGATCTAAGGTTACACGTCTTAAACTGTTCAAATCTAACAAAGATATAAATGAGAATACAACTTCCAACACATCCACTTACTGTGACTGGTTTGGGCAGTGAGCAGTCATCCGGGCAGATCTTGCAGAGGGCCTGTCCAAACAGCTGAGTCCTGCTGTCTGTTTCAGTCCGACATGCTTTGCCGATGAAGCTGGGGCCTTTCCTGAGCCTCTTCACCAGGTTCCACTTGGTTTCTGTTGGCAGTAGAAGAAGTTTCTCCATTAACTTTCCCGATGTGGACAATGCAAAAAAAAACAAAAAAAAACTAATGCAACAAGATATGAATTCCACTGAGCTCTTATCAGTGGTTTAATTTCCTATTTGCTTTATCAGTTGTTATTGTCTTTGGTCTCATCCCCGCTCATGGCACACTTCATCAGGGCACACCCACCGGCAGTAACTGCCACCACGAGACATCTGCACCAGCAGAGACTTTTCAAACTTACCAACGGACTGTGTCAGCTTCTCCTCTTGATTATTCAATAGCTTCGCCACGACCGGGATCTTTGCATCGCCCTGGCAACAAAATAATGAAAAAAAAAGTCTTATGGTGATGACAATGCAAGAGGAACATGGTTATGTAAGCCAGAGCAGAAAAGGGAGGAGCTGGTTCTTTTTTTATTTTTTTTTATTTTCATTGCCACACACCCTCACTGCTCATGCCTTCAAACATGTGACAGAGTGAAATTAACAACCTCTCAAAAGACTAAAATATGAGCTGATGATTCATCCAATGCATCATTATCTAGTATTTAAGGAAATTCCTGCGGCTCCTGAGTAATGTAGCCTCGTTTAAGCCTCGCAGACAGATGGAGGTGTGTTTTCATGGCAGTGTTTTCGCTTGAGTTGATTCGATCAGAAAAGCAAGTGAAATGTTGTTTCTTTACTTACATCAAGTGGAAACTCAATCAATTGTTCCATACCACCTCCAGTCAGGGTTTTAGTCTGCAGCACGGCGAGGAAACAAAAGAACAGAAAATGTTTACAATTTATTCTCGATGATCTCATCGATTTCCAGTTAGCGTGGATGAGCGAGCAGACTTACAGCGATGCTGCCGCTCAACACCTTCATGAGGACGTCTGGAGGAGAAGAAGCACAGCCAGCCCTTGCTCTCGCCTCTTTAATGTTTCTGTGATGAGAACAAAATGCAATTGAAAATCTTCAAACTTTCATATTTGACTTGACAAAATGGACTGTGTAGTCATTGGGTTGTTAAAAAAAAAAAAAAAAAAAAAAAAACATGACTATGTCCCACTTGTGGTCGGTGTTATTGGTCAGTCTTCCTTTTAATTGAACTTCCATGTTCTTCACAGGAAAACTGACATTAAATCCCCTCTCAAACCGTAATCCTGTTAACCCACTGTGATTATTCCAACTCTGCTTCATTCGCTAACATTTTAAACGTTTAACCTCTGGCCTCTCGGTTACAATCCCTCATTGTTTAAAGACACTCTCTTCATAGTCAAACACACCTTTTCCTCAATGTAGTTTGTTGAACCAACATTCGTAGCATAATCTGAGCCCATAGAGTCTGAATATGATCTCTTGTGCCCTCGGCCCTCACGCCGCCTTGAGCACTGCTCAAGAGGTCAAGCAGAAATTACAAATCCAATGAAAATAAGTTTGTGTTATACTTGCAATACAAGGCAGCACCATTATTTTTACAATGTGCAAAGCGCATATTTGTTGGCATATTTTTAACCATCTTCACTGAATTGAAAGATTGTCATTAACAGAAGAAACAAAAAGAAATGAAAGAATTCGACTGATGCAATGCAGGGAGGTTGCTCATTAAAACCATGTAACACTGTCTTTAAGTAGAGTTCAACTCAATTGAGGCAGAAGTCCCATGGCTCAGCCCCGATCTCGCGGAGACTCTTCAAATCGTTGATAACTCAAGTAGAAATAGCGTGTCTTTATAAACCGTGCGTTTGTCCTTACCTGTGAAGAGTATCTAACCAGCGTTCTTTCACCTCAGGCGAGCTGTGGGCGAAATAACAGCATGGTGTGAGCTACTGATCCACAGAGAGACGGGGCCGACGGCAGAGGGAGGACTAAAGCGGAGCGTGCACCCACAGGCGCTTTTAATAACTCCGTTGGAAACAGCGTGTCAGTCACGGGAACAGGAAGCAGCGTCACGGCGGGCCCCCGGTACAGACACCTTCCACTTCCTCCTCGGCTACGTCTGCTGCGGCGTGCCGTCCACCAGTGGAAACAGCACTCGGTCACATACACACACCTACGTAGATACCTGCACGGTGTGATGATGACCTGATTTCGGATTTTACAAGGAGCTTTTCAGCAGCGGAACTCGTGTGACCAAAGCAAATTGTGTCCCTAAGTCATTGCAGGAGTGCCAACGCGAGTCAAACCCCGCCAGGGTACTCATCTGCTTCTTGAAAGACTTTAACTCATTGTTTGACTGTGATTCGTTTAAACGTGGGAGTTGTTGAACATCACAAATGACTGCCACATGCGAAGCCTTTTCTCAGACGATGACCTTTGATCGGGAATCGGAGCAGATGCCACATCGCCACAATGACATTTTTTTTTTTTCTTCACTCAGCCTCGCCGATGAACACGAGGGTTTCATCTTTACAGTAAAGACCAAGCTTACAGTCAGCTGATGTCGATCACCTCCCATGAAGCTTCAAACTTCCCATCTTGTCTTGTGATTCGGCCCCAATGACTTTCTCTTTGCTACTTCTCCATTTTCACGAAGGCAACAAGTCATATGATGGTTTTACTACACGTCGACCTACATATTCCACTGACAGCCACAGACACGATGACGGGCAAAATCACGTGTGTGACTTTGTTTTTCTGTTAAAATCAACTTCAGCCGCCTGGACATATTTTGATGATTATGGCTCTAGAAATGTCCCAGACAATGTACAATTAGTGTGTGTTATTGCCTCCTCTTTTTTTTTTTTTTTAAATGAAGTCAACTTTCAATATGTGGCAGTGTTTCAATATCGCAGTTTTTCTCAAATAATCTAGACTTTATCAACACACTCTTACTCTAACTATGATTCAGCTTGTTATAATAAAAAAAAAAAGAAAACTGCAAAAAAGCACAAGCCCCACATTGGGATTAATATGAATTCAGTGATAATTGACTGAATGAAGTTTGTAATCAGTATTGTACAATATCATTGACCTTGCTTCAGATGTGATGCTTGCCAAAACCACAGCTGATAATGGTATCATTTTTTATTAATACAAACCTTAAATAGTTGACATTTATTTATTTATTTAATTCAATTTCAAACATAAGAAGTAAAAGGAAAATAACAGATGCATTGCAGTAGAAAAGCTACTGTTTTTGTGCGTTGAGATTTGTTCCTCCCAATAACAGTGCTCTTTCCTTTGTCACCTACTGGGCTATAAGAGAGAGAGAAAACACTGAGAGAACCCAACCCGTCTGTTCAGTTGAGGATATTCACCAACCAATGCAGTCAGAGCCTCAGCAACAATCCAAATGGGTAAAATCACAATGCCATGTGGAAACAAATGGCCAAGGCCATAAAACATGTGGCACGCAGAGGAACATTGTCGCACCGTGGAAGTCACTCCAATGGCTGCTACGAACACAAAACTTTATTTCTATTCTTCCCAGCAACTTTTGAATGGAGTCACGACAAGACAGGAATGAAAGGACCATTAAATGAAGAGCCCTGACATTTATGCACTTTACTTGTGCGCTCAAAGAAAGAAAACAGCAAACCTGATCCTGTCTGAATGACTAAACTCAGTGCCGGTGTCTCTAAAGGTTACTAATTAAAAATGAAAGGTGTTGAAAGGACACTGTGATGGACTGGCGACCTGTCCAGGGTAGCGTACTGGCTCCAGCTCACTGTGACCCTGAGGTGGAAAAAGTGGTATAAAAAGATGGATAGATAGATGGAGAGGGATAGTACTGAAATGTTCTATTCAAAATATGAATGAAATCAGTTCAGATGCATTTAATTTAATTTTATGATGTATTTGCACTTTCTTTCTCTGGTAATTGGTCACGTTCATTAACTGGTTATATTTGTATTTAAGCTTCACAGCTCTGGAAGAAAGAAAACTCTGCTGCAGGAAATCCCCGGTTACTTTAGAGACACGAATACTTCTAGTCAAAAGCAGAATAAAAGGATGTAAAGGTGGGAAAAAGAGGTTAAACATGAAGAAGGCCAATATCCACCGTTTTCCTTATGCACACTCGGATATCTGGATTTTTGCTTATGAATCTGTTTCCTTACCGGAAACACACCAGACAGAACGTGAGGGCCCAGGCCAGGACCAGGGTCAACCTGAGGTCCACGTCCTCCATCGTGCCCTCCTCGTCCTCGAAGCCGTGAAGCCAGACGTCCTCCAGGCTCACTCTGTGCTTCAGGCGGTAGCTGGCAGCTGACCTGCAGAAAGGAAAACTTATTTCTTCAGTGGTATTTTCGAGCTGACCCTCCAAGTTTCAGTTCCACACAGTTCCAACTCAACAATGGTGATTGAAAAAAAAAAAAAGAGTTTGAGGTTGTTTCCTGAACCACAATGTTGAAATGAAAAGCACAAGTCGGAGCTGCTTTTGAAATGTACACATGACAGGACATGAAAAGAAATGACTTATTCTTTCTTACAGACGAGTGGAAAATTGATTTTCATACATGAAAACATGGAGTGCAACAACGTGCCGGCACAAAGTGACGAGAAATGAGAGAGTCGAGGATAAAGGGACAGCGAGCAGATGTCAACATCACAGTAATTGGTGAACGGTGAGACGCTGAGGCTGTTTGAATGTTTTTTGTTTTTTTTCTTGCATGGTGTTTTGTTTTTATTACAAAGAGAAATAGAATTTTTTTTAATCAAAAGTACATTTTGGGTTTGTTTCTAATGTGGCTTTTTCATTCAGCCAAAGTATTTGTAGACTTTAAGAGGAATACAGAAATGTGGGATAAATTATCAATAACTATTAATATAATTTAAAACATTTAGTCTGTTGTCTTTCATTTATGAAATGTGTTTTGTTGTGTTCATTCAAAATACTGCAATATTAGGTAAACATGATTTTGCCTTATAAACAAACACTTACATGATGTTTTTGTTTTTGTACTTTGAGAGTTAGTAATTAGTCATTGTGAATACTCATAATTAATTAAACTTATATTTGATACTCTAAATTCTATTATTTTAAAGTAATTCAGTCTTTTCAGTCAGTTCAGTCTTTTTTTTTTTTTTACAATACAATTGTGAATTTCTCTTGGAGATCATTAAAGTATTTATCTATCTATCTATCTATCTATATGTACTGTATATCACAGGTGTTGATATTGCTATAATAATAAATTTGTGACATACTATACAGCTCTACAAAATGTGTAAACATGTAATGCAGATGAGTCAAAAGCTCTGAAATAAATTGTGAAGCTGTACCTGGAGAGGCAATCAGTAAGTAATAACTACAGAATTATTGATGCTTTTATTGATTCAGTGCTTTAAGTATGGTGACCTTAAAAATCCAGTGAAGCACTTTTTCTTTCCAGCTCGGTTTGATTACAAGAATTCTAAGAAGTGGAATTGGCTGAAAGTAAAAGAGTCTGAATGAAACGTCTCCCTAAGTGCTTTAAAAATAGACTTCAGACTGTTGACGTTGCCGTGTTTACAGAGAGACTTCACCTCCCCACTACGCCGCCGTACAGGTAGACCGTGTTTGCTGATTGGATCCCGGAGCATTAGAGGAGAAAAAGAGAGGCGAGGCGAGCAAAAGGTATAACAACAGATGGACTGAGCTCGGGGAGGCAGGAGGTGTTATACACAGTGTGTGCTGTAGAAATACAAGTAGAGAAGTGATAAGTTACAGAAAATCTATGGGAAAGGAGCAAAGGCAGCCATCTATTGAACACGTGCATTGTGCATTATATTTCAGCAGATTACAGCCAGTAGCGCTTGTGTTAAATCAATTTTGTAAGATTTAAGGTGGGGATACTGTGTGAAATGAAAACTATAGCATATTGCCGTTGTTAGGATTGGAAGTTTTGGATGCTGTGGTGGTGTTTTGCACGTGTACCGTATGTCGAGGAATATAAGACGCACATGAACGTACGTCACATCTGTCAAAAAGGAAATGAAAAGAAACTGACTTGACCAGATAAACAAAAAAAAAAAAAAAAAAAAAAACCTGTGGATGACATCAGCAGATGCAGAGACCTATTCAAAAATCATCAGATTAAACAACAAAAAAAGCTTTCAAAATGTAATTTTCTTTCTAACACTGAACATCATCATTTTACTCCAGGAGCCATATACAAGCCAACTAATGAGGTGGATCTTTTAAACAATAGATTTGATGTTTGTTTCAGAGAAGAGCTCCTGGAATCACCACAAACTCCCATATGGACTTTTGAGCTGCTCTAAACTTCGAAACTCTTCTGCTTAATTTGCCATGTCACATATAC
Source organism: Blennius ocellaris (assembly GCF_963422515.1). Lineage (NCBI taxonomy): Eukaryota > Metazoa > Chordata > Actinopteri > Blenniiformes > Blenniidae > Blennius > Blennius ocellaris. Next base: position 8,673,118 of record NC_137667.1, read on the forward strand.
TTTGGATATTTGTAATTCCCAACTCGGGTTAAACTTGTAACGTGAGTGTGTAAACAACCTAAACCGAAACAGGGTTTCTACAGTATTTGGGACTTTTTATTAGTGGATGTAACAACAGTCAGCGGGAACCACCCAGCTCTCGCCGTCTGTTATTTTCGAGTCAAGGTAGGCCACAACACGTTTGGAGATTCCCCAACTGTCCCTGTGCTCTCCACTGGTACACGTTCACTCTGCACTTCCTCTTTCACTCTCCACGTCCAGCTGCACGTAAATCTTCAACTGAAAGCTGCTGAAATAGCACCACGGGATTAGAACTGTATCCTTTATTATTTTAGACGAAGGGTATTTTTCCTCATCTGCACACTGATTTGATTGTCAAACAATTATCACAGCATCTATAAATACTGGAGTGTGTGAATATCTCACTTGAGCTTGGCGAAGACGATGACGTCTCTGAAGAGGAAGAGGTGTCTCTCGCGGGTCTTGGCGCCCTCGGTGACCTGCACGCACTCGTCCAGCAGCAGCTCCCCATTCTCGCCGCTGAGGCCGAGGACGAACGGGCTCTGCTCCACAGACACCCAGCAGGGGGCCTCCTCCCTGAGAACGGAGAAAGAACACCCACCGCCAGAACAGTCACATTATTATTTTAGCAATCAACGCATTTTCTCAAATAGCTTAGCTAAATAATATTAATACTTAAAGGGACAACACTTTCCTCTGTCTACATGGAAACGGAGTTGGCGCATTCTCAAATAATTGAATTTCCCCCCTCATTTCCGCTGGGACGGTGTTGGAACATTTTCGAAAAGTTCTACTTCGGGAGGCGTTTTCAAAAAGTTGCGTTTACACTGACTCCAGGACCGTTGTGGTGTAAACGGTCACCCGTGATGCCACAAAAGTTTTCCGGAAAAACAATTATCAGCTAAAATGGCTAAAAGTGATTAAAAAAAGGATAAAATACCAAAAACTCCATCCACCAAAGGAAAATTATTATTAAAACTGAAAACATCTTCCTAAAACAGCTACAATAACTAAAATTACATTTACTAAAACCTGACATTAAAAAGGATTACAAACAGTAAAAACCAGGACTGGTAAAAACGGCTCAAATAATAACATTTAAGAAAACCTTTCATACCTGGTGGAAAAATGGCAAAACTCAGAAGCACAAAAACCAAGAAAAAAGAAAGAAATTGAAGTGTTTTAACATCAATTATTTAACACCAACTTGATTCAAACCGTTTTAATAATGAGGTGAACTCACTGGTGGCAGTTTTTTGTGTCTTCCAACTCCTTTCGTATTGTAAAACAAACAAACTCGCTTGAATCAGTGTCTCCAAACACTGCGATGGTCCATCAATAACGGAGCCGAGCTTTAATTAGAATACAAATGTCAGATCTGTGTGTGAGTACATCTCCCACCTCGCCAGATCAATATCACATCAATGATATGATCTAATTTTATCACACAGGAATAAACTAGCATTAGCTCACCAAATGAACTTTGAGTATTTATTCCGCTCAGAGAACAAAGGCGTCGTGTTTGTGGCATCTGTATCCTCTGAGAGCAAATCGGATTTTGGCCCAAAACAAACAAGTACAAAAAAAAAAAAAAGTCAGTGGCTTTGGTCGTCTTTACTTTATTATTAGACAGATTTCTTTTCATTTCAGATGACATTTATGAAAACTGTAAGTGTTTAGTTTTCTTAATAGTAAGGAGTCTGGTTGTAACGCTGATGTTCTATTGTGGATCAAACTTGTCAAGTCAAGGTGCAGAGCAGAGAAGTAAGAGTTGTTTGTTGTCAGTCATTGTGAAACCGGTGCTGGTGATGTTGCTGCCCACTGATCCTGACCTAAGGGCAGAAATTCAAATTGCCCCAGCCGGGGTACTTTCCCCGTTACACCCCTTGTGGTCTGCTGAAGGTGACACATAAAATACCGGCACTGGAGGAACCTTTTTGTACACTCTATAAACAAAACAAGCTAAAAAATCAAAAACAAAAAAGGAAGTAGACCTCAACCCATTGTGAGTATAAAGTCAGCCATTACTATTCAATCAGAAGATCATATGTAATACATTTCTTTCAATAACATCTTCAAGGCAAAGCGATGACAGAAATGTACAATGACAGTTTAACTTAGCAGTTGGTAAACTCAGGATCACATGTCACAGAAAAACACTAAAATATATGAAACATTGAATTTCCCTCAAGCATATTAGAGACCATTTAAAATTAAAAGCTTTACACTTAGCCGTTGGACAGCCTCTCTATTTAAGGTGGGCTGTTCTGCGTCAGCGGCATTCCCACTGTAGTGAAACCAACACCCACAGGCCGCCTGCCCACGTGTCACGGAAATGTGTGATGCGAGTGTGTTTGCTCTGGAGGACTCGCCCACCATCTGCTCCGGTGGTCTCAATACCGACTGTGTTTTTTTTTTTGAGAACTGGAAAAGGTTAAATGACAGACAAATGAGAGGAGGTGATTCTGAGCCCACGCAGCTGATCAGATCACACACTGAACACCCTGGAGGTGTTTCCTGATCACATCAAAGAAGAAAAAGTTTGACAGTTGATAACGTTTTTTTTGTAAAATTATAGCATTTACTATCTTCGATCGCCTGTTTTGTCGTCATGTAAGACAATAGTGAGTTTTCTGGCTGCTCTTCTACATCAAGAGCTCGACTGTGATCCAAGAGATGTAATGACCCTGAACTTTTTTTTTTTTTTTTTTACAGGGTTCATGTTCATGTCAGTCCTCCAACAGTGTCTTCAATATTCATGAGTGAATGATTCCACCCATACTGCCGACAATAAGTGAAAGTCAGCAATAGAGATTATCAAGGATCATATTTACTTCCCCAGGTTGCAAAAGGACATTTTTGTTCAAATAAACTATGAAGTTGTTTCATTATTGCAAACATTTTCTCTAAAGTTTCTCTAAAACGAGGCTTCTTGAGTTTATCCTTGAGTAACATAGTATAGGGTGTATCATACATCATATTGTCAAAGTTAAGTCCAAACTGAGGAAACTGCTGATTATGAGATTTAAAAACAACACATTGTATTTGTGGGGTCTCTCAGTGTTTGTGGCGCTAGTTTCAACACTCTGCTGTGTAAATCCCCTTGGGGACATCTGTGCTTGTGGGCAGCAAGGTGACAGTGAGGTGGCGTCCTGATCTGACATACTTCAATATGTAGACCGATACGATTTTTTTTGTTTCTGTCTGTGAGAAGAAGAAAAAACAATCTTTTTTTTTTTTTTTTTTTCTTAACTCCCATGTGCTGCCACATATGATTCTGACTGTCACTGGGCTCATAATTGAATTTTTGCTGCTACAAATCTCCGTGCGCACTTTCTCCATCACAAACGTCACCAAGACGTGTAGATAATGTTTGGCTACCTAACATGTGGCAGTGGGTCAAAACTTACTGGTGAGAGTTCAATCTGAACTTCAAAAGGTTAAAAAAAAAAAAAAAATGAGTGCAAAGCAGCTGCTGTTCCTCATTTTTCCACTAGGTGTCACACTGTTGCGATAAGACCATAATGTATACGGTTCCCGCAGCTATTTTTCGGTTGTGTTTTACTCCTGAAACACTGGGTTGTTAATCGTCGGTGACAAAACCGTCCGACAGATTAATAAAATGCTTGAGACGATGCGCTCACCGTATAGGAGTCCACGACATCCCCAGCGCCTTCCCGAAGACGAGCGAAGGAGCCGAGCGTCTTCTGTGGGCCAGGTGTCTGAGATGCTGCAACGGAAAGCAGAAGCATCCTGGATACTGTGCTGCAGCAACAATGTTGTTCACCACGTGTGTTTTGTCCCTCTTGTTCAGACATACAAAGGCTCTTTCACGAGCTGATAGTCTGACTGGAGAATTGCCGAGCAGCAGGGACTGCATTTAGAGGAAAGACTGTGAAATTACTGTGAAATCACTGCAGTTATCACAGCGTATTTACTGTCGACAGTGTCAAAAGAAAATCCGATTTTCTTTTTTTATTAATTATGCTGTGTGTGTATTAATTAATAGCTCTTTTCATTCACATTTAGAATTCTGCCATTCATTAATCTCCATTACATGTTTTAAATTATGTGCTTTAATGAAAACATTAACAGGTTTAGTCGTTATTTATTCCTGTGAGGAAAAGGCTTTAATCTCCTTTTCATTAGTCTACAAATATTTAAATTTCTTAAGAAGGCAGAACACAACCAATCTACAATCATATTTATTTAAAAAAAAAAGCCATTTTAATGATTGAAATAATGATTATGACCATTGTAATATAATATTTGATTCCATTTTGAATGTTGAATTGTTTTTGTTATTTCAGGATTTTCATTGGATATTAAACTCACAATAAAATCAGTTGTATGTACGTATTATTCAAATTATTTATCACATTGTCTTTCATTTTAATCTGATTTCGACTCACAAATTGAAAGGAAACGGTCCTGCTGGAAAAAAAGACGCCCCCCCCCCCCCAAACCTCGTCTAGCCCCACACGTTGAAGACCACCTGTTTGTTCCATTTGTTAATCATTCCCAGCGGGAACAAGCTCCCATTCACACATCCACATTTGTTTGTTTGCGCGACTGAAAACAAACAGGCCGTCCATCTTGTTGCTCTTGTCCTCTAATTGCTGGACGCATTGAACAAAAAAAAAAAAAAGTGGGTTAAGTGGAGTTCAAGATGAGAGGGAAAAGAAATTGGGGACAAAACAAACAAAGGGGACAAAGCATGCGTCTCTCTCGGACACAAAGGACCACAACACATCAGGACTTCACTCTCAGGTATTGATTGTTCCAGAGGATTTACTCTGCTGTTAAACTCTTTCTCCTCTATTCTTTGGCCTTACAGATGAATTTATCTTTGACGTCTGGCAGTTTTTTCTCCCCCCCCCCCCCCACCCAAGTTTGACCCTTTTCCCTTTTTTATTAGAAATCCATAAATCGTGGCGAAAATATGAACAACTCTTTGATGTCAAAGCAATCCACAAGTCACCAATGCCTTGACCTTCCTCATATTGAAGCCAGAGCCATTGTGATGCTTTCAGTTGTGAGGGACGCATCACTCATGTTGCATGTTGTAGTATTGGAAAGTTGAAGCGAAAGACACGTGGCTTCGATTTTAGCACTTTAGTTTAGTAGTTCCTTTTCTTTGGCAATTTGTCATTTGCCATTTGAAATCATGTTTATTTCTCTTTCAAAGTGTGGTGCCGAACGTAAAACGTTGGTACCAATGAAACAAAACAACACCTTTTCTCAGGGGTTTCTTTGCTGAGCTTCCGATACAGAAGAACTGACTTGGAGGAGTGGATAAAGTGCGTGAGAAAGTTGGGGAATAACATGAAGAGACTTTCGTGAACATCTCTGGTTGTTCCACATACTACAGAGGCTTCGGTTTGTTAAATCAATGTATTGTTTCTTTAGATGTCTTTCCTCCCATCAACAAAACAAAACCAAATAAAAGTCAACAGCAACCAAAAGCTGCTTTGGCATCGGAAAGGATTTTGTCACGTTAATGATCAAAAAATTATTTTAAAAATCATATTGAATTTCAAAGTGCGATAAAGTTGCTGTGAAAACAACCGAACAATAGATAAACACCAGACTATTGGTGAATCAATTTTATTGGTATATAGAAGGCGACTCGTAACACAGGTGATAATAATACGTTAACAATTTTTAATTTTTTTAGTTTTAGAGGTTTGGAACTTGTTTGTTTATATGACGCTAAAAAAAAAAAAAAAAGGTTTTCCATGTGCCTGTATTTACACGATGCACAAACCTCTTCATATAAAACTGGTATACTACTGGTTTGCACTCATTGGAAGTGACACATGTTGGATACGTCAGTGCTGTTTGAGCTCCTCATCACAGTTCAGTGATAATAAGGCGATTTCATCACACGATAAATGACCCCTTCACCTTCTTTATGTAACAGAGAAAACAGAGGATCCTATCAGTACGCTCCTCCAGGTGTCAGACCCCTGAGCCTGGAACAGAGTCGACACTCAGCGGTCGTCACAGACAGGATCTTTTCCACCTCTTGCCGCTGTTGGATCGATACTCACAGGACGCAGTGAAGCCGCAGCATCGTCGTAGCTTCCTCTCCTCATCACTGCTCCCCTGCTGTCCGGAGCGTCCATGCCGGAGCCTCCGAGCGAGCCCTCGGCCCCCTGCTGCCCCGGCCTCATCCGATGTGTGCAGGCGGGGTTGGAAAGCCGTGCTGTGGGGCTGAGCTGGGAGAGCGGCTGCAGAATGACAACAACTTCGTCTAACTGCTGCTAATGAGGGTCGCTACAATGGAGGCCTGGCCGCCACACAATGCCACCACGACCAGCCGCCCCGTTCCAGAGTCCTCCTCCCCTCCGCCCCGCCGTCACAGCCTGTCCTGTTACGCTCCAGTGGGGCATCGCTCTCCTATAATGAGATCGCCGTGCATCCCGCCAGGGCCGGCCGCCACGTCCCCATTTCCAGGCTTAACGAGGGCGAGATGCCGTGACAAACTGGGGCTCACCGACCGGCCCCCTCCGCACTTCTGCGGACGGGAGATTCATACTGAGAAATAGTTTTACAAGAAAAACCTTCCTATTCGGCATTTCTTGTTGTTGCTCTACTTGAGGAATGAACACACGTTCCTCTATGCACACGTGGAAAGAGTCAAACACTCCAATCCGTGCACCCACCATTGTTAATGCTCATAGCTTATATCGAGAAAAAAAAAATCTCGACTTTGATTTTCGAAGTGCATGAAGGTTTGTTGTTTTTTTTCTTCAGTGGCCCTGAAACTCTTCCGTAGCTCACACACACTACAAGAGAGCGAGAAATCAAGAAATCTTCTCCTTTATTGAAGGTTATCTGTAGAAAATGATGCGAATACAGTTCAGGTTGCATTGTTGGCATAAAGAAGATAAATCTTCGATCTTTTGAATTTAACACCACTCCAAGTCCTCCAGTAAAGCATATATTCACAAAACCATCATCTGGATCATATGTGATCACATTTCTTTAACACAGCAGATACTGTGACGGTGAAATACAATGAAGAAAGACGGTTTAAAGGAGCTTGAAGATTGACATTGTACGGATGAATGTGAAACTTTTGATAAAAAAAAATTAAAAAATAAAAAAATTGGTAAAAACTTATTTCAAGACCTTTCCTTTTTTTTTTTTTTCTCTGTAAAGCACTGTGAATTGCCCTGGATTTGAATGGTGCTCTCTACATACATTCGCCTTGCCTAAAACTCAAACCATAATGGCTCCGGCAAACAAAAAACCAACTTATCCTCCATCTAACTGAGAAAGACGTACAATACGACTGAGACGGAAAGAGTGGACCCATTCACACCCAACGGCTCAAAGACATCATGTCCTGTCTGACACTGTAAAATCCATTCCTCCTTCCGCAAATCGTACATTTATTATATTTCCATTTCTGTCCTCCATTTCTACCATTAGCACTCTATTTCAAAGCACAATGACAATCTTCATACAGTATCATTGAGTGGCAGCGATAACCATCATTTGAATGGCTGTCCTCGTCATCCCCCCCCCCCCAATCCATTTGTGCTAAAGGAAGTCCTCTCGAGTTTTATTTCATTAATTGTCGAGACATGGAGGATATCAATCAATGTGACATGAGGATAGATGAACTTGAGCACAAATGTTCGGTCCTCTTTCCGCCTCTGTGTTTGAGTCCCACTGAAACTCCCGACGAAGCTTCTGTTCGGGAAAATGTAATTAAGCCTTTGGTTGAACGGGGGGGGGGGGGGACACTGTGCTGCTTTGTGGCTCCGTCCATCAATGCGGCCTATTGTGGGAATCTTACGTAATCAGCGGCAGACACACAAAAGCCTCGGTAAACATCTCACTGCTCATCTTTAAAGACCTTTCATGCCCAAAAGTCTGACGACGGTAAACATACTGTACCTGGCAGTTCACTTTGGCGCATCGCCTGCTTGAAGTTGAAATGTCACTCTCTTTGTCATGTTATCGACTTATCGATTCAGGGTGTTACTGCCATGGTGGGGGGATTTCTGCACGTGACTTCATTGCCAGAGAGGCTGTGAGAGCTAAGCCTGGGAAATACGACAGACGCGTACATGCATGTCGGATGAAATCCTAATAAGGCGGACTGATCACGTCTGGCATTTACGCTGCACGGCTCCAGAATTACCTGCTGCTTGCATCAATAATATCATTCTTTCCTGCTATAGTACCAGAGAAGCAAACAGTGAAAACAACTCTGACACATAATAATCCGAACCAGGTAAATTGTTGTTCTTCAATGCATGCAAATTGAAATGATCACAGTGCAGCCAGTAGTATATTCCCATAAGGATAATCATGTGACGTATTGTGCAGCTTGGGCGCAAACTACAGCTTCTATTTGGTGTCACTTTGTCTTCACATCTGTTCCTTCTGGTTTCTGCCGGTTGCTCGTAGCGGTAACCTGCTGCAGCAGCGCTGAGCAGTGTGGCGAGATGATGGTTGTGAAATTTCTAACAGTGTCAGAAGATTTTCTCTGGCTGTCTGTGGTCGTCATTTCCAATCCGTGAAGATACAATAGTTTAATGTCCTGTCCTGCTTTTCAACATGCACCTGCTGGACTCCACCCAGGCTTTAGGTGATTACAATTGTGGTTATTTAGGTGAATTGCGTCGTGGAAACACTCCAGTCTGATTGCATGAAAAAGTATCTAAAACTTTGCTCGTGTTCATTTAGTGACAGAATGGCTGTTTTTCTTGGCTGTCGTTGAAGGGCTTTGCTTATCTTTATGTTGTCACTGTAACATTAATATCACCACTAAAGTTACATTCTGTTCTGTTCAATGGGAAACCTCCAGTGTTAAAGACGTTGTATTCAAAGTTTGTTGTTCCAAATCCAGCTTTTCGTATATTTGAACATTGGATCATATTAACTCCATTCAGAATCTGCTGTGTCGCGTGAGCTGGGCTGGCTCCGCCCACACATGCCCATCTTGGGAAGAGGAGGAAGTGCTTCCTCTCCTGGTGTCATGTGCCAGAGCACAGCTGCCTAATTGTGGGAGGAGTCAAAGGGAGGAGCCTACCTTGATTGGGATTGGCTAAACCCCCGATGACACTATACAGGGTGTGATTTCTGATTCGCTCGATGGAGCAATACGCTTGGCGACGCATATTGCTAGAAAACTATTAGAAAGTGAATTTTGAATAAAACCTGTTTTGACACTAAAAGGTTCTCAATTATTACAGCTCTGAAACAGAACAATATAATAGTAATTGCTTGCTCCATTAGGGTAGATGTGAACATTTTCTTAGAAATTGCCTACAGTTATTTCTCCCTTTCACAACACATTTTTTTTTACAGGACTATCGATTAAATACCTTTTATTCCATCAAATGTAGCTTTTACTTTTTCCAAATGTAGTTCTTTAGGATGAATTTTGATGTGGTGTGGATTCATGCACACTGGATTCTCATGCATTTAAAAAAAAAAAAAAAATTTATATATATATATATATATATATACATATATATATATATACGTTTTTACCTTCACAATTTATTGCAACAAAGACTGACTGTCTCAAACAGACTCCCACCAAACTGATTAAACTTCAGACTGATGAATAATTGTGGACAAATAATGCATTTTAGCAGACAGACTGAGGAAAACTTGGCTTTTAACCCTTTTACCGCCCTCCAGTTCCTGCTCGTTTTTGCCCCATTCCAAAACGAGCAGGAAACGGAGGAATGAATGTCTACCGTTGGCAATGCGCTCTGTGTTGACGTGCCGGGGAGAGGAAGCTCCCGCTTGTGATTAAAAATGAAGAACTCGGGGGGGGGGGGGGGGGGGGCTCTATACAAGGTTCGGGCTGGAAGGGGGAAGGCCGCCACGCTGCTGATCTTTTACTTAATTTCTCGCACTTTTAATGCATTTCACATATTTTAAATAGGTAAAATTTGGCTGAAGGTTTGTCTTTGTTTGCTCTCATGAACGTGGAATTTTGAGAAGTTTATGCAAATAGGTTAATGTACAACATGCAATTTAATACATCCAATACATTTTACACAATGATATCACCTGCCGGTGCGATCGGGTTTCTTGAGCATCTAATTTGGCACTCTTCACGGAGTAGCTTTGTGAATCAACCCTCGATCAGCTCATCATGGGAAAACAGGCAGATTATACACTTTTTGGACAATTTTACATAAAATACACATTTCCAGACAAAAATGGTGATGAATGGTGAAACATCAGGCTGTAGCAGTTTATCTGAGACCACTGTGGTCTGGCAGTGAGGGACACGTCCCTCTAATTCCATCAGCAGCTACAAATGTCTGGTGATTGAGGAGTGCAGAAACATGCTTGAACAATGAGAAATGTGGCTTATTAACATGCATGAAGCAGTTAAATCATTGAGAGAGGAATCAAGAGATGAGATGAAGGCAGTGGTGCTCTCTGAGGAAATTTGATGTCCTTTCATTTTTCTGAGTCACGGGGTAATTGAGTTGTGGACTGAATAGAAATAAGAGCATGCTGAAGGACTTCGATGATCATCTGTGCTGGAGTTTCATGTGTACTTCTGAAAGGATGTACTTGAGTCGGCCAGCAAGAAATGAAAAGTTAAAGTAAACGTTATTTCGTTCGAAGACACAGCATCAAATTCGTCATTTAGGAATGTTTGTATATTAATGGTCTGAGGACATGTCTACAATTCAAATGAAGTGTTTCTCCCAAAGGTTATAGTTAACATATTTCTGAGGTTAGCAATTATTTCACTTGCTGAACGGTGTATAATTGAGACATAAAGTGAATGTGGGAGAGTTGTTCTCTACGCATTGAGATACACAAATTGACTGCATTTTTGCTTAATTACAAATATCTCTCGATAAAAGGAAGTTTATGTCACTGTTTTTGTGAGCTGCCGTTTCTGTGCATCACTTTTCTATTTATTTTCTTTTCCCAGGATGTCACAGAGTTAACGTTTAGCTCTTTGCTTTGAAGTCTGGACTCAAAATCTTTTCTTTTTTTTTAACTCACCAAATTTCTTTAACTTTTAACACTTTCTGGTTTTGCTTTTGGTTTTATTTGCACACTTTTATCCTGTCATACTGTACAGTTTTAAAAATGTTGTGTTATATGTATTTCTGTTTTTATTCACATATTTTAATTGCTTTTATTATCTTCATGTGAACCACATTGATCCGTTCGGTTTTTTCAAATACTTCAGAAATAAATGTATATTGGATCACATTTAAATGTTGGCATCAAAAGTAAATCCCTACCATGATCCCCACATACCATCTGGTGAGACTTTTAATAATTGATTACACTATTTTGCATTATTTACTTCTTTCAATGCTGTAGTAGGTTGAAACTGCTCGTCACTTTCTGTCTCTCTGATAAATAATTTCTAAATATGGCCGTTGGTTTATTAAGATCCAAGTTTTTTTTAACTAGAAATGTTGAAATATGCATGAATCTTCTCAGTTTTACACCACGTTGCAACACACTTGGAATGTAACGTTTGTTGCATAAAAATATACTTCAATCACATTAAAGTGTCCTATAAAGTAAACTTTACAAAGGAACTAAATCTCAGTTATAATGAGATTAGCAGATGCAGCACAACACCGAATGTCTGATTGTATCAGTTCTTAGGTCATTGACTCAAGAAGAAAATGTATGTTTGGGGAGTTTTCCAGGTTCAAACGCAAACTCTAGGGCAATAAATGCAATTTTGTTAAGTAAGTGATAAAAAAAAAAAGGTTTGGAACAAAGAGGAAGGCATGAAATGGAAAGGTCGGTTTGACTGAGTGATTAAATAATTAAAATGTTTCCGTTTTCAGGACACTAGAAAAACATCAAGTAGTTTGAGTTGGATTTAGCGCTGTGTGCTGCATGGGAAGAAACTCACAAAGTTTTCATTACGTGAGTCCACATGATTAAAAACAATCGGATATTGTGCATCTCTGTTTGCTAATTAAGATGATGGTCGTTATCACGGGAGGGGGCTAAACAAATAACAGGAAAAGTCAACTGAACTTATTTTCCATAAAAAAAATAAAAAAAATGTAAACTGGATGTTTTCCTGGTATATTGAGTCACTGTGCTGTGGGAGTCTGAGCTAAACCTCAATCGGCCCAACAAAAATAAATCTGCTTCCTTCAGAAGCAAAGCAGAGTCATTTTCAGTGTGAGGTACAAAGCATGTGTATTTTACAGTGAAAGAAAAAAAAAAAAATCATGGCTTCTGTTTCCATTATGTTTTCAAATGGAAACGGAAAACTTTTGTTGCAGTTCTCTGAACCATTGAAAACAAAAATACTTTTTTGACAACACTCCGCCTTCATCTATGTGGAAAGTGAGGGATTGTAAACAATCGACTCCGAATGGCATCGGAATTACGTTCAGACAGCAACATTTTGAAAAGGGTCACCTTTTACACACGGAAACCTCAGAAACGCAGAAAAGGACGGCGCTTGCATGTCAGATGAAAACGTTGTGGCGTTAACAGCGCCTGAAAGAAAGAAATAGCACTTTATTAATTCCTCTGGGGGAATTATTTCTCTGCATTTAACTCAATCCAATTCATAACCAACATCTTTTTTTTCTCTTGCACACAAACGTGAGTGGACCAAAAACAACAAAGAAAGACAGATTAAAGGAGCTTTGATGTTCAACAGCGAACAATTCTCTGTAGTTTAATTATATGAAAACAGCACCCACTAGTGGCCTTCCATGAAAACTACATTACACGAGATTGATTGATTTATTTTTTTTCATTTTGCCGTCTGCAACAACAAAAAAATGTACGCTTTTTTCAGTCAATCTGTGTGCGAACAGGAGATACAAGTGTCTTTTTCATCGACTCTGAAAAACAAAAATGCTACAAAAGTTTACAGACTTTTTGAAAGTGCTGTCTTGTAAACAGGTCACTAATCTGTGTAGTTAAGTTCAATATGAGTTAAAAGTATGAATTTATTTTCCTTTCTTTTAGATTCTAAAATGAGGGGAAAAGACAGATTTTTAAATCCCTGATCGTGGCACACATTTCTAGAGTCGTCTGCGAACCTCAAACACGTATTTGAACTGTGACAGCAAAACGAGGACATTCTGAAGGGAGAACATGGAAACTCCACACTGAAAGGATCAAACTGCTGAGAAATGAGAGCGATGATCACCAAATGTGCACAATATAAGTGGCTCATTCATTCATTCATTGTAAGAGAGCGCAGATAAATGACATCTTATTCTGTTTTTGGGACGACCGCAAAAGAAATGTGTTTGAACTCTGCAAATAGAACAACAAAGTGATCCAGCTCATGTTAGATGAAGAGTGGGATGGCGTTATTTTAGTTATACCAAAAAGCTTTAAATTTTTGTGTTTTTACATTTTATTCAGCTTAATTGTGATTTTCTAAAACTGATTCTTCTGATCTGTAAAAATGCTATATAGATCAAATGTGCTTATTAACTAATTTATACACTCGGATTAGAAGAATTGGACCACTGTTTAAGAATAAATTTGACCAAATTTGGGGGAAAAAAATGGTTTGAACTGACCTGTCAAACCTCTTCCTATTTATTTTTTTATCGTTTTGGTTAAAAAACACAAACCTACGCACAACAAAATTGAACTTTCACGTGGACTATTTACCAACGCAACAAACTAGAGCGTACGCTGTCGTTCCATCTTCTGAAACATCACGACGTTCAGGTATATTTCCGTTTATAAAAGTGGTGTGAAAAAGAAAAAAAGTGAAATTAAAATACAGAGACAGCGCTTCTGCCAGCTCAGTCCCTCTCGAACCTCGCCAACTTTTATCCAATCAATTCGACTGTGACGATGGAAAAAAAAAAAGAAAAAGAAAAGAAAAGCAACAAGTTGTTTAAATGGAGACGGGCAGGGAATTCTTGGCAGGTTTACCGTCCAGGACGTTCTTGGACGTGGAGCCCCAGCAGGCGTACACCTGCCGGCCGTGGCCGCGGCTGCTGCCCGTCCGCGCCGCCCGGCCTTTGGCCTTGCTCCGGCTGTGGGTCCTGTCCTGGGACAAGCCGAACCTCCTCCTCTGGCCCTGCTCCTGCAGCTGGATGTGGATGGGGCAGGGCGCCTGGTGGCCCGTGGTGATGTGGACCCCCACGCGGTTCCCGCCCAGCTTGCGGTAGGAGGAGAGCAGCAGGCCGCGCAGCTCCCGCTGGAACGTCTTGTTGAAGTAGAAGTAGATGAAGGGGTTGTAGACGTGGGAGCTCTTGGCGAAGAGGGCGGGGAAGACGAAGCCCTCGGGGGCCATGTACCAGTGGCCCTTGTGGAATATGAAGAGGAAGGACACGACGGTGTACGGCGCCCAGGCGATCACGAAGCCCAGGCTGATGCAGAAGAACATCTGGAAGAGGAAGTAACGGCAGAGTGTCAGTATCCTGGAGACACCGTGAAGACGTGGCGAATCATCTTTAATGACACACTGGAAACATGAGACGCGTTTCCTTGGAGCTGTTTTTTTTTCTCTCTCTCTCTCCTTGTAACTCAAAGCCACAAGGAGAGTAGTTCAGAAGAATAACATAGATATGCCTGCTGGCTTCATCCTTTGTTTCTAATGCTGCCATTTTGGCCAGGCCAAGGAGAGAAAAGAGTTGATCTAACTTGACTCAAGTCACAACTCGGAGGACACGTTTCAGGATTACACTTTAAAATGCAGTTTTTGAGAGAAAACCTGCAGAAAAACTCAGAACTAAAGTCGCCAAGCAACTTTTTTATCAGGAAAATGTCAATATTGAGGAGAATTCAGTGAGACTTATGGCCCCCGCCCCTGGGAGTCAATAGTACACCTCCATCATGGGAATGATTTTTTTTTTTTTTTTTTAAAGCTGCTGCCTCCTGAAGCCGTCATGAAAGCCGTTTCCTCACCACGGAGAGCTGCCTCTCGGCGTGGCGCAGGTTGTGCCGGGTTCCTCTGGCAGAAAGCGAGTAGGAGAAGCGGGACACCTTGTAGAGGATCTGACACTGCGACACCACGATGAGGAGGACGGGCACCAGCGTGAAGCAGGCGAAGGAGCAGATGACGTAGAAGGCGTCCTTGGCTGAGGTGTGGTAGCCCCTCCAGGCCACGGTGCAGGACAGGCCGTAGGGCTCGGGCACGTACTCGCCCCAGCCGAACAGGGGGAAGCTGGACCAAACGGTGGCCACCAGCCAGAAGGAGCCGCACAACACCCGGATGTTTGCTCCCTTCATCCACACAGCTGGAAGGACAGACAACATCTGGAGTTACAACGTCTCGTCGGGTTCGACTGTGAGGGATCCCATTTGTCGCAAGCTTGAACGTGTAATAAAAATAAATGTAATCTCCCATTTTATTTGTAAAAACTAATAACTATCGAAAAATATATGTATATATATATACCGGTTCTATTTCAATGTGTTCACTTTCATATCAAGTTTTTATAATATTATGATTTTTTTTGGAGGATAACCAACTTCTGATTTTCATTTTTAAGTGGCGAAATGTGCAGATTTTCTTTTAAGCGATAAACTGCTAAATTAAATATAATTTTCACTTTGAAACAACAGCCGATATAAAATAACGACACTTTAAGATTAATTTGTTTCATTAGTGAAAATGGATGCATCCAGCCACAAGCTTGTATTTGCCTCTGAACGCAGAATAATCGCGAATGGTCGCCCACCGTAGGTCAGGCTGTAGCAGGTCTTCAAGTATCGGACGAGGCTGATGGCGGCGATGGTGAACATGCCGCACAGGCCGAAGATGAAGCAGCCGAAGCCGTAGTAGATGCAGGTGACGTTCTGCCCCAGCCAGGCGTGGTGGAACGAGGACAGGATGGAGAGCGGGTAGAAGCAGATGCAGCTCAGGAAGTCCACCACGGCCAGGTTGACGCACAGCAGCTCCGAGTCGGCCATCTTCTTCCTCCTATGGTAGCAGATCACCAGCACCAGCCCATTGCCCACGATGGAGAGCAGGACTGCACAGACAGATGGCGAAGGAGTGAAGTTACACCAATGTCACAACACTGTGTTTCCCTGCAGCTTTTAGTTTAAACACATAAACATGGAAATTAAGGCATCACAATGAAGTAAAAAATAAAATAGATTGAAATGTAAACAATGAATTATATATGCTATAGAAAATAATTGTTTATCTTGAATAAACAATCAATAGATAGAGATTTTGATGCTTTTTGTGAGTTAGGGGATTAATAAACAATGTAAAAATAAGTACACTGCAATGGAAAATAGATCAAATTAAGGTGAACCGGGTTTGATTATTTTATAAAGCAAAAAAGACATGGTAAATAAATTTGAAACAATAACATGTGCATAGAGTGGTCAAAATGTTTAAAACAAATTAAAAACAATATATACCGGTAGTGGTAAGAAAAAAAAAAAAAGATTTAAAATATAAGTGCAGACTAAATGTTTGCATATTAGATAAAGTGTGAAAGATAAAAATAATATATGGTGAAAATATGTGAAACTATAAACAAATAATAATTTGGCAATATGTAAAAAACCCAGAACTAAGTAGTTAGAAGTGGTGAACCTGAGGAGATTAAGGAAAGCAAATATGCCCCAACAAAATGAATTCCCTTCAATCTAATATTTGAATAAAGTGTTCAAATTGTTGAAATGTTATTTTTACGCCATGTCAAAACTAACGGGGAGAGGGGGGGAAAAAATAAAAGAACTTGAAGCTGAACTGCTGAAAATACAGTGAAGATGTATAAAAATGAATTGACCGGGTAATAAAATACGATTAAAAACAGAACGAAGACGTTCCTCGAGATGATGCCACAGACGGACGTCCTCCTACGTACCCACTGAGAGGATGGCCAGTCCCACACATATGTCCGCAGCCGGGGTGAGTTTGGAGGTGAAGGCAGAGGAGGTCCGGTTGTCATCAGACAGGTTCAGAGGCATTGGTTGTTGCGGGTCCTGCTGCTGTGGGAGCGGATTGAACAAAACTAAACTAAACAAAACAAACGACTGCACTTATTTCCAGTCGGAGGCAGGCGTTTCTGCCGGAGCCTCACTTTCTTTTATGCAGGCAGGAGTCGCCATGGTAACGCCTCAGCGCTGGTGTGTTTAAAGCATGCGAGTTGAAGAGGAGAGGTTTACTCAGACAGGGGAGGAGCATGGAGAGGAGGGAGGGAGGGAGGGGGGGGTGTAGGGTTAGGAAAAGAAGGGGATAAGGGAGAGGAGGAGGAGGAGGAGGAGGAGGAGCAGGGGAAGGAAGAAAAGCAGGTTGAAGAAGAGGGGACGGGGAAGGCCAAGTATGAAGAACTGAAGAAAAGGCAGGAAGAGGAGGAAAAAGGTGAGAAGGGGAAAGGGGTCGAAAAGCTGGATGAAAAGGAGGAAGAAAGAGCAGGAAGAGGACTACGAGAGGAAGATGAGGAGCTGGAGGAGGAGGAAGAGCAGGAGTGAGAGGATGAGGAGGAGGAAGCAGTGAGAAGTGCTCCAGGGAGAATAAAGTTCAGTAGATTACGTCTTTGCTGCATCAAAACTTCACACACGTTTGCCTTTGACAGAGAAGACAAATGTTTCATGGCTGCTCATCCCACAAATGCATGTCCTTTATAAAAGTTGTAACTATTGAAAAGGAGAATTAACAGACTTTCCGGCGGCGACGGTTTCCACAGGTAAAGCATCAACCAAACACTGATGGTTCTTATATTTTATGCATGTCCTGATGGGACGGTTGGTGATAAATAGTGAGCAGCCAACTGCTGCTGGAGTCACAAATGTGAGGAGTTTAAGCAAATAATTCATAAGGATGCTTATTTGAGTGTCTCCAAATGTCCTTCATTCACATTCTGAAATGTTCATCACCTGTTCCCCATGGAGGTCCATCAAACCATCCCGTCTCTGTTCCACTTCATCTCAAGGTTCGACTTGTTCGGTGGGAGGAAACTGGAGGACCTGAAAAACACCACTGCACAGCGAGAACATGCAAACCCCACACAGAAGCTGCAACAGTGGAGCTGAGAGGTGAGAGTGACCTCCAGCACCATACCTGGAAGGAAATACTTGACCTTCAAATCCTAAAAAAAAAAAATAGGTGCTTCTACACCCCAATCAGCCAAGCTGTAGTTATGGCAGAGAGCAATATGAGTGGAATATCATCCATTAGCATAGTGATCAAATAAACAATTTAACTTCATGCATCTAATCATAAAAGTAAATATAAATAACTTAAAAAAAATAAAGGGGGCTGCAGCCCTGAATACAAGGATATTAGATTATTTTAATAAAACTGTCAGGAACTACTTTATATCCATGTAACACATTAAATTGTCATTTCTGACTGTGATCTGCTTATTAAAGTGAACTGTAGTTTTAGAATGACATACAAACCTCTCGTGTCCACGTGAATTCAAGTTGCCTTGTCCAATATGGCGACGTATTAACAGATATAACTTGTTGTGAGCGTAGCAGCTGAACGTTGAAGACCGACTAAGGGGAGGGGGGAAAAGGGGAGCAATACCACCATCTACTGGCCTCCGGGGTGTACAGCAGCTCCAAAACAAAAGGAAACAGGTGGTTTACGCCGGAGTAGAAAGATAAAGTAGACTTTATTTGATGGTGAAACCTAAATAAGATCTGTGATTACAAAACAGGTTCCCCACATAGTTTCTTAAAACGTCACAGAGGCTGGAATGCTGTACTGACAGAAAGGCATCAGAAAAGACTGGACCTAATATATGAACGTTAAAAGTAAGAGAGCAGACGCCAAGGTTTGCACAGGGAACACCAGTCGATTTAAAAAAAAAAAAAGAAGAAGAAAGAAAACAAGAGTCACTCTCAGGAGTCGGTCCTATGATCTATGGCAGTCAGATTCAGTTCTTGGAAACTGGAGAACAAACACTGATTTCTATGAAGCGTGTCGAAAAAAAACAACCCGGTAAATAGTGGCTGCGACAACAGCCACCGTGGAGTTTTATGGAGTCATTTTTCTACATGGTGATCGGTTATTAGCGGATTTCTGTGTACACGAAAAGCAGAGCTCAGACACTCGTCTCAGCTCTTTGGCTTGAATAAGAACCATTTATGTCTCTAGAACCACTGACTGCACTTTCCTAGGACCACAGAGACACATACACTGTACACAGAAGTGGCGTTTTCCCTTTAAGTAGCCTCCACACTTGACGGAATTCACAAACGGTACGAATACACACTCAAAGACATCCTGCATCCCACCGGCATCCATCCGCAAAAGGAAACATCCAAAAATATACGCCTCAACGACACTCTGGAAAAATATAGTACTGTAGGTCTTGCGTAAGATCAACTGCTTTTAAGGAAAAGTTCAACATTTGGGGCGAACAGCCGGCCTGAATCGAACAAATTCCACCAAGCAGCATCTCTTTGGGGGGGGGGGGGGGGGGGGGGGGGGGGGGCAGGGTGGATTTCTATCTGTGGCAGTTTCCTCTTTAAGCTCTTAAAACATGTTGAACTTTTACTTTGAATTTCAGTCATTTCAAAACACATTTCCTCCCGTGAAGGCCCTCTCTCAATACTTTAGTGCGAAATCATTTGCTTTGTTAGAATATAATTAGCTTCATGTTTTTTACCCAGCTCACGTAAAAATAGTCACCAACACCCGAAACACACACACACACACACAAAAAACAAGTGTGAAATCCATGGTATGAAGTAAGAGTCACTTCCAGAGCTGCTGCTCTGTATCTTTTTTTTTTTTTTTCTTTTTAATTTACTCATTTTTGATTTGTGCATCTCCCATTCTGTGACTGTCTTCCAGCTTCTTCTGACGCCGTCTTCAGGTCTGTAAGTTCATTATAAACACTAAATGCCTGATTTTGGGTCTGGTCCCCCACCCCCGGGGAGAAACAAAAAAGAAAAAATGAAACAAGAAGCTCCCAAAAATCTGCCATTCCCTTCTCGTTTAAGGTTTGCACTCAAGTGTTGGCAGCGACGAGGAAAAGCACATTAAAAATAGACATCTTTAAATAGCTGTTCAGCTTTTTCTAAGTGCAGCACGATCGGAAACATTAAATTCAAGTCATTATTATTTTCTCCCCTCCCCCAAGTATCATACAATGAGTAGAACAGAAGAAGAAAAAGAAAAATCAATTTCCGTTAAGAAACTAAATGTGAAAGGATAAATCTTTGATCAGACAAATAAACAATATACTGCAGCCACACTTGTAACATCCAAAAATAGTCTTAAATTGAAATATATACTTTTTTTTTTTCTTTCTTTTCTTTTACCTGCCAAAGAAATGCTAAGTCACTATAAGTAGATTTAATATACTGTTACGGTGTGTTTTTCTTTCCGTTGATTTCCACCCCCGGCAGTCCTGAACACGGTGTCAAACCGTCACGGAGTCAAAAGTCGATATCCGCTGTCATTTGGTACATGTGCTGCTCTCGCTGGCGGAAACGGCCACTTCAGGATCTTGATGCTCTGCAGTGACGGCAGCAGAATCAGCGCTCCTGTCCTGGGTATCACTCTTACTATTGTTGTTGTTGTTGTTGTTGTTGTTGTTTGCGATGTTGGGGAGCCCGTGGCTGTTGTTCTGGACCAGAGTCGAGTTGCTGAGCTTCAACTCGTCCAACTTCTTCCAAAGCTCGTCCCTCTCCTGCTCTTTCTTCTTCTCCCTGAGGAAAAAGAAAAGATGAAGATGTTGCACACATAAAAACAAAACGTGACACATATTCCCACGTCTTGACCTCGAGTACTGTCGACGGATTCGTGAGCTCGAATAATCAAGCTTGAAACACCAAAGAATGTTTGACCGTTCAGAATCGGATCCGGAATGTATTTTCGGCGTCGTCTCCTGCCGTTATTTCTCAGATGTGTGAACGATCCGGTGGTGACGTTGCGTAACAGACACACACACGATGGCGAGAAAAAAAACCCAATCTGCCCTTAACGTGGAGTCTGATTGGATCATAAACAGGATTACACCTCCTCCAATCTCAATAAAATGGGCAGTATAATCTGACAGAAGCATTTACATGACCCCGTTTCAATAGGATTACTGATGGTTCATGGAACTGCAGCTGCGGATTGAGTCGAGGAATTTGTAACAAGCTCAACTGAATGTTGAGGGAAGATCCAGGGAAATGAAACTGCACAAGTAGTGAGGAAACCTGCTCTTTCCTGTAAAACTTGTTCTTTTACCACTGAAAAGTGTGTTTATCTTATATATCTCTAGAATGAGCTGTGCATGAGCTGTGCATTTTGTCAGCTGTATCAAAAAAAATTTTTCTTAAATCTTTGATTATCTGAATTTTCAACATTTGAGGTTTTGTAACAAATCAAAAGAACAAAAGTTAGTTCAATTGTTTGCTTTGCAGAGGATCTGAAATACATCATGTTAACAGTTTCTCAGGAACTTTGGACCTTGAAGGAGCTCTCGGTTATTTCAGTCGTCCGTTTTTTTATTTTAATTCTTCGCCCACAGGAGGCGGCTCCAGGTCCTCACCTCTGCCGGTCTGCTTTATAAGAGGAGGTCAGCTCGTCGAACAGTGTGCAGTTCATCTCCATCAGCGTCTTCAGGACGTTGTAGACCAGAGCGACGATCGTCCTGCAGCACAGACACGCACAGGAAGCAGTTTATAACGATCCAGGAGAAGCTTTAAAGGAACATGAAGCTGTTATATGGAGCAAGGCAAGTGAAGATGAAGTCAAAAGACTTTTTTTTTTAAACTGAAAAAGGAGGCAGCATCCATCACTTCCAACAAGAGGACGTTGAATGAAAACATCACTGTTCACCGCAGCGAGATACTTTTGAGTTTTCACTTCATAACATCTCAAATAAATCCAACATTCACTGAAAGGGTAACGCCTTTCTCCTTTATTTCAACACTCATAACTTAAAAAAATACTATTGCAAAGAGATAAACTCTTATGAGCTCATTTGAGTGAAAGGATTGTAATTTAGATTAAATGAGATCAGATTTAGATTGACGTTGAGATAATTCACAGAAAAGGCTCAAATGCGTCGGCGTGGTCCCGGTTATAAAAAGTGAAGCAGAGGAAAGGGTCTGAGCCGTAGTGAGGGCACACGTACGGGTTCCAGTGCTCTTTGGAGATCCTGTACAGGCTGCCGAACATGATGGGAAGGACCTTGTCGATGTTCTCCTCGATGAGGCTGAGGATGTACTCGTTGTTCCAGAAGTACAGCGCTCGCTCGGCCACCTGCGAGGACGGAGAGGCGCAGACAGCGCAGGCACAAGGTGGAAAACCACGGTGAGAAGTGGCCGGGACGGCACAGGCTGATCAAATTCAACAAATATTAGAAATAACAAATGCCACAATTGAGCTACAAGTAAAAACATAGAATTGAAATGGAAAGTTTAAACCGATGTTCAGCCTTTTTGTCAGGTTAGTAACTTCCTCATTTCTTACTGTGTAAAGAAATAATGATTTACACATGACATGGGAAAACATTCACACTACTTTGTAATCGATGCTGCTTGTGTGTGACTATTAGAATTTGTGTAAATGAAGACAAATCTTCACACTTCTGTTGGAGTTTTTTTCACCTATTTGCCTTGAAAAAGCTTTCTCAACCATATTTTAGTTTTTTTTTTTAACCCAAACTCTTTTTTTTAAATTCTTTTTCACAATATGTAAAAACATATCTCTGAAAGAAGTGTACAACTGATCAAAATTGCACATTTATAGCTAAATTATTTTCTAAATTGAATATATTTCCAAATTAATGTACACGTAAAGATTTCTAAAAGTGTTCGCAATGCCAGTTGGTTTTTTTTGTGTGTGCTGTGATTGAACATTGAATATTATATCAGGGTTTTTTGTTTTTCATGTCTCTAGTGTCATTAACTCGACAATATTCATTTGGAAGAAAATAAAGCGAAACGAGGAAGTTACCAAATAGAGTCATTTTCACCACAAAGGGGCTCGTAACAGTTTGTTGCAACAGAACCAGAGAGGTAAACAGGATTTTGGGGGAAAAAAAGAAAAAAAAAAGGTGTCCGTTATTTGGACAAAGAACCCAGCTGGTTAAAATAAACATTTCCTGTACCTGGAAATGTGGATTGGCCACACATTTGGAGATCTGTTTGAACAAAGGCTCCTGGATCTTTTTGAACTGCGTCGGTTCGATGACGTCGAGAATCTCTTCGATTTCGCCCAGGAACATCACCTGTTCATGACAGAGGCGCAGAACAAGAAGCCTTGAACACGTGATCGGGCAGAAAAAACAAACACGGCCGCGAGAGTGTGTTTAATCCATAGCCCACCTCCTTCTGGCTGCAGGTTTTAGGCCAGAACTTCAGCAGGCCGCGGATCACCTGCAGAGATGAGAAACATTTTCTTGAGTGTTAAAAAAAATTAATAAATAAAAAATCTCCCTGGTGATTCTCTGAGTGGGCGGCTTCTACAAATGTCTCTGCAGTGGGAACAAATTTAGCGCTCAAGGCTTGGCGCTTTGAGTAGGAGGAAGGACCGGAATAAAACGTACCGGCTCCGTGAGCGTAGGATCCTTCTCCAAGAACTGGACCACACAGTAGGCCAGCTGAGGAGCAGAGAAAGAAGCACACAGGTCTGGAGTGTCACACAAACATCAGCCGGAAAGCGGCATTCTTGTTGGAAAGAGATATATTATGGTGCATGTTGCAGATACCTAAAAAAAATAAAAAATAGGACCTACAAGTTCATTAAAATCTGCAGATAAATGACATTATTTATTATGATATTATTAGCACCCGTATTAAACAATGAATTCAATAAAGATTACATATTCCTCCAAAAAGTCTGGTTGTTTTCACACGAACTGTTAAAGTAAAGTAGATGTTTTGATAAATGACATTGCAGCAGCTGCTGGGAGCTCGACGACACTTTCATAGTGAGAAATTCCATATTAAACTTCATTCAAGATGTATTTTTAACTGGACAAACTGTGAAACTTTCAGATATTTTCATGCCTTTTTGATTTGTTCATCATGATCTCCACTAATAAGTCATGAAAATGAAAAATACAGCATATGAAATCACATTTAAGATGATTTTTATCGTTTTTTTTTTTATAAATGCCCAATTTTCTTTCTGTGGAAACAACTGAAAAAAAACAGGTAACTTTTTAATTTTACTGAATTTTTTTTAAAAGCCTGCATGTTTGTATTAGGTAAAAAAAAACAATGAGACAAGTCTCTTCCTTTCAGAGTGTTTTAAAGGTGCAAAAATAATCTGCAGAAACATGAGTTACAAAGATTTCTTAGTTAAATATTGGGGTCGCGCTATAAAAATGAGATAAGGGAAAAGATCATTTATACACAAATCATCATTTGTTTTGTTTTATTGTTGAATATCTCTGTGCATACAGGAGCTCAAATATTAAAATATTTCATAAAAGCTGATATTTTTAATTGATATTTTGACTGTTTCTCGACATAGGACATAATCATAAAGTACTTTTTAGTTTATATGAATGTACAAACTAAGACTGACTAAAAATACACAGTAACATGATAGAAACCAATAAATGAAGGTATTTTCCATGGCTTGCCACTAGAAGGCGCTATGAGCTAGTATCTACAGTACTATCAGTCCAGCTGAGACTTCACAGCTGCTTATTCCAGTTATTCCAAAAAAAAAGCAGTACAAGCCTTATGTCAGGGGTATGAGTGAGGTTTTTCTTCTACCTGTGCATGGAACAGAGCCAGTCCTTTGGCTGTGTGCAGTGGGATGAGCACCTTCATCAGGAACTGCTTGTGCTCTGCTTTCAGAGGCAGCGCGAACCCGTTTATGATACTGCAAACGGACAAAACCACAGAGAAGTGTTGGATCACAAGACGAAACAGCAGCCTGACATCTAACACGGTGAAGTCGGAGCTGAGCCGGGTATCTGTTGTGAAAATCTGGAGCAATTTTATTGCAGAAACAGCCCAAAGAGACGATAAGGGAAGTCTGATGGGACGTATAATATACAAGGGTTGTCCACATTAACGTCCAAACTGTCTGCAGGAAATCTGGTGGATTTTTCCCAATGAGGGTACAAATGGACATTGCTGTCCTTGAAGGATAAAAACACAGTATTTAAAGGAATTTATTATTTAAAAGACCCAAGGAGAGCCAAGAAAGCTAAACTAAAAGTGTGTGTGCTCGTACTTCTCACGCACACACACACATTACGGGAAAAGGAACAAGTTCATCCAACCGCTTCTCTCCGCGTTTCTTCCCTCACCTTCCCAGAATCTCCAGCAGCTCAGCGACTCCGTTGAAGTGTTCGGTTTCATAGATGAACCTGCAGGAACGCATCGACAGCATTACGAAACACATCGCGGCTCTGGGAGCAGAACACACTGATCAGAACAATTGATTCAGACTGTGTCCAGTAATGCACTCAAGTTTTAAATACTCCCATTCAGACCCGGGCTGAGTGAATAAAAAGTCACATGCGGAGCGTTATAATCCTTTAAAGCGACTTACAAGCAACGTGAAAGCAACTAAAAGCTGCTCGCATTTTCTGTCCGCCAGTTTTGAGACCTGCGAAATCTTTCATTGACTGGAAGCTCAAGTCAGGTTGAACTACGACTATACTGGGGAAAAATTAAACCTATTTAACTGGGAGCTGAAATACAATTACGTAACTTAATGATCTATACATCAGTCATGCCGTCTGTTTGCTAACGCATTTCCATCTTGTTGTGCAGCGCCGGTATGCACAGACAGGGCCTGACAACTGCGGCCCTATTTTTATCCCCCGGTGGCAGATGGTCAAAGTGGGTGCACCCGTTTTGCCACCTTGACTGTTGGAAACGACATCAAGTGTCCCTTGTTTCAATCATCGGAGGCTCATTGTCACGCAGCAATGGCAGAGACACTGAGCGACGTCTCCAGGAAAAGCTCCTCGACGGCTCTGATAGAAATGGCGAGACGTCCGTTCAAGTGTATTTTGTACATTAATCAATAGATTTGACCAAATTGGAATCAACTGTGCTTTCTTTCTCTCTCCTCAGCTCGCCAAATGTTAGTAGCGGAGGATCGTTCTAAAGAAAAGGCATAATTAAATATAGTTTATAATAACTGGAGGATGGACAGAGGTTCAAAAATCTAAAAGAAACTGTCGAAAACCAGTGGAACGACTTCAGAAGGATTTAGGTATATTTGAGGCATCGAAATAATTTATATGGACAAAGGACAAGACTAAAGACCAACCCTTGCTGCACTGCATTTCTGAAAATCTACATCAATACAGCAATCCACAAGCTACGTCATACAAACAACATGTCAACATGATGTACAAAAACCACCACGGTGGCATGGGCAGGTTAGAAGAGGCTGCATTTTCGAATGAAAAGCACATTGAGCTTTCAGAGCTCCTTACCAGAAAGAAAAAAAAAAAAAACTTTTAAGGAAGGAAGGCCTTGAATGTCTCAGCCGGACAATCTACATTCCTCCCAACAGCAGAGCATAGACGGCCTGTCTGCAGTCCAAAACGGATGCACACAAAACATTTGACACGTTCAGGAATGAAAAACAAGCCGCTGGAATGCTTGATCAGACACCAAGGTGACAACGTACTTCTAAAACTGAAAATACGGGTTTATAAACTCTGAAAATCATTGCATTGTGTTATTATCTCCAGTTGACGCTATCCCAGCTGTTCAAGTTAGTAGCAACCACGACAAGGGCTGGATGAACACACTTTAATGAACACTGACTCGTGTATTCACTGTACCCATGAATATGATCAATAATGGCCCTAATCGATTCCAAATCTGTATCGCGGATGACATTGTTTTCCAGTAGCTTTTTTTTTTTATTCTCCGCGATTCATTTTGTTCGACATCTGAGAACTAAATGATTTCTGGACTGAGGAGAAACCCCATATTGAGCTCGTCAGGAATTCTCACACGTTCTGCACCTTTTTCATGGCATTCGTGCTTCTATTGCAAGTCCACTGCACCAGATATTTGTAGTTTTGGACAAAATACTTAACAGTAACTACGTGTAACCAAAGAAACGACACACAACTGAAAGTGGGAACAAAAACGTCCCAAATCTCACAGACTGTGAACCTTTCTGTTGACGTGTCATGTTAGTCATACGCACGCTACTTAAGGTAAAGTCTTTCCGAAGAAACTGCCTCCATTTGTGCCAATATCAGTGCTAATAGCGGCTATATTGTCTCATTAATGAAGCAGAGCACATCTTGGAGTCGTGGGGCTTGTTTGCATCAGTCCACAACTTACCGATCAGTGAAAACTGCTGCAGATTTTAGTCATTAGTTGATCTGTTTGAAATGCATGACTTGGAAGTCCACGACCTTGTGAAGGACAATCTATTTAGTGTGTGAATTCATCTCACTGTGGAGCTGTTGCCTCTAGTTCACCATTCTAAAATACTTCCCCCTCTTACTAATGATCAACAGAGAAACTCAGATTTTTTTTTTTTTTTTTTTTAAAGGACACAAGCAAAGGTAACTCTCTGAAAGCAGCACACCAGTCAGAATGCCTTCACACAATACTGTCTGATAACCTTTTGATTTTCTATTCTTGCAACTGATCATGTACCACAGCACAAAGAAAACCACATCGCAAACCATTTCTGAAAGTTTGGATTCAAGATTCCAATTTAGTGAAGTAAAAAAATTAAATAAAATAAAGATATAGTGGAGAAATAAGAAGGGGAATAAAATTCCTTTCATATAATTAAGTAATAAGATGTTTCCTGGCTGTTATGAACTCACCGCAGGAAAATATTGTTGATCTGCTTCCTTATGAAGGCTCGCAACCCCAGGAACTTCCCATAAATCCGATGGAGGATGGTCTTCAGGAAGTCCCTCTCTCTCGGGTCCTCGCTGTCGAACAGCTCCAGCAGCTGCAGAGAGAAAATGAAGCTCTCAGTCCTCCTTCACTTCAACTGCATTCGCAGTGACTCATCATTTCTATTGACTGATAAACCTTTAATCACGTGTCCCTTGAGATTCAGTGTATACAGAATAATTTCCGCCAAACTTGAACTTTGACAATATTTATTCAAATGTTTAAATGATCTGAAACGAAAGGATATTTTTTTTATTTTTTTTTATTCATTCCTTCATATTCAATGCGGTGATGTGCCTTTATTACTAACACAGAGGCTGAGAGAGGGATGCGGCTCGATCGATAAGCCAATCACCTGCTGAGCAAAGGACAGATCCCGATTCATTTGAACCCCGATGAACGCAACTACCATTTCAGTCATTGAAGGTCCCACCTATGTTGTGTCATGTTGCTTAATGAGACAATTATTAAGACTAGTGAAGTCGAATAACATGCAACAATTTCTTGCGCTGACAGGATTAAAAGAAAAATTATCCGGAATAAGTGAAGCTGTGATTATAATATTAACCTTTCACTGAGACGTAGGGTCTGGGAATAGTAGTGGGTTGTTGTTTTTCTTATCTTATTATATTTTACAAAAACTTCTGCCATGTTGAATGATGTCAAATACAAGTCTGGGAAGTTCACAGTCTAACAGCATCCAAATACATTTTTACCCAACAGTGTAATTCTAACTGTATGATCTTCACAAGA
Organism: Blennius ocellaris; assembly: GCF_963422515.1. NCBI lineage: Eukaryota > Metazoa > Chordata > Actinopteri > Blenniiformes > Blenniidae > Blennius > Blennius ocellaris. The sequence continues at coordinate 8,701,630 of NC_137667.1, forward strand.
CCTTCACATTATACAAACCTTGAAACATTCCCCTACATGCAGTTATGATAAGATGTGCTTTCACCAACTCAGATATACTGTGCACATCAAGTGGACACCATTATTATAGAAAATACACGATGAATCTTTGTTTCCATGGAGAATCTTTGGATGTATTATAGTAAGACTGAATGAAATTCATCTTTCCAATAAACCAGCAGATGGAATGATGACATTATTTAAAAGGCATACAGAGGTAGTGACTAAAAACCTCCTTTATTTCTCAGGTAGACGGCAAGAACTCTGGCAGATGAGAATCTTCCCACACACGTCTCTTACTCGTTTTCAATGTTCACACAATTGAGTGGTAATGACAGTATAAGAGATGCATGAGTAGGATATACTAGTTACCTTTGATGTCCCTTAATTTCTTTTCAGATTATGATTTCATGTGAAAAGAATTTTAAGGCCTGTCCCTTTTTGTGTTCCGAAATACACACATTGAATTCTGCGAATAAAGCAATAAAAACAGCCTATTATCTAAAACTCTGAACCCACATCCTTATCGAAGAGGCACACGGTACATGTGCTTGAATGCTGGATACTGTACACAGATGTGAAATTGTCTGCATTAAGCAGCTATTTGTATTCACGTACGGTGAGTCATTGTTAAAGTACCGCTGCGGGCAGCCGAGCAAGTGCCACCGAGTTCAGGGAGTGCGCTTTCAGGCTCCGATCAGCTTCAGACTGCGGTGCTCATCTTCCCCAAGCATGTCATCGGCACCTTGGTGACAGGCCCGACACGCTATTTTTAACCCCCGCTTATAGTCAGGAAAAGGGTTTCATTGTCTTGCCGCACACATGATTCACACTCAATCGGGTGTTGTTAAATGGAGCAACCAGTTGCTCTCTGTGTGTTTATTATATCAACTATTTATTTCCTCCAGGGCCACAAGCTGACAGCTTTCAGTGATTTCCAAGTGCACCCACGCATTGTTATCCCAGTTTGGCAGTGGCGCTTTAAGCTGGATTTAAGTCAGCATCCACATTCAAATTGACTTGTGATTAAAATTGAGAGCAGGCGCCGCTGAAATGTTCGATTGGTAAATCCAGCATTTGTTTTGAGTCTCCGTCCTGCTGCTTCCTGTTGAAGGAACAGTGGCCAATCACACTGAAGTCATCAGGCTTATTGAGCTGCGTGGGGGACCTTATCTAAAGATAACTGCACCAATATTATTCATTGATTAATATCTCATTAGGGCAGGCAGGAAGCGCACGGCTCAGTCGTGACAGCAATACAATACAAGTTTCTTAAACAAGTGTTTGTATAGTTACATTTTGATTTATTGATCATTCGTCCTTGGGGCTACAGCAGGGGAAGGCACGACGAAAGTAACAAGCCAAGTACCAGACATTTCATTGATTTTCAACAATATAGCTTCAACTGAGGTTAACAGCGACTTCACAAACCATCGATAAACTTTTTGTAAACTCGCAAGCTGCCAATAAGATCTCCAAGTATCACGACCCAACATGAACATATGCTGTAACAAGCAGCAACTCGGTGAGGGTGGTCAACTGTTGCCATGGCAATCTTGTAAACGTGAAACCAGTACATATGCAACACGTTGTTTAATAAGTCTGCTGACAACATGTTAAGTGACTTCGGCACATCTGTGTTGTGGCTTATGTGTGAGCGGAGGACGGATTTCAGACTGGCCACTTTTGTATGTAAATCAGATCATAGATGCATTTTCTCCCATGAGAAATAATCTACTCACACTCCCATTGTGGTCCCCCTTTAAAAATTCAGCCAACTGAAAATTCATCTAAAGGCCCCCAAAATGCTTTCTTTATGTTGGTAATCTGGTGTGTGCATTCTGTGATTATTCAGCTGGTCTCGCATGAGCTCGTCAACACTGCTCCCACACGTAATCAGCGGTCCTACTCCATTTGCTACGCAACCGTCAGCCGTCTCCATACTTACCAAATTATGCCTATAATGAACGCGGAAGACCGAGAGAAGACTGCAGTTTGCTTCCAAATGCCTGTTATGTCTTGAGGATAAATGGACCTTAATATGTAGCCGGTGGAAGCAGAACTATTAACAGGTTCTACCTCTCACAGTCCAAAAACATCTGATGACTTCAAATTGCCCATAAGAGTGAATATGTGTGTGTTATTGTCTCTTTATTCTTGCCCTGTGATAAGATACTTTGCCTGTTCAGATTGTATGCTGCTTTCGCTCTTTTAAGATGTAAATAGTTGACATTTGAGATCCTGGACTAGCGAATATTCAAATTTCTACCATTTAAATTAATTTTGGCTAAAAACAGTGCGACTCTGATTACTGCACTACACGAGGTAAACAGCTGCCTATTGTCTTAGACTGTGACACACTGAGGTGGTTATCTGCAATTATAGACGCTATCTTTGTGTTTGATTGTAAAAGGTTTCAGGAAACAACCCTGAAGAGTTCAATTAGAATTAGGGCCGAAACAATTAGTTGATGGACAGAAAATTAATCACCATTTGTTTCTGGTCCCTCATCTCGCACAGAGGTTGATCAATGGCGACAAAATGGGACACCGGGTCGGACTTTGTTATGAAAGCTGCACCACAGAATAATTCGACATGCCCGAGGAAACATCAATATTCAATCACAAGTCACAGCAGGACCTGAGCTTTCTCAGGAGCCTGAGCCGAACAAAAAAAACCAAAGGAGTGAAAATCAAATGAACCTGTACACTTGGTCCAGCTGTATATTGACAAAAAAACCAAAAAAAAAAACTATTAATTGCATACAGAAGTATAAATAAACACAACCCCAACGGACAGGAAATGTCTCATCTTGGGTTTTGATAACCAAATAAACAATGACTGAGCAATTAGCTGTTTGGTTTTTAAATTGTCAGATGATGGATAAACGTCAGGATAAAGTATCTGAAGTCTGAGATGACGCAATAAAAGGTTTTGTTTTAACCAACTTGCTTGATATGATACTCAATTCATTTGAGCAGAGCATCACACACAACTATGGAAAGAAAATATACCAATATAGGAGTTGACTAAATAGTTCTTCGGGTAGTCAAGCAATCTTGCAGGAATAATGTATTGAGCAGAAATTTTCTTTTTTCTTCTCCAGACAAATAGGCCTGAAAAAAATATAATTTTGTATCATAAATAGCATCTGAAAAAATGTCATTTTACATTCGTGGTGGGATGCTCAGGTCTGTTTGCTTTTCATCACAACGCGATGAGGACTCCACAAACCAGAGGAACATACTGCATGTGATACACAGACAAAGTGAATTAAACGTCGGTTAGGTTGAATTATTACAACTCAACTGGAGGAGCATTCGGAACTGGAGCAAATCCAAATATGGGGAGAAATGTGTGAGGTCACTGAAGACTGTAAACCATGTAAGAAACTGTATGTAACCAGCAAACATGTTCAGCAAAGTGTGCATACAGGTCTCATTATATAAAAATGTTACCAGTTATAAATGTAATTGTATTATCTTTATTTCAGAAAGAATGTTCATACAGTTTAGTCTGCAAAACCCTTTTTTTTCAAATCGTAAACGGGGGTCTCCTCGTATGTTGTCTAATATTCAGACCAATACAGTTTGTTTTGAATCCTGGCTGTAATGAGTGAAGTGAAACAGCAGTTTTCTATTTGTGTATAAAACCCCAGGCTTTCTTTGACACTGGCTGGACAATGTCAGAGTGAGACGCACTGCAAGAATCATGAAGCCAGCTACACTGTTCACAGAGAGATTGCACTAACAATGCACGGACTGTGACTTTAATGTGATTTTTATTTGCTCTCTGAATCAATGTCTTTACTGGTGGTCAGCAAAGGAGGGCAGTGGTGGCCTTCAGCTTACAGAAGCGAGCTTGCAACCACAATATCACTGGTTTATATCCCTAGTGATTCCTGAACAAGGCCCCCCAACTCCAAATATGCAGGTCACATGATCCACCATGGATGCCAAAATGCAAAACTAATTAGTACAAGCACACAGACACAGGTTTGCTTGTATAGATGTGTGGCCTGTGTCGTCTGACTATAAGAGGCAAAGTGCAAAAAGGCAAGAAATCCCCCAAAGAATCCAGAAATACAAATGAAACTTTAAAGGGTATTTACAGTAAATGCAGTGAATAAGTGGATAGTGCACAGATTTTGAGCACTATAAACAAAATAAAAGATTTGTATATAAATTATAAACTTCACCCTGACGTAAATAAGGCCAGAAATGCACCCGGTCCACGTGTGTGACCACACGTTCTGCTCTTAGCTCCACATTATGGCGGTATTCTCATGTCAAAGCCTGCTTTCTGCAGCCGCTGTGTTAAGCAACAGAAGATCCACAAGCACCAGAGCCGTGCTTAACTTAAGGATATTTAATAGGCACAAAAACATATAAAGTGTTCGGGAGGCCAGAGATAGGCAAGAATCAACACCGTGACAGCTGGCGTCTATCAGGCAATTGGTAAGGAATACTTCAGGAAACTGCATTTAAGCATCAATTAATCTGTTAAGAGCTTTTAAAGGTTGACGGCTGTTGGAGGTGCGTCGATGCAGACAGTGTTTTGGTGCATCGTTTTGCATAAGGAGGATGAATTAGGCTCTTAGGCATTTAATAAGCACTTCATTAGTAATGAAAACTTTGATGTGGCCATGTACAGATGCTCCATTACCTCATATTATTGATTGAACCTCTCTAAAATAGTTTCTTATACACTGAAAATATTCTTCAGAAACCTACTGAATTCCTCCGCCTTGGTAATGCTTGTTCTGACCACTTTGTGGGTTATGGACATCCCACAGAGACCTCTAATGCTCCATCTCTACGCTCTGCACATCACACGTGAGCTTCGATGATCAACGGGCTTCCCTTTCCTACATTCATCACTGCCAAAACCTCCAAGTTCTTCTTTCTCCTCCAACCGCACTCCACTTCTCTCCTTCTCAAGAGTAAACAGCAGGCGGCTATTTAAAGCCCCCCTGAACGACACACTCACATCATGGAAAGTCAGACCAGGCACCTCGGATGTGGCCCAGCCAACATTCCTGGCTCTGTGGTCCCCGTTAGCTGCTGCTTCGCGAGAACTGAAGAATTCCTGCAGTAGGAGGGTGCCGAGCCAGGGCAGATGGATACGAGCAAGAGCCTAATGAAGGTTTGACTCATTTGAAGCAGCACACTGAACGAACGCTGGTGAACTCCTGAAACACCATTATCGTTGTAGTAGTCAAAACACTGGTGAAGTCTAGTCATTTGGCGGGCTTCCATTAACCATTGAAAGCACAAACGAAGAGCTACAGGTATAAATGAGTGGAGCAAACACTTTTTGAAACAAAAATGTACATTGCGGTGTGTTAATTTGAAAAGTCTTCTATGTATAACCATTCAATCATGGCTCCGAGCCATCTCAAAAACTAAGAAAACATTTGTCCAAAACCTGATACGAAGAAGAAAAATTGGAAGAGATGTTTAAAATGATCTAGTCCATGTGTTGTGAGAAAAGAAAGAAGTCAAAAGTCTAATAAAGGATCAATATTTATTTTTTGGTGGGGATGCATTTGTTCTGCGTTTTAGGTAATTTGTTGTAATGAAACCACAAAGGTGAACACATCACAGTGAACTCCACAAACGTTTGAAATTGACAAATAAAACTTCGGTTTTAACGGTTTATGTCCTTCATCATGAAGGATTTTTGACTCTTTCTGTAATTGGATCAGTGCTTTAATCTGAGTTTCTGTAATCGAAGCTGTACTGATGTGCAGCTTCACAAACTGCAGGTTCAACATGGTACAATCTTGATTTAGTTGGGAGTCCGTGGCTCAGAGTGTCGTCTTCTAAATTCAATCGCTGGCAGATCAAATCTCAATGTTGCCTTATTCGGGTCATTTTTCAAGCAAAAACATTGAAACACAAGTTAGAATGGAAGCACCTTGTATGGAAACGCTGGTGTACCAATGTGTATGCAAATAAATGTTTGCAGACAAAATAAATGGCAGAGCCGAGTATATTAGATTGTAACTGATGGAGTGGAGATACTGACCTGTGAGCTCACTAATATTGATGGCAGAAAAGATACGTACCTGCAGAACAAACTTCTGATCGATGTGTCTTTTTGCAATGCTGGGTTGGAAGTCTGGGTTTTCTAAAAATCGCAGCAGAAACTCGTAGACCAGCTGGAAAATAAAATAAAATACATTAATAAGATCACATTTGTGTTAAAGTGCAGGAGCTACATCTTTAAGGAAGGGCTTCAGCAATTGTGTCAAACTATTTAGTTTTGGGGCCACACCAGTCTCACATTGATCTTAATGGGGGCAGAAAAAGGAAGTAAGTTTTTACTGCTGCATTACTCTCACTGTATTGCTGCCATGTGTTCAGTTCTGAGATTTAGTGTTTCATGTTTCCCAAAAGGGGAAATTAGAAGAGGCAGAGTGCAAGAAAAACAAACGAACAAACAGGAAATAATGAAAATCTTCTCATATTTCCGAAAATTTTCTGGTTTCAAGTTTTTGATAAAAAGTGGTAACATGTCGGCCAATGCATTTTGGCTTGAACTCTTAAAACAAACAAAGAAAACGTTTGTAATTTGTCCTAAAACAAAAAAAAAAAAATGTTTTCCTCCTATAACCACAGAGAAGTTGGTATTTTGAATAAATTCCTTATAGTCAAGGCAACAACTACAATTTTACACCTTTTCTATGGAGTATATTTTTTAAAAATCACGTATTTATATCTTATATTAACACTTTGTAGTGCACTCAATGAAATACCGACAAATGTGCAAGACTCCATTTTGTAGCACTTTAAAAGTCAGTGTGAATTAACGCCAACACTTCTAACTTTTTCAAAAATAAAGAAGATCCTGTCCAGGTTCCACCTTCTTGTAGGCCTGTGTGGGGACTTACTTGAATGTGAGGCCATGCAGCCTCCAGAGTGGGTTCATCTTCTTCTGGGTCGAAATCTGGATTGTCACTTGGTGGCAGAGACCGAAAGATATTGGTGCTGATCTGAAAGTGAAAGAAACAAACATTACGAAACATGCAAGTTAAAACCTCTGGATAATGACACGTGGGATATGCAACTGACCAAGACGTAGCCTCGGTTTTTTTTTCTTTTCTTAATCAACATGTGACTACATAAACAATATGTTCTTCATCTTCACCAAAGCCTCTCCTGGAAAAGCACCCACTGTTCGAGCTCTGCATGGACAGGACTCTGTTAAGCAGCTGTTAAAAGTTTATGAGTGGTTTAATAATGAGGCGTAAACCTCCGGAGAGCCACAGTAACAACGTACAACACCTCAACTTCACTGATGATTCACTAACTGGAACCATTTGTGAGGATATTGTTCAACTCAGTATTCTTAATACAGAAAGGTGGCTGATAAAACCATTACCAAATTATATCCATCACAAGTCCCCATTGAAATTTAGTGCCAAAGACAATCATTGTAGACAGGTCAGTAGTGCCTCGAGCCCACTTTATTTTTAAAAACACACACAGAGTGGGGAGATGGAAAAGCAAGCATTATGTGGTTGGATGTCTCAAGCTGAAGTGATAAACACAACATCAAATTAACTATTGACAGCTGGAAAACTGACACTAATGAGATAGAGGAAAGTGGCCAAAAAAAATGTTTTTAAACCTGACAAGTTGAGGAATAGTGCACAGCTGACAAAATGTACCATATACTGTAGTTAAAACTCTCTCGAACGACAGTGAGAATATTCCTGGTGTAAAAACCTGTGCAGAGTTTACATATTCTTTCTGTGCATTCCCAGGCTTTCTTCCAGGTACACATTTCATGTAATATGAATTTGAGTGCATTTCCGCCCGTCCAGAATGTAACCTGCATTCACCTAGAAACAGCTGGGATTGTACAAGCAATCCGAAAATAGTGAGGATAAAACCAGAAGACAAGGAACAGATGATTCATGCCACATACTTGAGAATGTATAAATACGAATACAACTTAAAGAAAGCCGTTCCCAACTAGTATGAGTATGTGGACCCTTGAAGCAATGTCTCATTATCCTTGTAACCTCTTTTAAATTACACAGAAGAGTTGACATTTCAATACCTTTAGAAGTCTGACATGGTTAATGCTGAGATATTAAATATAAACCTGAAAGATTAGCTCAATTTGTGATGAAAGAAAAGCAGATTTTCAACTTTTATGATCTCTGACCCTTGAGAAAAGAGTTCTGAAAATGTGAATAATATCCAAGAAATAATATCTCCGCCATCATTTTCAATAACAGAATTTTAGACATCCTTTCAAATGACTTGATTTAGGGTCAAAGTGTAATCGTCCTTGCATGGAGCGCCCCTGCCAGTTTGTTAAAGTCCTCTAATAAAGTCTTTTTAGTAACATCACAAGACACATGCATTCTTCTGAACCCATCCACAGATACTGGAGGTTAAATTGTGACGTTACACATTTGTCTCCCAATGACGGGAGTACCAATGTTGAGCCTGCAGTGACATGATTACATTTTCGCATGACTATTTTGGTCTTATCTCCATTAGTTGAAAGAAATGAGAGGAAGCCTGGTCTCATGCTCCTGTTGCCCATCCCCTTTAAGGATGAATGAGCCCTTCAGACCACCGCTGTTGCTGTGGTGAGCTGTTATTTGCCTGCTCGGGTCCTTCCTGAAGTCTGACACTTGAGTGCAGCTGTTACACAGCTGATGAAAACACCATCTGGCAATAATAGAGTTCAAACTCATTCACAGCCAAAAGGAAAAAAAAACAAAACAACAACAACAACAAAAAAAACAAATCCATTCTTCAGCCAAACAGTAACAACCTGTTGATTGCACAATTTCAAGGGAGTCATTTCCTTTTTCAGACTTTAAAGCCATCTGAGAATATTTGGGTCGAACAAGTTCAGCATTCCATTTCTTAAACTTGACATTGTGGCCTCCCCTCCCCCCTGAATCGGTAGGCTTCACTTTTAAATCCCACATTTTGGCCATGAGTGAAACAAACGGATGTATGTATTCCCCATCACCACATGTTGAAGTGACCTTAAGCAAGACACTGAACCCCAAACCGTTCCCGAGCACCTCGTGTGGCGGCAGCCGCCTCCATTGGTCTATGAATGTGATTACCAGCGCAAGGTGCTTCAGAGGCTGCTCAAGCAGTGAGAAAGCATTTACCATTTAGTATGCAGTTGTTGAACAAAAGGGCGATCTTTCATTTCCGTGCCGGGTCGTCAGCCAGCAAAGCCGTGAGCGTCAAAGCTTTAGTTGTAACAAAACCAAAAGTCTTTCAGAACAGTGCTGATTGTGTAAATTACTGACTTCCATTATTATTACTCTTCCATTTACAAAGCATGCAAAAATCACTACACTGAACAGTTCTCAGAATCATACTATTCTGCGACTATCAACACACAATACGGTTCCACCTACAAGGACATATTCCATCATCTTACTGGTTTATTAAACACACCAACACAAGACTATATCTTCACTTTTAGGTTATTATGTGAGAGACACTGTGGAGCAAATGTATGTGGCATAATCGAGCAAGTTGAAAATAACAATTACGGAGGCGTCAATGTATTTGTTCTTCTATCAATATAATGTCCTTCCCCATGCTTTTCGCAGTCTTGAAGCACTTTACACAGCCGTGGTCACTTTTTCCCCGCGCACTCAGAAACAGCCAAGCGATCTCGCCACTGCCCTCGCATTATCTGCGAAGCGGAGATGGATGGATAACTCCTGCTAACTTTTCCTGATGTGAGGCACATGAGTGGTTAAGCTGGAGCCAGACGGCTCAGATTACACGCTGGGATGCCAGAGGAGATATCCAGCGAGACGCTTAACCTCTTACAGGGCACTTCTTAAGGAACCTTGGAAAAATCAAAGAGCCCTACTCTGAAGTGTTACCGACGGAAGGAAGAATGTAAGGATATGAACATTATATGTGATATTTTCATGTCGACCCACCGCACTTTCCCCGTTTGAGACAATAATAGCTCGTCACAACCTTGATCTTGCAAGATCCACTTCTGCATAACTTAATTTGCGGTTTAAATGCTTCAGGGAATTGAGACGTGAATCCTGGATAATTGTACTGGGACACAAGTTGATCACCTCCATAGTGCTGCACAACGCAACGCCCATGTGTGGGTTTCAAAATACTGCTGAAGCCTGTGATTAAAGGGCTCTTAATACACATGAAAACACGTCTTGAATATTGTTTAAAACAATCTTAAATTTTCATTTTTTTTTTTTTAAACAAGTCAACCAGCCTGAATTGAAATGTTCCTTTTCTCAACAGAGAAAATCACGAGGAACACCCCAGCTATTTTCTGAAAATGTTTCTACACATTATACATTCTTCCTAAGAATTTCATAAAGGATTACAACATCCTATTTCACATTCTATATACTACCGAGTACTGCAGTCTCACAATGATATCCGCTATAAAAAGCGCATATGTATATATGACCTATTTCTCTCCGACAATTATTCAATTTATTTGTGAGCATCTCAAAGCTGCTCGTCAGTGAAAACCTGCAGTCTTTCCACTTATCCCCTGGCACAGAATTGAAAGAATTCATTACAAACCCTCTGACAGAAGTGATTTTCCGTAATATGCCAGTAACACTAATTATAACGTTGGCGAAAGAGGCAAAACCTCCCTTTCAAGAAGATGAGAAACCTCAGTGTTTGTACTCCTAACACAACCTCGGTGATCAAAGCGGTCCACACTGCAGCAGAATAATGGGCAGCGCTTTAAACGCTCACCTCTTCATTATCATGTGATGCCAAGCATGGAGTATCCGGGAGAGCTATTATCAACCCAGCTTTCTGAAAGAGCAGCTGCTATTTGTCTAACCTCATTCAGCGGCCTGTCTGTAGTGCAGACGCTTCCCTCGAAAACGGGATTTCTCTTAAGCTGAACTCGTGTTCCTCTTTATCACACAGCACAGGGAAACCAAGTTATGAACAAAGACCACCGATGATGGCTGGAGTCACGTTTCTACACAATCGCAGGTCCCAAAACTACATTGAACCTCATTAAATTGAACTGTCAGTAGATATCCAATTGATTCTGAGAAGTAGAATATAACAATTCAAAACACATTTTTTAAAGTGTATACAAACACATCATATACCCTTGGAGAGAAAAGCAGATAAATACGAGCACTTTTTTTGATACGATCAACAGCTGCACAATACATCGCAAAATATATCATTGGGATATCAACATTCATGTTACACATATAGCAAATATATTATTTATTAGATGTGTCCATGCACTGTACATTTACACTCTGCATGTCAACATATCTGGCTGATCACATCAAGCCCTGCTGCTCAACATTCTGCTGACAATGGATTGTATTTCACTTGTTTTTCAACACAACATCATGGCGACAACAGCTAAACTTAAAAGTAAAAAAAACTGCTCCGCTCCTGAAACGCTGCTGATGGGAAGTGTATTTGGCTTGCGTCTGGTTAAAACTGGGTCCAAGAAGAGAAAGAAAACTGTTATTTGGAAGCACAAAGATAACATTAACTTAATCGCAATACTCAACGACATTATTGTGTATAGTTTATCCTGCAGCCCGAGTACAATCCTGTACCTTGTTGTTTATGGTGAAGTTTAATTCGTTAAAACATTTTAATAATCCAAGGTGGAAGTTTTACCGAGAACATGAACTGATGACACTTTTCTTTCATGCCGGTGACAGAAAAGCTCACCTTGGGAGGCGGTATATAAAAAAAAACACCCAAGCTCTTTTGCACACAAATGCAAGTCCAAGTACTTTACGAGAGCAATTAAATCCGACTGTACAACACCAATTAGGTCAATACCGAGTGATAAACCAGATCCTAAATCAATATTTGCAAGGCAGAACATGTATTACGGCCGACAGCCCATTAGTAATCTGAGGACTCCTTGACTCAGCTGTGGATGTGCTCGCTGGTATCCATCATGATAATCTGCAGTGTGGAGTGAATCACTGCAGCCCTGACTACAGGCCTGACGGTTGTGTTCTAAATGCCGCGCATGAGTCATTATTGTACTGTGGGAGGAAACTAGGCTGCACAGGGCACCTGCTCTGAACAGCGATCCATACCATGAAGGCCAGAGAGTCGGTGCTCGGCGCTGCATTGGTTGTCAAGACACACAGTTGCGTAACAGGACTGTTAATCGAACTGGAGCCACACGTGCCCAACGCTCACTGGACTTTACCTGCAGACGACTCCTCATTAAGTTACATGAATTGCACTTTGTTTATTACAAAAAGGCACGTTAAAGGCTTTCGCTTGCCTTTCGCTCATCGCCAGCTGGAATCAGAGTCAGGAGGCCTCCACCCATGAGCCGTCTTCGGCGCAAGTTTTATCCATTTTTTAAGATTTTGACTGTGGCATGCAAACGGTGTTTCACACAGAATCGCCACCATTCAATCAAAAACGGCTGCTCGAACATTGTTCACATTATGCTAAACAGTATTTCTATATATAGTCTGCACCCATAATAGCCGATAAAAGGTATGGTTTCCTCATTAAGCTTATCTCACAATTATAATTTCTCTCAATTAAATTTAACAGAAAATTAGCGGTTTAATAGCTTGAAGGTTTTTTTTTTTGTCCTGTTGCCGTGATCCTCCCCACAGCTCTTTGCTGTCTGACACTTTGAAAACCACTAGATTAAGAGTAAAAGCTCCAATTTCTAGCTTCGATTCTAATTTAAAAACAACACAAGGATCACAAAAACTCAGATTTCACTGAAATTCAATCCTTGTAGGGGAGAGAAAGATTGAAAAGTGTGTGAGTTGAGCGAAACCTGATGGACAGGTTTTTATGTTTTTGTCATTGTTGTAGTACATTAGGACAGCAACACGCACCCCACGTGCTGCTGACATGACACACACCGTCTAGACACGAGATGAGCCTCCATTTTTTAATCCTGCTCATGAGCGGAGGACGTCACACAGTGACACAGAGGGGACCGATCACTGCCGTTAAATAGCTTGTAATTAGCTGCTGAATCGATTCCGAGTGAAACAAACTCAAGAAACCCAAACGAGCTAGGAGGAAATTCAGTATGAAAACTTGTGCTCATCCTCACCATATTAGTGATCTCTGGGTACGTGGCCTCCACCAGCACGCCTCTGTTGGTGGAGACATAGTCCACCAGCTCGTTGAGCGTGGCCCTCTTGATCTCCTTGCTCTTCAGGTCCATCACTGAGTCGAAGAAGTCGAAGAGCATGCAGCACTGCTGGAGTTTCTGAGTGAACAGCTCCTGCTGCTCGGTGGAGGGGGCATCTGGAAACACACACACACACACACAAACGAGGACAATCCATGAATGAAACCCTGGGACGTGGTGTCTACACTTCCGTGTCCGGAGGACAAAATATACCAAATCAGCACTGCCAAACTCCTTTTGGTTCAGAAGCCACACGCAGGACTTGATCGAAGAGTGGGCCTTTAGAATTTCTCTAATTTTTTTTCACTCTTTACACATTCATATGTCACTATGGGCCGTCAGTAACATTGTTTTTCTCATACTGTGTGGATTATGTGTCATCTGATAAAGTGTTAGGTACTCTCTGGGGTTTTTTTCCCCTTTTACTCCTCTTACCACCCTGGAACTTCACAGGTTGGAAGTGGAAAATCACCACCTCTGGGAACTTTTTCTCTTCGGTGTCACCTTGGCTCAGGTGGAAGTGAATTGAAATAATAAGCTATTATATTTCCCTATAAATACTGGCACCTGCAGAAGTCTTGCCTTGTTTCAGTGCATTGAAATATGTCAATTCTGAAAAAAGTCTACATGTAATTGGATTTTCTTTGCTCAACACCTGGACAGGCTGGACTTTTTTTTTTTAAAGGAAAAACTGACTGCAAAGAAAATCGTTTCCAAATCAAGAATCTGAAAGTAAAAACACTATTAGACGCAAATCATAAAGTACAAAAACCTCAACATCAAAAACTGCTGACGTTGCGTGCTTCACTAATAAACAGCCAATGTTATCGCAATTTTTTATTTTTTTTTAAATTTATTTTTACATTTTTAATGTCTCCACATAGAAAACACAATTAAATGCTCACAAACCATGTTCTCTATTTGTTGATTGCATTTTTTTTTGATGCAACAAAACCCATGTTTTCACAAATTCCCCCTCACAGTATGGCTTGGATGTGAAGGCTGCTTTGCTGGCAATAAGGTATCATCACCATCTCTTGCCTCGGGGCTTAGTGTTGTGTTACATCTGTCACCCTGAGTGAAACGGCATGATCCCGAGTCAATGGATTTGAAACCGCTTTTATTTTTTATTGAATAATTAAAGCTCGGTGTTATTTCTGCAGTGGTCAAGGTCATCCGGCAGGCCCGGCATGGATTTAGTCTTAGGGTGGAGGTCACATGTTTGACAAACACACCGCATGGATTTGGAGGTTTAACCTGTATTCAAAGGAATAGGTCATTTTCAGGTTTCTGTGCAGCTTGATGACTCATTTACTTTGAATCAGCTGTGCAGAATAAAAATAGAGCAGCATATTCCCATAGAAGTATTTGGGGTTATTCTTATTTTTAGTGTCCTTGGCTCATTCGAAACCCTGCTTGAGTGGGTTTCAACGCACATCAATACAGACCCTGATGACTGTTTTCATTACATAATATTACTTATCTAACTCGACTGCGAATCAAACAGGCAGACGCACACAATACGCCCAACGTATTCGTCGCACCGAGCGACACGGTCTTTCTCGGCTTTGATAGCAAAGCCTTGTATGGATTAGACAGTGAGAGCGGTCAGGGTTATTAGAGCTGTCAAACTGACCCCAGCTAAGCTATAAACAGCATGTGGCAGCCCTCCAGACATGCAGTGACGACACTGTACAGTGATGTTCTGCCGTAGCGGAGTCGACACGCCGGGCTCTTTCTAGAACGGCAGTGAGACGGTACAGGTGGAACGAAGCCGAAGCGTCGTCGCAGTGCTCACCGTGATTTACATGAGCTCCACAACCAGATACCCCCCCCACAGGTTCTGAGGTTACGCTAATGTAGACACTGCTGGAGAAAACTGTTGACACCGAACCGTCCATGAGTGTCTTATTTAACATGCCTAAGCTGCACTTCTCCGTTTGTAATCCTGCATTATACATGTGGAATATATCACTTGAGATGTCATGACGTCCACAATTAATCAGCTAAAATTAGAATACTGTAATTGTTTTTTTTAAAATAACAAATATAATTAATGCATTGAAAAAAGTTAAACATAAAAGAATAGAGAATCCCTGACAACTAATTTTGCTATTTCGACACTCAAGGTAGAAAAATGTTTCAAGCGGTTTTAAAAAATTGATAATGAAATTTGAATAATACCATGAATAAATAAATGACATGAAATCTTGCAAGATGCTACATTTCAGATTGTTATGACTCGTAAGCCAACAAACCCAAAATTGGTGAAATAGTGAAATCAATATGTAAGAAAACTATGACATATTGAAATTATGGAGAAATTACACAACCTTCTGAAATCAAATAGCAAAGATAACAAATGAATCCATGAGGTGAAAATAAAGGTTTTGCTCCTGTGCTGTCAGGCAGCTGCCGGGCGACGGGAGCAGGCAGAAGAAGAGGCGTTACGAGGCAGACTCTCTTATTGAGCGGAATTATGCAACGCGGCAGGAATTACCCCACAACACGGAGGGAGGTATGGGGAGGTCTCGCGCTCAGGCACAGCCCCAAAAAAAAAAAAAAAAAAAATTCACAATGAGCTTCACACGTAGTGAAAATGTTCCACTGGTGTTGACAGCTGACAAAGTACTTATGCAACTGAACTCTGCAGGCCAGACCACCGGCTGCTGCTCAGCGGGAACTCAATATGAGAGTGGAACTGTACCAACACCACTTGTTAACACACTTTTTTTTTTGGGCCTTAATGCCAATTTTCCAAGGTATCGAATCTCAAAGGATTCCGCAATGAAAGGGCAGGCTGAATACCGAACTGCAGCGAGAGATAAAACGTTTGCGTCGTTAACGTGACACATGGCCGGCTCACATTTCTCACTTACAAGGGTAAGCAGGCGACATTCAGGACTACAGGGTTGTTGTTTTTGTTTTTTTTTAAAGGCAGGGAAAAGTACATACAGAAGTCTCAGAGACAGAATCGTGTAGCACTGAGACAGAAGTGCTTTAATCCTCATTTTTGCCTCGACTCTTCAAAACTCATTCTTTTTCCAAAACTTCTGTTTTATAATGTACCCAAAATGAAGAGTTTACAAAGCATTGGTCTGAATGAAAACAACTAAAGCTTATCTTGTGTCCTTGCACAGTGCGGTATTCAGATTATACAAACTGCATTAACTTCCTCAAACAAGAATGCTCAAATTATATGGAAATAGACCTTGCATAGACAGGGCCACATTTTGTGTGGCATCACTACCCGAGAATGAAACCATGTAAATATGTCAAACTGGACATATGATGGCCACACGACAGTTAAACAGTGCACAGTATATGGATGAAACAATAAACCCACTAATATTAAGTGTGCCAACCAAAAAGGCTGGCTCTTTCCCAAAATAAAAGATTAAACATGTTGCAGTAGTGAGTTCACATGTATGTTGTACAGGACTGCATGATGTAACCTTCTTAACTTCCAGGTTCTCATATTTTCCCCACAATCCAAAGATATGTTTGTCACTTGCTTTGCTGAATGTAAATTGCCCATTGCTTCAGACCCTAAGACGGATAAAGCAGAGATATGGATGGATACACAGTTTAACAATGACAGTTTTAAACCTGAACTACATCAAGTGATTAAAAAAATAAATAAATAAAAAGCAGGATCCAGCTAATATGGCTTTGTTCAAAGTTAATGAAATCCGCCTACTTGCTCTTCCAAATATCATTCATTAACATACTGGACTTCATTTGTTTAATGAAAGACTGAAGTGTAAGAAACACAGATTGTCTCTTGGCCAGGTGGAATAACATCCTGAGGTCTGTGCTGGTTGCCTAGCAACCTCATAAGAGACCACAAAACTAAATTGCATGTAAATTCACAAATGTGTCCTTTCCCCATTTGTGTTGCTTGTAACCAAAAAGATCTCATGAGCTGGCGAGCATTACCACTGTTGGTGGGCAGATGTTTTTAAATCTGCCTATTTGCAGTCCGTGTGCCAAGTTGACTGGCCGGTGGCTGGAGCTGGACAGTTGGCATAGACACGAGCACGGCGTCCATCTGTGTGACGTTGACATGCAGCGGCACCCACTGTGGGATTGTGTTAATCATCGTATTGGCACAGAGAAAATCGATACTCCGATTTAATCCAATGTGATTTGGGGGTGGGGGTTAGATTTCGCAAAAAATAGTGTCCGAATTTTGGCAGGATTTTCAACTGTGCAACTTATTGCCAACTCGATATACTTTAGCCAGAGGGTCTTCCAACTTTTTTTGAAACTGAAGGATACTTCAAGACTTTCAAAGCCACTTGTTACAAACGTTCTATATCATTGAAAGATGCACGATTCGCTCTCACCATGGGCGAATATTCATATATGTGAAGAGGCTCACAAAGAACAAGGATTTACCATGACTGGGAGGGGGGGGGCATTCTAAATATGCAACATTACTTTTCGTCATCTTGCCTCGTTTAAACATGTGAATGTCAGTCAACACATCTAACTATTCTGTAAATGTATTTCTTAATCATTCTGACTAGAAATTCTATTGAAAAGTAAATCAATAAAAACATTTTTTGCAAGATACCATCATCATCATAGTCATACTTATGAGCCAATGCCCCTCAGGCACTAAATAAACTAGCTCTGCTTGAGTCAATCCCACCAATCGTTAAGTGTATCTCAAAAAACTAAAATCAACTCCTTTGTCCAATTTATAAACAGTCACTATTTAAATTATAAAATCTTCTTCCATAGGTCTGTTTTTTTCTTTCAAGCCATCGGTGAGGTGATTTTACTTTCTCTGAATACAACTCTGGAAAGTGTGACAGCAGCAAGAGTGAAAAAGAAGGCAGAAGGGACTGGGAGAGAGCAGGACGAACAAGATCAAGGACGGACAAATCAGAGGGACAGCGAAGGGTGAGCCGTTTAGAAACAAAGCGAGAGAGGTTGGGTTGACATGTGGTGAAGGAATAAAGATGGAGGACATAGAGATGGGTGGTGTAACTACAGAATAAATGATGGAGGGAGCAGGAGCAGGGAGGAGGAGGCAGCTGATCCACTGTGGCGAGCTCTCAAGGGAACAGCTGACATATGAAGTAGATGGCACATTTCATTAGTAATTCATTAGTTTTAGTTCTTAAAAACAATGATTTTTAATTGAACAGTGGGATAGAGAGGTAGGTGGCGATCATCAGTGTAATCATCAAAGGTCGCCTGATCTTATCCAACAGTTTTTTGACAGTACACACTGTGGTTGCTGCTACAAGATATAGATACAACCAATCGAAATACAGCAGGAAGTTTCAAAATGTCACCAGTGATGCTCCAAAGCTTTACAGTATGCCCACATACACAGGTTTATCAAAGCCATGTCAGTTGTAATCTCATAACCCTGCGAGAATTAAGATCTCCAGGTCAGGATAACGGTTGAGGACTTACACCTCTTGCCATTTTATCCAACTTTGGGTTGAGGGGGAGGAAAGTGGATAAATATAAAATGTGCACATAGGGAGTGAAAAAGGCCACGAGCCAGGACTCCATCCAGGGATTCTCATTCTGAGACAAGAATGCTAACCAAACACCACCATGCTGCCCACTCTTTGCATCAGAAGACCTGAATTTCTCTCTCTCTGAAGCTCTACCAATTCAAGTTTCGCAATTAATGGTCACATAAAAGACAAAAACAAAACACTTTTTAAGGAAAAACACAAAATGTTGGAAACATTCTGAAAATGTTTTCTCTCAAGCTTCCACAGTAACTTGTGTTTGTGAAAAGAAAGAGAAAAAAAAATCCTATTATTTCGTCACAGGGAATTGTCTTCATCCCTCTTGTGAGGGATGATGGCTGGGTTTGTTAGATACAGTCCGACATGGAGATGCTTCCCCTCATGTGAGGCTATTTTTGCCTCTTGCATACAGATGCATTAGTGCACAAATTCCTCAGGGTGCTTAGCATAGGAAGGAAAATATCCCCATTAAAGTCGAGAAGCTGTGAACAAGAACAAAGACAGCATCTGAGGGATGAGGCAGAAAATTCTGATTAAACAAGTTTCCAAAGATGAGGCTAAAAAACACACAGATGCTGTTTCAAAGCAGCAAATATTACCGTCATTCTGACAGATGGAGTAAAACTGTTTTCCTTTCCTAAACAAATCTTTCTTCATACAATCACAAGCAAAATGTGACTGAAATTACCAGTAAGACGAGACCCCACACTCGCCAAAGTTAATCCCCCTGAATGTTGAATCACTGACGCTACCGGATACGATAAGGAATCCATTTCACAACTTCACATGGACCTAAGTCAGAAATAGGCTCGGGGGTTAAAAGGAAATACAGATGGAGCACAAAGATAAATAATTGTTTCTAACAATCCTTTTAGTTGCTTATTAAATAATTCATAAATGGGTTTTAACCGTCTCTACAGGCTCTGGTGTCTTCCAGACGAAGTCCTGTATCTCTTCCTGTGCATAAGCCTCCACTGAGAGGGAATTATTATGGCTCAAGAACAAAAAGAATACAGGATTATAGGGGTTACTATTCATTACTGACCTTTTGAATATCTTAGAAATGATGGTGTGTCCTCAAATTACAGACACAGGAAGCATGATTACTCCCAAACACTGCAATTAGGAACAGATGCCATTAGATGACTGTTATACGACAGGATTTCCACCGAGCTCCTGTGTTTTCTCTGCAATCTTGTGACAGATAATCACAGACAAAAACAAAAAAAAAAAGAAAAAAGAAATAATGTCACGTACCGAGATTCACACTGTTACAATCAACACATGCTTCAGGTATGACAAGACAAGCCATTTACTGCAGCGTATTCTGAAACAGAACACAAATACTGAAGACACAGCAGCTCGTCTGCTCTGGATTTAGCGTCACAAGGTTGGACATGCAGCCAACCGCTGTGGAAACCACATGCAGTACAAGTTCTTCGGGATGAAATATTTATGGCCTGCAGACTGAAGGCTGTTTTTCAGCAAACTGTAAATGAGTAAAAAAAAAAAAAAAAAAAAATCCTGTGTATCGACAATGTACTTTACAACTAACTAGCAGGTGTCTATTTTTCTCTTTTGAATGACTTCTAATATTGATGTGACTGAAACATCCATTTTTCAGAAATGAATTCAAGTGTAATGATAAAATAAGCTCTGCCCTACACATGCCCAAGAGAAGAGAGAAGTTGTGAGGTTCCTATAACTGGATGAGATGAGATGTATTCAAGGTGGCTCAAACAGTGCAAGGAACAAAACATGGAAAGTGGCATTGCAATAGGCTGTTCAGCGAGCGTCGCATTTTTTTGGTTTTTCTTACAGGAAATCATTGCATTTTGCACCATAGACTTGGTTGGTTTTACACTTCCTGTCAGAATACTTTTCTATATTATAAGTGCATGTGTAAATAAGAGCTGCTGCAGTCTTATTGAAGAGGAAGTTATTTCTTTATTATTAAAAGGAAATTGGCTTGAGCAGCTGCTTTGTGCAGTAACATTTTCCAAATGAGTTTAATATATTGTCTCCCAAACTGTATTTTAGTGGGACGTTTTGCATGAACAGTTACGAGTGTTTGCCACTCAAACGCTATCAGAGTATAAAGAGCGGATTTGATGGCAAAAACAGGAAATATGTTCTCAGATGTACGACCACAAAACTGCAAAGAGGGTGTAAATGTGTTTAAACAAGCAAACACACAAGCAACAACTACAATCAGTCTTTGGTTTAATGGGTGTGAAAACACCATCGATTCAACACTAGTAAACATTCAGATCCTTTGTTATTAAGAGTATATAATGTGCTCAAATGGATCAATAGTTAAAAACAAGTTATATGGGCATGTGTGAGCACAGAGATGATGAGGAAAGCACACTGTCCACACACAAACAAAGAGGAAGCATTGAGCAGTATATTGCACAAATTGCTGTGAGGTGAGTAAAGGTTAAACAAGTTCAATATCAGGAGTTAAAAAAAAAAAAAAAAAAAAAAGACCTGTCCATAATTACATATGCATACAGTAATTTTTAAACATGAGGCCTCTCATTAATTAATTAATTAATTAATTCACAACACTACATATAGCCACTTGCAATAAATTATTAAATTAGAGGGAAATATGTCAGATGAGATATACCTTTCTGGTAAATTCATCACAGAAAATAAGGTTTTCTTTTTATACTCGGGCAGAAAAGGAGCAGCAGCTTGACACAGCTCATGCTGCAATAGATCTTTTGGCACATGGAAACACTGCCATGTTCATGCTGAAACAATATATTACTGTGCAGCTCCAGTTCCTTCACAGTACAAATAGTTTAAAGAATGAATGGGTTGACGAGGTTTACAACAGTACGGTGCCATTTTTTTTTTTATTCGATTCTGGTTAAAGTGCACCGACTGGTCATAAGTTGTAAAGCAAAAAAAAAAAAGTAATGTAAAAGCTAATCCCAGGTTAGTGGTCTGGAAATAAAATGGAGCCGCTATTGGCTAAATATATATAGTCAGGCTGAATGTTTAAATATCCAGCAACTCACGAGTCATCACCAGAAACAGTAGTTACATTTTATGCATGTGCAGGTTGCCGCTTAGCCCTCAGGTAGCCAGTCGCCTGTGTTTTCACAAAATCAGTGGGCATTGTTTGCATCTCCACCTCGAAAATGACAACAACAGTAATGACAATACACATCCAAACAAGTGTGATCAGTCAGAGGTGAATCGAAAATCTTTGCAATAATCTGAGAAGTATATAAGAAATGCAAACCAATCCTTTTAACTGAACATTCCTCTCTTCAGCCTTGAGCTGGTAGCTGCTTTCAGTGGCAGCTGTGCAGCTCGAAGTCCTTTGGGAATTAAAATTATGGGAGATTTGATGACTTGAGTTTTTTTTTCTTTTTCTTTTGCTATAAATAACTCCAGCTGTTATTCTAATTATAGCAACTCTTAACCTTTAAAGTCCTGTTATTTTCTTGTCCTTGTCGTTCCGTGTATTGATGCATGCGGACTCTCAACTCTATCTGCTTCCGACGAGAAGCATTGATAACACAGAAACTCAAAATACAGTCTGTGTGTGAACGTGTACGATGGTTGAACTTTATTTTGCCCATTAAGAATTATCAATCCTTAGTTTTTAAAAACTGGTTCGTCACTATTTTGTTTCAAACTTGGCCTTTCGCCTCCTCTGAATGGACACTTCACATTCCCCGTGAAGTCCTGTTTTTTTGTTTTTTTTAGAGATCCTAC
This sequence comes from Blennius ocellaris, assembly GCF_963422515.1. Classification (NCBI taxonomy): domain Eukaryota; kingdom Metazoa; phylum Chordata; class Actinopteri; order Blenniiformes; family Blenniidae; genus Blennius; species Blennius ocellaris. The sequence goes on from NC_137667.1 coordinate 8,724,051, forward strand.
ACTACAAGTATGCGAGCTCCGACACCCGAGCAGAGTTTTAAGGGTGAACTAAAACTCCTAAATGTTTGGTCCCTGAAGGATAGACTAATCTGTCAGCATGCAGAGGTCACCTGACCTGCATACTACCCCTCTACGCTTTGTTTTGGTCTCTTTCCGCTCGACTATATTTCCATGAAGTGTTGGCGGACGCGTAAAGGGCGGGTATTAAGTGAGCGGCGGACATCTTCGGTAAATTGTAAACATGTTTGCTGCACATCGAACAAGGAGTAGGTCAAGATGTTAGTGTTTGCACCATCAGGGTGATTATTGTCCCAATGTTTTGCAATCGTTCGAGCGAAGGACTTAAACCAACGAGCCATTTAGTGTTTAGAGTTTGATGTGTTAATTTCTAGTTTGAATTTAGAAAGATGGTCCTGGTTTTCAAAGCAGACACTAAGTGCTGTTGCAGCAGAGCGTCGTTAATAGAAATGCAAATGGAGGTCAAACACTCCGCCCCAGCTGCCGAGTATCAAAACTGTCAGGGCACTGATAAATATCTCAGCCTCATGTTGTTGAAAATTACATTTTAGTACTATGATTTCATCTTCACTTGTTCAAAACTCAGTTCTTGCAATGCTTTGCATTACTGGCCAAGTGGATATTGCATTTCTGCCCTGCTGATGGAAAGCAGCAGGACACTGCTCATCAAGGACACACACCATATCAGTCACTCGCGCAATGAAACATGGAATACTAAAATGGAAACCGGTTGTGTAACTACAATAATCTCACATACAGCGTTGCTTTCTGCTCCAGCAGTGATAATGGAAACGCAACGGTATTTAAACACCCCTGTTGACAAAACTGGCTCCTGCGCTGAACAAGTGGGGTATCAAAGGGATTTTATGCAAAAATCTGCCCACGTTCATGTTGCAGCTCGTGTTTAAATTTGCACACCGTCAGACATGGATTTTTCGATATCGGGGACGCCATCGTACTGGCTAATTAACATGTGGATTTTTAAACCGGGATTGATCTTCCAATGTGAAGCCAGTTAAAAAAAATATATATTTTTTAAATCCCAGATCTTCGTTTATTTCAAATGTCATCCAAGATTTCAAGACCCTCATCAGGCACAACATAGACATCTGATGAGTCGGTCCATCCAAAACACACTACAACAATATCTCTATTCATTGGGACACATTATCATCTCATTATCAGCTTTTTTTATAGCTTTATTAACCTTGAGCTATTGGCTCAGATTACTCCACTGTTGCTCCCAAGGATGCTCTTAAGTGACTAATTTCTGTCTACTTCACTTAATTGATCAAGTGATATACGACATGGATAAATCCTGAAATACTTCTATAGTATCTATACCATGAAAAGCTTAATTGAAGATTAAATGTCTTCCAAATTAGCACGTTTACAGGTATGGCACTCATAATTCAACACATTGACATCTTACTTCTTTCAATGTGTTTTCTCACAATAAGGTTTTCACGCTGCAACTTTCAGAGAACCAGTAGAATTTGTTTTAAGTAGGTGGCGACAGCACAAGCTCTTGAGGCTGCACATCTGGAGGAGCTCATCTAACAGCCCCAGCACAGGCTTTGCTGGTTAGGATTGCATTTCTGCCTTATAGCAGTGAGACAAAGATACCATCTTTCTAATGAAATGAAAATATGACCAATGCCAAGACCCCACCGGAGACATGCCAAGAGTCTCCACTTGTGCAGATTGGCAGTCGACTGCAGGCTAAATGTGGTTGTTAACGCATGACGGGAGCGATGCCCACATAGGACGCGCTGCTACTGCTGCTGAACCGGTTGAATAAGCGGCTACCACAAGCACAATGTGATTTAGAGTCACGTTTGTTTTGACTGCACATTGAAATAATGCTGGCAAAACACAACATCCGAGCAGCAGCTTAAAGAATCTCTACGCCAGTTTGAAGTGTAAACAAGAGAGTGGATAAGTCCCAGAAAGCGTTCAACGGAGGCCGAAAGGGTTGGAGGCCAAACGCTATGAATCAACACGTGGACTGCAACTGTGGAACGCTTCAAAAGAAAGTCGCCCTAGTGTTACATTCTGACATTTTACTAAAATACATCATCCAATTTTAATAGGTGACATGTCAGCAAGAGTAAATTGTTTTAAATTACACAGAATTTGAACCGCAAACATAATGCTTATGCTTCATTATTTGACACAGTGAGCAACATCAAATATGTGAGAAGAATTAATGTGACATTTCAACAAAGGTTTAAAAAGTACAAACGGCAAGCTTAATGTGTTTACAAGCCGTCTTTTTTCTGGACTGCTATTTACCAATAAACACGGGCATGTTCAAGGTGCTGTGTTAAAGGAATGCCGTTTTCTTTTGCCAGATTATGTTTTGGAGGTTAAATAGTAAGTTGTGTTAACTTCGCTGTTCTGATGCTTCCTTTCTGAATAAAGGGACAATGGGAGAGAGACTCACTGTACCATCTAGTGGTGCAATGTGGTTTTACAAGACTTGTCAGACTGGTGAGCTTGGCAACTTGCCAACTTTAATGGACTTCCTTGTGATATACAAATTACATTTAGAGCTACTGTACCTTAAATATTTGTATAGTTTATTTGGGAGCAAGTAGTCATTCATAAATATGGTAATACAGATACACATAATGGTGATTAAGTTTTTAATTATCTTTAAAAGCATGTCTTGAATTGTACGAGTAACCAAGCACATGGTAAAATGCAAACTTCATACAGAAAGGCCCAGACATGGAATTAAATTCCCAGCATCATTTACAGTATCACAAATTTAACATGAGTTTCTCAGTATTAGAAAAAACACACAAAGAAACAGAGATAAATTCAATCCTCATAGTCATGACAGGGTTTAAGCTGCAGATTCTGGTTAAAAACCAAGAATATCACATTTTCATTTCAGGCCCAGTTACCAGACAACGATGTCACGGTCCTCACTCTTGAGATAAGACAGACTCGGTTCATCTAAACACTACCTATTAAAATAAACTCTGCACCAGCATGTACGTTTTCCCTGGAAACATAGATCAGCTTTAATCAATCAACAAACTCTGACATTGTGACGAGTCCGAACATTAACAGCAGTCAGCTTAGCTTTGGTTGTAATGATCCACAGACCAGTCATTATCTATTAGGTAGGAATGACAAGCAGCCGAAGCACTGAAGGTTGATATCGTGTCCTGAATCTAAAGTATCTCGGAAGACACATTTCTCAAACTATGAATAGGATAGAAAGGACATAATAACTGAAACATTGTGTTCCCAAGCAAACAGAAAACGGTACCAAATACTGTGAATAAAAAAAAAGTAAAAAAAAAAAGTGGTGAAAACTATAAATAGCTGCAGGATTGATCCCAGTCTCCAGTGAAAAGTTGTGTTGAGTAACAGGATGAGCTGGCAGATGTCAGGCTTCCTGTTGTATGTCTCAAAACCACATCCAGTCTTCTCCAATCTTCAAGCACCCTTCCCCAAGAAAAACACTTGCATGAATGGCAAATTGCTTAAGTGCAATCAAAACAGGCAGTGTGGCACATTAGAAAGGCAGACAATCAGGACGACGCAGGCCAATCAGCCGCCAGCGGAATGCTGATGAGCAACAGCTGAGGCTAATAGGTTTGTTTGCCTAACTTCAGCCGCTAAAAGAAGCTTTCACTCACAGGTGGTCTTTAACCGAGCTAACCTGCAACACTCGGCACTCGCTACGATTTCAATTATTTGCGATTCCAATTTCAGTTTGTTGGGCCAAACCACGACCACACAATGCGTCCAATTACCATGCGGAAGTTTCTCATTAAAATAAAATTCAAGACCAACATTTGCATTGGTTGGTTATTTAAAGAAACATGCAAGTGTGACGACAGAAAGCAGAAAAAAAACCCTCCATTTACAAATTAGCATTTTACTTCTATTTTAGATTTCATACAGTAGGTACTGTAAGAGTACATCAGCCCGTCACAGTTGTACTACCTCTGTGGGTTACTCTGAAATTCAAGCATGTGCTACACTCACTGAGAAAAGATGATCCGGCCAAAGGAGGTCAGGGCCGTGTGTATGTGTGTGCGTGTGTGTGTGTATGTGTGTGTGTGAGAGAGAGGCCCAGATACCCAGTACATTCCTATTTCTGCCTCGGCTAGTACATTTCAACACGTCAAGGTCTGCCTGCACGTCACTGCCTCATCAATCTCAAATGGTCCCATCAGGGCGCGTTCACACTATCCCTCTTTTTTTTTTTTAAAGCTGCCAGCACAGCGGAGACGCTCATATTAGAGGAAAATGGAGAGCGCCCACAAGGTGGATGGATAGCAGGTGCGGGAGAGGGAGAGTTGAAGATGGCGTAAAAGAAACGAGACACTTTTTCAATGAGCCGAGCTGTGTTTTATGGCTCCGTTAAGGTCACTGAGGATGGCAGTGGCGGTCCAGAAGGAGTCAGCGTGGAGCACTGCTGCCATGCTGGGAGATTTGATGTCGACCGTTTACGGCTATAATTAATTACTCTTTGCTGAGAGCTGCGAGGAGCTCCACCTGCGAGGACTGGCTGGTTATTTGGGAGCCCACAGAGAGAGAACAAAATGAAGCGACTCCTGTAACCGGATTGTTTGAATCCATTTCAATCACACGGCAAACATTTTAATAGCTACTGGAAATCCTTCAGGAAAGGGAGACGAAAAACTGTTGGAATTAACTTACTCTAACTAACCGACTCATAAATGTATGCTCCTAGCGAGTCAGCCACGGAAATACCGTACGAGTAGTACAAACCAATTATTGGTTTATCCATATAAAATGCTGCTTAACCATCATGCAGTCATTAAACTCAAACATTTCGATTTTAACCAGCAAGAAACAACAATGGCTGCTACTAGCAGTGCTTGACACACAATATAATTTGATATATGTACCCAAACAGACTGTGCGTAAATAATATTTTCAAGACAACGGTTTGGAATCGTAAGTTGTTTGGCTGGTGATTGGACCAAGATGCAATGGTAAATGTTGCCCAAAAAAAAGCTACATAGAAACATTTAGTCTAAAAAATGATCAAATATTCGGCAGAAAATGGCTTCATCTCAAAGACTCAACACAAAATAAAAGTGAAGCAAGTCCCGTCTACCCCTAACCTGCCACGGGCCACAATTATGACATGACAACATCAGACACGGGAACAGAAACACACACAAAAACACGACGCATCCGGCAAAGATCTGTCCCGTTGTTTCCCAGAAAATTATTTATTGATTATCTGCTGGCAGACCAGATGGAAACAGTCTGTGTGTGGGGAACACACTTGTGGATCGATAAGCCATGGTTTTCATGAGCACTCGCTGATGAACTGTTTTTTGAAGGCTGCTGTTCTCAAAGCAATCTAAAATCTAAAAACTTCCACTGCCAACTAAAAGACTTTCTACTCGATACATTTATGGGAAAGGATTGACCAGAAAACCCCTGAAAGCATTCATTTCAACATTGTTTTGAAAATGATTATTTAGAATGTTCGTGGTACGACATAAAGCAGAGAAAAGCAGTAAAACCTAAAGTGAAAGATGTAAAGATGGGCTTCAATTTGATTGAATGGATATATGTATATGCTTTCAATCATTTGTGTTCATTATAAGAGAATGTGTCAAAGAATTGTCACAGTGGTGAAACAATATTAAATGTGGTGGCTTCAAATCAACTGTGCCAGCACGTTAAGTGAGGAAATATACATTTTCTTCATGCGCCAGCTAAATAACACCATAACAGTTGAGACTGAAAGTGAAGAATTATACATGGAAATGTTGCTTCTGTGGTTTGGCACAGGCTGGCCGATTTGGCCTAAAAAAAATATATATTTTTTTTAAGTATGTGATTTTTTAAGCAAGTAAATGAGGCTCTGTCATTCAACAAATTCAAGCTATTACCCAGGTTTAAGCAAAAGTGCAACAGGAACTGCGGAAGCCCACAAGGAATAGGAGAACGAGACGCGAAAATGCCCCCTTCCAAAAAAAAAACAACTGTGGGGAGAAAAAAAAGTCAAACTTGTCAAATAAAAATATTTTTTAGCTATAAAGTCAATTAAATCCATTTTTTTTGGCCAGCCCTACCAACCAGTCTCTCATAGTTGAAAAAAAATAGTGCTCGAGGTTAATTGGCAACTCTAAATTGCCCTGTAGGCATGAACCTGTGTGTGTAGTTGTCTGTCTCTTTGTGTCAACTGCTTTAATGAAGTGGAGACCTATCTGGGCTGTACCCTGCCTTTGTCAGCTTGGATTGGCTGCAGAAAAGAAGATAAGTTAGATGGATGGCTGAAAAAAATGTACAAAACCAAGCAGGGTTAAAGATAAGAGTTCAATCAGGGCCGGCTACTTCACATCATACGTCATGGTAAAAACATTTTGATGCATCCAGAAGTCAGTCACCAATAACCCTCATTAATATTCACGCCTCAAACTTAAATTTAGGAGGAGTCTGCTGGTGTAGCTGGAAAACACAGCAGTCAGTTTGTGGCCCAGTTTGAGAGTCCGAAGACGGAAATGGAGCAACACAAGCACGGTTCATCTTGTTAGATCAAGTGTGGTAGTTAGTGATTAAGCACCGTAATGATAAATGAATGCACTATGCCGTTTTGTGCTATTTTTTTTTTTCCGACTGTGCAATAAAAAAACAAAGGCATCGGAGCCAAAAGGTGGGCGAAAGAGGAGGGACATCAATTTTTAAATATCAGACTTTGTAAGAACATGTTTGAGGAGTTATTACACGTGTAAAAAGCCGTCCAAGGCTCCAGAGGAAGCTGTGTGAAGTCTGATAAGTCTGTTGACATTTGTTGATCTTCCCAAACCTCTGTAGCTCCCCTTTATCTCTGCATGAAGGAAACAGCTCAAGGTGACATTCGCATGACACCCTAAGATCCAATAATGTAGTTTTGTATCTGAGCAGAAATGTTGCTGATGTAGAACTCATTTAAACAATTATGGAATATGTGAAGAAGAAAAGACAAAGGTACATATCGCAATTTAGTTAACGGGGTCAGAACCACTTCCACATTTGTCTTTTTTTTTTTTTTAATGCCTCATATTGTGCCATTTTGGCCATTTTCATGTTATTTCTTCATGCATTGTGCTCTGGGACTCTTAAGAAATGAAGAGGACGTGATCTTGCATGTCACCTTTTTTGGAAATCTACATACCATCGGCTTGTAGGTCTGGTGTGACTACATGATAGAAGACTCCCTCAAGTTATCCTTGAATGCAGGAGCAAATAAAGATTTCTGTTCCTCTGCAAAACAAGGCCACGATGAAAACACATCACCCAGAATTGTGCTGTGTGTTGTGAAAGCAACTGCTCCAGAGAGAGCACAACTGTCTCGCACACTCTGAAGTTTGTACAAAAACGAGCCGCTACAAAAGGAAGTGTAGGCACGGTGCCGCCTCAGCGGTTTTAAGACACGACGTTACACCGGTTACACCACCGTTTGGAGCACGATAACAAAACGTGAATCAAACCAAAAACAACGCATCATTTGATACGTTGGTCCACACTATTGTTGGGGGGGGGGGGGGGGGGGGAGCACTGCAAGTGTGAATATGATCCCGGCAGTGTTTCAGCAGCGAAACGAAGCTTTCAGGCAACAAATCCAATAACCTACGCCGTGCGAGCACAAGAAACTAGAACCAATGCGAAGCCCAACGCATCAGTGACTGTGGCTATAATCCATTTAGGACAATAAGCGTCACGCCATCCAAACTGCAAGTTCAGGTATAGTTCAAAACGGTCACTCAGCTCAAAAAATGTCCCTTCAGTGACAGAAATGCCAACATAAACCAAGTGGCCTGTATTTGGAAAGTAAAACATTTCACTGGCCTGCTCTCAAGGCTTCTGGCTGCCATGGCAACAATGTTGGTCTCCGAATGACTCATCTTTTCAGTGTCTATCACACAACAGGAGCTTGAAGCACTCCAGCCTCTCCACTGCAGGAGGGAAAGAAGCATCTTTGCTGGCTACTATCTTTTAGCACATAAACAATCTGGCGGCAGAAATTTCCATCCTTGATCTAGTTAGACGAGGACTCGGCAGCAGCGCTTTAAGTGCGGTAACGTATTTACAGTAAGTGAGGCAGGAATGCGCTCTCAGTTTGGAAAACGGCGCTTAAAATGATTAGCTCTTACCCATGAAAGAGCTGCACGTTAACCGTGAGCTCTTGTTTTCAGGTTTTGGTTGGGTGTAAAGTCACATAAATAAACGATCTTGGCAGTCACAGTTCTCTTACTTAAATTCAAGCACCAAGCGCAACATTCTAATCATTGAAACGTATAAATAGCAAGGCATGTAAAGGACTAATGTACTGTTTGAATTGTCTGGCACGACTCATTAGATGGTCCCAAAAAAAAAGATAAACACAGTAAGCTCAATAATCATCTCAAGGTAAAGTATGAATAAAGGCAGGATGACGGGGTTATTTATAGCTTCCCATTTATGAATTTGGTGGCAAACACACTGTCGCACAAATGGGTGAGAATTCGAAATATTACAACGCGTTTCAGTTCACCGAAAACCGCGAGGTCTCCAAATGTCTCTGAACAGGTGACGGACTGGACAATAATGAATATTCTGTCAACTGCAGTAGCTTAAAATATATTTCACAGAGTAGGCGGTGTGCAGACTAACCACGCTGTGTGACAGAACAGCAATTTTTAAACACACGGATTCAGCCGAAACACAAGACAGCGGACAGACACCATGCTGCATCGCTGGCTTTTCTTAGACAGTCTCCCAACGTAACCAAGAATGAGTGTGCGTACAGTGACAGGAAGCAAGGTGATCAATAACTACACATTTTGTAGGCTTTGTAGCTTATGCTTTATCCAACTTAAGAGTTTGTGTAAAGAGACACAATTCAGACTGGTAACGTCTATATCCGATATTCTTATTTATGTGTGTATCGTTACAAACACCTACAGATGCAACTACTTTAATTTCACAACTTGTGCTGGTTGTAAAAAAAAATGTCCTCACCTACTTATTAATATATGACAAGTATGACATCACTCATAAGTGCAGCCTATATCACCACTCACACTGTGCTCACAATCATATCAGCTCATGCCTACAATAGAACCCCGAGGGGTTTTTTCTCTCCACTTTAGGTGCAGTGAAAGGTTAACGTCACACTGTTAGCAAGACTATAATCACTGAACATGTTCTACAATTGACAACTATCAATTTTGCTCCATGTAAAGTCCTTGCAGATTCATCATATGATTGTAGCATCAGGAGAGACAGAAACGTCTTTCAACCTTCTCTATGACCTGGTTCATGTGTCAAAAGTATACGACGTTCTGAATTGTCCAATTGCACCTCATACCCGTCCAACACTTATGGCATACTAATTATTAACGTACGATAAAGTGTGAAATTTTCCCAACTCTCGAACCAGCAGTAGCAGCCAGTCAGACAAAACACCTTTTAGTGGAGGAAAGCCGGATAATTTCCCCGTCACCCTCACCCTTGTCAAGGCAATAGCTCACAAGCTGTTTCAAGCCATTTTCACACATTACTGTGTGAAAATGTAGATAGTGTAGTGTGTAGATAGTGTAGATATAGTGTAGATTGAGACCTTTGCAAATGCTTCAAATTGATGCTGAAGTCTTTTGACCATTAGATAGAGATATATTGCTATATAGATCCTGTATAGTTCCCTCAAGGGAAAAAAAATGAAGCAAACTGAAAACCAATTAAAACAAAAAAATCACAGGAAGAGACATCAAGTACAAATATTGAGAACTCTAAATACTTATTAAAAATCAGCAATATATATAGGACAGTGGCAGTAGACAGGGAGGAGTTTCTGCATAATCAACAACACAATATCTTTCATCTACAGTCCTTTAGTAATGTGGACTAATAGTCATTGTTGGCATCCACAAAGTGACACGGTTTGTTTTTCAGCATTCAAGAAGTTGCATCATGCCGAAAACTTCTAATACTTGACCAGACAAGTCTCTCACTTCACCCGCGTGATTCCCTTAACCTTCACAACAGTTGTTAACATTGTTGAGGCTTGTCTGACTAACAAGGGAGTGAAATCGCCAAATCCAGCGATGACATTTAATAAAACCTCTTGCTTTAATATCGTGGGTCACGGTAAGACAGAGAGGTTTCACACGCGGAAAACATTCATGCCAATAACGGCCATATGACAGAACAAATATTCAACTCCGTGTTACAATACTGTGTGAACTGAGGGTCATTTCACACCGCAGATCACTTCCATACCATATTACATCGTTTCATGCAATGTCAGTGTGTTTCAGCACACAGTGGAAGAGCTCAGCAGGATCTGATCTGACCGCAGGCTAGACGGGAGACCGCTGACAGATATCCAGTCAGGATCCTGCAGAGATTTGTCATATCAGTGCACTTCTATATATATATATATAAGTGAAAATACAATGGAAACAGACCATTCTTTTGTACCACATCTTGAAAAGCAATATTCAGTCCATGTGAATCAAACTTGGCTCGGGACACTTGTATCTAATGTAGTTATGCTCATTCAATTACAACATAATGGTTCAAACTGGGGTTAAATTCAAAATAGTAAAGAGGTCCAATAATTTACATGTCAAGTCTTAAATGTTGCTACATTCCTCTCTCTTACATGCCTGGACGATGTAAATCCACCTACAATGTCACTTTAGTAGCATAAATGAGGATCGGTTACTCTGCCAGGAACTCTTGGAGAATTGGTGAAAGGAGCAGTTCCCCCATCTAGAAGTACTTTCATTTTAAATGAGCAACATTAATTTGTACCTTATAGAACAAGCATAATGTCTTCAATCTGATCCATTTGTGTATTAGTGTGTAGACATAGGAGTGCAGTGTATGTATGCCTACGTACAGTCTACAATACACAGAGAATGATGAGATACAAGCGAACAAATTTCTAGGCAGAGATAGAAATGGAAATAGAGACTCAGAGGGGAGAAAAGAGAGCAATATAGATTTATATAGTTTGGACCGAGAGCGATCAATAGAAGTATGTGTAAACAGTGTGTAGGCGTATCTATATGTATCCATAGTTACATGTGATTATGTATACTCAAAGTAAAATATGAAATATAATTCTATTGACACTCTTAGTACTGTATAAAATGTGAATTAGGATGACAACTTATTATTACCATATCGGAGTGTAATATATATATATTGTGCATATGCAAAATAATGACTGAACAGAGACAATTAAATACATAAGGACATGTCCTGAAAATTCACAGCTAAAGAGTTTTAATCAGCAAAGAAAAATCATTGCCTTTTGTATGAGCATATATTGTAAATCGTGTCATACCAAACAACAGCAATGTATATTGCATGTTTAACAAACATTGTGCAGCGCTGCCTGAGAGAATTCTAACTATGAAAAAAAAAACAACAACATTCTTTTCACAACATAAATCAATGGTTTGTTCCTGCTAAAATAAAACAAGGTGTATTGTTCATGGTGTTAAAAACAACTTCTAGGAAAGACAAGGACTTTAATCTCATCATTGCTTCTTATTGCTTTTCAAAAGGAATCAAAAATGATTGTGCAGGTCATCTGAAGATAACTCCATTTGAGCGAATGTTTATAAGCTACGGGACTCCCAGCTACTACAACAGGTCTAAAGTTCACATGGCACAACAACAATCCCAGGCCTGCCACTCTACAGGTCTGTACCTAAAACACAGTTATGCATCAACATACAACAAAAGTGTGGGATAATACGGGTGGCCACAAGAAAACCATGCACGGTGTCACATATCACTCAATGCCTTTGCTGTGTCCTACTATTTTCTTCTGCACAGTCCTGAGGCTGGGCTTCCTCATTAAAAAAAAAAACAACAACAACTAACTAGGTAGAAAACAAACTGCAAGGCGGTTCTCATGGTCTGTCTCATAAAGCGTAGAGCACCAGAGTAATGTGAGCAAGTGGCACTAGCGGGATTGCATCGGGGTGATTTGGATAGTTTGAGGTAATGAATGGAAATGAGTTCGGCCTCTTTTACGCCTTTTTGTTTAAGCGTTGCAACAATTCAGCCTCTGGCAAAACAACTCGCGTTTTCATTCTGCATGTTTGCACAGGAAATGGCTTCAAAACATCACTTCATTGGAACCGTCGGAGAACGTCTGCAGACTCGTTTGTCAACTTTCTCCAAACTCGTCTTCACTATCAACAGTGTCTACCAGCATTGACACACAAAACAAAAACATACTGGTCATTTGGAGCAGCCAAGGCCAATTGGTTCCGCCTTGGTGAAACGGAGTCTTTTTATTAGGACACATCATGGTAATGATAATGCATCCTCTGAAACACCTTCATGCAAACGTGGCATTTCCCACCTTGTTAAAGAATACTCTGTAGAAGCGTCTGTGCATGACAGACATACAATACAGAGCACAGACAGGTGTGGCGATGGGCTGCAGGGATTCTGCAAAAAATGTACATGATTTATATCACTTATTGTTGCGCATCAGCCTTCAAAGCAACATCAGTTCTTTTCAGCAACCAGTTTATGAATGAACGAGAATCGAGGGGTTCCTACTTAAAAAAAAAATATCCATGAATGCAGTTTGGTTCAGATCCTTTTGCCTCTTCATTTAAACCCAAAGAGGCGTGGGGGGGGGGGGGGGGGGGGGGGTGTCAATCCATCATTTCCAGGAGCCCCTATTCTGCTTCAAAGTGTTCTCCTCTGCTGGTGAATAAATTTGGACCCAATCAGACGCTTTCCTGTTGGCGATACATGTTGGATCAGTCGCATCACATTACACCTGCCTATAGCTTTAGAACATGAATGTTTTATCAAGCCAACATCTGGTTAGGCAACAACAACAGTAGACAGCTCTTGAATCCCACTTCAGACACCAGGCGTTATTCTCTACTATCACATGAATTTAGTTTTCATCTTTTGACCGCTCCCTTTAGGGCCCGCACCACTGCGAGCTACCTGCCTCCATCTTCCCCATCTCCTGCCTCCTCTGTTAAACAAATCATCTCCATGTCCATCACTGCTCCTCCGACACATTTCTCTTCTTACCTGTCAAATGATTTCATTTCATGGTTTCTTAATGAGCAAGAAGCCTGAGCAAAAAAAAATTTTCTGTTGTATATCGAAGAGTTAAGATAAGAAAGTCACATCCAGCCTCATAGAAAAAAGTTCAAATCCAATCAAGGGCCTTTCCATGTGGAGTTTACATGTTCTTCCTGATAATCTGGTTTCCTCCAACAATTCAAAAACACACACATGGCCAATCTGTGACTTGAAATCCAAAGCAATGAGGCGTTAAAGTACAACACAGTTGAAAGGGTAAATGCATAGCATGCGAACTTGGTATTTCATGCACTTCTTGATATCAATTTGAATAATTACAGTATATATCGAACATGTGAGCACCAAAACGCATTCTGTATGGCCTTGTTCTGCAAGTTTTCGCCCACAGTTCCAAGACGTGAGCAGTTCAGTTCACTGTGTCTGCCCTATGAGGGACACTGATTCAAGATCAGCTGTAGACCAAACTTGGATGAGACAATAAATTGACAGATTTCTTTTTTTTTTAAGCCCATCAGGTGCATCCCTGCATAAACACCACGGTGGACATGAAGTACTATAGGACACCTGGCTATTTACTCCACTGGAGAAGTACAACTATCCAAATCGCCTTGCAGTCAACTGGAGACAATTAGAGGTCGTTCATTCCCTGGACTGCCGTTGCCCTACCAGGCTGAGGTTTATTAAAAAAAAAAAAAAGTGGCGATCTGCAATCCGTAAACGGACAGCTTTCAACTGTGATAAACACACCACTCTCAGGTGATGACAGGCGGGACTATTTTAAGCCAGCAGACCCCTTCATCCTCTTACCGTACCTTTGAGCTGCGGCAGCGGCGAGAGCTCCACCGGGGCGCTCTGCGTGCGGTACTGAGACGAGCCCTGGGATTTCCTCTGCTTCTGCGCCTTCCTCATGGACTTCCTCGTGAACCCGTCCACTTTCTCGGATGCGGAGATGGCCGACATCTTGGTGCACAAACTGATGAGGGCTCCAGACAAGCTACTGTATCCCCTGTGGGTCAAACTGCACGGTTTCCTCTTCTTGTTTTTTGTTTTTTTCCCCCCACCGTTTCACATCAGCATCAGATTGTGGAGCAAAGTGCTGAATCTCCGGTTAACATGATCCGACATGGCTGTGTTCATATGTGTTAGACTATATGCAGATAAAGCATTATTAATGTGTCTTTTTCAATGGGTTCACTCTTTTTATTTAAAAAAAAGAACCACACACACACACAAACTAGCGCTCACGACACCGCCCCGACATGTGATTAAAAAAAAACACGTTTCTAAAGATCTGCAGGGTTTAGATGCTTCCTTGCGATTGCAGAAGGTCTACTTGTTGCACAACCTACAAAAGACATTGTCGTTAAAAAGTTAGGTGGATGTGAACGCAGGCTGACAGCTTGTAGCATGTAGCTAGCCTGCTAAACCTAGCCGTTAACATGTAGCTGCTACGACAATATGCGCCAGTGTCGAGGGAGAAAAGTTGCAAAAGCTACTAGCCCCATTAAATTCGCGTTGTATTCTGATAAAAGGCGAACTCCGCTTCTTTAAACGTCGGTTTTCGTCCGAGTTGCACTTCCGTTGAGTGAATCAGGAAAAAAGAAAAGGGAAAAAAAAACTCCCTGCGATCGATGGAAGTTGGGCTTCGTTTGTCTACTCATATAGCTCAAAAAGTTAGCCGTGCTAGAGCGACCCGTGTCGCGGGTGCATCGTCAGCTGAATCCAGGGACACACCGTCGTCTTCACGGCCTCCAGAGGGACAGAGTCCTCGGCAAGATAACAAACTGCTGGACGTCGTGCAGAGCAGGCGGGCGCTCTGTCCGAGTGTGTCGGTCTGAGAGCGGTTCGCTGCCTGCCGAGCGCTGACAGGGGTACGTCAGTGACTGACGGGCCCGGCAGCCAATCAACGGCCGGGATTCAGGAGTGTGGAAAACTTTTTCAGCCAATCATTACGCAGAGAAATGCGGGGGCCGAACCTGTGACGTGCGAAAACAAACTGTGACGTTGTGCACTTGATTGACAGGAGGAAGATGTTTCTCAGCCTGACTTCTTATTCTATTAGATAATAATAATAATGATAATAATAATACTTTAAAAAAAATGAAACCTAAGGAAATCAAGTCAAAAGAAAAAGAGTCTGAAAGATCTCTAAACAATCAGACTTATTTGATTAAAGAAAGAATTATGAAAAGAAAAGTCAAAATACACACAAAATCACAATCAGGACAGAAAAAAAGTCCCAACTGTGTGGAAAAAAGTTTGACCCCTGAGATTTAAGATAGAAATATGAGACGTGTTACAATCCTATTCCCTCAAAACTGGACCAAATGTAATCAGCATGTAAAACTGATTACATCCGACTCCATTTACCGGTAGTAGTAATTGTGCTGTGTGAGCTTACCTTCAAGTTTATGAAATGGTTAGAGGAGGTGTGGAAGTTTTACTGCCATGCTTCCCTTCGTATTTGAATGATGTTCCCACATGCCTCAAATAAACTTAAATAAATAATAATAATTGGTGATATGTAGCAAAAATCGTGGCTTTCCAAATAAAGACATTTTCAAATGTGGGTCGCAATTCTGAAGGGGAGAAAAAAAAATCACAATTCTGAAATTGAAGTCACTTTAATGAGAAAAATATTTCCAAGCATTTCAGTGAGTGCCCTATAGTGGTATTTGTCCTTTTGTGTTTTATTCAAAATATGTATTTACAATCTAGAACGCCTAAGTTCAATGTAAACTACCAAACTGTAAAAATCCACCCTCAAAACATGTATTTTTTTAACAAAGAGATTAAAAAAATAAGTTTTCTTTAAAGGTTTCATTTAAAATTGGTTTTATGCTCCGACTGAAGTCATTTTTCATTGGAATTGTGAAATGGTTTGTGTCCACTGACATCCCTGAACAATACAAACCATGTCTGCAGTAAATTCTTTTCTTCTTCAAGCTGAAGATAAAACCTTTTTTTTTTTTTTTTATCTTCATCAGTGTTGCTTTTATGAAATATTTGTCTGAGGAATTACTTGATGCTTGGGATCTTGTTGAAAAAAAGGGAGGAAAAACATTAATTCTAGTGAAAGATTTCAATGATCTCAGACATTGAATTTAATGCTTTCATGACTTAAATGTAAAATTCTGAAGGGTTGAAATAATCCAGTCACCCAGTCAGTCTGAGGTGAATGGAGCGGTGTAGAAGATGTATGTAAAAGCATTTCAATGACATCTTGAAAACATTCAAAATTTATTAAACTTTTTGCATCGATTAAATACAAATAACCCAATTCTGATGGGCTTTTTTTTTGTACAAAATTAACAACTTTCAGTATTTGCTCGGAAACGGATGGACATCAACACCTTTTTAACTGATGATGAAAACTGTTGGAAAAAAACCCCCTAAAAAATGCAGAACTGCAGCATTTGTTATCAATATGTGGCAGGAGTCACTGCCGACTGGCTCTTATTCAATGTTCTAAAACAAGCAAATACAGACTTTAAAATGTACAGTCCTGTTAGTACTTTTCTTTATTTACAGTGAGGCTATTCACCGCTTCAACCGGCTGAACATATTTCATTAAAAGAGCATCTTGTATTAAATACTAGAGGGCCTCTTAAAATGGTCAGATCAGGGCAAAGGGGAGGATTAAACAAACTTTTAATAATCAATCAGAAAGTCTGCACAGGAAGAAAACGCGGGAAAAAAAAGCCAATTAAAAAAAAAAACCTGCTTCTGAACATCAAACTGCAGTATCACGTTGACATTTTTGCGAATGTTCTTGCGGCTTATAAATCTGGAATTTGTCTGAGCTTCTCCCTAAAAATATCCAACTATGGAAATAAAGTGTCTTGAAGGGAGTGTTTTATGTTTTACTCTTGAAGTTTTTTGGTGAAGTACATGGAGATCTTCTTCATGCTTTGAGGCGAGAGGACATTCTGTGGGGAAGAAGAAAAATAACAGTCAGTTGTAGCATTCCGTCTTAATAACTACATGAATAAGACAGCATAGCAAAGGAGAGACATAAATCAGAGTTGGTAAAAAATTCTCAAATACTTTTATTGCACTTCGAGACACTTGTGTAGAAAATGTTTTAAAAGTATATCAGAGTTATAAAGTAGAGGTTCTGAAATGTTGTCTAGTGCAAAGGTACTCAGAAATTCCACTTTAAGGTATTTGGCTGCATCTGATTTACGGTGGTAGAAATGTACTGCTATAATACACAGACAAATAATACATCATGTTTTCATGCATTGAGCATTCAAGTTCAACATGTTATCATGCAACCATTAGCAATGACTTTGGTCAGAATAGTACAGAATATACTCATTCAAAGTTTGTAAAGACGAGGAAGTGCAGACACCAGATACTTGTCTTTGCATGTGGATTAATTAATGGTAACAGGGAAATGCAGATGTATCCGTAAAAAGTCAATAACTTTAACTCACCGTTGACGCCGGGCTCTTCACCTCCTGTTTCTTGGAGGTTCTGGGACTTCTGGGGCTTCCTTGACCTTTCTTCATCTTCTGGCTCATCACCGACAGCCAGTTGATGGTTCTGGGAGAGCAGTTCTCTTTGTCAGTCTGTGTTGACGAGGACGGTGTGTTGCCGTCCTCAGAGTCCGTTTGCCCCGAGCTCTCCCTAGGGGGGCCACAGACCCCAGAGTGGGCCCGGCTCCTCTTGGCGGAGGGGTAGAGCTCGGCGACGCAGCTGCACTGCTTCGCTCCCTCGCAGCTCGGCGGCGACGCGTCCCCGGTTTCCAGCCGACGTTTCACCCGGCGCTCCGTGGGAGAAGAGGCGGTGCTGGCGGGGCTCTGGGGACGCGGGCTGAGGACCCGGCGGGACGGGGGGCTGTCCCGAGACGGGGACCCGTGGCCTGGAGATAACCACTGTTTGATGGAAGTCGGCGTGCTCTGACGGACGACGGCCGACTTGGCCTTCTGAGACTGGAGCGGTGACGAAGTGCTGGTGGGTAGAGGCAGGGCGGCTCCACTGGGGGCGCAGGAGGCGGCCTGAGGGGAGGTGAGAACCCCAAGACTCTCTTTCCTCTGGTCCTTGGCCGGGGTGGACTCAGCTCGGACCGGAGGCCCTGAAGAAGCAGTGCAATACAACATTAGTCCACACAATAAATAACACAATGGTGTCTTTGCTTTTTTTATATTTTGCCCTCCAGCCTGAACCAATACCAATATTCACTCCTCTCCCACCCGGAAATTTTATAGAAACACCTGGACACACTTACAGTTCCAATATAATGACTATACTTAAATATATCACTTTTGAATATGTTAATGTATTATTATACAACATTTGAAAGACATGTTAAAGAATAGATGCACTTGCTTTGGGATGTCCAATGAGATGACAGTGCCGGTAGAATAGTGTCCAAAAACACTCTTTGTTCAATTTTCATTTCTATGATATCAAAATAAATCCAGTGGATTTGTGCTGATATTATAAGTTTCATTTTCAAAATATCCTGGCAGGACACTGAAACCCAAGCCTGTGCGTGTATTATCTTCAAGATAATTCACCATTTAAAAAAAAAAAAATGCAGTTCATGTCTCGCGGGGCATTACAGGCTAAGATGTCAACAAAATGTGACTTTCTTTTCTAACCAATACTTGCTACTGACAGCTGGAATACGCTCCAATCTTGTAAAAACAGAGGATTAATACTTCATCCTATTAGATACTCACTTGAGACAGACGCAGGACGAGCCCAGCCAACAAGGTTAGCCTCTCCCACTGATGATGGAGCGCCATCCGCTTCCCGGTGAAGCCTCCAGATCCGCACAGTGTGGTCATCAGAGCAGGAAGCAATCTGTCAACAGAGAGCAGAGAGGACTGAACAGACTCATCGGAAACCTCGTCAGCAAAAGAAAAAAAAAATACTCAAATGTAGGTGAAGTATTAAAACAATAAGGTCAGGCTCCTCCCAACTTCTGAATGGTGAACATTAAAGATGCAGATACCAATTCTGTTTTGCAGATGCCCCCCCCAAAAAAAGCATTGAGGCATTGTTGGGTCACATAAATAAAGCTCCAATAGTGGGAAACAATTGTATCCAGAGTCAACGCCACGGATCTGATCCTAATGTCATTCAGATAGGATCCAATCTATTCAGAAACAAGTGTTCACATGATGCAATTTAAATCAGATCTGTTGTTAATCAGACTACTCCTGGTCCATGTAATTGCAGATAATGACTGTGACATGGTTGTGGGAAGACCAGACCGAACTCAGGAAGTCCCACAGAGAAACCTTGGCTCAAAGAAAAAAAACGAAACCCACTATATTTACCAGCTTATACAAACTGATGGGACTAATCACTGATGTCTAGTTTCACAATTATAATGAGATTTATATATACGTGTGAGTTAACATGTACTATTACAAAGTGTGATGTCATGAGGGGTTGCATCACAAAGGAAAACTATATCCACTCACAACAGTGAGGATTACAACCCATCATGGCAATGCGAAAGGACTACAAAGCCCATAATCAGGAGGGAAACAGTCCTGGTTTTACCTTTGTGAAGTCCGAGGGACACCAGGCGACAGACGTCACCTCTTCACTGTGGCCTTGCAGAATCACAGGGGCACGTTGAGGATCAGAGATCTGCAATGGACAAAAAGTTAGTGAATCTTCTGGCCATCATACAGCGAAGCTAAATCAGGATACTTCTGTTAGAACCAGATCTAACGACACGAGTGGGAGTTCACCTTCCAGATGTATGTGTTGTTGTCGCTGGAGCCGCTGGCCAAGAACTGGTCATCCGGGCTGAGCGAGGACTTGACATAGAACGAGGAGTTTTGGTGACCGCTGAACACCGACACTGTGGACACAAACAGGGGACTATTAATGAGAATGCACGGGTCAGTCTGACGCCAAATAAACCGGAATGCACTTCATCGCTGGAATATTGACAATATTAAATATTGTCAATATTCCAGTGACGACGTGTGTGAAAAGGCATCTCAAAAGGCCATTTTCAATCCGATTGCTTTTTGGGACACCGAAAATAAAACGTCAAGAATTTAAAACCCATTCATAAACATGTGTCAGCATTTCTTCTTTTTATTCCCGACACCCTGTTGTCTTCAGGGGTCTGCAACCTTTTTATTCACCAATTTGAATGTGTCTGAAGCTGCAAAAACATCTTTTACTTTTCGCAGAAAGTCAACACAGTTTCTAAACTTTCATGAGTAGTTTCACTATTACTTTTATTTTTATTAAAACGATTTACACTTTTACAGTTAAAGAGCTGCTGATATTTTATTATAGATCTTAAAAAAAAAAAAAAAGCTTGAATGAAAAGTACAACTACAGCAAAACATCAACCAGACAAACAGGATCATTTGGACAATTGAATATAATCTTGCATGTATAGACTTGTAATGAAATAATCAGACACAGCAGTATAAAAGCCTATTTGAATATTTTCATATGAGCTTTTGCCATTTATATCAAAACTATAGGTTATGTTATATTAACACACAATTTAACTTTGTTCTGATGCTTAAGTCTCACCATTTACATCTTAATGTGTGTATAAGCTCTATGTGTAAGTTAAAGCACAGGACATTAGACATGAGCGCCATCTAGTGTGAAATGAGTGTTACTTTACCCGGAGTTGATCTGATCCCACAAACGTTGAACATGTATATGTTGTCGTCTGTGCAGTTGCACATGACGTTAGACCTGGAGGAGTCCAGAACAAGTCCGGAGTAACCTGAAACGCACAGAAACTGCTCAGTCAGCATGTTTTGTTGTTATTTGTTTATCTAATGTTCACGACGTCGGCAGTGGAGAAGAAGACTAACCCAGTCTGGTGCGCATGCAGGAGCCGGGGTATGGGTACGTCTGCAAAGGCACAGGATCTTGACAGAACGCAGTGTAGTTCTTCCTCAGGTCCCACATCTTAATTACGCTAATTAAAAAAAAAACAAACAAAAACAATTTAAATGACTATATAGTTTCCTGGCTTTTCAAGTTGTTTCATTCTGATGATCTGGCAAGTTGGAGTGTGCTTGTACCCATCGACTGCTCCGGAGGAGATGAGCGTGTGCTCGTCCCGAAACAGGACGACTGTGACACTCTGCTGGCTGTCCTGCAAAAAGATCCAACACAGAAACGTCATTTATTCCACAGGTGGCGAGTATGAGTTTGATATTTCCTCCATATGATGCGAGATTGGCCAGGTTTCCAGGTGGGATCATTTCAGGTATACAGAGAAGACAAACACCCTTGTCCAAATTTTCCAAAAACTAAATATAGAACTGAAGGAGGAATATTTGAGGTTAAAATAGGAAAACCATGCAATAGATGTGTAGCAGATCACAGGATTGTCAAGGGTTTAGTTTGGAAAAAGCTTGACAACAAATGTTATTACATCCTCCCAGAAAAGTCACTGTCCTGCTGGATGAACTGTGGGAATATTAAAGCATGTCTTTTGTAACTGTCCGGTTATTACAAACTACTGAAGACAAATAAACATTTGTTACTTTTACAAGCTATAACAATGGAGATCAACAGTTTGTCACAAAAAAAAAGGTTCTGAGGAAACTCACCACGCTGGGAGCCATGCCGCGCATGCTGCCCCGCTTCTTTTTCATCCTGGAGGGGATGTTTGCTTCCGATCGGTTGTGAGCGCCGCTGATCTGCTTCACTTGTCTGTAGTAACCGTCTAAGAAGACAAATGTTGACATATGAGCAGGTTAATAACTGTGGGGGAGAAATCTGTAAAACACACAAAGCTTTACAACTCAATTTAAAAGAAGCTGAAGTCTTTCTCTACCTTTTTTGCTGCACCTGGTGTCCCAGACCATAATGTTTCCGTCTCTTGCCCCGGTGCAGAACACGGCTGAATTACAGAAGAAGAAAAAAAATAAAAATAAAATCAACAAATCAAACATCCAGCTGGTAAACCTGTGGCCCACACCTCGACGTGATGTGTACCTTTCTCATTTGGAGCGAACGCCACAGACTTGAGGCTGCAGAGGTGGCCCTTGAAGCTGCCGAGCAGGTCCCCAGACTTCACATCCCAAAGGCGGGCCATCTGGTCACCTGCAGCAGTCACCTGAAGGAAAACACAAAGATCAGAAGATGGGGCCCCAAAAGAAAGGAAAATCTGCTTGATAGATGCATCCCGATGATCTAAAAAAAAACCTAAAAAGTGGACTCACCAGCTGAGACTCCCCCGGTACCCAGGCAATGTCAAACACTGCATTCTCGTGAGCTAACCACTCTGCAATGTTCACACACATAATTAGACACTTTGCAATGATACAACACACTCCTGTGAATTTCCAAATCACACACCCCCCTCAATTACCTTTCAGAAGTGGCTGCTCGCGGCTCTCTGTGTTGTATATCCGAACGATCCCCTCCTCATTGGCCACTGCCAGCACATTCTGCAAGTTCCCAACTGAAAACATGGAAACGGCAATTAAACACAGATATTACAGCTTCTTACTACTTTCAGCTGATTAAAAAAAAAGTACTACCAGAGGAGAAGGCTAATCCAAATGGTGGCACAGAGTCGCCCAGGTTCCCATAGGAGATGTGTTCATCGTGTCGGACGCACTTGTAACCTTCCAGGAGAGAGCTCAGAGGGTATGTGGAGGGTGGATCTGCAGGGCGGGCTGCAAACATCATACGTGAAGACAGCAGAAGATTCAGTAACACAATTTATGACGGACTGATTTACATCACATTTGTGATATTTTATCGGTTACGTCTTCGTACATTGCCATTTTCATCTCTAAAATGAGCTGATTCACAGAAGTGGGAGTAACAAATTAGGAATACATTATTGTAATTGTGTTTTTATTTTTTTAGGTAATTGTAAAAAAAAAACAAGTACATAATTGTAATCATACTCAAGTACAACTCCTTAAACATGTAATCTACTTAGATCATCATAAGTGGTTACTGAGCAAACCAAGTTTTTTTTACATTAACTGATTATCTGCAGTTTGGTAGCCAATGAATTAAATTATTTAACAGATAATGTTGCATTAGATCCGCATGCTTTAATCAATAATGCTGCAAATAGATTGACAATGAGGCCAGCTAATGACAATGAGGAGTTATCAATGTCTAACTTTGAGAATTCTCCAGCCAGAGTAAAGTCGATGAAGCACGCTAACAGTAGTTGTAATGGAGGACAAATATCCACTACTCTTTCAGCCTCTTCTTAGATGGAGCATTGCAATGGAACGTTGCCGTCACCCACGGTTGAAACTGTAACTGTAAGAGCTTCAGGTGATTATAATAAAATGAGTTAAGCGAACACGCTCAAATCAACCACCAGCAGCTGCAGACGTCTGCCCTCAGCAGAGAAAATATTTAATACAAAGCAGTTTTCTCACCGTTTTGCCTCCGTCTGCCCACTCCTCTGTCGATTATGGAGCGGAAAAGCATCCCTGCTCTCCAACAAGACACGATCTTGAACAACAGTTAGTAAAAAAGTAAAAAGAAACTTTCGTCTGATGGCTTTGGCGTGACTCCCTTTTCCGATCTTTGTCTTCCCGCGAACTGATCTATTCAGTAGAAAGACTGAATCCCCCGCGAAAATTACGTCTCCCGCTGTCATTGGTCGAAAGGGCAATGTCACTTCCGCTTCCGGGTTCTTTATGCCGCGCTGAGTTTGTTTCCTGTTTAAATCAACGACCCTCTGTTCAACAGATCTGCAACATTTACCACTTAGAATGAGCATTTTTTTCTCACTTCCTGACACATAAATATGGATTAAGTACGATCAAATAAATTAAAGTGTTTCTGAAACCAATATACCATAATAAAGAATTCCTGACATGTTATAATCAACAATTCAAGGAATTTAGCTTTCACTGTTATATTTTGTTGTTTGGCGAAATGTTCCTGTATGGAACCAACAAAGAACGAAAGCAAGGTCGAATCTGGACAGGTCCTACACACACACACACACACACACACACACACACACACACACACACACACACACACACACACACACATTCACCTTCACAAGCAGTTCAGGGCCATCATTTAATCTCCCTTGCAAGTTTTTGGATAGTGGGAGGAAACCACACACTCAAGCACGGGATAAAGTAGATAGAAAATGGATGGATGATATCAAATTGTACAATATACATATTGCGTGATATTCTGACAATATACAAACTGAAAGAACAACATTGTCCCATGCAACCACACTGTGTGGATTCAAATTAACAGAATTTCAATGAAAAGAGAAGAGATGAATCGGGATTGATTCATAAAAACAACGGAACAATAGGAACATTTTCATTATCCAAAAATCCAGGGAAAACTATCACAAATATAAAGGCCAACAAAACACAAATGTATATTGTAAAATATGATGCAGGTCAATTCAATACTCTGCCATATGCTATGAATTAGTTTAACGCTCGGTTTATGATCATATAAAGATAAATACTCAACTTAAATTAGCTAAAAATAAACTGTTGAAGATCGTCAGGCATTCGAAAGAAGCGTTTTATTGTGAAAAACTCCAGGCCGGAAATTGCCGGCCCGCTGTCGCAGAAGTGTACAGTGTCACGCTCAGATGTTCATGGCTGTTTTAAAGTATTTTAAGTGATAACCAGAGATAAAATGTCACTTTCCACCGCCCGCTCCTTCCTCTCAGAGGCTTGTTATGGCGAACAGGAGCTCGACGCGAACTCCGCTCTCATGGAGCTGGACAAAGGTTAGCTGCCGTGCTAACGAGTTAGCGTGCGGCTCATTGACTCTGCCTGTCGGTTATTGTGTGTTTCTCGGTTTGCGCGAGTTAAAAGTTTGATTGTGTCTTCAGGGCTGCGGTCGGGGAAGCTGGGGGAGCAGTGCGAGGCGGTGGTCCTCTTCCCCAAACTGTTCCAGAAGTACCCCTTCCCCATCCTCATCAACTCTGCTTTCCTCAAGCTGGCAGACATCTTCAGACTGGGGTAAGAAAAGGCTCCCTCACTTCATCTGGCATGATTTCAAATTAATAGCAACAGGCGACAGTGAAAGCTAGAGACTACATTTAACATTACTTTTGCAGAATTTGGTACATGCACTGGCTATTTAGCAGAAGTGGAATACATTCTGAAAATGTATGCACTCAGGTAGAGTCTGTTACTCAGTTACAAGTAAAGGTTGTCTGTTGAAAATGAAAAGTTAAGTCTACAAAACTAGATATTTTAAAGGAGCAGTCAGTATGGTTGCACGCTACATCATGACTTTGTTATTGTGTTGTTAACATCTGCAAGAGGCACCCTGCAAAAGAGTCTGAGCTGCGATAAAGCATGTTTGCAAGAAGCACGCTCTGCAAATCGAAAATGACAGGATTAACATGAAAGAAAAGTTGGAATATACACAGAAATTATGTGATTTCATTTATTTGAATTTAAATGGTTTGACAGCATGGTGGAGTTGTGGTTATGTGACAAACGATGTGACACATGCATACTGTCTGTGTGTATTTATCTATACACACACACATTGAGACTGGTGATCCATCATGATTGTAGAATGTCTGTGTACTTTAGGAAGTTTGACTATACTTATTGCCTTAAAATGTGTAAATAGATTCTGAAGTGTTTTATGTGCAAACCATTAGTATTAATGTCAACCGGTTACTACCTTTTGTTCTTTGTATGTGGACTGCTGAACATTTGAATTCCCCTCTGAATTAATAAAGTGTCTATCTGTCGCAATACTGTTCTAATTATAAACAATTACTACATTTCTGTGACAAGCGAGAGCTATTTGCAGAGATTTACTCTTCACTAAATACTTTAAAGTACCAGGTTTGGTTACGATTTTATAGCGAGTTTATTTACACAGAACATATTTCTGCTTTTTCTTTGTCAGCAACAACTTTCTGCGTCTCTGCGTGCTCAAAGTGACTCAACAGAGTGAGAAACACCTGGAGAAGATTCTCAACGTGGACGAATTTGTGAAGCGAGTGTTTTCGGTCATTCATAGCAACGATCCTGTGGCGAGGGCGATCACTCTGAGGTGAGGGTTAAAACGGAAGAAGTGCGCAGTGACGTTCCGAGGAACTAAACCAAACCATATTTGTGCACAGGATGCTTGGCAGTTTGGCCTCCATCATCCCCGAACGGAAGAATGCCCACCACAGTATTCGCCAGAGCCTTGACTCTCACGACAACGTGGAAGTGGAGGCTGCGATCTTCGCCGCTGCGAGCTTCTCTGCACAGTCCAAGTACGTCACCAGTTAATGCAAACTTGGCACATAAAGCCCGGTCTCGATATGAACTGTTGAAAAAGTGATGAGCACAGCACTCTGCAGCTGGAAGATTTACTGTTTGATTTAATTCAGTGAGGGAAAACGTCTCCATTTGAACATTTCTGTTCATTATTGTCATGCAATTCTTTTCAAGTTTGGCTTGAAATATAATAATTATTCTTCTGTACTTTCAAACTTGCATTCTCCTTGTGCTTTAATGAATAAGTCTCATATCGATGTATGTCAGTGGTTTTCTGTATTATGAACGTTCGTTTCACCGTTTTTATGTTGCAGAGATTTTGCGGCGGGAATTTGCAACAAAGTCAGCGAAATGATTCAAGGTAAAAAAAAAAAAAGATTCATTTCTAATGAAAATGTCACAGATCATCCTGAAGGATACAACTCTCAAATATTAAAAGCTTGACGATAAGAATGTCTGATCAATATTTCATTTCCTCTCCCAGGTCTGGACAATCCAGTGGAGCTGAAGCTGAAGTTGATCCCCATGCTGCAGCACATGCACCACGATGCCAGCTTGGCCTCCAGCAGCAGAGAGCTCCTGCAGGACCTGGTCAACTCTTACCCCTCCACCCCGATGGTCATCGTCTCTCTGCACACCTTCACGCAGCTGGCCGCCTCGTCCCTCATCGACATCCCCAAGCAGGTATTCTCACGTCAGTAACCATGAACGTTAACCACAACGCCAATGTCCAGTCCAGCTGTGGTTTGCATGTTTCAATCCCTTGTTGCTGTTGACATGTTGCTGTTGACATGAACAATTTGAAAGGAAAGTGGAAAAGAAAGGAAACAAAGGCTCTTACTCTATTGGTTTGTGTTTAAATAAATATTTTTGTTTGGCTTGATTTTCTTTTCTCTGCCACATGTTTCAGTATCCAATCCTTCCCGTTGAAAATCCCAAACAAACGTTTATGTTTTGTTTCGATTGTCACAGTTGCAGCTTCTCCTTCAGTACCTGAAAGACGACCCGAGAAAAGCAGTGAAGAGACTCGCAGTGAATGACCTGAAGCTCCTGGCTAAAAAAGCTCCTCACCTGTGGATCAGAGAAAACACTCAGGTGGAGATTCATATTTGCATTCCACAGTCGTTCTGACCAAGGTGGAACAGTTGAAAGTAATCTCATTACTTTATTCTCCAGACCCTGTGTGAATGTGCTTTGGCCGTCCCGTACAACAGCTTGAAGCTGGGAATGCTGTCTGTCTTGTCCACCCTCTCTGGAACTATTGCCATCAAACAGTATTTCAACAACATGACCGGTAGAGTTTGTTTCCTGCAGACCTTTTTTTTTTTCTCTTCTGCCTAATCTTGCCGTGTCATTCCTGATCTGCCGCCTTGTAAACTTTGATTTCCTCAGGTGGCTCTTCAGTCCCTCCGCGGCTCACTGACCTGGTTAAACTGGCTCAAGAATGTTGTTACCATAGCAACCTGGCCGTGGCGGCTCACGGGGTCATCGTGCTCTCCAACATTGCCATTTCATGTCCGGAAAAAGGTTGGCTGAAGTGTTTTCGTGCCTGTGGAAGAGGCCGTTTGCTCCCATGTGAGACTGCTTTTGACCCCTTTGTGTGTGTGTGTGTGTGTGTGTGTGTGTGTGTGTGTGTGTGTGTGTGTGTGTGTGTGTGTGTGTGTGTGTGTGTGTGTGTGTGTGTGTGTGTGTGTGTGTGTGTGTGTGTGTGTGTGTGTGTGTGTGTGTGTGTGTGTGTGTGTGTGTGTGTGTGTGTGTGTGTGTGTGTGTGTGTGTGTGTGTGTGTGTGTGTGTGTGTGGTCCCTCCTTCAGATGTGGTGCAGCTGGAGCAGGACACGGTGTTGGGAGTGGAGTCGCTTCTGATGCTGTGCAGCCAGGACAGCAGCCCCAGTGCTCAGGCAACACTCAAAGTCAGACACCATTCTCTCATTTATCATGTCTTAATAAATGCATCAAAACTATCCCTTTCTTAGTACAGTTAACAGTTTGTGCTCATGCTTTCAATTTCAAATGCGTATTTCTTATTTTATAGTCTGCAACTGTCACGAGTGTTGCATTTGTGGTTTTTTGTTGTTGTAATGTTTTGTTTTTGGGTTTTTTTTGTTTATCATTGTGTCTATTCCGATTAAATGTATTTTGTAAAATGTGCAAATTCCATACAGTTTGACCCCAGATTGACTCAAACTATGAATAATCTCACTGTGAAGCAGGAGCACTAATCACATGAAACGGTTGACAAGATGTAAATTTTATTGAAGTTAATTTACTGGATTTGTAAAACCTAAAATACAAGAATTAACTCAAACTAGAAGTGGCCTATAAATTCTTCTTTACAGTAATCCAAGGACATATAATCTGCTGCTTATAGCATAGAAATCACAATGAGCTGTAAGCTGAAGTGTGGTCGCTTTTTAAAATCGGTGAAGTCACAAAAATGAAAAACTGCATGACTTCCATTTGAAATCGAAACATATTTTTCCAAGAGAAATATATCTCATTCCCTCGCAGCCATATTGACACTTCATCTGAAACGGTGCTGCAGTTTATCAGCGGTGTTACAGTGGTCCCTCCCTCCGCAGACGGCGCTCACCTCGCTGGTTAAGCTGCTGAAGAGTCGACCCCACCTCAGCCAGTCTGCCGTGGAGTTCCTGCTGGGTCAGCTCCACCTGTCCTGCGACTCCTCTCGCGTTCTCATGTGCCACGCTCTGTCGGCCATCGCCACCCACCTGCCCGTGCTGGGCGACGGCATGCTGGGAGACCTGGTGGACCTGTACCGAGTGGCCAGTCCCTCGTCCACCGACAAACAGCAGGAGCTCCTGGTGAGAGAAGCAGTAATATTATGACCAGACGAAGTCAGCAACAGGGTGTCAGATTATCCAGGTTATATGTTCGGTTGGATATATTAGGCAGCAGGAGGCGCGTTGACTGAATAAAGCTTGCATAGGTGTTGGTTAACATATTCCCATCAAGCCTCTCTGGAATGGATGGACAGCTATGATCACAGTGGAGCACAACCAGAGAGATTAATATTGACATCTGATTGAAGGATTCAGTGGAAATGACTAATTCAATGTGTCAATTTTTCGTTCAATGGTTCTGCAGTAATGTCAGGTGATGCATTGTTCAAATGTATTTAAAATAACTACCGACTTACCATTATCCATGAAACCAATAATTCCAATCATATATAGCCAATGTCATTGAGTTCTATGTAGTAATGTCTATTTGACTGCTCGTATTTAAACAGGCCTCCAAAGCAAGTCATTGCAAGTTTCTCCGTTGGCTAGTTTTTGTTTTATGTACCTTGGATGCCGTCCTGCTGCAATCAGGGTCCCCTACAATTTCCTTTTATTGGGAAAGTGATGATATTTGGTAACTTGTGCATGTCTTTCTGTTTTGTTTTTTTTCAACCTGAATATTGTCATTTTTAACAGTGACGTAATCAAAGATTTAAAAAAAAATAAAAACTTGGGAATGGTGCTGCTTGTGCAGGATTTCTAGAATTTGACAGAATTATGGAAATGCACGGTCTACTAATGCTCCAGTCAAAGCATGTAACTGATGGATTCCACATTATGACGCTAAACATTTAAAGGACTATTTTTTTGGCTGATTTCACAATATATTGTGGACAAATAATGGGTGTAAAATGGTGCAAAAACCATAAAAACAAATTTTTTTTAAAGATCCAGTGAGCCATAAATCATATTTGAACAGACTCTGAAGCCATAAATAGTAAAATCTGTATAATTCTGGTTGCTTTCATATTACTTAGCAGTTAAATAAGCAGTCATTTTGAGAAAAAAATGGTAATAAATAAGATAGAAGCAACTATAACCTGCCATAAATTCACTTTTTAGAGATTAAAAAAGCGATTTGTGGAAGCAGATCATCAGTGTAGTAAAACACAGTCAAGATTTACTTAGAAAGTTGACATGGCGGGTTTATAATGCGTAACCCATATTGTGAGCAGGATAAAAAGCCTGAAGGATTTTCTGTATGTCTGTTTTTCTAGTTTCATCCCTGTGATTTCCACAGGTTTCCCTGGCAACAGTGATCTTTGTTGCTAGTCAGTCGTCTCCGTCGGCCGAAGTAAAAACTGTCATCAAGCAGCAGCTGGAGAACGTCGCTAACGGCTGGACGGTGTATCGAATCGCTCGCCAGGCCTCCCGCACGGTGAGTAAATAATTGTTTGGGTTTTTTTTCCCCCCTCATCCCCAGAAAGCTGGTAAATATCACCGCTGTGTCGTTGATCCGCAGGGATGCCACGAGTTCTCCAGCGAGCTGTACCAGTGCCTGCGGACCCGCGTGGCGTCGGAGCATTTCTACTTCTGGCTGAACAGCCTGAAGGAGTTCTCCCAGGCCGAGCAGTGCCTGAGTCACGTGGAGGACGGAGACTACAGCGGAGCCATGGGCGCCATCGCGGAGGCCCTGCGCTCCTACCAGAAAGGCATCGCCTCGCTCACGGTCAGTGAACTACCAGGGAAACGAGACGGAATGGTTGGAGCTGCTCAGGGAGTCGTTTGGGAGATGTTGAGAGACGCTTCTGACAGAGGAGACCGTCCATCTCCCCTCTCATCCATTGTATTCAGCTTATTGTCATGTTAGTGGACTGTAGTGTAACACCTGATGCAATTTCCACATGTAATTTTATAATGTGAGCGACGAACCTTTTACACTTTAAAGCAGTTTACTTAAACGGTTTGCATAACGATGACTGACACACTTTATAAAGACTGTCAGATGCTAATTGAATACAAGATTTTATAAACAACAATACTCTGTGATGTCTTGATGTAAAATCTAAAGCACATGAATATTCTTATGTTCAAACCTTTTTTAAATTTAATAAACAAATTAATTTTTGTATAAGGAGAGTTTAAAATTGAAAGTTTTGTAAGATTAAAACACACAGATTTGGAGTTCAATGTTTGAATAGAAATTAATATTTATTTGTGGTATTTTGTCAAATTAAAAAACAAAACTATATATATATATATATATATCACTGTGCAAAGTGTGAATTTGCCTTGGAGCAGTCGGGTCGTAAACCTTTTATCAGAAAAGAATTTGTCATCACCAAATCTGACCGAATGAGTGCGAGCACGTTGCCTAGCAACCACGTCTCATCTCTTCTCGTCTGCCTCCTCGATGCATTGCATAAAATCAGGTCAAAACTAAAATCGTGTTGAAAACGTAAGAGAACACACTAATACCACAAACAGGAATGGACACGCATTGCTCGTGTCTGTAGTTACATTTTTAAGATAAAAATAACAATCTTGAAACGTAATGATATAGATGAAATAGAGTTGGTTAATAAAACACATTTTATATGGTCCTGTGGCTTTCAACCTAAATGTACTACATGGTGTGAGACAAATATTTTGCTTGTAGAAAACATGAGGCTGGACGTATACATTTAAGTCCAAGTTTCTCAAGTGGCTCCTTGAGAAAATGTGGCCTTCAATGCACTTGGTTCGAGCCCCTTTTATATCCATGGAGAGCTGCTGTGTTTTGTCTGGTCACTCAGTCACTATGAGTCAAGGATTCTTTTCATCAGGCTGGCCTGGCTGCTTTTGGAGTCGAGTCGACAGCATCTCAAGCCACCGATGTCATGAATTCAACTTGACAGGCAGCGCAAGCCTTTTTTTGCTCACCCCCCCGTGTTTAACTGTGGCGTCCACGTCCATTTGTCTCTGGCTGCAGGCGGCCAGCACTCCTCTGAGCCCGCTCACCTTCCAGTGTGAGTTCATTAAGCTGCGGATCGACACCCTGCAGGCCCTCTCGCAGCTCATCTGCACCTGCAACAGCCTGAAAACCAGCCCCCCTCCCGCCATCGCCACCACCATCGCCCTCACGTCGGGAAACGAGCTGCAGCGGTGCGGCCGCATCTCCATGCAGGTAACACATCACTGAAGAGTTTTGATTTAATTACATTGTATTCACAGCAGAACTGATTTGACTGTTTTCTAAACTAATGTAGTTATTTGGCTGTGAGAAATGAGGAGGAAGGGGCCACTCGGTCCAACATTGCTAACTACCATGCTTGCATCAATCAAAACGTGTTTCCTCGCAGAGAAAACACCTTTATTTATGAGAACCTTCGTGCTCCCATGAATAATTCATCGTCCTGTAAATGTGATTCTCTTACTGCTGGAATACATTGTTGTCTCGATGCTGCTCTTTTGGTACAGAAAACCTCAACCTGTGGTCCATTATACGACACACAGTCACGACCCCATAACAGTATTTTTAATCAGCAAAGCAGCATTGAGCCATTTGGAGAGAATCTCTGTATGATGAAGATAAATGTAGAAAATAGCTCTAAACGTAGGGCTTTTAGCCTTCGGCTTTAATCATGTCACTTCTCTACCTTTCTGTCATGTCCTGTCGGTTTTGATTTACTGCTCTTTATGATCAAAGTTTCCCCCCCCAATAAATGGTTTGAAAGGACGGTGACGTACCGTGTGGTTCAGCGTGGAGAAGGATCTGTGCGTCCGGGAGGAATAAATGTGCTCCAGTGTGGTGGGTCATAGAATAACTGCCATTCTTTTCTCTCTTTGCAGATGAAAGTGTGCATGGATGAGTTCAGAAGTCTTGCTGCTCGCTACGCCGATTTGCACCAGTCCTCTTTCGATGCCGATTACGCCACACTTCGCAATGTGGAGCTGTATCCTTGACCACGGAGTCTTGTCGGTAGTCTTGTCGACTCTGCTCTGGTTTGTTTTTCCCTCAACTGTCTGCACAGACAACAACAGAGCTGTCTGCTTGTCTCCCATGTAATCGAAGCTTTGATACTGGATCCGCAGACAGCCAGGTGAGAGCGCCACTTCCTGTCAGGAGCTTTATTTACATGATCCTCATTCAATTAAAGATGACCACTACTGATCTACCAAACCAACAAAAACGACAAGATACTACAACTTTTAATACTACTAGAAGAAATACTGTTACTACAGCTACTACTTCAATGGCTACTACTCCTACAAAAATAACTACTACTTCAGCAAACCTACAACTAATACTATCAGAACAAGTGCAAAAAATATTACAACGGCAAAGATAGCAACAACAGCAGCAGCTGCCACAACACCACTACTACAAGTACTACAACCGACAACAATACCAACCAATGGTGACAGCTGCTCCTGCTGCTACTACTTCAGAAGAAATGACAATGAAAACTACAATACCAGCACCTGTTGCCATTACTAGTACAATGACGACTACAACCAAAACAACAGCTACTCGTTATTGAATAACAACAAAAGCTATAACAGCGACGGGCACTACAGTACTACATTGATAATAAATACTACTACAATAGCATTAACCTAAAAGGACATGATGTGTGTTGGTGTTACTGGAAACCGACTGCCGCATGAGAGCTGATGGACAGTAAACACTACAACCGCTTCGTCAACAACTCCAACTGCAACTAAAGATCCAACACATGCATGCCACATTTCCCACAATTCATAGCGCTAAGTAAGCAAAGATTGTCCTCCATTCCTGACTGGTGTACATCGTTCTAATCCACGACCCCGGATGACATTTCAAACACATCGTCTTTATCCTCTAATCCAGTTTTCAGGAGTACGGCACCCTGGGCTCGGTCCAGACGGAGAGCGAATACGAGCGGCGCATGATGTCGGTCTTCAAC
Source organism: Blennius ocellaris (assembly GCF_963422515.1). Classification (NCBI taxonomy): domain Eukaryota; kingdom Metazoa; phylum Chordata; class Actinopteri; order Blenniiformes; family Blenniidae; genus Blennius; species Blennius ocellaris. The sequence continues at coordinate 8,758,014 of NC_137667.1, forward strand.
CGCGTGCTGGAGGAGGTGGAGGGCCTCGCCAAGAAGCACCCTCCCGTTTCACACCTGGTGAGTCTGACATTTATCTGAGCAATCGGGGTCGCCTATGAAAGAGAATTAAAAGTGATTTTTTTTCTTCAATGCAGTGGAAAGCAGAGTGTGAATCTGTGTTCTTGTGTTTCAGCACACAAGTTGTCTGTGTGACGCCGTCATAGCTCTGCTGAAAGTGCCGCTGTCTTTCCAGAGATATTTCTTCCAAAAGCTCCAGTCTACCAGCATCAAGGTAATTGCTTTTTCTAATCCCGTTGAACAGAAGCGCACAGCAAAAAACATGTAATATCTTAAAGCATTACCAAATAAGAGTTCACTCAATATGATGGAAAAAACACATTTTAATCAATTTTTTGGCTGAAATTAAAATTGATACTGCTGGTCATGTCAAATGATCAAATAGGGAATGTTGATGATAAATAAATTGTCATTTCCATTTTATTTTATACGATAAATTTTTTTTCAGTCTGATTCTCTGTGTTTTCTGATTGATTGAAAACTTGTTGAATTTAACACTAACTACAGAAAAAGCAGGGGGAGAAATCAGTTGCAGATTATGTATAAAGACTTAGAAGATAATAAACTTGTATTTGTTGATACAACAATGCAGAAGGTTTTTGATTCCCACTGAGGTTCACCCAGGTGTGTGTTCACCTCTCCCCAGCTCGCCTTGTCTCCGTCGCCACGGACGCCGAGTGAGCCGATCCCCGTGCAGAACAGTCAGCAGCTCACTCTGAAGGTGGAGGGCGTGGTGCAGCACGGCTCCACCCCGGGGCTCTTCAGGAAGATTCAGTCCGTCTGCCTCAACGTCACCTCGGTCCTGCAGAGCAAGACTGGGCCCGACTACAAGGTGCAGAGACATTTCATCTGGGTTTTTATTGTCCAATGACCCCCCCCCCCCCCCCCCCCAAAAAAAAAAAAAAAAAAATTGTCTCTTCTGCTCCATCATCAAATCAGATCTTATCCGATTATCATGCAAGTGACCGTGTTTGGTCGTTTCTTATCCAAGAGGAAAAGTGTAGCTGTGTCAAACACTGATGGTTTAGTAGGAAGTTAAACACACATAGGAGCTTTTGAAATTTTGAAGAACTGTGCAAGAATTTCCAATCTTTTTTCAAATATCTTGAAATAACCTCAATCAAAAACCGCAATACACATTGAGACGATTGTCCCCCGAAGGATTATTTGCAATAAGCAAGCGCAGCTTGACTTTCTGATGTTTGTTTCTCACTGCAGATTCCACTGGAGGCCAAAATGAATGAGATCGAGCAGCGCGTCGAACCTCACAACGACTACTTCAGCACGCAGTTCCTGCTGAATTTCTCCATCCTGGGCACGCACACCGTCACCGTGGAGGCCTCGGTGGTGGACGAGAGCGGCATCGAATGGAAGACGGGCCCCAAAACCACCGTGTCCGTCAAGTCCATGGAGGATCCGTACTCCCAGCAGCTCCGCCACCAGCTGCAGCAGGGTGGAGCGCAGCCGGCCCCGCAGAGGAGCGCGTACACTCGCTTCTAGTCTCCGGGCTCCAGCCTCTCTAATTGTAAACTTGACTCCTTTTTGTCCATTTCAGTTTGTACATAGTTTTTTTTTTTTTAACAATTAAAAAAATTCAAATGTGTCTCACGTTCTGTGATTTAATTTATGTTTGATTGACCAACTGGTCAATCAATGTTCATGTTTGTCAACCTGTAGCATTTTTTTGCATTTAGAGGAAAAAGGAACATAGAACAGAATGTTCTTCTGTAGCTGGACCACTTAGTTCCTCATCAATGCAGTAGCACAGAAAGCCAGATGGGGGCAGAATATTGTCATTAACTGAACATCAGTGTCTCAGGAGCCCGAAAGTCCATCCAGTTGAAGGTCATGGGGGGATTAGAATTGATCGGTAGAGTCAGAAAGTCACCAGACCATGAGGGCAAAAATACAGTCACAATATCAGAGTCCTCAAATGACATCAAATGCCTCGATGTGGAGGGGAACTTGAGAGAAAACCCTCGACACACCTACACCCTCTCCACAGGAACACCCCCAGTCTGAACTCAAAACGAATATCTGAGATAAAGCGAAACACATGCATTGACTTTCAAAGCTTTTCGTTGGTTGATGATAAAATGTGCAAATGACTGTCAACCAGGATCGAATCCATGTTGGTTCCAGTATAAAAGTCATGAGATCAGGTCCTAAAATAAATACAATAATTTGTTTGTTGCTCATAAAGTGATAAAATGTCGGCTCTTCACAACAGAGAGTTTGTGTAGTCAGAGACGGTGAGATTACCAGAGCATAAAGAATAAACATTTAGAAAGTTCCCCTGTGCCTTTCCAGAATCAGAATCTATCTATCGAGCTATCTATTGATTGATCGATCAGTCTGTCTAAAAGAAAAAAATGTAAAGATGCATAACCTGCAAATAGATTCATAAAATAAACATACACGCAAATATTTAATACATGAGCCGAGGTACAAGAGTAAAATATTTTTAATGACACTTCTTTTGATAGATTCATCTTGTTTGTGTTTTGGTGCTTCGTTTGTTTAGTTGTTTTTTTGTAACACACTGACAGGAAAAATGCTCAGTCACAGAAAGGATACTAAGAAATATACATTTAGTTACAGTACCTAAATGTATTGTATACATTTTTGGTATACTGAATAATAACAAAAGTTAAAACACCTTAAATCATTAAACTATTCAAAGTCTTTGTTGATGTGTGTGAGTTTACCTCAAAACACTAAACAGTGGTATATAACTTTAGTTCACACAGCAACATATTCCCGAATGTTACACACATTTTTACGTGCTTTTTGTGTCAGCACTCCCAAAGGTGCAGGACTAGTTACCCTAGGAAAAAAAGGGCCAAACAAACAAATAAAGAAAGAAACACATAAAGAAAAAAAGGGCCAAACAAACAAATAAATACATAAATAAATAAAAGAATTAAACAGCCGCGTATTACAGTAATCTTTGCGCCTTCACACTAGGCAGGCACAAGAATAAAAACATATTGATTATATATGACATACTGGCGTGCTCGTGCGTGTGCGCTTGGAGGCCTTTATTGTGAAATCGGACCGGAGGTGTGGCAGGCTGCCCTGCCGCCCCTTTTATTTTGAAGACGGACCGGAAGCGTCCCGGTGCGCCGTCGTTCTTTTTTTGTGCGCTTTGGCGCTGTGGATCTTTATCTGGAGGAAGATAACGGCCCCCCTCCGAGAGGGACACCATAAATCGCTGTCGTGCGCTCTCGATGTGCACATGTGTGTGTTTTGTGTCGCGTTCGGCTGAGGAGCAGCGCTGATCCTGGTGCTCCGCTGATCCTCCTCCTCCTCCTCCTCCTCCTCCGCCGCCGCATCTCGTCCGTTCCCCCGCAGCAGCCGCTAGCTAACTTGACGATGATGATGGCGGTGACGACGGTGCACGACAGGAATTATCCCGGTGTCTCCGGCTGAGATGGAGCCAGCGACGCTCGACTGGAGTCGCCTGCTTGCTAGCTAGCTAGCGAGCGAGCGAGCTAACGGTGCCCGCCGGGATCGAGTGCGCCCGAGCCAAGCCCGAGCCGAGCCGAGCCGGATAACGTGAGCGCTAAATGGGTGCAGCTGCAGCCTCATCCCGCCGCGTTTGCTTTGGCATTATCAGACATTTGCACCCGCGGTCCGCCGATTCCCCTCAGACTTATGCCCACTAGCGGCACCGCTAACTCCGCCGATTAGGGTTAGCCGCACGTGACAGCGTCCCTCGCGCTGCGACCATTAGCTGCACCTCTGGCCGTCCTTGGATGCTTCGCTGACAATAATTGGGTGAGTAACGTGAGCCGCCACACTTTTACTACTCAATTACGGGCTGGGGCTAACATCCTGGAGGCGGCGGAGCCTGCGCTCTGCACCAGCCTCCAACTGGCCGTTTGAGGACTTGTAGCTCTCCTGTGTTGTGCAGCAGTGTTGGTTTATTTATTTATTTATTTTGGGCCGTGTTTCCTCACATCTGCCCCCGTTATGCTAACTCGACCCCCCCCCCGGGTTAGCGGTAGCACGCCGTCCCGGGCGGCTGGTCCTCCTGGAGCGGCTCCCTTGCCACTGCGAGGCGGCTAGCTAGCTCCGACAGCCCCAGGGATACATCGTACCCGACACCAAAAAAAATAATCAGAAAACCCAGCCTCGAAACATCCACAACCTGGACCTGTCCTCAGGAGACTCACTCCTCTGGCGTTCAAGTGTCTCCGTAAGGCAATGTATCGTCGCGATTATCGTGACAATAATCTCGCGATTGTTACAAATACACGACGAATCGTAGAATCTCATTTAAGTAACCGAGGAGTGCTGAAACCCACATTAAAACAACTTTAGTCGCATTTATTACAAGTATATTACTTTCATGATGGGCACTCAAGATAAATGGTGTGTGAGCAACACTTTCTGAGGTGTATTTACTGAATAACTTGGTAAGAGTCATTTCCAACGTGATAAGAAATAATGAAGCTGAAAGTATTACTGTGTACACCAGAGGTATCGAACTTATTAAAGTTCAGGGTATACATAAAGAAAATGTGTATAGTTTCACAAAACCAAAACATTACTACAGGAAGTGACTACAATCTCAATATAAAGCTAATTTTAGAAAAACATTGTGATGCAAAGATGCAAAATGAATGTCCAAAATACTGCATGTATTTGAGGCAAGTTTGATAGCATCTCTGTAGCTATTCTCCTGGCAGCATCACTGATATCTCAGATCTGGTGGTTTGCATGCCTGCCGCTCTTAACAAAATGAATTGTTATGAATTGTTTGGCAGGCTGGATTGGAGCCTCTTGCGGACCAGTTTTGGCCGATGGGCCTTTATGTCTGACACCCAAGGTGTAACGCAATGATCGGAGGATCCCACTCTTAGGTCATCTGAGTCATTAGTATTAGATACTGATCTATTAATGTAATCACAGCAATACGCTCACCTTACCTTATTTTTCTTTTAGGGCCGTTCACATGTTGAGTGTCAGTTTCAGAAATTCCTATAGGTTAGTACTACTATGTGTCAGTGTTTGACACACAAATATTTTGGTTAATATATACCAAAAATGTAAATGAAATCAGTACAACACATTTAATTGACTTGCCACTTAATAATTAACAATTTAACTAATACTATGTGTTAAATGAATGCATTTTGTTCTGTGTACTATAGACTATATGTGGCTGTGTCTTGAACAGGTACTGACAACTTTGTATTGTTTCATATTGACTGTAGGTAAATAGAAGATAACAAGATCCAATAACACACCCAATGGTTGTATCAGAAATGGCTCACTTATCACTGGTTCCCAGGAAATCATCGCAGTGAAGCCAAACGCTGACAAATCTGAGGCCTATACTACGAAGCAGGATTACCGTACTTGGGATGTTTCTCCTTTTACCTGGGTTGACAAACCCAGACGTTCGCAATCCTGGTTCGCAGTAGTACGAAACTGGCTGTCGGCTCAGTAACTGAACCTCGGGGTTTTCCGATCCTGATCCCGTCCACATAAAAGAGATGGAGGCAATTATTGTGTACGTGTATATAACCTTGAAGTTACCACAATGATCAAATCCAGCTTCGTAGTACAGAGGGAACTGTGCTTAATGGCAAACATTGCGGAAGCTGTAGTTTTTATTTTGACCAATCTAATAACAATGAAACAAAGTATTAGTTTAATTGCGAGTTCAAGCCATGGTTGTGTCAAAGAAATGTCACTGATGGTCGTTCAAACAGTGGTATTGTGACTCACAGAATTGTTGCACAACGTCTACAAAGCGGCACTGCTGTACGTCTCTGTGCAAACATGGAAAATAAAACCCATCTCATACATGCACGACTGTGGTTGTTCTCACAACTTTGCAGTTTGATTGTGAAACTCTTCTGGATTAAAACAGTTGGAAATAATTTTCAATCACAGCGGCTCCACCACCAGTTGCACGTGGAGAAAGGTTGAAAATTAAATGCTGAGCTTGCAAAATAAAAAATCCCTTGCATCCATTCAGTATATGAATGGATGCAAGTCACTCAAATTAAACGTCTACCACAGTAAAAAGTCCGCAGAACTTTCTCCAAGAAAGTGATTCACAAAATGAAGACATCTTAAAAAAAAAACTCAGAATTAAATATTGAATGTTTACATTTGGCATCCTTATTATTCAATAACATCTTCTCTTGTCTCTTTGCCTCCAATTTTGCTTTTGAGCGCAGAACACGGTCGATAGGAGTGCTTAGTTTTGTGACCTGTGGTCGGACACTGCGTTTTCATTATATATCGAGTGCTCTATACACAGCGTAGTAGTGCTTCCTCTACACTTAAGACAACATTACAGGCAAACGTCTCATGTAGTATAAAGAACAGTGAGTGATTTTTCTTTTATTTTTCGAACTGGGTTAAAAAATCTCGGTCCAGTTCAAAGCGACTCGACTCGTACGAAGGAAAAAAACCTTCAGCAGTGTTTCAGAAGGATTTCGGCTGAACAATCGGAGCGATGTGACGAGCAGCAGGAGCAACAAAGAACTTGCAGACCTTCAGGAGTGTTTTAGATTGAAGCATAAATGGAATAACTTGTGAACATTGACGACGGCAACAACTAATTTGTACTTTTGAACCCTGAAAGGTCGCTGGGTCAGCTCGCCCTGCTCTCCATGCCAATTAAAGGTCACTGACCCACAAAGATGGGTTGAATTGAGAGGGTTTATCATCATTATTATTATTATTATTATTATGAACATGTTGATGCTTAAATTTTTTTCCAGCTAATATAACAATTATTCAATTATGATTTAATCCCTCTGCTTGTTTCATTGTTATTGATTATTTATCTTGGGTTACAAATCGTAACTATGTTATAAATGATGTCGCGATCATTGTTTCTGCACCGTTTCTAATCAAGTTTTTATGCTGATAGGTGCCATTATTACTCATGTGTCCTCCCCGCCCAGCTATTTTCCTATACTAAAACCAAATCCCAACTATTAAACTTGGTAATCTTAGAAAAACAGGACATTTCTAGAGTCGATGGAAATCAGGCCTGCAAGAAAATGCTTGCAAAGTGTCAAATATAAATAACGCTTCACTTAAAAGCTTTCTGTAAAGGAGCAAGTTGAGCCACTTGTCGCTTGTTAGAGGGGGGCAGGGGTTGTTTAACGGTCATGGTCAAGGCCCCACAGCGCTGATCTGCTCGCTGTGGGAACTGAACCTGCGACATTGCAATCCCGATGACACCAAGTGAAGTTATTTGCCTGTAACTGTCCAAAACGTCACCATTACACCAATAATTATTTCTCCTCCAGGCACGGCGTTGATTGCAGAGCAGGTTGTATTCAGCAGTGTTTAGTCTGACATGTCCAGACAGTGCGATGCTGACGACTTCCCCTGTGTGTGTGTGTGTGTGTGTGTGTGTTGCAGACGGTGTGTATCAGGATGGCACAGATCTTGGACGGAGCCGGCAAACTGGGCTGGGTTCTCCTCAAGTCTGTGCTCCGCTTCGTCTTCATGTTCTTCAACAACTGTGTAGCCATCCCCTCCTACTGTATGTACCTGCTGCTCCTGCAGCCTCTGAGAATATGGGACCGCTCCGTGTTCTGGCACATTGAAGGAATCATGTTCAAATGGTTGCTGGCCATGGTGTCGTCGTGGGGCTGGATTGCAGGTTATACAGGTAAGCCGCCGCGTCGGTGCCGGTCTCCCGCTGTGGATGTGTGCGTTTGTTTCTGCCGAATGATTCAGCTTTGCTCTAAAACCAGTTCGAGCTTCACGTGTTTAAACTCGAGTCATCGAGGTCTGTTTATAGAGCCATTTAAACACCCAGACCCTTCAAGATCACTAAATGTCACTGCCGTTCTGAAGAAGCCTCCAGAATCTCTTTCAGTCTCTCGCGTCATCTGGAGACCCCGACGAAAAGGACATCCACAAAGTGATGCTTATTTTTTTTTTCATAGCAATACATTCAGTCATTGCAAGAAATTTTAAGAAACGGCCCAAATCTTCTAATGTGAGTCGCTGTGTGGAAAAAGGATTTTATTCAAAATTTTTAGTCTAAAATTGAAAAGACAGTTATTTGGTCGTTTCTCCTCTAATATATTCTTTCTAATTTGTTCTGTCGGCACATTACCAGCTTTCCTTAAATTTCAAGGCCACCTATTACACTTGATTCTCTTATAAGCAGGAAGTTTGATTAAATGGGATTATTTAAAAAAACAAAAAAACAATAGTGTGATCATTTAGTTAGAAGGTAGGCCAGTTTTGCAGTTTTGTGTGCATAGTAATGTTATAGCAGTTACACTTATGACTTGCTATATATATATATATATATAGACTTTGCAGACAAACATTGGATGTAGTTTAAGGATTAGTGAGTGATTACAGATGGTTGGCAAGGTACTCAAAACACTTGATGTGTATTGTTATTCTGCGATATTTAAATCCGCTTTTATGTTGAACTGGGCTTTCAATGTGAAACCGATGAGGGAAATTATGCTCTTTTGATTGTTTCTCCGCTAGTGTCTGGCTTCATATCTTTGTTGTTCTGCAAACGGTTAGACATCTTGGCACAAGTTTAATGTTTACATCACTTATCTCAACATTTCCTTTTGTTTGCTAAACTAGAAAGTTCACTTCAAATTGTACCAGGATCCAGGATTTTCCTCCAATGGTGTGTTTTCTGTTTTTAACCACCTCGGTTAACTTGCATGCATTTCTGATGCATTCTTCTGCATCTATGGACCATGTAATGTTACGTCCAATGTGGAGTTGGCTTTACTTTCTGAATCTCTGCAAAGTATACTAGCAAGCCAATCAATACCACTGAACAGTATATGTTTTCAAACTAAAAAAGCGAATGAGTCATGTTTGCTTCCAGAAATCAAGCTTAAACAGGAAGGGGACATCATTATCTTGCTAACTCTGCAAAATTATTCTTAAACATATTACTTTGTTCATTCCTCATAAAAATATATTAAAATGACCAGCGATCACGGATTTTAATCCAGGTACAAACCAGAAACAAAATCCAGGATCCAGTTTCTCCTCCAGATTGACCACAGCTGACCAGCAATGTGAACATCAACACCAGTCTGCAGACTGCGTTTCATATGAAGTGTGCCCTCCTCAGTTGGAAATAAGGCACTAACAGGGTTAGAGGCAGATGGTTGAATTGAAACGAGACAAATGAAGAAGAATGAATAAAATGCTCATCTTTAATTTGAATCTTAAACCGCACAGCTGCTCACTGCAGCAGCTTCAATAGACGACCCTCGAATAATCAAGATTCCTATGGAAATGTTGAACTGCAAAGCTCAAGCTGCGTCAGTATGCATAAAGTCAAATGTGGTTATTTATATTTTTTTCTATCCACTGGTCAAAAAGACTACGAATTGACCTGGACTGCAAGTTCAATACCTTCTAATTTACTTAAACTCTGGATCAAATGCACAAGTCCTACCTAAACTATTATTACTTATCTTCTTTCGCTTCATTACTTCCACGACTTAGCGAGCGCACTAAAGGTTTGTTGTGGCACTGTGATTGTTAGAGTGACCGGTTTTGGAAGAGGAACTGCAGGATATCACCAGCGTCTGCCGGTTCCTCTTCGCCGGCTGGTTGCGTGTTTCAAAGTGACTCCAGCTACCGTGGTGTTTGGTTGCACAGAGCTGCGAGCAAAATGCTTACAAATTGCTAAGTGGTGAACACGGGGAGCAACAAGGCGCACTGATTAATAATTCAAAGCGCTCGGCCTATAGAACACCTGGCCGTGCGTCGAGGAATACGGAGCGCAGGCCTTGATTGTCTGACTGATTGAATAACTGAAGTCTGATTTAAATGGACTTTCTCAGCATTGTTATTACTTCTCTTGAACTCATACATCCGGTTGTGTTGTAGTGGTTTTGAAAAAGGCCTCAGATAGCTGATGCAGATCGGGTGTTTTTGTTTTACAGCAGTGTGAACAGATGAACCTGGTTTGGGTGTTGCTAGATGGGCTCCTTACTCGGGACACAAACCAGATCTCAGACCTTGGCCTGACCTTGGTCTGACCAATCACGTCGAAATTGATTGACCTGTACAGCGGTGAGGTCGTAGGGCCACGTGCTCCTTTTAAGCGTCTCCTCCCGTGAACGTGCTCGTGTCACTTTTTTACAAAAGACCAAAATCGCTGTGCCATTAAAAGAATGTGCAAGGTCGACGGGAATTTCATGAGATTTAAAGAAGAAAAAAATAAAGGATCGAAAAGGACTGGCACTGAAAGCAGATTCGTCATTATTATTTTTTTTCTACATTGGCACAGCTGTGATGATGTGCGCTGCTCCTTCTGAACAAACATCTCCGGTGTTTGAGACGGGGTGACTCGTGTTCGCCGCCGTCAGGTATTTGCCGTGAACTTGAGGGAGATCTCGGGCTTTCGACAGAAAAGTTGACAGTACGGTGATGTAATCGGGTTGTTGTGGAGATGTCCACAGTTGTCGGTGTGCGTTAAGTGTTAGTAACCTGTGCTCAAGGGCACTGGGGAAGTCGGGCCTGTGTAAGCAATAAGCCTTTTAGTGTGGGAAAACTCATAAAATGGAAACACTTTATGTTCAAGGTGCCATTGTTTCTCGAATGCATTTAAAAGCTGCTGCAGGCGCCATCACCTCTGTGCAACAATCTCACCATAGCAACATTAGCAACAGCAAAAACAGTCCAATAAGCATCAGAGCGTCCTTCGTACGAACAATTACGCATGACGTGAACAAATATACAGAGGTCGTCTTGGTGCGTGCAGCCTGATTGTACGGAGTGAACGACTCGCGAAGAGTAGCTCTATTCACTCCATTGTAACAGTCTAGTCTCATAATACTGTCATCCAGTGGTACTTTTTTCATGTAACGCATTTTTGTGTGTGTAACTCGACAGGGTAATCTATATTAAAAAAAAAGAATGCAATGGGGAAGTTCTGATTTCATAAGAGGTGGTTTTCCTTTTCTTTAGGCCATGATGATTATGGTCACCATTCAAATCAGAATGGTGAACATAGATTGTGGATTTATCATATTTAGAGACATGCACCCTTTTGATTAAAGCCTTTTGTGGTATATTGTGGAATATCTGTTGTTGTTATGGTGTGACTCGTCTATATAAAAAAAACAAGTCAGAAAAGGCACTTTGAATTTACAGTTAATGGCATTTTTAAAAGTTCTCCTGCTTCTTAAACACATTTGAATATTTGGTTGTAGCACAAAATAAGCATTCAGAAAGGTGATGAATCTGTTGCAGCCCTGAATTCTTGACAAACTCCCAGACTCCCTTTTTTTTCCCCAGCGTAATGAAACCATGTTTTATTGATGACATGCAGGGGGATTGATGTCATTTTGCTGACAGTATGACAATTTCTTTTCCCGAAACTTGGTTCACCCTGCACTTGATTTCAAGAAAAGCTCAGTACGTGTCAGAATACTCACTCAGAGCTTGACACGGCGCTGTAAAAAAAAAAAAAAAAGGATTTATACGTTGTATATTGCATGACATTCACTTGAGGAGGTGCAGTGATGTTAAGGATTTGTCTAACATGGCTTTATATATCAAATAATACGTGAACATGCAATAATGAACACTATCTTCCTACAAATCACTTTCTTTTGTCGCTAATTCACACGAGCTGTGACGATACGGGATAGTATCTTGTTTTTTGGGGTTATTTGTTAATTTTTGTGTTTTGTTCTTCTGACTCCCGCCCACTGGTCACCACCTATAATATAATGTTGGGGATGATTAAGTGAACTATGGTTTGTTTTCAACACTCTGCGTCCGGTGTGCGACCTTTGATTGGCACCTTTGTGTGCAATCATCTACAGTTTATTGGTAAATATTCATGATCGTTCCAATCGGGTTGAGTCGGTTCCACAGGTTGACCTCTCATCTTGTGGAAATTACAGAGAAAATCATGAACTTCATGTTTTTTTTTTCCATTTATCTCGAAAGGATAATTTTATTTCTTAATTATTTTTCTAAATACTGCATTAGATTTTTGCTGTCATATATTTTGACGCTTTAATTGAACTTGTACAACAGAATTGAGATCACACTGAGCTGTATATGGCCCTCTGTTTACCCATTTAGTGAAAATGTACAGTTGTTGTGGTAGTGTGAGGTTTGCGGACTGTTCCAGTCTGTAGTGTTCATTTTGAAAGGTATCTTCAATATTAAGATAAAATTCAATAGAGGTCTGCATTTTTCTTTTAATCACATGGAGCTGGAACAAAAACTTGCTTCAGCTTTCTGCTGAATCGCCTTTTAAATGTCATTGTGGTTTAAATATATGCAGTAACCATATTGCAGAATTATGGCTGAAGTGCAATTAATAGAAACATTAATGACTGTATGAACTTGTGTGATGCAGTAGGCCTGTTACCTCAGCTTCATCCACACTTGCAGAATATATGTCTGCTAGGTGTAACTGAAAGTTGGAAGATTGCTGACTCGGTTGCATTTTGTTGGGTTTCTTTTGCTGTAAATGACGCACGTTTACCAAATGTGTCCGTTTGTTTTCAATGCCACATGATGGAACACATGTTGAAACTATTTATTGAAGGATGCTGGTTTGGTAGGATTGATCAGTCTCATACACAATGACCATTAATGTGTATTTATAAAAACTGTAGCTTTTCTTTCTCGTCTCCTGCGTGCTGAAAGCAACGTTTCACAACATCCTGTTAGCGTAGAGTATTATGTAGCATTGCGAGTTCCATCGGAGACCAGATCCAGTTTTCAACTAATAGAAAGGTACCTTTGTCCCTCTGCCATCAGTTTAAGCCCTCAGTAAATGACTGATCTTACTAATACTGAGCCTTTGGTTTCTTTAAGACTCTTGACAACAGAGGTTCGGAGGCGTCGTTTGTTCTCCGCCTTATAATCCTCCTGAAACCTGCAGGGGTTCACCTCGGATCTCGGCAGAGTACAGTGGAGGCAGCGCAGGCTGATGTTTGCGCAAGTCATTCGGCCATAATCAAGGCAATCTGCTGAAAGTCATTTAAACTGAATCACAGGCCGACTTTCGCTGAGCTAATAGTCCTTCACCGCTACGAGCTCCATAGCTTCACTTTACGGTGCCGCATAAGCATCGATTCAAATCGGTGTAATTATTTTAATATAGACGCTAATTGCATTGTAATGCAAGATAATAAGCATGTAATTATTGAAGCTACATTACAAGAGGGAAACTTTGTCACTGTAATAAAGACCCTTGACAATAGACATGCGCCTAAAGATCTGATGTATAATCGTATGACGCTATTATGGTAGCTTAAGGACTTGTGGGAATCTATTTGGATTTTTCTATTAATATTTGTGTACTTAATTCAATTTCTGTGTGTGTAATACGTTTCTGTGTTCTGAAAAGTTTGCGTGTGGCGAAAAGGACCCGTTAATGTTGGTTTTACAAATGAACTTTACTTTGCCGGGACAGATCCGTCTCACTCTGGGTTTTCTTTGCCTTCAGTGTGGACTTGCAGGGTCACAGTAGCTTTTTGTTCTGCACTGTGTCTCCGTAGCTGTTCATAACACTTATACAGTTTACATTTCTAGTTTGTACATTATGGTCAGTTTTGATCCAGGCCAAGAATTCCTCCAGAATAGTTGCATAGAACAACAGTCTTGACATGACGGTAAATGGATGATAACTTCCTTAGTGCCTGTCAGAGAGAGTAATTCATTTTTGTTGAAATGTGTTGCACTATATGCCTGATTTTATGTAAGGAATGAAAGGACACCTATCGATGGTTAAGTTTAAGCAGAGATAAAGCACAAATGTCCTTTATTTGTTACAAAATGCCTCATAATACAAAATGTATAATCGTTTTGAATGTTGGGTCATTTTCTAAAAAAATCTGTGGAAAAATAAAGGTGTGCCTGCGAGTCTGATGTGAGGGTCTTAAAATCCAAAGTTTTTCTCTGTCACGACAGAAGAGCAAACTGCACTTGAGTGGTCGATGGCTTCATCTGAAGTGGAGGCAAAGGGAGACATTTATTTGTCCACACATGTATGTTTACATACAAACATTATACATATTACACATGTACAAAGCGGGTTGCTTGTTATTCGTTACGATATAAGCCCCATACATTCAACCCTACACAGCGGCTTCCTTGCCTTTGTTTTTGTTTGGCATCTTAGACATTCCAGCCAATTGTTATCAGAGTGTTGAAATTAAGCATTTTTTTTAAATGTATGTATTGAATGAAACAGTATTGGTGTGTCATTAGTGCAACTTGAAGGGATAATGAATATAGTTTTCCAGTAACTTGTTGGAATACAGACCATTTTGATACAAATGTCAGGATGTTGCCTCACAAAGCCTGAAACAGTCCTGTATTTAGAGAAATTGTATTGAGTTGTGTTGTCACTCAAGCTGACCCCTTTTTTTCTGTTGTCGAAAGCTTTACAACTGTATTTGGTCCGATGAGATCTCTCAGACACACACACACACACACACACACACACACACACACACACACACACACACACACACACACACACACACACACACACACGCAGATGCACAGTGGGCATAGACAGGTGCACTAAAGCCGGCAGGATTAAGTTTTCACTGCATGTTGCCTGAGTTGGTGGGCCGTCGTCCTGCAAAGAGATCAGAGGCTGCGACTGAACATGCAGACGTTTGCACACTTGCATCATGGCCTTGAGTTGCAACTCCAGTCCCATCAGGTTTGGGAATGTGACGTTTACATGAAATTCTTTGCTTATGCTTAAAACTTACATTCTTAATTCTTTCTCATGCCGAGGACCGTCTTGGACTTTTCAGTGTGTTGTTCTGTTTTATCCCACCTGACTGGTTCACAAATGAACCCGTTTATTACATTGTTCTTTTTTGATAATCTCCTTTGGATAATCAGGGTTTTGATAGCAGGAATGCTGAAAAAAAAGGGACAATTCTTCCCGGTTTTTATCGAGATGGAGATTGTTGACGGATGAAACATTAGATGTGGTGTCGTGGTTGGCCATTCTATATGAAGACACTGAACCTTAAGTTCACGTGAATAGTGTGTGAGCACTTTGCATGGATTGGATGGATGTGATACATCAGTTAAAGTACATTAACCTCTAGGGCGAGAAGTGCACAAACTTTTTTTGACTAGAGCCATTTAATATGGAACTTGGAACCCATATTGATCCAGGGGCCAGACTTTGAACATGTTTGTCTTAAGGAGCACTTTATAAATATTGCGCAATTATCGTGTACCACATTCTGTAGTCTGTGTACACCCACAGACATGGTCGCCATCACTTGGCTGATGGGACTTCTTCTCTGGACTGTGTGGGCGTGTACAGATCGTCTTTGATGGACATTTCACTGACTGTCCTGATTTATCCACGATGCACCTGTTAGGGTGAGTCAATTTACAGCGATGAGTCTTTATAGTTAGGACCTTGCATCTTTATAACGGTATTTTCATTCATTATTCGGCATTGGAAGCAAGTGATTTGTGCTTGTGCTTATTGATCCAACGAGAAACAAAATATCCACAACCGATGCCAGAAACCGATGCACCGTGAAATGCTGCTCTCAAAGCAACGACCGGCTGCATTTTGAGAAGCCTTTTCTTCAGCAGACAGATACTCACAATGTCCTTGCAGAGTTTGGTTAAAGTTTCATGTAGATTGAGATTGACTTGTGTTGACAGTGGTTTCCTGTTGCACCATTGCAGGAGTGAACTCTTGTGAAGTGATGCCGCTGCAGCGAAAGTTAAGCTGCAACTCTTTTCATCAAACATGTTTGCATTAGTTGCTGGTGCGTCCTGTATGCGTTTCTTCCCTGGAATCTATTTGATAATTTTGAATCGGTAGAATGTAATTGATGCAGCTGACTTTAAGAACAAATTAATAGGGTCAAATTGACTTTTGGCTTTTAATGAGGGCTGTAAATGAATGGTAATTCATGAAACCTATTGACTCTAGTTAACCAATGCGGAGACCTTTTTTTAATTGGATTTAACATCGAGCCACACTGTGTCGTCTGTGAGCCCCGCTGTTTATGTTTGGACCAATGTTGTGAATGTAGTTTTATGTATGTTTTAATTCATTATTCAAACTTTGTTTATTCAGAGATGAGGTACAAAAAAAATACTTTATGATAACAGTGTCCACAATGAACTTTTTGACATTAAGTACAACAAATGGGACATAGCAGGGTTACACATGTTTTCATATTAAATTATATGACCACAGGGATCTTCTTCCTCTAAAGTAAAAGTAATCAATTCTTCCTATTTTTTTTTTTAAAGGTCAGTTCTATTTCTTACAGTGTTAAGTCATCTTTTCCATTGTAAATAGCCCTTTCACGACATCATCCTTTGTTTAACGCTAGGCCGTTCCCCACTGAACCTTTATCCCACCATGAACATTGCCTGAACTCTTCTGTGTTTCTATGTTGGTTTTAATATTTTAAGAGGTTAAAAAAAAATCTGATAATGCATCCAGCCTGTGCTTTTAGTGATGAAGTCTGGTCTCGCGGTGAAACTGACCCCAGTATCTCAGCTGGGATGACGTGACATGTTGTGGAGACTTTTTTTTGAGGTCCCATGACCCTGATTTAAAAAATGAAGTGATCCACTCACAACTATAGGTTTATTAAATGAAGTTATGCAAATATACAGTTGGTTCAAACTGTGCTGATGTCAACATTCCTACTAATACAGGGCTGGCAGACTCATTTTATTTCCGGGGCTGCATACAGCCATGTAAACGGCTTCAAATAGGCTGTAGCAGTAAAAATGATGCCACGATAAAGCTGGAATACAAATGCCCTCACTGCTCTATCTCTAATCTCTGCTTGGTTCGGTGTTGTTATTGGTTTGAACATCATATTGTAAATCCATTGTTATCACGACATGACCATGCACAATACACGCATTACAAAGGATGGCTGAACTGCAATGTTTTCATGCACTGTCCATGCTGGGCGTGTTCAAAATCACAATTTTTGAATTGAAAACAAGAGTGTAATTAGCGTGCGTTTATTGTGAGAGTAAGTTTGAAACAAGAAGGGATATAAAGTTCTAATTAATGCATACAAACAGTTTAACCTTTGTGATGGAGGGCCCAGCTTCCTATCTTTTGAAAGTTGCTAACCTCAAGCAATCTACTCACATTTTGGTTTCATTGACGGGAATATTTTCTTTGTGGCATTACAAGCAGCCACACTTGTGGTTTTCTTTTCCAGACTACAGAATATACTTTGTGTTCAACTCCCTTTAATATCGGCTCCAAAGACGGTGTATCAAATGCTTGTATGACACATAAGGTGCTGCAGAACCTTTCATGGTTTCGACAACAATGCAGAGTGCTGGCCTAAACGCACTTTGGGGATTAAAGCGGTGGTAAATTTACCAGTTACTCTCAAACCGTGGCAGAAATTATATACTGTTCCTCACCTTGATAGACATCTGCTGCTGCCTCCTACTCTGCTTGTTCTATTGGGTTGGTTTTGTCATTTTGGTGCCTCGCTGCAGCCATACTTAAGTCATAGTGCACCAGGATTCAAAATAATGCGTTCACATTTTGTGACCAGTGTCCAAAGAGTGTATTGAGAGTGTCTTTATCGTTGAAAGAACTTTATGGCTCTCCAGTGCCCATAATGCCGGCTTGTGAGGCTTGATGGAGTTTAGAGCTGCTCGGTGCCTTTTTAATGTGATGCATGGTAATTGTTAAACTTATTGCGACATGGAGCTGACTAGTTGATATGCAGTGTAGGGAAGGGGGAAGATCCGGTATCAGGTTCTGATACCAATGTAATTCACGGATCGGAAGTTTCCGATCCATGAAGCCTTGTCTGTGCTTTACTGTTGCTGAATTGAGTCCACAAGTGTTTCTCTGTCGGCTGATCTGCTCGCCGGCTGCAAAATGTGGAATAGAGTTCCTGAACGGAGGCAGGCCTCAATGAGACGCGGAGTAATGAGTCAGGAAATCCGTTCCACGGTTTGCGGCCAGCTAGCAGGCCAGTATAGTAGTACTGTGCGATTCAACTTTTCATGACATGTCAGCTGTTTTGACGTAATTTACGCCCAAAACGCCGCGAAACACATCGACGTGCAATGTTTGCAAAGCCGTTGTATAACAAGGCGGTTGCTCTGCATGCAGCCAGGCGTCACCGAGGAGAACAGCGGTATCAAAACAATGGAAAAACAGCTCCTCCATTCTGTAGCAGGCGATTCACAGCTCCGTGAAGCTGCCCCCTTCTCCATGCAAAACTCTTTGAAAATAGTCCCAATCCTTTGTACTGCGTTAGTGCTGGAAACACTGTTTGTCCTGCTTTGCTGGGGAATTTCCCAAGGATTAATTAAGTAATTTGGAGGTTTTAAAGTTTATTGAGAGAGAGGTTATGGCAAGTTTATGATAAGATAATGAGTTTATAATGAGCTGATGACGTTACGCAGACCCAGACAGTCTAAATTGAACAAAAATAGTTTGTACTGCTTCCTTTTCTGACCTTATTCTAACCTCAAGTTGCCTTGTGAGAGAATACATTTCATACTTGCCTGTGGAGAGGAGTTTATTACTGCCATTTAAAATCAACAATAATGATAATAGTGTTAAAGCAAACAGAGATCTGGTATTGGAATAGCGTCTGTATTGGCAGATATTCAAATTCAGGTATCTGGATCAGAAGTGTTCTGTGCATCCCTAATGCAGTGAAGTGTTGAGTATGTGCAATGCAACAGTTTAAAAGGAGAAAACAGGTGAGACATCGCAGACTAGGTCTTAAGTTTGTTTTTAAAATGTATGTCAACACAATTCCTGTAAAGTAAAATAGGTGTGTGATTGCATTGTTTGGTCTGCAAACTTAACACCAATAACATAAAGCTGCAAGGCAGCTCTACAGGAGGAATAAAACCCAACCGTCGGCCAAGACTTTCATCATGATTGATGTTTCATCATAATCCAACAAAGCGTGAGATGTTTGTTAAACTAATGTTAGCTTGTGATTGAAGTCGAGCTTAAGATGGCTTGTTTGCTCAGCTGAACTCCTGCCAGGTAAGCATTGAAGAGTTAATGGACTGTGAATTGTAGTTTGAACACCTCCGTGTTAGCATTGTACTGTAAGAGCAGGAAAAAACTTCACAGTCAGACTTTCATTATCCGCCGGCTGGCAGTATTTCACCATGTGCGTCGTTGCTCTTCACAAAGTCGACAGAGTAACTAAAAAGCCCGCTCTTTGAGGCTTTTTAAAATATTTTATTGGCCACACTTTTCATGAACGAGATGTCATGGTGTCTTGCCAATTCCCTCTCCTCTCGAGAGGAACTGTGAAGTGTCCAGCCAGGCGACAAGGTCGACGGTACGGCGTTTAGCTGACCACAGATACGGGATTAGACACTGCGCCTGCAGCATGGCTGTCGTCCCACTGTGCTAACTGTGTCATCTCTCAAAGACAATTTCCCTAATGTATTCTATCTGACAGATGACCCATCTCTGTGATATCATTTACACTCTTCTCCCGCAACAATGGAGACTTCAGCAAGCACAAAGGCATGCTCCTTATGAGATGACATTGCCTTCAGGATACGCACACCCCGTGCACCCCATGTCCAAGTTCCACAAATGTGTCATTTCTCTGGAAGCGCACTTTGGATTCCCGCACCCCGGAGAATTGGCGTTGCTCCGCCGTGGCCAGGAGGTGAGGCGAAGGCCCAAATTGGAACATTCCAGTAACGCATTTCGATGCGGGAGGGACGGATTACACTCACCGGGGAGACCGCAACATGTGTTCATGTTGAGCTTGCTCGTATCCTATAATATGCGCACGAGCCGAAAGACTCGACAAATGACATAATCGGATATTGGCACATGTCTGAGGTAGATTTTGTAAGCATGGCGAAAGTTTTGAGTAAATCAACTATGATTCAACGGGGAGGCGTGTGCTTGTGTTTGTCGTTTGCTGCTGTTTGTGCTCACAGATCTGCTCGTAAACCACTTGATTTTTCAGGCGCGCATTAGCAGTGTGTGTCTAAATGTCATCGGCGTGCTGAATGGCTCGCTGGAGGGTACAGTGGGTTGAAACTTCAAGGTGAAACGGGAGCAGCTTGCAATCTTTAAAAAAAATAAATGATTCTGTCAAGGAAATTATTTGGCCTTTTACTGCGAGGCATGCAGAAAGGGTTAACGCTGACAAGCGCGGTTCAATGCCTCTCGACCACGGTCATGACGGCCGCTCTCACGCCTCATTCAGTCCAACATTGAATTGCTTACGTTTGTACAACAAGCAGTGCACTTTTTGGATATCAGCCTGGTCTGTTGCTCACCGACTGCAGAAAAGATAAACGTTCTTCACTTTTGAGGCTCATTGTGTTCGTTTTAGAATGAAAGATTATTATAGAATGTTTTGGATTTTTAATTTTCTTCTTTCAACAAAAGCTCTCTTGAAGATGCAGATTACAGCTTTTAATAGCAAGTTATCATCTGGTGTCACGCTAAACTGAGTTCCTCAAGACCGCGTTTTCACAAAGTGTTGTTGAGGTCGACTTGAGAAAACCACATTGAAAATTGTGTTTGACATTTGTAGTAGTTGTGCCTTCAAAAGCCTTGACTTGATAAGTAGTCTTACCTGACGGTATGTTTGGGATAAATGGGCAAAATGTACTTGTATGCCACATGTAAAGGCTTTTAGCAGTTTCAACACGTCTAAGTGATGAGTCACATTTCAACACTCGCACACGTTTTAACGCTGAAGTGCAATATGTCCACGTCATTCGGAAAAACTTTATTCACTAGCAATGTTCTGGGTGAGTAATTTGTCTCTCCACTATATGGCATTTTAATCAAGAATAGTTGGTTAGCCTCAAAAAAAGAGACTGACCAACTCGGAAAACTCTGCTTTTAGCGCAATTTATTTTTAACCGTTGAACCTATTTTTATGAGAAAACACACACACACTTGCACTTCCTTGTGTACCGACAGTTGTTTTGGTTTGAAGAAGTTTGAGGTATGCATTCTCTGATAGTGATCTTCATACCAGTACTGGTTTTAGGTCTGATACAGTGTGTGGAGTAACCATACTCATGACGGTGCTCCAGTATCACCACACCTGATTCTACTTTAATGCAGCTTGACAGCAACTGACCTCAACCTCTCAGCAGCCAATCATTAAATAAGGAGTCGCCTTCCTGGAGCTTTTAGTAATTCAGACTGCAGATTACATACCAGGCTTGGCATTGTGTAAATAGCCCTTTTTTTTCCCCCTCCTGATGATTCTACCAGAAAAAATGCAGCTCTGTACTTGAGAGTGACTTCGGGTTTCGATTCTCACACAGACTTGAAAATCGGGCCGTTTCATTCAGGAGCAAGATCACCCAACTCTATAACCTACTTTGTTTTTGTGAGCTAGTTTTAAGGCAAGGACCTCCTTCATTTTCCCCCAAAAAGGCGTTTTGTCTAACCTTGAATAGAGAGTGTGAATGTGATACTTCTGTGTGTAATGATAAATCCTGGCAGGTTTTTTTTTTTTCTTAACAAAAGGTGAGAGTTTCTCTTTTCATGTAGTCTTGCTGTCTCTCGAGGCTGCTACACATAGAAAACTTGTGATCACACCTTCTCTTGTGCCTCATATTTACCATGTACCGTCTCCCATCACATGGGGATGTTACACTCTGTGCACGAGGGAACCCACTGAGGAAATAAGAAATGGCAACACCAGAAACAAGAAAAGTTCCTTCAATCTAGCTTGTACTGCCAAGAGCTGATTAAAATTATCTTGCGTGTGTTTAAATGTTGTTTTCCCTGGAACAAATCCATTGAACCCCTGATTAAGCTACTGCTATCTCGTTCTCAGGTTCGTTGACATTTCGCCATGCACCAGATATGTCAGGCTTGTGATGCTGCAGCTGCCTTGTGTTGCCTTTTTCCTAATTAAGATGTTAAATTTGATGTGTTTAAAAAATAAAAAAAATAAATATTTGGATGAATTATCTGCCAGAAATTGAAATATAAACTCCCCAGTTGGAAATGAAGCGCTCACTTCACTGCGCGCCCTGAGGCTTTGACTGATGAAACATTTGCATAACGCAGAGCCAGAGCTGCTTAGACCCACCCTGAACTGTGGGGCTCGTGAGCAAATGGCAGCGACCCAGCCGAGTCTGTTAATATGCAGAGCTGTTGAAGTGTGTTTAATTTGTCAAAGAAGCTCCGGTGTTCTCCTGGAGGTCCATTGTTGGCGCCCCTCATCTCGTATGTGCGGCGTTTCCTTTTGTTGCAGCTTCTGTGTGTATCCACAAACAGACACCGGTGAATGGGGGTTGAAGTAGCCTGTGTGCTCTGGATAGAGGCTTGACGATGAAAAACAATGAAGCGAATGCTGCAGATCCTCTTCTGCAGATGCTGATAGACGCGGGTCATTGTTGGGTCGAATGCTGCTACCAAGGAGAAACTCTGCATCACTTGCAAACAGGAGCAAGGGTCTGTTCATTCGCCACATAATTAACCTTAAATCACACTCATCAACAGCTGTGGTGTTTTTAGGTTAGTTGACACACTCTGTGACGTGCGATTTTTAAAAACCTGTGCTTATCATGTTTTGCTGCTCTGTCAACTTCCACTGTATCGGAAGTGATGTTCATCGATGTGTGGTGATATCGGCAATACCATATGATTTTGCAATTACAATATCAGAACGTGGTGATCCTGGTACAGTAAGAGCTGGATAATGTGACGTGTAATTAAGGCTTCTGCTGCAAGAGCGCTACAAGGTTCCCCACAATCATTATAATCTGTTTGGTTGTTGTGCTGGTGTCACATTAATTGCCAGAATTGTTTTTGCTGGCCGTCGCCGGATACCCAACTGTGATACTGACCGTCCAATCACGCATCTCGCTGCACTCCACAAGACCCTAGATTTTAAACCACTATGACCAATAATTACAATAAATCAAACCGCTGCAATCAGGGGTAAAGTTTAAAATGGTGAAGAAGCTTGGTGGGACAAAAGGTTGGGAATCACTGCATTAGTCAGTAGTTTACTTTCACATCGACTTCTTCCGTTGTCGTCCAAAAACTGCACCGATCCATGAAGTTTCCATGACAACTGAGCCCGACACCGTGGCGAGTGCCATATGCATGTGGCGACCTCCTGGGTACGGAAAAAAAGGTTTTTGTCCAGTGGAAACGGCAGCATGCCATGCAATGTACTGCCATCTATATGCACATGTATGAACACTACCTTCTGGTTAAAATGACACTGGGGTGAGAAAAAGAGATTTGTGGAACAGGAACAACCTCCAATGCAGAGCTGATCACACAACCAGGGGCCTTTGCAGTTCAAACTTGTACCCCAAGTTGGACAAAAGAGATTGTGTAAATCTAAAAACTGACACCATCATTGATGGATTTTATAAAGGCGTAAGAGAATGATGTGTTTTGCGTTTCAAAAAACCATGTTCTTGAGTTTATGACCCCTCTTAAAAGTGACTCCATTAATGACTCAGCCATTAGATCTGCTCGCTTCTGGGTTTGATTGTCTTGAATCGCAATTGTGGCAATCACCAGCCGATCACCGACTCCGTGTCGACGTCACTAATTCAATAAAAAAATTTAAGAATCCAGAGTCTCTGGCTGTGACATTTAAATAAGTCGGTTGTCAAGTCATGAAACGGGAAGTGAGTCACATCGCCACAGCATTTTGATGATTGAAATGTTTCAGTGGGTAGATGTGAACTCGCTGTACCTGTATGCAGTCTACCCTGCCTGATGTGCCTCCACTTGGCCCAAAGAACTGGAGCTTGCAGCTATATTTTACTCCGTATTATTTTTATCACGTTGCCGTTTCGCAGAGCCTCGCTAATGTGTTATGTGGTTTCACAGAGGAGGGAACCAATATTTGTGGACATGCAAATAAGTCTCATCTCCTCTCGTGTAGCAAGAAGCAGATCCAACATGCTGCTTATCTGAATGACAAATGTTCCATCAGTCAGGGAGCTCCCACACCGGCAAGTCGGCTAACAATGCGGTGCGTTGTCACAAAGTGTGATGGCTACGTCTATAAAATGAGGATATTTGGTGACCTGCGATGCTGTTTACTAAAAATAAGGCGGCATCACCAGAAAAAAAAAAGAAAGAAATGGATCTAAAACAAAAAACGTCTGAGACGAAGAATATGCTAATAATTTGTACCCGGTGAAATGATTCATTTCAGTGTGTTCAGTTTAGAAGAAAACTTGTGGATAATGAAATAACGTCTATTGTAAATTGGGCTTCTTTGGGCTGTTATTTGGGAAAACAAATCTCAATATGATGTTAATAGTATCTACTTACGTGTTCGTAATTTTCACAGATCATATTGTAGCTACACCGCGAGGCAAGATTAGCTTAAAAGAACTGTTAACAATCAACAAATAATCTTAGGCAGTTTATGGTCCAACTTTGAAATATTTCAATCTTTCAACACAGCTGCTGTGAGACAAGCTGCACCTCAAGCATGAACGATGTAAAACTATATATATATATATATAAAAAAGAAAATAGGACTTCTTCCTTCTAAATAAAGCAAAGCAGCTGGATCGTTTCTGTGAATACAGCTTTTCAATTGAATCCTAGTCGCACATGTAGCCCCCAGGCTGCACGATGATCAAGTCTGCAGGACGGTGATCTTCTACAATATCTGGCTGTAATTTGAATGTCCAGACCAGGATTTGAAAGTCTTATCGTTTCAAACTGTCTCTCCTTTTTCACGAATGGTTTCCTCTTCTCTGCTCCTGACGGTCAGTAGTGAAAGTGCCTGTGATCCCGTTCCCTGATCACGTCTCCGTTCTCGTTTTTCTAACCACAGTCCCAACAGTTGTTGGATGAAAATGCATACTCGGTTATGACTAATCCGGTCCTGCACACACACAACAAAAAAGCATAAAATCCCACTGACGTAATCATCCAAACCACCTCTGGAGGTGGCCTGAGACTCATCAGACCACATTAAAAGCAAAGTGTCGATGTTTACACAACCCACTTAGGAGATGGGTACACGGACATGAAGTTTCCCGTTCTGGTTCAGATGCAGAAGAGATGCAGATGCGACAAGTGGGTGGAAGCTTGCAGTCTGAGCTTCGAAAGCGCATGTAGGATCAGGAACAGGAAACGCCGATGTTTTGTAATGGAAGATATGCAAGTGTTGACTGTGACGCGGCAGATCTCGGTATGTGTACTGGTTATGAAATGACAGTGTTGGTATACTGAGAGGCACGCGCGTAACCCATTTCCCCCAACTGAACCGTTTGTTTTTGTTGTGGATGAGCCGTAATGGTTAACCATCTTGCATCACAGCCATTATCATCATTTTTTCCGTTCGTTGGCGTTTACATGTTTTCTCTGCATACATCCACCCTGCAATGGATTAATGTCGTGAAAATGAAAGTGCGGGTATGATGAGGAATGTTAAAACGACGCCAACAATGAGGAGTTTGTGAAAATATGTAGAGATTTCTGATGTTTGTTCATGTTTCCCACTCCTTCGCCCTGACTTTCCCTCCTTTAGAAGTTTGATTTCTCAGTCTTGAGGGTTGTTATTCTCTGACTGTCATGACGCTAACGCGACTCCACTCTGAAAAGCCTAAGGCGTCATAGCTAAAGCAACACAGGTAAACTTGTGATAATCATGTGATAATCGGCTGCAGCCTCCATTGGTGTGTGAATGTGTGTGTGTGTGTGTGAATGGGTGAATGTGATCAATCATGTAAAGTGCTTTGGGGCTGCTCTCAGTGAAAAGGTGCTATATAAGTGAAGTCAAAATTCAACTAGTCTGCAAACATCATGAGTTATCATGACACAGACTCTGCTTAAGTTTTTAGTTTTTTCAAAACGTGCCCTTTTTGTGTGCGTTTTTCCCCGTAGTAACGGAGTGGGGCGACGACGTGCGGCCGATCTCAGAAGAAGAAGCCATGGTCATCGTCAACCACCAGTCCACGGGAGACGTGTGCACGCTCATGATGTGCCTGCAAGACAAGGGCACGGTAAGAAAGCACTGAATGCTATTGAATGTCTCCTGAGGAAACTCTTGATGTATAAGGTTTCTATTATTTCATGAATTCATTCTGTGCGTGAGCCGTTCAGTGATCTATGAACCAGAAGCAGAGCTCGGTGCTGCACATATTGCAAATTATTGTCATGGTGATATCAACGTGCACATTTCCATGCACTGTGTATTCATGCTCTTTTGTCAATATAATTGTACGAATAGAGGCCCCAGATTGTGTGGATAACAAACCCTATATCATTTTGTCAACATTGCGCCATAACTGGTGGCAACAGGCCAAAAGCACAGAAATGAAGGAGGGAAAAAAAAAGAAAAAAGAATGTCAACAACTGTCCAGCTTCTGAAGTGCTTGTTGGTTGTAAGTGCAGACTAGCTTGGGCTTAGGGGATAGATAAAAAAAAAAAAAGAAAGATAAATATATAAACAAACACAGTTGAGTCTGCTTTTAGTTTTGTACTTCCAAATAAGAACGCTGGGGTTGTTGACCTGGACCACAGGTGACACTGTTGGCACACGCCAATAAAATCATTGGCGCATCGGAAGAGGCCCCGTCTGTGTGCATATTGTTTAAAATCGTTTGGAGGCATGTTTTTAACTACAAATGAGGTTCTCCTTGTTCCAAATTGGTTCATTTTCACCAAATAAGCTTCCCAATGTTGTCCCAGTGGTTCATACTAGCTGGCTATTCAGCAACTTTGAGTAACCGCCTTTTATATCAACTAATTAAAAATGTTATTGCATTAAAGCGGAACCCCTGGAGATGTCGTCTTCCTTGCAGCACAGATCTGCAAACGCCGTTCCCTCATTCACTCATTTTGCCGTCTTATGCAGCTCATCGTTTCTAGAAGTCTTTGGAACAGTGAGCAAAGTGATCAGGACCTCTGAAGCAACACCACATGAATGTTCGTTACTGCTGCTGGTGGTTTACACCAGGCCAAATCAAACCAGAATTATTTTTGTCAAAGGGGAGCCGCCGTTTGAGCCGTCTGCTGGTTCCAGCAAATGATAGCGACTCAAAGAAAAGTTTGTTTGACAACTGAACTAAAGGGAAAGTCCTTGTTGAATGCAATGACGGTTGGCTGCCAGGATTATGGTTTTTACACGATTCCTTTGTGCTCACTTAGTAGTTTTCTTCATTTCATGTATGACTTTTTGACGGGTCTGAAGGGAGTTGTGTTTGTGTTTTGGTTTGACAGGGTCTTTGTGGAGTAAGAAACTGCCAAAGCAATGAGGGAGTGCTGTGATGAAGGGCGTCGGTGCCTAACAGGGCTGTGGTTTTGCTGGCGTCAAATTTAAAATTGTCCTGCAGTAGAATGCACACGAATGTGCAAAAAAAAAAAAAAAAACAAAGTCATGAGGTGGTTGCTTTGCATGTTGCCCCACCGATCTCTGCTAACGGGTTGGAAACAAAATGTGCAAGCATCTCTATGTATGGCAGGAACATAACAAGAGATAAACTTCACTGTCGGGTGTCACAGATCTTTAATTGCTTCAACCCATAACATTGTTTCTTAAAACAACCTTTTCAAATAACCGCAACGCCTCTTCTGCAGCAGTGCTAAAGGAGGAGTGTCGTCAAGGAAGCAACAAGCTGTAGCCGACAATAATTGTGAATTTCATTTCGCATTGCACATTTTTGTAGAAGTTTTGAGAAAAGAGAGACGTAATTCAAACATTTCCCGGTTGCGCACATACTTCCTTGCCCAGAACACAACCAAAAAAATTGCCGTTGCCGTTATTTATACTGTGTCTTTCTGCTCCTCTAGTCATGTTAAGATCAAGCTGGGCTTGATGTGGCTCCTGAGCTTAAATGAGTTTGACACCCCTCCTCATGTGTTCCTCCTCACTGTTTGCCGGCAGTGAAACATAAATACAGATTGGGGGACAGATGTGTTGTTGTTGTTGTTGTTGTTTTCTTTTTTGCTCTGGAGCTGTCTGCACTGCACAGGCACGATGACATGATCCGCATCAACCACTGCATCCCTGGCCCAGTTTATCCTCTTAGCACTGAAAGGACAGTAAGCTAAAGCTGCGACGGTGCAGGTCAGAAGGGTGGAAATGCTCCGAGGGGCGGTTTGAGTTTGGGGCAGAGCTTTTTCTGCTGCACAGAGGGTAAAAAAAAAAGAAGAAGAATTACAGAGGTTGATTGTTTTTCTTCTGCTCTTTTCCCAGGTGGTACGAAAAATGATGTGGTTGATGGACCATGTGTTCAAATACACCAACTTTGGCCTAGTGTCCCTAATCCACGGGGACTTCTTCATCAGACAGGTGAGAGACGCACCAAACATCTGTTTTGCATTCCTTTAATCAACATTACCACACACAGCTTCGCTTTTTTTGTTGTTGTTTTTTTTTTTTTTTTACCAACTCGGCCCCTTTTTTTCCACTTAAGCCCCGTCTCCACCGCACAGAAAGTACCAGCCTAGACGGGTTTAAACCGCTCCGGCTCGCGTCTCACGACATGTAAAGCAGTCTAAACCGCTCTAGACCGCTCCAAAGGCGACCGCTTTTCCGCTACCCATCCGTTGGGGTGCCGGGGACCATGGAACGGGTCTGAGCTTGAGCTGCTGTCTGCTGATTGGTCAGTGATTTACTACACGCCCTCAATATTTTAATGTGCTGGCTGGATGAAGCCTCTGCTGTCAGTGTGGTCAGCTGTGCTCTGGTTGTTTTTATTTTCATTTTCTTTTCTTTGCTGCTCAACTAGTGTTTGTTGTGAAAGAGCGGACTTGAGGCAGGGGGAGACCGGGGGGAGGGACTTTGCATCGCGTTCGAGTTTTCTGTTTGCAGCATAGCGCTCGCCGTGGCGCTGATGTGCGTCCGTGACACCGGAGTCTGGAGCTTTCGTCTCCGGCGCTGACCGCTCCGCTTTCCAGAGGCGGTCAGCGTTCTGTTCAGCCGCGGTCAGTGGCGCTTTATCGCGGGGACAGACCGCGGAAGCGATGAAAAGTAGCTCGGAGCTCGGCGCCTCCGTGTTCCGGCGCTGCGCTGCGCTGTGCGGCGCGGCGCTGCGCTGTGGCGCCGGAGTGGAAAACCTCCTGGGTTTTGAGCAGAAAGCTCAGACTCCCGTGTCTGTGCCTCAACCAACCGGGGGGAACGCTCCGGCCACTTGCCCCACACCCGAGCGCTCGAGTGCGAGGCAAGTCGCTGGCCAAGCGGCCGAGCGACTCGCTCTCTTAAAACAAACACGGAAGTTGCGCTGCAGCTCTCCACTGCAAAAAATGACTGCTGCAAAAAATAACTTTTTTTTTTTCCCGCTGCAAAAAATAACAGTGCAAAGTGGAGAATTTAAACAACAACAGAGGATTCATAAGATCTACATCTGACGACGTTCTTTTCTGTTATAATGTCACATTTCTGCGGAGCTCATAAGCCCCGCCCACTTTTCATGCTCCTCTCTGCTGTGGAGACACGACCCAAAATTTCGGTCGGGGTTCGTGCTTCCGAACTGCTCCGTACCGCTCCGCTCCGCCCCGGCACTTGTGTGCGGTGGAGACGGGGCTTTACTGTAAAACACGTTGACCTCAGAGGAACTACAGAAACTCTTTCTGGAGGATCAAAGGCTGCCTTCCCTCTATTTACTCCTTTCCCCGAAGGTCTGGCGATTAAAGCTACAGGCTTTCAGGACCCACTTATTCAACCCCGGCTACTACAGGCCCCCATATTTAGTACACTCTCCAAAAGCGAAGTTGCTTCCCATCTGCTTGTCCCAGCTGGATAGCAGGCTTTTTTTTTTTTTTTTACAGCCATGGTGTCCTGAAAATAATAACGGCAGTGGACAGTGTGGGGAGGCGCTGCCGGGAGACCTTTTGTCTGTGAGGAGGAGCAGGCCTGCACCCGGAGCAGGCGAGACTCCCACCAATTAAAGAATTCCAGCAGTATCAAGGGAGTTGAGGCAGTTTTATCTGTGCAGCTTTAAAAGATAAATATTCCTCAAGTGGCGTCATGATCTGAAAGAGCCATTTGAAAAATATTTAGATTTCAATCAAAATAAATGGAAAAAAAAATATAAGTAAATTAATAACTTAAGTAAATTAAGAAATTAAGAAAACTGAATACATAAATTGTAATTAGATGAAAGGAACTGATATTTTTTTTTTATGAAATTAATGTTTTTGTATTTAAACATTTTATGTAATCATGATTTTTCACATTAATTTCCACATTTATACATAATTATTGATGTATTTATAGATTAGGCACTCTTAATATCAGATTAAATACAAAAATAGAGAAATAAGTGTAAAACATTTAGAAATTGATTTAATGGACTGAACTAATAATTTTAAGAAATGTCAAAATGCATAAGTAGCTGTAAAAAAAATTTTTTTTTTTTTTTTTTGTACGTTTTCTTTCTATAGACGAGCATGCTTCTTTCACGGGATTATATATTGTGACATCTCTCGTACTGGGCTCTACATTTCCTGTTTAAAAACACGTTCGTGTTGCACATGCGTACATATATTCTGATCCTGGAGGATATTTGTCAACATCTAGCACCTGAGCCACATATTCCTTACACTGCACAGGGGGAAAACCCTCCAGCAGCTCTCTTAAGTTCCGACCATGTCAACATGCACGCAGAAAGATGACACGCGCCTCTCCATGTTGTTACACAGGTGAAGTGCTGATGTGTGGGTCTTTTTCATAAAGAAACTTTTTAGACAAAGTGCAGAAAAAGTTTCTCATGCCGAACAGACATCAGAAGTCACCGCTGCTGTACTGAAAACAGAATAAGAGGAGTGGAAAATGGATGAAAACATTTACCTCTCCGTTTTATTGAGCTACGGAAACGACATGGCAGGAGGGCATTACTTGTTTGAGTTTTAGGTCACAGGAAGGCTTCATGGCGAACTCTCCTGTCCGGGTCTTTGCTGTGGGTGAAGCTCCGTGAGCTCGAATCGCTCCCGTCTGCGCTCTCCCCGCTGGCGCTCCCGTGTGTGCATTCTCAACATCCTTCTCTCAGAATACTTCACACATTCAGACGTGCGAGCAGATGCTGAGGCCACGACAGCGCCACGAGTCCACTCGGGCTTGTTGGACGGCTCCAAACACTATGAACAGTCCGACTCTAACGGCCCCGTAGGTCAACTACCTGCTCGACGGTGTCGGCTTTAGGGTGAAATAATTCAAAACATTGAAATGTTTCGCTCTTGGCGAAGAGACGAAGGTGCAGTCAATGAATAACGATGAAACTTTCCCCAACTTTTTTATGACCGGGAAAAACATCTGCTGAGACTACCTTGCAGGTAATGAAGCCATGAATTAGTTTGCATTGAGTTTAGTTAAAGACCATACTTTTTTAGAATAACAAAAAAGTCTGTTGAAATAGCTAAAATGTTAGATCACATATCATATATAAAATATACGATTTTGGGAGAAAATTTGTCTTTGAGATTTCAGAGCATTGTGACATCCAAAGGTATGTACATCTCAGAAGTGTTTTTGCAACTTAATAATGATAATAATAATAGAACTCAATGAAACCAAGTACCTTTATTTTGGAATTCTGTATAATTTAATGTCTACAAGCAAGTGTAGGTTTGTGAGGAACCGCTTGCAAAAGTAATGTAGTCCAAAAAACCACCTCTATAAATCAGCCGTACACGCATATAAACATTAAAGTATATGTCACTACAGTTTATGGTTTAACGAACCTTGTTGTCATTTTGGATGCTGCTGCTTGTGTGTTACTTTCACTGTCCACCGTGTGATATTGCATCCTCGACTGGAAAGCAAACACTTGTTGGTATAAACATGACTACAGTGAAACAGTCAAACGGACCTCAAAATGAAACCATTTGGGTTCCAGCACGATGACTTTTATGTAGAATGGATCGCATTAGCATGAATGAGCATCTTTGGAGCAAATAAAGCGACACGCTTGATTTTTATCGCCTCCGGTGTGTGCAATGTTGGTGTCCATCATCCAGGTCGGTAAAAACCCGAGCTGTGCCAGGGTGCAGCATGAGTAGATACGCTGGTTGTTTAATTAGGGGATGACCTCGCGTATTACTGAATCTCTACCTGTTAAATTTGTGTCCGACACTTTACACGCATCGCATTTTAAGCGTTCTCCTGCAGTGATTGCAACGGAGGAGCCGTCGTATCTCCGTCCCATTATTTGCAGATCATCAAACTTTATTTCACAAATGACATCATGTGCCGATAAGCATCAGGTACGGATAGGCTGAGGTGTAAAGTGCAAGCTGGAGCCGTCCTTCCAACACATTTTTTGAAATTAATAAAAAAAAGACTAAACTAATTTAATAGTAATTGTGGCATTTGATGAGTTTTTACCAGGTCTGCTGTATTCCCGTCATTGGGTTGTTTCCAATGGGAAATTAAGAGGAGAGTAGCTGAAATAATACAACTTGAAATAAAAAATGTATTTGATTTAATACAAATGAAATAGGAGAGTGATGCTTCAATAAGTCCACATGTGACATTATTCCATCAACTTCATAAAGGTTCGTCCGGTGGCGTTGTGAAAGCAGGAGAAGTGCTCTCCTCCTCTGAGGAGTACACTTCCTCGGCTCACGTGACTCCCGCGTCTCCAGTAAAACCGCCGTCAACCGTCTCAAGGTCGCATCCGAAGCCTCCCGTTGTCGTCCATCTCTATAAATCCGACACTTCACAGCTGCGGCCAAGAATACTCCCCTGCTAATTGCTATCACAGCAAATTAAAAGTGTCTTTTTAATTGTGAGAGTTGTGGCGTTGCAGTTCGCACAGCTCCATATACACACAAGCTCACATTCCATACAGAGAGAGAGAGAGAGAGAGAGAGAGAGCGAGTGAGTGAGAGTGAGAGAGAGAGAGCAGCTCGCCTCTTCTGATACATTTAAAATGACTTTTGACCACGTCTAACTAAAAATCAATCCCACTTCTCCGCATCCCGTCCCTGCTAATGCTCTTAATGTTGTCGGGGCCGTCGTGTTTTGCATCCATTTCAGCCGTGCCTTTAATGCGCCCGTGTGTTACTGCGCGGCGTTACTGCAGCCCGACTTTGGCTACGTGTTTGTTTCGGTTTTGGTTTCTGCTGACGAAGACGCTCTCTGTCCTAACAAGGTAATTAATTTAGCACTCAGCCTCCAGTGTTGCTCTTTCCTCTGGGCCACTTCGGGAGATAATTGCAATTGTTTTTAATGCGATTTGATCTCTATGAGAAGCGTTTTAGGACTGTTTACAGTGGTGGTGCTCAACCTGAGGCCCGAGGTCCACATCCGGTCACTAAAGCCCTGCTTTTCTGAATTATAATGCAGTTTTTGTACAATTTATATAACTTTTCCATATTTTAAGGCGATAAAGCGACACCAATGTGGATCACAACTCCGATCATGTGTGCAACGATGAAATTGCTTTTCATAGTTGAAACAGAACTTGCCGATGAAGGGTTAACAGAATTCTATGTGGAATATTGTTTAGGCAAAGCAAATTAAATTATTAGCGCCATTCAGCCATGATTCAATATACAGTGCTTTACAAAGAAATACACGAAATCCGTCAAAGCATCTGACCCATGTCGCATCGCCTCGCTTTTATTCCCGTCAAATAACGATGCTACATTTTCTTGGATGTGTTCCCCTCCAGGGTAAAGCTCACCGAGATAAGCAGCTGGTCTACCTGAAAGACCACCTAGACAAATACTACCACAGCCGCGACAGGAAGTGGATAGTGCTGTTTCCCGAGGGCGGATTCCTTCGCAAGAGGCGGGAAACCAGCCAGTTGTTTGCCAAGAAGCACTCGCTGCCGCACCTGACCCACGTCACGTTGCCCCGCCTGGGGGCCACCCATGTCATCCTGAAGACCGTCTCAGCCCAGCAGGAGAACGGCAGCGTGGGCAGCGAGACTGGGACCCCGAACCAGACAGGTGAGTAAAGCGCACAATGAAGCCGAGTCTCCCGATTCCTCCGCTCGTTTTTGAAGCCGTTTGGCCCTTGTACGCCGATTTCCCAGTTTAATAACCACAAAAGATGTCATAGCTGAACTTGGAGGGGGTTTACTATACATGTTTTTCTCTCTGAGGTTTCTGGGTCTCGGTACGAAGAAGCTATTTCTGGGAAAGTCTGATAAGTCTGTTTTTCGTTTTCCCACTACAATCTGTGAACTCTCCTCTGAGCACAAAGTACCGTAATTTTTTGATCAAATACTAGTTTCATGTTGGTATGAGCCGAAGCAGGCTTCAAACTTCAAGCATTAAAGAGTCCCCTCCATGCCTGCCCCCCCCCCCCCCCCCCCCCATCCTCGGGGAGTCCGGTTTTAAATGAAAACCGACGGGTGGTAAAGATTGCCAGTGGAGGATAAGGGGCGACGTGCACAGAGGCGCCAGAAATTGCATCAGTGTTCCTGAAAAACCCCAGTGGTGATTTTGCTGGAGAGTAATTTTTCTGTCTGGAGACCAGCCCTAAATTCAGCCAATGGGCAGGAAGATAAATGAACAAGCTTTCATTGTCTTTTTTTGTCTTTTTTTTGGTCGTAATTTAAAGAAAAGTGTTAAAGCACAGGATCAATATGGGCGGCTTATTTCTATGTTGTTCATATACAACTTGGGATGATAAGTTCTTGTGAATTGTGAAAAAAAAAAACGAGACCAATCAGAGATTTCTGACCTCAGTCAAGAGTAGACATGGAGACGGGGAAAGGACACATATCCCACATCCAGATCAACCTGCTTTTATTCATTTATATAGTTTGGTGAGCGCGTGATTTTTATTTCTTAACTTGAAACAACACAAGATAAGACAATATATTGCAAAATCAAATTTTCTATTGTGGCAATTGTATTGATGGATGCACCATTACACCGCAACAATTTAATGGGTTCTTCCTTTGATCAAAATGCATCTGTGTAACATTTTTTAACGAAGATCGGCTCATTAGTTTTTGAGACGTCTTGCGACAGAGGATTTTATGACCTCCTTGTCGGAGCTGACGGTCGTGCGAGGAAAAGGCGTGCCCCTGACCCTTATTTCCCAGCTCAAGCTTTTCTACAGTGAGCCCACCTGACACCGGGCTCCGAGGCGTCTGTGCTTGTGCTGTGCAGTTATTTAATTCCTCGTAGTTCTCGTGGGAGGTTCGTCCTTGTTGTGACAGCGACATGCCGGAGGCTCCATGTTTACAGATTGTCTGCCTGTTCCATTCTCATTAGTGCGGTACGTCCGCCACTCCTTGAGGGAGTTTCTCCAAATTTGGCTCACGTTTCCTCCCACTCAAAGACAAACAGAGTAGATTTGAGAAGCCAAAGGTCAGTGTGACCTTGAAAAATTCTCATTTGTGCAATATTTTGAAAAATGAATTTCTGAAATGCTGACCGCTATTTCCCGTGATTCGTTGTTTTGTTTTAGGGGCATGCATTATGGCATACAGGCCATGATTGCACGACCTTTCAAATAAAAACACACGTTTTGTGTTTTCTTTTAAGAAAAGTTTAGCGTCTATACAGCAACATTTGACACTGAATCGTCAGACAAGCTGAAAAGTAGTTTTCACGAAGGGCCACTAGTGGGTGCTGCTGTTTGTTTTTGTGATGAAACCGCGCATGTGTGTAGAGAACGCACACATTAATAAACATTCGTATGGACAGACAACCAAGTTGGATTGTTATTGTCAGTGACTCTTGACTATAAAATTATCAAATGCCAGGAGAATGTGGACGGGGAGTCATGACACTCTGGAGGCTGCCATTGTTGTTATTGTCCACGTAAATTAACTATTTACTACAGGTGTGATTCACTGTAGCAGCGTTTCTGAGGATGCCACAAGTAGTGCTGGTATGTCTTCTATTCATAAATGATGTGACTATTAGACAGTGTTGGTAAGTCCTGGAATGAACATTACCTGTGAATCAGACAGAGCCTTGAATCGGCCTGGGTTGTGTTGAGGAATGTGTTTACGCTCTGTCAGGATGACCTGAATCTGGAGGCGTTGTTTATGGAGGTAGCATTGTTGTCTTAAAGCCTCCTCTCCAACTCTGCCTTCATGTTGTACTTTGAAGTTTCCAAATGGTCCAGATATGTCAGTAAAGCTGCTCCTCAATTGTATTAAAAACCAGCCATAAACACACAGAACCAAAGGCTCTTCTCCGCCTGTATTTTACCAGTGGACCCTCCTGACGGCCATTATTAATACACGTTGTGTAAATTGTAACAAGGATATTTTGGTTCAGTGTTATCGAGATCGTGGCTCCTGAGACTGCAGCCTAGCCTAGAGTTTGCTAACATAGTCGGCGTCCTACAGCCTCTGCACCAGCCATCTGTTTATCCCTCTGCAGGACAGGCTGTCAGATCATCACAGAAGTGTCTTTATTTTTTTTTTTTATTGGCCATTGTAAAAAATCAAATGAGGATGAGAACCGCTCAGTTTATGTCCAACGTTTAGATGCCTTCCGGGACTTTTGTCTGTGGCAACCAACATTGATGACAGCAGCAGTTTTCATTTATAACCCCGTCGTATTAAAGGCATATTTTAATATTGTGTACATTTTAATTTGTGGCTGCTTTTTAATAGTCCCCAGTTTTTTCTTTATCGCACATTGTCCTTTCCCACGCCGTGGTGGGGGCTTGTCCTTCCAGTCGAATCTCGCTAATGGCATTAAAACCTAGGGCAAGAAAAGCACCCACATACCCCGAAGAGCACTGTGTCCCTGAGTATCCTCTGCTTGGTGTGTGTGTGTGCGTGTGCACAAGCATGCTTGCCCATCAAAGACGCAGCTCTTGTGTCCCTCTGACCTCCCCGATGCTCTGCAGCGGTGCCCAGAGCTTGCTGACTCACTCAGAGACAAATGGGCCACTTGGAGAAAATGGGATTTGATGTAACTGTGTGTGTGTGTGTGTCTGTGCGTGCGCACACGCTGCTGTGTATCAGCCATGCAATGTCACCCGGGCTAAACACACTCCTCAGTGCAAACAGAAAGCACATGGGTCACTGGCTGCTACTGTCGCTCACAGGCCGTAAGGAGCCTCCCAGCACTTTAAACACTGATAAGGTTTATAAAGCTGTATTTACAGTGGGCGTGTGAGCAAAGTCCACGGCCGTGAGTCATTCAGGGTGGGGACCACACTTCAGGTGGCACGCAGGTAAATGTGTTTGATCACAGCAGCCAATAAGAGGTCACTTATTATTCCACGTTCAGTCAGTAGGAGGGACAGGTGTGGGCTTTCAGTGTTGTAATTGGCCCGTGGGGTGGCCTGACGGAGAGCCAGATACCCGCCAGCGTGTTTCCTTCCTCTGACCACTTCAACACAGACGGTGGCTCTCTGATGTCATTTTGAATTACCCCCGCCTGCTGCCGTTACAGTATTGTTTGTCACATAGTATGAGCACACCAGAGATACCTTGGCTCAGGGCGCCGCTCCTTGGCCGGCCAGTCACAGGAGACGATGGCCGCCTTTCAGCACGCTTGGACCGAGATCTGGATCCAATTACCCACACAGGGACAACTGTGGTGCTGGCCATTCCCATCCATACCAGAGATGACGGTATAAATTAGATCCCCTCTGTTCCCCAGCAATATCTTCCCCCTGGCCACGTGTGCAAACTAGTGGGAAACAGGTGACGTATGTAAACAAAGGTGTGCGACGTTAAAGGTTAGACTTTGTTATGTAGGAAGGTACACTGAGATCCAGCAAGTAAAAAAAAAACATGTCTATTGAAGCTTGGAGACAAGCTGACCTTTACTAGAAGTGATTGTCGGTGTGTAGTGGAGTCGGATGATAAATCCAGGAGTAATTATTAACAAGGAAACTACATTCAGGGAAAGGTGAGCAAGCCATTACAGCGGGAACATCCCCACTCACCCCCAAAGGAAAAGAGCATCTACAGTAAAAATTCAACATGCAGTCCTTTATTTATCGCACACAACAATTATACATAGTATAATGTGCCGTGAAATGGATTAAGCGCATGTTTTTGTATGACAGAAAAATAAAAATTAATTTCACTCATATCCTATCTTTAGAAGAAAGTATGTTAAAATGGTTATTTAGTCTTTTGGGGGGGGGGCTGAACACGATGCAAACTAATTTAAAACAAATCTAAGTTGAACAAGTGAAGATTACTGGTGTATATACAAAGACCTACTCATCTCACTTCCTCCGACTTGCATGCCACTTAATGATTTTTGTTAAAAATAGATCTTAACGATTAAAAATAAAGTTTTTGAACCTGAAACTGCTTAGGAATTCCACATGAACAAAACCTAGCTGCTTGAGTGCTACAAAGTATTTGCTGTGTGTGATCATAGTTCACACTGTGACTGCTTCTTGACGGGTGTCCCCGCTCTTTCTGAACAGGAGATATTGTTTTAAAAACCAAATACTTTGTTCCAAAGTTGTTTCAACTCTGGTCAATGCCGTTACAGCCTCAGTGAAAATGCAGGCCTGTGATACCTGGCAGGTTACCAGGATTCAGAGGTATCGCATAAT
Organism: Blennius ocellaris; assembly: GCF_963422515.1. Classification (NCBI taxonomy): domain Eukaryota; kingdom Metazoa; phylum Chordata; class Actinopteri; order Blenniiformes; family Blenniidae; genus Blennius; species Blennius ocellaris. The sequence continues at coordinate 8,796,485 of NC_137667.1, forward strand.
AAAGGGGACAAAAACAGAAATTGAGAGTCTCAGAATTCTTTAACTTGTAAGTTTAACCTTTTTATATCAGAACATGTAAAGTGAGCGAGCACCTCTGCCTCCTTTTCAACAATAACATGAACTTTTAATGTCTGCATCTTCATTTTCTGAAGGGTCGACATATCAAATGGTCTAGGAAAGCATTCGTAAAATAATGTTTAAAGAAAGGGCCCCTATAGATGATCCAGCTAATACTTCTTAAATGGCTAAAACCACCAGAAAAGATATAGACTAAAAAATTATCCAAATAGATGAAATTGTCAAAATGTCCAAGTCAAAACTGAAAGTAAATAAACGCCTACAATTGCTACTAATGGCTAAGTTACACATAACTGCTTCTACGAATAACATGACAACAACTGCTGAAATGCATCAAATGATTGAAATGGATAAATACCGGCTTGAACTAAAAGCAAAAAGAAACAAAATGGCAACAAAAAGCTGGAAATGACTAGAAAGCCCGTATAAAGTAGTTAAAATGTGAAAAGAAACGCAACCACTTTTTTTTCTTTCTTTTTTCTTTATTTATAATCTATCTCACAATGTGAAATACATCATTTACAGGCACAAACAGCCAGTGGAGCCATTGACAAACTAATTACCACAGAAAGTACCGTTACACCAGCATGGTGCATTTTAATCCAGCGTCTGGTTGCATCATGCCACGAGTCTTTCATTCTCGGTGACACACGCATCGTTCCACACAGCAGCGATTCAGTAGTGGTTTGTTGGCTTTGTTCATGCTCATTTTTTCCTTCATTTTTTGGCACGTTGCCACCGGGGATGATGTAATGGATTTAAATATCAGTTTTCAGTAGGGCTCATTCTTATTGGAAGGACATGTTGTCATCCAGAGCATGAACAGACAGATAGTTTTGCTAATGTTGATAATGTGATATTTCATGAGGCCCAATACTGAAACAATAAAGGTCTTTAAAGTACAATAAAAAAAGTTGCACAGGGTAAAAACAGAAAAACACCTGAATGATACCCACTCGCCCGCCCCGTGATTCTACATTCATATCAGAAATAAATGAACGGTATTAAAAAAAAAACATGGCTGCCTCCTGTCAACAGTCTGTTAAACTGTAGCAGCTGTGAAACTGTTGCTACATTAACTGAAATCAATCGCTGATGGAAACACCATCATTTGTGCAGCAGCTGCAGCTGCAGAAACTTTGTGGGCATCAGAGCAGATGTCACTTGTTTCCAGAAGTGAAACTGTATTGGAGGAACTTTGAAAGCTACAATTTTGATAAAGGTGATACAGTAGTTTTGTTGGTTTATGTAAGGTACTTTGGCTTCTTTTAATAATATACAGACAAGCATGTCTGGTAGACTAATTCCTAACCTTCACGGTTTAGGGGAGAGTCGATGCATGGACACCTCCACCTGTAGTCCACTGTACTTCAGCATCCTGCGACTCCAAGTTCGAGATGGATCAATAGATGAATCCCTCGTAGTGAAGCAAGTCACAGAATCCACGATAAAGATATCAGCCTTTATTACCCACCTTGAGTATAGCCTGCCCTGTCTGGCTCCAGCCCTATCCACACTGACAAAGGTTAGCTTTTTCTTCCACTTCAACAAAATAAAGACGTAAACCATCCGCACACATTGATTCCTATTAGTTCCTGTATAATCATATTCAGAGAAGTGCTTCCAGATTCTTCTTGAATTTTACTTATTTATGTTGAATAGTTTGTATCTACATAACACAATGTATGTCTCGTTTCTTCACTGCCATTCAACTGTCAATTTGCTTAGTTTATTTGAATGTCTTACAGACATAAGTCTAAAAGACATAACTTTGCTTAATGTGGCAATGTTGCTTCTTCTGTGTTAGATATCGCCTGGATGGCAGATTTGCAGATAATGCATTTCTATTACAGGAAGCTGAAGTTGTTTGTGAGCTTCACTATGATCAGGGTACCTTTTATTAAAAAAAAAAAAAAAAGATATTAGGTTTGGTGTTGCTGAACCACTAAGGTGTGTGTGGATTTGTATCTGAATTGTTTACCAAGAAGAAAATATGGATACAAGTAAAAATGATCCAAAAGGTGGATTTATGGTTGGAACTTTTCTTCAGATGGACTTTGTCCTTACACACATTCCTTTGTTCAGACGGTGTGTTTTATCAGTGTGAATGACGCTGAGGGGAATTCCCAGTGTTCATAGTGAGTTGTCCTGGCAGGTGAATGATGTACAGAAATCTCTTCTCCTGTACTTTGTTCTTGTTCCCTCCTTCACCTTTTCACCTCAATTAAATTTCTTGCTTTTTTTTTTTTTTTTTTTTTTGAAGTTCAACGATTGTAAAAGACATGGAATCGTAACTTGTTGGCAACAATCCCCGCGCTACACTGGTTGATACTGACAGAGTCGAGTTGTAAGTTTTCCGCTGCAATTTGTCACACAGCCTGGCGTGTTTACTTTGCATAAAGCAGCCAATATGCTCAGAAGAGGAAGTGCTGGCTGAACAAGTAACTGCCGACCGGACTGTGGCGTTATCCAGCCTGTCAGGTTCGCTGCACTGCTCCACATCAGCTTCAATTTGAAAGTGCAATATGGAATATTTTACTTTTTATCCATAAGTCCAAATATTAGCCCCAGTGAGACAAAGCAGCAGTCTCCTCAGACAATTTGTCACGTGTTGAGGGTTTTCTAACTTTCCCTGACTCGTCTTGCGATACAGTGTATTGCGTCCATGAAAGAAGCAACATGAGAAGTATTTAAAAATAATACATGTATTCATATAACACCTTTCATACAAAAGCATGACTTAAGTATTCCTTCAGTATTGGTAGAGGAAACCTCAAAAGTAGAGTGAAACAAATGAATTGCATGTAGGGTGAAACAAAATCCCCAAAATTAAGTGAATAAAACAAATAATGCAGTTAACAATATAGTCTTAAAACCAGGGTGATCTTTCAGTACAAGTTAAATCTGAATACATGGTGGTAGGCTTTGACATTTTTCTGTCCGCTTCCTTTTTAAATGAGTCCCTCCGTGTTTATCAAAACTTGTTTTGTCAACAAAAATCAGTCATTGGGAATATCACTCGCGTACACTATACTGTGTAGAGTGTCTGCTCTATACTATTTACCTGCTGGACCTAATCTGAATCTGAATATCAACCAGACAGACTGGTTTAGAAGTAGCTCAACAATACCAGCCATTGTGCAGCAGTTTTTTTTTTCCCAGTAGTGTCTCTTTAAAGAGAACAAAAAAAAAAAATGGCAATATTGTTTTCCCCTCTGACAAGTGTGTGCAAACCAGTTTTCAGAGACTGTGCCACTTCCTTAATGCCCACAATCAGGATGTTGAGGTAGCTGGAAGGTTCGTCACTGAGCAACTGCAAAACAGGCGTTCGAGGCTTGTTTGTGTGGTGGTGACACTCTTCGGGTACAATCCATGTAGCCATTCTTGCAACGTGACTTTGCGCCACATGATGCATCGGCGGCAGGAAGAGCAGTCGACGCAAAAATGATCAGACTTGAACATTCATATGATATGCTCACTGTGTTGCAAAAAAAAAAATACTCTGTACACATTTACATTTGGAGGAATTCTTTCATTTGCAGTTTGCCAATCGTATCACCTTGCTAATGCCCAACGCCTGCGAGATGAGATGAGTTTGAGCATGTTTGGACTGGTTTTTTTTGTGGTGGTGAAGCACTATTTACATCCTATCCTACATTTGTGTGCTGCTCTTTCACTTAAAGTCTGGAATGTATGTAATGGTGTCGATGGTAGATTGAGCCAAAGAAGCATCTGGAAGAGAAGATGGCAAAACAATGACTAAAGTTTTTGGTGTGCTCCACAGTGTTGTAGTTTTAAGTGCATTGCAGCAGTCAACATGAAAAAAGAGCCAAAACCCAGAGGACAAACTGGCATTGGAGGGACTCAATGAAGTGACTTAGGTCACGTTTGCACAACAACAATTCACTTTAAACGGTATCGTTTGCACCAGTCGGCTTCAAGGGACTCCGTATCATTTACCTACGTGAACCAGTGAGAAGAAGAGCCTGAAGCACGTTTGGACTTGCTTTTGTGGTGGGAGCTCACCTCTTATCTTGTCTCCCCCCCCAACAGATGCATTCCCCAACAGACACACTCTGTTCTGTAGAAAGTCTCGGTCCATATGTTCACGCTCAAGTAACGTTTGACTGGGTCCTTTTGATATTGTGTTTGTAATTATGTGTAGACGAGTACGGGGGCTGACCCCGCCTAATGGAACCAAATATTCACACACATGCGCCCTGCAGCTGACTCTCAAATTAAATCACATGTCTGGCATTCCCTCGCCCCATCTGTCCTCCCTCGCCTTCCTGTCTCGCTGCTTTTTTCTCCCCCCCTTTTTTTTTTCAGTGTCCTTTTCCAGCAAAGGTGGCAAGATAGTGAGTTTTTTTTTTTTTTTTTTTTAAATAATGTTATGGAAGATTTGCCGTTGAAATGATAACGTTTGCTTATAATGTGACTCATGAGCATAGCCACCGGCCAATTTCTGTCAAGTTAGGACTTCAGCTGGTATTCCACCAGTCACTTTGGCAGGTAACCAGGCTTCATTTGCCTGCTTTGCTATTATATAAACTCCCCCCCCCAGGAACACCTGTTGGTTGCATTACAGTGTGCGAAATCTTAAGGAAGTGGTGTTCACTCTGAGCCAGCTGCAGGTCTGCTTTGTCTCTCTGACTTTGGATAGTTACACTTTCATGCTCTGTATGTCAGACAGGACAGGTTGGAATACATATTTGCTGTTAATTCTGGTGTGTTCTTGTCTTCTAAACTCCCCTTCTATTTCCTCCCTGACAGCTAATAAACGTAAAGGCCTGCAGTGGGTAATAGATGTGACCATAGCGTATCCCAAAGCAAGACCCATGGACATCCAGACTTGGATCTTTGGATACAGGCCTCCTACAGTCACACATGTACATTACAGGTAAGAATTGCATATTTGAGTTTGATCCAACTCTTTTCAAAAAAAAAAAAAAAAAAAGAAGGTTTCTGTCACTCACATGAAAGGGAAATCCTGAACCATCATGTTTTACCATGCAAATCTGACACACGGCAGATATGCAAAAACGCGTGCGTCAAGGGACGAAGCCTCACATCACCTCGTGGGTCATATTTAGAAAATGCTTTGACTGTCACGCATTTTCACAACTGGAGATCAACAGTGCCCAACTTCTATTCAGGACCCCACTTTGGATGGGCACTGGGATCTAAGGGTCTCTCGAGGCTTTTCTTGCACTGAAGCTGTGAAATTTAAATTTACACATGACAAATAAAAGTGTAATAAGAAGCTGTATGGAATATTGGAAACTGCAATCCATTGATGTTTGTCAGGGTGCTTGGAGCCTTCGGTTTTTGGCTTCATGTCGTTATTTTGTTGAATCAGAGACCAGAAAGGAATCTGGTGTTTTTGGGGTCCAAGAACACAAGGTCTGGAAAAAAAACTGCTTTAGAACAATACATTGCTGTGTGTTTTTACAATAAGAGGGGGTGACGGGAGACTTCCTGTCCTGCAGCTCCTTCACAGATCATCTTCTCATTCAAGTTGCTTGTTCAGGTGCACGGTGTGCATGTTGCAAAAGACCGACTATAAATTCTGTTTCCACGCACTGCATTCATGCTCTGCAAATTCCAAAATACACAATTTAAAAGCAGTTAATTGCAGATCATTTACAAAATTGTGCAATCAAGCCCAGTACACCCAGTGGCAAGAAGCGTGAGGCACGAAAACCAACTGCTCCCCCTTCTGAAACGCTCCGGGAGGAAACTACAGATCCTCCGTTTATGGGGAGAAAGAAAAAAGAAGGATCCATTCAACATACGAGGAAAAAAAGGTTCAGGCCGTGACAGGAACGTGCGCTACGCACAGTCATGCCAAACTATGTCCTGAAGCTAAAAATATCACTGCTCTTATGCAGAGCAAATGCCTTTGCCCCTCCTTATTGTCCTCCCCTTGCCCTTCAGATTCAGTTCATAATCGCTCCAGTTGAGGATGTCGTGAAGGTGGGCCAGGATTAGATTTTTCTGGACATTCGGTTCACGACGAACGCGGCCCTGTCCGGACCGATCAGAAAGGATGAATACAAGCGTTGCCATTGCTCTTCAGGGTGAATTCAGCTTTCAAGTCCATTATACAAAAGTTTAATTCATTGCGATAAATTTGAAAAAAAAAAAAAGTAAACAAATAAGTGAAACGCGGTCAGTCATCAACACATTATTTCAAACCTGGTGGCCAACTGGCAGAAATTAGAAGTACGCGGGGGAAAAAAGGGGAATGAAAGAATGGCCCTTCCTCCATGCGCTTAGACAGCGGCAGCCTCGACGTGTTTGTGTTTATTTCAAATCCTAATATTAACACTAATAATTGACTCCGGGTGCGTGTTCACACACCTGAGCCGGCCGAGAGAAAAGAGGCGATTTTATGAAGAGCATTTTCCCGTAACCCGGCGCTCTCTGGAGGCTCCACTGGCCACGTGGACCAAAGCTGAGGTCTCATTAAGTCTGTAATTAGACGAGTGGAGGATGCTCCGGTCCCAGCCCGCCTCCGGGACTCTCTAATCAGCCATCGATACAATCATCCCCCCCCCCCCCCCCCCCCCCCCCCATCGCTTGGTCAGCAGCTCTCCGGCGTGGACGGGGAGGCACCCCGGCACCGCCGCCCCAGTTTACCAGCGTGCACACTCTGCTCCAGCCGTGCAGACGGCGCCGATCGCACAGGGGAAGGTAGAGCCGCGTCAGGCTGCAGGTGCAGAGAGTCGACAAGAGGATTAATCTGTGTGCTGATCAAGGGAACACTGTGGGGGAGTGAGCATTATGATGCACTACCGCGATGCAGACAGGAGAGGCGGCCACCCTGTGACTGTTTGTGCTGCGTCAGTTCTGGACTGTTTCTGCAGAGCGCGCGGCGCTTCTTCACCACAGTTCACACGAATACAATTCGGGGGGAAAGGAAAAGTGTAGTTTAACCGTCACCTCTCTGGATTTTGACAAAGCGCTCCTTGTTATTTCTTCTGTCTCCGACTCTTTTGTCTGTTTTCAGTGTTTTCCTCGGTCTCGAGAACAAATATTTGTGACGGCATACAGTTGCGGACGTGTAAACAACTCATCTACTGACACAAGCGCTGCTATGGGTTGTTCTCACTTCCTCTTTTTGCACTTCACTACTTTGACAGTTTGCATACAACACTCAACTCTCCTAATTTAAAAGTAAATAATATTTGAAAGGGGATTTTACTATACTCGCATATTTGCACTGCCTGGATGTTGTGTGGCGTACACAAATATTTGTTTTCTCCCTTTTGAATTTAGTGGAAGCACATCACTTCAGGATGTGCTGTTTTTTTGTCTTTATTTTTGGTTGAATTAAGGAGATGCTTTGTTTATATTTTGTTGCCATCTCCCATCTCGAATTTTCAATTCTGTCTTCAAAATCCAGTCACACCAGAGTTCGTTTGGTCAAACGAATTGCTAACGTGCAATACTGTCAATCATAGAAGCAAGACTATTTAAGGAAACAAATGACTTATTTAGAGGAAGTTTATGTTTTAGTGGTTTATTCATGGGAGTAATTATAGAATATTCAGTTCAATCTTGTTTATATAGCCAAATACAACAATCATTTCAAGGCATTTTTACAGAGAAAAAACTCAACAATATTGTCAAGTTTGGTATTTTGAGGCCGGGCCTTGTGTTAGTAAATTTTTGTATTTGTTTTATTCTACAGATGTTAAAAGATTTCCCATTATCAGTACCAGATACCTTTTTTTTTTCTCTTCAAAAATCTTCCTTTGAGTTAGACCAAAACCGAGCCTCACGCTAACAAGTTGTTTTACTATATTTTCTGAACGATGTCCTTCCTCCAGGATCCACCGGATTGCTGTGATCCTGTTGAGCTTTCATGATTTTTTTTTTTTTTTTTTGAAAGACGGTGCAGAGTGGCTGCTGAGAGAGAGCCGGCCGTTGCCCCATATCTGGGATTCAGCGTGTTTGAACTCTCGGCCATCAGTTCACAGGATTTTTCTGATTCCTCACTGAAAGAGGAGATTTGTCGGTGTGTGGCGTCCCCATTTTCTTTTTTTGTCCCAAAACGATGCATTATATAGATTTAACTTCTTTCCTGGATGCTGATGCGTTGTTTTGTCGGACAATCTCTACAGACTTCTGACTTGTTTTCCACCCTGGCAGGGAAAAGGATGATAATGGATGTATGTGAACTTGGTGTCAGCTGTAGTTTCTGCGGTGTGTTCAATTGAAGCTGGAAGAGAAAGTCATGCCCGACACGCAGCGGCTCTTCCCGTGTAAACTGACCTTGATGGTCGTCGTCCTCTTCCTCCTCCTCCTCCTCCTCCTCCTGCGTTATCATTTTATGGGGCTGTATAGATTACGACTGAGCCTCGGCTTCACGACAGGCAGCTGAGTATTGAGTAATATTCTAGATGAATCCACGTCAGGCGCTTTGCACTTTTTCTTTTTTCTCTTTTTTTTAAAATCCATCCACCACCTCGCTCCTCCAGTCCTCGCCCCTCGGCTCCGCCCTCCCTCGCTCTGTCTCCTGCCCTCTCCCCCATATAATCTCAGCCTCCCAGATTGCAGCATCATAAGCCCTCTGTGAATGGCAGATGGGAGAACTAGGTGGGTGTACACAGGCCAAGCGAGGGCAGTGGTGGGTGTTAAATACGTTGAGATTCTTTTCTTTTAAATACGCCTTCTCCTCCAATTTTTTTTTTTTCTCTTTCATTTGGCTGCCGTGTGCATTTCTCTTCCCCCAAAAGCCGCTGTTTGAAAATATCTGAACGGTGACATGATTTATTACATCGGGCCTGGTCATCACATGGGACGCTTTTGAGCTGCACACCTGTTTTTTTTTGTGTGTGTGTGTGTGTGTGTATGTGAGTTTTTCTCAGGCGTGCACACGGAGTTGTTGAGCTTGCAGTCGTAAATAACGCTTTGTTAAAAAAACATAAGGCAGAGTGTGTTTTTTTCTTTTCCTCCGCTGGAAAGATGTGAAAACGACTATTTACCACCTTTTTCCCCCTTCATTTTTATTTTTTTTACTTATTTCTTACTAATTGAGGTCAACCAGGATCAATATCCCCCCCATGTTTGTGACTTACCCAGCACTGTAATGAGTATCTTGATGATTAGAGCTGGTGTCTCTTGGTAATGAATGATGGGAAGGTTTTTTTTTTTTTCTTCTTCTTCTTCATTGCGTAGGGTCTTCAGAGGTCTTCTGTCACTATAGAAACAATTACTGGGAGTCCCTCCCACCTAAATTCACCTCCTCATCAGCAGAGACATGCAGCTGAACAAGCAACGATCTCAACTAATCGGTCTACTAATTGAACGCTTTACATGCACATTAAAAACTTGATAATCTGATTAATGGACTTATCAGATTATTCCAATCATCATGTAAACAACAGCTCTCAGGGTGTAGGAGGATAAGCCTTCTCCAAAGATGTGAAACCATATCGCAGGTAAATGATATTACATGAACCAGGGTCTGTTTACACGACAGTATTTTCAATCAAAAATGTATTTATGGATAGTTCTCTGCATGCATGTGTGTGGCTTCATTATCACACAACCAACAGCGCCAATTCATGGTTTGGCACTCTTTACTACCTTGTTTTCATCATTTCTGCTGTTACCATGTAAATGAGAAACTTGATTCATCTGCACACAATGCTAGCATGAACTTTTGTGACCTGCAATTGCAGTAATACTTGTCACCAAGGCTACGTAGTGGTAAATGATGGCACGCACCACGTTTTCCCCACACAGAACGGAGAAAACTGAAGCTCACATTCCTTGTTTGAGGTGACGCTACGTCTTTCTAGAAATGAAAATGTGCCCCGTTGTGTTTTTTTTTTCTCATTAAATACAACTACAGATCTAATAAAGTAAAAGTACATTTACTTGTATAATCTAGCAAACTGCATACTAAACATAAGTTGTGATTTTCTTTTTAAATTGAACTTATTCTACATTTAATTTAGTTTTGTTCAATCAATGTTCCTTTGGTGATTGGTTTGGTCCTGTTGTAACTGTCAATCATTTCTTATCATTTGAATTGTGTAAACAGTAATAAAATGTTTGATTAGTACATTTATAATTTATTATATACTGCCGCGGGTGAAATTATCCCATCGCTCAACTTTGACTTGAGTAAATCATTTCATTAGGTGGCAGGTCACCTCCTATCGCTCCAGTTAATCTTTTATTAAGTGATCATATCTGTTCGCTCCCTCATTTCGTTCTGGTTGCTTCTGAACTCTGAGTTAATGATTGTTGCAGAATACAAGAGGAAATGAACACGGCGATGGATGAACCCGCCCTGGCTCTGATGACATTCAGGGGAGTCGGTTTAGGTCTTCCAGCATGTCCGCATGTGACGGTGGTTTTATTGCGCCTTGTCACAGGTAGCGCCCACTGACGGGTGGAGGTCTGTTCCTGCCACGTACACAAAGGTCAAGGTGGAGACGGGGAAATGGACGTGTTCACAAACTTGCGTAGTACATCAGGGTCTGTTTGTCTGCAATGAAGCCAAATAAATACCTGGCTGGTATTATTGAACAATATTGATTATATCTTACCATTTCTATCGTGTTTATTGCGACTACTACAGTGACTTCTAAGACAGCTAAGAGTTCTAATAATATAACTAAACCAGCTGCTGAGTCACATCTGATAAAGGTTAGGGGCAAGCCAAAGAGTACTGGGGCCTCATTTATAAAGGTTGCTTACGCACAGAACGGATCCCGTAAGATGCATGCACCACTTCCCACGCGAAGTTTGTGATCTAAAAAAAAATTAACTTTGGACCTTGTTCACACACATTTTGGAGATGGGTAAAAGTGACGGTGCTCATAGTGAGGTGGCGAAATGAAGTCAGGTTATTCTCATACATTTAATATCTTCAAATATTAGACTTGTTATGCTAGATCTATGTAATCATAAATAGCCAAGCTGCAATGTTCTATTTGTTTCTGGTGAGCCATGACTACTGAATCAGCAGCATGTTGTTCATATGTCAAACTTTTATCATCAAACGAGAGAGCGGTGGATAGAACTGATTATCATTGCCCTATGATGTCATTCTCCTCTGAGTCTCCACCTTCACATCAGATTTTTCTTCTCCACCTCTGGAGTCACAGGTCTCTAAGACTCTCACTCTTTACAGTGGCAAACAAGAGATCGCTTGTTTTTTTTCGCTTTCATTAGTGAAGCCATGAATGTGACCATCAAATAGTCATTTTCCTGACCTCCACCTCCTCCGTGACTATTTCACTCTCTGTAAAAATTCCCTTTCTTCGTCTTTTCTGCCAGGATTCTGCGTCAAATGCCGGCGATCAACAGGCTGATTGAAATGCAAAAATATTGAGGAGGCACTTTGCATTGACCATTATTGTTTAAAAAAAAAAAAAAAAAAAAGTGAGTGTGGTGATGGCAGGATATTAATTGCACAACCTTCCTGCACGATTTTATCGATCAAAATATTAAATTAGTTGCTCGTATTCTCATTAATTAATCCATGACAATATGAAAAAATTTTGATTTTAGCAGACTCATTAGTTAATGAAATCTTTTTTTTTTCCTTCCTTTAAATGAACAGATTTGAGCAGAAAAAAGGCGGCGAGGTCAACTCTGTTTGGGAGTCTGGAGTTTCTGTAGAGCTGCGTCGAATGTTGTGACATTTATCTGTCGCGGCTAATGTTTCACAAGTTTACGTCTTTACTCAACCAGGTGGTAATAAACACAATAAACACTTAACAGTTAATTGCAGTAACATCTTGAGTCATTTGTGCTGCACAGGCTTATGAAGAATTCACATTATTATGCCCGTTAGGAAATTGCTTTAAAAAGTACACCGTGTTCAGCTGCGGTTCGGCTCCAAAAGCTGCAGCAAGACCTCTGAGAAGCTCCCGTCCGCTCACAAAATCAAACTTGCAGCTATTAATTTTATTAAAAGATTTTGCCTTTTAAAGTGTTTTCTCAAAGGTAATCTGAATAAGTTTGAATCATTAAGTTTAATTCACTTTCAAACATTAAAACACATCAAAAACAAAACCAATTCAAATAGAAAATTTGCATGCAAACATGTTGTAGGAGCTTAGAAAAGTGTGATTTTTGTGGGTTTTCGAAATCTTCAGGATCCTCTGATGCCGTCATAAAGACGGGAAAAGGTCGTCCTGCTCATGGGCAGGCTTTAATTTTCACAACTTTTTTTCCCTCACTGCCTGAGCTGTCTGCCTTTAATTCACTTCAACTCTGTATTTAATTTATCCCCAACATTAGTTGCTTCCTTTCCTGCGCCGAAGCACTTCCTGGAACTCAGACAGCCGCGAGACAGACAGGAAGCAGATTAAAGACAAATGGAGCAATTAAGGAGTTTAGTCCTACTGTCCCTGAACGTCTCTCCGGCTGCAGATAAGGACCCCAGTCATGCGGAGTGTGTTTTTTGCAGGGGAATCTCCATCAACCTCCAGGAAACTGTGTGTCTTTCAAAGTATTACCACACAAAAGAAACACTGGCGGACTTTGTTTCATTATTTCTTTATCTAATACAAACTGGCTGCTATTCGACAAGAGGACTGAGAATGTGTAGAGGAAGACGGGGGTCTGGGATTTGGAGCTTTGGCGCACCCAGATGAGGACTCTTATCTGAACAAGGAGGCGGCGTAGACTCTCACTCCCAGAGTCACACTGGCCACTAAATCTTTCGACTCACCTTTTGCAACATCGTGCCCGAGACCAGGCCACCCCAGGGAAGCTCTTTGTTTCTCAAGATTTTCACAGCTCGAGATTTCTACGCCCTTATAGAATCTCTGAACAATGATTGGCTTCCATCCAAAGAGGTGTGTTGAGTGGACAGACTTTCACAGCAGTCCAAATCTAATTCTCTTCGCCGGCCAGTCCAAAGTGGAAGCGATATCTTAATAATAAGAGCTGAACAGAAGCTCAATAGTCTAAACAACGCGGTAAATATGAGGAATTAAAGTTCCTTATTTACTCACTTTATTACTCCAATTGGGTGTATATAGTATATAACCATCTATTACTACATAACTAATACTTCCCCCACAGGTCACCAGTGGTATTACTGTTTGACGTGCCTCTTCAAATCCGTTGGCTACGTGCCATGACCATAAACGTCATGAATGCAGAAGACAGATATGTGCAGATTGTTCTTTGTATTTTGCATTGAGCTTATTTGAGCCTTAAGTGTCGTCCTTCTGCGATCTTCTTCTTGTTGTTGCCGATGTCTGCAGGTCTTTCACTGAATACCTGCCTGATCACTGGTGCATTCGTCCTCTCAGTTGGTTCTCAAGTGAAATGATCTCTTCGCCCCACTGTAGGTCTCTCTTTCTATTTCTATCTCCATCCCTGCAGCACCATATAGCCATCTAGGTTTTCAACCTCTTTCCATTTCCTGTCTCTTTCTCCCCGCTTTACCAACTTGGGCTTTGGAAAAAAAAAATAGCTTGGATTTTGTGTCTATTTAGCTCATTTGCCATTGACGGCATGTCAAGGCGTCACTTTTAAGTAAGGCTCATCAGTTGTGCGCAGCTCAGGTCAGCACTTGATCAAAGCTTGATGCTTGAAGGTTATTGACAAGAGAAACTGCGGCTCTCCCTCAGCTGTCTGTCCGCCGGGGTGTCAGGTTAGCGAGCGGGCCGCTGCCAAGTGGGTTAGGGTGGAAATGAGAGCACAGCCGTGGCCCCGCGCCAACACGACACCACCGCCGGGGTACCTCGCCGTCGCCATTGTACACGTTGCCGCGGAAACCCTCCGCGCGGCAAACACGGATACCGCCACGCTCCGGTTTCCTCGCTCGGCGCGACGTTGACACGGCCGCGCAGCGTTTCCACTTTTTTGACACTACTGCAAACAAAAACTGCCGTCGGAGGCCATTCGCGCCCCGCTCACAGTCGCCGCAACCCCGCAGGCCTGCAGGCGAGGTGACATGCCGATTGATCAAAGTCTGTTAGTTTTGCCATGAGCCCAATTGTGGCTCTGGCCTCAGCCTGAACCTTCAGTGCAACAGGCTGCACATCAGCGGGCAATCAGAGTCGAGTTATCAAGTGCTGGCTCCCCTCCAGAGAGCAAACATACAGTTTGGGCCAGTAAAATGCTTTGTAATGCGCTTTGGTTTGTCCGTGTCATTGTTTTACAGTATAATGGTGAAAGTATAGGGCAAAGCAAGGCAGCTCTATTCCTGCAGCACAGCAATGAACAAAAAACACAAAGTTATTGAGCAAAGTGACTAAAACAAAAAAGAAAATCAAAATAGAATGCAAAAAGCTCTTTGCTATCATTGATTGTTCCTTATTGTGATAGAAAAAAAATAGAAGTTTAAATACAAATGCATTTCAAAAAATGAGACTTTAAGGCACCAAATGGTAATTTCTGATGTTTAGAAGCTGCAGTTGAGCATTTACTGTCGCCTCCAGCAATTTTTTTTTTTAAGTATTGCACATCTTTAAATTGTCCAATTACTATGATCAATGTGGGAGATTTGACTTGTTTTGTGCCATAAAGTCAACAGATCTGTTATATAATGGTTATAGCTCAATATCTCAGTGAAGCATCTCATATTTTGTTTTAAATACACTACTGAGGGAGGAGTTTTTAAGCACCCTCCTGCAGCGCTGCCTCCAGCCCAGCGGCTCCCCGTCCTCCGGGGAGGGTGTCTCACTCAGTGCTTTATCACAGTCCCCCCCCCCCGTGGCTTCCCCCAGGCGTGTGTGATGGGGCATCGTCTTCTCAGTCTCTTGTGTCAAATCTGACCTCACAAACTGAACCTCTGCCGACCTCTGACCCCATGACCCCGTGTCAGCTCCTCAGAGGCTGTGCTTCGAGGACTGGTGGGCTGGTTTTTATTGTGGACTTCCTGTACTGGCGTCTCCAGAATGAAACTTGTCTTTGATGGAAAGACGAGACATATAAACGATCGCTGTATGAAACGGTGGCAAGATTAGGGCCCGTTGGTTTCCGTGATGCAGATCTATAGACAGAATTATGGAATTAGAATACCATTGACCTATTACCTTATCATTATCATTGTTGATTTTTAAAATCCATGGATTTGTACACGTCATCCCCGTAATGCATATGTTTGTTAATGCCAATAACAATGTAGATGGTGCTTTTACAGCGACAAAATTGACAATTCCATTTGAGCGAGCATCAGCGTGAAGATGAAAAGAAGAAACCTGCAGAGCCAGAGTCTGAGGTGGCTTTGTGCTGTTCTGGTTGAGGACAAAGAAAAAAAAATCAACCTTTATCTGTAGAAACCTTTTCATACATTAGAACACAGCAGTCTGCCAGTCTGATCTAGAACATCCATATCTGCACAGGGAGAACATGCAAACTCAACAGAGGAAGCATTTGGTTCGGTGATTTTCCCCTCGGCAAGAGCAAGTGTTGTGGGAAATGGTGTTGTCCTGACGTGTGCAGGTTTTTCACAGCGGGAAGTGAACCCGGTGAACTTCTGACACGCCGGGAGGTTTTTCTCCGAGCAGTCGATCCAAATCCACTTTTGCAGATGTCGTTCTCCACACAACCGGTGACTGATAAAGCAGTGAAAGCAGCTGATGGGGAGAAGATAGCGCACACTATCTCAGCACTTGGTCATTGTTGTTGTTTTGTTTTTTTGTTTTTTTTTCTCTCTCCTTCTCTCTGGATCCGAATCAGCAGCGACTCCTTCAAGCTCAGCTGTCCTCAGCAGCTCGTGCAGCTGTTCGCAGCACCGACGGATCCTGATTTCTGCATGAATATTTCAGCTGCAGGAAGGCACTGTGACAGCCACCTGCTACCCAAATCCTTAAATGTTCAGAGCCACCGATAAGTGGCCTCAGCCGGCTCCTGTTTTCCCCCCCCAGCCTGGGTTACAGCGCTATCCGTTTACATGTGTCGGAGTCGAGCCGGGCCACTGGAACGCTTCCTGTGGTGGAGCAGGCGCGGAACGCTTACTGCGACGCAGGATTCATTTAATTTCAGTCAATGAATCCAAATGTTTTTATATGTCACTTTACAAGGAGGTTATAACAATTCAAAGTACTTAAATGATTGATGGAGACGAGGGTAAAAGCAGGCAATAAGTGCAACACATGAATAAAATAGAAAAGGCTTGAAAAAAATAGCATGAGTGATTATATGTGAAAAAATTTATAGCGGATATAAATACATATTTTAATTTGTTGTGAAATGAAGGAAAGTAAAAAGAAAAAACGCGTTGATTTTCGTTAAATTTGCACCCGAGCCTTCGTCACGTCATGACTATAATTTGAAGATGAATAGAGATATTCGTGTGCTTACTCATTCATTTCAATTCCGTCTTGTCCAAGAATGGGGGGGAAAAAAACGTGAAGTCAGATTAAATTGACTTTTTCTGGCATATTCAAAGACATTTTAAAAAAACAACAACAAATGAATACAAAACTGTGATATAAGGAAAAAGCCAAGTTTAAACGTCCCTTTCTTTTCTGCTTTTGTATACTTAATGGTACCGGCGTCAAAGTCTCTTCTCAGACAAAATAGCTCTATTCGCCACATAAAAATAGACTCTTAATGGAGCTACGAGTGCAGCCAAAACCCAGAAATTACCCCCCTTTACACCACAAGCTGAAGCTTTCACAGGAAATCGCTGCCGTCCTGATTTGCCCTTTGCGTTACCATTTGTCATTCGCCATTATCTGCGTTGCTGTCCGCCTGTCGTTGCGTCGACAAACCTCCGGTTCTCGTGACGCGTCACTCACGGCGAGCTCACTTGATACTCGCGGACTCGGGAGGAGCCGCTTGGCGGATCGTCTGGCTCCGGCCACCGATCACCCGACCCGGCCGCCTCAGGAGGTCCAGCTCCAGACTGAGCTGAGGGAGACGGTGACCACGTGGTTCCACCGGTCCAAAGCCGCTTTATCCTAAATGCTCTGGACTTTCAAATAGAACTTCAGGTATCATTATCAAACTGCACCGCATTTTATGATCCGGTTTTGCTTCAGGGGTTTGTGTAAACGTGTTGAAATTAAGTGAATATCTACACCTCGAGTTTAATTCCTCACATTGGAGTATCTGAAATGAACTCTTATAATCCAGCTTCCTGGCCCTCCCTCTACCTGAGAGGGTTTTTTTTTTTTCTTCTAATCCAAAGACATTCCCATTACTGGAGTCACTTAACTAATCTTATGTTAGTTGATGACTTTAACCTTTATAATCCCATCCTGCCTCTGCTGGCAGGAGTGTCCCTCTACCTCCTGGGCTGTGTATAATATATGAAAGCAGAGAAGTGGAGCTTTGTACTCCCAGTAGTCATGACAGTGGCCTGTCAAAAACACACTGTAATGTTAAAGAACTGACGCATAAAGTTTATATTG
This sequence comes from Blennius ocellaris, assembly GCF_963422515.1. Classification (NCBI taxonomy): domain Eukaryota; kingdom Metazoa; phylum Chordata; class Actinopteri; order Blenniiformes; family Blenniidae; genus Blennius; species Blennius ocellaris. The sequence continues at coordinate 8,813,911 of NC_137667.1, forward strand.
GCAGGAAGAAGGGCAAATTGTGTTGACTTTATGTCTGAAAGGAACCTTTTTAGGACATTTTCATCACTAACTGTCAGAAAATAAGTCGAACATTTAGCTAAATAAGCCATTTTTTAGGACAATTTATGTGTCCTGGATGCACAGCTGATGGTGGGGACGTTCATGCCTTCCCGTGTTGGAAAAGACAGACATCATCATCCTGACAGCAGGGCCACTGCCTCTCCTTAAATTGCTTTTTAAATAAATATCGAACGGCGCCTCAATCGATGGCGCACTACTCGTGACTTCCCTTGTGTAGACGCCCAGAGGTACTTTTCCCGTGGACGTTATCTGCCGGGGGGGCGGGGGGTATTGAGCACACGGTGAGTGCAGAGGAAACGCTCGTCCGAGGGAGGAGACTGTAACCTCTATTTGAAGGTGACCAGCAGCTGCCTGTGTGGGAGTGCAGCCTACTAGAGACCCCTTCTGGCTACAGGCGAGATTTCATCAGTGCCCATCGTCGTGACCTTTTTTTTGTTTTCCCAATCAGCTGTGTTGTTTTTTTTTGCTAAATGAGCCACTGTATTTGGTCTTTTTGTGCTTGAAAAGTTGTTTTCTAAGAGGAAACATCACAACACTACGGGGTCGGGGGGCAGTGGATAAGTTGATTGAGTGGGCGGTCGTCCAATTCAAGTGTTAATATGAAATACATTTCCAGATTTATGGTTTCATGCATCAAGAAGTAGATGATTGTGTTCATGGAGACATTCACAGTGATGCTAAGAGAACAATGACTCATTTATGTTTATAGTGGGCAAGTAAAACAGCAATGGGAAAAGCATTACCATAATTGAGTCAAATGCAGGCTTCAAAATAGTCAATACATGTGGATTTCTTTAATTTGCTGTGATAACAAAGAAAATATGTAGGTTTTTGTAGCTCTTGTTTGGATAATCGCTCAAATCTAATCAAGTTGTACAATTGTGCTTTTTTAATAAGCTTGAATCATCATTATTCACATTATAGGGCCACAAACATTTTGTTGACATTATACAAAATAGGATGTCATGTTGTCAAATGTGAGGAAAATCTGATGTTTTTGCTGGAAAAAATGGTCCAATCGCTGCTGTAGGAGTCAGTCATGTGACCATTATCACAATAAACAGCAGAGATGTATACAGATTAGGATGGATTCTTGTTGTTTCGTAGAAAATGAGGGAATGTTTAGCGGCGCGGAATGAATATAAACCGAAATACATTAGAATAAGCTGCTTGGCACTTGAAGGCGACATTCGGCAAATTTCTCAAAGGCACAACCCACAAACTCCTGCTCATAAAGACGTTTGGTAGAATTTAGTACCGGGAAAAAAAAAACCGTTCTGTATGTAATTTCTAGCAATTTAAACATAAATGTCCCTGCTTAAAGTAAATCATGCTCCAGTCTTTCAATCGGCTCAATGTGCCTCTTTAGATATCCTGTACGTTACCCGATCATGTAAATCGCATAGGTGTGTTGATTATAAGAGCATTAATTTGTTGCTGCTCTGCGAGATATAAAGCAACACGTTTTTGTGTACTTTTGAGCTTGCAGGCGAGACTTGAGCTGAGAAACATTGAAAGGTAAACCGTTAATTGTACGACGTCCTCATTTGCTCCCTTCACTCCTTTTAAGCAGCGTTGGTGATTTAACAACCTGAATTTGTCTAAAAGCTGGAATATCCAGGATTTTTATTTTTTTTTTCTCCTCCGTCTCTGCTCTTCTGACTTTGATTCGCCGCTTCTCACTTCCTCGCCGGCTGAACCCGTTCAACTCTTCCCCCGAAACGAGCGTCTCCTTCCCACGCACTTTCTAACCGAGCCATTTTGGCGACGCGTCATGAGTCGTCTGCCTGCTGCCGGGGCTCTCCCTCAGCACTTCTGTCCGTCTCCCAGCCGTCCGATGAGCCCTGCCAGCTAATGAGTCCCCGAAAACGAGCTGAAGCCACGGCAAACACAGACCGTCTTAATAGACTCCGCTCTGAAATGAAGCGCGGCGCTCGGGGACCACGGCCGACTCCCCGGGTTTGCCCCCCCACCGCCGATCAATGCAGACAAGTTTCGCTGAGTGAGACTTCACTCATTTGTTTTTGTTGTTTTGTTTTTGTGCGTTGTTTCATCTGGTTTGACCTCTCTGCTTCTTCTGCTTCTTGTGCTTCAGGATGTACCCAATAAAAGAGGTTCCCGTGGAGGCGGAGCCCCTGACTGACTGGCTTTATCAGCGGTTTGTGGAGAAAGAAAAGCTGCTGGCTCACTTCTACGACACAGGTCAGTCTCACCCTGCCAATAATCTGATCATCTTGGTCATTTTGAATACGTCCCCCCCCCAAAAAAAATAATTCTAAATTATAATTGAGACTCGAATCGACCTTCAATGAGTTGTAATCCAGTATAGCTGTTTTTGATAAATTGCGCAAGATTGATTCGCAACTTTGATTTCAATGAAATAGCAGCTGTAGTTATTAATTATGACATGAATGCATTTTCAAAGAGTAACTTATGCACTTAGTGGTGAGATGTTGTTATAATGGGTCAAATATTCTATTATGCCATCGCAAGCTTTCTTTACTACATTGAAAAAATGAGAAAATTGTTACATGAGAGGTTGTTATAATGTGTCAAATATTCTATTATGCCATCGCAAGCTTTCTTTATTACATTGAAAAAATGAGACAATTATTACATGAGAGGTTGTTAAAAACTCAAGTCGTGACGCTCGGGGGGCAAAGTGTGCCAAGCAGCAGGAGGGGCCGCGGGAAGGTGTATCTTGAACCACGTTTTTACAGCTTTTTATAAATCTCAATTCCAAAAATGTAATATTTTTCCCCCCCAAGAAGCTTTATTTAGACTTTATTTTCCGTCTCCTGAGTGGTTGATGGCTGCGTCGCTCGTGTCCCTCCTCTCCACAGGATCCTTCCCTCCCGTCAACGGACAGAAAGAGGCGGTGTCCCGGCGGATGACCCTCGACCCCGTGTGGCTGTGCGTCATCCAGTCGTTTGCGTTCGTCTCCGGCTACGTGTGGTACAGCGTCCTCCAGTACCTCTACTGCTGTTTATTTTGAGCGCTGCTGCTGCTGCTGCTGCTGAGGCGGGGAGTCTTGGAACCCGGACTGCTGTAAAAGCCTCAGGATCGGTCTGTCGGTCGGTGTGTCCACGGCCCCGGCGTAACATGTGCCCCTCCTCCTCCTCCTCCTCCTCCTCCTTTTCTCCCTCCTCCCCCACGATGGATGAATGTACATTTGCTACAGTGGAGAGACTCAACAGGAAACAAAAAGAAGAGAAAAAAAAACAAAACAACCAACATATGGAGACGAAAACACACAGATTACAGTATGAAGCTGGTCACAGGCAGTTAACTTGCACACACTCGCTCCAGCGGCCTATAGCAGAATAATCTCTCTCTCTCTGTCTCTCTCTCTCTCTCTCTCTCTCTCCATCTCTCACTCGTCACCACTCACATCTCGATGTTTACACGTCCTCTCATCCACGTAGACACTCACACCTTACATTGACTTTTTATTCAAAGTGAACGAAACGAGGCTCAGGACTCCTCCAGAAGACGCTCTGGACCGGACTCTCCCCCCCCCTCCTCCCGGGCTTTCGCCGTTGTAGTTTTACAGAGTTTAAAGTGTGTGTGGAAGCGTGTGTGTGTGTGTGTGTGTGGAAGTGTGTGTACGCGCACACGCATGAATGGAAATATGTGACGCGAAGCATAATGTCTGCCCCGAAGTAGTTCTTCTTCTTCTTCTTCTTCTTCCTGGCGAGAGTCGATGAAGCCCACTGGACCTCTCTGACCGAGCCTGCTGACGAGTCGGCCGGCGAGCCCTTCCAGAGCGAGCGGCCTGTTGGACCGCTGAAGCCGCTCCTCTGGCCTCCATTGCACTAAAAGGATCCATACTGCCCTATCCTGCCCCCCTCGATCGTTAGCTGTCAAGTGTTTTGTTTTTGTTTTTATTTCTTTCGTTTATCGTTGTTTACCGCTGAGAGAGAAGAGAAAAACAAAAAAAACAGGGGGGGGTGTCATGTTTACACTGCTGAAAGCCTGAAAAGACGGCGGCTCGAGTCAAAAGATCGTTTTTTTTCTGTGACGGACGAGAGCCGTCGTAACACTTTGGAGAGGGGGGGGGGGGATTGAAAATGTGGTGATGCGGGGCGAGGTTCGCAGTCTGATCACGTTTTTGAAAAAAGAAAACAAACCCTCCGATGTGGATCTCCCCCCCCCTCCTTTTTTCACCCCCTCTGCCCTCCTACAGCCATGTGCAGCTCCAGGATCTATTCAGCAGAGGCAGACCAAGAAGGCAGAGACTCTTAACTCCCCCATTGGACTACTTAGTTTTACAAATATTTAAGCCATATGCTTAGTGTCGTCGGGGTGAAATTTAAAAAAAGAAAAAGAAAAAAAAAGGTGATTTTTTTTTTTATAGAAAGCTACCCTTATGTTCAGCATTCTACAATAGAGATTTTGGCTTACAGAACTATAGGTGTCATTACTGTAAATTTACAGCATAACCTGCCTAAGTGAGTGTGTGTGGTTGTCTTATCCCCCCCCCCCACCTCCACCCCTCCACCCCCCATCTCTCCATGTTTTGATCTTTATGATTGGTGTTGCGACGTCAGAGCGTGGCGGCGGTCTCACCTCCTCCAGTGGTCAAATTTCATTTCATTTTGAGTCACTTGAACTGTTCCGCTGGTTTTCAAAGGGGTTGTGGGTGGGGTGGGGGGGGGAGGGTGGGGGAGGCGTAGTAAAACAGACATGTGGAGATTCAGGAAGTTGAAAACATTTCAAAGCGAAAGCTTATTAAGTGGAGAAGTTGCAACATGTGCAGGCGAACTGTGAAGACTGACTGGGGGGGGGGCGATACTACGTCTCAGGAGTTTCTCTTATCGAGGTAACTTCAAGGGGGGGGGGGGGGGTTAACCCTGAGTTTTCCGTACTGCCACGCTGGTAAGTCTACGTGGCAACTTACTCTGAATGTCGAAAAACCTTCTCCGCAAAAGAGATCAATCTCCTGACCAATCAGATCTCTTGAGCGGCGACCTGGCCCATTCTTAGAAGATTCCGATTGGTGCGCGGGTTCGGAGTGGAGTGGAGAGGAGCAGTGGGCAGGAAACTGGATCTTTTCGAAATAATGCAATGCAAAGTCTCGTCGCGCCTGACGTAACTGCAGAAACGTGAATTTGTGGAGCATCACATCTCCTGCCAGCTCGGTGAGGAGTTAATATTTCAACACTAAACACACTCACACGGGGGGAAACGGCCCCCAAATCAATGAAAAATCTTAACGGTTTCCAGTGTAAGAAGGTAAAACGCTGATCACGTGTTTTCAGAGTTCTACATGCATACTGCACTGCAGGGATTCTCCACCCCTCTCCTGTGAACTGCGCACTGATCGCGAAGGAAAACCCCGGGTTGAACTTACCGAGTTGTTGACGTGCTTTGCAGGTACAATCACGCGTGTCTGGGTAAGTCAACCCAGGTAACCGAGAGAGATCCTGGGTATGTTTCCCTTGGGTTGTAGTATCGGGGCCCCCGGTGCTTCATATTGAAACGTACACCAACACTCAGAAGTTTAGACACTTTTTTTTTTATTACTATTCATTTTTTTTACTGTTCACATTGTAGATTCTCGCCGACCACATCAAAACTGCATGAACACACATGGGATTATGTCGTAAACAAAGTGATGGAACGAGGGGTTTTATCATGTCTGGCGACGACCCCGTGAAGTTCCTTAAGAGAATTGAAGAGTGTGTGCAAAGCAGATGATGGCGACTTTGACGAATTTAAAATATGAAATGAGTTTTGAGTTATTTTAGACGGTTTTGATGCCTTCAGTGAGAATCTGCAATGTGAATAGTAAAGAAAGAAAGAAAAAAAACTAAACTTTGAAAGTGACAGTGTCCAAAACTTTTGAGTGTTGGTGTAATTCCAAATTAAAACGGCAAAACATTTTCCAGCTTTATCAAACCAAAAGTGTTGTCAGTTGCAGCTTATGCACAGAGATTTGCAGATATTTCATATTTAAAGCACTGAAGGTTCTTGCTCTTTGTGAGCCCCCACACACTTTGACCCCCCCCTCCCCCTGTTCTGTCCTCTGGCACTGTGTGTTTAAATCTTGTACATAAAGAAGCTGAGGAAGTTGTCGACCACGACTGCAGCGTCTCTCTCTCTCTCTCTTTTGACCTCTCGACGACTTCAGAGGAATTTATTTTGAATGTTTGGAGAAACATATTTCCCTTTTAAATAAAGCCACGTTCGTAAAGAACATGCATTTTGGGTGAGTGGAATCCGAAGGAAAAGACAGACCTCCATTCACTCTGCTTTGTCCAACTTGTCGTTAATCCAGCGTCGGAGCCTCATTCCAGCCGAGTTCGTGAAAGTTTGGACGGAAATCCGATGTTCTGAGGAAGCTGTCAGTTAGGATTTTATTCTGCACATTGTTTCTAAGTATTAATCTGATTCAAGTGTTTTAGATTTTGTAATAAAAAATTGCATTAAATGTGAACATTTTCAGGATTCAATTGTTCCTTTTCTTTGCTTTTTTTATTGAGAACTTTTGAACCGAAAGTGAGTTTGACCTCCGTTGCAGTTAATGAAGCCTAAATGCTGCAAGCTTTCAACACAACATAGCTGAGAAGATGTTTCCCATGGCGCCAACCCCTAGACTCCTCTGCTCATCCCACAAATACGTGTTTCACTATTTAAAAGGGAAATAATCAGACTTGCCACCGTGCTCCGAGAAATCTTACAGAACACAAATTTCCTCATGTTTTTTATAAACCAGTGGAGCTCATGTGGCCATAATGAACCAAACCTACCACGTCTTTTCTGGTCTTCCCGGAAGCGACAGTCTTTGTGGGAGAGGACAAGTGAACCTGCCCGATTCCGTCTCTGGAATACTCCAAAGGATCTTCACATGCGGTGGACTGATATCCATTTTTTATTTATTTTATTTTTTTCACTTTTCTTTTGGCATCGGTTAGGAAACATGAGCCACTACAGCTGGGTGGCTGTAACTGAGGACGTTTTCATGATGGACAAACTTGAAACTTGAAAAATCAAAGCGTCCATTTTCACAAGAAACGAGGACGAATAGTTGACTCACAAGCGGGAAAACGGCAATGAAGAGGACGGGTTTCCCCCCAAAGACCCCTCAGTTTAAGTTGATTCATCCGTACTGAGTTTCCTGTTGTTTTATGTTGGTGTTTAAAAACAAAAAAGAAATAAAACGTTTTTAAAAAATCAACTGCAAGAAGATGCGAAAACTTTCACAAAGAACAAAATGATCACAAGTCACTGCAAACAAAATATTTATATAAAAAAAAAAAAGATCAAGGAATCAAGATGACTTATGCCACAAGTGTTGCAGACTTCTGTGTATATTGAAGGACTTTTTAGAGATTTCAAATTAGTGTTATGGTTATTGCCAAGAAGCTATATATATATATATATGAGAGAGAAAATATTCATAACCCTCAAGTGTATTCCTTGCCAACACGTGTATACGTGGATATACATAACACCTGTATGTATATGTATATATATGGTTTTTAACCATTAAATTCATATGAAGATCAAGAAGCTCTGAATTCAACTAAAACTCAATGTGAGACAAGTGTGCAGTCTTAAGAGTTTTCAGGGACTTTAAACTACTTTCAAACCCCTCACTGAGTCTAACCTACTCATATTGTTTACGCCGGAAAAAATTTTTCCTGATTCCTTAGGATATTAAATACTGCTGGTCCTCTTTTGTGTGTGTAACCATGAACTTTCCCCTTCCTGGGAGGTGAGAGGATGCTCTGGCAGTCTGGTGTAACCCAAGCCTGTGTTTGCTCAGAACTGAGGCCGTTGTTTAACTGTGGCGTCAGTCACCGGCTGCTGAAAGTAACCGGTTTGTGTTGCAGAGCTCCGTTTTCAGCCGTGACGTGGAGACAGACGGGAGATCTCCTTACCTGAGCAGGCCGCAGCTTGTCAGGAGTGTTTTGGGGATGTGTGGAATTGAACCTGAGCCCCTCACTGTTACTTTCATGGTCGAGCTCTGACCTACAAAGGCTCATATCTTTTCCTAAAGAGTGTTATGAGCTGGCCGGCGAGGGATCAGAGTGTAACATAGGACAGATGGGGAAAAAAAGTATTTAACCAGGGAAAATTAGGATTTATTTTAGTAAATAAAATCAGGGGAGCCGGAAACAGAAACCAACAGTTCAAACTAAAGGAGTCACAGCCAACGAAAAACAAGCAAAACCAAAAGATAGGCTGAAAAAACGGTTTTCTTTCACAAAAGAACAAAACTCAAAAGAAACCCAATTGACTCAATTAGCAATTCCCGGTGTCCAATTAACAAAAATTACCAAAAGCTCAGGAATTCCAAATATTCTGCACACAAAAACAGCCGCCCAGTGTGACACATCTTCTGGAACTCATGAGTTCTAGACCAGGTCCTCTGGACGCCGAGCCAATCCCAGAAAGGCACCGGTGCAGGACAATCTGCATACTGATGACTTTAGGGGCGGGGTCTCGATTCTTCAGCCAATCCGTGGAAGGCACAGAGTCATTTGCATGCCTCCACCCGCACCATACAGCAGAAAGGGCGCCTGCTAAGTACTGCTGCTAACTTAGCGACTTTCTCGGTAAATCTTGGGACTTTTCGGGTCTTGTTGACGACATTTTTTGTTTGAAAAGCGCTTAACGACAAATCTAGCGACTTTTTCTGCTGTCATTGATGAAGTTCTAGTGTGTTGGGCGACTCTGCCCCTCCTCTCCTCCGTCCTGAAGCATTCACAGACCCGAGGTCAGTCTGACAGGAGCCTCCCTCCTGACGAGAGGAGACCCTCACCACACTGCGTCCACGCTGAGAATGAACCGCGCATGCGCAAGGCCACCGCTTGTTTACTGAGCGGCAAGTAAATATAAATGTTGTTTTTTTGTTGTTTTTTTTTTTTTTTACATAGATGTCATTAATTTACCGGATTAACAAATACAAATTCTCAATTCAAGGTCCATGGGCCACATTCGCACCACATGTGGTCTAAACAAGGAATTAGGCTTAAAGTTATTTTGAGAAGTGATGGTCTATTTCAGTGACAAAAACAAAAACACTGGAATCAGCATCAGAACGATCATTTGCACTTCTAAACATATTCAAGGCGTTTTTTGTTTTGTTTTGTTTCTTTGCATACTTTGTCTCTTCCATAACGTTATTCCTCTTTCCTACAGCGTGCCTTTGTCAATTACGCGTCAATGTCCAATTATGCAAATTGGGCGATGACTTTTGAGGACGGCCAATAGCTACTTTCCTTACTGAGGAGTTAGGGCCTTAACAAGAGCAACATGGTGGATGAAAATTCTGAATTTGAGATTCAACACAGAGAATTTGATAAAGTCTGGGGACTCTGGGCGGTTGCATGTTACAGTTGCAGTCTATATATTTAGATACAGACTTCCAATTTAAAGCTTTTTACATCACAGCAGATGGTCATGATGATATCTTCTATCAGAGGCGTCCAAAATCTCTAATTCTGCCATTTCTGGTCAGACGCAGCATTTTCTTTCTTTCATTAGTCTCGTTTTGTCAACTCAACAAAACAAGTTCATTACAAACAACATGATTCTAAAACTCTTACTCAGGAAGTTTGTAGTGAAGCAATATTTCTCTGTGGCCTTGAACTAACTTTTATTCTTTGTGCACTCCATATTCCATGATACTTTTACAACGTGATGCATTAAAAAAAACTGAGCTGCAGTTGGCATGTGGGTTGTAGTGTGGATACCTCAGCTACTCTACTTTCTGTGGAAGCTGCGCTCTAAATGAACTTGGCATTCATTCGCAGTGTGACAGAGGTCCACACGTCTCCCCGCCTTCGCCGAGTCGCTCGTCTGCCCTAAACTCGTTGGGTTCACAGAGTAAATGGGAACTTGAGGCCAGCGTGGTGTTTCATCAACAGCGTCTCCACGGCAGCTGGTCAGGTCTGCGGGACGGCCAATAGGGCGGTCCGGCGAAAACAACAGGAAGTGAGCTGGAAAATGGGATTAAATATGCACCAAGTCCCACCGACCTACCAGAGGGTGGAAGCCGAGGAGGAGGATGAGGATGAGGAGGATGAAGAGGAGGGCTCTGGATGGAGACTTCAGGTCCACTGATGAGTGTTTTCCAAGGTCGCCCATATGATAGCGATAAATTAGTCTCCTGAGAAACTTCTGTGTCCTCTGCAGATGGACACCTGCAAAGGGCCATTTCACGGGCGCTGCTTCCCCGAGGGCCTCAATGTCACGCTCTGATGCCCGCTCCCTCGTGAACGCGGCGGCGGTGGCGGTGGCGGCTTCCCTTGAGTCAGCAAGCACTAAAACATCCAGCTGTGGAGAGGAGGGCCGGGCTGAATGTCAACTGAAGCAGCCGCGGGTCTCACGCAGGCTCACCGGCTCCCCTCCCTGCTGTCACACCAGTAAAAACCCTCCGAGTTTGTTTTCCCTTATCATATCTCACATGCAAATAATGTACGGCGGCACACCTCTCTGGAGGTTTTCTGCACCCCGGGAGCGGGACAGCCAGGGAATGACAAACTAAATGTTAAAACGCAGCCGCAGAGGTGAGCACACGGCGAAAAGCTTCTACGAAGAGCCACAAAAACTAACAACCGACACAGAAATTAGTGTAAAAAAAAAGGGGGGGGGGGGGGGGGGGGGAGTGAGAGAAGTGGACCGTAAGCGTCCTGTTGCCCTGTTCCTGCCCGTCAGAGGTGGGGAGGTTGTCACAGGATGGAGCGGCCTGTCCTCCCCGTCACTCCCTCTAAACTCCCGGCCTTTAACGGGGCCAGCTGACGTCAGAGCGCCCTCAGGCACCCGACTGTCTCTGTTGTTTTTAGCTGTCAGTTTTCCACTCACACGCCTCCCTCCCTCCCTCCCTCACCCCCTCAAACAACTGTTCTTGGCTGGTGTCCAAACTCCTCCAGCTCTTTGTAGAAGTGACCTTTGCAGAGGCAGACTGACAGCCCGGCCCGGGCGCTCGCTCGCCCTCCTGGTGGTGTGAGCGGAGAGGATGGAGGCCCAGAGGAGCGTCTCAACCGGAGGAATCCTTCTACCGAGAGAGATCCCAGGAATCGGGTTTTATCTGGTGTAGCGATCACAGATCAGCTGGAAGAAAAAAGAGAGAGCGAGAGAGCGTCTTTCGTCTGTCACGGGGAGTCAGTCTTTGATCCTGCGTGCTTTAACCTGAACTAATCAGTTTGTTCTCAGCATGTCATATAAAAAAATCAAATGAAGGAACGAGCACAAGAAAACCTTGTGAATCTGTCTCAGAAAGTCGAACAATAAAATGAATTAAAACTACAAACTTCGGGAAAATTGTGAAAATGATCACGTCTGAAATGAGCCACAAATAAACTGATGACTTTATTTACATTATTGTGTTGTGTCGTACGCAAAGCATTCTGATGCTTGTTCATTCTCTATACTGCTTCATTCACCTGAGGGGGTCGTTGGGGGGGCCGGAGCCGATCGCAGCAAATGATGGTCATATTCTGGACATGTCACCAGTCCGTCGCAAAGCATATACAGAAAAACTGTAGCCAGAGAAGATCCATGTATGCACTGGGAGAATATGCAAACTCTACACAGAAAGGCCCATAAGGCCGGATGTGAAATGGGGCAATTCTCCCAACAAAGCAATGCATTTATGTCAAAATGGGAAATTGGCAATTTATCTCCACAGATGGGCTCGATGAGTTTTTCTTACTTTTTTAATGGTTACCCCTCCCACATCTTATTTTAGTAGATATTATTAGAATCAGAGCCTGCTATTTATGATGCAAAACAATATTAAAAAGAAATTTTAAAAAACCAAAACAAGAGCCAGCAATGTGACAGCTTTCAGTATAATTATAAGCTATTATGAGCCCCTAAAATCACATGGCAGGTGTCTTTTGCCGTCAATAAAAATTCCAAAATGATGTGCAAATCATATAAATTAAAAAGGTAAAGCTATTTTGAGTTGGTAATTGTTGGAATTAAACTGATTTTGAAATACACTGATGTTTTGGCGCCACCTTGTGTCCATTCGACCGTACGTCATACTCCCGCGTCAGTCTCGCGGTATTCGGTCGCTTAGCAACCTTAGTATATTGGCCAATCGGGAGTTGGCGTGCCTGGTCCGAGCGAACCAATCACGATCGAGGATTTCGGCACCAGTTTAAAAACGGAGAGCGAGCGCTTCCTGTTTTGGCAGCTGCTCCAGAGATGAGACTGATTACAGACAAGAGAAACACGTTCGATTGATTTAATCCACTTTATCGGCATCTGACGTTAAACTCCGCTCGGGAGTGCGGAGTCGGTCTGCTGGAGGGGCCGCAGCGGCTGGTTTCACCTCGGACGGTAACGTTAAGTCGGGTAACTTGTACCGTTACGTCGGTTGAACCATGCCGTCCCGTGTGGAGGACTACGAGGTGCTTTATACCATCGGGTCCGGGTCGTACGGAAAGTGCCAGAAAATAAGACGAAAAGCTGACGGGAAAGTGAGTAAACCGACTCCGAGAATCGCACTGCCTACCTGAAACGGACGTTAAGCCGCAGGGGGGGCATTGCTTCTGGAGCTCCTGTCCAGGGGCGGATCCAGGATATGTTTACACTGAGGGCGCAGTTAAACTGGTTAAACTGGGCATCATAAAGGGATTAAATTCAAGTTGCCATTGAGATGTGTGGGTGGCCATATTTTGATCTCCAGAAACGATGATGTCTCACTTCATAAAGTTTATTCAGCTTATGTCACATGCAGTAAAGTACTATAGAGTCCTGATTTTAAATACTTCATCGTCCATTCAAAAACAATGAAACCAGGACATTCTAATGACTTGCTAAAAGAAGAACCCAAGGATGAAGAAAGACTGGAAATAAGGTTTTTCGTTGTTAATTTAGTGTAATTATTGCTTAATTTTGCTTTTGTTGGCTCAGTTAATTCCATTTCTTTCTAGTCATGGTACACACACACACATACACATTAATACAAGGCTTGATCACCCCTTTTTTGTTTTGATGATTTCTCCTGTTGTAATTAGTGATGTGTGTGAGGGTCTATGTAAGATGGCTGCAGATAGTTTGAGGAGATTTTGCAGTGTTTTTCAAACATGTTTCTCGTGCACCCGTTTATCGGTTTTGATCTCGCTTGTTCTGCGTCGTAGACCCTCGTGTGGAAGGAGCTGGATTATGGGACGATGGCCGAGGCCGAGAAGCAGATGCTGGTGTCGGAGGTCAACCTGCTCAGAGAGCTCAAGCACCCGAACATAGTGAGGTACTACGACCGCATCATAGACCGGACCAACACCACGCTGTACATCGTCATGGAGTACTGCGAGGGCGGCGACCTGTCCAGTCTCATCAGCCGGTGCATTAAGGAAAGGTGAGGCAGACGTGAAAACACACACACATGAGTTGTTTTTTTTTGTTGTTTTTTTTTTCTTTCTTCCACAGTCCAAAACATGCACAGCTGACGGTAAATTGTCTGCACGAATAGATAGATTTAGAAAAGGGCTTTTTCCATGTATGAAAAGAGCTGAAGGCATCTGACGGAAAATAGTTTTCTTGAGAAAAGCGTTGGAGGCTCTGCAGAGGGAATAACGTGTTGTTGTTTTTTTGTGGCAGGCGTTACCTGGAGGAGCAGATGATCCTACGAATCATGGCTCAGCTGGCGCTGGCGCTGAAGGAGTGTCACCGGCGGAGCGACGGCCGAGCCACGGTGCTCCACCGGGACCTGAAACCGGCCAACATCTTCCTGGACATCAGGCAGAACGTCAAGCTCGGGGATTTTGGCCTCGCGAGAATCCTGAACCACGACACCAGCTTCGCAAAGACGTTTGTCGGCACGCCGTACTACATGTCTCCAGTAAGTCTCCACAGGGGGTTTTCTTTTTTTTGGGAAAACTTCCGTCTGTGGTGGTCGAACTGTCCAACGTCAAACGTCAGCTAATCAATAGCTTGGAAATGTTGAATCTTGAAATATGTTGATGCACCCTGATCGTTTCATCTAATATCTTTACGGAAGTGCCAAACTCTGAGGACTAAAACATAAAGATGTTTCAACTGCTTTCTAACGTGCTTCTCTGTGTCTCCCAGGAACAAATGAACAGGATGTCCTACAACGAGAAGTCGGACATTTGGTCTCTGGGCTGTCTGCTGTATGAACTCTGCGCTTTAACGTAAGTTTCCCTCGAAACTCCTCCACTTCGGCCGATCGCTCCCGGAGCAGCGTCTCGCCTGCTCACGCTTCCTGCTGGATGTCTCCCGTTCAGACCGCCGTTCACGGCCCACAGCCAGAAAGACCTGGCGGAGAAGATCAGAGAGGGGAAGTTCAGACGAATCCCGTTCCGCTACTCCGTTGAGCTGAACGACCTGCTCAGCAAAATGCTCAACCTGAAGGTCAGAGGCCTTCTTCTTCTGTCGTCCAAGTTTTCATCCCTGGGTCTTTTCCGTGCTTTGGTTCAGATTTCAAAGACATTTTCTCATCTCATCCTGAGAGGCTTCCCTGTGGGGGGCGCCAGAGTGTCTCGGAAGACATATCTGGTGACCGTCAGGCTCTTATTGCCTGCATGGCTTGTGTCCTAAAGAAGATGATAGGAAGTCAAACGATGCAATTTTATATTGAAACATATTTTTACAAGTCAATTTCTTGTCTGTGACTTGGAGACGAACGGAAGTGATTTCAGGGGTGATTTGGTCTGTTTCCAGGACTACCTGCGGCCCTCTGTGGAGTCCATCCTCCAGAGCAGCCTGCTGAGCGAGGCGGTGGCCGAGGAGCAGAGGAAGGCGGAGGCGCGTCCGCGGAGGAGGTCGTCGGACTCCAACGGTCCTCCTCCCAAAGCGGCCGAGCCGGCGGCCGCCCCGGCGGCAGAGCTGAGACTGCGAGAGCAGGCGCTGCGCAGCCGAGAGCAGGCGCTGAAGGAGAGGGAGGAGAGGCTGGAGAGTAAGGCCGATCGTACCCTACCGCGCGTTTGAGCCACAACTGACCCCCGTCTGGCTCACTGACACACTAACTAACTCCGTGTTCCTGGCAGAAAGGGAGCAGGAGCTGTGTGAACGGGAGCGGTGGTCGAAAGAGAAACTCGCACGGTAAAGCTGCCGCCATCACCGGACGAGACCAGGTGTCCCCGGTCTCGGTCTCTCTCTCTCGCTGCTTGATGCTCATCGTGGTTTGCCGTTTCAGGGCGGAGAGTTTGCTGAAGGACTTCAACCGGCTGCAGCAGCAGAGGGAGCGGGTGGCGCTGTACGCCAAACACCGAGGTATGGGACTCCACCCAAGACCTCTGGACTTGCACAACCACCACTAAACTGTTTTTTTTTTTTTTTTTTTTGAAAGTTTGTTCTAATTTTTATGTCGTGTAAATAAAGTTTTATCTATTTATTTATTTATTTGTCTTGCACCAATAAAGCTGCTTAAATAATTCTCAAATTTAGGCCACGTTGCTTTTGTGCATTAGCCTCCAGTTCGTCCAGATTCTTTTGTGTGCAAAGTTAGAAATGCCATCGTGCAGAGGACAGTTCAGCTGCTGGATTATCTTTTGTTAGTCATTCAACTGATCGCCATACATAAGCTCAACACTTACAAGATGTTGGTATAGTGAAAACATGGTACCTTTTTTAACTTGCCGTCATGGCAACAGTCAAACATCACTGGCCTACTTTGAGCTTTTCCCGTGATGTTTATTTGCAGATCAGTCGCTTGACTCTTTGCCGCTTGGTTTCTAGATGAGGAGAACACGTCGCCCGGTAAGAAGAAGGTGCACTTTGCCGGCGAGGGCAACGAGAACCGTCAGCCGGTCGGTCGCTCGAGCCCGACGTCGCAGGAGCTGCTGCTGAGGAGGCTGCAGGCGGCCAACCTGCGAGCTCAGGCACTGGACGAAGTGGAGAAGATCTGTCGGTCCAAGAGCAAGCCGTTCCTTGGCATCCGCTGATCTCACACACACACACACACAGTCTCTGAATCACTATCAAACTCTACGATAAAGGTCATAAAAGTTTGGATTATATGACAGTTCTTCTACATTTATCCAGGAAAAGGCCATAATTTATGTGAGGAAAAAAGACTGGCTGTGAATGAGAAGCACCTTACAAACTGAGGGAACCACACAGTCGTCTACACTGGAGGTTGTCGGATTGTGGGAAGAAACTCATAACTCACAAGCGGACTGCAAACTCCACAGAACTGCACCGTCAACACAACGTTCCGTTACTGTGCTCAGTGACCCGAGTGCATAAAATGCGAACGTTTAAACGTTTTCTCATGTTTGACTTGTATTTCTATTGTCATTCACCTTGATTAAAATCATTTCTCACAACAGGTTGGTAATTCCTTGTTGCTTCCAGCAATTTAAACCATGACGTATGAAATGCAGAAAATATTTACATTGCAAACTTCAGTGAAACACTTTTTTTCCTTCTTACTTCTAAAGTTAACTTTCATGAACTTCATAGCTAGAGAACAAGAAAAGCAAGTGAAGAAAAGATTGTCTTGAATATGCTGGCGATATTCAGATAATTGCTCTATAACTAATGATTAAAAACAAAGTGTACCAATGCTATTTTGATGAACACACACCTATTCCTCAGGACGATGTACAAATTATCAAAGGTGCTGATAGAAAAGTGTCAGAATTCACAGTCCATATAAAATGAGATAGAGTGAATGAATGGTCCTGTTAGGCAACATTTTTAAATTTTTACTACAAGTGTTACTGCCTTAACAGCTGAACCTGCTCACACATTTCCTGCACAATCCAGAATACACCGGTTATCAGTTGAGGTTAGTTGGAGGTGAATAAGTTGTGGGTTCAGTCATTACATGGGATTTTCTCTATTTTGATTGAAGTTAATAAAAAAATAAATAAATTTACCCAATAAACTGAATACTATGAATAACAGTGTGAGGGAGTTGACAGTTTTGTCTTTCGTGACAGAAAGGAATAGGACTACTTTTTTTATACTGATTTATTTACATGGCAGCTGTAACATTTTTTTTTTCATTGTATCATAATTTTACTTTTACTTTTTAAATGTTTGTATTTATACAGTAGAGTTGTACATATTTTATATTTGATACCGGATTATTTTCTTCACATATTCAATTTTATTCTTTCACTGCTTAGTTGGCCATAAATAGTGTTGTTTTCACCTTGAAGCTCTTCTCCAGGTATATAATATATTATATTTCATCAGCCTTGTACATATGAATATTTATGTAGTTAATATTGTGAAAATGGTGCAAGGCAACCAAAGACTCTAACTTTGTATGGTGAGAGGTGAAGACAAGCTTAGCTGGTTGCCTTTTACACAAACATTAATCTCACCCTCAGTCCTAACCACAAACTTTATTGGTTATTTATTCTCGTGTCAAAGTCCATATCAATTCTCTTTCAGTATTTATTTTTTCCTCCTGTTGTGCCAACTTAGTTTGTTGACTTAAACCCGTCCCTCCTCTGCCCACAAATTACTTCTTTCTACCGAGTCCTGCAGTCACTTGTTCCAGACTCGTGGGGCATCATGGATATTTTCTTTCCGTTCAGTAGCCCGGTCATTCTGCTGGCAGTTCTCACAGTCCTGCTCATCTACAGGTGCATTCAGATTAAAAAAAAAACAACCAAAAAACAAACTTGTAAAGTTCCTCTTTTTTTGTATTTCTTCACACTTCAACATAGACTTTAACCTTTCAACTGAAATATCTCACTTTATGTGTCAAATACATGTTTCCATTGTGTTGAATTATTATTATTTAGTTTTTTAAAGATGCACCTATGTTTTATTGTCAGTTTCCAACAGCCGAAGAAGGAGCCTCCAGGACCCACGCCGCTGCCTCTGATAGGAAACCTGCTGCAGCTGGACATGAAGAGGCCTTACAACACATTGGTGAAGGTGAGGACGGCAGAGGGAACTTCAGACACTCTGTCAGGCTTCTCCTTTTTAAAAAAGAAAAAAAAAAGAAGACATTTTCTGCTGTCCTCAGTTGTCCAAAAAGTATGGCTCCGTCTTCACCGTCTATCTGGGACCCAAAAAAGTGGTGGTTCTCGCAGGATACAAGACCGTGAAGGAAGCACTTGTTACCTTGGACGAGGTGTTCGGAGACAGAGATCCGCCAAGGTCTGCGAGCCACTTCTCCCAGGGACACGGTAAGAAAAGAAACACCTTTGTAGGAATAGCAACAAAAATAAAAATGTAAGTAGTTAGGGGGAAGGAATGAGTCACTGTTACTCTTCAGCCGTTAGACTTTACTTGTTCACCAAAAGGTTCAGCTTCAGCTTTGTGGAATTGCTTATTAACTCGTTGACTCAGGCTTAATCTGATAAGCTTTAAGTCCATCAGCCTCAGAGTTGTCTGAAACATTAGATTTGGCCGTACAGGGCCAGAGTGGTTGGCCATCTCTTTGGGTGTGTTGCATGTTCTTCCTTGTGTGTGAGTTTTGTCCAGATATAAAAAAAAAAAAAAAAAAAACAGTTCACAGCTCCAGGTTAGAACCACTGTTTGTCCAGGGAGCAATTTTTCCGCCGCGTCAATGAAACTGCTTCAGAAACTCTTTGTTCCAGGGGTTTTATGGGCCAATGGGGACTCATGGAAAGAAATGAGGCGCTTCGCTCTGACCAACCTGAGAGACTTCGGGATGGGCAAGAGGGCATGTGAGGACAAAATAGTTGAAGAAACCCAGCATCTCCTTCAAGTTTTCAAGAAATTCAACGGTAGACCACTGTTCAGTCACATATTAGCAGTGCATGGCTTTAAGAATCATCAATTAACTTTTCTTTTTCAATTTTCAATTTTTTTTAATCTCAGGCGAAGCTGTTGATACAACTCAGTCGATGAACTGTGCAGTGTCCAACGTCATCTGCTTATTCGTCTATGGCAGCAGATTTGAATATGATGATCCCGAGTTCCTAACTATGGTGAAAGAAAGCATCAGAAGCATTGAGCTTCAGGGTGTCCCTTCAGTACAGGTATTTTTTTATCACACCTTTGTTAAGCTCATATTGACAAACTCTTTCCATCCACTCATACGCTGTGTGTGATTTCAATGGGTGGCACAGAAGTACAACGTCCTCCCGTGGTTGTTTCGGTGGGCTGCTGAGACAAAGGCTATGCTTGCCGCAAATAAGGCCGAGCAAGACCTGAACCGGTCCTTCATTGCTCGTCTCAGAGAGATGTTCGACCCACAGATGTGCAGGTCCTTTGTGGATGCTTTTCTGTTCCGGCAGCAGAAGCTGGAGGTCGGTTCTTCATTATTCTACATGGTTTCTGGTACAGGTTGCAATCTGGGAACCTGGGATGTTGTCAGATTTATTGAACTGACCATGTTGTTGTTGTATGTCTGTGTTTAGAGCTCTGGTACGACCAACAGTCATTTCCACAGCGACAACCTCTTGAACACAGTGTCAAACCTGTTCCGTGCCGGTACAGAGACGACGTCCACCACTCTGAGATGGGGATTTCTGCTCATGGCCAAGTATCCCAAGATACAGGGTACAAGGCTCAAGACTTAAATACCTCAAATGCAAACATTTTTTTTAGAATAGATCTGTAGGATCTGAGAAGGGTGAGAAATGTTAATTTTAAAAGATTAACTGAAATCCATCTTTCCGGATGGCTTTTGTTGCAGGGCAGAGACATACAATATTCACTTCAGCTGGTGTGAATGTTGTCTTTTTAGATTAATTTGGCAATAGTTCTATGTCATTTTGCTTTTACACTATCAATAATTTTGGATGTAGTTTATGACTTATTGAGATGCGAGTATCGGACTTGGTTTGGAATTTATAGGCAGCTAGTTTAAGACTATTGTTCTTCATTTTATGCTTATCGTAGCTTTAAGCATAGCTGTGGATGTGTTTTAAGACCTTATGTAGCGTAAGGTTTGTTGACAATGTGGGTGAAAAATTCATAATGACTGATTTATGGATGGTTTTGGACTCAGTTTTAGACTTATCCTGGTTTATGTCATGGAAATCCCAAACACGTGACCAAGTCCAAGATGAAAGCAATATTTTCTCTTGGTCAAATCATGAAAAAAAAACTCTGAAAATCAAAGCCAAAAAGCTGGATGGGCTGAAACACAAATTCAGTCAATTGTTGAAGAAATCCGTTTAAAATGATCAAACTGATACCGATGTTCCAAAACATGCTGAGACAATCTCCCCCACTGTTCCAATGGACTGTTTCAAAGGAAGGATATTTTGTCCATCGAACTCACTGAAGGAACTTTCGTCTGTTCAAGTGTCGAAGTGGCAAGCGCCACATTGATGTGGTCTTCTATCGATTTTTTTTCTTTTCTTTCTCCATTACAGACCAGGTCCAGGAGGAGCTGAGGGGGGTCGTAGGAGATCGCCAGGTGCAGCTCGATGACAGGAAAAACCTGCACTTCACCAACGCCGTCATCCATGAAACCCAGAGACTGGCCAACATCGTTCCCATGTCACTTCCTCACAAAACCACTCAAGACACCAATTTCCACGGCTATTTCATCAAGAAGGTGAGGCCGAATGAAATCCCAAGCAAAAGGTAATACCTGTTATTACATGTTATTACTTGTTAATATGGTATTCAGTCTATTTGCTGAGGTTTTAAACAGTCTGTGTCTTCTATCTGAGGGCGGCGGGTGGCGTGCATGGAGGGATCCTTTAAAATACAGCTGACTGTCAGGAGGCTGGTAGATTATTTACCAAACAAAAGCCATTTTTTTGGTGCAATTCAAATGATATGCCAAAAGAAGAATACATCAGAAAAAGAAAAGCAAATGGTTCTTTTTATCCCTCTACTCAAACATAGAAACTGCTTTCTTTATGAGGTGGCAGTGCCAGAGGTGACAGGTGACGTAGAAGATTGCGTAAATTTCTGCAGGGAACCACAGTGTATCCTCTTCTAACGTCCGTCCTGTACGACGAGGCTGAGTGGGAGCGCCCGCGCACTTTCTATCCCGCACACTTCCTGGACACCAACGGGAAGTTCGTCAAGAGAGACGCCTTCATGCCCTTTTCTGCAGGTTTGTGAGCTCGGCCAGTCTCTGTCGCGGACGTCCCGACTGGCTGGAGGCTCAGACCGTTTCCCCTCCTCCTCTTCCAGGGCGCAGGATTTGTCTCGGAGAGAGCCTGGCCAGGATGGAGCTCTTCCTCTTCTTCTGCACCCTCCTGCAACACTTCCGCTTCACTCCTCCGCCCGGAGTCTCAGAGGACGATCTGGATCTGACTCCGCGTGTCGGCTTCACCCTCAACCCCTCACCCCATAAACTGTGTGCTGTTGCCTTGTGAAGTCTCTCAAACGATTCCCGGCCAAATCAACAATCGTAATGACCTGCATTTATCTCAAACTCACACAAAAGAAAAACAGTGCACATCATCTGACCAAAAATTGTTTTATTTAGGAGACAAATTGTTGGGTTTTTTTCTTCTTTTTTAAAGCTTTGGTGCAAAAAAAAGTCTTCAAATGTTGGAGTGACAGTAAAAAAAACCCTCAGGGAGACAGAATACAAAGTTTAAGACAATTTTTCCACATTATTCTTGCAAGAAGAGACAACGTCACGGTGCAACATTTGCATGATTGTCCAGCAGTTTATCTAACTATGATGTCGGACAGAACCTTCTTAAAGGCCGACTTGTTTTTGAGAAAGATCCACCTGTAGACTCTCAAGGTTACAAAAAGTAGCACAGGATTTCCAAAAGTAGCTGACACAGGTCATCCTTGAAAACCAGAC
Source organism: Blennius ocellaris (assembly GCF_963422515.1). Taxonomy (NCBI): domain Eukaryota; kingdom Metazoa; phylum Chordata; class Actinopteri; order Blenniiformes; family Blenniidae; genus Blennius; species Blennius ocellaris. The sequence continues at coordinate 8,835,635 of NC_137667.1, forward strand.
TGCAAAATTACACATCATTCTCTATGAGAGAAAAACAAGACAGTTCATACGAGTTAATATATAACAGGAGATTTCTAAGTCGCAAGATTAAAATACCTGGCTCCAAACTGCACTTACATATGAGCAAATACTTGTAATGAAAGACATTTTCAGCAGTGTTATTGGTAATATGATATTTTCACCCAGTGTTAAAGGTAACAAATGATAATGTGCTCTTGAAACGCTTAAACTTATTATATATATATATATATATATACATATATATGGCTTCACAACATCATGAAATATATCAGTCTTCATTGCCCTACTAAGAAGCGAATGACCGAAGTCTGCTCAAAAACAAGAGTCCTGGAAATTTTAAACTAGAAAAGGAGAAAAGCTTTACCTTCCAGACTAACAGGTTCCAACTGTTCTTCATGACTCTGAACTGAACTGTTTAACAAGAATAAGATTCTTTGTGCTTTAGTTCCTCCCGCTTTCCATCCAACTGCCTTCCGTGTTTGGTGGGCCGAGCTTGTGGCATCATATTTAAAAAGATTTAAGACTGTAATTGCTGCCAAAACTACATCAACAAAGTATTGAGCAAAGGCTGTTATGTACATGTGATTTCAGGTTTGTTTTTGTTTGTTTTCTTTTCATATTTTGAATCAATTTGTAAACATAAAGAAACAAAACAAAACTTTGACATTGTCATTATGGAGCACGGTAGAATTTTGAGGAATCAAATTAATTTAATTCATTCTGGAATGAGGCTGTAATGTAACAAACATGTTCTGTGAATTTCTCGTGCTGTTTTGTTGTGGCTTCCAGTCACATATTTCCATTTGTGCGTACACACACACACACACACACACACACACACACACACACACACACACACACACACACACACACACACACACACACACACACTGTCTATCAGTCAAAAAATTGATGTTTTTCCGTTAATGTTTAGTTTCCACCATTGCTCACCAAAGTGGTCACAATTTAACGAAGGCAAAGCTCCAAATAACATTCCAGGCAAAAAAAATTGATTAACTGTGCTTCGTCCTCTAGTAAACATTGAAAGGCCAAAGTACTGAGGGCAAAATATCCTTCCCCTGTTTCATTGTTGGACCCGCTACAACCCTGGTGCGAGACAAAAAAAAAGAGGGCCTAACATGAAAAAGGGGAAGAAGAAAAAAGAAAACAGATCGAATTTGGTTGACAGAGTTAATAATTCTTGATCACAATGCTGCCATCCAGGATCATGGCCACAGTGATGAGCTGTCCAGCCAATGTTGGAAGTGGTAAAGATCCCTCTGGCTCAATGCCAGGAGAAAAACGTTTTAGAATTGCTCCTGCAAAGACAATATTCTCATATATTCCTATATTCCTAGTTCGTAACTGCAGTGATGTTTATAAGTGCGAGACTGTGATTTTCAGTGTTGGTTAGTTTTCATTGTTGCAGTTTAAATTAGAGGTTGGTTGTGTTTTACTGTTTAAAGAAAACACGTTTTAAAAATTCTTAGTATCTGTTTTGTGCAGTTGAACCATTGATTTCTTTTTCTGCAATCTGGAAACTGTAGGAAAATTGACAGGTTGAAAAGGGTCCAACTCTCTCAAATGACAAATATTATGGTCTAACCTTAACCTGAGACTGTAAAACATATAAAGTAATTTCCACATATAAAAAAAAAAAAACAACCCACTGACATATCAGCAAGCCATCAAGTTTATTCGTTGTTGATGTGCTATACCATGTTATTGCAGCTTTTGATAAATACAGTCCTTCAAGTATCATGTGTGACATTTTCAAAGAATTTAAAAACAGTAATATTATTTTTCTATAGTAGGTCTGGCTCAACTGACTATATAGTTTGACACCCCTCAGTTGTACCTTTCACAATAATCCAGCCGCTCCAGATGAACGGTTTTATAACATGGTGGAAATCCAAATGTGCATCTCTCACCGTATAGCTGCATGAAGGAAGAAATTACTCAATAAATGTAACTTCCTTCTGCAGTTGTGAAAGTCAGGGCGTCAACTGCAACCACATACAGATGAAACAGGCGGCAGCAGCAGCAACAGTTTCCTCCAGAGGCAGAGCAAGTTCCAGACAAGAGAAGAAACTGTGAGACTTTAAAGAAGTGAAAAGTCACTGTACTGGATTTGATAAACTTGGGTTTGACCACATGTTTAACTGCGGTATGTCAGCCTCCATGCCATGCATTGATGTGGCAGGACGGTGACTTGACACTGTCACAATATTGCAGCCATGGTAGAAGCTGGTTAATACGAGGAGTATAATTGATGAAGGATTCTGAAACTCTCTGCAAATTTTTCCACAAACTTTTGTGTTTGACCTCCATTCTGATCAGTCAACTTGTGGTTTCTGTGCTGGTGTGTGGAAAGTATTGCCGGGTTTCAGTGGTTGCATTCTTAAGGAGGCCAAACAATTACAGAATATTTTCTTGACTCTCGAGTGCCAGTAGAATTAAAATCTTCAGTAAATCCTTTTCCAACATAGCAGAAGTGACATGCACATAAACAATACATTTTTCAAGAAATTAAGTTAAATTTTTAAGCTGACCACAAAAAGGAGAAAACAGCTTTTCTTTGTACATTTTACAAAACGTAATAGCAGCATTACAGACATTTTCAAAACAAATGCAGCATTATAAAAAATACAGCTGGCAAAGTAACAGCAAAAAAATAACCTCAACTTCATCTATTATTATTCATATTGTAATAACTACAATATACAGTAATACTGACATGAGATAAAAGGGATTGAGACACTTTGAAGATGACACTGCTTGTGTGCAAGTAAGAAAAAACAAACAAACTGCTCCTTTACCGAGACTTTCTGGGAGCTTTCACTTTACTCCTCATCGAGTCCTGACAGCAGAATAAGTCACTTCGTCCACCTTTTCCTCTACGTTGACCTGAACGACAGAAACAAGTTTTTATGTGATTCACCTTGAGAAACTGTGCAGTGTTGGCAGTATATGGAGTTTTCCTTTTTACGATATTATTATTATTATAATTATTATAATTATTATTATTATTATTATTATTATTATTGTTATTATTATTATTATTAATGTTATTAATAATAATCCAGATGGTTTGTCACGCTGAAAGGACACTTATTATCAACATATTACCATTAAGTAAATGTAACTGTGTATTCCTGCACTCTATGTGTGAGAAGATGAATCTATAAAAAGAGCAAAGAGTTACATACCTTTTTCTTCTGATGGACCTTTCGATCAGAATGGTTCACGGTGGCGTAGGTCATGTTGGTCTCTGTCTCAACCTGAGTGTGAACGTACAGGTTCAAAAATAGTAAACAGCGCATTAATAACGTTTTCTGCTAAACAATCATTGCATAACATTAGAATGTCAGGGCGACAAAAAGTGCAACCTCCCACCTCTGGTTAAAGCTTGGTTAAAAACGACTTACATTTTTATTTTCAGTGGTATTGTGCTCATTTACTGTGGCGTAGGTCACGTCCGTCTCATCCTGAATGCAAACACAGGGGTTTATGAAAAATGTGGTCACTGATGATTCTTATCATGGTAAAATGGTAAAACGCTTTAATGTGCACACACTCAGATACTGAAGAAATTAGCGCAATATATTGTTGTAACTGGCAAAGGATTATGGGAAATGTGGAGCAAGTACATGAGAAGGTGTTTATGGAGTGACGGTCATAAGTGCACACATGATAAACTGACTGACAACAGAAAATCATCTATTCGTAGTTAGCCAACGTGAAAGTAAAATCTAACCAATCACGGCAAAGAACTGTATCGTCAGTCGCGAGGGCACCGTCGTTCTACTGTCAATCTTTTGAATACTGAGTTACTTGTTCATATTCAATTTGTGGAACTGAGGCGTCTATTTTTTTTTGTTTTTAATACCAAACTGACTTTCAATGAACTCGGATGAAAGTCATAATGTAGCCGTTTGCTGTTTTTAACTCACTCACAGCAGCGATATGATTCTGACTTCTGTGTCGTTCACCTCTCAGGACGAATACGCGTCAGAAACAGTTGTGAGAGAAACTGAATCCAGATCACCATGCAGAATGTGGTGGTCTTTTGTCTTGGATTATTATACTTAAATAATGAGGTGGGGATTAAAAAAATAAGTAAACTGCAGAAATGTTAGCGCATTACAATGAATTACTGCATCATAGACACTTTGAAAGTGCACAAAGTACAAAAGTCCTTATATCGCTGCATAAAGAGGGGAGCAGTTTTACCCTTTTTTTTTTTCTTGTGCTAAATTTGCTCATTTGAAGCTTCTTTAAGATTTTATTTATTAGGCCAGTGGCAATCATGAGGTTGGAAAGGCAAACTTGGAATCACAAGTTCCGTAAGTTTGAATCCAGGTCAGGACAGGTCACCACTGTGAAACCCTGAGCATGACCCTTGACCCCCCCCCCCCCCCCCCCCCCCCCCAATCTTCTCACACTATGGCGCCCCATTAAACAACATGATGTTGGATGGGGGTTAAGAAATCATTCTATCTTCTACGTTTTCTCTCAAAAAGAAGAAGAAAAGGGAAGCAAAACCATGCTTGCATTTCCTCTATGCATGCTGCAGTCTAAAAATAACAACTGGCAGAAGTAATTATCTTCAGATTCAGTTTTACAAAGTATAAGGAGGAACTGGTTGGATGGCGCTTGTATTAAGTTCTAAAGCATTTTCTGTAAATACTTACCGGGATATTGGCTGGTTTTGGAACACCTGGAAGAAAAAGTGAGATTTCATGCCTTATTCACCAGTACAATCACAGGATTACATCATGTGACGTGGGCAGAAATATTTTAATATAATTTCAACACTAAATGTTTTGAGACTGTTATGCACTGGGCTGCATTTCCAATGTTGAAGTTGTCTTGTATTATTTAGGTTAACATGCTATTATATTCTGATCTGGCCGTACTAAGACCAGGTTATAAATGACCTTTGAACTGAGATTAAAATGAAATAAAATCAGCTTGAAACCCCCGATTCAGAAAGATCCAAAGCTGACAGTGAGCAGCTCCGCCACAGTTTTCATTATTGTGACAGGTGACAAGCGATACATCAATTAAAACTTCAGTAGCTGTCCACGAGTTACTAATGTCAAGAGTGTAATCATTTGCACAGAAACACATACAATTATGTTGCATTATTCACGGCACTGTGTTATATTAGAACGAACACGGGAGGATTAAAAAATTGCAAAGTTCAAATGCTGAGCACTGAAAATTTTAATTGCCTGACTGAATAAAAAAAAAGTCAGCAAAGAGCAGAAATGAAACCTGGATGAGAGGAACATTCATTGAATCAATGTGTGATCATTACTCATGTATTTCCATTAAGGAGTGACGACACTTAAACATTCAGCCTGAGAACTATAACATCTAACAAGTGACTCCATTAAAACATATTATCAACACTATCATAGCCTTTTAAGTCATTTTTGTGAGCGATGTCAAGTAGAAATCAATGGAATTATTCACTTAAGAGCTGGATTTGTTTTGGTTTTACTGACCTTTTGTGTCTTTGGCTTTCCTTCTGCATTTCAGTGCAATAATTGCAATGACAAGTAGCAACACCAACAGTCCGACATTTCCTCCAATGATGAAGATGATGGTGTCATCACGGCCTGGCTCTATGAGCAGATGAAGGTGATTAACTAAAGCAAGCGAAGCAGCTCCTTTAGTAAAGTTTAAATTCTAAGTGCATCTTAGTTTATGTTTGCGATTGAATATGCAGTGTGTGATTGTACCTGAGGACGCAGTTGTGTGATGAGCCTGGACTTTCACAACTGTTGACTCGACATACTGGCAGGTGTATCTTCTGCTTTGTCCAGTCTGACGCTTCACAGTCAGATAAGAAGCACAGTTTGTTTGTCCTCCAGACTTGAAACCATCACCTTCACCATCCAGCTCAGCTCCCTGCTCGTCCACCCAGCGGAGACTCTTGAGTTCACAGCGTCTTTCATATCCCAGCAGAGAGCACGCTAATGTCACTTCTTCACCTTCATCTGGACCTGTGTCTGTTGAAGACGGTGAAACTTGAAGAAACCAGGCAATAACTGTTAACTGTTAAAATATCTGTTACCATCCTATTACTGTCAGATACAAAAATCATTATCTTAAAACATAAAGACGAAACACTCACTTGTCAAAATGTTTAGAAACACCTGTGTTTCCCAGTTAGGGTCCGGCCTGTATCGACAGGTGTACTGACCAGCATCCTCAGCTGTGATGTTCTTGATGAGCAGAGAGCAGTTACTGTGCAGACTCCGCCTGGCAGCTCGAGCTGAGCTCTTCTGAACTTTTCCATCATCAACATCTTTAGAAGTTCTACTTTGATCTTTGCTGTAAAGCCAGTCAATACCTGAACATCTTGTGTCAGACAATGACACCTGAAGATTAGGTAACAAGACTTCATCTCCACCGCTCTGATAGAGTTGACGTCGAATGATGTCGCCTCTGATGTCTCCTCTGATGCCTGATTTAAAAAGAATATACAGTATATAACACATTTTGAGTAAAATGGTGCAGTCCCTGTCATGTTGTCAAATATTTACATTCTAAAAGTTGGAGGAAAAAAATCAACTCTCAATCTAATCCATGAACCCAAATCGGTTTGTCTCTTCCAGTCATTAAAGTTGTCATTGAAATGTTCAACTTAAACTATTATTCACATTCTTCAACACTACTACCGCAAACCAATACTTAAATTTTCTAACACAAGTTTAATTTATGTATATATTACAAACAACCATGAAATCTATTTTAATCCCACCTTTTATCACAGTGTCCTGGATGACAAAATTATCTTTTATTGAATTCACTTTTCAACCAAAATCATTCTGATCCAAATCAAATCATTGAAATTATCATCAATCCCCAAAACCAGTCCAATTAAATCCAGCAAACAAACATAATTTAACCATGCTCACTTCATGGTTTGGATGTATATTAAACACACTGAACTACAGATTCTGCTTTCAAGTTAATTAAACTCACAAGCGCATGAAGTGTGAAGTTAAATAATGTCAACACACTTTTAAACTGGACGAGACGCCTTCACACAAACCAAATTAACCTGCACCACAATGAATAACCTAATAACCATCATCTCACAAATAAAATGTACCTGTGCAGATGAAATCGAATATTAAACTTATAAGTCTTCTAAAGGCTGCGAGACTCAATGTGATTCTCCTATAATGTGATACTCCTACAATTGTCCACCACTTCCACAGTTCAAATAAAGGTTAATAAACGTGTCACAAGTATCTTGAATATAAAAAAAACCAAAATCTTTACCTTCATTATGAAGCATAAAAACCAGCATCAGCTTGAGCAGCGTCATTTTTCTGTCATTCTGTCAACAGGAAATCGATGTGTGGATTGTTCTCTGACACAAAATGTGTGGGACACTGAGCAGTTTCCTCCTTCTGGTTGACGTATTGACGATAAAAAAAGAAAATAAACTTCACAGCCGCACCCACCACCGACGGAGGTGTCTGGAGTTTTACTACGTCTGATCAGACAAGAGCAACAATAATACATTTGCTCTGATATGTGTTGATCACAGTTATTTCTAAGTCTTGTCTTTCTTTTTTTGTTCTGATATTGTGAAATACACAGATGTGCAATTTCCACTGTGTCGTGTTCGTGGTGGACCAAAAGGAGAAGTGTGGTGTTTGGTGATAAGTCCAGAGAAAACAATCTGACACGTCTTTCAGAAGAGTACAGAGCTTTGAGTTTAAATACCGACCATGAAGAATATGTTGGAGGCACATCTCTGTAAGGAGAACCGAAATACAGTGCAGAAAATAAAAAAAAGAAAAAAGAAAAGAAAAGAAAAACGAACCAGGCTGGTGTTTGTGGTCAGAAGCCTTTAAAAGCCATCTCACAATATGTAATGGGTGAATGAGGTGAGCTATATATTATATTTTTCTGGGTATTTCATTGTTGAACAGTGTTTATCATAAAGGGTTTCGAAGGTAAGGAGAAATCCTTCATATGCTTTGTCAGTGGTTTCTTCTTCCATTACTGATCCCCAGGTTTCATCTAGTATTTCTTCTTTAAATGTCTTCATTCTGTCCTCTTGTCTTCACTCTTTTTTGTGTGGGTGTAATGTTCACTTCTTCTCTTGTACCAGCTGCCATATAGAGTAAAAACTGGTAAATAATCACTGACCTCATTGACTAATAGTCCACTTATTGTGTTTTCATAAGACGAGTAAATATATTGTTTGTTGATATAGCACTGAAGAAATCAGGAGGATTACTGTTGCAACAGCACATCATCAATATAGTCAAACTCACCTGTCTCACAACAAGGCTCAAAGAGTGTTCGTGAATTCTATCGGTTTGTGATTGTTATTTTTTTCACAGTCTCCACAGATGAAAAGAAGTTGATGATCTCCCGATTGGCGTTCTATACATGCAGTTTTTCATACCACATTTTCTTTGCCGTGGATATTTTATTATCACGTATTCCTCTTTATTTATTAATTTTTTTTAAATATCATTACACTATCATATATTTTCAAATATGTACACAAGCACCGAGGCATCATGCCACCAGCCTCACTTATTAGTCATTGTGTATGCTACTCAAATATAGTTATACCAGTCCAACAGCTTTGTCCAAAATTTCTGGTTTTACAAGAACATGATGTTCAAATTGGACTGAAGCTCATCAGAGAGGCCTCAACTATAATCGCAAATTGTCGTTTGAGTTCGCAGTGGTTTAGGATCCTCTCAGCAAGATACATGAGAAGTTCCACGTGTTAGAAACACTCCTCTATTTGACGCAATCCAATGCAACATCACTGCAAACTACAACCAACCAAATATAGACATTGTTAAAGTTAAAACCTCTGCTGATTTCACCTCAGATTGAATAATCATCACTTCTGCAAAAGCATCATTGAAGGCAAAGTTGACTTACTGTGTAATATTGTGTTATACCACAGTACCAAAAAAGTGCTTCTCATGACATATGCTACCAAAAGTATGTTTTAATGTAATAGAGCTGTTGTGGTTCTGGTTTACAGTGTCTAACGCCAGTGTCCAATCTACATAGTCACTAATGTGCTCAGTTGTGCTTATTTGAACAGAGCTGACTGATTACATAAATAGCTGTTGTTGTTGTTGTTGTTGTTGTTGTTGGGTTTTGTTTAAACTGTCTTAAGATTTGTAAAACTTGGTTTGGACTGAAATGTAAAGGCCTGAGACTTACTTGCGACTTGTAAAGCAGTGGCTGAATCGTCTCTCTGTGTTTACCGTGTGATTGACATGTGACTTGTTCAGTGTGTCGCCGGCCTTCAGCCAGGGTGAGGGGAAATCACCTCCAACATGCTGGAGTTGGACCACAGTGAAGACAATTATATTACCTTCAGTTCCAAAAATGTGCCTTATCGTTCCCTTTGTTGTTGTTTTTTAAAATCATGATTTCCTTTCAAACGTGACAACACATTATCCATGGTGGTAAATAACTTTGCTCAACCCCATTCATCAACTTCACATCAACAGCAGCGTCACATCGAGCTTTCCTCCTTTCTTGTTCTTTCTTCTATTTGTTTTTCTTTTAAGGTGGGAATGGTATGGACTGGCTGTAGCCAGCAGATGGCGATAGTGTAACTTTATGGATGCAAACTGCAGAAGAAGAAGAAGAAGAAGAAGAAGAAGAAGAAGAAGAAGAAGAAGAAGAAGAAGAAGAAGAAGAAGAAGAAGAAGAAGCAGAAGAAGAAGAAGAAGAAGCCCGTTCATCAATACCGACCACAAAATACTTGAATATTCAAACAGACATCTTTATTTGTACGTGCGCATTTCAGCAACAACACAACTCAAAGTGGTTCAAATCAACAAACCTCAACTCAATGACGTAAATAAAGTAAACAATAAGGTGAAAATAAAAACATAAAGAAATACTAGAATCTAAAGACCAAACAAAATGCATAGCAGTAGAATTATAAATGTAGAAAATACAGAGCATCATTAAATCCTAACAAATCTATCCATCCAGCTTTTAATGTCACGACACGACACAATAATGTATGTAAACATTATGAAGACGGAACTAAAGAAACAGATGAGTCATTTTCCAAATAAGTAACTGTAACCAAGCCATGCTTTTCAGTACACAACACTTTTTTAAAAATGACAGTCCAGACATGTTTCATTTCATTAATCTTTACTGGCTATATTTGTCTGATGAAAGTCTGTTGTTTTTGTTCAAATTGTCTAAAAATAGTTGATTAGACTCGTGTCAGTGTCCATTTTTACTCTGAGGTTTTCTGGCTTTTTTTGCAGACTTTAATCTCATAGATTAAAAGTGAGCAGTGACTATTTAACTCTTCTTAAGATCTGAAAACTACAACCTGCAACCTCATCTGCATGAAAGACACATTAATCCTAAATTCTGTGAACATGTCCAATTTTTCAAGGAGGAATCAAAACAATTGGAGAAGAAGATGGAGACTTGTTGCTGGAGTTCACTGCAGTTTGGACGGGGATCGACAGCTTTCATCATCCTTGGCGTAACGAATCTGTAAAACATATAAAAATCTCAATATGAGACTTTTAAGGAACTAAATAAACTACGGCGGTCAAATACAAAACTTAAATTTTTTTGTTGTTTTGTAGTTTGTGTTATGACCTGAAAACTTGAAGGTAAATTGATAATTATAAGACCAAATTGTTTGTTGTATTGTGATGAAGTTTCTTGATATAATGTAAAATGCTTGTCATTACATTAAAAGCCGCTGATTAGTCTGCTTTTGCAGCGCTGTACTTCTCTGGACTATGTGAATGTCGTCTCGAAATTAATTAATAAGTATAAACTGGAAATACATAAATAAAAATACTTAACGAGTTATTCAGCTAAAATAAACTACAAACTTGAGCAGCTTTGCTAGAGGGTCATCTTCACAATCTGTATTGATCACTTGTGACCAACTGAATGATCTCATAAGCAAGTGACACAAACTATTCCTCTTTTTCTGCATTTAAAGAATATGTTCATTTAATGTTGCAGTTCAATCTGTTTTTTAAATACTCACACGGGTGTCTTTGAGCTGCCTGGTGCTTCCTGCAAACACATCCAGAGTCTTAACCGAAGTTCAGATTCATGGCTTCAGTCAAATTATAATAGGATGTGAAGTGTTTCACCTCGTCCTCTGATGATCAGAGCTGTGATGAATAACATGAGGATCAATGATGAGATGCGCAGAGCCAACATGACGTAGCTCAGAGGAGACCAGCCTGTGGAATCTGCATGCAAAATACAACTCACCCTGATATTTACACATTGGATGATGAAGATTGTGCCTAAAAATCTGATCATCACTGAGTGATTTGTAAGCAAACTATTACATTCTTAAATAAGAAGGCAGGGGTTTTTTACTACAGTAAAAATATGTCAGTAGAAGAAGGACAATGTAGGGATACCGTGTGAATTTCAAAGTGTGTCAGATTCTTCTTGAAACAGTCTTGAAACACTGACCAATACATTTTCTAAGGTTTATGCAGTGTGTGATTGTACCTGAGAACACAGTTGTGTGATGAGCCTGGACCTTCACACCTGTTGACTCGACATACTGGCAGGTGTATCTTCTGCATTGTCCAGTCTGACGCTTCACAATCAGATAAGAAGCACAGTTTATCTGTCCTCCATACTTGATACCATCACCTTCACCATCCAGGTCAGCTCCCTGCTCGTCCACCCAGCGGAGACTCCTGGGTTCACAGTGTCCTTCATATCCCAGCAGAGAGCACGTTAATGTCACTTCTTCACCTTCATCTGGACCTGTGTCTGTTGAAGACGGTGAAACTAGAAGAAACCAGGCGGAACGTTTTTGCTGCCATAAAAAAGTGGAACTTATGTATGTGAAATGTTTCCAAATTAAAACATGAAGCCTGCAAATAACGAAGATTTCATGTAGTGGTTTTTTTTCTTAGCTGAGATTTTTACTTTACTATTCTTATACAAAGACGTCATCATGGGATTGTTATCTGCTAAAACATCACAAAGTGAAAACACTCACTTGTCAAAATGTTTAGAAACACCATAGTGTCCATGTTCAGATCTGGGAACCTGTGCCATGATAACCTGTATCGACAGGTGTACAGACCAGCGTCCTCAGCTGTGATGTTCTTGATGATCAGAGAGCAGTTACTGTGCAGACTCAGCCTTGCAGCTCGAGCTGAGCTCTTCTCAACTTTTCCATTACCGACATCTTTAGAAGTTCTACTTTTATCTTTGCTGTAAAGCCAGTCAATATTTGAGCATCTTGTCTCAGATAATGATACCTGAAGCTTAGGTAACAAGACTTCATCTCCAGGTCTCTGATAGAGATGCCAAGAGACCTCTCCTCTGATGCCTGATGTAAAAGGAAAACCACATATAACACATTTTGAGTTAAATAATACAGTCCACATCATGCTGTTCAAAACTAGGCCCAAAACTTTGTTAGAAAAATAAAAAAAAATGTTGCATGAAAACCTTTCAGGTCCAAATAAGACTCATTTCTTATACATTTGAGGGTTTGTGTCGTCACGTAACAGCTTTGGCTCTTTTTAATGCTCACAGTCCATCAGTGAATACAGAAACACAGAGTGACAGTAATGCCTACAGATCATGATTCACCAACCAGCCTCACGAGAATCTCTTTGGGCTTCTGAACTCAGCCAGAGAACTTGGAAGAAAAATCCCAGGTCCAGGGAGAACATATGCAAACTCCACACAAAACGTTACCAAGTTCAAAACTTCCATCCTGCGTTTTGGTCAAGATATTTTTTTTTTAGATATTGTCAAAACCAATTATTGGACTGTTTACAACATATAGGGGAAAAAAGATAATAATTTGAATACGAGATAGAACAAAACAAAACTTGAAATTTCAGCAATTACCTTCAAACTGAAGCAACAAAACGAGGACGACTCTCAGTGAAGCCATTTGACGTATGATCATTTGAAAGTGAAGATTATCTGATGCAGAAGTAAAAAAAAAAAAAAGAGAGGCTAAAAAAAGCCATGAGGTTTCCCCTTTATTTGGTAGTTTTTATGGTTGTGAAACTGCACCTCTTCTCACTTGGTTGATAGAAAATCATTTAGAGTGAGTTTAGAAGACACGTCCTTGTTATGGAAGTGTTTTCTGAGTAAAATAAGATGCACTCATCACCAGAGGTGGCAAACATATGACAATATACTCTCATCCTTTACTGAAGTCAAAATGTTTCTGCTCCAGTACAGAATTAAAAATGAAATATTTATCTGACGCACGACGCTTTCAGAACGTTACTGTAAAGAGACACGACATGACTATTGCTTGTAAAGCGTTGTTCCAACTATTTGTAATGACACTGATCAAGAGTCAGCGGCACCGTTAGTCTATTTGGCTGCTCGGATTTTTGTTCTGGTCAAAACGAAAAGTGGCTGCATCTTGCACAATAGTGTTTCACATCAGATGTTCTTCAAGCCACTGTGATGTGCTCACGCCCAAGACAAAGATTTACCTCAACCCTTCACGTTTACAAATGAACCTTGAAGGAGACATTTCGGCCCCGTTTACACACTTTCAAGCAAAAACACAAATAATTTGTTGTTTTTGAGTGTCCGTTTAAATGACAATGGCCCTTGACCCTACTAAAGAGTAAATAGTTCTGCACTTGTTCAAGATGTACGATAATAACGTTAGACTCCAGGCTATCATGACTCTGTAGTTTTACAGTATAGTTGAGTCAACAACAATCCAAATTTGTTTTTTTCTCTCGAGTCAGAAGCAAACATGAGTAAACTTTGTGAACACATCGCGATACATTTAGCTATACTGCTTACAGTTAGAGCAAATGTGATGTGCTACAGTAAAGTGCAATTAACAGGACTGGTATTTGTATATAGTCAACTTTATTTACACTTGACATGAAACACCTCCATGTACAGCGTCTATGAACGAACAAATATTTCAAAAAAACACCTTTACCCAAAAAAAGCCACTTCCACAGTGAAAGTGAAAAACATGTACATTTCAGTGTAATCTTTTACGAAGCCGAGACCACAGCTCATTTAATGAAAAAAGAGGAAAACGACTGAGTGATGTCAGGACAAGGCACCAGTTTCCATTAAAATACAGATTTGTAAAGAACAGAAATACCTTTTGTGTTGGATTGTTTTCTATTCATCAGCCTCAGTTTCAGAAAACAAAAGGAGGGGGGGGGAAAGTCCCACACTGTTGGCAATGTGTGCAAAGTTATGGTTAAAAAATTATATGTTTAACAAAAGGCAACATTTATTTGGCCAATGGTGGAAGTACTGTACATGCTGGGATATGAAATGTTCATCATGATCGGTCAGTAGTCCAAAAATCCATCAAACCGTGGAGTCGGGTCAGTGTCAAATCACTTTTTGGCAAATAAATACAATTCTTGAAAAGTGCAATTACAAAGCTGTTTTCCACAGAAATGAAGAGGAGTGGAACCTTGTTAAGGCTCTCTCTGAACGTTTTTTTTTCTTTTACAGCTCAACCTCAAATAACTGGTCCAAAACAAACCGTTGTTATTCTCACGCTGTCAGAGAGCGAAAAAGGAATGATGTAAACACAAGAACACAGGAATACAACAGTGGTTTAACACAAAGCAGTAAACAGGACGACTCCGCTCAAGAATGTCCCAGTTTGTATGTTTTCTGATCACTTAGAATTACAAGGTTTGAAAGTAATGCTCCTTACCAGCAGATAAAGTTCAGAAACAGATCAAATCATAACCGTTTAAATGAATCCCGTGGAAAAGAAGAAAAAAAAAAGAGTGGCGCCATACAACCACCACTGAAAGAACAATACATTCAATAGACATGTAATTCATCCTCTTAAAAATATATGTATGTACACTTAAAGAATCTCGTTTTCTTTAACCGATGCAAACGCAGCATATTCGCACAAACGATTTGCGAGCGACGGGTTTTTTTCTGAGGATGTAGAACGCAGGATGAATGAAACGCCACCCCGAGGCACCATCAGTCGCTGTCACTCTCATCCTGGTACTTGGCGGTTGCTTTGATGGCCCGTCCGTTTTGCAGAGGCATGTCTTCATAGTCACTTCTTGACAAACGCAGAAACAAGGTTGAGACGGGGCTCATTCGTACATCGCAGTGGAGCATTTACAGAACGAGTGCAATTCAAGAGAAAGAGCGTGAGCAAGACGCGTACCCGTATATGACTTCGTCGTCGGAGTCATTCAGCATGGAGAACGCTGGGTTGTCCTTCAACTGGGAGTCTGGGAAGACACAACGAGTGGGATCGATCCATTATCTTTTCACTTAGCGCCTCCCAGGCATGATTCACCACGCAGACGTTTATTAGTTTGACTTTAAATATTTCTGGTTTGACATTCCCCTTCATTTAATTTGTGATGTTTGCTGTTAGTCAAACACCAGAAGCAGGAGGGTTGTGAGGGGGGGGGGCGGTCTAACGTACATCTCTGCAGAGTGCGATGTTGTACCTACCGTAAAAAGCGTTTTTCGAAGGAGAGTACACAAATGCTAAAGTGTACAGGTAAAAGTTGAGTAGGCCATAGAAGGATAAAAATTCAGCTGGTATGTCTGGAGTTAAAGAATGAAGTGAATTGAAGACGTCAAGGTGACGCGAACGCAATTAAAAACAAACACGGTTGAAAGGATATAGTTCTGGTAATGAGTTGACAATTCAGCCACAAAATTGTCTTGAAGAGCCTTGGCTCCAAACCTCAGATAGAGGATCACCACACTGGAGGAAAAAAAAAAAAGAGGGGATCAAATGATGAGAACTCCACTTTTTCCAACGGTTGAAACGACATCCCGGTGTGAGGTCGAACGAACCTTATAACCAGGACCACAAACGTGATCGCGGTCAAAAACTTGAGGCGCAGATCTGGGGATTTAAAAGACCGCTTGTTAACATTTGAAAAGGAAATGCTGAGAGTTGCGCTGTACGCAGAGAGACAAGGTTAAAGCTGCGGTACCCGAGTAAGGCATGTTCTTAAGCTCCGAACAGGCTCTGACAATCAGGAATATCAGGTACAGGATGTAGATGGCAATCACAACCAGGAAGAAAACCTTCATTCCCTGGAGAAACGACAAAAGGCCTGATTAAAAGCTGGGATACCCCATTAAAAAAACTAAAACTCCCCATGTTCTCTTATCACGGGTTGTTCACAGTCTGAACAAAAAAGCTACTGCTCTCACCTGAAAGTTTGCTATGTCCACTTTGTATCGATACGTTGGATCCTGGAGCTCGTAAACCCTGAAACGTCAAGGCAAGCAGAGTGGATCCTCTCAGTCGCGTCAGAAATTAATCAGTGGAGAACGAATCAAAGACCCACGTGAGCCGAGTGCCGACGCCGTACGTACGTTTGCCATATGCCAAGTGTGACGGCCGAGAGCCACAGGAGGCCGACGACGATCAGCTTTGGTAAGTAGAACGTGAGGAACTTCCTCTCGCCCTGCACAGGCGGGAAACAACACGCCTGTAACGAGCTGGGAAACGTAAACCCCCAGGGAGTGAACGTGTAAGAGTGGGAAGTTCACCCACCTGCACTCTGATGCCATGGTACACGCAGAGCCAGAAGAGCAGCAGAGCGCACAGGAAGAGGGCCTGGAAGAAAGCGTCCAGCGTCCCTGGAAACCAGCTGTTCACCAGGAAGGACAGCGGGAAGAAGGGATCTGAACACATGATCAATAAGACGGTTTCTGAAACAAGCGCCGTGAAGCAAGAAACACTTTAAATCACATTTAAAAAAAATATCCAGAGCGAATAAATAGCAGGGATCATGTCAAAAGATAGTCGATGACATTGGCTGTATGTTTGTAGCTGCTGCCCCCTGGTGGAGGACTTCTGTTAGGACTGACAAGCGGCGTTTCACCCTCGTGGAAACATTTCACTATTGTCGTCTTGCTGTTATTTTAAATCCCATTTAGTTCACTAATTAAACTAATCTGCGTTACATGTTGAAGGAAGTGTTGAGGCCAGATGCATAAATATATTTTTAATAATCTAAAAAAACAACAACAACAAAAACAATAGTCATGTGAACTCAAAACATCTGTTCCCAGCTGTACCCAGAGGGCAAACAGGCTATTTATGGAAGAGGCAGCGGGTCTTTACACTGTATAGAGGAATAAAAACAAAAAACTCATACGACAATAAACTTGCTTCATGGGGATTTCTTATATTTAGTGTTTATAGTTGAGACAAAGTGGAAAACTGGTCTTGTATCATTTCTAAACTTGCGTAATAAAAATGCCTTTTAAAATAAGATGTTTACAGACCCACATGGGTGTTTATCATGCATGACGACGGAACAATCTCTAGATGATCTCTTGATGAGAACCACTTCATATCACAAACTGCTGTCAAGTATTACATGATAATGTGTGATTGTCCGTCTCTGTGTGTTTGCCATGTGACGGACACTTTACCTGTCCAGGGTGTAATCTGCAATCTGTAATCTAGAGGATGGGAGAGGAACTGACCATTGTACAGCAGCAGCAGCGGAAGTAGAATGGACATCCACTTCTGCTCTATGCCCCAGTCTCTCATTGAAAACTTCCTCAAGGAATGAGCAAACAAACACTGGGACATACAGGGAAAATGTATTTTTCAAGAAAGCATTCAATCCAACCGACTTGTGCGTTTTGTCAAGTTAATGTTTAAGGACGTAAAATAAACCTTGTTCTTACCGTCACCATGAAGGTCAAAACCACAAAGACGAAGCGGAACCAGATTTCCACTTGCGAGAAGGTCGGATTGTACGTTTTCCACTGAGAAGGAAGGAGAAAACAAGCGTGACTCCTTCCAGCGCCGACGACTGGACACATATCAATAGATCAGCGGCGTTCACTCACCACAAACTTGACCTTGATGTCATATGTGATGTTTTCCAGGCCTTTGAAGCTGACCACCACCTGGTACTGGGTGTAGTTCAGGTAGGCCAGATGCAGCACGATGATCTCGTCACATTTCTGGAGGGCGCGACAAAAATCAGACGCCGCGTGACTTATGTGATCAAACTGGAATTACTACATGTTCGATAACAGATCCCCCCAGGGGAAGAAGAAGAAGAAAAAGAAAATCATTGCTGTTTGGAACAGGTTGTTTCACCAGCCAAACAGAACCGTCACTGACATGAAGTGGTACAGAAGACGAATGGGTGAAAGTTGCTCGGCGTGTCGATACGTACAGCCCCGCAGTGTAGCGTCCGAGCTTTCTGCTGAGCGTTGCTGCTGTGCGTCACGCTGGCGTCCTGCATGACTCCCTTCAGCCCGACGCTGATCTCAAAGCGCTGCTTGAAATCCCCCACTAAGCAAAGACATTTCACAGTGGCGGTCACCGACTCGAAGGCGACCGCAAACGCATCGTCAAGCCATTTTCTCTCCTTACTGTTGCTGTTTTCGGCTTCCATCACGCAGGTGAGCCACAGCTGCTGGTTGTAGGTGGTGAGAGGAGGGGAAACTAGATTGAAGGGCCCAGTCTGCAAGTACACATCAAATTGAAATCAGTAAAAGAAAAACATTCATCTGTATCCCTCCTTCTCCATCTCCTTATTGATCTCCCTCACAAAGGCTTTCAGAACGCTGCAACCGCAAAAACCCTCTCCAGCCCCCACATATATCCTGTAGAGAAACTACAAATTCCTATGGTGCACATTCAAACCATAATCACTGCTGCACATAGTGAATACATATCACTCTGAAAGTCACGAACGACAAAAAATGTTTGTTTTTACTTACATATCCAAACCAGACACCTTTTCATTTTGAGTAACGTCTTACCTTAACGGAGACATTTTTCACGAGCAATTGATCACCATTGTGTTCTTGCTCAGCAATAATCCTTGGGCCTGCAGAAAGGAGGACAACATTGTTTTTCAAAGAGTCAAACGACAGTTCATCAAGAATCCAAAGATAATTGGAAAAAGAGAAAGTCGGTGGAGAAAACGCACAGAAAAGAGCAATTTCAGGTGGGTGAAAATGTCCCGCAGACGATTTCAGTACAATTTTGACCACAAATCTTAATAAACACGACGCACTACAACAGTAGTTCTCAAACTGTGGTGGTATGTGGAGGAAAGTCTTTTTGTTTTTCTTGTGACAATGTACCCAATTTGAAAATGTCTAATATTATGACAATGATATATATTTCTATGCAGAAAATGAATTGACAGATGGATGTTTTGTCACCCACTATTAGTATGTATTCTTAATGTTCTCCTGGGCTGTATTTATAACAATCAAAGATGTGTAGCACCTTCTAAATAATGGGTTTACGAGCTGTGGCTTTGTACAGAGCAGCTGTGGGTAGAAAATTGACCAATAAATAATTCTTCCTAGGTCAACGTGTGCCAACATCACTTGTGGTGTTACTGAGAGCAGTGCTGCTAATACAGTCTCACAGCTGCAGGGAGGACGGACCTGCAATAAGGAGCCTGTCGCTGAAGGAGCTCTCCAGTGTCTCGGGGTGTCTTTTATTGGGACGGGAGTCATTGTTCATTAGAGAAGACAGCTTAGCCATCATTCCCCCCCTCGCCCACCACTTCCACTGGGTCGAGGGGGAATCCCAGGAGTCAGGACTAACCTGGCCTTCTTAATCTACATTAATTGGCAAAGGATGAAGGTTGCCAGCATCACTAGGGGCCCAAACCCCCACCTGAAATCCTCTGAACCAGCCCTAACACAGTAGGACTCATGAAGCACTATGGCAATATGGAAAACACTGCATGTGCATAATATTTCATTGTTTCAGTTAACAAGCACACATGCATAAAACAGTAGAGGACAGAAGACTAGTCAGTATTTTCAACTCATAAGGCAAAGACGAGTCAATGATTGTATGTCTTTTTCAGAACAAGTCAGAGTGTTCAGAGTACATATGTGCAGTGATGTCTATCAGGGATGTTTATGAGCCTCACCTGCAATCCCGATAAAGACTGTGAGGCCGAAGCAGATGAGAAACACCACGAAGACCAAGACGAAGTGTCTTTTGG
Source organism: Blennius ocellaris (assembly GCF_963422515.1). NCBI lineage: Eukaryota > Metazoa > Chordata > Actinopteri > Blenniiformes > Blenniidae > Blennius > Blennius ocellaris. The sequence continues at coordinate 8,855,659 of NC_137667.1, forward strand.
ATAAAGTGTAGAGCCGCATGGGAGCCAGTCTGACACAGAAGAGCAAACACGTGTGTTAACACACCCTGGATAATCCACACCTATGAGAGATTAAGCCGAGTGGGACGATTTCACTCAGGGAATATTAATCCCGAGGCTGATATTCTGGATTGACATCCTGCTCGGATGTCAACACTGTTAGCATCAGTGCTAATCTGAGCTAGCAGTGACAGAAGGTAAAAAGAGTTATTTTAACACCGATTCGAACACGTCTGGACACCGGCGACACATATCGAGTGTGTCCGCCACATACACCGCACACTTACAGCTCCATTTCTGTGGCTTCGCAGTCTCTTTGACGAGAAAAGAAACGCTAAAACACTCGCAGCGGAGCTACATCCGTGTTTCCACATCAGCCTGCGACAACTGGGTGATGACGTCACCACGTGGGCGCGGCCAGTTTGGGTGACGTCAGCGTAAAACGAGTTTGATTTTATTATTTTGATTGTTTAATTATTTATTAAGCTAACACGAATTTCAACGCTTTATGACACCCACGTACATTTAAATGTGTTTTAAAATGAAATAATATTTTTTTTTTTAAATGACACACACTCTTAAAAATACTTAAATCCCGAAATAATTATGAAAATATGATGAGATTACTTTACTGAAAGTCAGATTTTGCTCAAGTCTTCTGAAAAATCACCTTAAACATCACCCCAAAAGGTTGTGATGATGTGGACAATGTAGAGGGGGAAAAAGGCCCATAAACCCTGTTTATGGGTCTGTACAACACATCAGATGTGGACATTTAGAAATGTTACCATTTCATTAAAAAATTGTAATTCATTTTGAATTTAATAGCAGTGACACAGATTGAAAAAGTTGGGACAGAAGAAACAAAGGGAGCTGGAGGTTTGCATTTCTGGAAGAAAATGCATATATTTATATGCAGCTGAACGAAGCTGAACTGTAATAACATAAACTGTAATGTTCCCGGCCACAAAGGCAGTCAGCTGGGTACCACAGCCGTAGGGACCCAACATAGCCAGAAAGTGCAAAAAAAAAAAAAAAAAGCTGCACATTTTGATATTTGAATGGTTCAAATCGGTTAAAGATTGTAGGAGAAGCATGCCTAAAAACGTACAGAATAGTAATAGTAATAATAATAATAATAATAATAATAATAATAATAAAGATTTGTGGCATTCACATAATTAATGACATACAAGTTAAAGCTGTACAGTGCAATTAAAGTGGCTGCTTTATTTTTGTGGCTGTTGCTCTTTTAAAGTCAGCTTTTTGCTTTTAAATCAATATTATCCTGCAGACTAAAGAGATCTGGCCATATGATCCGTTATCAGAACAATTTCTCAGACTGTTGTTTAAAGCTCCAATACAAACAGCGCTGCTGTCAGTGTGTTTCGTTATGTTGCCTAAATTAGTTATACAGCAGTACAAAAAACGTCAACACATCAAGTTTTTTGAAAGGATAAAATTGCATTTTAAAAATCCTCATCAGGTTTGGTCGAATCACACACGTAACACATGCTTTGCAGTTTTTGAGTCATTTATCTTACCATTAAACTATATTTTACTTATTTTCTTAGCTTCCGTTTCACAAAGAGTTTACTTTATGCGGCTTTTTTTATATGCTGTTCTTAATGGCCTTGTTTCAATGCATTTCCTTGTGAGCAATTGTGAATTGCCTTGCGTTTGAATGGGACTATATAAATACAAAATGCCTTGTAAACACGGAATAAAATTAGTATAGGAGAAAGCAGAAGGGTTGCGTGTGTGTGTGATCCAGAATCATTTGCACATCACAGGTATGGCTGACTTTGATGTGTTTCCCAATGCAGAACCCCCCCCCCACACACACACACACACCTGTAAAATCGATCATCTCGGTAAGGTGTCAGGTCCTCCTTCAGCTCCTTGTAGGCCTCCTGCACCTTCCTGCAGAAGTACTTGAGCTCGTTGTACAGCGGGTTTTCCAAGCCGGCCGTGTACTCGGTGTCCATCGTTACGTTCGTTCGCACGGGAAGAAAAATGGCGATGTGGAAAATGATCCGCGGCTCTCAGTGAACAGCAGCGCGCCGACCTGCCTGCATTGTTTAGCCGCGTTTCATCCAAAGTGCAGCCCAGGCTGTTTGATTGTCAATGAAAGACAAGAGAGGAGAGATAAAAGGGAAGGAAAAAAAAAGGCTGAAACCAAAAGCGATGTGGGCGGACACACCGTGCCGACCGCCAGCTGATGCCGGTTCAGCACCACGGACAGAGACAGCAGCAGACGAGCCACCAAAAAAAGCAAAAGAAAACAAAAAAAAAACACACTCACCAGATTATTTCCCTAATTCCAAACACATGCAAGTGTCATAACCTCATTTTAAAGTGTTTATGGGAGCAATAAATGCCAAAAACCACCAGTTACGCATTTCCTGTATAAAAATGATGCGTTCACGAGTAACTCGGAAATAGGGAACCTCTATACGTCACGGAGCAAAAAGCAGCTTACACATTGCCACATGCTGTATTTAGGAATGTTTTGACAATATAAAGTAATATTTGAGGCCTGGATATATCAGTTGGGTTTCAGCCTTTAGAAAATGTAAAATATATATTTTTTTCTGTATCTATTATTAATACAATTTATAATTATTACGATTACGACGTATCCGAACATATATGTCTGTAAAGATTGTTGGCGTGAGAAACATACATTTTTAGTTTTCCTTTTATCTAATGGATATCAATTTGGATATGCTGTTGTCATGTATTTTTCCCAATCTGTTGGCTTTAGTCAGATTATTTCATCAACCCGACCGTTGTATATACAAGACAAGACCCAGATTTTTTTCTGAAACGATGACATTTTATTCAAAAGATGCGTGACATATACAATTATAAAATAATTTACATGGCATGCCTTACTACCCATTCACTATAAACGTTCAGTCACCAAATCAGAGTCCGATTTTTTTTTTCTCCATTTAAGTCTACGTCTACAAATACAAAGCACATCTTTTCTAAAAGAAAATCCAGATCCTAGAATATCTACAGGTCATCATCAGTCTAAAGTGAATCCTCAACCAAGTCCATAAGCGATGAACATGAGCTCAGTGGCGTTCACTTGTGAATGATGCACGCGTTTTTATGTGTAAGAAGCCATGACCACACACATCCGCAGATAATAGATTTAACACTGATGGGATTTGGTAGACTGCACAGCTGAATACAGACACACCTCGACTTAACACTTAAACTCTACAGAACTAGTCTACCAACTACATTAAACTGGGCACTTACTCATTCACATCTTTTTCCATCCAATGAAAACTTCACAAAACACTGAAAAGATTTGCCCCTCCCCTCCGAGCCCACCCCCACTGTCCCGTCTTGCAACAAACTTTTTTTCTTTTTCTTTTTTTAAATCAACACAAAAAAAAATGTTCAGAAAACTCCACAATATACAGTATGTATAGATACTCCCCTCCCCAATCTCCTTTAGGAAATAATCTCATAAATAAATTGTACAGACCAGCAAGTGAGATGCTGAAATAAAACGTCAAAAGCCATGACAAAGGATTTTTTTTTTCCCTAAGAAAATATTGCACAACTAACACAAAAAGGTGGGTGTTTCCTCATGACATGCTTGTGTTCTTTTCATCTTTAGTATATTGAGGGTTTTTTTCTTTTTCTCTCGTCCCCTTCATTATAATCCCCCCTTAACACACATGCATCTTGTTTTAATATGAAACAATCACACTAAAGAGTGTCATACTCTCATCAAATCGGAGACCTTAAAAACAGTGCTGGTCTTAAGTGATATTCAGAGTTTCGCTTCCCTCTTAAGCCTGTTGGTTTTAATTTGAATTTTGGCACAAATGTTTGAGGTGATCCTTGCCACAGCTACTCAAATAATTTTATTCATAAAGCCTAAACAATATGCCTTTGATGTTGTTGCTACCATATTATGCAACAAACAATCCAAACTAGCCATTTGTGATACGCCGAGTAGTTTACAAAAGCCCACCCTCCCCTCCAGCTGGCCCTGCTTCGTATTCTCAACTCAACACAATAATCACTGCATGAAACCGAGCACAAGAATGAGAATACACCAGCTTTTCAGATTTTAAAGTCAGCTTACGAAATAGATTTCACCAGCTTCATTCTTCATTTGAGTTCCGACTTCAAAGATTCAGTGAACAGCGAACAGCTTTTCTTGTAGTTAATGCTATTGAACTACACAGTACAACAGCGCGGCTCCACACCTGAAATTACACTTAAACACAGTGGAGACAGGCGTAAACAGATTTGCCGGCGTCACCCAAGTCTCTTTTACAACATCTACATATAACCAATGAGTATTTACATGAAGAGAGTATGAAATGGCATTGGTGAAATATACAAAAATATTTCCTGTACCTTGCTCACATGTTATAGTGTGGTCTATTAGGAGCAGGGACAGCTCCCCCCCCCCATTGACATACTCACTTCACAGAAGTGATGGCAGGTGACGGACTGCTTCATGCCAGAGGTTCGGCCATTCAGTCTCAGTCTTGGTAACATGTTTTGGGCTCTAGTGTCACCATTAGTAAAAACATAGCTCGTTAGAGGATATGTCAGCCGGAGCGCTTCTGCACATCATTGCCACCTGAATTCTCCAGACCACGTAACAATATTCAAACTCGGTCTCCCAAATAAAGCGGACACCATGAAACCGTGACGAGGAGTGAGGGTTGTAGATCGCAAAGACAAAAAAAAAAAAAGTTACAATTCATATCGGAAAAGGTGAACAACAGGTACACACGAATGAAATTGGTGTGGCAAAAACATTTCTTTCTTCCTTCAAAGTTCCACGTAAAAAAACAAACAAAAACAAAAACAAAAAAAACTGCAGTTCACCTTTTACCTTCCCGGGTTTTTAACAGTGGTACACCGTTCACAACAGTGGACAGTCTAAACTTGTAGCAGTGCTCCTAAATGATGCATATATCTAAGCCTCGACTCCAGCCAAGATACGCTGAGATAATAACAAAAGGAATGGCGGAGAGCAAAGAAACATAAAAGATCCTGCTACCCTCCACCATGTTTTTCACGTAATAAAATCCTAAAAGCAAAAGCAGTATATTAAAGTGGTAACTGTCTCACTAAAGGTTTGTACAGCAATGGATTTCAGTGCCCAGTGGTACCTGTGCGCTCTGGGGATAAACACCTTTGATCTCCAGAGTGTGGTTTTCAAGTATTACTGCTGCTTCTTTTAAAAAAAACTGAACCTTGACAATCCATCTCTCGGGTAAACCGGTCGGTTCTGACGTCTGTAAGCTCCTTCAAGCTAAAGCAGCATTTGTTTGCATGATGATTAGCAAAGCTCAGCTCTTTGGCCCTACATGCATTGCAGGATGCCGCTGGCTGCCAGTTGCAGCAGCCGTGGCGGCATCCTGGACAAATGCAGCCAATGCCTATTGCACCAACTCCAGTGGCAGCATTGTGTAGTGCAGCGTGATTGTGTTTCTCTCCATGGCCAGGGCTGGTATGTGTCTCCTCTCCAAAAATCCACTCAAAGGAGTTTTATCAAACTCAAATGAAACAGCCATGCCCCTCCAACAGATTGCATTTAAATCCCAGATATAACTCGGGGGGGAAGTAGGGAGGAATCATCTCATTTGAGGCGTTGAGTGACGTTGGCCAAAGCCACTGCAAAGGCCTGGACTGCAGAGAAGGGATACTGGAAGTCCAGTATGTAGGCGTTGCCATCAATCCGGCCAAACTGCATCACCTGCGTTTAAGAAAACACACAAAGGAAGTTATCGCAAAAAGTTAATTCGGCATTTCATTTATGGAGCGCGTTCATTCACGAACTCTGCTTTGTCCAAATATCTCCACAGACTGAACAAAAGCAATACCAATATCACCAGCAGTCATATCAACATAAACACATAAATCAATCCTTTGCCACATGCAGTGACTCACCTGTCTGCCTTCCAGTTCAATTTGAAAGTTCTTGGCGGACTCCTGTGTGACCCGCCCTCCGAAGTCAAGCTGATAGACCTGCGTGGCTTCATTCCACAGAGGCTGCTTGTTTGCCATGACATAAACAAACCCTTGGCTCCCCAGCCCTCTGTCCTCCTTCTCGTTGGCTTTCCGACACTTGATCTCGTCCAGCTCACTGGCAGCTCTCAGGTTCCTCTTACTCTTCCAGCCTTTCTTCCCGCTCTGACACTGATTGAGTAGCTCATCCCCGCTGATGAACAGCTCGGGCTCACTCTCTGAACTATCTTGGAACTCACTATTGGCAGTGGCTTTACTCAGCTTCTTGGCTTTCAATTGCTGCTCCTTCTGTCCTTTCAACTTCTTTTTGTCTCTGCCTCCCAGCCGCGGACTAGAGATAAGCGAATTAAAATCGCCCAGTGCTCTGCCCTCCTTTTTGGACTTGCTGCTCTCGGACAGCGGCGGGACGTTGCCCTCCTCGGCGCGACCGTCCACACGCTTACGGTTCTTTTTGCTGAACTTCTCAGAACGCTGCGGCACGGGGCTTTCAGTCAAAGAAAGCACCTCCTGGAAACCTTCCCCTGCCTCTGCCATGGCCTCTTGTAACCCCCCATGACTCTGCAGGTCCGTTGGTGGTGGAGGAGGGGGTGGTGGAGGAGGAGGAGGAGGAGGCGGCGGCGGCGAGACCACGTTTTTATCTACTACCATGTGGGAGGCTTTGGGTGGTAGTGGCACTGCAGGACTGGGCATAGGTGGGCAAGAGTTATAGGTACCCCATGGGGTGTGGAGTGCGATAGGGGGGATGGGGAGGCCGGCACAGCCACTTCCTCCTGGATACATAGGCGGGAGCGGGCAACAGGCGAGGTTGGCAAGGTTTGCTGAGTAACCTGGTGGGATCACAATGGTTGCATCCTGCTGTGAGAAGGGCACCGGCGCCACCATCTCCTTCGGGGAGGAGCAGGGGCGTGGCGACCCTGGGATGGGTTGGAGCTGGGCTCCAGAGTAGGCAGTTGCAGGAGACGGGTACTGGAGAGAGATTTGGTAGCCTGTCGCAGCTGCAGACGCTTGGAATGACGCAGCACTGGGGCTGGTGGGGGACTTTGGAGAAAGAACAAAAGGCAGCCTGGTTACATCCAAGTGCTGAGTTGGGCTAAGAATGAGAGGGGGAGGTTTGTGCGGTCCGGGGGGGCCTGCAGAGTTTAGAGAAGCTGTCCGTTCCTGAGGAACCCACACTTCCTCTGTCGCAGCAGGATCCCACTGATAAGGAGGTGGGCGCTTGACAACCAGCCCCAATGTGTCATTTGATCCGAGGGCCAAATGCCTCAGCGACTGGTTCAGCGTTTCGTCCTCCGTAAAAGCTGAATTCACATAATCAGCCCGGTCTCTATTACTACCTCCTCCTGCTCCAGTTCCTGATCCTTCAAGTGAACCCATCAAGTTGTAAGAGGACTGCGAGGCAAGAGGAGTGGCGCTGTTGGAGTGAACAATGACTGTGCTGTGTGGCGCGCCATTCCCTGGAGGGAAATCCTGTCTGATTATAGTTCCCCCTGCTATCCCATTAGCGCTCCCTGGAGCAGTGCTTCCAACACTGGAGCCACTGCTACACTGACTGCAGGTGTATAAGGCTGTTGGCACCCTCTGCTGGAATGAGGCTGCTAGTGCACTGCTGTTTTTAGCCTTGGGGGGCAGTGGTCGAGGCGGTTCCAGCATCTGGGAAACTTTGAGTGCGGCCTCTCGGCTGTTCCTCCTGAGGGTGGCGTGGATCAGACTGCTGTCGAGCCTCTGTGCAGGGGTCCTACCCACAGCGCTGTTCTGATTGGCTGGGTCGGGGTAAGGAGGCGGGTCTCCACTGGGTATGGAATAACGAGGTGCAGTAAGTCTGTTGAGGGTAGCTGAGGAGTAGGGCAACTGGATTTTCTTGTCAGCTGCAGCAGAAGATGAGGAGGAGGTGACCCTGAGAGTGGCGGAGCTGCCGGGACCCTGGAGCGTGTAGACATTCTGATTGCAGACGAGGCGCGTTCGAGGACGACACACTTCTTCCACGTTCCCGCTGCTGTCAAACGTTGTTATCCTCTCGTAGCCCAGCGGTGTGGGGTACTGCGCTTGTTGCGGACCTGAAGGATAAAGTGGGAAATCTCCCTTTTTCATGCAAAGATCACCAGGGGGAGGAGTGCCACCAGTGCTTCCTGCTGTTCCAGATGCAGTACCAGCAGCTGTAGTTGTAGCAGCGGCGGCGGCCGCAGCTGCTGCCGCCGCTGCCGCCACGGCAGCGGCCACGGTCCCCGGATATGGGGGCGGGGGGTTCATTTTGCTGAGCTCCAGAGGCGCACTGAACACCACTGTGTCGCCCTCAGCCAGCTGTGAAGTTGACCGAGTGGTTTTGATTTTCAGTAGGTGCTCATGTTCACCACCCGCTGCTCTCTCAGCCACTAAATCAGCTGGCGGGTGAGGGATCTGGATCTGCAGCGCTCCCGGCTGAAGCTGGTGCAGAGCTGCACTTGAAAGCTGTCCCGATGACATGGAGGAAACCGGGATTTGAATTTGAAGCTGCTGCTGAAGTTGATGGTGGTGCTGTTGCAGCTGATGCTGCTGCTGCTGCTGCTGCTGCTGCTGCTGCTGATGAGAGTGCAGCTGGTGGTGCATTTGTTGCTGCTGCAGTTGCTGCTGAATTTGTTGATGTTGCTGTTGCAATTGTTGCTGCTGCTGTATGTGTATGTGCTGTTGGAGCTGCTGCTGATGCTGCTGCTGCTGTTGTATGTGCTGGAGCTGCTGCTGAATGTGCTGTTGCTGTTGGAGATGTTGGTGCTGGAGCATCTGCTGCTGCTGCTGCTGCTGTTGTTGGAGGTGTTGCTGTTGAAGTTGCTGTTGGTGGTGCTGAATTTGTTGGTGGTGTTGTTGTAGCAGTTGTTGCTGCTGCTGCTGCTGCTGCTGCTGTTGTTGATGCTGCTGCTGCTGCTGCTGTTGTTGAAGCTGCTGCTGCTGTTGTTGAAGCTGCTGCTGCTGCTGTTGTTGAAGCTGCTGCTGCTGCTGTTGTTGAAGCTGCTGCTGCTGCTGTTGTTGTTGAAGCTGACTGGATTGTTGTTGCTGCTGTTGTGAGGGATGGTGAGAAGGTGGAGGTCCAACCACTAGTCGACCCACTTCCAGCCCCCCAAAAATGACCTGGCCAGGACTGGAGTAGCGGGTGGGCACCGTGTACTGCGCTGTCAGGAGGGTGTCCTGGCTTTGGTCTGACCCACTGCCAGCTGCTCCAGCAGGACTTGCTGTGGGATTGGTGAGGACATCCAGCTGGACATTCTGATTGGCGAGAAGGGACTGAACCAGGCCAATGCTTTGGGCAGGGGACATGGCCTGGGCAGGACTATGGATGGGGGCAATGGGGATGTTGACAGTACAAGGTGGGTTGTCATCGGTGCCACCAGCAGGACCTGTGACAGGCAGGTCATCCTCATCTTCACTGAAAACATTTGGGCTGAAGACGGGCAGATTGATGTAGTCCATAGAGATCTTGCGCACTTCTGGCAAGTAGATGGTCATCTGTCTGGGCTGCAGATGGAGGAGACTTGTCTTGTAGATAACTGAGAAGAGAGAAGAACATTTCACTAGTTTGACTCACTGAATTGACAGCTGCTGTGTGTGTGTGTTTTTTCTAAAAATACACCTGTCATTAAATGTGAAATTGAGTCCAGATTGACCCAAAAACATTTGTTATGCATCTTATTTTATCAAGATCTGATCACTTTGCCCATCTCAAATCATACTACTCTCAATCCCCAAAAAAAGGACAGATTTTTGTTCTCCACTTCAGGTGCATATCACTCGCTGTGCCAGACTCAAGCAAATCTAAAATGTGTGATCACACTCCGCTTGTCCTCGTTTGCCTCCTGTACCTACACAGAGACAGAGCAGTCGCTGCTGCTACTGCTGCTCATGCTACTGAATTACAACGGTGCATCAGCGTTTCTTCAGACTGTACCGGCGCAGCTTAAAAATGTTTGAAGATAATGGAAAGGAATTAATTAATGTGATTGAAAAAAAATAATGCAAAACTTCGAAATGTTTTAGAATCATTTCACAAAAAACTGAAATATTCCAAGCCTATTTTGGTGGGTTCCTAATTATTATATCCTGTAAGTTATTACAATCCATGTTATAGTATCTCAAAGAATTTTTTCTTTCTTTTTTAGCCAAATGTTTATATTTTCATAGTTAAAACTATACAAGTGAAGAAATGACTGCGGCACCTGTGCTTTGCTAGTGTCCATCTTCAAACGTGTACATTAATGTTTCTATTGAGTAACATTTCTGAACAAGTTACCTGCACCAAGATTTGTTGGCAAGAATGTGGCCAGCCCCACAATCTTGAACTTTGTTCCCCAAATATTGGATGTGACCTGAGCGAGGTAATTTTGCTGAAAAAAAAAAATAAAAATTTGTAAAACGCACGACATTCATGGTGCATGAACACGATCCCTCCCTGGCGTCTCACTCCATGTAATTCAACATGTACCTGGGTGATGTCGTCAAGAGGAAATTCCCTTCGTGTTAGACTCGGTGACCCTATCGAAGGTTTCCGGATGGGTAACCGCGGTGACCTGGAGATCTCCTGTGTAGCGCGAGACAGTTTGGGGGATTTTCTGGGATCAATGTTGATCCTGTTGGTAAAGGGACAAACTAAGTCTCTACAGAGAAGGTGGCAAATATAAAAAAAAAAAAGAAGGTTTAGGCATGCAGTGAAAGAAAACAAAAGCCAGAAAGCAAACAACAAACAATTGACTACTGAAGCGGGACATCAGTGAAGGAGATCCTTAACAATTGTATCATTTTCTTTGTGAAGAGAAAGACCAAAAAGTAGCTCCTGGCAGTGCACCTAGAGGTTAGAGAGATGGGCTTGGAAACAGAGCTGGCGGATTCAACCCCCACAGCTGACAAGTCACCACTGTGGGTCCCTGAGCAAGACACTTGGCCCCCAGCAACTCCCCGGAGCGCCGCACTGTGGCCGCTGCCCACTGATGGGTCAATGCGGGGAAAGGGGGAATTTCCCCAAGGGGATTAATCAAGTATGATTAGTTCAGTTTAGTTAAGAGTTTCACTGATTTTTGTTTTAAGGAGGAAACTAAAAGAAAGCCCTTTCATGCCATCCCTTGCAATGTACAGCCAAAAGAACCAAGTGTCAAATTAAAAACCCGCATCTGTAAGATGCGACAATGCTGAAACATGCAGAGCCTGTGTTCGGTTACCTGGGGAGTTTGGGGGATTTGCTACCCCGCGATATCTTTGGAGATTTCTTGCCCACCCAGTCATCACTCAGCTCAATATCACTGGAGTCAGAGCAGTTACAGCTGTCAATCATAGCTGATATCAGACTGTTCCCGTAGATCTCGTCTGAGGGCAAAAACATCAACATGACAAACTGTGTGAATGAAGCTACTCTTTGAGGAATAATCAAATCGATGAATGAACGCTTCACAAACAGTTGGAATATGAACAAATGGCAAAACTAGGAAATATGACATGCTCTTTGAAATAGTTCAATTATATGGTTATTGCTTGTTCAGCTATTTCAACATCAAAACAAAATTCTTTCAAGAAAATAGACGATGCTCCAATTATAGTTTTTAGGTGTTGGTACCTAAAAACAGCTTCTTTCCAGTTTGTTTTTTTTAAATGATTATTTGTTCTCCCCACCCTCTCTTCACACAGAACCTTTAAACCACGTCTGCTGCTCCATTTTAGGTCAAGCTAATTTATTTGATGGACATTAAAGTGTGAATGGGCTGGAACCATTTCATGGCTGGCTTCATTTATCACCGAGTGGGGAGAGGCTTGATTTATGAGAAACCTGGGGGCCATCAGAGCCCACATTAAGCAACCTTTAATTAACATGGGCCGAGTCTGCTGGTCTCTAGAAATGGTGGAAAACTACTCAGGAGCGTTAGATCTCTCTGAGAGGAACATGTAATCCAAGTTTACTGGAGTATTAAGAAAATAAACATTAAATCACATAAAATACACTTTGTTCCTTTGGACAGCCACCAAGTCACAGCCATTTAAATACAGCTTGTTTAAACTATAAAGTTGTATTTTCATGGTTGCTACGGTAATTATTAAAGTACTCTCTTGAGCAGGTACGTTCAGACACATTCAGGTTGGACAACTGAAGTAAACATTTCAGTTTGTTCTCTGGTTTGACAGAAACTCAGACCCACCTGTTTTTCCATCAGTCTTTGGGTCCATAATGACAAACTCAGGCCGCAGTTTACTTATTCGCCTGCCCTTCAGAATCGGCACGAGACCCCCAAGGTACTCCAGATAGAGGGTATAGCAGGGTCCCCCGACCTCAGGGTTGTCCTCCGTACGCTTCATGGTGCAGTGCAGACGCTCGTTTCCGGATGTCGGGTAGCTCACAAAATCTCTCATGTTATTTGGATCTGGTATGGGCGGCTGGAAATGACAACAACAGTCTAAATACATTTTATTTGGCATTTCTAAATTTTTCCACATGTGAATTGGTAAACATGGGCGACTTTAGAAAGTATAAACCACTTCATTAAAGCATAATAATAACTCCAAAAATGAACAATAACTACGACCACTGGACGAGCTCAGTTCATCTTGAGGCAGATGGCAAGATTTTTTTTTTGAACTACAGAGATATAGAAGAAAAAGTCTTAAGGCCAAAAGAGGTGTGATGATTGTTAAGATTCAGATTTTCAGACTGGTTCTGATAATGTGACACCTTTTTTTTTTTTTTCTTTTTTCCAAAATCTAAGCCCACGTCATCTTTGATTCAACATATTTAACAAGATTGATGACTATTGTAATATAAAAAAAAAAAAAACTTAAAAAAAACCCAAAAACAGTCATTTATATGTGTGGTTTTCCATGTTTTACAACATCTGCTTTATTGAATCTGAATCCCTCCCGTCCTGCCTTACCTTGATGGTGGGGACAAAAGCGGCAGTGACGTAGGAGCAGAGGCGGGAAGGCATGGTGAGCTTGGAGACGTCTTTTTCTTCCTTTACTGCGGTGGCGATGCCTTGCTGGCAGAGCAGCTGCAGGGCGGCGACGCGGTGCTCCACTCGCACGACGTAAAGTGCCGGGCCCGACGCCAGAAACAGGCGAGAGTCCCGGTGGCCCCAGCAGAGCGTAGTGATGGGGCGCTGCAGTGCCAACAACAAGACGCATTCAATGACAAGAGCACAATGTCCTTTTCACAAGGTTAAAGTGGAGCACACGTGTCAGGTAAATGTTCTACGTTTCTCAATAACATGACTACGATGACATTCTAGCTGGAACTAAATACAGCTATCTCTGAAGCACTGAGGGTGGGGGATCATTTTGGCATACATCGTCTGAAAAGCGATTAATACGATGACTATTTTCATGTGTTTGCTCAGTGAAGACGTGGTGGCCTGTCATAGCCCAAGTTGGATCAAATAAAAACGTAGATGAAACCTTATATATAACATTATTATATATACTAATCTTAATGGCAACAGATATAACCAAAGAGAATTAATCTTACGTAGAAATGCATAAGAGATGCGAGCGCCGAGACCAGTTGTCTTGTAAATGCAGACGATTACCTGTGCTGGTGTGTCCAGTGTGTAGATATGTTCGCCTCGGACGTTGTAAAACTTGACGATGGCGTTCCTGGTGGGTGGAGGACAGGAGGGGTCAGAGGAGAGAAGCGTCCTCTCCATCCCCGCCACAGCCAGTAAATCCCCCTGTGAGCACCACTCCACCACCACATCTGAAGCGGAAACAGAATTCAGAATTCGGAATGTCAGCAGTGTTAATATTAGCAGCATAACGTTCCAGAAATATTCATTGTTAAAGACGCGTGAATAAATTAGTGACAGAGGCATTAAAGAAAAAAAAAACGAGACAAAACGGGGCTGGAGGGTTTTAAAACTGGTGTGGAACGGTGAGTAACGATAGAACGTCCACACACCTTTTAGGCCGGTGCGGATGAGGGTGGGTGAGAGATCGTCGTAGTTGTTCATCAGGCTGATGTCTCCAGATGTGAAGCTGACCGTCAGCAACGGTTTCAGGCTGTGTACTGAGAAGAGATAAAAACAAACGGGTAAGACCAGAACCACGCAAACAAAAGTTGTATTTCTGTGCATGCATATAAATATTTAAAAAAATATATATATACACACACACACAAGCTTTAACTTTTTAAATAACATTTTAAAGAAGGGATGTATAATATATCAATTATTTTTTATATTAGCCCAGGGGTGTCAAACATGCGGCCCACCAGAGGATCTAATCTGGCCCGCCATGTGATTTTTTTTTTTTTTTTTTAAGTATAAATATGAAAACTGACAGAGGCTTATCTAAAAACACTAGATTGGCAAAAATGACATTCAAAACTTGGTCAGAATTTGACCCCCGACATTAATGCATCTGTGGAGGTCACATAACGCAACACCTTTCACAATAAAGGTGTCCAATTTATGTGAAGCAATACTTTAGACACGCAAAACTCAAAACAATTTCCAGATGATGACAAATTGTTTTAATCCTGAATAAAAATATGATATCCAGATACAGGTGACTGAGGGTTGGTTTTTTTTGCAAATATAATAATATCTGATTTCCTTAAATATGTATATTTCAGAATAGACTGGCAAATTCTTGCAGTTACAAAAGGATCAAAAGAAGGAAAGACTTTGCATTTGTCCATATCTGCATTTTAATGTTATGTTTGACTTGCTCTGCCCTCCAGAGGTCAGATTAAGTTGGATGTGGCCCCTCAACTAAAATGAGTTTGACACCCCTGTATTAGCCTATGAGATCTAATGCCCTTTTTAAAGTAGAAAAGCAATAAGATGACCCTTTTTGAATCATTCTTACTCATCTACACAGGAGTAAACCATTTTTTGTATACTTTGATTAAATTTATTCAGACAAAATATCCCTGAGTGTATCTCATCCCCCCGGTGTCCTATATACCATCACTAATAAAACATCCTTCTATAATGTAGACTCCTGTTCCAGTAACAATCACAAAGTTCCGACAGCAAGCAGTCTGCAGTAGGTGTTCCATTAAATCAGATAGACGATGCTGCTGGAAATGACGTGCGTCGTGGCTGTGCAGTGCACTGATAATGGGTCGTCGTCGTCGTACATATCCCGACGACGCCTCGCGTGCAGAGGAAGAGGTGGCCTGGTGTCTCGGTCAGCTTGTCCACTTGAGGGATAATTTCTATCGGAGTCAATCAATTCATATTGATCGCTTTAATTAGCGAGTTAGAGCATAATCAGTGTTTCAGCTTAGGGAAGCATTTCTCGACTTTACCTCTTGGGTTGTGATAAAGGGGAAAGAGGAAATACAGCACAGTGGGGGGGGGACGAGTCCCTCACCAATACCAATTCAAAAAGGAACCATTAAACACGAGCTTATTAAGTAAGCTGATGTGCACAGGCTGTAAGGAAGAGACCGTCTAAACTGATACAAGCACTGAAGAATTAATAAAAAAGATCAAATGTCAAATCTAACTTTAGGCTTTAATGAATGTATGTTGTACTTAAGCAGAGAATCTGGGGTTTCTATGTACCAATGGGTAATTTCATGTTTGTCGTCTTCTGTTCATATCGAATGCCGAGCAGCGTACCTTGCGGTGGGGAGTAGTCGTCAGAGTCTGTGTCGCTCTCGCTGCTGTCCTCCACCAGGAAGTTGGGGTAGTTCCAGGACATGCTGACAATGCCATCCGACTCATGCAGCAGTATGTGGGCCAGCATGCGCCCGTGGCAGTCCATCACTATGACCTGTCCGTCTGCGGTACCAAATAACACCTTGGGAGGAATCAGTGAAGTGCTATCAGGCAATAGAAGGCAGAGGAACAGAATACGTTTGGACAGCGAGGGAAGCACACTGTGGAATAGAAACGGAGTTGGTGGCAAAGAAAAAAGAAGAAAACACGAAAAGTATATTTCTAAATGTAAAAAAACATGGAAAAACTTCTATAAATGCATTGAAGGACAAAGAATCTGAAAAAAAAAAAAAAAAACTGTTGGCCCAAAGGTGAAAGATTATGGAAAGAAATGGGTTATCCAACACATTCAAGGCAGCGAATGCTAAGTGGCAAATTAAAAACCTAAATCTGAGTGCCGGGAAAAAAATCGTGACCTTCGCAATTGTTTGCATGTGTTTTACCTGCTGGTCATCTGGAGTCCAGATACCACAGGTAATCTGGCTTTCCAGGTTGATCTCAGACGACCAGTGTCTCTGACCACTGACGGAGCCCACCAGGACAAAACCATCCCGGTAGGAGATGAGAGCCTGGGTGCCATCGTGGGACCAGGTGAAGTCACTCACCTACATTTAGAACAAAACAACAATATTTTTTAGAATCAGAAATGCTTCCAAGTAGTAGAAAGAACAAAAACGGTTTTCAATGAATGACATTAAAATGTCTTATATGCATTAGTACTTATTCTCAGAGCGTTACTGATGGGAATTGGTCTTCTCAATTAGGGGGTGTAAATAACTGCATGGACTCTTTTTATAGACCCCAACCCGATAGTTTTAGCTTTTTGCAATGCTTACAGATGCAAACAGCATCGTTGTGGATGAGGCTAGTATACTACAACCACTGGTCTTCACAGATGTTTTGCCAAAATGTTTGAACTGGTGCACACAGCCAAAGTGTGTGGAAAGAATTATCTGAGACCATCCGTGCATCTTGAACATACATTTGCAGGAGTAAGTCCCATCTTGAACATCCTTTGTTCTGTATAATAAACCTTGATTTGTATTGGAGGTTGGAAGAGGTCTTTGTGATATTTGCCTGAGATAAGATTGAGACCATTTAAAAAAGAAAAAAAGAAAAAGGGATGAGATCTTAAAAACTACCGACTTCAGCTGAAGGCATTCCAAATGGTTAAATTTATATTATTCGACTGTCATCACACTTCTGACAAGAAGTGACACTGGCTGACTGAAGTCAAATATGTTAAATAAATTTAGCAAATTCAAATTAAACGCAGTGAAGCGGATTCGGAGCAGAGACTGTGTTTTTACAGGAAACGTCACTGGTGTGGGAGCGGTTCACGCCTCACAAAACAAGAGACATGCTATCTTTGCAAAACTGATATGACAAGACATGGGAGCACAAAGTTATCTACGAGGAACGAAGGAAGCTCGACTGCAGGGTAAGTCACGACAATATGTCTGACGAAACGCCGTGTTAGTGCTTCCCATGGATATATTGATGGATAAAGCTATCGACTGCTGCTGCTTAGTGGAACTGATGTATCAGTGGACCTCGGACACATCCAAGTCCACTGAGGAAGGTCTTTACACAATTAAAATAATCATGACCAACACTGACATGATGGTTTTTCACTGAACTATTTGTAATTTCTTTACTGAATATCATCCCAGAGATAATTCAAGGAGCAACTTCTCGTTTTGGCACATGGTAACATATTTAATCCACATAACTGGGAGGGAAATATAATCGACCGATTATCAAGGTAATTAGTAGTTGCAGCCTTAATGCAATCAATTGTTGATGTTCCCTTCGCACACGATTACCTGGGCTCCACGATCATTGACCAGCTCCACAGACCATCGGCCCTCGTACTGGATCCACACAAATATCCCCCCGTCGGTGTCACAAGTAGCCAATTTTTGGAAAGGCTCATTCCACCGCACCAACACCACCTTTGAGGAAACGCAAAAGAAACGAAATGATTAGCTGACACTTTCATGTTGCTTCGAGAGACAGAGACTCAGATGAACTCCGTCACACCGCACGTTCTTTTGAAGTTCGTCTTCTTGAGGTGGTTAAAATAAGAGCTCAAGATAGAGAGGACCTGTAAACTGTGGGAGTTTTTTTTATTGGTCTGAGCTTCTCACTGACGCAATGAATTAAACAAAACAACATTTGAAGTCTAAAATAGTAAAAACAAAGGGCTAAATATAACATCACACTAAGCTAGAAATACATAAAAGTGGGTTTGCCTATTTTTAAAGATAAAAAAGAAGATGCAGGTATCCAAAACAATTTGATATCGAAAGTGACATAAACCAAGTCTGAATTCACAGTTTCTTATTCATGCAACTGCTTCTAAAAATATGCATATTTTAAATCTATACTTTGTGCATTCAGACAGTTAGGTGTGCAACACCAGCTATGAAAAGCTTGTGCATCTGCATGCATGAGGTGGACTGAGTGGTGGGTCATCTTGGGGTCAAAGTGTGGGTTGCACATGGGGAAGGTATTAAATACTTAGCAATGGACAGTAGAGATCAATCTGTTTATAGCTGCTTCTTTATCAGTGTCACCCACCTTGATTACAACCTTGATGCGCCCTCTTCTCTGTGTGTGTGCATGTGAGTGTGTGTGTGTGTGTGTGTGTGTGTGTGTGTGGGGGGTACTCTGTAGCGTGACTCAGCCTATTCTCAGGGGGAATAATCCTAAGAAGAGAGCAGCTCTGCTCTCGCTGAGTGAAGCACGTGGGCTGGACATGCTCAGACACACAACGTGGAGAAGGTTTTAGTTCAGGCTTACACTCTCTCCGAGTTCAAGTCCAATAGATCAGTGGCTGAGAGCCAGTCCTGCTCTTTTTCACAACACGAGAGCACTGTCCCCTCATTATCCCTCAAGTTGAGTCTTCAAAATCCTCCTCTGTGTACGCAACATCACTTCATGTCACAGGAAAATAAAAAGATGGGGAAACTCTTATTGAAACCCAGATAATTCAATCATTTGCACATGAATCAGGGCGGGCACAAAAGAGAAATCCACCAGTGAGAAATGTCTCCCGTTTAAAGAAACCTCGAAGCCATGAATTGTGAAATGTGTTCTAATTTTGCTCATTTTATAAAGAAGTTTACTTCAAATGGTGCTGAACACACACAGTCCTGGTTTTACTTGATCTTAGTGCTGTTGCTTCTAAGAAAGGAACACTAAACTGGTTCAAATGCTATTCCCTATCCTCTATACAGGGATTTCTGTGTCAACAACTCAGTTTATATATGAATGGGCAATCGGCGGATTATAGCTGATAATCTCTCGTTCTGATAACAGACACACACATACAAACAAAAACAAAAAAAGTACTTGAAACAGCCATAATTACTCATTGCTGTTTAACTACATTTCCCCACTTGTCAATATCAGTTGTTCTCCCTGGTGAACCCCGGAGTGATCCGTCACCCATCTTGTTGTTATGAATACACATATTCCTCAAGTGTAGAGCATGTACAGGAGCATTCATCAGTCCTGACTGTCCTCACTCAGCAATACAATGTTCCATGAGCCAGATTTAGTGCGTTTTCAGTCCCACTCCAAGGGGTATATATCTTAATGTGTCGGCCTCAGCTGGCGAGCTGCGGGGAGGATACAATGGCACCCGGCCTGTCGGAGGTCTCCATGTCATTCTGAGTTGAACACATCCACAGACCATTAAAAGCGGCCCACCATCTATCATTCAGGCACGGCAATCACTCATGCAGCAGTGCTCACTGGGTTGCAAACCCAATAGGCTTGTGTGCAGCAGTGTTGTCAAAAGATAACACATATCCATGCACCAGGATCTCATAAGAGTGAAAACACAAATCCACGTCGTTAACTCCTTTCGCCTGCATACGGCCTGCAATCTGTGGTGATCAAATTGGATTTTGGAAGTGTAGTAGGGCCTAAATCAGGTCCCGCCAATGGAGTCATTAAAATAGGAATGGGCTCCTGGTTGCATAAGTATGACGTCATTCATACAGAGCACGCCGTTTAATAACGACTACAAAAAGCAGAAGACGATATATTCCCATAGGTTTTGCACATGCTGGATCTCACGTGTGTGGACACTTAACTGCAGGCCCACAGAGGCGAGAATATACCGTCTGTAAATTTAGCACAGTGCGGAGATTAGTGTGAGCTGGTCAGGCATCCTGCGAGCCGGACAGCTGAGCACCTCTCTGTGACGCAGCGATCTGGGAGATCACGCGTCACGTGGAGACAGACGGGATGAGAGTGAAAAGCAAAAGGACAATGCAGGGTCAGAGAGATCACATAAAAACAAAGACTGAAGTAATACGACAATAAAAAAAAAAAAATAAAGAAAAAAATGAATCGCCATTAAATATAATGTATTGGACAATGACTGTGTTTGTGCATTTATGCCCAAAACTTTATTGAAAGAAACCCAGAATTAATTATAACACAGCTGATGGTTAAAAAAAACCCAAAACGGAATAAAGAGGACTACAGCACACAAAGCGCTGCACTATCTTGACCAATGCGCAAGACAAGAATAAATTGCATGTGTCTCGTTCTTTTAAATTATGCATGTGGTCACTGACCATTTCTGCTTGGAAGGCTGGCACAGTGTTCACTCCTACACTGGCTTGGTTTGCATTTTGTTATTCAATCCCTGGCGTCTCGCTGGGACCTAAGTGTCCACAAAGAAAGCAAGCGGCAGCTCTGATACGGGGACTGTACTCACTGGATGTGATTGGGCTTGGTATTGATCTGGGGGATGACTAGGTTCTGCAGGTACAATGGGTTGAATGCACTTCGCTGTTGTTACCGATAACAAATGCAGGAAAATTACTTTTCCTTTGCATGGACGATAAAACTAAATGAGCAAATATATACACAATACTGTGTGCATTCACAAATTGTGAGTTCATAGTTTATTGCGTCAATGCAAATTGGAAAGTAAAAAAAAACAAAAAAAAAACACAGTTAAAGGAACTTGCACAGATGTTTTGAAACCTCTTGGAGAATTCTACACAGAACTCCTGTGGATGGAGTTTGATTCAAATCCTTCAGTCTCTTCATGACACATTCAGACAAACTTTGGTTTGTTCATATCTGGACTCTGCAGGGGCCCCACCATCACTTCCAGGGCCCCTGGCTCTTCTTCATGGCGGAGATAGTTCTTCAACACTGGCTCAATGTTTGGGGCTCATCCTTTTATGTATGGAGCCTTTATGTGTTGAGGGACAGGTTCAAGTTCCACAAGTTGATCAAGATCATCTGATTTAATAGATACATTTATTTGTGCAGTATTTGCACAAACATTTGAGTTAATGGAGTGTCTCTTGAACAAATCCCCTACAGTGAGTATGTGTAATGTGAAAAGTTTGGGTCCTAACAATTCAGCCCTTGAACTGAAAATGCCCTACAGTGACTCCCCTCATGCTCGTGGCACAGCCTCTGACTCAACACCAAATTCTGAAAGCAAATGTAAAATATCAGCTCATCAAACCATTAGATTCAGTACAAAAAGCATAAGCTATCATATATTTTCCTCTCTATCGCCTTACAGTGCCTATGTAAGAAGGAAAGGTGTTTTACCCCGGGAACAGACTCCCTGTAAGACCCAAGTGTCTCCCGACACTGCTCGCAGCAACAGCAAGCAGCGTGGCACAGGCCGCACTGTCCCTTTACAAGACATTTCTAGCGCACTGACAAGTACACCTGGCTGGAGGGAAGGAGTCAAGCCCGAGCGTTATGCAACACGTCCTCTCCAAGGATGGATTAGCACGCTAAAGCCATTTCCACTAAGCACGTTTGGCGAGATCATATTAATGCAGCAAAGGAGACCTGCACTGTTCAGACATGAGCAGGGCTTTCAATGACAAGAAGTCAGAGGAGGAGAAGGGGAGGAGAGAGGACTCGGCCGAAACATGTGTCAAGGCAATGCGGCGAGGGGGCGCAGCCGAGGAGATCATGGGAAGGGAAATCAGGATGGAGAACTGAGCGGCACAGGAAAGAACTAATTGGATAATGTAACAAGACTGATGTAAGGTCATGATGAGTGAACCTGACTAAGACAGTGGAGGGAAAAATCTTCATTCTGCAATTCAGCCTCTAATACGACCGAAATCTTGAGTTGTAACTGGCCTGTTTTGTAAAAGTACACCACAGAGATCATCCAGTTCTTCTTCCACCCTTTGTAAGGAGTTCACAGGCTTCACATCAGTCACGTCAGAGCTGATTCTTACAAAGAGTCACTGACTATTTTATGATGCTTTTGCCAGGAAGAAACTGAACGTATGAAACAGTCACACAACAGGAGTATAGAGGGCAGAAAGAGGGAGCGTGAGGCTGCATTTTCTTTGATTCATTGCAATCTGGACGACTGGAAGTCTGCAGAGATCCGATGAAACCATTTTTAAAGCAATACGACGACTTGAGCACTCTCAG
Source organism: Blennius ocellaris (assembly GCF_963422515.1). Lineage (NCBI taxonomy): Eukaryota > Metazoa > Chordata > Actinopteri > Blenniiformes > Blenniidae > Blennius > Blennius ocellaris. The sequence continues at coordinate 8,877,807 of NC_137667.1, forward strand.
CAAACTGCTTTTAACCAAACCTGACCGAAGGCTAGTTGAAAGTTTCAAACGGAATACTCAGACGTAAATAACAATAAACTATGGCAAGAGAGCAGACAGGGGGGGGATTTCTTGCTATTCATCCATATATTTTCTTTCATTCTCCTTTTACTATCTTTAGGGATTTCTTTGTTTGTTTGTTTTTTTTGCTCTCGTTGGAAACACTTGTTTGTTGGAGGGCAGGTTGGGTGGGTAGGTGGTGAACAGGGCGAATATATATATATACACGCCACAGAGGCTCAGAGACACTGCACTGCGAGTTTAACTTTGAAAGTGGAGCAGTAAACAGGAGCCTGTGTCTTGGTGTCACAGTGTCTCTGTTGGCTTACGGTCTTGTATACTTCTCCGTCTTTCCCTTGGAGAAACGCTCTGATCTGAGCTCAAGGGAAAAACTAACATTGGGACTCCTGCCTATGGGTAAGCGCACGCCCACAAGTCTCCTGAGATCGCTGCTGTACTTTGTGCAAGTGTTTTTTTTAACAAACACACCGGCTCAACAATCAGACAAAAGCTAATAACAATGACTAAAACGGCTTTCATTCACAATGACTTCATGAATGACGGTGCACAATAAATTCTATTAGGATACCTATTCAGAAGTGAAACCCCCTCACCTTGTTGATCGTTGCCTAATGTTTAAGATATTCTCTAGCAATCTTAAATTCCAATTAAGTCCTATTACCAATATATGAATGCATGAGAGGACGTTAACGCATACAGACAGGAACAGAGTGCAGATTGTAAACTGAGTAAACACTCCAAACACCTAAAAAGCTGCGTTTGGCTATCAAAATCAAATAGTTCATATTCTGTTCAAACAATAAAGAAAGGAAAATGGACCGCACGCTTCGAATCGACACATATTTACACTCATACTGCAAGAGATGCATGTATGATCCAACTAATGACAAACATCAGCGCTCCCAGATGACAGGATACTGACGGATAACTTTGCCCAAGACCTCCACTGTGGCCAACATTTCTCTGTCAACATGGTGATCGCCATCGTCAAGCCTGTCTGTGATGCTCAGTTCGTCCTGCGAATGAATGGACTCCTAGTGACTGAGCTGATCACCATCTAAAGGCGGCGCAATAGAAAAACAAGCACTGTACTGTCAAAAGGAGTATTGATCTATTCTGACGCCCGTCCCAGTGGGTTGTTGTTGGTTTTTTTGGCAGCATTATATGTCTTATAAAAAGATGTAATACACAGTGTTTCTGTTTTTTTGTTTTTTTTATCTATTTTGGATTTTATTCTAGGGTGGTGTAAGTGACAAGCCTGCTGCTAAAGGTTAGTCACTCTGTTTAAATGTGGGTATAAAAATAGCGACGGGACAATTGAGGACAATCTTTCTTGCAGCTCTGCACTCGCTTGTTTGTCTGGTTGATTTATCTTTGGTCTAAAAAAACAAAAACAAAAAAAAGAGTAGATGCATGGTTCTGACAACAACACATGCAAATACATTATAGTACAAATTCTGGCAACAAGACAGCACACAAGCAAGGGTAGTTCTAATTTAAAAGTATGACTAATCTATTCACATGTATACAACTAAAAAAATTAAATATGCTCATTACAACAACAACACGGCACACTGTCCATGCGTTGTGCTTTTTTTCCTTGTTGTTCTGAGCACAAGAACTGCCAATTCACATTTTAATTGTACTTGACAGGTCAACTACCAAATTGGTGCAGCGACAAGATGAGGTTTTGAACCTGGGAAGAAATGTCTGAAAAAGCTGGGTCATCTTGGCCTCAACGAGAACATTTTGGAACGACTGGGTTGATCGTGTCGGGGTGGCAAAACGAGCCAGCTCCAGATGGTGGGAGCGCTCAAGGAGCAGGCAGAACCATCGCACGAGAGCAAATATAGCCGAGACGAAACCAGTGAGGCAGGGCGATGCCAGGAACGGGCTAAAAACACCTGAGGTTTCAAAAATAATACAAAAAAACCCAAACAAAACTGGAGGTGATGAGAAAATGTCTGAGAGGGTCTGCAAAGGTGTACCATTGAGGATACGTGCGCGCCTGTTTTTCTTATATTAAAGTTAGCACGGGGTCAGATGCACCCGCGATACTAAGAACTTGGATTAGACGAGCAGCGGCGCTCACCTGATCACCTATCACTGCAATTTTTAAGTCAAATATGGCTGAACAGAATACAAAGTGGAGTGTTTCTCACACCGGACGGCGTCGGGAGGCCAGGACACAAACATCAAGGCAACACACATATAGACACCTTGCACCTTTTAAAGTTGTTACCTTGTAATTACCTCTCACAGAGGACGGAGGGGAATTAGAGCGAGGAGGACAAACGTTCGTCGGGATATATTACAGGGGTTGAAAGACTTTTTCATGATGTGAAGATCGCGAGAGGCCTTTAAATAGGTGCTTGAGGGGGACAATCGGGTGGCATCACCACAACGTACGAAGCCCGACGTGGAAAGCTTTTCCACAGAATAGCCTTGCAGAGCAAATCTCTGTGCCGCCAGTGAGTTCAAGTGTAAATCAAAGCCTTAGTCCAGGGGTAGGCGCGATGATGTAGTGCCGGAGAAGAGTCCTCCATCAGTCTGACACGCCGCCTTAGATCCGGCTTTTACTTTACTACATTGTCCAAGTTGGACCAAATCCAAAAGACACATCCATTCAGGCGCTCACTTACATTAGAGGGATCACAGGACAGTCGGGTCCATACATCAACAGGAATAATGGGCAAACTTAAGCATGCTGACATGAGTATTGATCTTGGCAGGACTGAAGTTCTACTGGATGAGTTCATATCGCGTCGAAGCGTGGGCTCCATCGCGGCATGACTTGAGCCAATACGCGCGAAAGGACGCTCGTCAGCGGCAATGACAAGTGTCCAATGACAATGCTGACGTTTAAAGGACAGAGGCGTCAGGGGACGGGCCTGCATTTAATGCTGAGGAAGCAGTTTTTTGTAGACAAAAAAAAAAAAAAAAAAGGTTACTGAAAGGCACTGACTTGAGCTGCTTCGAATAAATGAATTAAATGTGGGCGAAAGGTTTCTGCCAATGCAAATACATTAACTAACAGCACATGGGCTTTACTTAGCGATTGCATTTTTACTTTAGCAATCTCAAGGCACTTTTGATGATCGGACACATCCTCCCATTCACACACAATCATTCACACAACCGGGGGCGACGGCTGCCAGGCAAAGAGCCCCACACTAATGGAAGAAACCTGCGCTTCAATTTCTTGAACGAGGACACTTTAGGATTCAATCCTCAAACACGGGAGATTAGCCACCGATAACCCCGGAACCACAGCCACCAGAATTTGTTGCCGTTTACAGTGCCGCTTTTCTAACCCTCATCAGAACCGGGGTGAAAAAAAACCGACACGACTGAGTGGACACATCCGTCACAACGTGACAAGGATTCAGGAGGAAACATGACGTCCACAGTCACAAATGTGAAATTATGCACAGGGGGAATGAGTGGTGGCTTTCACGTTTGCTAAAATTATTTACTTATAGCTTTATATCAGATCACGGGAGGAAGCGGAGAGGACATTGACTACTCTCAGTACTGGTGCTGGGCTGAGTAAAGACACGATGGGGTGGTACTCGGATATCTCAAAAGTACAATGAAAAGGTAAGTTCCAATTACAATTCAACACATATACAATCAAGTTGGAGCGCGAGATAGACGAAATTCAGCCATCCAGATGAAACGTACATATTTTAAGCATTGTGTTCACTTTCTGAATATTCGAGTGCATTTTTTGAAGCCGATCGTTATTAATTTTAAATCGATCATGAAAAATCGGAGATGGTGATGATCTACCTTCACATATTATAAATATCGACGCACAAAGAGCAAAGTCCAGAGCGCGATGCGCTTCTGTGCAAATCCACCAAAACAAAAACCGTCAGTCCTCCAGAACACTTCATTTAACAAACCTCTATTTAGAAACGAGGAGTCAAGCAAGGTGAAACACTTGGTATTTAAACGATGCTGTTTGGGTAAAGTCGTTGGCACCTTCAGGCCAGAGCGAGAAAGCCCCAGATTTGAGTCAAGGTGGAATGTAAGGACGGAAAGTCTTTCGACAAAGTCGAATAAAATCTCAATTAAAATAACTACAAAGAAATATTTCACCTTTTAACAAATGTGTGTGCGCTGCTGTTTGTATTCATGCATGTGTGTCAGAGTAATCATTTTAAAGTCACCGATGAAATCAGACACAACATGAAACAAAAAAAAAACAAAAAAAAGGGATTAAATCCCTTCCACACTAGACAAATTAAATCAACAGAAGTGAAATGGAAGTACTTGGGCCCGGTTCAAGTGTTCAGAGTTAAATGACATTTCTGCTGTGCTTCAGTCACTCTGTGTCGGGATTCATCCACTCTCCACTCAGCTGCTTTAAGGAGTGCTGACACAGCCGCTTTCTCCATTCCACCAGCAGCTCCACCCGTGAACGTACAAAAGCGCAACCCGTGTGCAACCTCCACTCATGACAGCGCTACTTATTGGAATATTTAAGATACTGAGTTTGAACACTAGTGAGCTGATCTCTGTGATGACAAAATAAACCACGAGAGTAAAGTGGTAATTAAGTGACTCCTTGAATTAAACAAAGCTTACCTCGCTGTTGTGGCCCCTGAGGTTGAAGTTGACTCTCTGCGGGGTCGGCCGGTCCCGCCTGCAGTGGCTGGACGTGAACGTGACCCCGACGACGCCCCGGCCGTTCCCGGTGGCGAGCCAGCCCTCCTCGTAGTAGCGCTTTCGGCACACCGGCTTCTCCTTCTCGCTCTTGGGCACGCGGCCCTTCCAGGACAGGCACAGGATGTTGGAGTCGCTGCAGAGCACGGGGCCGTGCTCCACGGCGGCGAACATCCCTGCGGGTTCTCCCGGGCGGAGACGCGACCCGGAGGGAGCGGTTCTTTGGAGGGTGGATGCGCGCGTGTGTGTACGGTTACGAGCGCCTCTCCTCTCGCGAGGTTGCCGGTTCGACGTCGGATGAGAGCGAGCGACGACGGTGCATAGTACTTGCGCTTCCCCCTCGGCCGCCTCGTTGATTTGCGAGAGTGATTGATGGTGATCGATGAGAACTTCCTCCGGCGGCACAAATGAGGTCAGGAAACCGTGGACTTTAACATCGCTGGACGAGCGAAGCCACGGAGCCGAATGGGCTGCACACAGAGCAGAAGGCACTCAAGTCATTTCGATGTGTTTTTTTTTTTTATCAGCGAGCCGCCTTGTTGACGCAATTTCAGTGGCAAGGCAACAAAGTGTTCTTGAAATTTTTCAGAAATCCACTGAGGAAAATTCCAGATTCATGTCACACCGGAAAGAAAAAAATGAAGAAAAAAAAAAATCTTTATCTTTGTAAACTTAAGCGCGTTTTTCCCATCCAAATGTGTCCCAGGGCTTCCAGTCGGCGAGTATTGTTTCTGTCCAAATTCAGCATCTCATTTCTGCGCTCTGTGTACTCCTCATTTGATCCCGAGTTGAGTGTATGATGAGGAGGAGGAGGAGGAGGAGGAGGAGGAGGAGGAAGAGGAGGAGGGGCAAGGACTCTCCATCAGCTGTCAGCCCACAGGAGAGCTGCTTCGCCCGGTAACGTCATCGCATCAGCCAGTTCGCCTTTTCAGCCCGCCTGGGGGTTCCCATAGAGGACTGGTGGATGATACACAGGAAAGACTGTCATTATCGCTCAGAGTGTCACCGACAAAACACACCAGTGACAAAATGACAAAAGTCAAATTTATAACGTCGTCGCATGCGATACATGCGAGCTTAAAAAGCGCTGAAAGGTCCAGAGCCTGTGATTTAAATATTAATGCACTATCCTAAAATTACCTCTCGCAGCTGAGGACTATCCTGCTCAGCAGAAGGATATTTAAATAATGGCTGAATTATTCAGAAGCACGTCTCTTGACATGGAGTACTAATACCCCTAGGGGTACTTTGGAGTACTGCAACCGGCAAGTGCCCTTTAAGCCTTTTCGTTAACTTCAATAAAACTAAAACTTGAATGAAAGGAATACGAAATACTGCAATATTACAAACTGACAAGATAAACAAATTAAATAAGAATAATAGTAAAAAAAAAAAGTGTGTTTTTAGATTTAGTCTGTTTTCTAGGACAATACTAAATGTGACGAAAAATGAACCCTTGCAATCAGGGTTGGATATTTACTTTATTATATATATAATTATATATTCTTGATGTCAACTGAAATTTGAAAAATAAAGATACAAAATTGTAAAACAAATGTTATTCCATTTCTGACCATCTCAGGTGAGACAAGAAAGTTGATGTCATTTATTTATTCTTAGTTCAGCCTCTTCTGTAAAAGTGCAAAAACAGAAATCACTACCAACTACCCAAAGATGTCATTGTTGGTCTGAAATGAATACCAATTATGTCCAGATCTTTAGAAAGACGAAATATGCTTTTTTTTCTCGTTTGATGACTTTTTAAACATGTGTATTACAACCAGCGACACAGTAAATGAAATAAAATGTGTATTTCCAGGCGAAACTAAACATTATACACCAAATGAGGACAAATGACCAATAGACCTTGATTGATAGATATATTAAGTCAGAGATGTTGTTTTAATAAGGCTAAATTGGTCTAACAAGGCGGCCTTTCTCAGTCAACCCAATAAATGAACAATTAAAGATAAAAGCGAGACAATAGGTAAATAGAACACCATCGCAGCTAAGGAGTAATGCGAGAAGAGCCATAGAAAACACCGTCCGACACAGACACACAGGACAAACACTGCACCGACGATCGAGGTCGTCTCCATCCTTCAGGCAGCCTGATAATAACACAACACCCCAGAAATCACTAAAAAATCGAGTTTTAACCTCAGATGCGACGAGGACAATCAGATTTTACCGGTTTATTTACTATACATGAACATCACACTGGGCGACAACGCATCCCACAAAAAGCTATTGTCTGGTATTGCAAATCCATCGAAACGTGGCTGTCGCTGCGCTATTTGTCACGAAATAAACAAGCGACCCGGATAAATCCGACTGTTGTTCAGGAGTCTGGGCTCTAATCCGGAGCTACATTTCCCAGCAGGAGCCGCTTGCCCGTTAGCCGTGCGGCTAGCCGAGCCCTGGATGCTGGATGAGGAGCTCCACACATTAAAAACATGTCGGATTAAATCGTGCCCGACTTTATTCGTCCCGCTTTATGTCGCGACACATAATCCGACAGAGACGATCGCTGCCCTCGTCCACAAACGAGGAGCAGAGCTCGGCGGCTAGCCGAGCCGCTAGCAGAGCTACGAGCCCCCTGGTCAGCGGCTCAAACGGCTCCCGACACTCCGCCGCCTGCATCCGACGCTAAAATCGGCTAATGGTTAGCCGCCTGGTAAAAAAAAAACCCCAAAACTCGTGTTTATCCGCTTCCACGGGGCAACAGTGGGGGATAACAACACTCCGGTGGTGTGGAGGTAGAAGTGGGTAAAAATAAATAAATGCATAAACAAAGCCGGGGGAGCGTGAAGGGAGAGAGAGAGGCGGAGGAACTTACCAGCGCTTCGGACCGCTGCTGCTGCTGCTGCTGCTGCCTCTGCCCGCAGCCTGCTACTGAACCCTGCCAGCCGCCAGGGCCCGACAGCTGGGTCACATGACACACACGTGACCCACATCCAGAGCTGAGGCGTTGAGCACGAGCAGCCTGATCCTGCACGAGGAGGAAGCAAAAACAAGGAGAGACGTCTCAGTGGCACGAGCGCGGCATGATCCGCACACATAAAACACAGGTGCTTTCTCCCCCTGTCATACAATCACTCCGCTTCATATTCACATACACTTGTTATGTGTGTTATATTTATTTTTTTCCAGCAAAATTCTCGCCAAATCATGGAATTTGTGGGTTGTATCTCCAGATTGTGACGATATCTGTTTTAATTTCGCGTTTTGTTTAATACGAGAGGTTTGAGTTGGGAGGGTTGTGCTTTGCCCTCCAGGCCACACGGGGGCAGTCAGGAGCAGCAGCCGTGTCTGTCTCTGTCCACCTTCTCCTCAAACAATGGCTGCGCCCATGGCTCTCAGACGTGAAGTGTTCGCCCTGACAAGGATATTCAGAGGATTCTCACATGTGGTATGAAATATGACATTTGATTTTGTGCGCATATGTGAACCAGCATGACATGTATCAAACCGTGGTGGTTGTTGCCTGTCACGCTTTGACTGAGCGAAGTAAAAGTCAAATCTTCCAAAGTGTTGACTCCGTTTTTATTATTTCAGGGACCAAGAAGCCCGAGAGCGCTCTCAGATCTCAGGAAATGTACTTTAACACGGTGAGCAACGCGGTTTCTCTCTTTTCTACGGTTTGATTGTATTTATATTAGTAATAGCAGCCGTGTTGCACACCACGTTGTGCTATAGATGGCTGTATAGACACCATCTTTTTCTATAAACAAGTGGAATAGAGACAGTTGTGTAGTTACAGTTAGAGTGATAAAGGAGAACAAGAAAATGCAATAAGAAAAAAAACAGGTCATGGACATAGAGAACAAACTAAAAACTAAAATGTAAATTACATTAAATATGTGGATAATATCACCAAAGTTGGAGGTTTGAGGGGAACAGTGGTTATAGGGATCAAATAATTGTGTTGCTTTTTTTGTTGTTTACTAGTACTACATTTTTTTGTTTGTACAGTTTTTTGTATGTACAGTTTAAGCAGTGTCTGAGGAGGCCGCAGCTGCATGTCAATCATTGCTTTGCTGATTTGCAGGTTTCAGGTCCCTCTGATTCCCAGCACGTCTTTCCACTCGACGGAGTCAGTTTTCTCCTCTCCTTCAGCAGTAAGTGGAGCGAGCTTTACTTTTGACTAAATTAGAACCACTTAATGTTAAATATCCATCGTCTGTGTACCTTCAGTTCTCTTGCTCAGAAGCTACAATAGAAACCACTGAGCTTTTACAAGGAGTTTGTCTGATTGCCCTTTTTTTTTTTTTTTTTTTTAAGATTACAGTCACAGAAGAACCAGACACTTTGTTCCAGAAAGTTTCAGTTTTGGTCAAATGTCATGACAAAGCAGTGTTGGACAGCTATGAGTTCTTTGCCACCATGGCGGCTAACGAGCTGGGCGTCACCATCAGCAAAGTGTGAGTCCCAGTTTGGTCCTCCTGCACGATGTTGTTTTCAGGGGCCAGATTTATGGAATTCTTCTTTCCCCTGCTGCAGTTCTGAACCAAAGAAGGACATCGAGAGGTTGACGCTCCTCAAGTCGGTCCACATCTTCAAAAAGCACAGAGTCCAGTATGAGATGAGGACACACTACCGCTGCTTCGAGGTGAGCCGCTTCAGCTTTTTATAAAATGTAGTCTTCGAAGTAAGTCCTCAGGTTCCCTCAGAGCAGTTCAGCAGCCTTAGCTGTAGCCTGACCAACTCATTTTCATGTAAAATCTTCTCTGCAAGCGGACAGGTTAGGATCAATGAAGAATATACACTAAGCTCAAACAATGAACAATATCTTAAGTTAATAAAAATGAAATAGGAGTTAAATATTTAGTTGACATGTCACCTTTGCGTGTTACATTTTATGTTTATTCTCAAATTGAATACACTTTCTAACACTTGCATATTGTTCTTCTATCAAAGTATTGATATCCAGGATGATTCGAGGTTGTTTCATTTGTTTTGTGGTTTTTTTTTCTGTGTGTGTAGTTTTCTCACCTAACGGGCAGCACAGCCCGGGTGTACCTCGAATACATCCAGAGGAATCTCCCCGAAGGTGTAGCCATGGAGGTGACAAAGGTAAGACGGACCACAACTCCATTCGTTCTAAATCTACACGGGGCAGACCTCAAACGGTGAAAATAATCCCGTCTTCTCACTTTCTTACCGTCGTCAAGACTGCGATGGAGAAAGTTCCAGACCACATCCTTGAGCCCATGTGGAATGAAGAGCCTACTGATGAAAAGCCCAGCCAGTGAAGCCGCCCATGACTGAAATATGTTTAAATAAGTGTTTTCCTCTGTGAATGTTGTTGAATAAAAGCAATACAAAAAAAGTTGCGTATGGATCTCGTAATATACAAAAGAGGACAGAGAAACGCCCTCTCCAGCTACTGAATACAGATTTAACAAATGGTTTCATGGTGTAATGCACCATTATCGTCCGAGCACGTGCAACACGTAGTGAATTCATGATTAAAGACAAGCACAGATGAGATTTTCTTAAGTGTATTTATTGGAAAAAATTAATATTGCACAAATTCAACTTTAAACACACTTACCGGCACAGCTTCACACTGCCTTTATTCCCCCAAAAAATCAAGGAAATCTACATTCAATAATAAATGTGAACACTTTTGTTATTACTCTAAAAGGAAATGCAAGCTTGCAACCTGTTTGCCAGCACAAGAAAAAAATAAAATAGGTTAACACAATAAATATATGGAAGAAATTAGACAAATATTTAAAGATCGGGGGAATACATGTAAGGAATGATGCAACAAATGATTCAACCTTACTTCATGTGCTTTTCTTTCTTCCTTTTTGATGAAATATGGCTTTAAGTCTGCTAAGTTCTCTAAGTTCTTTAACTGTTGTGATTTTACAGCCATATTGAGCTCCATCTTTCCTTACAAGAACTTTTAATCAACGCCTACGATTTAACATATACCTATTAAACCGTAATCCGCTGTTGTGCCACTCCAGGAGCAACTCTGCGGTACCTGAAAAAGAGGGGGGGGGGGGGGGGGGGGGGGGGGGGGTTTGAGGGGGTGTAAGACACAAGAGGAGGCTCACCTTTCTCGAGTGAAGTGCCGAAGCTCGTGGGTGTCACACCGCTGGTGAAGGAGGGGGGAGATGTGAGGGTGGGCCTGGGGTCCTGGGGCCCGGGAGGTTAACTGTACTGTGTGCCCCCCCTTCAGGAGACAACAACAGTCAGTCTGTTACAATCAACCACAGAGGGAGAAACAAGAAGGGACTGGCGAGGCTGAAGAAGGCCAAACATGAAGTGAAAAGTGCTGAAGAGATGGAAAAAGACAAGAAGAGGGGTGGGGGGGGGGGGGGGGGGTGCAACACTGGACTGCGTCTATTCACTGACCACCTCCAGGACAGCATCAATGTACCAAGAATCCAGTGGTTCTCAAAGTGTGGGAAATCTGTGTGTGTGTGTGTGTGTGTGTGTGTGTGTGTGTGTGTGTGGGGGGGGGGGGGGGTACGGATACCTTTTAACAATCATATCTTATAATCCAATTATTATAAGATCATGAGAATCCCTGCATGATGTGAGAAGAGACGTGGTTCAGGCTCCGTGGACGACCAGCTCATGAAATGAACCCACAATTTGAGAACGCCTGGAACAACGTGAGGCATCGGTAGTGTTTGAATACCAAAGAGCTCTGTCGTCAAGTGGTTTTGCACACGGCGTATCCAACGGGTACGAATATTGGGACGCTTCCTTCGTGTGACTGAAGGAGGGACGAGCTGCTAAAACCAATGCAATATAGAATTTAGTGAATTATGGCACTAATTTGAGCAAATATCCATTTATTTGATTAAATACTTAAAAGTAACTTGATAAGATAAAAAAAAAAAAAAAAAAACCTTGGAATAAGAGCTCTTATCTAATTTTTAAATGTAATCGTATGACTGAACTTTCTGGTTGTGATCACAGCGAAGACGACACGTGGACGTCCGCGGTCGTATCAGAGTGTTTACCCTTTGAAGATGATGTCCTCCTTTTAGACATGCTACCACTGATTTCAAACTGTGACGTGTTGGTTTGTGTGGAGCGGCTCTGCGTCCTCCAGTCAAGTTCACGTGGTGTGTATTTTATGGCTGAAACGGTTTCCAGGTTCTCATCTACAAAAAGTGCAATAGACCATTTTCCTGTGCTGCTATTCAATTCTAAAGTATAATGTGTTTAACATGGGCTCTCAGTTCTCCAAAACAGCAACAAATCCTGGATTAATTTTCTATTTTTTTTGCATTCTTGGATCCTGTTGTCTCTAAAATATCACATAAGTTATTACAATGCGATTCACTCTGCTTTGTGTAAAAGTTACAGCTTGTAATGACAAGTCTCAGACTTGTTTGTGAATGAACAAAATAAAATAAAAAAATAGAAGAGGTTGAGTTTATTTTTTACTTTTATTTTCTTTCTTTCAAGACTATCTCATGTCTCCATGTTTCTCAAAACACATTCACAGGTTCACAAAAAGTTATGTTAATTACAGTGAATATAGAAGTCACACTTCAAAAGAACTAAAACACAGTAAAGAGAAATTTCTTATCCTTAACTTGAGCCGATACAAATGGAATTTGCTTTTGTCCATAAAAGCAACTATATAGAATATATGAATATGTATATAGATAAAGATATTTTTCATTCTCCTACTCATTTATAATGCCTTCTTTGTCATTACACAAAAAGATTGCTGGAGACAAACATGAATGTTTCAAACAGCAATATTCATAACTTAGAAATAGCTGCACATTAAAGATATGAAATTAAATACTCATGAATACTCATCTTATCACTTAAAATCGTGTAAGAGTTGAACATATCCGCTGCACTGTTTGTAACAACAGGGAAAGTCGGGGAGGTCAGAGGTCAACTAAACTATCCAACATGGTGCTTGAGGGCCGATTACTTCTCCTCCACCTTCAAACATACAAGTGTCACCAACTTCGTAACCTTTATTAGGAATCAGGGGGGAAAAAAACCTCTTAAGGCTCACAGGGTGACCGAAACAAGAACCACAGAACATTTGATCAACTTTAACAGGAATCTTCCTCCCTTCTAATAACAGCAAATTTATTATATTTATTTTTAACATCTTTTTCTCAACAACGTCAAATGGTCTGAACAGAGTTTATCAGTCACAGAGTGTGAGGATGCCTTTACATGGTTGTGTTTTGTGAGTCATTTTTTACGTGTCTTCAGTTGTCATTAGAGACTTGATTTCTGGAACAATAGCAATAACCAAAACATTTGGCCACAGAGTATTTCAGAGATACTCAAAAAGATACTCAAGAGACTTTGTGTCACACACAATTGGGAAAGGGGGGGGCGTTTTTTTGTCATTCACCACGCCGCTCAAAGGGCCCCTTCTACGTTAGAAAGTGCTTGCTTTTAGATTTTAGGGCAGGCTGTGTTAAAAGCGTCGGCCGCCAGGGGGGCCTGGCCACCTCTGGCCCCTGCCAGGTGGGGGGTGAGGCGGAGGAGAGACCGGTCCATTGTGGTAGCTGTGTAAAAGGATAAAATCACACATTGGATCGCTGGCTTGAGCCAATAGGGGGCACACTCTGATAAGAGCAGCCATCTGAACTACTCCAGTGGGAAACGCGATTCTCCTGCTCATCGACTATCTTGGAGAGTCAAAATACAGTGAAACGTCCATTTCATAGCCCATGCACTAGTTAAGTCTGCTTTCAAAAAGAGAAACAAGTTCAATTTTATTATCACTAATTTAATAAAAAAAAAAAAAAAAAACACTCTCTGACTTAACATTTGCACATTTGAAAGTGAAATGCTACATTTAATGTTTAAAATGAACTGTTCTAGAAGGAGGCTTATGGAAAAGGGAGAGAAAGACGGGTGCCGCGTTTGCTTACAGGTGCTTCGAAATGCAGTCGGTGTATCTCTTACAGTTTAAGAATGTGAAGCGTGTGGCAAGCGAGGCGCAAAGAATTGTAGCTCGTAAAAAAAAAAAGCTAAAGCTGAACTTTAGAAGTGAAACGCGTCTTACCCTCGGTGCCCTCGGGGGTGGAAGTGGCGCGGAGGCCCCGGCGGGGGCATGCCGCGGACCGGAGGGTGCGGCGGGCGCCCCCTGAAAGCCGGGTGGCCTGGGGGGGGCGGGGGAGGGGGTCGGTGCCTAACAGAGAAGGGAAAACGTACTTTTCTAACCAGTCGGATTAGAACACCGAAGTCACTAGTTCGTGGAGGTTACCTGAGCATTGGGTGGAAAGGTCCTCTGAGATGCATGGGTGGAGGAGGAGGAGGAGGAGGGGGGGGGCCCATGCCCATCGGTCCACCTCGACCTCGGTGACCTCGGAGGTCTGGGTAAGGCCGCATCCTCCCCATTCCTCTGCAAGCCGACGGGAGAGAGTGAGGCAAACGCATTGACATTCGGAACGGATTGACGGGACGTCCAACAAACCTCATGGGCCCGAATCCGTTCATGGCTCCATCCCTCCCCCGACCCCTCATGTGGCCCGGTGGGCCGAACGCTTTCATCATGCCCCGCCCACCGCGCATGACACCTCGGTTCATGCGTCCCCCTCGAAAGCGACCTCTCGCCCCGCGACCCCTGAAGAAGAAGATGAAGAAAAAAAAAGACGGGAGAAAATTGCCACTGTGCCTCCAGTCCAAGAGGAAACGATGTTCATAACAACCGATTCATAAAGTTGATCAAGATGGACAGTATGACACCAAGTCAAATATATCGGTAGTTTGGTGAAATTACATTCATCCACAAGCTTTCTTTTTTTCCTCTCTCTCCAGCTTGTTAATATTTTCCTTTTGTTTACTCAGCATTTGTGCAGAAAACGACAAGATCTGGTCCATGATTAGAGACGCAGTATTTATTTACCTCCAGCTATTGCTGCTCAGTTTAAATCTCCAGCAAAATGTTCCACAAGGACCTCTCCTCTTGTATTTACCAATTCAACCCAACTGATTGTTTCTTTGGAGACCAGATGGCGAACATGACATTAGAACACGGGAAGTGGACCGACCTGGATTTGAAGTCTGCCGTCGATCTCTCAGACTCATCCTTGGAAATTTTAGAGGTTTCTGTGACCTTCTCTCCTTTGTCTCCATCCATCTGGAAAAAAAAAGAAAAACCCATAGATTTATGCATTAGAATTTGATGAAATGAACAAACTTCTTTCTGACAGGAAAAAGCAGATGTAGAGTATGGATCATTGTTAGGTTTAAAACCTGGAAGAATGAGAGAAAAGAGACATTATTAAGTACTAATAATTAATATAAAGTACTAGTTTACCCAACATTTAAGCACGATTCCTACTTGTGTCAAAACATGACAAGCAGATCACAGTCTAATGATAAAATATCTGACCGGTTTGATTCTCAAACTTTCATTTGACAAAAACAAATATACTCCTCCATGAGTGGATCCTCAAGCAATCGATTAAACCTTTAATGGCCCGTTTACAGTTTGATGAATGTGGCACTTCAAAAAATATAAATACAACAATGGAATAATTACTACAGAGGGATTGAGGAACTTTCTCATATTAAATAATGAGTGACAATTTCAAATATACGTCATGAAAACTGCAAGAAAAAAACGAAAGAAAAAAAAATCTGCATGACTGCTTAATGAAAGTTGACGAAAAGCGAAGCAACATTGTTCAGTAGTTTCAGAACTCGTACTGCCTCAACGTGAAAATCAGGAGGTGGAAGTAAGGCAAGAAACAGAGGATTTTTCACATTCCTTTTAAAAGTTGCAGCTCACAGAGTGGAACGGGTTCTTCAAGTCTTGAAAAACAGATGATCCTGCTGCATCCGAGCATGTCGAAATTACAATAAACTATATGTGCATTGAGATATGACACACAAATTTATAGCTTACATTAATCATTATGTGTAAAATCGTGCTTTTAGATGTAAGATGATCCCGGTTATCCTGCTGCAAACATGGACAGTTGGAATTAACGCCTAGGGTATATTTATCTAACCGAGGTATAATTGAGGTTGACTATGAATAGGATGGGTTAAATGCAGAGCAGGAATTTACACAGTATGACGCTTCCTGGCCATTTTTGGGATTCTGAAAATTAAGCTTTAATTATGTTGAAGTGAATCCGGGGCGATGTTGCCGGGCCTGTCATGTGTACATGTGGAAGATGTATTGCATTGGGCATTGTATTTAGTTTTGATCGTGTGTTGTTACCACTGCTTGAATCAGAACCTAGGCCAAGGTATTTACAGTATGGATCCGTGTCAGCACATGGTTTTTTCTGCACTGTCTCTAATCGATTCGCTAATAGATCTTGAAATCCAGTGACCGTGGAGACATGAAGGACAAGCCTGGTCTGTCTGCATTGTGGAGCGGATATTTTTCAAGTGGAGGCGCGCCGAGCGTCACGGAAACATTTTTACCCTGATCCTGCCGTGGGCCCTCTTAAATGCTGATCTAACAGCAGAGAGGGAGAGCCCCGTGTAATAAATACACCGCAAGCTCCCAGTAAGGCTATTTAACACCCTCCAACAGAAGCGAAGGTCGAGCATCGCACCCGATATCGCGGCGCAAAGCCCGAAAAGGGCGACGTCTAATTCCTGGAAGTGCCACCGCGTATCCTCCATCCAGTCCCGGTATGAGCGAAAAACCACCCGCTTATGTCACAATCACGATTCAAGAACGTATTTAACGGCAGAATAGGTACTTTTCAAATCGACAAAGTTGTGCAATAAACGGCTGAATATCAAAATAAAGATGAGACGTGCAAGAAAATAAAGGGGCGTTCCTGTGGCTGGAATGGGAACGAGGGGATGACTTACTTCGACTGGTGATGTGCGCGAGGTAGATTTTCAAAAAAAAAAAGTAATATAGCTTTCTGTCTGGCTGCTAAAAAATAAAAAATCTATTTAAAAATTTTCTTTTTTTTTAAATGTACAAAGTTTCCTCCCGCTCGTTGGGTTTCTTTCAAATGGCGTCTCAATCAGACTCCCAGGTTAGGGATTTCTTTGTGAGGAATGCATTACGCAGGCCACGCCCACTGGGAGAAAAATGCCGCTCTCTGATTGGTCTTTAATTGCCGTCACGCCGTGACGCGGCATATTCTCGTATTTTGATTGGAGGAACGAGATGACGCATGCTAATTACCGTCAAGCCAGAAGCAAAATTATGGCTCATGAATTAACTGGGCCACACGCTCAATATGAATCACATTTATCATCGTAATCGGAGGAATACCTGCATCCGACTAAAATACAGTGGAACATTTAAATCAAACCGTCTAAATAAGTCTAAATAAGAAAAGTAACAAAATAAATAAGTAGTCAGACTGTATCATTAAACCACACATCGTTTATTACATTTTTCAAACATTTCAAACTGTCACACGGTCTGTAAAACGATATAATCGTATAAAACATAACAAAATGTCACAAAAGCTGAATTTCGTACCCAGTAAAACTTTATGCAAGTTTCTGCTCTATCTCTACACACTCAATAAAGGCAGCTTCATGCACAAAACACACTTGCGCGTAAAACACTATTTACACCAACGGGGTGGCAACGGAGGCAAGATCCCGGGGCAACATCTGATGTGAAATGTCACGATTGAGTCACAAGCGTGTTGAGTTTGTGACTTAAATAAAATGTCCAGTTGAGAGTGAACCCGGCGCGTAAAAGCGCTCCACTTGCGCGCCCGTTACGCGCGTCTCAAGACGTCCGAGAGCTTGTTGATGTACTCAATTGTGTATTTCAGCGTCTGTATCTTGGTCAGCGGCTGCCCCCTCTTGCTGTAGTCCGGCGGCAGGTAGTCCCGGAGCTGGTGCAGGGCCTCCGCGAGGCTCCTCATGCGCATCTTCTCCCTCTCGCTGGCCTTCACGCGCCTCTTGGTGGACATCTTCGTCTTGGTTTGCCTCGGCCGCGCCGCCGGAGTCGCTTCACGCGTGGGAAAGTCAAAGGGGAAGTCTTTGGTCTCCGGATGCTCGCCGGGGCAGCGCGTCTCCGGCGAGGAGCACGCGGAGTCTACGGAGGACTCCGAGTTGGAGCGGAGGGAGTCGTGGCTTTCTCCAAAAGCGCTCCCGTGGTCGTCCCACTCCGACAGGAGTTTCGCAGTGATCCTGTCCAGATCCATGTCACACGTGGACACGTGCAGGACGCAGCGCAGTGAGGATGACATCCAGACAGAATGACATGGGGGGAGAGCGAGAGAGCGAGAGAGAGACTGTGTGAAAGTGATTTTGACAACGCGTTTTTATACGAAAGCAGATCTCCGGAGGTTTATAGGTTCACAGCTCAGGCGAAAAAAAAAAAAAAAAAAGTTCAAAGAAAGCCGCAAGTGCCAACATGCGACTTTCCAGAGGGACGTCGTTGGTTATCACAGTGGTGTGAATAAGGCTAAATAGAGGCTTAATGTGATAGAAAGAAAAATAATTAGATTCCTTTTGTGGGAAATTACTCTTTAAAGTCCGCTCGACGACAATTGTCAGTTTGATGTGAGCTGCCTAATGAAGCAGTGGGAGGATGCCGCTTCACCTGATATCTTCACACCTCTCCGGCAAGTAAGACCTGCGTGTGTCTGCAGACTGGAAGTCAAATAGCCACAAAACCCACAGAAGAGAAACAAATTTTCACCTTAAAAAAAAAAAACTCTGTTGTTGCCATGGTTTTTTTCATGGCAATATATGAACTTACTGAAAAAAATATTTTATTCTGTCTGGAAGGAGAATGAAATTTCTCTATAAACTGAAACATGAAGTTTCACTTAACTTTTCTACCAATTGTAAAATTGCTTTAAAATGATTCAAAATTCAAGTTGTACGTGGAGCACAATGTCATTTAAATAAATAAATAAATAAGAGTGTTGTGGTGGTACTATATGGTTGTGTTTGCAGTTTGAGCAGAGGATGCAGCTGTCCCCAAAGCTGCTGCCAGACCTTTCATGTCTGAGAAGGTGTGAGGCCTCACTGGTGATCAAGGGGACTGACACTGGTGAGCTGTAAAAACCAGCGGCTCAGTGTCCTCCATCCCGGTCAGCAGCGCAGCTTTCTCCCCTCAAGCTTTGTGAATCGGCACGGAGTTCGTCCAAAAAAGCAGTGGAGGGAAACAAACACACGTAGGACTGTCTTTTTAATACTTGCATCGCCACAATTTATGCATTTATTATTGTTTTGATACATAAAACGTCATATATTCTCAAAGTTACACCAAAACTTAAAAACAAAACAAATGAAAATGGGGCCATGGCTACAATGAAACGTACACAAGATTTTAAAATAAAAAACCCAATGACAGCACTTCATAATTTGTATGCATCGGTTTGTACAGATGATGTTTTTCATGGTGGTTTCTGCATTGCTTTTCTGCCACCTCACGTTTCCTTTTTTTGGTTTTTTTTAAAGGAGGAACCTGCATCTTACAAGTGTTCCTTTCATTTCGTCGTAAACTTTGTTGGTTACTTCATGAACTTCAGTCTCAGCCTCTCAGCCAGTGGCAGCGGACTGTCGCTGCAGATCACCGAATCGTCGTCCTCGCACCCGGCAGGTGATGCTGGAGTCTGAAGGAAGACATCCCTGTCCACATCAGCTGGTGGGACGTCCTGAGATCCGTCCTCCGGGTTTAAAGATGCACCTTGCTCTAAATCTTTCCTGAGAAGTGGAGCAGCTGCTTTATTTAAACGAGGAGGACTAGTTTTTGCGTGTGGCTTGGCGGTCGGGACAGAAAGAGGCTTCACGTTGTTTTTGTTCATGGGTTTGGTTTTTGTTCCTCCTCGGGGTCCTGTTGGTCGGATTTCTGTGTCACTGTCCTCGCTGGATGAACACACGCTCATGCAAACACTTTTCTTAGTGGCCTGCAGCACTCTGGTGCCATTATTACCTTGAACTGGGTTGGAGTGGCACCTCTGTGGCGGAACAGCCAAAGATGAAATTGCTGTTCTGACAAATTTATATTTCTGAGGAGGCTTTTGGGAGCCAAGGGGTTTTTCTTCTGTCTTACTTTCAGTTTGTGCCGTCGATGCTTTCTGCTCTTCCAAAGCTTTTCTTCCAACATTATTTGTTGCACGCTGGCTTTTGTCTGCGAATAGCTGATTCCTGTCACCTTGACATTCTTTCCCCAACAGGTGACCGTCAGGTTTGTGAATCTGTGAGGATATTCCAACGTGATGCTGTGTTGGCATTGAATCATTGGCCACCTCCGTCCGACTGATCGTTTTGGCTGCGTTCTTCATGAGCAGCCGGTCCCTGAGAGAGCACTCTATGATGGACAGCTCTGGATCTACCTGCCGTACATCACTTGAGGTTGTCTGCTCTGTATTTTGGAGCTCCGCTGTGTGGTGCGCACCTGTTGGAGAGGATGTGAAGGACAATGCATCCCAGTCGATGTCACTGAGGTGCAGAGCGTCGATGACAACAGAGACAGAAGGTGAGGTGACAGCCTCCGAGCGATCGGGCAGACTGCCGCGGCCTTCCCTTTCCGTCCTAAGCTGCTTATGGCTCACTGGAGTGTCCAAAATCACTACCTCCGTTTCGACTGTGGCTGAACGGACGGGCGGGAGAGGTTGTGGCCGAGTGGAAGCGTTTGTTGAAGAGCAACTCTGAAGGGTCATCTGAGCCAGGAGATGTGAAATGCCGTCGGGGGCTTCGGCAGGCTTCTCCTTTTTACCCTTCGATTTCTTCTCTGTGAAAGAGATTGAAAGAAAATGTCAGGACACTCCCAAACACTCACTTCCTGGTGAGGAAGAAGGCGCTTTCCGGTGAAAAGCTTCTTCTTCCTCACCAGGAAGTGAGTCTCTACACCAGTAACCAGTGAGAGCGGGGCTCAACCTGCGAGACAGACGCCTCCCAGCTGCATCAAAGCCTTCGGCGTTAACTAGTCAAGCTGCCAAACGCTACATTTTCAGGCGTCGGAGCTGCTGTAATAGACGGGCTTGAAAAAACAACCCGGAGCTCCAGGTGCCTTTGATCAGGACGTCCTTGTCAACAAAACTTGGGAAGTCTTGGAGCTCGTCAAATCAGTGGGGGAGCTTTGGTTGTTAACACTATGCTTCTTCGCAGCTTGTTATCTGTTGAACATTAACTATAGATGGACTAATATGCGCTTAAAGTGAATGTGACGGATTGCTATCTTACTCTTGGTCTTGTTGTCTTCAGCCAGAGCTTTGTCTCTCAGGTAGCTCTCTACCACCTCGGGGAAGGCCACACGAAACAGGGACTCTTCCTCCACCGTCCTCACCTCATGCGGGTCTCCTGCCGGCCGCTCCTCAGGAAACACAAAATGTTCTGCAAAAAAGCAAAACAATGAAGCCCTTATAAATCACGTCCTGCTTCCTGTCATGCAATATCTAATTAACCGCTGAAAAAGGAAAATAATCAAACTATAAAAGTAGCTACAAAAAAGCTATAAAAGTTTTAGATGCTATCCTCATTTGAATAAATAATCTTATCTAAAAAAACAAACAAACAACAAAAACATAAAAAAAACTTATTTGATTACTAAATACCCAATTTATGTGATCAGTAATTAAAAACACCCGATATCAATTCCACAGAGACAAACATAACTTAATCATCTTACCTTTACAGGTGCACTGAAAAAGGCAGAAAATTAACTAAAATTTGAATATACAACTGTAAGTGTAATGTAGTTCCATAATGTGTGATGTTATCATATGGAATACAGGCGTTATACATTCATTTGAATATTTTTAAACAAAATGTACATACTCAATCGCTTTAAAAAAGCCTCAAATATCATTTTGTTGTTTTTAGTAGAATAATTACGTCCTGACAGTTTATCTTGTTCCATCAAGTTTCGAAACATTCCCATGATGTTTATCAATTGAACTGTGGTGACGAGTCACTCAACTGATTGTTTGTAATGAATTACGTGCGAAATAAATATTGCGGCAAACTGGAGCGAGTTAGTGGATTGGGAGTTTCTCCAGCCGCTGCTGTCAGACGGGCTTGTTAGTGAGGTGGACTTTGATATGAAGGATTTCCCAGCTCCGGGAGGAAGCCGGTTTAGCACCTCGTGACTGTTGTGACTGATCTGTCACCTCCGAACCCCAAATCACAGCCAGGCACTAACAGACGACCCGGCGACGGGCGGTCCCCCGCGCCCCAACCTCAGCTCCGCGCAGCAGTCGCGTCACTCAAGTCGGGGTGACGCTGTTGAACACGAGGGTTGAACCAACCTGGTGGTCTCCAGATGACCTCGAAGCAAGCGATGCCATTCCTCACCCTCGGCTTCAGGATCCTTTTATAGGAATGAAGAAATATTGTGGTTTATATTTCCCAGCACGTGCAACAAAAAGTAATTTTTAAGAACTTTGTGAACCACTTGGACTACCGGACTGGTTGGACTTGAGAGGACGCGCCTCGTCCGTATTTTCTGTTCATCAGCTCGCTGTAGGTCATCAAGATCAAAACCTTTTCACTGGTGTAGTGTTCCGGCCACTCCATCTTGTCATGCGCAAATTTCTAGAGAGAAGACACAAACGTTGCCATGCAGCTCACTGAACCCGTCGTAGCACAATAAAAAAACAACAACAACCTAATAATGACTTTTAAATGGATTACCTGCATCAGCAACATATTTGGCTGCCTCCTTTTGAAATATGACACCGGCTTGTCTTTGGAAACCAGAAACTCACTGATGATCTGCAAAAAGTTCCTCAAGAATTAAATAAATGCACAGATTATCAAACCAGCAGACGATATAATGAACTAATGAAATCAGCTTCACCTCTGTGAAGGGGAACTGTTGACTTGCCAGGGTTTTCCTGAAAAACAAAGCAGCACTTTGAATTTTTAACGATAAACTGTATGGTGGAAAACTCCCATTCTGAGTCTTCACAGCAAACAGACCTCAGTAATTGAAAATTTAATTGAAATAGCAAATTTGATGACATTTGGATCCATTGACATGCAATTGGCAAATGGACTTGAGTGATGGAAGACTTTAGTAGGAGACCACAGCCAGATGCATGTTCTCACTTTGCCCGTGCTGGGAAAGCCATATCTCCCGTTGACTAATTTAAGAAAGCAATAAACCAGCGAGGCGCCGCGTACCTCTTGACGTTTGCCTCAAGGGACAATTCCTGGCGAGTCTTTTCGTAGCGGTGCCAGTCACAGGGGCACTGGTAGTCAAAGTCTTGAGGTTGGCAGAATCGCTGGCTGTGACAGAGCGTGCAGCCGCCGCGCTCATGTGCCTTTGCAGAGCCTGAACAAGACAGGGGGAGGAACATTTGACAAAATCCCCAAATTCCAAAAGTCAGTGACAAATAATGTGAATAAAACGCAAACAAGCTCAACTTAGATACATTACTGTGGATAAGTGTTACTTTATCACCAGGGAGAACCATTAACATTTTGTCTGAAGCAGAGCACAGTTGTTATCATTACATTACTGATGTAATAAGAACTATAATGGGGGGATAGATTAATGAGGAATCAAATAAGAAAATTCTATTCAATTCTAACTTTGCAATACTAAAACCTTTGAACAATGGTGCACGGTTATCTTAAGCTAAATGCCTTTAAATGTGACAGATGTCTTCCCGCTCCAGTTTGCGTTTGTTTTCTTCACGTTTCGGAGGCAAAACAAACCTCCACTCACCAGGATGTCGACATATGTTGCAGTGAGAAACCTTCTTCACAACTCCTCCAGAAACATCTGTAATCTCCTCCTTCCAGTCTGTGAACCTGAAGTGGTTGAGCAAAGACTTAAGAGAGCGCCTCATTCAGTCACTTAAGATGTCAGCGCTTAAAAGACAAGAAAACAAGCTACCGCTGCAAAAGAGATTGTCCTTTAAGAGTCTGTATGAGCCTCAGGGCCTGCTCTCTTCCCACACCAGGTATGCCCTTCAGGAAGCATAGAAATATACAGTTGGTAAAGTTCATCCATGTCGGTATTATTTTGGGGATTTTTCAGGTTGAAGTGTTTCTCCCACCTTTGGGATATAATCACAGCCGAGGAGAATCGCCAAGCCAACGAGGTTTTCTCTGGACAGATGCAGCTCCGACTGCACATGAGTGGTCTGGTAACAATCAACCTGAGGGTCCTGGAGGTTTCAACCACAAAGAAATGAACACACAGTGAGAAAAGCTTCTTCCGTTCATCATGGTTCATGTTCTTAAGTTTCCTCGCAGTCCCAGCAAGCAGTTAAAACATGTTCTGTTGTACCATATCGAATGTTTAAAAGTTCGTAGTCTGAGCCTCTTTCCCCCTCATCATCATTTCTGCAACAAGTGGATTCATGTCTGTTTGCTTGTTCCTCTCTGTCCTATCATTTTCTCTCTTATTATACCCATACCCCAACTGAAACATCACAACGCTTGGTTCTGCAAAAAGGGGTTTTTGACTTTACACTGTTGCCTATGTTTACTTGTGTGGAATTATGTTTATCTGTTAAAGTGCCTTGAAATGACTGTGTTGTATTTGACACAATGGAAATAAAATTGAAGCTGAATTAGTCACACGCTGCGTCACATTAATGATGTCAGTGGGAGCGTTTACAAAGACGACATGACAAGGTGTAGCGTCAGCAAAAAAAAAACACTTGCTGAAACATACTTTACTGTTAATATTGAAGTTTCTGTAGACCGTCCGGGCCCCGTAGAGAAAGACATCCCCATCGTTGGTGATGCAGCCATCCACCAGGCCTTGTGAGTCCAGGTAAGCGCACATGGCCTCAGCCTCCCCTGCGGCGGTCACCCAAGGTACGCCCAGGTAGTCCAGCATCTCTGCACACTGCAGACGGGAGAGAGGAAACAGAGGTACAGGAGAGAGGAAACAGAAGCACAGGAGAGAGGACACATAAGGTGTGATAACAACTCATCACGACCACCTGTGATCAACAGGAGTAAATAGAGCAGCAAACCTCCCGGAGTACAGCCTTAAAGCGCCCCCTGCTGGGGTTTGCTGCAGGTTTCGAAGAAGTCGCAGCCCTTTTGAATCCTCCATATCTTGCTTGTGTCCTCTTGTTCATGGTTTCGGCCTTTATTTTGGGAGCTTCTCCTTCCACGACGAAGACAAGTTTGACGCCCATCAGAGTGAGGGAGGACACCCTGAAGAACAGATTCCTAGGCAAAGCAACACCGCATTGGAGCGACTGGTTGACGTGCAGCGACACACAAGGGTGGAAACATTAATGATAAGATGTAATAAGCTGGGGTTTTTTTTTACCTGAGGTGGGGCTTCGTGACTCTGCCCATCATGGCCTGGACGTGCTGGGCCTCGCACACCCAGAGACTGAGGTCCACGGCCAGCGTCTTTCCGCTCAAACCGTACAGCGGCACCGACTCACGGACCGGCTCGACGATGGACCACAACTCGTGGACGCCCATGGCCACAGATAAATTGCTTTTGACACGCGAAACGAAACGAAACAAGCAGGGGGAAAAACAGATACTACCCAACTCAGAAGTTCACAACAACAACAAAAATGGAAGAAAACGACTCGACCGGTTCAAACGCTGGCGCCCTCCGGGCCGCGTCCCATTCCATTTTCAGAGAGTGTTCTTCGCTTCCTTTTTTACCCCGTGAAACGTTTTTCTGCACCCGAAGACAGATCAAAACAAGAATAAATTCAGTAAATATGCTTTAAATATAGAGAATATTTTGTCTATGACTCAAATTATTTCATTGCAAAACGAACACAAGTGGACAGAAAGGGAACATTAACAAAATGGACTGATACCGAACTTCTCTTTTACCGACGTCATATTCAAGCGACTAGTTACCATGGCTACCACTGTCATGTTTACAGATTTAGACGACATTCGAATAGACCCTACTATCTCCTTCCCTATCTTTTTCCCCCCCAGCTGTACCTTTAATCATGGATCCTAAAATACAACTAGAAATTGTAGGTCTGATCAAAGAACCTTGTTTCCACGCTGCCAAAAGTACTGCAGAGGTAAACCAACACCTTCATGTTTTTGTCCTGTTAAGTTTCATGGTTTATTTTCACTTCTGCATTCAAAAACAGCTGTCTGCTGGGCCTTCATGACAGGGACTGAAGCGGAAGTTTCCTGAGGCCTTTCTGGAGCCCGAATTACAACCGCTGTTTGAATTAGACTGGAACACATACCTGTGCAGAAAGAAAATGGTAGGATGTCGAGTGGAAAATGTTTGTTATATTTATCTGTCGTATTTATCCTTTCACTTTATGATAAGAGTGCTTTGACCATCAACAATAATATCAGCATTGTTCTGTTTAAAGTCTGCAGTGCAGTTTGTAGGCTATTCACCCTACAAATCGGTCCTCTAAAACATCAGGGCATCACCTTCCTCTCTGAGCACATTTCCTCATAGTTTGGATACTCATTTGAAAAATGTTCTTCTGGCAAGTCGCCCTAAATTAATACAAGTAGGTGGAGGATGGAAATACATCGTTTCAAAACCTCAACAATACATACTTTAATTTTGGTGAAAACTCATGTAAAACCAGGAGTCTTGAAAAAAAATGGAATGAATGAAAACCAACATAAAATATGTCGAGTATATTGATAAAAGCTCCTTTTTGAATCGAAACAGCAAATGCCAAAAAGTCACTGACAAATATAGCAGTAGAACTATAAAACTATAGAAAAGGGGAAATGAAACATTTAAAACAGGAAACTTAGTAATAGAGCATTTGGTTGTATGTATTAACTATGATGTCACCACGTGATTACTGAATCAGGATGTTTACTATCGTCATGATGCATGACTGTGTAAACAATGGCTAGCCAGTATCCAAGTTTCTATAATTTACTGTATAACCAACATATATATCAATTGGCCTTGTTAAGCTTTTTGTTCCTCAATGTTTCCATATCAATGACAGCATCTGAAATGAGTGAAAGTAACTGTTATTAATAAATAGAGATAAATGGCAGAGCTGCAGCAGGTCTGTGTGCTCTGCTGTGCTCTAATACACAGACACAACACAATACTGTTGGTGTAGTTTGATGTTATGGTTATTGTGAAACATGGAAGAACAATACTCCAGTTGTTCCAAACGTGTGATTCAAGGAGCTGGGTGGTGACGTGTGGGACTACTCCAGCAGCCTGATGTGCTTTCTGAACGGCCAACTCCTTGGTACTGAGGAGGATCTCGCCTGCTGGGCCAACGATAAGTGGGATTTCACGTTGACTCATCCGCAAGCTTTCTACGTGGCCTTGGCTGAGGACGGCTACAAAAAACACCTCCTAAAAACCGGGGCAAGTCTATTTCACTGTCATATTAATATCAAGAAGCCAATTTTTATTTGTGTCGATCATTTAATCATAAAATAATTTATTTTCTGGTTCATAGCATCTCGTGCGTTTTAACTTTTAACAAAAGAATACATTTATGCAAATGGTAACTGAATATGATTACTTATTGCACGCTTATCACAGTATTCTGTTTATTTATTGTAGCATCGCTTTGTCTTCATGGACATCGAGATTGCCGGAGAAGCAGTGGGGAAGTTATTGTTTGAGGTGAGGATGACACATTAGGCTCAGGATTCAAATTCAGATGAGAATTTGTCCTCAGTCAGTGAGTGGCTGCCTTCAAAGGTAATACAGCCGCACCACTAAACCATGTGATTGGAACACATTGTCTTCACCTCCTCAGCTGTTCTCAGATGTGTGTCCAAAGACATCAGAGAACTTCGAGGCCCTGTGCACCGGCGAGAGAGGATCGTCGTCGAGTGGCCTGACGCTCTGCTATAAGGGCTCCCTGTTTCACCGGATTGTTCCCAATGGCTGGGTGCAAGGTGGAGGTGCGTTATGGGCCAACTAGTTTACTATGAATACAATGGCTTGAATACAAATCAATAAAAATCCATAATGATATAAAGTCCTGTGAATGAATGCTCATCATGGCCAATTTTATATGCCTTTTTCTCACAAACACTGTGAATTAAATCAAATAATCCAAACTGTCTTGGAATTGGTTTCTGAAAAAATGTGTTTGGTCTCATCATGTGGAAAATGTGCATCCCAATTTGTCAGATATCTCATCAGAGAGAAAGGGTGACGGGGGCGAGTCGATCTATGGATCAACTTTTGAAGGTACAAGAACAAGCCGTCGCTGGAAATTCACAATATCACTATCATATCACACTGTACACAGTCATGTATACATGTATATTTACACAGTCTATAGTCACCTGAGTGTGTGTTTGTTTCCCATTGTAGATGAGAGTTTTGCTATTCCTCACTCTAAGCGAGGCATTCTGGGAATGGCAAATAAGGGTCCCCACACCAACGGTTCCCAATTCTACATCACCCTGCAGCCAACACCCTGGATGGACAAGACCTACGTTGCCTTTGGGTTTGCACCGCCTAATTCTTACTTTCTGTGACATGTCACTTCCTGTTTGTATGATTGTTGAGGTCTGATGTCTTTGTTTTCTCTCCTAGTCAAGTGGTCGAGGGTGTTGACGTCCTCAGGAAATTAGAAGATGCCCCAACTTGCATCGAAAGGCCCAAATATGACTGTAAAATCACAGCATGTGGCGTGTTTACCACCTAACTGTGTGCATCGTTTAATACTATCCATTGTTTTTATTGCAATAAAGTAAACATGAATACAGATTAAACATGTTTTTCCATTGTTTCGTATAGAACTTTAATAAAAGTTTGTTATTTGGACTGTGGATATATGGTCTATGACCACAAAAGATGAAGAAAATTGATTTGTTATAGTTTTAGAGAAAATGTGCTCCTGTCCTGTCAGAAAAGAGAATCTGAAATTAAAGATAAAGAGATTAGGTAGGCCATTGATTCACTTTGTGATAATGTTAAGACTTTAATGGGCCAGTGTCAAAGCTAAGACTGCTCTGGAATACGACAACAACACCGTTCACTATAAGTCTAGATGAAGATAACGCTGCATATACTGATTGAATGGTGGATTGAATAAAAACAAAGAATAAACTAAACCACATCTTTAAAATTAAGTGAACATATCTATAAAAACCCTGGTCTCAACGCACGGCACCGAAGAGTCGTAACCGCTGTACAAAGGCGGTTGCACAGGGGAAGTAGCTTCCTGCAAAGTTTAATCACTTTAATTACTCGGTTCAAGCTTTTCACCATACATTAATGCAAGTGTAGGTGGAGGACAGGACTACGTTGTTTCAAACACTCAATAATATGTACTTCAACTTGAGTACGAAAGAAATTGGAATTAATGAAAACCAACATAAAATAAGTGCCAAAAAGATACTGACAAATATAGCAGTAGAACCATAAAATTATAGAAAATGGGAAATAAAACATTTAAAACAGGAAACTAAGTGATAGAACATTGGTTATATGGCATGATGTCACCACGTCATTACTGAATCAGGATGTTTATCATCGTCATGATGCATGACTGTGTAAACAATGGCTAACCAGTATCCAAGTTCCTATATTTAACTGTCTAACTAACATATATATCAATTAGCCTTGTTAAGCTTTCTGTTCCTCAACGTTTCCATATCAATGACAGCATCTGAAATGAGTCAAAATAACTGCGTTATTAATAAATAGAGATGAATGGCAGAGCTGCAGCAGGTCTGTGTGCTCTGCTGTGCTCTAATACACTGACACAACACAATACTGTTGGTGTAGTTTGACGTTATGGTTATTGTGAAATATGGAAGTACAATGCAATACTACTTGGTACTGAAGAGGATCTTGCCTGATGGGCCAAAGATAAGTGGAGTTTCACTTTGACTCATCCATAAACTTTCTTCATGGCCTTGGCTGAGGGCGGTTACAAAAAACACCCCCTAATAAACGGGGCAAGTCTATTTCACTGTCATACACTGTCATACCATTTACCATCAGAATTTTATCATAAAATAATAGATTTTTCTGGTTCATAACATGTTGTGTCTTTTAAATTTTAAAACAGAAGCCTCATAAAAGAATACATTTGTCTCAAATGATAAATGTAAAAATGATAATTGATTGAAATAATATCACAAATCACAGTGTTCTGTTTATTTGTGTTAGCATTGTTTTGTCTTCATGGACATTGAGAAAGCCGGAGGTGTTGTTTGAGGTGAGAATGAGACATTAGGCCCAGGATTCCAATTCATTTGATAATTTCTCCACAGTCAGTGAGTTTGTTATTTGGACTATGGGTATATGGTGTATGACCACGAAAGACCAAGAAGATTGGTTTGTTATAGTTTTATAGAAAATGTGCTTCAAACAATTGTCACGTTGGAAAAGAGAATCTTAAATTGAAGAGAAAAAGATTAGGTAAGCCATTGATTCACTTTGTGACTGAGTCAAGAAGTCAAGACCAAGACTACTTTCGAATACTAAAACAATATCATTTACTATAATATCTTCACAGAGGATAAAACTGTTAACAAGTTTCATCCCTGTATCATAAAACCATTTATGGCGCTTTCCCACTAGTACCTATTCGCCTCTACTCGACTCAGCCTCAGGCGTTTTCCCTTACAAATATAGTACCACCACGGTGCACAAGCAATCACCCCCAATAAGATGTAGAGCGAGCGTGCATTGGATATCAGCTCAAATAATGAATTCATTGCCGTATATTTTTATATATTTATCAATAATATTACAAAATGTGGATTGTTGCGATTGTGAAATAAATAACTTCGATAAATCATTTTAAAAACAATAATTTTGCCCAGCCCACTATGGACGGTAGATCTTTGCTATTTGTCTGACATGAAAAGTGATCTTGGCTTGAAAAAGTTTGGTGACCACTGGTCTCGAGGAGAATATCATATCCTGTTAGAAATATTCAGATCAAAAAGCTTTATAGAAATTATTTCCTGCATAAATATGTAGAGGATGTAAGTAGAAATAGTTGATGATTTGTTAATAGCACCCTGGGCTTTTAAATGCATATGTGTACATCCTTAAATGGTAACATACCCTTTACTTTGTGTTGTATTTTTTTCGTACAACCCTTAAAAAAGGATTTTCATAAGGTCAGTGAACTTTGTATTAATTTTCTTTTCTTTTGCGGCTTGTGTTTTGTTGATACGCTACTCGAATAAATAATAATATATAAACATATATTTTTAAGTATTTTAAATACTTGCCATGGATTAATATTACTCAGGTGTGCTCCAATCAGCCAAATGAGAGCTCTCTGTGTGTGTGTGTGTGTGTGCGTGTGTGTGCGCGCGCGCGATAGTGCGTGCATGCGTGCGTATGTTGACGTGTCTCCCCCTCCTCCCGTGAAGAACTGCCACGTGACCTGTGAAGTAGGAAGTGGAGCTCGCAGCAGCAGCAGCAGTGAACAGCCGCAGCCACACACATACACACACACGCTAAAGACGAGCCCGAGCGAAACCTCCTCAAGTCTCACTTTCTCGACGTTTCTCGACGTACACCGTCCGTCCTCCCTCCCGGTACCGACTGAGCAGACAGTTGGCCGCAGTCATGGATGTAAAGGTGGTGTTTTTCGCGGTGTCTCTGGCTCTGATTGGCGCAGCAGCCGCGACACTCTCAGGTAAGTTTTTTTTTTTCTTTCGCTATTGGCCACAGCTTCAGGTAATAATGACTTTTAACCGTGTTTTCCCGCTCTGAGAGGTCTCCTCTCTCACTTCACTAGTTGTCACTTACCATTCCAGCCTCCGTTTTTGCCAAGTTGTATATATATCCACGCTGGGGCTCAAGTTGATCTGGCAAACGCGTTTTAGCCAATACGTGTGACCCGAAATCACATTTGTGTTGTGTAACGTGACATTTTCTTTTTTTTTCTTTCTTTTTTTTTTTAACGTGATTTGTGTGAAGGGATTCTTTTATAAGGACTGGTGTAACCTTAAATGTCCCATCCAGCCGATCAGGTGTCAGTAACCAGAAAAGCTTGTTATGCAAGTAAGAGCCTTAACATGTGTACTGTGCCACAGTTTTAGATTCGTTCCCTTGATTTAAAACATCATGAAGTCCTCTGTTATGCTTTTTTTTTATAGTCCTCTGTTATGCTTTTTTTACATGTCTGAAATAGAACCAGAAGGTTCTATTTCAGACATGTTTACATGACCTAGTCGGGTGAGAAAACTGTCACTTCCGGCCGCTGTGAACATGTGGTTTGGACAAACCATGAAGTTCGACAAGACAATGAGGCTGGGGTCAAATTACCCGGACTCTGGCGACTGCTGAGTCAGGGTTATTAAAAGTAAAAAAAAAAAACAGTAGAGAACCTTAATGAAATATGTTGTTCCTGAAAGTCGAAGATCCTAAATGTCTCTTACATTGGGAGGTTAGACTAATGTATCCTTTTGGGTTTCACCCACTATAACATAATACTTGGATTTTCTTCCAGATGACTGTCCCTCCCTGGCCTGTACAGCATGTGGAACCACTGCCGGCTGCCAGTGGGTGAATTGCACAGGCGACTGTGAGTATTGGTCACAGATATGTGGCGTTTTTTTTATGTGTGTCTACATTGTGCCCACAGCTGATCGGATGGGACGTGTGACTCTGGGTATGGAGGGAATGTATGGCAAGGGCAGCTGACTGAACACATCATGTCATTCCAACATTTTATTGTTAATCCTATGGCAACACTGGGCCGCGGTGAGGCGAGACCGCATCAAGGTTGGGCGCAGTCTTGCAAGGCTATTGTATAAGCTATTTTCTTCAATGGTCTGCCTTGAACACTCTCTTTATGACTTGATAGTTTTGTTTTATTTCCGAATGTGGTTTTGCTCCCCGACGTCTCGCCACTGTAATTTCATTATGTTAATGCCGATGTCGGTGTAAACATGACTGCTATAAATATGAGAAATCTTAACGTCCGCACTGTAGCAGCGTGCTCTGGAAATGTGCTGTGGTGGTGTTTTTTGTTTGGAATCTAATTTGGGAGACTGCTAGTTGTTGCTTTCAGGTTTGGAACGTTCAGGCAGAGGGAGTTCTCGTAGCTGCGTTACTGATAAGCATCCTTAGTTAACTGTGTCAACCGTGTTATGTAGCTCAGCAAAGGTGTGGCATGTTTGAGATGTTATCCATCTTGTGGAATACGGTCACAAGTTTTCAGTGTGAGCAGAGATCAGCTAGTATGATAATATATCTTGATATTGTATCAACGACGCATGACAAATGCAAATTAGGCTGTGTGGTGATGATTTAAAAAAAACAACCAAAAAAACCCCACAATTGAAGATCTTGAGTCAAATGGACCCTATTCCCCTTGAGGGTGTTTCTTGTAAAAGACCTGCAGGTCTTGAATGATTGTAATGAAGATGAGCAAGAGAGGAAGTGAAGAATCGTGGGGCAGGAAGCCAGCAATATCCTCCCACAGGAAAATTAGAGGAAGGAGAGCGTAACCGAACAAGTGACAGGAAACTGGCTCAGATCGGGTAAATGATTTACCTCCCATGCTTCATTGTCATAACCCATGCTTTTCGCTGCGTTTTGCCTTCAGGCCCAAATATTGGAAGCTACCTGTGTCACAAGTTGGTTGAATAAGTGAGTCCCGGCGAAGCGCAGCTTCCTGCGGCATTTCCATTTCAATAAGGCCGGCGCAGGTGTTTTCGAAGCTCAAGGGAGTGAACCTGTTTGACGACTTCACCAATGAGGTGCCCTGATTCTGATTCTCTCCCAGAGAAGCTGCACTTTGAGATTTGATCCCACACCCTCTTCCTATCTAAGCCCCGAAAGCTCTAAACCACTCGCTGGTTTATTTTGAGGATGATTTTGACCATGAAACTGAAAAAGGAACATTTTTGTGTCATTTCCAGTGGATGAGCGTGACTGGGTCTATGTTGCATTTTATGCACTGGTGGAAATAAACACTCGCCACCTGCCAACACACACAAAAAAAACCAAAAAAACCCTTCAACCATGAAGTTATTTTAGGGTATATTCTTGCAGCAACTCCATAGTCATTTTAAGTTTGAGACAATGTAGTTGGATTTGTATTTTCTTTAAAACTATTTTCCCTTAAGGTGAAATCACTTTGTTGAGGAAGCTTTCCATTTCCAACGACACACACCAAAACAAACAGCCGCCACGAGGTTGTAAGAAACGCGCAGGTGTACAATACTCACCGTTTACCTCACAAACACGCCCATAGTGAGCCTGCAGCTTCCACAGCCTCGCCTTCTTGAAACAAGTGAAAAAAAAACAACGAAATGTGGGTGTAACCACAGTGCTGCAAAGATCCCACAGTCCCAACATTGTCATCCACAGATTTATCTTTGGTTTAGGGATTTTGTGTAAACACCTATTTGGCGTCAGAAGCGCGTTTCCTAACCGCCAGCTGTTTTAAGTGCCTCAGGATCTTACACGTGTACAGAATGTAGACTTGGGAAAACAAAGCTCCACCAGTACTTGCGACTGCGACGCGGTTTTCTGTGCGAGCTGG
Organism: Blennius ocellaris; assembly: GCF_963422515.1. NCBI lineage: Eukaryota > Metazoa > Chordata > Actinopteri > Blenniiformes > Blenniidae > Blennius > Blennius ocellaris. The sequence goes on from NC_137667.1 coordinate 8,911,841, forward strand.
AGGCCCGGGAGGCTCCGACACCTCCCGCCACAGCCTGGATGTGCCTGCGTGGTGATAATAATGTCACCATCTTGGAAAAGAGTGAGAGCAAGTCCCACCTTTCACAGCTGCCTGTGAGATAACTTCCCCCTGACCTGTTAGATTTAAAAAAGAAAAAAATACCTTCCTTCCTTGTGGCTTAACGTACATAGAGCACACTGTCAAGTCACACAAACGGAGTGGAAAATAAAGGTTGTGATACTTTCAAAATGACTCTGTGAACCCAACTGAAATCACACTTAAAGGGACGGGTCTAAAAAAAAAAAAAAAAAAAAGTTTTTCTTGGGTTTTGTTTCTTTTGTTTCGTTTTTAAAAGGACAGGCAATAGACAATTTACATCTAATTCTAAAGCCAACATATACAAGAGTGATCTATGGGAAACAACAAAGTGACATGATGGTAAAAGCAGGTTCATCCAAGGACCACAAAATGCAACTCGGTGTCCAGTGGAAAATATAACTCTGTTATTTCTGACGTAGCGGTGATAAGAAGGCCACAACAATCGCCGATTATCTTTCTGTGTTTAGGCTGCTTTATCTGTAATTTATGGGCCGCCGCCATCTGGTAGGAGTCATTAGGGTTTGGCTGCTCTGGATTATCGCCCAACAAGAGGAGAAGGGTACAGGAGTGTTTTCCAGCGCCGCAGCAGGTGCACCACGCTGGGCACAGGTCTTCATTATGTCCCCCACACACACACACACACGGAAACTAATTCAAGAGCAGTTTTGATGAGAAAAGACGGCGAAAGGCTCGTTGGCGTCATTTCCCCTCATTGGATTTCACTGCTTTTCAAAAGCTTGATAGAAAATGTCTTTTCCATCTTTGGCGGTTTGTGTGTATTCTCATGACTGCATTCAGCTCACTGGAACCACAAGACTGAATCCAATAGTATTCTTTGCTGATGAGCTTTTTTTTTTCTCTTCCATATGCTTAGACTAATTAAAGGACAGTAAATCAGGTATTTCTGCTTTTTAGGGATTCTTAAAGTTCTTTGTTTTAGAAAATTACACAGATTGAAACCCATCTATAATCATATAACCAAAAGAGGAGCATGAACCAGCAATTCTGGCCTGGATATCTTTTCTAAATGGTTTTACATTCAAGCATTGCAGATAGTTTGTTTCTCGACGAAGACCAGGAAGAAAAGTCGTCATTGTGTTAAATAGTGCCAGATGAGACTTTAACTTGAACAACAGCAGCGACGGTTACAATTTCTAACCGAGTGGGAGATATCGATGGTTACGAGGTCATGACTCTTCCACACCGCGAAAGAAGCGCTCGTTAATAAACAGAGATGTGGAAATTTCCCTTGCTCTACTTGTTTGTAAGAGTAAAACGTGTTTGGATGGTAAATAAGTAATTCCAAGACGTATCGTTGTCTATGACTCAGATCAATTTGTTGAAAGTATTTGGCTCAGAAGAGGCTTGGTGTCGGTCAAAGTTCCCCGCTGTCATGGTTAATAAGTAATGGGATTATACAGTGACATAAAAAGCGGCGACATGATTAGAAAAGCTAAACGTTTCCAGCCTCTAAGACTTGGTACATGGAAATGATTTCAATTATTGTGATTAATCCAAGTTATTTAGATGCATTATAGTTCATACCATTGTCTTAATTTCACGCTCTTTTTATTTCTGAGGCAAATATTGCCCCCCCCCCCCCCCACTCCATGCAACACTCACCAGTTATGATTCTACATTAAAAACAGAAGATCCATTTAGAAAATCTAACACTTTGCCACGGATAGAAGTCGTTTGAAGGTGCTCAGCCTGAACGAACTGAAACATGAAAAGGCTTTTTCTAACTTGATGCATTATGCACGAGTCTTTGATGTAAGATATAGTGACGCACTGCCGACAGAGGAATTTCTGCTGTATAAAAACATAGTGCAAACATTTGAGCTCAATTTTTTTTTTGCCCTCTTCATTGTGTTGTGATGTGGTGGTTTGTAGAGTACTGCAGTTTGCTCCCGCAGACTATAAAGACACATTTGCAGGAAATGGAACCTGATGGACCGAATGTCATTTTTCTTTGGCCTTTCATCTCCACAGAAAGGGATGAAAACCTGTCGATCCCAGATTACAATATCATTTTTACTTTACAACAACTTGTCAGAAGACGGTTCACTACTTGCCTGCATGGATTTGATGTCAAACGGGTTACAACATCAAGTTTTCTAATAACACATAAAATATCCAAATCTGGTTTGTTGTTGATGTTGGTAGTTTTTATTGTGTGGTAGATTAATGTGAGCTGCCTACCTTTGTCTGTCTCTTCAACTTAAAACTAAAACAGTCCTTTTGAAATCTACCATGAACTACTTGTTTTAATCTAATCAGCGAAAATCCACAATACTTTTGTCTTTCAGCGGCCGCCAGCTGTCACAACATGACCCTTATAGCCGGTAATGCAACCTGCACCAACGCCACCTGCTCAGGTACGTTCACCGGCACATCGAAGCAGAAATGATCCTTTGACAATAACATGTTGTAACGTTGTCTGTGGATTCTGTTTGGGTTTTGCTAATCCCTTACTAAGGTGTCAGTTAGAGCCTGTCCACACGACTTTCACGTGAACGCGTCGATTTTGGCCTATTGTCCACAAGGTGCAGCATTTTAAGAGCCTGAAAATCGTTATAAAAAAAAAAAACACGAGTCCCACAATGGACAAATTCTAAGATGTCCACCTGGCTGCGGGATGTGGATGGTCAAGATGCACAGCTACATAAAATGATGATGTCATCACCCGACATGTGCCCAGTGGAGCTGCAGAAGCCACTGACATTGGCCGGTTTAATAAGGTGATCTGTTGGATTTCTCCCATACCAGGAGGAGCACGGACCGATATAACTCTGAGTTATATAGAAGTCTGTGAGCAGGAATCACCTTCTATAGCTCTATGTTCTCCCGTGTCGTTTTCTGCGTTTTCGTTGTGTCACAGCGCCTCTAAAGGCTTGGCATATGTACTACACGTGTGAGATTGTTTCGGTTCGTGTGGACAGGGCCTTCATGCTCATTAATTGTTGGTTTGTGTGCATTGGGCCTTTCTTCCATCCCCCCCCCTCCCCCCCTCCTTGTGGTGTTGCCAAGAGATGATTGTTTTAATCTAACATGCGTCCATGATGAGGGTCATTAATGTAATTTCTGGGCTAAACTGTGTTGTTTGGGTGCTTTCTCTTGCTTTCCACCTGTATACCTGTTTCCCGGTGTTGGCTCCCTGTCCAGTTGATCCGACAGTCTTGAGCTCAACCGCTTCTGGTACGGTCGCCCCCCCTCCTTCCACTGCAGCCCCCAATACCACTGTTGTCACCACTGCCGCCTTTAACAGCAGCACCACCGCAGGTAACGCCTTCTAACAGGCCCGAGCATGTTCCCCCTGTGGTCTGTCTTAACTTTCAAGCAAGTCGTTATGGGATTTTTTTTAAAGTTGTATTGAGTTGGGCCAAACTTCCTTTAATATATAGACTGTAATAAGCTCTCTAGAATTTCTTTCTTATGCATTAAATATAGGCTCAAAGCAAACAATGCTGCACAATGTTTAGTTTAGGTTTTTTTTTTTTAAAGTCCTTGTATTCTGCCTCTTTGCTACTTGTCCACACCTGTAAGAATTTACTAAAAGCAGCTCTGAATAGTATGTATTCTTGTGGCTTGCAACAACTCTGTTAGTCAGAGTTGGGTTTGAGTCAAAGTCAACAAATTCACCTTCATTGTGCAGTGTTGCGGTCATATTGAAGTATTTTTGTGAGAAAAATGGAAAATCTGGTCTTTGAAATGGCCCACGTTGAGGCTTGACCCATTTCCCCTGTTACACTGAAAATGGAAAACGAAAGCATAAAAGTACTAAGACCGTTGGGGATTGATAGAATTACATTATTTCACAATGTAGCAAGGGCTCGTCAGACATTCAAAAAGAGGTTTTGGGTATCAACCTTTTGTTTTTTTCTTCTTGTTCAAAATTAAGCTGCAGTGTTTTCTGCCTTAGACTAACATGAAGAACATTACAAAACGTTTCTTTACTTCTGTAACTGTGGTTTCACAATACAGAAGTTTGTTAAAAACGTGAGGATAATGTTGTAAACGAGCTGACAAACGTGTTCTGTTGTAGGCAATGGGACTGACATTCCCACCACTGCAAGTCCCACTTTGAACACCACCACCACCGCTTCCAACACCACCGGAGCTCACGTCACAAGTAAGTTTGGTGGTTTGTGCATTTGCAAGTATAAGAAGAGAAACTTGCCTTCAGTGTGAACGTCCCTTCTGTTCAGCTTCCACCAAAACTAGCAAGATGCATTCTCGACGGGGTGTTTATACCATCTCCTTAACAGGGAGATCACTTTATTATTATTATTTATGGCACTTCAGCATCCATGTCAGAGCTGTGATTACACTGTGTGCATACTATGTTGTAAGCCTCGGCGTAAGAATATGAGTGTGTCAGTATGTCCTATCAGTACCTCAATGAGTGAGATCATTTTTAAATAACTGTCGTATGAAATATTCATGCACGTTTCTGACTCTCCTCCTCTCTGTTCTTCATCTCAGCCAATGTGCCCGGCACCACGGCAGTCGCCCCCCACAAGAACTCCACCTTTGATGCCGCCAGCTTCATCGGCGGAATAGTGCTGGTCCTGGGTCTGCAGGCTGTCGTCTTCTTCCTCTACAAATTCTGCAAGTCCAAGGATCGCAATTACCACACTCTTTGAAGTGGCTGCACTTTAGGATCCATATCATTCGACCCCCCCCCCCCCCCCCCCACCCTCCTTTCACTAAGTAGACCTTCCCAGAGAAAACTCCCACTCTGCACTCGTTCATCAAGGTGGACTCAAACAGTGTTTTTAAGCAGGTCCCCCCCCCCCCCTTTTTTTTTTTTTTTTTTTTAATTCTTTCAAAACTTTGTGTGCCACTAGTGGTGTTTGTTGCTATTACTGGTGGCCTTCTAATCCGTATTAAGTTGCACACGCACGCCATATGTATGGAAGTTTCTGCCACACTGATTAGTGCAACCAAGCAGATCTGTGGCGACGGTTCGCTTCGGCCCAGAGCTCATGGATCACGTCACGCTCGCTACACCCACCCCCGTCGCGGCGTTAGTCATCCTGCAAAGACCACTTTCAAGTGAACTGAGGGGGCTCGCGTTATTTACAGTCCTTCTCCTCATGCCTTGTCCTATTAAATCCACCTCGTGACAGTTGAAAAAATTAGCCGTGCATAAAGAGCCGTTGATGCCGAGTCGAGCGTCGTCACATTGTGAGACGCTGTTTGAGTTCACAACGATTCATATACGACTTGATTCGGTGTTGTTTTCAGCCTAAATTGTGAGTCTTCTCTCCTCCACGCGGCTGCACCAAGTTCATAGGGGCGAGGTTCAGTCACCGGGGGAATAAAAGCATCACCCAATCATCTGACGTCAGAGAAAAGCTCTTGTTTGTGATGGGTGTTTCTCCTGAGATTTACGAGTGCTGAGAGTTTTCTGCTGTTGGATTCCCCTGACAAATCGTTTGCCCCCGTATAAAATGTGAGAAAAAAAAAAAGTCCAACAGGAACTGCCAGTGAGCTGTTCAATGCAATAAATGATGTATCGGGTCATTTTGCTCCCATTAATCTGTTATTTCTGATCTCCACCGACATCAAACCTTCCCCAGTCGGGCTGCTGGCCCCCCTCTTTATGGAGGATTCCAAATGAATGATTGTAGGACTTTTTTGAATTATGATGATGTATAATATAGAGAATACGATTGTGGAGGGGTTGGTGGCATGATGCACCTTTCTTTATGTGGACAGTTAGAGCAGTGAAGTGCCTTTAATGTCCAGTTTGGTTGGAAAAAAGAGAGAGAACAAGTCTTTCTCCCGGTTGAGGCCCGTGTTCTGTCATTAGTTTATATTTGTAGGAGAGAATTGTTATTGCGGTGCCGAGATTGGAGAGGACCGTTGATCCCAGCTGGACTGAAGAGCGTTTTGTTGTTGAAGAATACAGTAGATAGTCGTCACTCAAGGGCCTCGATCGGTCAAGATGTTTCTTTCAAGGTACAGAAGCAGTGCGTAGAGTATGGCAGCCAGTTGAGCAATGTAAAGGAAGAAAATATACACACTTATTTTTGGAGATTGAAGTCAAATTATGAAGGCTAAAGTTGTATTATAGCGTTTAGAGTAAACGGTGAAAACGTCGATGGTGAAACATTTGCTTTTCCATGAGAATCTTCAACTTTTTGTCAACATGTTTGTGTCAAATTCCAACTTCAGATGTGTTTTCCCCTAATTTCTTCTTGTTTTTGACTTCTTAAAATGTGCGTTTTTGCTTCGTGTGGCCCTAATTCACTGTCGGTAGTGAAACCCACTTTAATTTTTGTAGAAGGACGTCATGTTTAGGCTCCCTCTGTTTTGTAGCGTCAAATAGCGCCTTCAGATTTCCCCCCACCTCGATGTCGACGGTTGCAAAACAAAGAATTCAGGTGGGATGAAATTTCCAAACTTCTATTGTGATGAAGCAAAGAGAGTAGTTTTTTTTGGGGGGGGGGGGGGGGTTTTGATAAGGAAGTGGATGAATGAAGCTCGATTTCCAGAAAATGTTGAACTTTTCCCTGTGAACGAGTGGGTTGTAATTGAAGTGAAGGCTTAGCTGGCTGCGCTAAAGCTCATGTTGTGTAAATAGCTCGCTGCTAACTGTGATTTTTGTCCTGTTCTTTTGTTGTTGTTGTTTTTTTTCCATCTGTACATAGCCATGTTCGGTTTCTTTTTGGATTTTGTTCTTGGAGGTTACCAAGTTCAGAGGGGCTAAATGAAGACGCATTAGCAGAACGTTTAGCATGTTGGTAGTGGCTCGTCATTGTCGGGAATGTTTTCATTTTAAATGCCTTTTTCTCGCTCATTAGTGCATGCTGGATGCTTCGGAGTTGTGATTCCTTGCCCCTTTTTTTCCCCATCGCGTTTGCTCGTAGGGATCTAGAGACACTTGGAAAAGGAAACAAAAACACTTGGATCATTTGTGATTAGCCCATATGCTCGCTGAAAGAATGCCTTGAAACGCTGTGCATTACGCCAAAGTTCCGTTGTTGGCAGGGAAATTGAGCATTGTACTGACAAGCTTTGCCTTGTGGCTTTGCGTTTGTAAATATTTTCATGGCTCGGCCAAAAGATTACAAAAAAGAAGAAGAAAAAAAATCTGCTTGTTTAAATACTCAGTCTTGAATATAGCTAGATATCGGTGGAATAATCATCTTGTTTTCTATGACCACAAACGATAAGAAATTGAGTTTTTTTTCTTTTTTGCTTGCATAATTTTTTTGGGATAACGTTTTCTCTGCTGCTCACCATCAACACGCCTTTGAATCCTACGGTCACCTGGTGGCATTAGGCTACAGCCCAAAGACACAGGTGTGGCGGGTCGGCTGCAGGAGTTTTGCCTTAGCCGCAGCCATACATTCACTCCCCGCATGCGGAGTCCTCCCCCACCCTACCCCCCGGCCCAAACCAAGAGAAATGCCTCCAAGTCTCATGTCCCGGCTGTTTGCGTGGCCCGCTGCTGTGTCACCTCCAAATCTATCCTCGCATTCCTTCAAAACAGAGTCACATGTTGACGTCCAGCAGTCTTAATGGATATCTAATGTCCATTGTCGCATCGCGGCGACTTCTCATCCAACTTACTCACTCAAGTCTCTGCACCTATTCAGGAAAAGTGCCTTATTCAGTTATTGACCGCATAGAGTTGTATTATAGCGATGCCGCATGTTTTTAAGCGCAAACTCCGCACTTTCAGGCCCCCGTGAAGTGATTTACTGTGTCGTGTCCAGCTTAAACGTCTGTTATTGTCACACCCAGCCTTAACTTCTTAATCAAATATGTGGAGCGTTTTCTGGTAGCAAGCTGTCCAGGCTACTCTGAGGCTACTTATTTTTTGATTTGCACACGAAGACGGAGACTCGGTGGCATAGTAATGCTGCTCAAATGGCTGTAATCGCATGGATGGGGAGGGGGTTTCAGGAAAGCTGTGGCCTGAACAGCTTCTCACCAGCTTATTGTATGAAGACGACTCGTCGGTAATGTTGCAACGACCAGATTGCAACATTTCCTCCACAGCGCACGCAGTCACATGGTGAGCTGGACTTCACTGCATTTGAAATAGTCATTGGATGATTGCTCGTCTGTCCAGCCAGGTTTTTAAAAAAAAGATTCCACCTTCGGGGCGGGTGTATCCCAGGTTTGATTGGCACCTTGTCAAAGGTTCAGAGGGAAACACCCTGCCAAGCTGTTTCTATTAGAAATTGCCAGCGAATACATTAGAAATACTATAATTTAGGTGATCTGGGTGAATGTGTCCATAGTTAAACAGGGGGCGTGCATTTTTCATTTCACACGGTCTTAAAAGTCATATTCGCATAACAAAGAGCTTTCTATATACATTTCCTTTTTCAGCCTTGCGGTGTTGAATTCAGTTCAGAGTGACGCGTGATCAGCTTTCTGCCCTCTGTCTTTAACTAGGTGCACAACATCTTTGACCAGCCGATTAAGAGGCTGTCTTCTCCACCACTTTCTCTCTCACACACACACACACACACACACACACACACACACACACACACACACACACACACACACACACACACACACACACACACACACACACACACACACTTGCAGGTGCCACAATGCCTCCCGTAATGTTTTCTGTCCCCGCCCTGATCAAGCTTTTTCATTTTGAACTTGTTTTTTTTTTTTTTGTTGATGTCTTTAGTTTCACAATGTTAAACCAATAAAGTTTGAATATTGTTAAACAAATGGTTGTCGTTTTTTCCCCCCACAAACTGAAGGAAAAGATTGGTGAGAAGTGAGGTTGAGCAACCAATGTCAGTGTTTTGCTTACTTATCGACTTGACCTTTGAACCTGGTCGGGTGACGATGACTAGTTTGAGGGTGGGGAGAAATGTTAGTTACCAAATATGGTCACTGGTCTGCGACAGGTGACTCGGCAATCTGTTGGAGACTCGGTTCCCGAGGGAGGATTAGGATTGTGTTTTTGTGGATCGGATGTAGAAAAATCGGGGAAAACATGCGAACTCCACATAGTGTAAACAGCACTCAGAAACAAGAGAAACTGACATTGCAACTTAACGTCAATGCCTCAACCAGTCACGAGAGCAAACACCCCCCCCCCCCCAAAAAAAAACAAACAAAAAACACCATAGAAACCATCAGTGTATTGAAAACAATCTGCTGGTTTCGTACTCCTGACTGCTGAGTTCCCTGACGGGACGCTCAGTTCCTGAGGCTTCAGGGAGATTTCTGCTTGTGTTAGCAAAAAAATGATTCTAACGGAAACGTCGGTGAGCCTGTACAGTGTGGAGTTCTCTACATTACGTCCGTAAAGTGTGTGTGATTTTTTTTTTTTTGTGCTGAGCACAGTGTTATTCTTTCAGTTTCCCAGAACTGCAGGAGAGGATGTTATGTTCCACAAGTTCATTACAAGTTCTCTGCAGTTCCATGCTGTGTTCAATGTTGAATAAATTCTTTTGTATTTATCCTTTTTTTTCTTTTTAACTCCCATTGTAAGAAAAGGCACTTATTTAATGTGACCACATGAAAGTGAACCAAATAAGCCTGACAATATTACAGATTAAAAGCTACTTATTCCTCATTCACTGAGGAGAGAAAGAAAAGCCATGACCAGGCATTCACAGTTTTGAGTCGTCAGTCCCTGCGCAAGGCCATTTAGCCCCGACTGTTCTGGCTTTGCTCAAATTTGTGGCAAAACAAACATGCAGGTCATGCGACCGTTGCAGCAACCGTTGAAGGGAGCAGTTGGAGCAGCAAACAAACAAACTGACAGTAATGAGAAGAGGTAGTTCAAATTGGTTCCTACATTTGTCAGCGTATTCAAATGAGTTCATTGAACTATATTCATTCAAAGCTGCCGTCCTGCTTTAAAATCCATCAACTTGAAGGCGAAAAATGGGGCTTCTGTTGTTTTTATTGGGGACTGTTAAAGATTTTAGTGGAACGTTGCTGCTTTTCTTGTTTGACTTGCTGCGTGACAGGCATTTCTCCACCTGATGACGAACTTAAAGCTGTTTTAGAGACAATGATTTCACACACCCACGGCGAGATGCCTGACGCACACCTCCCGCTCAGGACACATGGCTACTATTCAGACAAAACGAAGGGTGCAGTCACACGGTATCAAAGTTGCACGGTCAGGAGAGTGGTGAGGACGGGGCCGCGGAGAGATCTTGACATAACCCGATTGTGTCCAGTCATGCTCGGTAATCTAATATTTGAGCAGAGAAAAAAAACAATGCACCGGGTCTCGTCTCTCTCAGCCCTGTCCATGAAACAATGCAGTGAACTCTGGGTCATGACAAGAAATCCAGCACAACAGGAAAATTACAACAGCCATCATCCCAACTTTTTTTTTCTTAGCCATCCAGCTGTTTAGAGACTGACCCGTTTGTTTTTTGTTTTTTTAAATTCCAAGCATATTTTAGCCATCTGAAACAATACAACACTTCAGAGTTTATATGTAGAAACTAATGGTGGGTCACCATTCCTGCTTGTGTCTGAGTGTCATTATTCACTGACACCATAAATGTGGATCATGTCCTGAAAGCGTGGATGATAAATTCAAGAATGTCATGAGGCTGATTCACGCGACATGCAATGTCAGGTGGCTGACTCGAATAAACGTAACAAATGCATCCCGTCATCTGACCAGATAGGTTCACGAACCGAGATGAAATATGGAGAATAGAAGTGTTTTGTTTTGTGTGGAGACGCAGGTCCTCCTCCTACATGCAGAGGGTGAAGAGCCCTCATCATTTGACCCCACATTGACTCAGCTGTCTGACCAGCTGCTGCTACAGAGCTTCACTCAGCATTTTGTCCTTCTCCATTACAGCCCGTTTCAGACGGTGAAGAGGTTGATGCTGCAAGCAACATCATTGAGTTATAGTTCACTTTAATACAGACAAATGCATGCTTTTCCAACGGGGACTAAATCATATGCATTGTGCTGACATTTGAGGTTGAGTGCTGCCATCTAGTGGTGGTTCTAAAGAAGTCCCACGAAAAGCTGATTTTTGATGGCAAATAATGTTTCTACAATAAAACGTAAAAGGGGACTTTCATAAAAGCAGTGCATTAGACAACACAGTAAACACAATAAAGTAGTGAATAAAATGGAAAAAAGGATAGGGGAGTAGTAGAGGACTGATGGAACCCTCAGCATTTGGGGAAACAGCGGTTTTTGGTTGTCAACAGTAGAGGAATGAACTATATACTGAGATATACAGTCCAACTTTAGAATCTCAAAGTAATGCCAAAGTGCTAAACATAAACAAAGAATACCCACATGCAGAAAAAAAATTGGCTTCATAAAAAACGTTTAATGACTCGATTTATTCTATCATTCGGTCTCACAAACTCAGTGAAGGCTGCCATATGTGCAAAACTTGAAGCACGCATGTATTAAGGCTTTAAAATAAAGAATTAGGTCCTTTGTAAAGCAATTCATTCTATTCCAAACAAAACCAGAGATAGGGAAAATGAGCTGTAAGGAACCAGAAGGTTTGTTGTGCGTTTCATCCAGTTGTAACATCAATATCTGTCCTTACGGCGTCGGTCGGCGAAGCTCATGTTTCCCAGGAGAGGTCGTCTTGCTTTAGGCTGTTTTTGAGCTTCTGGGTCTCTCTGAGAAGCTGCCGGTTGGTTCGAATCGTTGTACCGTTCTTTGATCTCCGTTTGGCAGTAACGGGAGAAGGAGCAGGAGGCTTGACGCCGCCCAGCCTCTTGGCTTCGTGTTCTTCGACCCCCTGCTGATTCTGGGTCAGTTTATGTATCTGTTGGTCAAGCAGAGGAGAGAAAACATCAGGATCAACTCATACGTGCTTCAACGTCAAAGAGGTTGAAGCACGACAAAACAATGACCATTGTTTTGCACGTTTTTTTGTTAAGTGAAAACGGGGTCGGGGACACTTGGGAGGGCCGCGATCCCGTACGGTCCGTTTCGTACCGTCTCCTGGTGTCTGCGGAGCTTCGTGATCTGAGCGCCCTTCTCCTCCATCCTGGTGAGCAGCCGCTCCAGGTCCCTCTGGAGGTCCCACCTCTCACCCCGATGCTCCGCTGCGTCGAGCTGATGCACCAGCTCCTGATGCTCACTGACGAAAAACACCAGTGTCGATTTCAGATGCGTTTGATTACATTTTCGGGCTGAGCAATTCAAACAAAACAAAAACAATTTTTTCCTCACAAGCTCATCTGTCCGAGTTCATCTTGCAGAGCCAAGAGCAGGTCGGAGAGCGAGCCCAGCGGCGGATCCGCTGGCTGGCTCGCCGGCCTCCGGGCGGCACCGGCAGAGGAGGGGAAGTTCTTCTGGAGGCTTTTCTTTGCTGCTGATCGGTGCAGCGAGCTCACTCGCTCACACAGCTTAGGCTGGTGGTGTTTCATCATGTGGAGGATGCTTTGCACGTTGGCGTGAACGGAATGGCTCGGGCTGGTTGACTGGAAAAAAAAAAAAATAAATAAATAAATACAGGTCAACGAGCAGCAAAATGAGACAACAGCTAATGACATGTTTGTAAAGACACGAGTGCTGACTCACTGTTCCTGCGACAAAAGGCAATCGGATTTGCTTTGGGCTGCCAGCCACCGGCTCGTTTTGTTTCTGTTGAAAGAAGAAAGCGTTTTCTCACCACGGCGTCTCATTAGCAACATCTAATTAGCTTCATGAGTCACGAAGTACTTTTGTCTTTTTCGTCTTCTTTTTCGGTTTTGTTTCTGCGGCAGCTGGCGCAGACAGTCGAAGGCTGACGTCAAACTCCCTCTGCAGCTGTGGGCAAGGAAAAACAAAACAAACAAAAAAAACATCTGCGTTCAAACCACAAATAAACAATTCCTTCCTCAAACCCAATGTTTCAGAGCATTGAAGAAACTGCTACAAGACAACCACCAGATGAGGATTTGAACTGCCCACCATACCCACGTTTAGCTGTCTACATATCAGGCAATTAGAAAACAAACAAGCACTACTATTTGGCTAGTTTAATATCAATTCACAGAGGGAGAGTAATAGTGTGGTTTGAATGCTACGCTCTTTCTGTGAAACAGTGAATTGACTGTGACCGACCTCCTCTGCCTTCTCCTGAACAAGTTTGCGCTCGTGCTCTTCTTTCAGTAGTTTCTGCTCCAGAATGGCAAGCTTCCTCTGAAAGTTAATAACACAAAAATAAAATTAAAAAAAACCTTCATTAAGCCTGCAGCCGACAGCCACATGGACCGGAAAGCCTTGAGATACCTCTGCCACAGTTTGAGTTTTGCCCAGTTTGACACACTCCGATTCAAGTTTCTCCAGCTTCTCCCGCTGAGTTTGGCTGATTGAGCTGCTCGTCTGCTGCTGCAGTGAGGCCTTGTGAAGAAGGGAAAGTCAAATGGAGATTATTTGGGCTGTATAATGTAAATAACATCGAGGAATACTGGAAACCATCAGATTGTAGATCGCACAAGTGTTAAGACATGATACATGACACTGATCAGCTTGTCAAATTAGAAGCTCGTCTTGAAGACATAAGAGTCTGGATCAGCTGTAATTTCCTGCATTTGAACTCGGATAAAACAGAGGTCATTATAATTACCCCAAAACATCTGAAACAGAAACCTCTATACAGGTTTCTTCCTGTTAAAAGGTTTTTTTTTTGCTGTTATCTATGCTTGCTCATGTGGAACACTTATTTTTTTGCCTTTATAGTGTCTCAAACTCAAAGAAACTTTTTTTTCTAGTGTTACCGTTCAGTAGTTCGACCCCTCTGGGCTACCTGGTCTTGCTTTAGAGAAATCCTCTCCTTCTTGGCGTGTTCAACCATTCTCCTCATGTACTCCAGCTGCTTCTCCAGGACCTGACAGCGAGCCTCCGCCGACCGCAGATTGGAGTGCAGCTCTGCTATCACATGGCAGACACAGCTATGAGACACTGACCGTTTTATAAACAATATTTCAGGAGCTCGATGAAGCGCAAAGTTCCTCCACTTCCAACCTTCCGTCGCTTACCTTTCTTGGCGGAGTTGTCGGCGTCATTCAGACCGGTTGTTACTTCACCGGGTGCCGTCTGCGCTGCCGTGGCCTGCTGATGCTTTTGAGCATCAAGAGAAAACTGCCTGTAATTCTTCTCCGCTTGTTTCCGTTCCACCTCCAGCTTCCTGATTTTCTCCTGGAGGGTCTTCAGTGCAGCAACAACAGCTGAAGACGATTGTACGATAATGAAATCGTTAATCAGAGGGTGATCATATCAGTTTATGGGACAACAAGCTCAACATGAAACCTGTGCTGTACCTTCGCTGTCAATGTTGGGGTTGGGGCTGGACATGTGCGAGTCTGAGATGACGCATGGCTGTGAAGGGAACTCCAGTTGCCGCGATACTGAAAGTATCTTGTCTGGAGGCTGGTAGTAGCTCCCAATATAACTGTTCTTGGAGGGTGAATCTAACACCTACAAATGACAAGAACAGCTGGTTTAGAAACGGGTTCCAGCTACGAGAGACTAAATATAAACTGTTGGATACAAAACAAAAGGAAAATGTTAATTGAAGAAATTAACATGAGATTTGCATGTACAAATGAGATTTGTAACCGTATATGATGCAAATCCTAATGCTGTTAAAAAAATGTTGTAGTTTCAGTCATATCTGAACTTTACTTACAAATGTGTAGGACACGTTCATAATACAACAGTGCATCTTTAATCAGGACGAGATGACATTCACCAGACATTTATTCTATTGGAAAATGAGCATTACTTATTTACTTTACTCCCAGATATAGAAGTATATGTTTTTTTTTGGTTGGACAGGGGCATAGTTTACTAGACGTCTGTTTTCTCATTAATAGACAATATTTACAATTGTTTTTAATGTGTTTTAATACATATTTACCCTCCCTGGATGATGGTTTTGAAATTTTAGCTTTCTGTTTACATGTTTTTAGTAGTTATCTGGAACCGAAACAATATACAAAAAGAAGGTTTTTGTACATTTCCACAAATAGACAAAGAGAGACGCAAAGAGAGTTGATGAGATAAATACAACAGATCCAAAAGAAAAGCATAATCTGATAGTGACGGGCGTTAACAGGCGAAAGTAAAGAAGCTAACGCGTTAGCAACACTGTCGCCTAACTGACTCGTTATAATGTTACCTGATCGTAGTTTGTGTCCATAGTGCGATAAAACCAAAAGGGTGAAAACAGCTTCAAGACCAGTCGTGCGTATATAACACTCCCGGGCTGTTAATGTTTTGTGTTTTTTAAAACTGACTGTTGTCACCGGCGAGCGTCCAGTCCGTGGTTTTAAATTTTCCCTCCACTTTGCCGCGCAGCACACATTGGTTCCGCCTGCGCACTTTTTGTCCCCCCCCCCCCCCCAGCCCCTCCTTCCGACTGTATACTGTAAGTCTCATTACTGTTAACTCTTAAAACTACGCCTTTCCAGAAACTATGTTTGAAAAAAAAAAAAAAAAAAAACCCGAAGATAGACACGTTTTAATGCAAACATTAATTCAATATTAAATTAATCTATGCCAAGGGGGATGGTGAAAGTTCATCTTTTTAAATTTGGGACCAAGAATATCATCATCACTGTCAGAGGGACACATTATGACCAATCGTGTATATTATAGGCCTATCCTGCCACTTATGTCCACAGTGTAAAAACAAAATAAAAAAGAAAGAATCATTAAAAAAAAAGGGGAATATTGCCTCACAAAATATTTTTGTGATATGCAAATCATTAAAGTTAACTTTGGTATTTCAGACACGACATCGTGAGCATAATGATATAATTTTGAAACAGAAAACACTATTTTTGAAAATAGGTCTATTCTAAAGTTGATACGTGAAGGGTATGTCAAACAAGTGAGGACAGGGGTAAGAAATATAGCAGTATTTAATAAATCATACAATGTCAAAGCACTTATCGTCATCTCTTGGATACATGTTATATTGTTTCAATTGTGTTTGCCGTTAGGGAGAAAAACAAAGAGCTCTGTATTGATAAAAATCAACAAATAGCCAACGACTGACAACGTGAACTTACAAGGGACCAAAAATGAAAAACAGTAAGTTAGTGGAACATTTTACAAGTGATTACATAATTTCAGTGCAGAAAGTCATAGCCTAGTATAAAAACATCATCATGGAGAGGCTGAGTCAGAATAACTGATAGTAAAAGAATCAACATCTATCTTTCTTTGTTACCCTATTTGCAGCATGTGACACAGTCTTATATCATTCCAGATGGAATAAATAATTTCAATAGAAATATATTTAAAATGACATACTGTCCAGATGACATACCACCGCACTGAACAAGGCGAACAGTTCTGTTCATAAAAGTGATCTGTTTCCTTGATCAATGACCATTTTACTGTTTATTGGCAGCCTGTGTGCCTGTGTTCAAAGTAGTTCTCTGTGGATTGAACTGAGTCCTGATTCCATTAAGAAAAATATTCATATAAAATGGTAAATAAAAAGTTGTGTAAAGATATACACCGTTCAGCACTGTTTTTTGTTGTTGTCTTTTCTGGTCACTTGGGCTATTTTAGTTTTGAACAGACTCTTTAGGTAATGCACTAATCAATCATAATGTCAACATTTGCACAGCAGTGAGCAAATAGTTTGCTGCAGTATTAGGCAAAAGGTCCTGTTCGGGCTGCTGACCTTTGCTGCTGTCGGTTAAACTAATAAGGTTAAACAGTAAGTGGAAATCTTTAGAATCTCCACCTTTTTCTCCTCTGGCTGTTTTTCTGGTCGTGTTCAGTTATTTCTGATAAACAAGAGGCAGCTGCCTCCGAAATGCATGCCGGGAAACGTAGTTGCACGGCCTCATGAGCTTGAACGAAATACTCGCCGAAAAGACTTCAACTCCCGTCAAGTGAACCCACAGAACTTGAACACCTCCCATCAGCCAATCAAATGTCAATATTCTTATAACCCCGCCCTCGAAACACATCATGCCTTACCGATTGGCTAACCGATGTGTCAATCACATGTTTACCGTCAAGTTGTTGCCTATCGCTCCTACCCTGGGACTAAACTGGTCAGTGCTGAGACTCTGCCGTCCGTCCCGCAGCAGCAGACCCGCACCAAAGAATGTGGATAAAGTGAGTATTTGTGCATGACACTTTCTGTTTTGTACGTGCAGTGAACGCTTTTGCCATTGCGAATGTGGTGCTGCTGTACTTGACCGGCCACTTTACTGGCGTCTTTGTGTAACGGGGCAGATCGGGAGAAGTGACACGAGAGGCTGTCTGGAAGATTGAATGGACTTCACTTTTGCAAGCTGCTCGCGTGCGCAATTAATGACAACATCTCCAGATCAGATCTAAATATAAAATTCAGGAAACCTTAACGCAGCATTGTTTCCCTGCAGACATAACGGATAGTTAAGCTCCCCAATCAATAAGCTGCTATATAAACTGTGTATGTGTTTTTTGTTTTTTGTCTTTGAAGTTGGCAAGAGACAAACGATCCTATTTATGTGATCGATTTTATTGCTGGGGAAATATTTCCAGCATGATTTCAGTTTAAAACCTCCATGCTGCTGTTGACAGAGATAGATGGTGGTAACACGATGTACCTGTTCTTACAAGAAGCCACAGAATGGTCATTTTTCGTGGCATTACCTGCAGATATATTAGAGGTGGTTGTGTTTAAAATAAGATTTCGGACCTTATTTTGTATAATGCAGAGAAGAAAATAGATTTTTTTTTAAGTCGAATGCATTGATCTGGTGAATGTGAGTCATTCTGCTTTAACAACACTGCACAATGATTTATGTGATGAGAGGTGTCAATTGGTGAAGATTCCTGTTTTTAAGAATAGGAAACAATCTTGTATATACTATGAGATGACATCTATTTGATAGTGCATCACTTTGAGTAAGCGCCCCAATTCATGTTTTATTGTGCTTGATTTCTCTCAATGAGACCCACCTGATTGTTTGTACTTATAAACAGCTTTTCATTGCAATTGCAGGACTATGACTATCAAACAATACATCTTCAATGAAAATCAAACAAATGCAGATATAGGTACATGTATTGTTGTTGTTGTCATATTTATTGATAATCATACAGACTGTTCAAAAATACAATAGCTGTAATTTATTTTCAACACACATTTAACATTATTGTCCAAAAAAAGACTTGAAACAAGTAGTGAGCTCATCTACTACACCTTCATATATATCACATCTTCATCACATCTCGTTACATACTGTACTTTTCAAACATTGTGGGTGTTTTTTAATAGCCATTCATTGTTTAGTTTTCCTTTAGTCTTTTTTCCAGTCCTAATTGGTGGTTTTATATTAGCCGATTCAACTGTGTGACAGTACAGTAGATGACACTGCACAATAGACACAACTGACTGTAATATATGAGACCGCTGGAATAAATATTGCACCCTTGTGTCCCGTGCTGTTTGTCTGTAGCCTGTTGTGAGACAGCACAAACACTACCTATACACAAAGCGATGGAGGTGAAAGACCAGGAGTCTCTGGGGAGGTGGGATGGGCTGGGCTCTCGGGATGCCATCTCCAGAACCGAAGCCATGGACATCATCTGCCAGGACGTCATGAGGAAAGTGGAGGCCATCGGACCGGTGCCAGCCCCGGCCCCAGCCCCAGCCCCTTCCCCTTTGCCCCCAGCCTCGGGAAGCCCCCCAAGCAGCGACCTGAACGACATCCTGGCTCACCTTCTCATGCTGTCCCGACGGTGTCCTTTTGAAGACGTCAAGGTGCAGTGCAGAAGACTTCTTCAGGCCGTCCAGGTAGGACATTCAGTCATTTTCTAAAGGACACGCTGCTCCCAGTGAGCTTTTCACACTGTGTTCAAGCTGCTCCAGCTGCTGACTTGTTGTGGTCGATGTATTGTTCTGCAGCCATCTGTCTTCTTCCTCTCTTCACCTCTTCATAAACATTGCACACATTGTGGTTTGTCTGAAGCTCACCAGGCCTAATGCATGCCTTGTCAAATGGATTACAGTCAGTGACATAATGAAACAGCACAGACTCGGCCGCATCAAACACACAAAGCTCATGATTTACCCTGAACACACCCCCTCCATCGGTTTCAATGCATAGGAAACAAGAATGGGCAGTTTTAGTGAAAATAAGCTGATCTCTTGTTTTGGAACTTTTTCAACAGATGTAAGTTTTGTTAAATTTATATTAACTTTATGACAAAAACATAAAAGTTTGTGACATTTCTTACTCCGAATCAGTCTTAGTTGATAGGATAAATGTGCTCTGTATTTTTTTATTAAAATGTTTCTGTGTTTTTTTTCCTGAACACAGACCAAATAAGTGAATACAAATAATTTTTCATGTCTCGATATGTAATATCTTTGGAATAACCAGGAATAAAAATGGGGATAAGGAGCATGTTGAGTGGCTGCTGTAGAGCTTTAACATGGATGTCATGATTAACATTCAAGAAAGTACTGAAATTCACTTTTCTGTAAAACAATAATGGTAAGTTTGCCTCATGGCTGCGATACTTTCATTTGATTTGCTGAAAGGACTGTTCACAGCACAGTCAGTTCCAACAATAATAAACACGGACCACATGCACATGTGGGTGATCTGTGCACGGCAAACATATTTATTTACACTAATAACTTAGGCGACTCCTTCCAGCTACAACATCTTGTGAATATGAGGCCAAACATTTCTGCCCTTTTTGCCTATTTGAGCTTTTTTAACGCAGCCGTGACAGTCTAACATTGCTGTTTGTGATTTGGCTTTTGTTTGTCAATGTTGTTAACTTACAGGTTTGACCACTATCTGCTCAGTAACTGATGAATGCAAGGGTTGTAGTGCTTTTCTGAATGAAAAATGTCTGTTTAAGCATCTTTGGACACAAATATTACATGGATCAACTCAAACTGAGAACACACTCATCTAAAGCTTAGACCTTTCATTTTGTTTCTTTTGCTTACATTATTTCATGAAGCGGCAGGCTTATCTGATGTCGGCTAACACGTGTGTGTTTGTGTGCGTATGTTTGTATTTACCCTGAGTTTAGCGCGGTGTTAGCTGTGGCCTGTCCCACTTAATACGTCTTCTAATAACCGACGCAAACTAAACGGAGCAACCTTTGATGGCGTGGGATGTTGTTTTTCCGTGGAAATTGAGGTGTTTGGCCGTGGCGCTAAGTCCTGTTTGTACGGAAGTGTTTCTGGAAGATGGACGAGAAGGGCAGAGAGGGATGAGAGAGGGAGAAAGCTGCTTTGCGGGTTTAGCAGTGCACCACAGTGCACACACCGTCTGGAATTTTTGAATTATGCTAAGCTGCATTTGCAGAGGACTTGCCAAAGGCTGCATTTATGAGCCCAATGTGGTAGCTGATGGAGTACTGGTCCCACGGTTGGATGATCCCCCCCTCGCACCCCCTGGCCATCTCACACACACACACACACACACACACAGACAGACCTTTCTCACGTTGTCAGGGATGGACATGGGGGTAACAGGGAGGGGGCCTCCGGCTCAGACAGACCTCTAATTCCAGTAGATCCGCTGATTAAAGACAAAATCTTTGAAAGCGCAGACAGTTTTTTCCTCCTGTATTCTCCAGTAGAGGAAGACCTCCTGCTTGGTGAGAATAATTTAACCAAATACCCCCATGGCTCACAAAAATTTAGCCCGTAGCAATTTCCTTTCTGGATCGTTTCCCCAGTGGGCATTTCGTGCTTTTCATCAATCATATTCACTTATCGTTATATAAACAGGAAGAAATGTACCCTTGTTTGTTATTGTAGGCACTGACATGAACTGTTGAAAATAAAACGAATCATTCTGCACCAAGAATGTCGGAATGCATGGTTATTTAACCTTTTAGAAGCAGACTTTCATTAAGTAGTTGCAAAAGAGGCTTGATGCCACACTACAGTGACATAACGACATCTGTACATGGTTGGCTCCCAAAATGTTGTCTGGGGTTTCTTTGTGCAAATGTTTGCTAATCCAAACTCTATTGTCTCGCTTGTTTGGATTTAAGTTTGAAACGCTGAGCTCTGATAATGAGGCGGATGAATGAAACCTCACCGGTTCAAAATAAAATGAAAGCACTTTAGATGAGTGAATAACACACCGATTCTGTTTTATACATCACTTTTACAAGTTAATATGATCATGCCTGATTTAAGTTTAAATGATGGTGTTGAATTTCTCCGATTTTCAGGAGATTTAAGCCACAGGCGTTGCATACTGGACATGAAGCTATTGTTGCTCAGTGCTGTTGCTAAACATGACACAAAGACACTGGAGATTCTTGGCAGAGGACTTTCCTGTTTAAGCCATAGTGTAATTAGGATTTTCTTTTCAGTGTTATACTACTACCACAAGTTTTCCAGGTAGGCTGTATGATAAAACGGGCTCAGTAGATGTCCCTCGTGTACGACCACAGACTCCTCTCCAGGCCGTGTAGTTGCCACACTTGCATTTCTTATGCAACCTGACTCATTGTTTACTCTTCGAGGCACCCTGTGAATTTGCCGGACAACTGTGAGCAGTAAGGGGAGAAGGACCTGTGGGCTCCGACGCTGGGGATGTTGTGTGCTCTAATATTGTTGAGTCCCAGGGGTCAAGGGTTATGGGGTCGTGGGCGAAAATAGGGTCTTGTGTACGAGGGGAGGGGGTTGGGTTCCCATAAGCCGTGTCTGCGCGAGGGGTTGGCCGGGGTGAAAGAGTGTCAAAATCGCTTACCCGTGCAATCTGTGGCCATCATAAGCGGACCCTGTCGCAGGGTCTGTCATCCCGGCGATTAGGAACATAGCATGGGTGGAGCTGATCACAGATATCTTCTTTTTTCTTCTAAGTGTATTTATAGGACATTTTTAATATTTTCGACAAACAATGTGACATACAGCACAGTGTATAAAAATATCAAGTAAACATTGATTGTCACATCTGAATGTCAACCCTCTACTCATCCGCTGCCAGACCGAACACTCATACACTCTATACACAGTATAAATATGAAATGGATAAATAAATGAAAAAAAACAAACAAACAACAAATTATATAAAACAACAGAGTGTTTTTGTTCCGAGTCCATGGAAAGGGTGGACAGTCTCTCTTTTTCTCTCCCTCGTATGTTCCCTTGCTGGATGAAATGAAAGGAAACTAGTCTTGGGCAGCCGGACAGAGACGGAGGGGTTTCTCTGCGTTACGTAATGACGCCATTGTGTTTGCCCTTTTAGCCCCTACTTAAATTAAGAGTTACTCTCAAAAGATCAACCTGTTCTTGTGCTGCAGGCTGGTGGTGTTCAGACTTCACAGACTTTGCCCATGTCTACAGCCTGCAGCGGAGGAAAGATGAAGCCGATCAGGAGATCAAGTCAAGAATGTACTGTACATTAAATACCAACTGGAATTAGTGTCTCTTTACATATCATTCAGTCAGTGTTTTTTTTTTTTTCTTTTACTTTCAATGGAGCTCGGTCCATTTTAGACTCATTTGCTGTATTCTATTTGAAAACTGCAGGCTGAAATGTTGTGGGAGCTGTTGTAAGAACTCGGTTTCTTTCATTTTACGGTCCAATATGTCTGTTTTGTTCCTGTTGTCCTACAATTCAGCTGATTGCAGATTGTAACTGTTCTGTGGCATCATACTCTTTGAGCTGAGGATATGCCTCTCGGTGGGATCCCTGGTAGTTTTTCCAAACACACTAAATGTTATACACACTTACAGTACATTTGAGGGTTCTGCTGTCCAAATGGGTAAAATACTAAATCTATGACCATATTTGGCATGTAATAAGATACATGTAAATGTACTGAGCACATCACTGAATGCTCAAAGTGCTGAAGGTTCACTGAGCACATATTGTGGCTATTCGTGGTCATTTAATGAAAAATAATACAAGTTTGGGATTTTGTGATTTTGGCAGGAAGACGGAGGCTGTGGATGTTGGATGCTTTGGCTGCTCCTCTTTTTCTTTTGTACCACATACTTATTTAGCCAATTATGGACATTAAGACTGACTAATAAACACTTATATGTGATTAATTAGGCGAAATGGCTTCCTGAGCCTGGCCTTCTCCCAGAAGAAAAAAAACTTCTCCAGGTCCTCTGAGGCAACCTCACACATGGCTAATTTACTTTTTATGAGCAATTTGCTTGTGGAGGCTGCAAAAGGTCTCCCTTGCAAGATTTAAAGGCCATGAACTTGTTTTGAACTTGTGTGTCAAGACTTCACCGTGTTTGACTAATTAAACACAGTGCTCAAATATATGCAGCGCCGGCCCCCGCTGCCAAACTTCAATGAGCATTAAAGGTTCATGTCGCTTTGTAGCTTGTTTGTGATTGGAAAATTGCTTAAGTTTACGCTCAAAGGCTTGCTGCCTGTCTAAACCAGCCATCGGTGGTAGCATACCTTTGATAAGGCCGTATACTGTAAACTAGGTGGACCTGTCAGCCTTGACAGACGGGGAAACATACGGCTTTCACTGCAGTCAAAGTCTACTTGTAAACTGTACATTCTGTTCTGATCCTTTTTACAAGTGCATGAATGTGTTTTCATACCAATGGACCCGTCTTTGTGTTTTGAGTGTATGGGGTGTTTGTGTGAATGCCTGCAGTCCTCTCCTGGGCTGCCTTTGCTTGCTGTGTAAATAAAGCCAGGGCTGGTTGCACATATTTCACATGATTGTTTGACTTGTATCAGCCCACCTGGATCAGGATGGCTGATTTAACCGGTCCTCTTTTAGCGGCCTCACCTTGTTGCAACCTGTTTTTCTTCATTTCTTGTGGTCTTATCGTATATAACATGGACAGTAGCTATATATTCAGAGGCACTTAACCTTGAATGTTTTGATTAGCATGTATTGGGCCACATTTTGATTTTGAGGCTTGAGAAGGGGGGCGCTTTGTCATAATTGCAGTATGCTTTGGTAGTCCGCTGAAATGTTTTGGTCGTATCAACTGTACGGAGGACCCACGGAGAGACCCGGAGCCTGGTGGTATGGACGGATCTGATGGATTATGGGCAATCTCTACTTGAACCAGGTCAGACAAATTGTATGGTGAGGGGGATGAGAAAACAGCAGCAGGAGCAGGCAGTGACCTTTGGCACAGTAACGGTACAGTGAATTGCTCCGAGGATGTGACGGACGTGATGGAGGAATAAAGCTGCGGATTTACAGCTGCCCTGCCAGCTGGGTTGGGAGAGTGGACGGAGCTGTGAAGTCGCTGTGATGGGTGGCCATGGGTGCTTGTCTGACACGGTGTCTGTGGGAAGTTCAGCCTGTTGTAGACTCGCCTGAGCTCCTCGACCTCCTTTCAAGTCGTTTCCAATCATTTTGTAGGTCCTTCAAAGGAGGTGCTTCCCGAGTTCAGGTGCAAAACCTCTCGGCACCACACACACATATCCTGTGGCTTTATTTGCATTCATCCATCCAGATGAGTCTTCCAAGACGTATGACCAATTCCAGTTGACCTGATTTTATTTGCATTGAAGTACCTTCACCCGAGACCACTGAGAATGTACATACACCCAGATGAGGTTTTTTGCATTTCTGAACCTGCCAGTAAGTTGGTTTTTTTTAGTGTCAAGTAACAATATAAAATCAAATAATGATTTGAACCAATAAATAATTTTACATTTCAGATACACAAAGCTTTTTGTAACCAACTAAGCTATGTTAAGGCGGGAATGATGGAAGGGCGTATTAAATCCAAGTGAAGTGGCAAGTATAAGAATTTGAGCGAGTGTTAGAATGGGCAATTTGGAGAGGCAATACAACATGATTGGAGCATCTTTAAGTCTTCGGCTCTTGTCACTGACATCCAAGGCTTGTTGACATATAAGAGAAGTGAAGTCAGGCCTGTGTGGTCCGATCCAATGGACAGGCTGTTGTAGATCAGATTTCTGCCAATGTTAATTCCAGTGGACCTACATAACATACGGGAGGTGGTCATAATATTATGGCTGATTAGTGTCAATCCATTGACTATTTGCCTGTATATATATGGAGTTGCATTTATGGAACTACAAATGAATGTTTTGGTTTTTTTTCTAGTGTATAAGCTAAACAATGATCGCTAGGATTTTTCTAAGAGGTTAATATCCAATGAAAACAAGTAGAATAGATACAGTCAGTAATGTTTTTTTTCTTCCTTTTTCTATATCTGGCTGTAATTTGAGCCCAGTAACCGAGGAGGAAGTAGCACAAGGAGAGGGTGAATTTATGAATTTATGATATTAGAACCCTTTTTTACACACTGTACAAAAGCACACTAATGCACCAGCTCCCTCTTTGATCCTACAACACAGACAGACCCCCACCTTCCAGCCAGTGCAGCATGCTGCCTGCTGCAGACTTGGGAAGACTAGAGAGGAGGGGGCATGAGGGAAATGTGCAACTAGGTCACTGTCAATCCTGTTGTAAGCCTGAATAAATGATAAAAAAAGAAGCATTTCCCATTTTTAGTGTACATCAGTAGGTCTGCAAAAATCTCTCAAATGTTCTTTTTGTCCCCCCCCCCCCACCATTTGTTTCCCCTCAGAATTATCAGTCCTCATTATAACAAGTGCTCGAGTAAAACTTGTATATGCTGTCTTATCTATTCATAGAAAAAGGGATGAGTTGCTGTTGGGAATAGGTTTTTGCACAGCCGAAGCAGTCACCATGGTACCAGTGGCATGAGGTGCAATGTGGGGTGGGCTGGTTGGCACTGGTACTCGCGGGGGCGGGGGGTGCTGGCTCGTCTGAAATTATTTCTGGCCGTGCTATTCAGAAATAAAGGGGGAGAAAGAAAGCGAGATGGAGGAGAAACTGGAGAAGGGAATGACGGAAAACACGATAGCTGTGCACCAAAGGTCGAACGAGAAGTGGAAGGCGAGGAGCACAGCGGTGGTGGTTTGGATGCTGGCAGAGTGACGGGGAAGGGGTGAAGATGAAGGAGGAGGTGAAACAAACACCGTCTTTCTCTGTATTCAGCCTGCAACCTCCAGTGGAAAACTACTAGCACCCCACTACGACAATGCGCCTCACTCTGCAGAGCCTCAGCCTGGCTCAGAACCTCAATGTTTTCCCTTTCAGGACTCTGAATCAGACCCAGTGTAAATGAGCTTTTTGATAACTTTAAATGAGTTTAAATCTCAAATTAAACTCTTAATTTGATTCATACCTTTATTGGTTATGTGTTTTTGTATCCCATCTGATCAGGCATACCTTTTTTTAAAGACTCACTGAGACTCACTCGCACACACTTTGAGACTATAGATGAAGTTTAAAGGGTGGATAGTGAAAGGAGCTGTGTGAACATGAACACACTGCTGCAGAACCATTTAGAAAGATGGTAGTGAAAGAGACGGAATCACTGCCTATCAAATTAGTTGATGAAATGTTCATGACCAGGCTTCCTAATGGTGTAGTGGAGAGAACTCTCACCTCATCATGAGACCATTTCCAGTTTAAAATCCTTGGCTTCTCTTTCTGTGAAGAGTTTACATGTTCTCCGTTTGCATTCATCAGTTTTCTACAGGTACTCCTGTTTCTTCCCACAGTCCAATAAACATGCATTTGATGTTTGTGCTCTGTCCAGGATGGCCCCATAGTCAGCTTGGAGCGGCTCCAGCACATTAATTTGGATTGGAAGGGTGGGTGCATGAATGCTCGCACTATGTTCTATTGCTTTGCATTCCCGGTTCAACTGCAATAAATTGTTAAATAAATTAGCCTCTGACTCATTGCCATGATGTGCTATACATATGGAATGAACAAATTATTTACAAGGCTGTCTGCTTTCTTCAGTTTTGTTTCTTCTCAGTGGAGCTTCTGTGCAGATCTCCTTTCTGGTGCCACGGGGAATTCAAGCACACTTTAACTGTGTGATCAAAAACTCTTCTGAGTAGGATGTTATCTGCACTCTTTATGATGGACAGAGACAAGAATGATGTATATATTTGTTTATTTCCATTCTGCAGTGGTCCTGATGTCTGTCATTCACTGCAACACTGAATAAGATGCATCTTATTATTTATTGATCAGGCTGGTTATGTTGGTTGTAACGAATGTAGATTAAACCTGTAATTTGACTTTTTTTTTTCTTATATAAGAAACTTTGACTGAAGATAAGCATAGGTGTAGATAGTTTTTTTTTTTAAATTTAGCTTATATTTATTCAGGAGAAACACATTGAGATTAATATTCTCTTTTGCAAGTGTGTCCTAGTGGAGTAATAGTGCAAGGTAAAGATGGCTAGACTCCTTTTTACCTGCTTCAGTTTCCTTCATTCATGTTAATAGTCTATGTTGACCCACGTCACACTCGTTTACGAGAGTGAACCAGAGAAAAGCAATAATTAACAATAATTAATGTTATTTATTACGCCTCTTAAAATGCTGATTGCTCAATAATTTCATTTTAAATGCGTGTCGATGTTTTATCAAGCTGAGTTTTATTTATATATATATATATATATATATATATATATATATATATATATATATATTCCAACTTCCCTTAATGGGATCTCGCATGCCTGAGGAGAAAACAGGGGAGTACCTGCTGTAGTATGTATAGTGATGCTATTTACCAACTTAAAGGAAACTCACAATGATGCACATATATTTTATAGACAAGAATCTGAAGCTTAAATAGAGCTGCTTGTCTCATAACTTTAATTCTGATCCAAACATGCTTCAACCAAATATTTAAAACCTCTGTTCACCTCATTAGTTTGGATGTTTGAGACGAGGCCGCAACACTTTCCAGACGGTGAGATGGAAGGATGTTAGATACTTTGCTTTTGTTTAGGGAGCGCACAGAAATGGCTGCACTTCACCTCACTTGCTTCATACCCTCATCTACTGCCGCTATCAGATGCTTTGTGTATCGACTTGCATGCCATCTGTCCAGGATTAATTTGATTGAATTTATAAATGAATGATGAAGGCTATTGCCCAGTGGAAGCAGTATTTGAAAATCGAAATCAATATGTGCCTTTTCCTCACCCTCCATCCTCTCACTCTTTAATGCCCAGCCATTTACTCGATGAAAACAGAATGGGCTGAGGAGTGGTTTCGTCATTCGCACCAGGTATCTGTGGACTGAGGCTGCTGCAGTTCACCCGTTTGGACACACGGAGGCGCGCTTTACTCGTGTTTTGCTTTGCTTGGCCCGCTCTCCTGTCAAGTTGCTTGATGGGAATTTTCCATGAACAGGCCTGAATGCATGCAATGCTGTGCATGATTTTAATTTTTTCCTTTTGCCCCGGTCACTGGGCGTACATCCAGTGTTGGTGTGTCGGTGTGTGTTTGTGCGTGCTTGTTTACAAGCCGAGTGAGATTTATAGCAGTGGGCATGCAGGATTTAGAGGCATCTGCGGATCAGGTCACAATGCATGAATAGCCCAATGGCAATGGTCCAGGCCTCAGACGGAGGTAGCCCCTATTAGGATACAAACCACACAGGCTCAACACCAGGCTTAGCCCTCTGGAGTACACAAACAAATTATTAGGGGCACTTGCTCCGGCTCAGATCAGTGAAAAAAAATGGTGAAATCCCTGAAATGGAATTGCTCAGGTGAATTGATTAGACCATGAAACCTGTTCTGCTTCCTCATTGGACCATTCAACATTTTCATAGGTCACACACCAATGAAATTAAACATGTGCCCGTGCTCGTAAGGACCCCCTAATGGAATACATTTTTATCTTATTTTACAGAATCTTTATTATTATTATTATTATTATATCTTTTTTTATTGACAATCAGCTGTCATCTGTAGCCTTAACGTTTGCCTCCCAGGAGGTAGGTGTGACATGTGTTGTGCTGAGGAGTGCATCACTGAATCTCATGATGGGTTCCAAACTCAGGGGCGTGGAATATGTGGCCTATTGGCCAAAGCCAGCCCGCGGAGGCTTCAGTCCAGGCTGCGTGGTGACGGAGCAAACTGTGAAAATACCAAAGAAGAAATGCAGTGCAACTTTTCAACTTATTTGTCCACAGGGAGTCGCACTGTTTTAGCAACAGGTCAAACACTAGACCTGATAAACAATGATCACAGCCCATGAAATATATTTTGCAGAATAAATATAGCGTAACATAGCAAAATAGCATTCACATTAAACCATTGCGGGTGAGTTTATGGAAATATATTAAATGTCCTCAGGATTTTTTTTTTAAAAGGTAATTTAGGTTGTTCACTACATGTTTAATAGAAGGTGTGTAAATTTGAACATTGTCAGCCAGTGTACGAGTATTTAATTTGTGTTAAAACTATGAGAAGGCTCTCTTTTTGGTGGGATTTATCAGTTAAGATACTGAGCTGATTATTTTAACCATAGGAAGATTAAAAAAAAAAAAGCCTACATGGGGCCCCTGAAATGAAATGCCTTTGACACTTTTGCTCCATCGAATCTGCTACTAAGCACAATAATTGCTAAATGGTTTGCTCATTTATTGACATACAGTCATTACTGATGTGGACTAAATAAGGGATATTTAAAAGATTGGAGATTTTAAGCCACATTGTGAGAGAAAAAAATGGATGGAAATGTAAATATTGGTTAGAATGTGAAGGTTGTTTAAAATGTGGCTCTTGCTGTGTCCTAGTTGCACCTAACCGGCTCGGGGGGTAAAAACATGCACCATGACCACAAAGCACCGGCGGTCTTTACAAAGACCTCACACTTTGAGACTTGAACTTCGCTGTGTCAGCGCCTGATAGATCATTTCCCATCGCAGTCATTGTGTGGTGCTGCTGCTCACCCAGCGGTGTTGCTTCAAGCTTTGCCCAGTGCCGTGTTGGCTTAGGTTTTGGCTATGATGTTATTTTAGCATGTGTGGTATTGTTTCAGGCCCAGTGTGCATGGGTGTAGGGTATTGTGCTGCTCCTCTCGGGGGTATTGTCCCAGGCTGATGTATGCATTCGTGTTTATGTTACAGGCCAGTTTGTCAGGACGGTGACAGTTTCAGGCTATGGGACCTCCGCATTCCCACAGCCGCTCACCTCTGACCTCGGCTCTTTTGCTCCCAAGTTCGAGCGTGTACGTGGTGGAGCGGCAGACCCGAGTGTATGTGTCTGCGTTTGTGATTGACACGCAG
The DNA here is from genome assembly GCF_963422515.1 of Blennius ocellaris. Classification (NCBI taxonomy): domain Eukaryota; kingdom Metazoa; phylum Chordata; class Actinopteri; order Blenniiformes; family Blenniidae; genus Blennius; species Blennius ocellaris. The sequence continues at coordinate 8,941,974 of NC_137667.1, forward strand.
TGTTTATAATAGCCGCTCGAGTAGGTTGGCTTCGCCGTGTTTACTCAGGGTGGGAAAACACACTCCCTGACGTTGACCATTGTGTGGCCTAAATCTGGACATGCACCTTCATGTTGCAGGTCATTTGGTGTCATTTTGCACATACTTACAAGAGCATACTGTTTTTTGGGGGTTTTTTTTCTCTGCAGGGTGGTAAGGAAGTGTCAAACCATAACTTTAATTTGGGACATTTACATCAACAATGTAGGGCCTTTTAACACCTTTCTATATGAGGTTGCAACTTTTCGGGGAGTTTTAAAGATATAGTTATCTAAATAGAAACGTTGACCACCATCAAGAACTTTGTTTGCAGGCCCATTTTTACCAAACTGATTGGGACTGAAGTATCAAGTTGCGTTTCCTCTAATAAGTCACACATTGAACTTAAGCGTGTTCCTGTTTATCATCCTGCAGCAGTGAAATCGCAATGATTTTTAATGTCGTTGCTTAACAAAAAAACCCCAACAAAAATGTAGCCACAGTCTGTGGGCGTGCCAAAATATAAACATACAAGAAAGGCGATAGAAAGTTTATAACACGTTAAAATGCATAACATGCCAGAATATGTGCAAAAGGGTGAATGCAGGATGTAGCCCAGAGAGGTCACCAGTTCACCACAACTGTGAAACAAAAGCACAGGTAAGGACCAAGTAAACCGTTTGAAGCTCTCCAGCTTGTCATGATGAAGACACAGAGGAGGAGGTGGAGTTTGTATGTTCTCCCTGTGTGTGTTTTTCTCCTGCTGCAGTCCAAATGCACGCATTTGACGATAATGAGTGACTCTCAAATTGCACATCGGTGGCAATCTGAGTGTGTGTGACTTTCCGTCTTGCTCCGTTTGCCCCCTCGTGATGGACTGATGACCTGTCCACTATGTACCCTCCCTTGGCCCACTGCTGGGATTGGCTCCAGTGCCCCATGATGCTAAGTTAAATAAAGCTGTATGGAAGATGGTTGGATAAATCGGCATATCGCCCCTGCTCTGCACCCCAGCTGGATAAATACCCCGAGGCTCAGTCGATGCGGACGGAGTGAAGGTCTGAGAGAAATGCAAATGATATTTGTTCAAACTTATCTTTGAATATGACTGTGTACTAAAGATGATGATCTATATTCGGGCAATGTAAACAGCAGGTTTTTCACTCTGTGTGTGTGTGTGTGTGTGTGTGTGTGTGTGTGTGTGTGTGTGTGTGTGTGTGTGTGTGTGTGTGTGTGTGTGTGTGTGTGTGTGTGTGTGTGTGTGTGTGTGTGTGTGTGTGTGTGTGTGTGTGTGTGTGTGTGTGTGTGTGTGTGTGTGTGTGTGTGTGTGTGTGACACATGTCTGTCTCGGTCTCTCCGTGTTCCTGTGGGTTTATCTCTGCTTGCTGAAGTTGAAAGTCGTATTTATATGAGACAAGTGTCGCGTGTGGTTGCAGTCTGCTTGTTAATTTGGTCACTTCGGACGCCCGTGTCTCGTGTCTGCACTAAAGGAAGACTCACGTGTCAAAGAAAGGGGAAATGGTAAGGTTCCCCCTTTTTTGCTCCCCCCCCCCCCCCCCCCAACGGCTTTAAAGTTCATGGTCAAATAAAGAACGGAAACTTCAACTCCTACAAATGCAGGGAGTTGTTTACCCCCTCTAACAGTCACACTTGTACCACATGTCCCGGCACTTTATTAAGAAGAGATACAGTTGCATCATGCCGTCATCCATCATGCCTCCGGTGTTTATTAGATCCTCCAGTTGCAGCCAGTGACACACAAATACAGTCGCATAGGCACACGTCCTCCTTGTGCAAAACACTCCTGGTATGCGCTCATTACCCAACAACTCCACACTTTTATTGCCCCTTCTGACGGCGCCGTAGACAAGTAAGCATTTTTGCCATACTTTACTGACTTGTTTTGCAGGAATCTGTCAAGCGATAATGGTCAAACACATCAATGCACACGGCGCCTGTTTGCTTCTTAAACATCAGAAAAACCAGTGTTTGTGCCAATAATCACGGTCGTTCTTTTCTGTGAATTATTCCAGATGTTGGCTCAAACCACTTTAAGGATATTTATGACTATTTCCATCAGTGCTTGGATGACAGTTTGTACAAGATGAACACAATAAGAAGGGAGGAGGTTCGATTACTGGCACTGACCAGCTGTTTAATGGGTTTCTCATGTTGGACAAAACTATTTGGAAGTCATTATGAACTTTGAATCTCAAACATGAAAGGAAACAGCATTTTACAATTTGGAAAACTGGAGAAAGAATGAAAATAATTTGTATTGTTATTGGTTAATACACTGTCCTAAGGCCTATGTAGTAAAATAAAAGTCAGATATTGTACAGATATAGGCAATAAAGTATTTCAATTAAATAAGTGATGTATAAAAAGCTATACAATATATTTTTCAGTAAACCAAACGAAGGTTATCCATTTCCTAATCATGCATGAAAATCCCTTCAAGAGCACATCCTTTGCAGTTCTAATGTTTTCTGTCAGTAATGTTACAGCCGACATTATTTACATTTACATTTTTTTATTTTTTATTTATTGCACCAAATACTTCTCACCCTTTCATTTGAATAGGTGGGTTAATTGTCTTTAAGTTGACTTTGTATGTTGACTCGTTTCCAATGATATATACACTTTGTATTTACTTTGTAGACATTTGCCTGCGCAAATAAGCTGTGATGTCGTTCACGGAGTTTCAGAAGTGTCTCAGTTCTTTATCGTGCAACTCCAAGTCTTAAGAAAAACAGGAACTTTATGAAGTAATTCAGAAGAAATTAAGATGAAAAGATAATGTCGACATGGAAAATACACTAAAGGCAAAACACTTAAACTTGGACAACACAGTGGAATTTTTTTATTTTTTTTTGTCAACACAGTTACAACTACATGTACTATATAATATCCATATAGCTAATACTGAGATAATGAATAACAAAGCTGTTAGAGAGCATTTCAGCAGTCCGGCCCAGGCTTACAGAGAGATTACTGTATGTCTCTGCTGATGCTGATTATATGTATGAATGACCCTCTGGTTGAAAATACCGCGTATAATCTCTGAGGCCAACCAGCGCATTAGACGGAGATCTAAACGAGTAGAAATATTCAGAAACAATGCAATCTATTGTTTCACAAGCAAGTGGAGAACAAACGAGAGGGTTGGAATGAAGGTCCGGGTGAGTGAACAGTTAGATTGAAGTGCAACAGAAAGTGCACCTATGTGCAACAGTAGAGAAGGAGGTACAAAGGTAACATGATCGCAAAGAAACTGTATCAATAAAAGAACTGATAAAAGGAACAATGCGTGATTTTTTTCAGACCAAAAGTCATCTTGTGTGATGTGCTGCTGGTATATCGACCATAGTGCAAAGTCACACAGCCCGTTTAGTCTTGCAAGACAAGTTTGAACCATAAGATGGTGTATTGAGTCGAGTAAAAAAAACAACAACCCAAAAAACAAGGCCTACACTACACTACCCAACGGTGTTTTTATATCATTTACAGTCTAGAACAAAATTTGAAACAGCTTGAAAGTTTTTTCATTGCATTAATGGCTTGTATTTCAGTAATTGAGAATTGGAGGTATATTCTGTTATGGAGCACATCGTGCATGCTCTGAGGCAAATCCGTGGAAATACCAAGTATTTGTTGCTTGTGCCAATAATTAAGGCTACTAAATCGTTCCAGATGTTGCCTTTAGCCACATTTTGATCATTTTACAGACTCGGTTGTTAGGGTGTGGATGACATGTAGTTTCTACCAGATGAGAAGTGTGCGACATAAATAGAATAAAACTTGCTTATAGTGTTTTGTTATGTTGAGATGTTGTGTTGTGTTTAGATGGCTTGGCAGATAATTAGATAACGTTCTGGTAATAAAACTGGTTAGGATCACAATCCATATCACAATACAACCATTGGGTTATAAACATCCTTCTGAGTGCATGATTACCGATTAAAGCTGTGGTGCAACGTGAAACAGTCTAATAGAATGAATTGTAGAGAAAAGAAACAAGAGAACAGCAATCTCTTTACTCACTATATGAAATGAAAATTACTGTGATCGTGGTGAGTTTCGCTGTTCCCCAAGGCAATCAATACAATATGCTTTCATTCTGTCTACTATTCTAGTATTCACCTTATGTTTACAAGTTACATATCCAGTTGTCTCTTGATCTAGTCTAAATATTGGTCAGATAAATTATGACATTTCAAATTCCTTCCGTCTTTCTTCCTTTAAACCGATCCCAAATATCTGAGGACTTTTGAGGGTGTTTCCCGATTCTTTTTCTTTGCAGGCATTGGCTCTGTTCCAACAGCAGGGCAAGCTTTGTGTACTGCATCTGCTTCAGCTCGATCATGTAACACACTACCCTAAAAATGTCAATCATATCTGGAACACACCACCTATACTTTATAGCACTTTTATCAGACACACGGAGGCTTATGGACACTCCATACCTCTCTGACATCATTTTACAAGGTGATTTAGGACTTTCCGACAGCCCTGTCGGAGAACAGTAGGCTTCGAGCTCAGCTGGACTCTTGCGTTCAGCGAAGTATCGAGGCCCCTGGGAGATCGATGGAGAGAGAGAGAGAGACAAAAACAACTTCTCCATCTGTTTCCTCAATATTGTCTGCTGGCTGATTGCCATGCCTTGGCTGGTCCTCTGTAGGTTTCTAGGCATCTCCTCTTGTTGCTGTAAACAGTCTGAAACCCTGAGGCAATCAGGCATGTTAAAGGTTGGCAGCTGACCAACACCAAATATACACCGGCTCATTTCTGCGCATTCTTTTTATCTCCCGCTAAATATAAAGTAACTGCGTAAACACCCTCAAAATGATATGAACTCGTCTCAAAGTTTGATCTTGAAAAATGGATGGAGGCAAGTCATAGCTGCCATAACAACTGACCCCCCCCCCCCCCCATGACCTAAATGAGCTTATTTGGATAGGAGCAGCACTCAGGATGTTAATCACTGATCGCCTCTTATTGGCTGGTTTTAAAGGAGTGTCAGTGGGCCACTGACTCACTTCTTGTCAGTTGACGTCAGGAAAGAAGGAGGGGAAGGAAGGAACTCTATAAGGACTCCTTGTCATACATTTTACACAACACAGGGCTCCATGTGACGCGAGGAGAGAACGCAAACAACCGATGTTCGGTAACTTATGTAACAGTTTTCCAGCACTGATGTGCGACCAGTGAGCAAGAAATCAATTTGCAGACCGAGACGCTGCCATATAAGTTTGTGATAACAGTGGATTAAAATTGTTTTTTTATTATTATCTCAAAATCATTCGGACAAATGTTTCCTGTGCTTAAGTGCAGTTCATCATTAATGGTCTTAGAGAGACGAGTGATAAGAGTGTGATGTTTCCGTATGAATAACCAAAATTTTGTCATTTGTTGGCATATTGTTTATTGTCCTGAAGTCATCAAAGACTTTAATACTCTGCGTCGCTTCATTGTCGTTCGGACGCTCGGCTTTATATCTTATTGGTGTCGCATTGAAAAAGAGTCGTCTCGGTTTGCTTGTGCTTTCAATTTTGTTTACTTAACTAGAGCTACTAAAGCAACTGGTGGTCGGGCGTTATGTCACATGCTCCTGCCATAATGGTTTTATCTAATTGGACCGCGATGTGATGCAAACAGGGTTTTGTTTGCCAGCTCACATCCTATTCGAAGTCACGCTTTAATTGGCACTGGTTAAACCTTTAGAAGTTTACAACATCACTGAATAAGACTGAGGAAAAACAAATGGAACAAGGTGGAACAGGGTGGCTTATACTTTATTTTCAAACTACCTGCAAGTTAATCATTTTTTAAATGTTTCTCCTTCGTCCTACATCAACACTCTGAAGCAGAAAAACCTGAGTCATGGTGAAACACTAAAGCAACGTTCAGTTAAATAATAAAAAAAACAAACTCTGCCGTTTGATATGTATCCATACAGCTTCTATATAGCTTTAGCAATATAGTAATCACATTACAGTAAGCGTACACAGACAAATATCCCACGTATTCAGTATTCTTTCTAGGACGAGTTGCTAGGAATCCCTTTGATGAACACTGGAGATTTACAGACGATTATCCTCGTCCTCAGATCCATGTTTTTTTGTACTGGGGTAGGAAATCGGACCACTTATTTACACTTAACAGAAAAAAACAAAACAAAGAATTATGCAGATCTTCATGCTCAGCCCGTCTTTCCTCACATACAAATGTGGGTCGGCAGGATTCTGTTGCTGTAAATATGAGTGAAGAGGCGGAAAAGATCAGTAGGTGTTGTTGGACCAAGTATCTCTGTGAAATATCACGCGTGTACATTCGTTCCTCCTTGCACATGTGTGAAGCTGCCCGTCTCGCCGCGACGTTCTCCCAAACCCGCTGTCATCGCCGCCTCGTCTCAGAAGTTTTCTTTTCCCATACGGAGCGCAGCCAAGTGTCCATGACCGATCATGGCACTTGCAAGCTTGTTTATACATGTAAAAACAGATGCACTGTTTTTGTTATTTCTGGCCAATGAAGTACTGAGCGGGCTAAACCACCAATAAGGGCTTTTTGTGATGTTACAGGTTAGTAGTTACAAACAACCCCTTTGGTTTATTGCGCAACGCAGCCAAGTTGCATACATTTTCCTTCAAGTGTGAAGGGGGAAGATGGAGAAAAAAACGATACTCGGCTGTTTCCCTTTTTTGCAGATTGTTGCTGAACCCCAGTGTGGAGCTTGAATTGCTCATCTTTTCAATCTAATGACTTTTTAAACGTTGCACTGTTTGATAATTCACGACTACTTTTTTACATTTCAGATACCGAGATAAGACTTAGAAACACAAGACGTGTTCATCGTGGTAGCATACATATAGAAGGCCTGTTTTTGTGCTGATGTGAGAAGTTCAGACTTTTATCAGAGTCTGTATCTGTTGAGCGGTTTAACAGGTATCCTGTGAGTACTTTGGGGGCCGGTTCTTTTTTTTCTTTCTTTTTTAAAATTTTTGTTGTTGACATTTTCCATTTTGTTTTAACCAGATTTCCACACCCTCTGGACCAGATAAAACCAGTATTTGTGAACTGTGTCTATGTGTGTGCGTGCCTTAGCGAGCGCGAGGATGTGAGTGATGTTTATAAGTAAGCAACAAAGTCTGGTCTGTATATCTTTGTGGAGAGAGCGGGAGGAGAGGGGAGGGAGGGAGGGAGGGCCAGAGATAGATAGAGATAAGTGAATGCTGTGTATGTGTTTTGGGTAAAACACAGTTTGTGTGTGTGTATGTGCATGCACTACAGTCACACATCCGCACGTGAATTTGAGATTAGCCCCCCCCCCCCCGCTCCAATTTGAGGGGAAGCACTCGGAGCCTATTAATGCCTGACCCGACCTCCTCCTCCTCATCCCCCCATCCATCACTGTGAAGACTTTCAGAAAACACAGAGCAGGAAAACAACAACTGCCGTTAACAGAACGAGGGACGGCTGCTCGCAGCGGGCCTCCTGATTGGCCGAGACACGCTGCTTGGCAGACCTGCGATTGGCCGAGAGGAGACACACCTCTAGATTCTGTTTATGCGCAGCCAGAAAGAAGTGGATTGTGGGGTGGGGTGTGATTGCAAAGGGGTTGGCAGGGGGTTAGGGTTTGTACAGAAACACAAGGGAAGCGATTTAAGGGGGGGGGAGTAGTTGCATGCACACTTTGGACAACATCCATTGGAGCTTGTTCAAAAACTTCTAGGAAACTAGGATGTTTGTTTGTTTTTCTCTCTCCTCTCTCTCTCTCTCTCTCTCTCTCTCTCTCTTTCTCTCAAGCTGGGCAAATCACAACCAGACTAACCTAATTTAGTCACATATAAGAGCCCCCCCCAACCCCCAGAAAGTTGACTACTCGCTACATGCAAGTGTCGTTGAGATAAAGTAACATCTACATCTCGTCTCTGTGGTTTGGCCTGCCCTCGTTTGCTACAGTCACCAGTTTATCAGCTGCAGTCAGTCGTGGTTTTCATATTTGACACGCATGTCATGCTTCACATGTGACACACCCCGTGCGACACAGATGATGTTTACACCATCGGCTTTGTAGTCAGAGACAGTTGGTTACAGTTAGAGCAGTAAGTTCTCGAAGGTGAGGTTTGTTTTTTTTTTCTTATTCCAGACATTAAGGTCGTAGATGTGGTAAATTGATTTCACTTATGTAGCGCTTTACAACTGCGTGAGCACTCCCAAAGCGCTTTACATCGTTAATCACATTCACACACACGCATTCACTGCTGCCATGCAAGGCGCTGATAATCCATTGGGGCAATTTGGTATTCAGTGTCTTGCTCAAGGACACTTTGGCGTATGAATAGGTGGAGATGGGGATCAAACCTGCAACCTTCTAATTGATATCAGCGGGAAATGATGGACAATTCTGTCATCGAGTTGTACATTTTTCACACTACATATGGAAAGTTTCTCTCGTAGCTGAAGAAAGTTTTTCAAAAAAAAAAAAGATTGAATAAATTAGTTGTGATCAGGATTAAAACCGTAAATTATACAGGGCAGAAGTGTTTCAAGGTGTTTCAGGGGAGGTTCAGAAAATGGAAGTTAAAAAAGTAAACTTTCTAATAAATGAAAACAAGAAAACTAAACCGGTGTCCCAGAAAAAAAAAAAGATAGGATACGTTGGTGATCCAACTTATCCTCACAAAGCTTTAGTCCCTTAAAAACTGTCACATCAGGATAAACCATTTAAGGCTTTATCAAGGAGCTCATAGCTTCTCTGCAGATCGACATTTTACTGATTATTCATTTCAGCTCATTGAGTTGGGTGCCAACTGCCAACTATTGACCTTTCTGTCTTTTGACCACAGCTCCCAGAGCCGACTGAGATCAAAGGTGCTGTAACTGTCATAGTTTCCATATAGGTATGTTTGAACTGTGCCAGTCGGCATTGCGTGGGCGTATGTACACTGTCGAGTTTATTAACGGGGTCAAAGCCGGGGATTTGTTTTCATTAGGGAGTGCAGCAGTGTTAGCCACCCCTTGTTTACCATCTCCTCAGTTATGTGTGTGCGCGCGTGTGCGCGAGCGCGTGTGCGCGTGCGTGTGTGCGCGTGCGTGTGTGCGCGTGCGTGTGTGCGTGTGTGTGTGTGTGTGTGTGTGTGTTCGTAGACATTAATGACTCTGGGGCTAGCCTTTGGAAAAGGTTAGGGTTACTAATGCTTGGGTTACTTGCGTACACACACTCTCCTGAGCATCATGTGACAGAAGCAGGAGGGACGTTGTTTAGGAACCAGGACAGATATAATGCATGTGTTGCGTCACCAGACACCCCCCCCACACCCCCCCTTTACTTATGTCATCTCTGTTTGTCTTCACTCTTTCGGCTGATGCACGTATATCGTCCGCTTTTTTTGTTGATGTTCTGCTCACCTAATCTCTAAATCTGGAACACTGAAGTAACCTGGACTAAAAATAAATAGAATCGACTTTTTTTTATACAACTGCCAAAATTGCTTTAGCATCATAGCTATTTAAGCTCATGGCATGTAGATTTTAATTGTTTATATCATGACCTTTGATGCCATTGTGCCTAATGGAAGTGTCACATTTGTATTTTAGTTACAGTCGAATTTCTGAGAAAATTGTCTTTTGTTTTTCACATTATTATCATTGCATCTTTTGAATATTAATATTGTTAATTCGTAACCAAGCCCATTATAATTAGTATTTGGTCCTTAATCAACTATAGTTGGCAACATTCAACCTACATAAATGGACCACAATAATGTCGAAAGTACAACAATGTTTATTTTATCCAAATGATTCTTTAAAAAGTCATTAGAAGCTTAGGATGATTATGTAAAAGGGGTATGGGTCACATCTGAGGTACTTTACAACATGACACACGGTGGAGTTTAACAGGTGATACAATGTGTTCGTGGGGGGCAGAAGTAAGTATGCATTTAAATCTTTCTTTTAACAGCCCGTCACTTCCTGCTGGAGGCTGCTGAGGGCTGTTTCACCTGAGACTGACATGCTCAGGCATGTTGGGTGACGAGGAGACGTTGCATTGCTCCTTGCACCTCAAGTTTCTTTAACTTAGTTTTTTCTCCTATTTTAAGTATTCACCCGCCAACAAAATTATAGTATAAAGAAATAATCTCAAAAAGCTTGCAGACATACTGTTCCTCTGATGACCTACATATCAAAGTGATTTGACTCTCGGCCTACAGACGCATAAATCAAGCACTTGGAATTCTGTCCACACCACCCACCATATTGGATGTACACGGTTTCTGATTTTATGTGGGTACACAAAGTATGCGAACATTCTACCCTCTGTACTGAGTGTCCCTCCTGCCTCTGTCGGGTTTACTCCGGGTTGAAATGTTGCTGCATGTTGGCAGAATGCTGCACACCTTCATCACACTTACACATACACAAGAAGCGTGCATGCAAAGAGACAACTGGTAAAATATTGATGAATTTGATTTGCAGCAAAACCTGTGCAGAAGGACTCCTCCATGGCTGATGTAAAGGTGCATACAGTGTTGGGGGTAAATAAGACACTGTATGTTTGTGTTATTGTGCATGTTTGTGCATGCCAGTGTTTGAGGAGATTTGTGTGCACTATTTGAGGTCTGTGGTCTGGTCAGTGTGCGTTGGCAGGGATCCAGGGCCCCCACTGGTTCAAACTAGTTTTGTCCGTCATTGTGGACGCTGTGGTCGTGGCAGTGCCACACAAAGCCACTTGCAATAACAGAGGTGGGCTTGCTGCTCTTGAATGATGGTAGGTGATGTAGTGCGGCGCTTTTGTTTTGGGCGGATTCGGTGCCAAACTTACCAGCATTGCTCATCTCGTCTGTTTGCACTTCAGTGAGTGTGCTGAGGGCGAGTTGGAGAGAAACACACATGCAAGTGGTTTGACTTCCAATAAACAGAGAGAGCTGTATGAGAGGCAGAGACTAGAAAAAAAACAAAAAACAAAACAAAACAAAAACAAAATCCTGCACTGATTTTAAGATTGAGACTGCGAGGGAAAGTTCTTTCTTGCTTCTTTCACAGGAAGCGCGATGCACGTTGTACCCGTACAGGAAGACAAAAAGAGTGGGTAAGAGGTCGTCTGAGCCCACAGGGGGAAGTTTCTCCAAGGTTTCAACAGCTGTGTGCGATATCTACTGTAGCATACAGTTCCATTTTTAACTGAACGCAACACTTCTTGTTTCACAAACCGGCGAGATACAGTTGACTTTGGTAAAGATTTTCAGGCTGCGACAGATCTTGGTTGTTTTTCAGCAGACAAAGTCACCTGCCCCAAGAAATGCAAGACATTTAACTCGGCCCAAATCAATTTACTCGCCATGAGTCAGGCGAAACAGACAATTAGAAGAGCTGGATTTAACCAGAAAAAGTATTTGTTCTCATTATTAGTAACTTTTCACGGTTGCTCCATTAGCATTTATAAAAAAAACTAAACAAAACATTTCATTGTTCTATTCTACTTTAGATCACAGGGTGCTGGAGCTGATTTCTGTGGACTATGACTCATACATCCTCGACATTTTAGAGTTACTTTAATTATTTGACTATACATTTTACAGCATTTCATTCATTCCCTTTAAGATTAGTTTTTCTTTTTCTTTTGAGACATAAATTTGCTTCTTCATTAGTAATTTTTGTGTGCACGTCTACGTTCTACTTCCCAACAAAATAGATTAATCTTATTTAAATTAGTTTTTAGACTAGAAGCAAAATACAGGTGGACATGCTCCCACTCAAGCATATGAATGTGGGGGCCTTCAGAATAACAGCATGAAGCAGTTTCCCAGCTTTGCTCCAGAATAAACAAGGTTTTATCATTGTTTTCTTTAACATGTGCACATCTAATTTTGATAACCCTCGGAGGAGTTGAGGTCTTACCAACCCCCCAAATCAAGTGTTGTGCCTAAACGGAAGGAACATTATTTATTTTGAACATTAAAATCCACACTTAAATGTTTTTATGTGGTTAAATGTTGGTTAGAAATGTTTATAGATCCTGTTGTCGAGGATTTTTAAGACTCTACTGAAGGCTCCACTGTCACATACTGTACATGCAATACATTCATCATCTTTCTTATTTTCTTCCATTTCATATCTTATTTTGCACATCAATCTCATGCTCCCATTTTCAACCACTAACTTTCCTCTTCGTCTTATTCACACCAACCCCTCCCAGATAGTCTTTGTCTTTCTCACACACCCCTTTCAGAACCACACACTCTCGCTGACGGTGACGAAGGTCGGCTTGTTATTGTAGGCAGCTGGTGGAGGGCTTTCCTGTCCAAACAGCCCAAACGCTGAGGTGGCAGAGCTGCGAGGCACAGGGAGGCGAGAGAGAAACACACATGCACAGAGGAGAGAGAATGGGCAGAGTGGGGTGACCACCAGCTAATCCTCGCTGCTGGATGAAGCGGGGAGGCGTGAAGCGGGAACCCTGGGGCACGGGAGGTGGACGAGGGCCAACGAGTCCTTCCTGTCTCACCTCGACTGGCTGATATGGCCCCCATGTTCACAGCATAGGATCAATTGTGAAGCTCAAGATATTTATATATGTGTATATATATATATATATATACATACATACGCTTGTGGACTCTCTTAGTTTTATCTGCAGTTACAGTTTTACCACAGTGAGGCCGTTTGAAAACTATTGTGGAGGTTGTCACCTCTGACCTTATTTCTCATATTTTGCCCATCTCATTTATACACACGAGAGGTTTAATACTCAATTCCAGCTTGAATTGGGAACAAGTCCCGACAGCTGTCGGCTCCACCAACGCAAATGTTGCTTCATTTCATTGTATTTTATAGTGAAATAAACCATTACGCCAACACGGTAAAATGAGTCACGCCACACCACATTTAAGCCAACAACACAGATACAAACGTATTCAATCACACCCCAGGTAACATTATATGATGAATCACGTTTCTTTTTTAACCCCAAAACTGTTGATACTCACTGGTTCTCCAGTGTCAAATTGACCTCTGCTTATGTGCTGCAGTCTTGAGGTGTTTGAATCCGTCCCTTATGCAAGAAAATAAGTGTGAAGAATAGGGAATAAATTGGATTTTCATGAAATTGTTCAAGGGTAAATGGAATTCGCTTATATAGCGTCTAACAGCTGCGTCATCATCCCCAAAGCGATTTACAGAGTTCATCACATTCACACATCACACACAAAATTAGCCCCAAACATTGACATTTGGAATAATTTTGATTATAAGAAATGCAGATGAGTGATATCTAGTTAATAGTCCATCCATTCATCCGCCTTCTATCCTGCTTTACCCTGTTCAGGGTTGTGTGGTGCTGGAACGGATCTCAGCGACCAGACATAACTGCATGTAATGTAAACTTTGTTGCGGGGGGGGTTGTAGAAAATATGGCTTGTGGTTGTTTCTGTCAGTTGTCAATCTTTGACATTTGGCAGCCATTCAGGGTGCATAAGTCAAACATAAGTTTGTTTTTATTGCATGGAATTGATCGTCTAAAAGATTTTCACACATTTCAGTGTTGATACAGAACATCAAAAGCCTTTGGTTTACTTGCAAAACCATGAATGTTGTGACTTATATGTTTTATAAACCAAATAATAAAACCTTGTGGTCATGCGTCAGTTTTCTTTCCATTTTCCTGCTTCAAGGCTCGGGAATAGAAACAGAGCTGCAGTTGTGCACTTTTACATGTTTGTTTGTTTTTTGGGGTTATTTTTCTGCCTTAAAGCAAGTTTGAAGACTTACAGTTAGATCATTAATTACAATTTACAGTGACATTAATGTTGTTTTGAAGCTTAAATCCAGTCTCTGTGTTAAAAAGACATAACTTTTAATATCTGCGTAAAGGATCTAAAGTTATAACATGCTGATGCTCATGTGATTCCCGAACCACCTTAGTCCCCCCCCTCCTCCCGGCATTATGTAACCCCAGGGTAAGAAAGACGGCTGCGGGGGGGGGTTATTTCCGTACTCTGACGCTCATGTGTGACATATTACACTGGCCTTGACTGATAAATCCTGGAGCTCATGCTTCCTCTTGACACACACATTTCGGGCAGGATCATACACACTGAGGAACATCTCAAGTCATGAAAACACACCGGGCAGAAAGAGGGTGATCAGAACTGAGATTATAGATTACAGAAGCATTAAGCAGTAGCACTTAAAGAGAGTGAGTCTGCCCAATGGAGTACTTTTTATAATTTAATTCATATGAATATATGCATCCGCTTTGTTGTAGTACTTTTCCTCTCCTTACCATTGTTGCACGAGGAAGAGAAAGGGGAGCCAGGGGAAGCGATAGGCCAAGGGAAAGACATGCGGGCAGGCGATGACTGACACGAGATAATACTGGAAATTAAAAAGAACAGAACGTGCACACGTTTTGAGATGCTGAATAGACAATGAAGAGATGGGAGTGAGAGAGGATGGAGTGGGAGTGGTTACTTTGGCAGGCAGCCCATGCAGCTGCTTTAGACGGGGACCCTATGAGGTAGAGATCAGGAAAATATTAGCCACACTGACACTTTCCCTCTCATGCGCACACTCTTTTCAAAGACCTTCACCTCTTGGCTGCTGATGCCTGTTTTTCTTCTCTGTGGTCAAAAAATGAAGTTTTCCAACAATGAATTTATTGGGTCATGAATTAGAGACGGTGATGCAATTGGCTGACTGCTGGGTGCAGATCAGAGAGGATTTGCTTCCCAGTACAAACACTCATTATAATTGTCTGTCCTTTTCTTCTTTATCCTCCAGACTTTCTGTATGAAATGTTGCCTGCCATAATAAAGGGCAGAAGTGGGGGTATAAGTAAGAATCACCAGTTCAGTTTGGGCGTGAGCAGTTCCACGGAGGTGAACTCAGTTTTATTCATGAAAAGCTGCAGAAGTAGTGGAGCGTCATTCAGTCTTGGAGAGTTATTTGTCATAATTCTGCATTATGAATGAATATGTGAAAAGAAAATGGCTCCTCATCAAAACTTTGGGCTACTTGATGTGCATGGGAAGCAAAAAGGTGAAAAAAAGTATGTTTCACAAAAGCGTAGTCAGGTAAGCCTTGTTCTTTTGTGTATTGTCAGTTGTTATTCCTTTTACATTGTTTTTATCTGTGTATGTCTGTCTTGCACGTAATGCAGTACTGGGGATAGACTTTGTTATGGCACTTAATTGTGCACAAAAAAAAAAAGTTCAGAATGGGCTAATAAACAAAAGAGCCAAAGGTTCCTGTGTTATTGCATAATGACATTGCAATAACACGTGCATTGCGTAAGTCACACAGTATCCATCAGACCAACACCAGCAGCTTTGCCCAGCAGCTCCGGCACATTTGACAGGATGGTGTAAAACAATCCCTGCTGCTGTCTGGAATTAATGAGCCACATGTTTAGGTGTTTATTTGTTTGTGTCTAATGAAACTACCTCATCATTACTGGCTGTGCAGCACCGCCGGGGTGATGGCTCGCCCTCAGGTGTCACATACTCACACACGTTGGCGGTCCGGGTCCCGTCCCGTGGGGGACTCGGTGTTCTTTTGGACCCACGGAGTCGGAGCGACGGCGGAGGAACACTGCGAACACCGCAACAGTGACACGTCTGTTGGTGTGCCTGTGAGAAACGGCACCCCTCCAAAGACCCCAGGCAACCTCTGCTTATTTAACTCTGAGAGTGGGCGCGCTTGTGCTCTCTGTCAACACGTATTGTATGCCTGCAGGCTATTGTGGAGAGTCTCTGCAGCTGTGTGTGTGTGTGTGTGTGTGTGTGTGTGTGTGTGTGTGTGTCGGCCTCCTAAGCCACAAGTTATTCTGAAAAACATAAAACTTCAACGTGTACAAAGGTTTACCTTGTTGTTGACAACCTGTGGTGGAGATCACATTGACTCGTAGTATTTTACTTAAAGGTATTCACTGTCCTGTAGACACTGTAGTCATGCATTTCTGTGCTAACACACGTAATGACTAAATTTGTAACGTTCCACTAAGAATCCACCGCTGGAGGCAAAATGAGACGTCGTCGGTTCACTCCACCGTAAACATCAGAAGTTTCTAGACCCTGCCTTGCTTTACGCAAGTTAGTTGACAAAGTTTTGCTGCATGTTATTGCTTTCCAATACACGATAATAAAAAAAGAAAAGAAAAACTGACATAAACCTGCAAAAACAAACAAGCGTAATCTCAGAATTGGACTGGACTCTGATAGAGATGAAAGATTATTTTCTCATCAAGTCTCGTACTTCACGTACACACATAAGTTTATGTAACGGGAGAAAATCACGTCGGGTACCTTTCAAGCAGTTACTATTTCTGTGATTGACTTTCTGTTTTTGCGTCTGTGTTATCATGGCTTTCACTGACGGTCATTCCAGACTGTTCTGATGAGTGACTTTGTTCAGGCTTGAAACATGGTGTTTGAAGGAACAAAGCATGTGAGAGGAACTTTGTGACTCAATCAACTCAACCATTCTATACATTGCACTATACACTGACTTGATAACATCAAAAACATTACAGCTACATCCAGTAAGTCAAACATTGTCTGCAGCAAAAAAACAAAAAGCTGATGCTCCATTCATTCATCAAACAGACAGTCATACACACACATTCACACACTTGCCATTTGTCCTCTAACAAGGAGCTTGACGGCAAAATTTACAGCAGGCGTTTTCAATTCATGGGCGGATCAATAAATCTCCTGGTTCAATTAGATCTGGTTCAATTCATGCTGTTCCAATTTTGACGGCATGAGAACAACACCTAACGTTGGCTCAACGGTACCTCGCCATGGCCACGCAGAGGCACGTACCTCTTTACTCCCGAACTCCAATGACCCGAGGGCCGCCCTTCAAGAAGAGATGTAACGCTTCAGTAGACAATAGGTCGACTTGTGAACAGCAGGAGACGTCATTGTCGAGCTGTAAATGTCACCGTAGCATTAACTTTTTATGTTTTCCATAGGTTTCACCCAACATCCCAATATAGCTCACTCTTTGTGAGTAGTATGTTAAAAAAAACAACGTATTTTTGTGTATCGCCTTTTCAAACTTTCTATTCTTCCTCATACACCTTTTGTTTTCTAAGAAACCGAAAACAATTAATTGTAAAGGCTCATAAATGGCAGAACTGTTCACTCACTCACATGCTGCCATTTTACTAAATCACTGATTTTATATTTCGGCCTTGTGCAGCGCTGAAGCTCATAATCGTGGAGCTGTAACTCTCTGTGTCGGTCCTTTTTCCTGGCTGCTTCCCGTTCACATCCAGGGGTGTGCTCCACATCCTTCCTGCGCTGCCATAATCTCAGGCAGGCTTCCTGCATGTCTTCCAGCTCCACGAAACCTATGACTCAATGGAACCCATGTAGTCTATGTTTGTTTGTATTAATAATTTAATCTTTTTGTATGTGGGCCCACAGGGGAGGCACTTTTAACCTTTTCTGTCCCATTCGTTGGGACTCCTTTAGTCCCGACTCCTGAATTGGTACATATCCTACACCTGCCGTGGTGTTGTGATTTACTGTGATGACTCAATTTTGAAAACACAATATAAACCGTGAGAAAAAAATTCAGAAGTGTGGGAAATTCAAGTAAGCAGCATGCAGTTTATGTGCGATCAAAACTCTTTGCATTACTCATCTTGCCTCCACATGGTGCATTTATACACCGACGTCAGTCGCATAACTGGACCATCTGAAAATGCTGCGACAGCAGGTGAACTTTAGCAGTGGCTGAGTAGTAAAGCCAAATCATTTTTACTTAAATACTGTTCAAATAAAGAAACAAGCACTTTTACATCCAGTTACAGGCTTTGCCAACCCAGTTATTCCAAATCTGCATTCATAGTACAAATGTGAAAAAAGCAAACGAATAAGACCACAAAACCTTTTCTGTGGACGACTCTCTGGAAATAAGGAAATTCTTTGCACATTCAGTATCAGTAAGTGTTGCTCTCGGTTGTTTTGTAGCTATTCGCTATAACTCTAAACACTAAAATTAAATACTTCAAGTTATAGGAAATAGTAGAATAACTTTACTTGCCACCCGTGATTGTAAGGTAACTATAATGTCTGAATTATTCAATTTGCAGGCTGTAGATGATGCCACAGAGCTTAATTACATGATAATAATATGGATGTTATGTATGTGTCTTTTTTTGTTTTTGCTTAAGAAGCACCTTTGGCCTCCAGGTTTAAGCAGAAAATGGTCTGTGAGATGAGGCTCCTTTACATAGTTCAGGTAATGAGAATCAGGCTGCTAACATACAACACAGTAACATTAGCTTCGACCAACGTTTGATTATCATTTCTAATATTCATATGGACTTAACTTTGAATTTATTCAGGACCTTCACTTGTTTCTCTGCTGTTGAAGTTCTTCACACGACTGTCTTTGGTTTTGGAGCATTTGACAAAGTTGTCGTCTCAGGTACCTTTATCTGCGCTAAAGACAAACGTATGTAGGTCAGGCTCATCTAATTGAGATAATGGTCAGAGTTTCTCCTCTCAGTTTCGATGTGCTCTTCGCTCTTTGTACACAAACACAATCTGAACCTTTGCGGTCAGCGGCCGATAAGCGGAGACGCGACGTCATTTTCCCACGTGGTGATGTCAGTGCCTGTGAAAACGCTATCTGAAAACAGCCCGTCTCGTCACTTTGATTTTGTTCTCTCTGCTCCTCCACCTCTTTTATCGGGCCCACCTGAGCCTGACGGCGCCCTGTGTCACCGATAATGGGAGAGAGGGTGTCTGGGAATCCTTCTGGCTCAGACCAACATCCACACAAAATGCACACACACACACACACAAACAAGAAAAAAAAGGTCTTGTTTATGTGGTTAGCACTTCTCCATCATTGATGAAATGTCAGTTTTCTTGCAACACGGAGCAATGTCTTGGCTTCCTGCCTGGCTGCTGTTGTTTTGACCCTTGCAATCCGCTTTATTGGCTGCTTGTTTTTCTGGGGTTAAAGCAGTGGAAGCTCAGTTTTTCTTTTGTAATTTGAATGTGACCCAAAACAATCAATTATTATTATTCCCTTCTCTGCAAGGAGCAGTAGACTGCTGAAGTAAAGCGAACAGGCGTATATTCTCATTAAAAAAAAAAAAAAAAAAAGGCTTCAATACCAATTTATCCAGCTCTGTGATGCGAGAGTCCAACCCAACTGTTAAAGCAGGGTTAATCCTGCACAACAATCACACACTCATATTCACCGCTCCGAGCATTTTAGAGTTTCCAATTGACCTCAAACGCATGTTTTTGGATGACAGGAGGAAGCAAGAGCAGCAAGAGAAAACTCACACCAGATGAAATGTACAAACGCCTCAAATAAAATGTTCCATTTAATGTGTATGCATGTGCTCTAATGATAGACGACAGAAAAGGAAAAAAAAGAAGTAAATCTTACTGTATTGTATTTGAAATAGGAGTGGGCAGAAATATTCCTTTTTTTTTGTTTGTTTCTGGGTTCATTTTGTACAAAAACTATTATTTCCATTTATGAACAATGTATCGCTACAATATATTATCATTATATATAGCTATATATATATAGTAAGTATTACACATATGTGCATACACATAATTACACTCGCTTATACAGATTTATAAACAAATACATATATGTATCTCATAAGGTAAAATAAATACACGACTTCCTCTTTTTTGTTTACATTCTGCATTAAGCTATTGTTTCACTCACCTCTTCTTTCGCTTACCTCATTAAGAGACATTGTTGTTGAATATTTGTGTTTGTACTCCTTTTTAGCTCCAATTTCAAACGGTCACAAACCCACCCACAGACTGATATGTACTTTTTGTTCATTGCACTTTTGTTTTTTAGTAAAATTTTTCTCTTTGACGACAGCCGTCTTCTATTTACATGAACATTTTCAGTATAATTTGGAGGCAATATATTTGTCTTTGAGTATAATTTGTGTCGTCCGAGATTTATCTTAATCCACAGCATATTTTGTGGACTGCGATCAATCCAGCAAATGTATTCTCATAAAGTCTTTCAATGTGTGTTTCGTTGATCATACATCCCACAAAAACATTTGAGTTGTGTTTTCCAACCAGTATGATCTTTGTTTTTGCACAGTTATAGTGATAATTACTTTCTGTCAGACCGCATTTTCAATGATTTTATTTCTTTAGGGATCATATCCAAAATCTGATGCTGATTCTTCACAGAGCAAAACATATTTGTATTGTTTGCAAACAATGAAATGTAAAAAAATTATTTGATGCATTTCATTGATGTGTGATATAAACAATCTGAGCCCAAGCCCTGGTGCAGCCCACAGTTAAAATCCACATAGTTTAGATTGCGTTCACCTGTTTTTATTCTCAACCCATATTCTATTATTTACTATCATATTTAACAATATATTGTGGGTTTTCCCCTTTTTTTATTTCTTTTTTAATCCATAAATACTCCAAAGAACCATTTTCTTGTCAGTCCAGGTTGTGATTTGTGACCCTGTGGAAGTTCCTTTGGCGTGTGGCTGCTCTGGTCATGAGACTATTTCCATGTGTGTATGTGGCTGCTGTAGAAACCACCGGGGCTGTCTGGTAGAGCGAGCCGGCCCACATCTCACTTTGGAGTCCAGTCCTGAGCTCTTGTCAAGCACTTTGGGAAGTATGCGCTTTAACACGCTCCCAGTGTTGAACACAAGTACGGTCGCAAATAGATAGCCGGTGTATTTAGGACACTGCCGGTGCCCTGCATGCCGGAGCTGACTGAACAGCAGCTGCATAAGTCCCTCCACTGTTACACTTAATTGTTTGACTTAAAATCAAAACCACCAGCATTTAAAAGCAGGCAGAGTTGATTGAGGTGGAATTCGGGAGCATCTGTATTAAGGAAACCATCAGTACACTGCACAAATGGTCAAAGGCATAGATTTTAACATGTGTTTTGAATAAAACTCTTTCTGTTGATATTTAGGCTGTTCAAAGTCTGTAAGAGGCCGGTTTGACCTCTGAACTGGACTAGATGATGAGCGTCTGCCCCCTGAGCATAAAGCGTGGTCACCCCCTAATTGAAATAATAACACTCCAAACTTTTTCCCATATGGTTTTGTCTGTTGCTTTCTCTCTTTTTTTTTTTTTTGCCACTTACAACAAAACAAATAGCAAAAACCCACGCCATAGCAAACATTCTCCTACAGCCACAAAACTTTTCGACAAGGAAAAGGCCGCTCTCTGTTTTCGGAGAGAAAAGCTCTTTTCAAGAAGCCAGCGTTCGCAGAAAACGGCGTGGAAAACATTTTCTTCCTCCCTCTACAATTGTGTCGGTTGCTGCATAATCATTTCGACTGTGGGGCTGCAAACGCTGGAGAGACGCTTGAACGTCATTGGGGGGGGGGGGGGATATTTCTCACTGTTACAATGTGATAAAGAACAGTAGCAACGATTGGTTTGTCAAACTGCAGACACAAGGATGAAAACTGGCCTCGGCGTTAACTGCAGAAAAGAACCTGGGAGCCCAGTGACCCTGTTCAGACTGCAGGAGGGAGTCGCTGTTGTGTAAGAGCCTCCTCTGCGCCGTCTGGAGACTGGAGGACCTATACTATAACTGGGTTGTCTTAGCGGCAGGGGGGCTGTGGCGCAGT